>NC_133394.1:151317842-152567842 GCF_047511655.1 Castor canadensis
TAGAAATGAAAGGGAGAAAAGAATGGTTTGAGTACCTTTCTGTTCTTAAGTTTGGTGACTTAGATGAAATGGCCAGTTTCCTTGAAAATTAGAAATCAAAGCTCATCCAAGATAAAAGAAGGAAAAATAATATTTAAAACCATCTAAAAAAGACACCTTGAGGCCCACATGGTTTCACTGTTGAATTCCCCCTACCATTTAAAAAAACTGTAGTTTTAGAAGATGTGAGAACCCTTCTGGACTCACTTCATGAGGCCAGTATTACCCCGACACAAAACCAGACAAATACAGTACCAAAACGACAAACTCTCGGCCAGTAGCCCATATGAACACACATACCTGTCATTGTTGGAATAATGTACAGTTAAAACTGTGTAAGTAGTGCTCAGCTCTCGAATATGAGCTGGAAACTGTTGTTAAAGTAGCTGCAGGATGCAGCCTCTGGAAGAAATGTGCAGTGTGTTAGGGAGTGCGTCCTAGCATGAACTTATACATACATAGCCACATCGCGCCTGCACTTAACTTCAGTGAATCTGTGGATCCTGGTGCTGGCCCCGCTGGCTGTCCTCTAAAGTGTTAGGGCACTGGATATTGGGCTGGAGGTCCTAGTGAGGGCAGTGGGTTTGGAGGGGCTAAGAGCTCCTGTCTCTGTGTTCAGCCTTCTTCCAGCTGCAGGCACTATTTCTAGAAAGGCATCTTTAACACTCACCCCACCCCAGAATGGGCCAGAGTCTGCTGTGGGTCCCCTCCCCAACCTCAGCTTTCCCTGTAGTGCCACCAAGCTATAGTGTAGACATTGTCTGTTTGCTGGTTATGAGTGACTCAGGGCAGGGACCTTGTTCCCCTCTATTCCTTGGACCAAGCACTTTGAGTGCTTGCTGTAAGGAAGGAAAGGAAGGACAAACAGCTTGATGTGGTGGTACACTGATTCCACAGATAGTTGAATGCTGCCTCTGCTTCATGCTTTACCAGGTCTTCCAGCCAGCTTAGCGGTTTTAGAGCCTGGCAAGAGAATGTGAGTCAAATGAGCATGTAATTTTGAGTTGTGATGAGTACCACCAGACTAGGGCCTGGTGTAGGAGAGAGGGTGTGGGCCTTGCTGTGGCTGTGGCTGAGGCAGATGGGGTGTGTTTGTGAGGATGCCTGCTGAAGGTGAGAACTGAAGACTGCCACTCAGCCTTCTCACTAGTTTCTTCCCCTGTGAAGAAAAACTTCAAGGAACAATTTAATGATAAGCAGTACACTCCACTTAGGTCAACAGTCGTTGACATGTGGCCATATTCACCTTATTTGTCTCTTTTTATCTCTAGAACATCAGACCCCAGAGAGTAAGTTGCAGGTGTTATGTTCTTACTCTGAAATACTTCAGCACACAGCTCTTAAGAGTAACGTCGTTCTACAACAATATGAACTATTACCTAAGAGAATTACACAACAGCACCTGGTACCTGACCGTGGTACCCATCAGCTGTACCAAACCATGCTTTTTTTTTTGGTAGTACTGGGGATTGAACCTTGAACCCAGGGCATTGTGTATGCTAGGCAGATGCTCCACCACTCAGCTACTCAGCCCTGGGATGCTTTTTCTCAACAAGGCCTTCCCTAAACCTGCTGGCCAGAACCAATCTCTCCTTTTACCCTGTTACTTTTTTTTTTTTTTGAAATCCTATTAACATTTTAAAAATGTCTTCATTGCTGGTGGCTCACACCTGTAATCCTAGCTACTGGGGAGGACAGAGATCAGGAGGATGGAAGTTCAAAGCCAGCCCTGGCAATAGTTCAAGAGACTTGAGAGTTTCCATCATGAGAAACAGCCGGTGGAGTGGCACCTGCATGGCAAGTGTGAGGCCCTGAGTTCAAACTCCAGTAACACCAAAAAAAAAAAAAAGGCTTTATTGAAGTATAACTAATTTACCACAAAATCTACTCATTACAAATATTCAGTGATTCTTAATACGTCTATATAGTTACTCACCTGTCATTGCAATTTAGAAGATTTTTCATCACCCAAAGTTCCAGAGTCATTTTCATGTCTATTTCCCAGGTGGTCTCCACTCCCACCTCCAGGCATATATGTTGATTTGCTTTCTCTCTAGAAAGTTGCCTTTTTACACTTTTTTTTTTTTATTCCAGTTACTGGGGCTCTAACCCAGGGCTTTGTGCATTAGAGAGTTGCCTTTTTAAGACATTTTCTACAAATGGGCCATGCAGATTTCTTTGGTCTGGTGTCTTTCACTTACATTTTGTGTTTGAGGTTCATGAGTAGCAGTCTTGCCGGCAGCCTGTTTCTTTCACTGCTGTTTATCACTTGTGGACATCTGGATTGTTCTTACTTTGGTCGTTATGCACAATGCTGTGAAGTTTTGAATGCATGTCTTTTTATGGAAGTATTTCTCTTGAGTAGGTTCTTAGGGGTATGATAGGTGTCTGTTGAATTATATAAGAAACTGTCAGACTTTTCCAAAGCAGCTGCACTTCTTACAATTCCTCTTCCTCCCAAGGATTTAGGAGAATTCCAGCTTCTCCACACCAGTGCTGCCACTTGCCGTTGTGTTTTGATTTTATCCTTTGGGTCTCACTGGCTTCTTCTGAGTGAGGAAGTTTCTCACTCAGGTGATTTGGAAATTCCAGAAAACCAGCTGAGGGAAAGCCTTCATAGGACCCGTGTGTGAGGGCCCATCAGGGACAGACAATAGTGTTGCTTGACACTGAGTTTGTTCTTGCTGATCTTGCTGTGAGTTTGGCCTTACTGGGCACAGGACTGGTGGGCGCACCAGAAGGAATTTTGACCCTTAGGCAACTTTAAAGATTTTTTTAAATTAGGGTATAAAGTGGCATGAGCTGAAGGGCACTATTCAATTTTGATGAATGCACGTGAGGATAACCATTGTTACTCCCACCCCCCCAAGTTTCTTGTGCCCCTTCCCAATCCCGCGAAGCAACCGTTAGTGGGTTCTGTCAGTGCATTTGTGTGTGCGTGTACCCCAGCGTGGTAAGTTAAACCCACCGCAGAACCAGAAAGAACCTCAGGAGGGGACCGGAAGTGAGCAGCCGCTGCCTCCAAGTTACCGCAAGCCCGTAAATAACAATCCTTTGATTTTTCTGGGTTTACAGTTGGAGCTGGCTGGCTCTCGGTGGTCAGGACGGTGGCCCGGGCCCTCTGAGCCGCAGTCTCCGTCCAGGAGCGGGGCTGGGGAGGAGCCGCGAGCCCAACGCCGGGCCCGCCCTTCCCCTTCAGGGCGCAGCGCCGATCGCGATCGCGATCATCCGATCCGATCCGCGGCGTCTGCGCGCGATTGAGCCGCCTGCCGCCCCGCCCGCCCGCGCCCCGCGGTCTGGAGCGTCCCTTGTCGGCGTCCTAGGCTGGAGGGAGGCCGGCCTCCGCTCCGCTCGCTGGGCATGGAGCCGCCGGCCGTGCGCCTCTGAGGCCCGGCGTTCATGGTGAGTCCTTCGCAGCCCCCGCCAAGCCCCGGCCTGCCCCGCAGGGCCTACGCGGCCCTGTGTGCATGTGTGCATGTGTGCCTGGCTGCAGGTGCACGCACACCGCACGCATCTGTCTCCTCTCACCCACCGGACCGACCTTGCTCTGACGGCCGTGAGACGCCTCCTTCGCCGGCATCTTTGTGTCTGCGTTCCGCATGACTTTTTCCAGGGGCCAGGCTTAATGAGTACAGTGAGAGACGGAGAGAGCGTGTGAGCGCGTCCTTCCAGCCCTCATTCTCACCTCATGCCATGACACCCTTTCCCAAGGCCAGGTCAGTCCAAGCCAGGGCCACCTGGAGGCTGAGTGGCCTTGCTGGGTCTGGGGGAGACGGACAGGATGCGCCACCCTGAGTGCTCCAGGGCAGACTGCAAGAGCCACCTGGCTTCCTAGAACCCAGCTCAGTTTCGGTACATTTCACTCACCAGTCCATACATTAACTTTTATGCTCTTGATGCTTTGTAAGAAATCTGACAATTAGAGACGGCCCCTGAGAGCTCCTGCCCCAAATGCCAACTTTGCAGGTAACTTAGAACGGTTTCGGGAGAATGCCATGGGCAGGAAGGGGTAGATAACAGCACTTGAGAAGGAGATCCTGCGTGCCTAGGGGCTTTACCTACGGGGTGGCCAAGGTGCAGTGGTTGCCAGCACTGTCTCCTTTAGAAGGCTATGCACCCATAAAATCCATACAGGGCTCTCTGCCCTCCAAATGGCAGAACAGCTCCCAGATCCTAGAACAGCACCCCTTTCCAAAATACTTGCTTGTTAGAAACAGCAAGGTGTGAAACCAGCTATGCTGTGTTAGCAGTTTAGGCTCACTTGGTCTTTGTCATAATGTTATTAAGTACTCTTAGAGAAATATTTTGAAAATGAATTTCATAGTAATGCAGTGATAGCCACGCTTCTGTTGTTTTCTGGGTACCTGCTGTGGCTACATGTCTCACACTTATTCCTTCTCATCTAAACTTACCTTTAACAGACATGGAAATAGACTTAATGGGGATGGTTCATCTCTAGTGCTTTCCCTGCCGGCTGCCTGGGTGCTGGGCCTGAGCAGACGTGGTGACTGCACCATCGTTAGTTCAAGTCTGTCTTTCAGGGTGCCATATGGGTGTCCCTATTCCAGACAATCTTCCTGGACCCCTGGTATGATTAACAGCTGATCTTGTGACTGTGGGCCGCTGAGTCAGAGATGCCAGCCCAGATTCTGATGGATGGCCCTTTTTCCTCCTCGCTAGAATGGATTTACTGGAAGCCAGGGGCTTCTACTGGTCAGGTTATTGGCATGTGTGGCTATCTTTTTGGCATTCTTCCAGCTCCATAAGTAGTATTGATGACCCATCTTGTCTTTCTGCTTGGAATACTTTCTTATCATCCTGATCTTTTCCCTTTTATCACAAATGTCCATTCAGGCAATTTGGATTTTTTTGGTCTTTTCTGACAAGTTTTAAACCTAATTTAGTTGTTGAGCAGTGCTTTTCTCCTGGCCCTTAACCCTGGGCAGCTCTGCAGGTGAGGGCCACCCTGCTGTTGGTGTATCAGTGGGTTCCCCGCACTCACAGTCTTCTTGTACCCCTATACCAAGCCTAGCTCTTCCCCTCTCTCCTGGGGCTGTCTCGCCTGCTCTCGGGAGCTGCTTGTGGAGACCACCGTACCTCGGCAGAACAATTTCCACTTAGGATCCTTCCCTTTTTAAAATGCTCTTGCTCACTCACCCTCCATCCTGCTTCTGGTGCCCCCAGGCCACTGCCTGTGCTGTCAGAAGGGCTCTCCCTGTGGCCTCTGCCTAGACCTTATCTTTGCTCAGATGGTAACCATTATAGGATGCTTTGCCTGTTTTTTTGTGGCCCCCTATTGCCTGTTGTTCACTTTAGTGTGTTCCTCATGGTCTCTCCTGTATGGTAGCTTCTGCCCACACCTGTTGCCCCTTTAGACTGATCCCTGCAAAGCTGGGGACTGAGGGTCTCCTACTAAAGAGCCAGGCCCCTCTTGTGACTTCTTCATAAATGAACTTCCTCTTTTCTCATGGTCTCCTTTCTGTTCATCCAACTGAATCTGCTTTGCTCTGGACCCAGAACCTTCTAGTTCATTAGTGCACACATCACAGCTTCGCCCCTGCTTAGTAGCATCATGTTGTGTGTGTGCCACTGCTGCAGTGGCCTGGTATTGGCGTCCCCAGCAGTATTCATTATGAGCAGCTCAGAGCAGGGGTGTTGAACCAGGATGCTGCTCAATCAGTGCTTGCACACTGTTTTGATATGACTCCCAGTTAGACAATTTGAGACTCAGTGCTGTCAGCAAATAGATGCAGCTAGACATGGAGCTAAAACAAACTGCCCTTGCTATGTGCACTCAACTCTTTATTGGTTCATTTAAAAAAGGCCACTACACTGAGTCTCACTAGGACTTTGGAGAATCCTATTCTGAACTTCCCTCTGTGAGGCTGGCCAGGGTGGGTTGGGAGCAGCCTCTTGGCTGGGCAATTTGTGTTACTGATTAGCCTGCAGGGCTTTTGATCAGTCAGCAATGAAAGCAATGTTACTCACGTCCAACTTCCTAACTTGGTTGCATGCAGGAGAAACTTTGTAGTGATCAGCTGGACTGAGCTGAGGAATCCACGGATTTTGCTTGACACTCAGAGAGGACTCAGTCCTTTTGTGGGCAGCCAGCCATCTTGCATGTGTTTTCCCATGTAGCCATCACAATGATCGTTACAGTCACTGCCATGCGATAAGCCTAGTGACTTGTTGAAGATCAAAGCCAGGCCTTAGAACTCTGTCTTTTTGTTCCTGAGTCTTAGCTCCTGCCGTGTCATGTGCTGACCCTATGTTGATAATCCATAAGTGAGCATGGCTCCTCTAGGGTGTTTACCTTTCCAGGACCCTTAGAGCGAGTTCCTCTTCTTAAGCCTGAACTTGGTTTGTCTGGTTGGACAGTGAGCTTACTGTGGATACCTAGGTGGCAAAAGGAGAACAACTAGGTTTGGGCCAGGACCTGTGGGGCATTCCCAACGTCATTCCATTCCTATTTGGAAATGCTACCTGGGATTTCAAGTTGGAGCAGGCCAGGTCTCATCTGTCGTTTTAATCATGCATCATTCGGTGATGAAACATTGCTGTTTGACCTCGCATCTGTGCTTGTTCTGTGCTCATGAACAGGCTGCTGTCAGGGTTGAAAGCTTTACTGAGACTGAACGTGAAGTGATCACTTCCCATTTCTGTCTGAGAAGCTACCTGCAAGAGTTCTGCGGGGAAATGTGGCTGCAGGACCAAATGCTTGGTGTCTGCCCCAGCTTCTCCGTTCTGACCTGCAGGGCAGGTCAGTGACATCTCTGGGTCTCTGCAGTCCCATGTGGGACTCTCTTTGAGATGCTCTCTTTGAGATACTCCTCAATATCATGTTCAAGGCCTTGACCTGTTGTTGTTACTGGTGATGGTCCGAGGTACTCACTGAAGAAACACCGGATATTTGGTTGTGGATCGGGACATTCACTTCCTTTGGTTCCTGCCTTTTCTGTCTGCTACTTGCAGACTGCAGGACTCCTTGATTGGCGTTTGGCACAGGAGTGTGCTTTTGTGCTCCATGTGCTCACTGCGGGCCCAGGGGAAACAGCTAATGGTGTGTACTGCTCAGGCTCATGCAGAGGAGGAAGCACATGGAAAGAGGCCTCCAAGTCTTGGGTCGTCTGACTTTGGCCAAGGTCTTTCTGGCCTTGGCATGCCAGTCAGGCCAGGCTCAACAGATGAGTAGCACTTTATGGGGTAGTTGTTTCAGTCCTCGTCAGGTGTGACATGCCCCAGAATTTTTCTCAGTACTCAGCTTTGATGGCCTTCCTGCAGTGTTGAAGATGTTGACATTCAGGTACTAGACTCTAAGCTTCTGCTGTGCTTGACATGGTAGGTGCTCTCAGAAGTTTGGATCCATGAGCCAGTGAGTGTGTTTTCTCAGTTTCAGGTAGTGAAGGTAATTTTAGTACATCATGGAACCACTGAAAGTCAGGGTGTGCAGGGGTGTGACCTCTAGCTGTGAGTATCCAGGTGAACAGAAACTGCCCCACCTATCCACTTTTCTTAGCCTCAGTATTTAGAGGAAATAATTTTTTCCTTTCTACTCTTTAGAACCCTCAGTATGCCTTTCTGGCTGAGTGAATAATTGCTTATGAAATACTCTTACCAACAATGTCCCTCTTGACAACTGGTGTCAATAAAATCCATCTAGCAGTTAACACTGCTTGATGATATGCTGCTTCTGTCCTCTTTAGTGGGTAGTGAGAGCTTAGATTCACTCCAAGTTTGTCCTGCCTTCACAACTGGATCATCTTCCCTGGGTGTGGAAGAAGGGTGGGGGTAGGGGTTCTGAGAACCTTATCTAATGGGCAACAAGAAAATACTGTCTTTTGATATTGCAGGGAGTTAAAAGCATGTGTACACACACACACACACACACACACACACACACACACATATACACACTCCCATAAGAAGCATCAGCTTGCTCTCTTGCACTCTTCTGTCTGGGTGTTTGGAATGTGGGTCACCGAGTGTGACTAAGCTTTTGTGGTTGCATCCATGGAACAGGTTTGTGACTCAATGGGTATAGAGGTTGCTCTTAGATTTCCAGGACGCAGCAAATTTATTTACATTATAATTTGGAGTGATGGCTTCCTGGTGGCCATTACAGCATCAGTTAAAATTTACAGTTTCCGGAAGACAGAGAACACACTTCTCACCCATAAGCAAAGGAGGCCTACACCAGTGTTGAGGGTCCTTACAAAGGGGGCGCTTTGATGACCAGACCCTTTGTAACTTCCTCACCAAGAAGAGAATGTGTAGGCTTCAAGACACAAAGCAGTGGTCTGAGCTGAGGGCTGTGGGACCTGTCTGGTTGGTGTTTTCTTCTTCTGTGTAGCAGGAAAGGCCTCCAGGGCATCATCCTCACAACAAATTTAAATGGCTTTCTCTACAAAGCAACTTTCTGGTGATAGCAAAATTGGCTAGGCCCACAGTCCCCTGGTTTCTTTGTCCTAGGAACATGAAGACAAGGCTGGAAGCCCGAGCAGACCGCCCTCCCCGAAGCAGAATGTGAGGAAGAACCTGGATTTTGAGCCACTTTCCACCACCGCCCTCATCTTGGAGGACAGACCCGCGTGAGTCTTAGGAAGGCTCTGAATTGTCTGCCTCGGCAGTAAGGCAGCTCGCCAGGCCCTTTTCATTAGAAAAGAACAGGGTCGGGGAGGGAAGAAGAGCAGCCATGTCACTTGTTATCCCCCACGTCAGCATGGGTCCTAGGGTGATATCACATGGCTATAGCATAGAAGTTTTATCCAGGCTTTTCCATTCAAGCAGTTTCTCTTTTTAGTTTATCATTTAAGAATACTTACGTAGCTGCTATAAATGCTAGACTGGTTTGTAACTGCACAAAGCCCTGGAAGTGTGCTCCAAGGTGTTTTGAAAGCATCTTGGTATTACAGGACACTACTCACGCTGGCCTTGCAGGATTCCTTGGGATCACAGTGTACAGGCTGTGGCTGGTCTTAGATAGGGCTCCTCTCCCTGGACCTCTGTTTCTCCACTGTGTGATGAAATCATTTGCTCCATTGTTCCAGGTCACAGCAGATCCCTTTCTAATGACTGAGGTTCCGTAGAACACTGTTGGAATAGAAGGCCTCTGCTTAAAAAAGAACAAAAAAGATACTAAAACATCAAGCTAGTTAATCCCTAAGACCCCTGTCCATTCCTGAAATTTAAAACAGGTGAAGTCTAAAGAAGAAGTCTGTCTCCTACTGTTAAGTCTTAGTTCTTGGAAACTGGGAATGAGGAAACTCTTAGGTGCAGGACTGGCAAGTTTGGACATGACGACCAGGCCTTTTAGTGCTCTGAAACAGGGACTAGGGGCTTTTTATGTTCTCAGCCAGTAGCAGTGGCTCAGAACCTCTCAGGTTGTGGCTGTGGTGTATAAGGAACAGGTACAGGCTAGACATGCCTGCCCTCCCATGAAGTCAGCTGCCATTAGTCCACAAGCCTGTTTCTGGAAAAGCACACATTTGTTTATAATGGGATGCGTAGACCTCTACTTTGTAAACAAAATAAGGCAAAGGAGCTACTGAGCTAATCTGAAACTTGCCAGGGAGGTATCAGTCACATGTGTAATGGGAGCTGTGCACACCGCTACTACAAGGGCAGCTGTTGAGCCATTAGTGCTTTGTGCCTCATATCACAGCTTCTTTGGAGAATGGGTGACAAAAATACCAAATGATTGTTTATTGCAGTTATGGGTAATTATTATTTTCTTGGTTCTGCTAATCTTTATACTTCAGTTGTTTTACTGTGAACATCGTGCATTTGTAAGAAAATATTTTTTGGTTTATGAAATAACTGTATAATTTAAAAAAAATTTTAGCTTTTGATCTTTGGCTATTACAACTTTTTTTATAAATAATGCTACAGGCTTTTTTCTCAGAGACTTTTATTTGATATTTTTAATGGTGGAATATCATTTATTTCCTGTCAAGAAATCTGCCAGCAAAACCAGCCGAAGAAGCCCAGAAGCACAGGCAGCAGTATGAAGAAATGGTGGTGCAGGCCAAGAAACGAGGTACTGTAGGGACATGTCCAAATCTGTGTCTCTGGGTGTTTTCTTTTTACCTTTTGGAGCTGTAGAACCTCAACTCTGCTGAGTGTTTTAATGTTTTGAAATGTATGCTTTTGATTAAAAAAATTCCTGCTTGAGGCTGGGTGCCTATAATCCCAGCTGTGAGAGAGTTCCAGGAAGGAAGATCACATCTGAGGCCCCTGGGCAAGAAAGCTAGACCCTATTGGGAAAATAATTAAAGCAAGAGGGCTAGTGGAGTAGCTCAAGTGGTAGAGCACTTACCCAGCAAGTGAGGGGCCCTGAGTTCAAACTCCAGTACTGCCAGAAAAAAAAAAAAAATCCAAAAACATGCTTGTCCTAGCCATTCCTGGTAGCAAGGTAATAACACTTTGCACTTCCATGAGAAGACACTGAACAGGATGAGAATTCTTCACTAGAAGAAACTTCAGCCAATAATGACATGTGGATTTCTGTCCCTCTCTAGGGTGTTCTCTTTATAAGAAGATGTGATTAGATTTGATAAAATCCCTTGCAACACTTAAACTCTGATTCTAAGATAGTTAAAAAATACATATACTAGCTGGGCGCCACTGGATCACATCTCTAACCTTAACTACTCAGAAGGCAGAGATCAGGAAGATCACAGTTTGAGGCCAGCCTGGGCAAATAGTTTCTCAAGATCCTATCTGGAAAATACCCAACACAAAAATGAGCTGGTGGAGTGGCTCAAGTGGTAGAGTGCCTGCCTAGCAAGCATGAGGCCCTGAGTTCAAGCGCTAATAACGGGGAAAATAGTACCTATAATAACTAAAATGTATTAGAGTGATATGATGAGATATTATTCACCTTTTAAAAGGAAAGAGATTTTGACTCGTGCAACAACATGTTTGAAGCTTGAGGCCATCATCCTAAGTGAAGTGAGCCAGTGACAATAGACAAACACTGTGTGATTCCATGTATATGGGGCCCCTAAAATCCTCAGATTCATAGGGACTTTTCAAATACAGTGGAGGTTGGCAGGGGCTGGGGAAGAGGCACATGGGGTGTTAGTGTGTAATGGAGACAGTTTCAGTTGTGGGTAAGATAAGAAAGTTCTGGAGATGGTGGTGATGGTTGCACAACAACGCGAATGAGCTCAATAAACTGTGCAGTTACAGTGGTAAATTTCATGTTAGATATGTTTTGCCACAATAAAAAGTGTACAGTTGTCCTTCACAGTGCATGGGGGAGCTCCCAAGCCCTGTGGATACCAGAAGCTACTGATGTTCAGGTCTCATATACACATGGATTTGCATTTAACCAATACAGATACTCCAGGGTACTTTTTATTTTGCTACTTTTTCGGTTGTTCTGGGCTCTAAACTCAAGGCCTCTTGTTTGGTAGGTAAGTGCTCTGCCACACGAGCCACACCTCACCCCAGTTTTGCCTTTGATTAGTGGTGAGAAGAAAAAATTCGTCCATTCTGGGTGCAGATGTAATTTTTTTCTCAAATGTTTTCAGTCTGGGATTGGTTAATCCCTGGGGTGGCACCGTGGGTGTGGAAGCTAACATGTGAACTAAATTCACAGCTTTTCTCAGAGTTGCTGTTACAGTAGGAGTAATGCTGAAGCTGTTAGGAGTGAGTACAGGGGTCACACTTGGGAAGGGGTAAGGTGAGAAGCACAAGAGTGGCTTCTGGCAGTGCTCTGTTGCTTTTTGTAGGATGGTTTCATGGGCTTGACTATTTTGTGTTAATTGAATTGTATTAGTACTTGTATACATTTTTGTGTACAGGTTACACTTAAAACACTAAAAGATGAATAGTGCTAAACATTTTAAAACCCATGGGGAGCTGGATGTGTTGATGCACACCTGTGATCCTAGCACTCAGGAGGCTGAGGCAGGATTACAAGTTCAAGTCCAGCCTAGGCTACATAGCTAGAATCTGTCTCAAAAAATAAGGTGGGCACCAATGGCTTACACCTGTAATCCTAGCCACTTGGGAGGCTGAGATGGGAGGATCACGGTTTGAGACCAGCCCAGTCAAATGGTTTGTGAGATCCCATTTCCAAAATAACCAGAGCAAAATGGGCTGGAGGCATTCCTCAAGTGGTAGAGCACTCGCTTTGCAAGCATGAAGCCCTGAATTCAAAACCTGGTCCCAGCAAAAAATAAAAAAGACAAAAACTCAAAAAAGAAAGTAAAACTCATGGGTGTGAAGTGAGCCTTGGGAGCTGGTGTTTCCAATGTGTCTCTTGGAGACACATCACCCAGCTTGAAAGTGGTGGGTACTAGTGAATTCATGCTTTCTTCTTAATGGTGGCTTTTAGAGCTTAAGGAAGCCCAGCGGAGGAAAAAGCAGCTGGAGGAAAGATGCAGGGTGGAAGAAAGTATCGGACATGCCGTGCTGACCTGGAATAATGAGATCCTACCCAACTGGGAAACCATGTAAGGTTTGGCTCTGTGGGCACTGCTGAACTAGGGGCCGGTTCTTTCTCAAGTCTGCAGGCAGCGACTGTACCTATACGAGCTTCTCAGGAAACTTTGATGGAGTGGCCTAAGTTCCCTTGGTCCTACCCTGTTGTTCCTTGCCTGGACACCAATAGCAGCTTCCGTTCATCTGCTCAGCAGCCTGAACTTGCTTTCTGTGTCACTTTCTACTTAAAGTTTCAGTGACTACTTGTGAGTCTCAGTGTAGAATTTGAACTCCAGTGCTTAGCTAGCAGGACTCTGTGTGAGAAGGTGTGCCCTGTGGCCTCCCCCTTCTCCACTTGGACCCACTTCTCTCCCTAGGGAGCCACCAACAGCAGTTACTGCTCTTCAGCCTCAGGACCTCCGCATGTCCTCCTCCCTGTGCCTACAGTGCTCTTGCCTTGGGCCTCTCTTTTTTCTTTGGTGGCACTGGGGCTTGAACTCAGGGTCACATGCTTGCACATGCTAGGCAGGTGCTCTACTACTTGAGCCACTCCACCAGGACCTCTTCATCCTGCTACTTCCCGTTTGTCCTCTCCAGCACAGTCCTCCCTAGGGAAGACTTTCCTGCCCCTTTCCCAGCTCAAAGTATCTATGGAAGACTTCCTGGGAGGCACTGAAGGTGTCTGCTCAGCTTTTGTCTTCTACTCTAAGGGCAGACACTGGTTGTCTTTGATGTCAGAGTCACTACAGGGTCCACACGCAGCAGGGTCTGGCAGCTGCGACATCCTCACTTCTGAGGGTCAGCCGCACATCTTGATTTCTTCCTGCATGGTCAGTATGGCTGTGGGCTGCTGTGGTAGCAGTACCGGGTCCCCGTAGAAGCTGGTGGGGAGTTTGAAGGCCAGTGTCCCTCTGCTCTTCTCTTTCATGGCACACTGCTGGGACTCATTCCGATACTCACTTGGTATTTCTGTCACTCTCACTACAGGGACCAAATATCCCTGTTGAGTCTGCACTAGGAGACCTACTTTTCTAGATACTGTCACTCTGGCTGGATGTCACCAGAAAACACTGAACACTTAAATGGGGCCCAGTAACAATGGCAGTTTCCCAGACCTTGCTGTTTGCCACACGGCCCTGGTCTGTCCTACCCTGCTCTGGTGGATGTGGTCAGGATGCATACACACAACTGCTGCTCAGTGCCAGGCACTGTTCAGGTGCTGTGGGGCCTGCCTCCTGCCTCCAGCTCTGCCGCAGAGCCACCTGGCATCCCTCACCCATGCCCGCCTATTTGCAGTCCTGCAGGACTGCAGTCTGGTCTGTGCTTTCTGCTCAGAAAGTCCTTCCTATCCTTTGTGTGTATAAACTGCAACTGCTTATTTAGAAGTTACTTCTGGAAGGCGGCCTGGCCCTCTGGTCTGCGGTACAACCTGTTGGTGAGCTCTCTGAGGGCAGGGTTGGTGCGTTCTGGTGGTATGGGGCATGGTGCGGGTGTAGACAGCCTTTCTTCATGGAGAACAAATTCAGAAACTTATGCTTCTGTCCTGTCCAGGTGGTGCTCTAGGAAAGTTCGAGATTTATGGTGGCAGGGCATCCCTCCGAGCGTGAGAGGCAAGGTCTGGAGTTTGGCCATTGGCAACGAGTTGAACATTACCCACGGTGAGTGGCTTGTATGACTTTAGATCCAGGAGTCCACTCCATAGGTCCTGGGGCCTCTTCTGTCCCTGTTGCCCTATTAGGAAGGACGACAGATACTGCCATGAAGCCAGGTCTTCCAGGAGAGGGCTGTTGGGAGGCTGGGTGCAGTGCAGGGTGCTTTATTTTCCTGAGAGTTTAGGGCAGATGCCCCAAATAGAAGATGGTAAACATGGGCGTCAGAACTTCAGTTGGGTGGGATAGGGCAGGACCACTCATCAGAGTCCTGCAGAAGGCAAGCCTTGATTGGACGTGAAAGTCCAGGTGCCCTTTGTAGTTGGGGTGCCTGTTGGTGTTTTGTGGGACGTTTTTTCAGCAGCATTGGAGTGGATGTTAGGACTGATGTCCTTAGAGCATTAGTAGCTGAAGTGTGGAGGAATGAGACTGCGCTCAAGGCTCTCAGCTGTGTGTCATGCTGTGTATCATGTGCTCAGTTTGCACGTGTGTCCTGGTGTATCCTGAGGGCTTCGTGGGACTGTGGGGAGCACACAGACTGAACATGAAGCCTTCACACATGGGAGTGGCTGCTTTCAACCATTTCCCTCCAGTCTGTAGGCTGAGCTTTGGAGGGACAGGTGGGCCATCCTGCTGTCCTTTCTGCCTGTGCACTTGGACGACAGTTTGTTCTCTGGGGAAGGCTTTCGAGTTTAAAACAGATTGGCTTGCACCTTCCCTCTCGAGTCAGGTCGCCATGCAGATCTTCACAGCCTGGTTTTTCCCATGACTGTGGCTTTGTCACAGGTGATGTCTCCACCTTGAGTAGTGTAACTGTCAGCTCGATGGTGACTGGCATCCTGAAGGAGGTTGGGGCAGTGAACCCTGCCAAAAATTTGTTTTATCTTTATGTGAGATGACATATAGCATGTAGCTTATGGAAGTATTTTTTTTTTCTTTTTTTCTTGGAAGTATTTTTTAAAAGCATCCTCAGAAGATGAGATATATAGAAGTTGGTGAGCACTTATTTTGCTCTGTGTTCTCGAAAAAGTTCTAACCTGTTATCAGCTACCCTATCTATGCAAATTGGTTGTTAGGCATAGAATTTTGTGTGTCTGTGTTTAATTTTTGGTTCTCACTGATGTCTGGGTTGATTTTATTTAAATTAAAACCTTTGATCTCAGTGAATTGGGCTAAATAAGCATCGAATTCATCATTTGGATGTCTGTCTACATCTTGATACTGACTCCATTTGTGTAAGCTGTGTCTGTCTTGAATGATTAGCTGCTTTGCCTCAGTTATCCCCACTAAAATGTGTTTAGAAAGATGGGGCCTCACAGCCTACGGTCTGCTTTGTCACCAGTGCCTGGCTCAGTCCTCCACACATACTTAGCAGGACCTCATAGGCAGATTTTTAAATTTTTGATTTATCATTCATTACCATAAGGGGATTTCATTGTATGCATACACTGTACCTTGAGTAAGTTCACTCTCTTCATTATATTCCATGGGTAAGATTTCCTAAGCTCTACAGTTTGACCTGCCTTGACCTGAGGCTGCCAGCCTCTACGCCATTCACTCAAATGTCTCACTTGGGACACAGATCCCTGGTGGGCATGGGCCACGTGGTCATTTTTGTCACCTTCTACCAAAATGACAAAAGCCCACCTCCTGGAAACTGAGAGCAGGCGAGGTTCCACCAGCTGCCTCAGCCACCAGCTTAGGACACCCCATGTTGTCCTGTGAACACTTGACTTTGTGGATAATGATGATATGAGCTTGTTTATATTTCGTAACTGTCCCCTGCCACAGCAGGCTGGCATAGATGGCGTGCTAGAGCCATTGTGAGGCTACACAGGGTCATTAATCAAGGTTTTACCTGTTGGCTTTTAATAGTGTTACTAGAGTTTGAATTGCATTTTAATAAAACCGTGAGCATTGCCCTGTAGACAAATGTGTTCTGCTTTATTTTTGGAAAGTAATGAGGAAGAAAATAAAGTGATAAACATTCTATGGTAACTTCAATTGCAGTCTCAGTGATTGGCTAGTAATCACCAGGGTTCAAGGACACCCAGGAGCAGGGAAGCATCAAAGCCAGAGGCACAGGAAGCACCTGGGGTGGGGTGGGTGGGGGAGGGTCCTGAGAGAGATCCAGTAAAGAATCGGAGGACATGTGCATACCCAGGGAGGTCTGTGTGTGCTAGCAAGATCTGTGAGCCTGAGTTGTTATTCAACTGTTACCAAACTGCCCCAAGAGAAGAGCTGTAGAAAAGGAGGTTCTGAATGTGGCAGAGGTTTGGAGTCTGTCATGACAGTTCTGACAGCACCAATCCTGGTTCTTTGCAAAGCTCTGCCTGTTCCTGGGCACCTGCTCTGCTGCCTCCCTCCTTCCAACGGCAAGAAGAGGAAGCCTGTGCGGGTAGCAGTCACATCATGCTCTTATTATTTGAAACTAGTACCCATCTTAGTCCTGAAAGTTGTAGTTCTGGAAGGTTAAAATGCCAAATGTTGAAATTCTGAAAATTTTTTTTCAGAATTTGGGATTACAAAAACTATAATTCCTATTAAGAAAAGACTATAGAAGAGAGGCAGTAAGCCAAATTCTGGGAAGAGATTGGCCATGCAACAAGATGAGGGCTAAAACTTCAGTCAAAAAATGCATTACTTGTCTGTAGTGGCATTTCTTCAAGCTAATGTGATTCCAGGAGCTTTGTAGGGATTAAAGCTGAATTTGCCCGAAGAAGCCAGCAGAGTTACTGATTAATCACATGGGGTGGTTTTCACCCTCCTACAGCAGGATAGTTTGATCACTAGCATTGTGGTCTGTACGTGAGTGTGAGTGAACTGGATGTCCATGCACCCAGAACAGCAGAGAAGTGTGACACGGGTAGGGACATTGCGTAGGGAAAGCTCATGTTGGTGTACTATGAGGCATAGAAGAATTTCAAAAAGTAAAATCACAGAGAATGACTGTGAGAACACAACTCTATAAAAATGCTAAGAAATATCTTTGAAGAATTTTTTTGGTTTTTTTTTTTTCCCCCAGAATTATATTTTTGGGATTTTAGACTTGAGATATTTTTATCTTTGGGGATTTCAGCAGTCAGGAGTGTGATGTATGTTTGGGGCTATGTCTTTCAGGATTGTGACTCAAATTTTGAAACCAAATGGGCTGCTGCTGACCTCCTCTCCTCCCCTCAGGAGTCAGATAGTCATCAGTCAGTCTGTGTCAGCCCTGGGACCATTTGCTCTGCAATGAGTGAGACCATCTCAGACTCTGAGAGGCTTTACCCACCAAAGCAAATCAGAGCATGATATGGTGTAGGTGGGCAGCGTGACCAGAAGAAAATACCAGACATAGTGGTGTGTGCATTGTTTTTCTTTGTGTATGGCTGTGTCTTTAATAAAATACATGCAAGCTGAGGCAGGAAGGAATTGTTCAAGCCGCCTGTTAAGTGTGTGTTGAGCCTGTTGCAGTTGAAGGAGATGTTATGTGTTCTCTGGAGTTTAGAGGAAAGTGTGCACGTGAGACTCACCAAGGATTTTCTTCCAGAGCTCTTTGACATCTGTCTGGCCCGGGCCAAGGAGCGGTGGCGGTCCCTCAGCACGGGAGGCTCAGAAGTGGAGAACGAAGGTATAGGGTGCGGGGAAGCTGGACACTGCTCTGGTAGTTAGTGATGGGGTGCTCATGTGGGTGGACTCCCACATGGCTTCCGGGAGAGGGGGTTTCTAAGGCAAAAATGGAAGGAATATAGCTATTAGGAGAGAGAGAACCAAGCAGTTCCTGAGAGGGCTCGTGTCCTAACACACAGGAGCACCGCTCAGAGCCATTGTCGTTCCTGTGGCTCACAGTGACTGCTGCCCAGGTCCACTGAGTACCGGCTCACAGAGAGGCATCAGGACTGTTTCACAGAGGCAGGAGCACTGCACACTGCTGCACAATGTCTTTAGCACCGCGGTACACACAGCACGACTACTTCAGCTCGTTCAGTATACATTTTAATGATTTTTAAAACACAAAAAGTAAAGCAGCCTCTTCGTGAATGTGTTAGTATTATGCAGGATGGCACTGCAGTATGTCCACAAACCCATTTTGATTCTCTTTGTTTTTAAATTGACTGAGTTGTTTGTGTTTGCTGTGTACAACAGACTCTGAAGCATACATACCTGGTGGATGGCTAAATCTACCTGACATATATTGCCTTGCACAGTTAGAGTTTTTTACAGTGAGAACACTTTCTGTCCGTTCCCTTAGCATTTTTCAAGGATAGACTATATAAGTAATCACCCTGTTGTGCAGTAAATTTCTTATCTTACTCCTCCTAACTAAAATTTTGGGTTTTTGAGTAGTATTTCCTCAATTCCCTTCCACCCACAGCCTTAGGCAACCACCAATCTGTTTTCTGCTTCTGTGAGTTCAGTCAGCATCTGCAGATTCTACATTACTGGGCGATTCACTTAGCATAACATCCCCAGGTTCATCCATGATACTGAAAAGGACAGGATTTCGTTCCTTTTAATGACTGAATAGTACTCCATTGTTTTTATTTGCCATGTTTTATTTACTCAGCCATTGGTGGGCAGTCAGGTTGACTTCATGTCTTGGCTGTTGTGAACGGTGCTGCAGTGTACATGTGAAAGCCGATGTCTCTTTGACACTGGTCTCATTTCCTCCAGATTTGTACTAAGGGGTGGGCTTGCTGGATCATATGTAGTTCTAATTTCAAAGTTTTGAGGCCACATGTGCTAAGTTCATCCAGTGATGTGTAAGATGAGATAATGATGTCTTGTCTTTTTCTGTACTTGGAGTTCATCTGTGTATATTCCCCTACGTGTCCTGTTTCTCCACTTGGTGTTGATGACAACATTTAGTCTTTGATCTTTAGACTCTAGAAAATAATCCAGTAGTACTCCGGCCTTGGCTGGTCCATGTGGTGTTTGCTCCCTAACGTGAGCAGCCCCACACCTGCTGCCCACTCTGCAGGTGGGCTCTGTCTGAGTTGGGATACAACTGAGTCAGTGGGATTCAGTTGGACTAGCGTACTTCCGAAGAACTTCCTCCTTGTTTCATGCTTGTAAAATGTCAGGCCTAGTAACTCTCCCACGCTAGAGCTCAAGGAGTCAGTGACTCTCCATCTTTTGACAGATGCTGGGTTTTCAGCCGCAGACAGAGAGGCCAGCCTGGAGCTTATTAAACTGGACATTTCCAGAACATTTCCCAGTCTCTGCATTTTCCAGCAAGTAAGTGGCAGTAATTTGTTGTAAGTATGTTCTGTCTAAAATTCATAAGGGCCGAGTTGCCTGTACTTGTGATTAAGCTTGAAAGTAGTTAGGTTTTGCGGGGCGGGACAGGTATTACTGTCAGAATCTTTCGATGTTTTAAAATACGTGTGACTGGTCCTTCCCAACAAATCTTCCTATAGCTGTACTTCTGCTTTAATGGAGATTCTGTCCTTATGAGATGCACGTGTTGGAACCTCTGGGTGATGCAGAAGGCCCAAAAGGAGCCGCCACGGTGTGATTTCAGAGGGGCCAAGGCAGCAAGCTGGGAGAAAGGGAGTGTAGCTAGGGCAGATGACTGAGCAGAGTGGGTGGGGTTTCTGAGCAGTGGATCAGGAAGATGGGGCACTGGGGCAGAGCCAACTGTAGGAAACAGACTGGAGGTGGATTGTTCTCTTTGGATGTCAGTAGTAGCAGACTGGAGCCTCCACATGGGTGTTGGAGCACAGGCCAGGGTAGGCAGCCAGCAATAGGTTTTGTAGTCCTCTGAGCAGAGCATACCTTCTTGTCTTTGAATCAGCTGACGTCCACCCAGGGGTCTGCTTGACCACTCCCTCATCCATACTAATGGTAATGCTAGCTCTCTTCCAAAACCTCTCTGCCCTCCTCTGAGCTCACTGCCTTCACTCTCATGAGAATTTTGTTGTGGGTCTCTTTACACCTGCCTCCCTTTCCTCTTCTGCCTCCCTTTTGCCTCCCTCCACTCAATTTTTGCCTCCAGAGTAGCCTTGGAATCTCTGGTCTGACTTATCTTGTCTAGGTTTCTAGCATGGTGCCCTGCACACAATGGCTTATCAGTAAACAGGATGGAATAAACCACAGCACGTTGGTTAAGTGACCACTGAGTGAGCAGGCTTGGCACAGAGTCCAGACCAGCTTTGCGGGAATGTGGATGGGTCTAGGCACTTTGACAGCACAGGGGAGGCACCATCTCTGGTAGTGAGCAGACAGTGCTTAGACAAGGTTTAATGCAGTCTGCCCAAGGAGGGCAGAGCATTCCAGGCAGAAACAGGACTAGAATGGAAGCATGGGACAACCAGTGTTCAGGGAACTCCCAGTTCTTTGTAGGAGAGAAAACCTTGCTGAAGAGTGAGCAGAGAGGACACGGCTCAGTCAGTGTAGCCTCCTTGGGGTAGGGGGTCACCCTGTTTTGAGTGGGAGCCAGCTGTGGGTGGTGGGGGATGGAACTGAGTAAAATTGCTCCTGTGCTGGAGTGGAGAGCACTAGGGCAGAGCTGTGGCACACTTGCTTGTGGCTGAGATAAGGTCAGGGAGCATGCCATGGCCAAGCACCTAGGGACAAGTGGCTTGGAGGACAGCAGCAACCTGAGCACCGTGGAGCTTGGGGAGGGGGATTAGGAGGATCTTTCTTCTGGGGTGGGCTGCTGCAGTGTCAGATGCCTCCTCAGCAGGGGACATGAGACCCTCTGTGCCCAGGGTCCTAAGACAAAGGGTGCCATGTCCCACCATGGATATGGTATCCTAGGTCTGTCCTGCTCCCTGCTTCCATTCCCACAGGGGCCTGCTGGATTGGGGCTGTGGTTTTTTTCACCATGCCCTGGCCATACTTGGCAAGGTGAGGACCTCAGTGGCGCCCAGTAGGGTGCCATTACTCTCTTGCTTTCCCCTGCTTCTTAATCCAGCTGGGGACATGCCTGTTAGGGTCTTCGAGAGCCTTTGCAAGAGAGGAAAGGGGGAGAATCTACAAAGCCACCTACAGATTTGGTCTTGGCACCTGGTCCATAAACCCCAGTTAGCACTGCTCTCCCTCCCTCTCTGACAGTCTCAGCTCCTTTGCTCTTGCGCTGTACACTACGGTTATTTCCTTGGGCCTCAGGCCACAGTATGCTTTGCAACCCCTCATCTCTGAGGTGCTCCTGGCTCTCACCCTAAAAGGCTTTGCCTGAGCCACGTGGCTGCATGGAGGGTTTGTGCACCTCTCACCAGCTGTAGGAGGGCCCAGAGACGCTGCTTTATGAGAGGATTTTGCTTCTGATTCCAAGTGGATTTGGGTATGAATCCCAGATTGCCTTCTTGCCAGCATTACTGCTTCCATGTCTTTGAGCTTCAGTTTGTGCATCTGTAATTGGAGGTGACTGTGGTAACCTAACAGGCTATTGGCAGTACGCGGTGCAGAGCAGAGATCCATCACTGCTAGTTATCAGTTATGTCTGAATGTAATATGAAACCAAAGACAACCGAATCTGACCAACAGCAGAACTTTTCATGTCAGGTGACCCAGAAGCGGGGTGTGGCAGGCAAAATAGCCAGTGAAGAGGGGAGCAAATAGAACCCAGAGGACAGCTGGGGCAGGGTTCCTGAAGCATTTTCTGTGTGCAGTGTGCTTGGAGTTTCTGTTGACAGAGGTTCCAGGGTGCCCATGATCTGCCCCCAGATGTCCCGGACGCCTCAGAGAGAGCTGAGGCCTTGCAAAGGCCTGTTTTCCATTCCTGGAACCCCAGAGCATTTTCCCTGGCTCATCACCTAAGACTCAGCTCCACAAATGTTGAGCTGAAGTACTGCTGAGAGCAAAGGATCGACTGAAGAGGGGAACAGGGGCTCTGGGGTCTGTTTTGATGGGTTCTTTGCATGAGGCAACCTCAGGGGTCCCAAGATTCTACAGCTCATGAATGAGTAATATGAAATCCAGAGGCCGGGAGGGAACTGAGATGCCCAGAACAAGTTAAGGGCACTAGGGTAAGGAGCTTCCAACTGCTGGCACCAGTGAGGAGGATCCTTTCCATCAAGGGCATTTAGCATTAAGAAATGATCGGTATTTCTCATCTCTTAGTCCTGGACCAGATGTAACTGCGTTACTGCCACTCTTATCCTTAGGTTGGTGGTTGGCTCTGCTGCATCATCCCCGAGCCATGGATGTTGTCATTTTTGCCTCTCATTGCTACTTTTTCTCTTCTTTTTGTGATTTGGCAATGTCTCTTCTTTTACTTTGCATTTTTAAAATGTCGGAGTGTTGATGGTCTGATCCCTCAGGTTCCTTTAAAAGCCACCCAAGGTCACCTAAGGAGTGACTTCTTAGTCACACGTCAGGAATATTTATTTCTGTGTTAACTGTGGGCACATGATAGGCATATTAGATTTGGGCCCAGCCAATCCCATTGTCATGTCTTCCAGCATGCCAACAGCAGTGTGAGGCAGCTCTGGGCTTTCTTTTGAGATCGATTAAGAGGTAAAATCTAAGATTTATATTTTTGGAAGCAGATATAGGAGCAAGTAGAAGTGTTGGATGGGAGAGTGTTTGAAATACAGTGGAAACTACTAAAAGCTAAGATTTAGTGTGTTTCTCAAATCTGCCATACAAGAGCCAAAGACAGTGTGACAAGTGGGGAAGTCTGAACAACCAGGAGTTACTCACCTGCTTTGAGGAGCCTGGCCACTGGCTCCCCTGTAGAACTAATATGGCAGGAACCAAATGAAGGGTCTTTTACTAGGGCAGGGCTTACACTTGATCTACCAGCTTTCTTCAGAGCAGCGTCACAGGGTGAGTTGCATCCGTCCTTGTTGTCTCCAGGCTAGTGGTTAGCTTGTTAGATTGCATAATGCTTCTGGAGCTGCCAGCGTCGTGTCTGACAGGTTCTCCTCTGAACAGCAGCTGACCGCAGGGCAGCATCGAATGCCATTCTAACAATACTTACACGTGTGTTGTTTTGGTGTGTCGCTCCTTCTAGGGTGGCCCATATCATGACATGTTGCACAGTATTTTGGGCGCTTATACTTGTTACCGACCGGATGTGGGTTATGTAAGTGACTTTTTCAGTCTTTTATACTGGTATCACCTACAAAGAAAGTCAGGTCACTGCGCAGCACATTTCAGCTGTCTTCAAGTTGAATGCCTTACGGTAAATGAGGTGACTCAGTGTCCTCAAAGAAATCGAGCTGATGTGGCTGCCCTGTGCCAGTCATCACATTTCACCTGGATGTGATGTTCACTTTTTGCATGCAACTTTTCCCAACATTGAATCATAAAAGCCTTTAGCAGTAACCATTTTTAAAATGTGTGCTGCTGACATTTCTGTGGCTTAGCAGATGCGTGTGCGCATGGTCTCACGTTAAAATGCTTACTATGCGGGTCTGTGGCACAGACTTCCAATGCAGAAGGCCAAAGCGGGGGTTGGCTATGGTTTTCCACTGGGGCCGGGCTGGAGGAGAGCAGAGCAGGGGCTCTGAAGAGGGTGGGGTGGAATCCTTGAGGCTGGCAGTTGAGCTGGGGTGGGTGGTGGCAAGGGGGTGGTGGTGTGGGCCCTTCTGGTGAGGGTGTCTGGTTTACGAGGTTTGGTCCTCTTGTTAAATGGCACTCACCGCCTCTCTCTCCTCAGGTTCAGGGCATGTCCTTCATAGCCGCAGTGCTCATCCTGAACCTCGATGCTGCAGATGCCTTCATTGCTTTTTCTAATCTTCTAAATAAACCCTGTCAAATGGCGTTCTTCCGAGTGGACCACGGCCTTGTGAGTATGCTCTGTGTACTGCCCTGGGCACTGTGTCCTTGAGCAGCGAGAGTTTCCCAGTCACTCTGTCTTTTCAGGGGAAAAGGTGCATTTGCCCTCCGTGAAGGGGGAGCACTGTAACAGGGTTATCTGTGCACTGTATCAAGCTCATGAATGTAAACAATGGTCGGTAGCCATGTGTTTGAAGGTGTTAGTGCATTCTCCCAGAGAGACAATACTCCTGAAAATTGTGCTTTCCTTGAGCGGGGAGGGTGGCTTCCATGCAAACACATGTCCTCCGGGTCAGGGAAACTTCACAGTAGCATCCACATTGGGGCTGTCACACCTCTCAGAACTGAGTCATGCACAGGAAGCAAGAGCAGGGGTAAGGCTGTGCTCCTGAAGTTTTGTTTTTGTTTTTGCTTTTGTTTTTTTTAAAGGCAGCGGGTTCTTTAGGGTGCTGCTGTAGATGGTCTTTACCACACCAGTTAAGTGGAAGGCGTTGACGTGGGTGGCCCTGAGGAACCCCGCCCGCCACACTTCGCAGCTGAGTCCTCTGAGTGGCACAGATGAGGGCAGTGACTTGTCCGTGATGCATTTGATATGTGGAAGAGCTGGGCTTTGGATCTGTTCTGGGTCCTGCGCCATTGTTATTTCTATAGCCTACAAGAAAATCACCAGTTCAGCGAATCCATCAGCTTTCAAACTAATTGTCTCCATTCCCTGGGTGTCACCAGTACTTCCAAGACCAGGCGATCTGATCGTTTCCATCAGCTGGGGACCATTTGTCCCTTAATATCTTGGGACCCCTGAGAGACCTTGCTCAGAAACTGCTTCTGAATTTGTGGATGTTGGGGAGTGTCAGCTAGCAGGGTCATTTGGAAGACGCTTTGCTGTTAAGTTTCAGTAGCTGTCGGCAGCATTGGTGCACAGCTCTGCCTGTGCGAGTCCGTTCTGAGAGTCATGGATGTGGACAAGGCATTGTGCGTGGAGATGGTTGTTACATAACTACTCACCGTCATGAACATGAAAACAGTTTAAAGTGGGGTTAAGAGAATGCAGGTGATAAATGAAAGTCTGCAAAATACCCAGGGTAGTGAGGAAGGGTCTAACACACAATGGTATTTTTTTCAAAAATATGTAACATAGGACATATACTATAGTCCACAAAATTAGTAGTGCTTGTGAGTGAGCAGTTTATGGATAATAGTGCTCATGTACATCTGGAGTTTTGTGCAGTGAGCATGTACAGGTATTACTTTCATAATCGTCAGGAACTCACCTCTCCAAGGAAAACAATGGTCAGAAGTGGACAAAATCGTTAGGGAGATTCTCTCACCCTTGAAATAGCTTATTGATGTTAACATACGCTGGCTTCACGTTGCTTATGATATTAACTCCTGGAAGTAGTTCCTGGATAAAAAATTTTACCTTTTTTAGGGGGGCAAGGGAGACAGGGTCTTGTTATGTGGCCCAGGCTGGACTTGAACTCATGATCCTCCTGCCTCAGCCTCCCACATGTGCCATCATGCCCAGCTTTAATTTTATCTGTTTATATATAATAAATTTATATATAAAAATTTCTACTAATTTTGAAGAATCCTCCTTTGTCTTTGGAAATGTAATAAAATCTCTACTTAGAGCCAGGCGCCAGTGGCTCGTGTCTGTAACCCTAGCTACTCAGGAGGCAGAGATCAGGAGGATCATGGTTCGAAGCCAGCCCAGAAACAAATAGTTTGCGACATCCTTTCCCAAAACTATGTAACACGAAAAGGGCTGGTGGAGTGGCTCAAGTGGTAGAGCGCTTGACTAGCAAGTGTGAGGCCCTGAGTTCAAACCCCAGCACCACCAAAAGGAAAAACAAAACTGTACTTAGTAATTTTAGTTTACATTTTCAAGGGGGAAAACAAACAAACAAACAAACTATACAGTTGTGCTGTTGAGTGAGACCTTTGCTTAGGGCAGGTTTCTCCCCAGAGCACTGGTGACCTTGGGCCACCCTATGTATCGGAGGGTGTTCGCAGCAGTCCTAGCTAGCCTCTACCTCCTAGTGCCAGTAGTCCCTCTTGCACTTGTGACATTGCCACATGTCCCCAAGGAGGCAGACCTACCCCGTGGGAACCACTGGTTTACAGTGCAGCCCTTCATGAAGATAAGTGAAGGAAACCAGACTGGCTATCTGCCTGGTGCATCTCAGTGAAGGGAGGCCCGGCAGCTCCCCAGGTGCAGGTGACTCCATCCAACAGGAGCTCTTCCTCTTCGAATTGCTCTCTGCTTTGTGAGCTTTGTTTTTTCACAAAGCCTGTGAGAAGTTGAAAAGAGTTCTGGCAAGGTCCAGACTTGACTGCTTCCTTTTCACAATGACCTCCCACCCACTGTGTTCAAAGTTCTGTATGTTGAAGCTGGAGCTGTGTTGCCCTTGCCTCCAATACCAGCTTTGCCTTCCTGCTGATGTGCTAGGACTTGACAGTGAGGCAGGCGTGTTCTCTTGAGAGCCCAAGGCGAGAATGAGCCTGCAGCCTTTGTGGGTGACAGGCCCTGATTTAAGTCCCAGCTCTGCCACGTTCCAGTGCTCTGCCTCTATTTAGCCAATTATGTAACGGTTTCAGTTATATTTTCTGAAGAAATAACACGAGGTGACCAGTGATGCTTTTGTGAGGATTAGAGGTGGTACTTATTTCTCAGTTTGCCTGGATAACCCTTAAGTGAGTTGCCATTCAACATGTATACCACTTGCGTAAAGAGACAGTTGTTTGGTTCTAAAGGTATAAATACATTGACTCTTTTGTAGAGTGGAAATTTGTGCTGACAATTGGTTTATTCGTGCATCTCACATTATCTCCCTAGATGTTGACTTATTTTGCTGCATTTGAGGTATTCTTTGAAGAAAATTTGCCGAAATTATTTGCGCATTTCAAGAAAAACAACTTAACTCCAGACATCTACCTGATTGATTGGTAAGACTGAGTTTTCAGAGCATTTTCTCATCCCACTCCTGTTTTCCTCTGTGTCACTACCAGCTTCTCTGCAGGTTTGGCTGAGCCCCAACTCTTGCTTCCCAGCACCCCTCCGCCTGCCCTGGAGGTGCCCTTTGTTCTCGAGCTGTGCCCTATTCGTTGTCTGCTTAGTAGGGGGTGTGGGAGTTGGGAGGGGGTCCTTTTGATCACCATCTGTGACTCTATCTGGTCTCCTGGACTCCATCAAGGGAGAGATGGTGTCTTGGACCTATTTGTTTTCACAGTTCTATTTGTCCATCTATTAAACAAGATGTCTCTGGGCAACAGGTCTATGCCAGTCCCTCTGCTAGGTGCTTGAGGTGGGTGGGGAGCAGGGCACAGCACTTGGCCTGCCAGTGGCTGCTGTGTCATAGAGATGAGCTTGCAATGTCTGGCAGGCATTGGAGGTAATGTGGAGGCTTGAGCAGGTGAGATGAGGGGAAGCAGCATGTGGGGCCCAGGGTTAGCAGGAGGAGCAGCAGTAGCTGGTTGTTAGGGCCTAAAGTAAGGATGGCAGGTTGATTGTTTGGGGGTCCAGGCCATGAAGGTCTCAGAGGACAACCTGAGGGCTTGGACAGGATTTCAGGGGCCTCAGAAAACATTTCAGTTTGTGCTTGGGGTGCTAGTGAGTTAAAAGTAACTTGAGAGGCAGGAGGCCCTGGGGCAGAGAGATCAAAGAGGGAAAGCCGAGCAGGTGGAGAGTAGTTTGCAGGTCTAGGGACTCATGGTCGTTGACTCACCAGAGAATTGTAGTACATTTGAGCATTGGCCACGGAAAGGTTGCTGGTGTCAGCAGCTGAGATCAGAAACGCCTGAGGCAGATTTTACTTTGCACATGAGGGTTTCCTGGTGTTGTGGACATCTGAGTAGAGGACTGAGACCTTCAAAAAGAGGCTCAGAGAGCTCTGCTGGAGCAGCAGCATGTCTTTGTGCAGAGCTGGCTGTGCTTGCTGAGGAGAGGGTGGCTGTCTCTCCAGGGCACCAAGTGGAGGGCCAAGTGAGGTCCAGGAGACCTGAGTAGGCATCACTCTGTGGAAGAGGGGGCTGATGGCCCCCACACTGTGTCATGGCCTTGGCCAGGGCATGAAGTCCCCCTGAGCCCTGCTTCGCTCATGTGGAAACCACGATGATTGACCTTCCAGGGCGTTTCAAGGCCATCAGCCCCTGGCTTGGCAAAGTGGCTCTCCAGGAGAGAGAATATGTCACTTTGAAAGCCTGTCTGATTTTGACACGGACTCACAGATGAAACCTACAGCTGCTGTAGACAGAGAGTTGGCTGGTTAGGGTTTTTCTTCTCACTTTCTTCAGGAGCCAAGAGGCCTCCTACAATCCAAGACAAGGCCAAACCCCCTTGATGGAGCAGACCACCTGAAGCCTTGCGAGTGAACACTTGCTTGGCGTATACTGCTCTGTCTTCACCCTGAGTCTGCTCCAGCTCTACTGGTTGTGTGGACAAGGGCTCAGAGGCTGGAATTTTGAGCCAGAGCTGTAGGGCTGAGCAGCAGTAAACATGAGATTGTGGATTGGGCACAGGTGGGGACCTTCGGCTGGCTCGGTGTGCTGTGGAAGTGCTTGGGGCAACAAATGATGCTTCCTCTACCCTCGTGAACGTTTGCCTTCGCAGATGGCCTCTTGCATCCCCATTTTTGCACTCATAGTGTGTTTTATTTTTGACAGTACTGGGATTTGAACTCAAGGCCTTGTACTTGTTAGGCTAGTGCTCTACCACTTGAACCACAACCCAGCTTGCTTAAGGTTACTTTTCAGCAGCCTTGGCCTGATTCTCTCATGTATGCCCCCGAGGTGGCCTATTGCTGATGAAAGCTGGCTGTGCTCTAGAGTGAGGCCAAGCAGACCACTGCTGTGCACGCAGTTCCAGTGCAGGCTGGGTCTGCAGGAGCCTTCTGTACAGGCTGGACTGAGTTTGAGTGAGGTGCTGGTTTATTCTTCAGCCAATGTCTGCTGATGGTCTGCAGTGCTCCAGGTTCTCTGTTGGGTGCTAATAGGTGGAACACTGATCCAAAGTGAGAGGAAGCAGAGGGCAGGAGCAGACCTTGCTCAGGCTGAGCCCAGAGGCTGCTGTTTAGGAAGCACTCATTGCTTTGTTGCATTGTCACAGTGCCCAGAAGCAAGTGTCCCTATGTCTGTGCACAAAGGATGTCCCTATGGCTCACTCACCTAGTGTCCCCTTGCAGTGAGCAGTTTAGGTCAGCTTAACTCCAGAGCCCTTGCTCTGGAGTTGTCATGCCACCTTCCCAAAGCCACAATCACACTGGTAATGTCTAGGCCTGTCTTGAGTCTCACGTGTCTGTGGTCTGCATGTGTATGTGGTGTGTGTGAGATGACTGATTCCAGGGCTCAGATAACCAATTGCCTGGGTGGAAAAGCCTTCTTGTTTTCTCCCCAGTAGGGCCCGAGGGCCTGTGTGGCTTGGCTGGGCTCCGCAGGCGCCCAGCTGAGACGCTTCATTCAGGGTGAGAAGACCATCTCCCATCTCCAGCACCAGCCACGCTCCAATGTGTCCATTCCCCACGCTGCTGCTGCATTCAGAGCCTTGTGGGTCACCTCTGTGTTCTCAGAACTGGCACTGTGCTCAGCTCAGATCCCAGGCCAAGGCACCTCTGTTCCCAGGGCCCCTCCTGGTTTGAAAACCCGGCCTGAGGCCCACTGGGCAGGTTGCTTTATGCAGCTTGCTCCTTGTAGCTGTGCACTGTCAGTCCCGTGGGGCAGAGCTCTACAGTGGGAATCTGTTTACTTGCCCATACCACCCTCTGCCTGAGAGCGCTTGCTCTGCCATGGCTTGCCCACCCCCCTTTTTTTTGTTTGCTCAGGGGGCTGAAACTTCAGTCCTCCTTTCTATACCTCCTTTGTAGCTGGGATCAAAGGTGCCCACCAGCATGCCCAGTTTGTTTGTTGAGATAGGTCTTGCTAACTTTTTGTCCCAGCTGGACTCGAACCTTGATCCTCCCAGTCTCTGCCTCCCAAGCAACTAGGATTACAGGCATGAACCCCCTCGCCCAGCCTTGTCATTCTTTCTGATGAGAACAAAGGCTCGTCAGATGTGTTTGTCCTCCTACAGAGCTTTGAGTATTTCAGCTGTCGAGGAGCCACACTTTGTAAAAGGACTGACATGAGGTCATCTAGCATCTCAAAATATTTCCCAGTGCTGTCCACTGGCAATATTTTTTGGAGGCATGAGTGGGTTTTATATGCCTGTTCTGGATCACGGCAAATGTGCTGAGATGATGTTGACTGCTCACACACCGGAGGACTCCTTGAGGGGTAGGGTTCTGGGGAAATGATTGTTGGCAGCTTTGTCTCCCATCGCGGCCTGCACAGTGTTCGTGGGAGCTCTCTGCGCGTGGGTTGTGATCTGCCTGGACTCCCTCAGAGCAGGAGCCGCGTTGTGGGCTGGGTTCTCCAGAGACACAGGACCCCCCTGCACCTCCAGGAGCTCGTCCGGCATAGGTGGGTCTCGGAGTGGGGAACCACGTGCAGGATGTGCACCCCTATTTTGATGCGGGGCTCATGCATGCACTTACAGTGCTGGTACAGGAAGGAGGACACTGCTGGGCTCAGGGTAGGGTTATAGCAGGGCTCAGTGGCGGGTGTGTGGGTCTGACTGCCCTTGGGACCAGGTGGGGCATTGATGGGCATGGTGTGTGTGCTTGAACTGAGCCTGAGGTGTCCACCTCAGCTTTGCATATGTACAAGTCTGTACTGTTTAAGCCCTAGAGTCCAGCGAGGCCGAGTGGCCCTTGTTCTTACCTAGCACCCCGTTCCAGCTGAGTTTCTTAGGAATACAGGGAGCCTGGGTGGGGTAGTGGCTGAGGGTGTTCCTGAACCTAGTGCTGGGAGAAAAGGCTCATTTCTAGGAGCCAATCAGTCTGGGAAAGTTGGGGGCAGCTTGAAATTGGTGGCCTCGGAACCTGAAGGTGCAAGGCTCCAGTTGTGACTTCTCGATGCGTGAGACTGCCGGGTGACATTTGTCTTCTACTTTAAGCTGAAATCTGCTCTTCCACCACCTCCCTTTGAGACAGAAAGCTCATGCCCCTGACTTACAAGCAGATCACTGGTGTGGTGTCACATTCTGGTGGAATCTGTTATCTGAAGGAGTCACAGTGAGGAAGATTTAACAGCATTACGTCCTGGCTGAGTCAGGGCTCAGCGCCGACTCTGTAACTGCAGGAGAAAGACAGGTCTGCAGGGGAGTGAATTCCAGAAGGAATAGGCAGTTCCCCCACCCAGTTGGGATAATGAGTGCTGTTGTTGATGGGGAGGTCACATCTATAGAACTCTAAGGCAGAATGGGAAGTTGTTTACCCACATGCTTACTGTGGCAAGTAGCAGCAGTGGTAGTGGGATTGTGGGGGCTGGTGACGCTGTTCTGTACAGTGCAGCGGACCTTCAGAGGGAGTATGGGCCGGTGTCCTTGGGACTCTGCAAAGGGTCCGAGTCAGGGCGGTTTTCATGGCTTCTGGCTGGAATCCCAGACTCTTTCTCAGCACCATCCCAACCTGACAGCCTTGCCTTTCCCTAGGATCTTCACCCTGTACAGCAAGTCCTTGCCCCTGGACCTGGCCTGCCGTGTCTGGGACGTGTTCTGCAGGGATGGAGAGGAGTTTCTCTTCCGCACGGCCCTGGGCATCCTGAAGCTGTTCGAGGATATCCTGGCCAGGATGGACTTCATCCACAGTGCCCAGTTCCTGACCAGGCTGCCTGAGGACCTGCCGGCAGACGAGGTGTTCGCTGCCATTGCCACAGTCCAGATGCAGAGTCGGAACAAGAAGTGGGCACAGGTGAGTCTCCAGTTCTCTCCTCACACAGTAGTGGGTGCAGCCATGTGATTTGGAAGTATGCCGCTTAAGGTGCCCTATGAGAAGTGGTCCTCTGGCTGTGGATGTGCCGCCTAGCTGTGCCTTGGGCATCCACTGGGACTCTTGTCGGCTGTATGGGTGAGGGTGGAGAAATTGCCTCCATTCTATAGAGGCACTAGGAGCATCAGAACTTCTGGGTCACCTCTGTGGTACTTTTTATGCACTAGAAAGCATTTTTGTAAAGCAAGCCATCCTCCTTTTAAAATAATGCCTGAGACGGAAACCCCTGCACGGAGCTGTGCCCTGTGGCAGACTTTGTGTACTTGTGAAGTAGGGGGAATTAAACCATCTTACTGAGCCGAGAGGGAGGCCCAGAGAGGCAGCAGTGACCAGAGGAGGCATGGGCTTCTCCCAGTTCTTCCCTTCTGATGTGTTTCAATGGCCCCCTGTCAGCTGTGTTTGTCTGAACAGCTCTGGCCTGGCCTGCTTCTCATAGGTCTTGCCCCTGTGGCATTGGCCAGTGTTGTACCGCTCCATACCGAAAAGGAAAAAAGCTGGCTGTGGCTCTTATTCCTGCACGTGCTCAAAGCTGTCCTAGGTAATCCATGGCTGAGGAAGCTGCTGCTTGTACGTAGATGCCAAACAGCACCTGTTCTTGATGTAATGTCTTTATTAATGGAAAATGTAAAACATACAAAACTAGGAAAACATCGAATAGGAACCCATGCACCCGCCACCCTGCGTCAGTAAATGTGAGGCATGGGCTGTCCTCTGAGCTGTACCCACCCAAGTCTCCCGTGTCCTGAAGGGAGTCCTAGGCAGGACATCATCTGTAAGTGCTGTGCACTTCTCTGCATAACTACCTTACTGTTATCACTCAAAGTGACTGAACCCTTCCTGTCATCAAATAGGGAGCTTTCAAGTTTCTGAGTGCTTCAAATGCCGTAAATGGCTTTATAGTTTGTTTGAATCAAGATCCAGATAATGTCCATGCATTATGAGTGGGTGGGAGATGTTTAAGTCTTGTAGAACATATGTGTTCCTCCACTGTCTCCCCTTACACACCTTTCTTGTTCCCTTTGTGGAAGAAAGCAGGCCTTTGTCCCTGGCCTTTCCCACAGTCTGCATTTCTCAGGCTGGATCCTGCGGTGGGGGCTCACAGGTACCTCCTCATGTCTGTAAATTGACCCAAAGCCTTCATTGGGTGTCATTTGTTGATGTGTTTGGCAAGATACTTTCTGTGTAGTCAGGCTATCCTTTTTTTGAAGTTAGCAGCCCGTTTGTTCCATAACAGCTTTGAGATTTATACACCATGCTGTGTATGTGACATAAATCCCGCCCTTTTAAAGTGTGTGATTCAGTGCCTATTTATTTGTTAACCAGAGAGAGATTTTTCCCTCCTATCTGGACCTTCGGTCAGGCTGTCCACATGTCCTATCTATCTCTCCTGTCTGGCTGGCTAGCAAACTCCCTTCCTCCTAGGGTCTCTTGGGAAAGAAGCTGCTGGAATGTGGCCTAGGGTCACACTGGGAAATGCTCTCCCAGTTTTACCAGCTGGAGGGAGTTCTGTTTTGCCATGTGAATTACATTTCTGAATTAAGTATATTCAGTTCATAAAAAGGAGTGAAGCACTGACATATGCTATGACATGGGTGAACCTTGTGTTGTCACACTAAGTGACAACAGCCAGGCACAGAAGAGCAAGAACACAGAGAATGCTTGCATTCATACACAGGGGCACCTGTGGAGACAGGAGGAGAGCAGTGGTCAGCAGGACTGAGGATTGAGAAGGAAGGTAGAGGAATAGGGCAGTGCTGGCTAGTTATACAGCTTTCTTCTTGAGGTGACAAAAGTGCTCTAGACTTTAAATGGGTAGATTATTTTTCAATGAAGTAGTTAAAGTGCACTCCGCTCACATGTGGGCAGTTCTGGCTGTCCAGTCACCAAGGACCAAGGGGCAGAGGAGGACCTTTCTGTGGTTATTTCCACCATGAGTGGAAATGTGGGACCCTGGTTTTGAAAGACACTGAGAATTTTAAGGTGGTAGCAGCAGAATGTTAAGCTAAGCAGGACCCTTTGAACGCTGAGGCGGGGGCCGGGGGAGGAGCACAGGCTGCACCACCATGAAGCTGGGCCTCTGTGCAAAGGTGTGCTTTTGGAATCTTCCAGGCTTTTTGTTTATGGTGACTTTCTGAAGTCAAGGCAGAAAGCCAGGCGTTTCCTGTGGCTTTGTTCACATGCAGGACTTTACCCACCCGACTCCTAACTTGTATATTCTCGGGCTCCTGGGCTTCCCTCCCCTTCCTTTCCAGGTGCTTCCTGAGAGAGAGGGGCTCCTATCCCACCACCCCCATCCCTTGCACGCTTGTTCACATGAGGATATTCACACGTATGCAGAGGGAAGGATTAAGCCCGATTTTGCCTTCATGCTTCGTGCATGTTAGGGACTGGGGAAAACCACTGGATAAAGCTATGTTGGGGTTATTTGAATAGCATGGAGGTTTCTAATTCGTAGGGTAGTGAGCGGAGTCAGCCCTACAGGAGCACGAGCATCTCATTTTACACGGCTCTGGTCTTCGGGAAGTGTGCTCCACACCTGTCTCTTAGGTTCTACTCGAGTTCTAGACATCGGCACGCCTCTTCAAAATGAGCAGTGTTTGTGCTCAGTCAGCAGTCCTGCCTACTCAGAGGTGGAGGAGAGCTTTATTCTGCTCTTCGTCCCTTTGTGTAACTTGAAACGCACATAAACTGTTTCTGCTTCACCCCGATCATTTGTGACTCAGAGTGACAGTGCCACCCCGGGCAGGTAACTACCGTGCTGCCTAGATCTCATGGATTTGCAGCCACACAGCTGGGTTTGAGTCCTTCCAAGCTGTTGTTCAGGCCCCTTGCATGGGGGTGCTAAGCTTCCCCATTCTACTGTGTAGACTGAGACTTTTGGGCCTGAAGCCGATGGCTGGGCCTTGCCTTTTGCTCTGCTCAGTCTTTGAGTATCACTGCTGTTCGGCAATCACATGTGGTAGGTTTTTTATTTTTATTTATTTATTTATTTTTAATAAAGCTGTTAACCCAAAGCTGTGAGAGCAGAGGGGGAGCAGAGTTGCTCTGGCCTCGCTCAGGAAGGTGACTGAGAAGTGCTGACATCTGTTTGGCCCTGGAAGGTTGCCAGCTTCCTGGAAAAGGGGACAGGCTGCAGGAGCAGCAGTGTGTGAGGCACAGGGATGGAGGAAAGGCAGGGGTTGGCGGCAGGCTGTGGAAAGAAACAAGCCCCACAGCTCCGCTCTGCATTGGTGCTGTGGCTGTGGGAATGGGTATAGACTAGCCCAGAGGTGCCATGGTTGGTTTCCGTCTTAGGAAGGTCACATGGATGCAGATGGGAGGCATCCCAGAGGGGAGGCAGGAGGCAGGCGTGGGAGTGGACGAGAGCTTGGTTAGGAGGCACGCTGGTTCTCTGCACCGTTCCCAGAGTGTCAGGTTCTGTGCATCTTGCAAGTTAACCACCTCTGTCTTCTCTGTCATTCAGGTGCTGGCTGCACTGCAGAAAGACATCCGGGAGATGGAGAAAGGAAGCCCGTCCCTCCGACACTGAGGCATCGCTCTGCATAAAGCAGGTGTCCGGATGAACCTGTGAGCTTTCAGACTGACACCTGGTGGCAGAGAACAGCAGGGCTCTTTTCATGTTGGATTCCCAAATGCTGGAGTTGGCCTTAACCAAACCAAACTCAACACAACACAACAAAGCAGCTTTTAGAGAATTAAACCCAGGCCTAGCCTTAAGCAGCTCAGTGGACTGACGCCCTGGAGCTGGTCATGGCCAGCCACCGTGTTTTCCAGACGGGTCAGAGGCAGGGCAGTGGTTGCCTCCTCCCTCGTCTTTATTTCAGCAAAAGTCAATTAAATTGTAATGCTGTCATGCAGCTACTGGAAAGTACGTCACAACCTTTCTTAGACAAGACGCATGTTACTTGGGAGACCTCAGAGATGTTATTGGCTGGTGTTTTGGATATTTTGGTATTGAGATAATCTTTCCAGAGCTGGAAGTTATGTTTTCAAAACCTACCTACCAAAGAGTGGAAAGGAATGTGGGCCCTTGTAGGCTAGTTGCTGGTGAGTGCTCCTGGGATGCCAGGAGTCCACCTGACCTTCGTGTTGACATTTGACCATGTTATCTTGACATGTTACAGCAGAAAGGTGGCTGATGCACACGAGGTTGTGGTGAGCACCTGCTTTCCCAGATCGCTCCCTGCACCTGTCAAGCCACATTGGAGCCAGGGAGCCACGTGCGGAGATGGCCTGTGGCAAGAGACAGGCCTGGGGGCTGGCAGAAGCACCCTTTTAAGGAAAAGGGTAGAAGGAAAGTATGACAGCTGCTCTTCCCACCTGCTGTTTCCAAGGAGGCTGGGGTGTGGACGGGCGCTCCCTTGCTTTTGCAGAGTGGCCCTCTCTGCCTTTGATGCCTGAGCAGCCGGGTCTGGCCTAAGTGCCAGTGGTCCCCCACACATTTGGCTTTAAAAGATGTGCTTGACACAGTATTGTAGGACTGAGGAGTGAGCAGTGCATGTCTAACAGCCCAGGCAGGTACCAGGTTTCCCACTCTCTCTACCACTGGCCTTCCCCAGTTGAGCTGATTTTCTAAGTTCATTGGTGGGTTTTTTGTTCTAAGTTTTCCTTGACTTTTTTGAGAACTTTGTGTAAGAAATTCACAATGACGAACTGTTTTTGCATTAGAACAGTCGGACAGATAGGCCAGTGTCTGTGGAACCAGGTTCTCAGTGGTAACCCACTGGCTGGCTGGTCCTTGGGCTGCAGGTGGGCAGAGTGGAGGGCACAGTCAGCATGGTGAGGACCTGTGTGGCCTGCATTCCACAACTTCCTCAGCCATCCTGCCCTTCCTGGGAACACCCCTTCTCTGAGCTGGTCTCTGATGTCAGGAGCCCTTGGCTCTGACAGTGACCTATGCAGCAGGGAAACCTAGGCTGGGTGGAGAACAAAACAGCATGTTCATATGAGCTTCTTCATCTACTGTTCCCACTGGTGGTACTTCAGGTCTGCTTTACCCCCATCCCACTCCACCACGTGCCCTTTTTCCCGGAGTCTTCTTTCTCATACTTCTCACATGGCTTCCCCAGGGAGGTTGCAGAGCATCGTGGATACCGCTTCTGCCTCAGCCTTAAAACGCTGACTTGCCCGACCTCTAGGAGGAGGCGCTGTCTTTGCCAACAGTCCAGCAGCCTCCAGATGCAGCCATTCCTGACTGAGATGTTGAATGTAGCCTAGGCCCAGCTGGCCTGTGTGAGTGCCCAGCCTGCGCATTGTCCTTCCTCACAGATGGACTTAGTTTTGCTCCACGATGTGGACGTTCTGTTGTTTAAAGATGTATATATTTTCTTACTGTATATCGAGATCGCTTCGTCAGAGGGTGAAGGGGCAAGGGGCCTTGGGCAGCTAGTTTGGAATGCTGTTGGGAAACTCCCCGGGGTTCACTACCAGCTCTCACCAGTTCTTGTTCTACGGTTTGATGTTAATCTGGGTATGTGTGAAGTTTCCCAACAGGACCCTGGGCCAGTCTGGAGCACTGACTGAATTCTTAGTCCAGACAAGGTTTTTATGGCCTGCTCAGGGATCCCACGAGCTGGGGGTGTCCTGCTCAGAGGCTGCAGAGTTCAGAGTCCTCATCCAGGGTCACTTGGCCCCTTTGTGTTGAGAGCCACTGGTGAATGCAGCATTGTGCTTCTGTCTGTCACTGTTGTTGGGGTGAACTGGAAGCATAAAAGCTTGAAATGTGTCCTGAGGAAGCCCACACTTCCCACCTCAGGGGCCAGTGGCTTTCCATCCCAGCATTCAGGCTCTGGGCGCTAGCACTCTCTAGTGGGAGTGCAGTCTGCCTGCCTGCCTGCCTGCCCGCCCGCCCACGCGCAGCTCTCAGTGGGAAGCAGTGTTCACTTCCGAGGTACTTTTTAACTGCTCAGTTTTTGACCATTTTAAATAGTTTGCTGATCGAAAACTCCTGATAATACTTGCTACACATCATGTTTTAATTGCTTGTACAGTTAACCTTTAATTTTATTTAGTAAAGTGTATCAAAGTAGGCCTTTTTGAATTGTAAATACGTGGTTTTATTAAATAAAAGTCATGTAAAATTGGTAAATTGATGTTCATGTTCACTGTACTTTAAAGTTAAAATTCTTTGGAGCATGGCAAAAATTTGACCATTACGCTGCTTGAATATTTAAAGTTTTACTTACTGGACTTACTAAAAAGGACAGTTCTGGTAGCTTCGGCAGGAGGTGTTCAAGAGTTCAGCCTACCCCTGCCAAGTACCGGCCCCTCCCCTCCAGCCTAGCCTGCCTGTGGCGTTAGCCCCTGTGGCGTCTGCCACACCCATCCCAGCATTCCTGAGAAGCGTGTAAACCAGCAAGGTGATGTGGACCCCTCAATGTGAGATAGCCAAGAAGGTGGCCGTGTGGCTGGGAGGGTGCACGGCCACTTAGAACCCAGCAGGGCAAGTGCTTAGTGACCAGGGACTTCCTTACAGCTCCCCCAGACAGGAAGGAGGCTTAGGGGAGGTGTGTGCCCTCCTGTCTATCAGAGACTTTGCATAGTGTGTCACAGTCCTATGTCCCAGCCCAAGCAGGATGCTCAGATGCAGGGCTCTGCCTGCCTCTCAAGCCAAGGGCTCCACTCTCTGGGCCACTGTGAGGTGAGGTGACAGACTGCAGGGCTGAGTCCACAGCAGCCACATTTGCTGAGGGTTGGCTGGCTGTCCCACCATGTGCCAAATGCTGCATGTGAAGTCATTGCCACTGCAGCTCTGTGAAGAGAGACTCGTCCCCATTCCAAACGTGATGCAGAGGAAGTGATTTACTGAGGATCCTGCAGCCATTTGGTGGCAGAACTGGGGTCCAGACTCTGACCTCATGACCTCATGCCCAAGCACTGGCTCTGAGACACACTGTGGAGAGGTCACATTTGCTTGTGGGGCCTTTGGGAGTCTTACTCTAGGTCTGATCTCTACCTCAAGTGCAGGGCCTGGGGTGCTGCCTGGTTCCTCATTCCTCCTAGAGCCTCCTGAGTGTGGGCCGTGTGGGAAAGGCAGGAGCGGTAGTAGAAGGACTGTGGAACACTTCCACAGGACACTGACTTGTTCCCCAGGCCGTAGACCTGGGTAGTGGGTCTGACAGCAGAAATCTCCCAACAGTGGAGCCTGCCGCGAAGGCATGTGGAGTGAGGCACTGCACCAGTGCACAGTGAGGAGCAGGTGACACCTTGGGCTGGTGGGGCTCTGGGTGAACAGGGAAGGGCCTGGCCAGCAGAGGGCAGCCTTTGAGCTAAGGGTCAGTCCTGAGAAGGACAATGTCAAGACACGGAGGGACTCGAGTTTCCGGGGAAATTGCTGGATTTGTTTTGCATGGTGCCAAATATGAACTCAAATATTTGCTGATGTTATACAGGCCCCTGCGTGCTACTCCGGGAAGTAGCCAGGTGTCCGAGGGGCCTCGAGCACCGTGTAGCTCCCATCTGCTCTGCCTTGCTCTGTCAGCACTGCCTGCCACTCCTGCAGTCAGCTCGCTTTGGAAGGGCCATGCAAGGCCCTGTCTCCTTGGACCAGCTGCCAAAGCCCTTTTTCCAGGACGTGATGCCTAGGCTTTGCAGGGGGTTGTGTGGAGCAAGGAGAACAGCTTTGAACTTGGAAGCATTGCTCTGGCCCCAGATTTGTCTTAGACATTGCTCCTGCTCTGGAACTCTGGGAGAAACCCAGAAATAAACCCAAGCCAACCCTTGCCATTTAGGAACTCTGTGACAATATCAGGTAATTTCCCCAAATTCTCTAAGTCTCATTGTCTTTTTTTCTGTAACCATAGGCTAAGAAGGGTCCCACTTCTAGTGCCAGTGGTTCATGAAGATCAATAAGAAACGAGCTGAACAAAACTGTGCCATAAAACCTCCAGAAACATCCCCACAGTAGACTCATGGCCTTGTCATGGAAGCTTTCACCATCTTTCATGCTTGAACTGTGAATTTAAAAAATAAGCCAGGTATGGTGGCAGACACCTATAGTCCCAGCACTCAGGAGATGGAGGCAGGAGGATCACAAAGCCAGGTAGACATAGCAAGTCCCTGTCTCAGAAAATAAGAGCCCCTCCAACTAAATATGTATCCATTGTATACAGTTTGGAAATACATAAAAGCACAAAGAAAAAGCTCATTTTACCACCTAGATTCTGTTTTTTCCCGTCAAGTGTTACCCCATTTTACAAATGAGTACACTGAGGCTTAGAAGCTCAACGTGTCTGTCCTGGCCTGGCCTGATTCCGGAGTCCCAGCAGTGCCCTGTCTTCCAGGTAGGTCTTACATTTGTCCTTGGTAGCCTTTGGGGAAAATGTTAGAATTGATGATAAAACTGGAAGGCTGTGCATGGGGGCTTATGTCTGAAATCCTAGTGACTTGGAAGCAGAGATTGGTTGAAGGTTCAAAGCCAGTGTAGGCAAAAAATGAGACCCTCATTTTGACCAACAGGCTGGGCATGGTGGCACATACCTTGTCATCCCAGCTACTGGGGAGGCGTACGTTGGAGATGGAGGTCCAGACCAGCGCAGGCAAACTGAGACCAGTTTGAAAAGTAAAGCCAAAAGGTCTGAAGGTGGTAGAGTGGTAGAGTGCCTTCCTTGCAAGCATGAAGCCCTGAGTTCAAGCCCCAGTACCACTAAAATCAGAACAAAACTGGGGGGGGGGTGATTTTAATCATTAAGATATGTACACATTTAGTAATTGGTTATTTGAACAAAACCAAGAGGGTCTTTTGAAGTGGAGGAGGTGCTGTGGTCCCAGCACAGCTGACATGGGCTCAGAGGTTTTTCCACTCAGGCAGCATGCGTGATACCCCATGTCAGTGGCCAAACCTAAGTGATGGCTGCAGGTGAACTAATACAAAAGGAAGGCATATTTCACTTATACAATTTAAAAATCTCACATGTGCTAAGTTACAGAACTCAACACTGCACTTGCGATTCATACCTATTTTAAAAAAAAAAAAGGTCTGGTTTCATATAAAATTATTCAGTGCCCATATTTTTTCAGGTCCAGTACTCTTTAACAAGTTGAAAAGACAGACTTTGTTTTTTCACACATACAATCTTAGTGTTAGGGATTTCTGTCCTCTGAGAGCATGTATGTGCTGCCTATTGTGACCCCAGCCTGCTGCCGGCGCTTCCCTCCCTGCTTCTGTTTTATGAGAGCGCCTTTTCTGCCTGCAATTATTTTTGGATCCAACATAGGACATATCTGCCTGGCACAACATGGGCATTCCAGTAACACTTATTTTCGGAATTAATGTGCAAACCTTCAACTCATCTTGTGCCAGCACTGCACTGGCCGCTAGGGAGGAGGGTGACCCCACGGCCTTTCCTCCCGAGACAAGGAGCCCAGGAGAGGGTCAGTGAGCAGGGGATCAGCAGCTGGGGGTGGGATTGCATAGCGCTGTGATCTTGGGGTGAGACAGGTTGTGAATGTGCTGCTCTTTCAGGATCAAGCACTCCCCTGTAATCTAACCTAGTAAGGTCAGATCTATGAGCCACCTAGTAAGGCAGCCACAGAAAAGTGTCTGAAGTGTGAGCTACTGTGATGCACACTTGGCAGGCTAGGACACATTTGCTTTGCAGCTTCAATTGTCACACGTGACAGTCTGGTGGGGAGTGTTCATCAGGTAACTGCTGATGGGAGAGAATCATGACACCTAGTCTCCTATAGTGAACCAAAGAACAGAAGGACGCCATCGTGAGGGAATCAACTTGTTCTCAAACACCTAGCACCACTGCCAGTTTCACTTGGACGCCTTCCCAGTTGCAGAAGAACCCTGTCTGTGAGGACTGCTGCTCTTACAGCCCCAGAGAAAACAGCTCCATTTGGAGCAATCTACTGCTTCACTCTGGCCTTGATGGGCTGGGTGGAGGGAAGACCAGAATTGTAGCCAGGGAGGGGGATGGAAACAGAAGTCAAAGCTTTGACTTTTTTTTTCTATTAGGCTTGTGTGGTGTCATTCAAGCCACAGAAGTTAGAAAAGGAGTTTTAACTTTCATTAACTTCAAAAAGAATGCACTTTCAAAACCAAATTTATGTCATCAAAAGACAGTAGGAGTAACATTCTCCCAGCCAGCTGAGCCACCTGCACCGAGTGGGGTTTCTATATTTTTTAAAGTTATCTAGCACCAAAAGCCATGTTGTTTTTCTATGATCCATCTAAGTTTAGGAAGGGGAGAGCACTTTGTTGTGAACACAGAAGAAGTCAGCAGCCACTGCTGCAGAATTTTTGCACCTGACAAAAGAATATGATTGTCATTTTGTTTTCACTGGAAAACAATTTTTTTCATACAGATCAAATTCATTTCCTCAGAGGATCCAAGAAAATGTTTGATTCCAGTTGAAAACTGTGAGGCAGAAGCAAGCATTAGCAGTTAGCAGACCAAGCTTCCTCCATTCATGGAAGAGGAAAGATGGAATGGCAGCTCCTTTTCCTGTTGATCGTTCCTGCTTCCTCCATTTTTAAAAAAAATTCTGCAGAAGCTAGTACTGATTACATACAAAACAAGGAAAAGGGAATTAGCAGGCTTCTAATTGAGACATCGATTCAGGACTACACACTTTCATAAATCCAAAGAGAATTTAATAGCACAGGAATTTTTTCATTGCTCAGCTATGAAAATATCTGACAGCTTTTTGTGAGTTTACTTTCTAGACCTATCTTCTTAATTCCATGTTTTGCTAACCCAGTTTTGTGCTCGGTGCTAATCTGGAAGCCATAAAACGATGAGATAAAAAATAAAGAGCTCCATCCCAAGCATCCACAGGCCTTTTAAAGAAGGGCAACAAATGGTACGAAAGGCGAGTGAAGGACAGAGTTTGCGGAGATCGCTGTGTTCTGCTGTCAAGGGTGTCAAGAGGGGAGGAAGGCTTTGGCCTCCCTAATCTTCTGCTTCACACCTCTGCAGGACAGCGTGAGCCCCGCGTGATGGCGCTTCAGGGATTCTAGGCGCTTGTTGAGAGCGTTGGTCTTGTCCACCTTCTCTTCCAAGTCCCGTAGGAGTGCTTCCTTACCCAGAAGCCCACACTTCTGGTTCAGCTTCATGTTGTCAACCCGCAGGCTGTCTCGGGCTTGCTTAGTCTTTCTCAGGACGTCCCTCCCTAGGGACACCTGAGCCTCGATTTCCAAAAGCTGCGTCTTCTTGCACGCATTCTCCGTGTCTATGAAGTGCAGCTTTTCCTTGATGTGGGTTATGGTTTGCACATTGTTGGTCACCTTGTTGCGTAGTTTTAAAAGCTCTTCATTTCGTTCCTCCACTTTCTCGTTGAAGGTCTGGTTCTCAATCTTGAGCTGTTCAAAATCGATGAGGAGCAGACCCTCGGCCAAGTCCTCCTGGGCTCGCATCCTGGTTTCAAAGTGCACCAGGCTCTGCCTCAGCTGCACGTTCTCCAGGCGCACGACGCTCATCTCCTTCTCCTTTTTGTCCTCCAGGGCCTGGATCTGCTCCACCTCTCGCAGGGCGGCCTGGCGACCGCCCCGCATGCGGCAGCTGCCCACGACCTGCATCACCACCTGCTTTTTGAGGGCCTGGAAGCGGCGCCACTCCTTCTCCACCCTGGCCAGCTTCTCCTGGCACTGCTGCTTCAGCTGGCCCAGCTCCTGGTGGTACCACTCCAGGTCGTCCGCCTCCTGCTTCTTCAGCTCCTCCAGGATGGCCAGGCGGTGCAAGTAGGCCTGCTCTCTCTCGGGGTCCTCGGGCTCCGCACCCCCATCGGGCGCCTCCCCAGCTTCCAGGCCCTTCTTCTTGCGGAGCGCCTCGAAGATCTTGTGCTGCAGGAACAAGTTGTAGCGCCGGTAGCGGTTGCGCTCCGCCATCAGGCTGTGGTACTGCTCCAGCAGCTCGCTGCGCAGCTGCTGCTCCTGCTCCTTCTGTACCTCCTCCGACCACTCCTCGTCCTGCCCCGGGTCCCCTCCCGAGGGCCTCCGCTCTTCCTGGCTTCTCCACTTGCGCCCTTCCGCGCCCTCCATCTCACCCTGGCTCTCCTCGCTCGCTCCCTCCTCCCCGTCGTCGTCCTCCTCCTTCCCTTTTGCTCTCTCAGCCTCCAGGACTGGAGCAGCCTCCTCCTTGCTGATCGTGGTCAGCTTCGCAAAGCTTCGGGAACATGATTCCATTTTCCTCCTCTTCATCACCTCCACCTCCTCAGTCTCCGGTTCCTCGGACCCATCTTCGGATGGCGGCTCGGCTGGCCCCTCGGGCTGGAGATCGGCCCGCCTCTTCGGCTCTCCGGGTTCGTCTTCGCCCGCGGCCTCGGTGGTCTCCGGCCTTTCCAGGGTCTCCGCCTGCTGGTCCGCGTCGGCGCCGCTCTCCCGAGCCTCTAATTCCGGCCCCTCCTCTGCCGCCACGGTCTCTGGCCCTGGCTTCGGCTTCGGCTCCTGCTCCAGCTCCAGCTCGGGCCCCTCAGGTTCCACCAGGGTCTGGGGAACAGAGTTGACCTCAATCTTGGTCGGGTCCAGGCTTTCTCCATTTCCACCTTCGACCTCATCGTGCTGGGAGTGGTCGTCCATCTCTGACCCGCTCGGTCCAAGCGGTCAGCCGCGGCTCTCGGCTGTTAGGTTTCCCCGGGCAACCAGAGGCGTGCGCGGTGGGCCCTGTGATTGGCCAAGCCTTCTCCTGACGCCCAGCCCCCACCTCCTGACAAGAGCGGACCAATGGGAAGCAGCGATTGGGACGCGGGTGGGGCTGATTGGACGCGGGCGCAGGTTTGCGCCGAGAGGGGCGGGGTGCGTCCTCCCAACTTCCGGTCCGAGCGTGGCCCTCTGCCAGGTGTGGGGCGGGGCGACGCGGGAAAGACGGCGGGCGCTGGCGGCACGCAGGCGCAGAGTGGCGGGCCGGGTGCCCGGGCGGGGGCGCGCGCGGGGCGCCTGCGCGATGCGGCGGAGCGACGGCGGCGGCGGCGGCGGCGGCTGCGGCGGCGGCGGCGGCGGCCGGGCCGGGCCCGAGGGCGCCTGCGTGCTGAGGCGGGACGTGGCCCGGCTGACCGGCTCCGGCGGCGCCTGGGCGGGGACGGCCGTGGCGGCGACGGGCGGCGGCGCGGGCGCGGCGGGCCCGGCGGGCGGCGGGGCGCTGACGGCCGGGGGGGCGGCGACGGCGGCGGGCCGGGCGGCGGGCGAGCGGGGGAAGATGGCGGAGCTCGGCAAGAAGTACTGCGTGTACTGCCTGGCCGAGGTGAGCCCGCTGCGCTTCCGCTGCACGGAGTGCCAGGACATCGAGCTGTGCCCCGAGTGCTTCTCGGCTGGCGCCGAAATCGGCCACCACCGCCGCTACCACGGCTACCAGCTGGTGGACGGCGGGCGCTTCACGCTCTGGGGGCCCGAGGCCGAGGGCGGCTGGACCAGCCGCGAGGAGCAGCTGCTGCTGGACGCCATCGAGCAGTTCGGCTTCGGCAACTGGGTAAGCGGCCGGTGCATGGCGGTGCCTGTTGGCGCGCTCGGTGGGGCGCGGGCGCCGCGGCCGCACGGCCGGGAGGAGCAGGGGCCGCCTGGCGGGTGGCCCTGACAGCGAGCCCCCTGCCCTTCTGCAGGCAGCCCTGCCCTGCCAGGCCGCTGCTGGAGCTGGCTGGACCCCAGCTCTGCGCTGAGCCCGGAGGAAGGGTTGGTGGGGAAGGCCAGAGCCCTGGCTGGCCCGCCTGTCCCCGATGAGCTGATGCTGCCCTCGGGGCCCCGGAGCGCTCTCTGGGGGTCCGCCCCTGTCTTTTTGTCCCGTGGTCCCTACAACACTCAGGACCTTGTGTGGTGCTTGGCCAGTCAAGAATGAACAAAGGAGCCTGCACCGGGAGACCCGGTCCTGCTTTTGCTGTCTGTCGGGAGAGAAGGGGCAGAGCCAGACTGGATTCGTTTACACTAGTCACATAGTGTGCCCGGCTCCCTCTTTGGGAGAGAGAAGCGGCTGTTCTCTAGGGGTCCCGAAGGAGCTCTTTCCACTTTTCACCTGTGTTAGAAAGGAGACATCAGCCTGCACCGTCACCATTGCCACCAAGGATATGTGGTCACTTCAGGCTTTCTAAAAAACAGGGAAGCAGGATATGACCCTAATCTCTGTGGATTGTTCCCCAGGTACATTCGGGGCCCCAGCTTCTCCAAGCCATTTTCACCCGCTGTCCACCAGCCATGCTGCCCCTCCTGTTCCCACGCCTGCACTACATTCATTTTCTCTTCATGCAGTGAGAAGCCTTCAGGGACCACTCTGCAGCCCTGGGATCTTTATTCTCCTCCCTCCTATTTAAGGAAGGTGCTGCTGTAATTCTTATCCATGGCCGGCCTTTAAAAACCTCTGCCTTACTTTGTCTTTAAATGCTATGTGTTGGTGCATATAGAGTGCTTTGTGAGATTACCCAGTGGTGAAGGTTCCTGAAGTAGAGAAGCCATTGTTCTTGCCTTTAAACACTTAAAGTGTTGTCTTTATTTGCTCCCAGGCCTGGGGCTTCTTCCCTAAGCTGCCTTCCATGTCAGACCACCTATCTAACATCACAGGGGCCCAGCCTCACACCTTCAACTTAGTGTCAGGCTGTAAACAGAGCCTTCCTTCCAGTTCATCATCAGCCCCTCCAGAATATGTACAGAATCCAACCCTTATTTAGCAACCAAGTGCAGGCTGGTGTTTACCTCTTCCCTGGACCACTTCTGGTTGATCTCCCTGCTTCACTGTGTGTTCTACAGCACATCTCACAGACCTTTAAAATGTGAGCTGCATGCCTCATCAGCCCTAAGTGGCTTCCAGATTCACCTTTACTGCTGCAGGGCGTCCCAGTGCCCATGCTTCACTGGGACCTCATTACTTGCCTCCTTGATCTTTTTTTTCTTTCTTCTGCCTGGAGTATGCCTCTCCCAGTTTTGGTTCATGACTGATCTTTCTTCTCTAATACTGGTGCCTCAGAGTGTCCTCTCATCCCCACATCATTCCTCTAGAGCTTATTTCCACAGCAGTGGCTGAAAATAGCTGGCAGGACAGCACGTGTGTATCTTTTAAGTCTTCCCAGCAGGAACTTTTGGATGAGCTAGTTTAGCTGCAGCTTCTGTGCCCCAACCTAAGTGTCTGCACCCCCGCCCCAGCACTGTGGGAACTAAAACATACAGTGTAGGGGAAGAAACGGCTGAAAGTAAGGAGCTCTTTTCTGAAGCCGTGCTTTTCAAACTGCAGTGCTCTGAGGAGCTTGGTAACTGCAGATTCTGAGCGGTCCACATCTCTCAGCTTCAGAAGAGGCAAAGCGACAGGAGGAAGGTCCTTGGTGTCCTAGTGTTGGCCTGGTCTGGCCTCAGGGCTGTCCTGGGTTGCTGCCTTGCTGAGCAGACCTCAAGTGCTGTCCATGCTGTGGTCCTGACAGACTGGGGATAGCAGGCGCCCCTCTCTCTAGTTGCTTTCCCCTGTGGGCTTGGCTTCTGCACCCAGGGCACTGCGGCCTGGATATATGATCCCCATGTGAGCGTGTAGACACGGGTGCAGGAGTAACATGCACATTAAGGAAGCGTGTAGCCCGGGCCGCTCGTGAGCTGCACAGCAGCCCTGTGGGATGGGTTCTTGTTCTGAGTTGACAGTTGGAGGACAGCAGCTATAAGAATGTAAGCTCCTTGTCCAGGATTCCACAGCTTTGGCATGTGACAGAGCTGGGGTTTAACACAGGCCTGTGTGATTGCAAAGTCTGGGCCTTACCCACCCAGCCTAAGACCATTAATGTGGGTCGGAGGCCAGCAGCTTGTTGGTGCAGCTGGAGGTGGGGCTTTCCCCTGGGGCTAGATCCTGACCCTCTCCAGTGAGGAGTGGGGGAGGTTCCATAGGCAAGGGCAGGTGCTGGGTTTCACTGGCTGGGAGGACTGGAAAGAGGCAGTGTGGGCTTCCAGGACAGTGATGTAAGGAAGAGACTCCTCAGGTCTGACTTCAGATGGCAAATGATAATGGACGACCTTGGGGTTCTTCTGCTTTGTGTGGAACTCATAGAGGCATTGGGATCACACTGTACCAACACTGAGGTGTGGGGCCTGGAGGGAGTAGCAGGAAGCTGAGGAAAGTTAACCATTCTACTAACAAGATGGCTTGGAGACATGGACGGGGTGGGGGATGGGGGGAGGGGGTGGGGTGGCATAGCAGTAGGCAGGGAACTGGGGACAAGACCTTGGTGGTGAATGGAGAATTGACTAGCAGGCGGTAATCCTGAGGGGCACTGAGAGCTTCCAGGCAGCTGATTTGTGGGTTCTGCCAGTTGCAGGACACAGATCCTCTAGAACAGGTGAACGTCAACACAGGTGCAGTGCTGTAAGATAATCTGAGTCTGTGGTAGAAGAGTTGCCCACTTATTGGTTGGCTCCAAAGACATGAAACTGTCACACAGGAGGCCTGAGGCAGCGTAAGGCTGGCCACTCTGCCAGGGCAGCTGGGAGGGCCTTGGGGAGGGGGGCTCAGGCTAGCTCTGGAAGTATTGAAATCAGTGATAAGATAACTGTGCAGGGTCTCATGCCTGGGTCTGAATGCTCAGGCTGCTTAGTGGAGGCAGGTGGACGTCATGGGCAGTGGATTTTGCCTTTCTGGATGACAGTTGACATGCGTAGGCTGAGTGACACTGGTGTGCAGGTCGTTGACATGTGTGCATTCACTCATCCATCCATGGGAGCTTGTTGTGTGCAGCCTTGTGGCGAGACACTGCTAGGATGTCAGTTTTGAGACCCTGCAGGTGCTGTGTGGGTAAATGGGCCTCTATGTCCAGTGGTGGAAAGGACAAGAGAAGGTTGGCAGGTGCAGTGGTAGTGTGGAGGAAGGAGGTGTTTTGTGTCTTAGAAGACTAGTATATTCAGGGTTCAGGAAGAAGCCAGCTCACCTGATACGGAGGACTAGAGCTGGGGACTAACCCCATGGAGTGGTTGAGGAAAGTAGGGGAGCTTGTGTGTGGTCACAGTTGGAAGAATCTCAAGCCCCAGGCAGGAGGTGTTGACACCTGCTCCCTTGTCTTCCCTCTTCCCCCACTGCCTGAAGCGATGTCCCCTCTATTACGAATGAGGGAAGGGAACGGAACAACTATCGGTGCTGAAGGAAGAGGGCAGAGCTGGAATTTGGGCCTAGGTCTTCTGGCTCCATGCTCCATTGGGTCACCATTGACACAGCTGGCCCAGGGATCAGCTTGGCTGCTAAGCTTGTGTCTCTAGGGGTGAGGCAGAGAGCCACTTCTTATAAAAGGATCCCAGAAGCTCTGTGTTGGTGGAAAGGGTGGGTCACCACCAGTGGGATGTGTAGGAGTGGCTTTAAGGAAGGGCTGGAGGACAGAACCTGGATTGGGAACCAGCTAGAATTTATGGGCCTGTGCAGAGCAGCAGTTCCCAAACTTTCCTTTAGTGTGTGGGGAACACCTGGGAGGGCCCGGCAGGCACACATAATCCTGAGTCATCAGGCCGGGGAGGGGCATAGAGTGCATTTCTAACAACTTCCTAGGTAGCATGGGGTTGTTGGCCATGGACCCCTTTGAGAGCCACTGAGGCAGAATAGTAAGACAGGCCATTTAAAACACCTTCATTACTTTTTATTTAAGAATTGTATTTTTGTAGTAAAATATGTCACATAAAAACGTGTTACCTTTTGTAAGTGTACAGTTGAGTAGCATTAAGTACATTCATCCTGTTTAGCAGCCATCACCACCATGGTTTCCAGAACTTTCTCATCTTTCTGAGCTGAAACACCTTCCCAGACTCCTTGCTCAGCCCCTAGCAACTCCATCCTATTTTCTGTCTCTGAATCTGACGACCCTGGGCTATGAGTTGAATTGTACAGTATTTGTCCTGTCACTGGCTCATTTCATTCAGCACAGTGTTCTCAAGGTTCATCCATGTTGTAGCAGGTGTCAGAATTTCCTTCCTTTTAATGGCCAGATAGTTTTCCATTGTGTAGATGTACTTTATTTTATTCACCAGGTGATGGTCACCCCCGCTCTTGTGAACAGTGCTGCTATGAACAAGGGTGTGCACAGATCCCTTCCAGACTCTGCTGGCAGTGCCTTGATAGATATCTAGAAGTGAAATTTGAGAAACTGACATGTTCTTTTGCACAGGGCTGCTTTTTAAAGCTCTTTCTTAGGTAGCCACATCTCTCCTGTGGCTGGCATCACCTAGAGCTTGTGGCAGCTCTGTCTGTGGATGAGTGATGAGTTTTCTGAGTGAATTTAGAGAGAACAGGGAGCCCAGAATCGGGCTCACAGGGCTTCCCATCAGAAAGGGCCAACAGCAGAGGCAGAGAAACGGGGTCTTGGGGACTTCTGATACCCTGGAAGAATGGATTGCAAAGCCAGTGTGAGTCAACAACCTCAAGGGCTGGCCATGCCCTGCAAAGCGGATGGCTCATCTCTCCACTCTTAAGGGAGACAGAATGTGGCTGGAAGAATGAAGAGTCATATCTGGTGGTCCTCTGCATGATGGTGGCTGAGCTGTCATGCCAGCTCCAAAGAGCTGTTGGTGTCCCAGCCTGCCTCTGCCTGGTTACACTATCCTTCTGTCACCTGCAGAGGACCCTGGAAGGGTCTGTGTCTGGTGGTGTAGTGGCTTAGCTGTGAGAGGCATTGGCAGGAGTGAGAGGCTGAAGGCAGCTCAGTCTCAACCCATGGACAGTCTGTTGGAACCATGTTTAGTTAGTGGGCAAAGAAGGCAGTGCCAGGAGCTCCTAAGAAAGTGGTGGCCTGGGCCAGGCAGGTGTCACAGTGGGACGCGGAACCTCCTGGATCTCTTGCAGGGTCTCATCCAGAGGCAGAGTCAGTGGATGCTCCCGAGCACTGACTGCCACCTGGGGATGAGAAAAGGAATGAGGTAGAAGCTTCCAGGAGTGCTTTCCAAGGTTCCCTCTTCTGGGCCTGGCTGCTCTGTGACCAGTGTTTTGCACTCTGCACTTCCCCTAGGGAGACAAGTTCCTTCCTGTCCTCCTACTCTCAGGTGGATTCTGTTTCCTGTTTCCTGCTGACTGTGCAGGTGCCACCTGCTTCAAGCTGCTCACTCCAATGCCCCACAGAAGGTGGCCTTTTTTGGCTTCTGTCCTTTTAAGGCCTCTTCATTTGAAGAAAAAGGAACTGGAGTCGGGTCTCCCTGTAGAGAAGTAGCACATACCCACATCCCAAAGCCTGGTCCCAAATCCCTTGGAAGAAGAAGTCCAGCCCCAGGACAAGGGCCTACCTTGTCCTGTCTTGTACCTCACAGTTCAGATGCCGTGAAGAAAGGACAGCACTAGCGTCCCAAGTGACAGCTGGGTTACTGTGTCATTGCAGTTGCTGTGGAGCAGCACTGACCTGGGCAGGAAGGAGGAAGGATTGCTCTGTGAAGCCTGTCCTTAGTGCTTCTAGTGCCAGAAGCACTAGAAGCTGTGTTCACTGGGCCCCGGGCCAGGGCCCACAGTGCTTCTCCAATGGGCTGCTTGGTCCAGGAAGGAGCGCAGCGGCCCACGTTCAGCCTCGCGCTTTGTTACGGTGTCAGAAACTGTCCCGTGGCATGTGCTGTATTGCACACTATGAGAGGCATATGAAGGCAGATGGGCAGTGCTTGCAGCCTGGCTGCTGGGGTTGTAGTGGCTCAGTGTTGATTGCCTTTGTGCCCAGATGGAAGCGCACTCGAAGGCTTCTTTTCCTGACCTGTGAAATGAGGGGAATAATGGCTCTGCACTCTCACGAGAACCTCCGCTAGGACTCAGGGAGATGCTGCATGTCAGTGCACACCAGGAAGCAGCAGGACTGAGAGGCTCTGACAAAAGTGTCAGAGCCAGAATGTGCCAGCCCAGGACTCATCAAAGTCTTCCTGGAGAGGACCTGGGTCGTGAGAGTGAAGCTAAGGCCCTCTGAGTGGCCGGAAAGGTTGATGTGGTAGAGAGAAAACTGCCCGGACCTGGGCACAATGCCATGTGCACGCTCATGCACCTTGTGAAGCGGGTCCCGTTATTTTCTCAAGATTTCAGCTGAGGAGAAGCCCAGGGAGCCACTGTGATTTGTCTGAGTCACACAGCTAGAGAGGGTGGAGCCAGGCTTGCATAGTGCCTGGGCATGTGGAGAAAGGGCATTCTAGCAGGGCAGGCAGTGGCAGGACTGTGGTGTTCATCGGGCCTTGGGAGGTTTTGAGAGGAGCAGGCTGGAGTCAAGGATGCACCAAAAGGCACACCAAAGGGTCTGGCTGACCCTCACAGGTCAGTGATCCCCAGATTTCCTAGTCAACCAAACTGGAAAAGTATCTTAGAGGCTGACAGAGTTGCTAACTTTAAAATCTGCCACGTAAGGGTCTTAAAAAACCTCAAATCTCTGCAGGCCACTCCTTTCCTTCCTTATCATGTAATATTGGATGCGTGACCCAACACCCCCGATCCTCTGCCAGGGAAACCAGGACCCTGGCCTTACTGACTTGGGAAGCCCTGATGGTATGGTATGACTGTCCTGATCCTCCTCCTAGCATCAGACAGAAGCTCCTGCAGATGGCTGGAGAGGATGCATAGATCAGGGCTAGCTCTCCTGCTGGACTCCCCTCTGAGTGGTGGGAGGTGCTGGTGCCAGGCATTCTTGCCCTCCTGACACCTTGGTGTGGAGATGACCCCTACTTGTTACTCCATGTGGCCTTTCCTTCCATTAGTTAGATCTGGCAGGTAGTTCTCCTGGCTCTGAGGATGGGAAGAGAATGAGCCCTACGTGGCCTATCCTCTGTTAACTGCTCTGGTAGTGGGGACCTGGCCCTGGCCTGCATGGGAGTCACTACAGACTGCAGCTTCTTCTCATCCAAGGGGGAGGGTGGGATGGCTGTCTCCTTTATTGGGGAGGCTCTGGGAGGGTTGCCACCAGCCCTTGATCACTCAGAGGGGTGTGAATATCCCCAGGTGAGGATAGTTATGACCTGCTGTGCTTTGGCCTAAATGCTACCTGAGAAAATAAAATGAATAGATTTGTTGCAAATAGTGACTTTTAAAGAGGAATCATTTATTTCTTAAGTCCAGAATCTCTTTGTTTTTGTCCTTATGATTCTCCAGGAGACCCTGAAGCTTGGTCTCTGGGCACCCTTCTTCATTCTCATTCTGTTAAATCCCACCCTCCCAGGTTAGTGGAGAGGAGCCAAGCCCTGCACTCCAGGCACATGTCTCAGAGGAATCCCAGGGTGAAGGATCAGGCACTGAGCCAGGCCTCTTCCTCTACCACAGTGCCCAGAGGGCAGCCCAAACAACTGGGCCACAGCCTCAGATTCCAGCTGGCCTTCATGGGTGCAGAAACCAGGCTAGGTGAGGTCAAGTAGGGGCAGAAAGCTGCTTGTCCCTCCCTCAGCCAGCTGCAGTCACAGTGCAGTGAGGCACTGCTGGACTGGAGCAAGTGCTGAGAAGTGGTGGCCGGGTGAATGAGTGTGCATTTTGGGCAGTTAACTTTCTGAAGTGGGTTTAGTGGTTGACTTTAAGGAAGAAGCCTCTTGGCAGAAGGAAAAGATCGAGGGAGTCATACGGTTTCCTCCCTTTGGGCTACCTTCCTGCAAGAGTGAATGCTTTCAGCCCTGGCATTGTTGAAGCTAGCTTCTTAGGTTGGGACGGGTCTCAAATAAAGAAGATCCCCACTGTCTAGGATAGGGACAAGCTAGCTCTCCCATAGCACAAGGCCAGGACAAGTGTCAAAGACAGTGTCTTGGCCCTTTCTGTCCTGGGAGAATGGCATCCTCTCTTGTGGTCTGGGTGTGAGTCATGGCCTTACCTTGCGCCCAATCTGGGCAAGGTGAGTGGTTCAGGCATTTTTCTGCCCATGTGTGTCTCGTGACACTCAGTCCCCAAGAATGCAGGGTTTGTAGTGGGGCAAAATGCAAGTACCAGGTGGATTAGAAGCCAGCACAACAAAGTACAGCTCTTAGGTGGGGGTTGTGACCTCAGCTCTGCCACCAGCTCCCCCATGACCCTGGGCAAGTTTGTAGCTCTGTGAATCTTCACTCTGTCAGGTACAAAGACAGGGCAGGGTCCTTCCAGCACTGACCTAAAGAGGAGATGTAACTGAACAGCCTTGCGAGGGTGGATGGCAGTGCTGACAGGAAGTACTCCTGTCAGAATGGAAAATCTTGGAAAATGTTAATGGATCTTGTATGGCGCCCAGGTGTAATGGCTGCCTCCTTGGAAATAACTTCCGACTTCTGTTGTTGTAGGAAGACATGGCTGCCCATGTTGGTGCTTCGCGGACTCCCCAAGAAGTAATGGAGCACTACGTGAGCATGTACATCCATGGAAACCTGGGGAAGGCCTGTATCCCCGACACCATCCCCAACCGGGTGACTGACCACACCTGCCCCAGTGGAGGTCCCCTCTCACCCAGCCTCACCACGCCCCTGCCCCCTCTGGACATCTCAGTGGCCGAGCAGCAGCAGCTGGGCTACATGCCGCTGAGGGATGACTATGAGATCGAGTACGACCAGGATGCAGAGACGCTCATCAGTGGGCTGTCCGTGAACTACGATGATGACGACGTGGAAATTGAGCTCAAGCGCGCCCACGTGGACATGTACGTGCGGAAGCTCAGGGAGCGGCAGCGCCGAAAGAACATCGCCCGCGACTACAACTTGGTGCCAGCCTTTCTGGGCAGGGACAGGAAGGAGAAGGAGAAGGCCCCGAGGCGCAAGATCACCAAGGAGGAGAAGGAGCTGCGACTGAAGCTGCGGCCACTCTACCAGTTCATGTCATGTAAAGAGTTTGACGACCTATTTGAAAACATGCACAAGGAGAAAATGCTCCGGGCCAAAATCAGAGAGCTGCAGCGGTATCGGCGAAATGGGATCACAAAGATGGAAGAGTCCGCAGAGTATGAGGCTGCAAGGCACAAACGGGAGAGGAGGAAGGAGAACAAAAACATGGCTGGCTCCAAAAGGGGGAAGGAGGACGGCAAAGACAGCGAGTTTGCAGCCATTGAGAACCTTCCTGGGTTTGAGCTTTTGTCAGACCGTGAGAAGGTGCTCTGCAGCTCTTTGAACTTGAGTCCAGCACGCTACGTGACTGTGAAGACTATCATAATTAAAGACCACCTCCAGAAGCGACAAGGAATCCCCTCCAAAAGTCGCCTTCCCAGCTACCTGGACAAGGTCCTAAAGAAAAGGATTTTAAATTTCCTCACAGAAAGCGGGTGGATATCCAGGGATGCATCCTGATTGCAGAGCGATATAAAGGAGCTTGTGAGCCAAATGACTTGGGGGTGGGGGGAAAGCGCTTTCCCCCCATTGTTGCTCTTTTAAACAAATTGAGTTCCTTTTTCCAAGGTATGAATTCTTTCCACCATCCTCTGAAAGAAGCAATAGTAACGACCTTACTTTGGATCATGGGGGAAACAAATGCGCATCTATTTTAACTTATCCTAAAAGTAATCCTTTAAGATGACGATTTGCCTTTGCGTGTTCCGTTTGAAGAATACTACCAGGTTGGACGATTGCCTTTTGTTTTGTGAGCCTTCTTCCCTTTAGGTTCAAAAGTAAGTGTGCTGTGGGTGCCAGGATCTAGGTTTTCCTGCCATCACCTTTTCCCTGGTGACAAGCTCTTCTCAGGTGAGCTGCCGTCTGTACCCCTCTTCCGAGCCCACTGCTGCCCCAGACGACACCTTAAGTGCAGCCCCAGCACGCAGCACTTTACTGGGAGGCAGGTGCACACAGAGCCGTCCACTGTGGAGGCCAGAGACCACCACCAGGTCCACTCCCCACTGAGCCACTGAAGAGGAAAAGCCCCTCGTTTGCACAGTGACCACATAAACTTGCCCTTGACTACTGGCACCAGCGAAGTGTGAGCTTTGGGTTCCTGCCCCTGCCTCATTGTAGAAGGGCTAGCCTGCTTCTAGCTTTGGGGAAGAGTGTTGCCCTGGGCAGGCTCCCTTGTCCCTTCTAATGCAAAAGTTGGTTAGTGGGAGGGACCTGGACGAGTGGGACTGCCAGATTTCCCAGGGCTGCCCATTGCCACTGTGAGTGCCTGTAGCACATCCTACTTGGAAGATCCTGTTTGAGAGTTCAAGGCTAAGTGCTCAGTGTTCCATGTTTGGGCATTAGCTTCCTCAGGATTTTCATAACAGTTGTAAAATATGACCATGCTACTTGGCTAAGTGAATTGTTCAGGGTGTAGCCACACCGACTTCGCACTAGCCGTGCAGAGCCAGGGCCAGCTCACGGGGGCTCTGGAGTGTGGAGAGCACCCTGGCGGTGCCTTGGAGCCCATGTGCTGCTTCTGTTCACTGTCTTGAAACAGACTCAGAAACGGCTACTTCCCAGCCTGACTGAAAAGTTTGTTTCTGGGCTCCCTTCAAGGATGTACACGGTACCTTCCTTCTAAATTTGAGGAAGGCATTTGTCTTCCGGCTGCTCAGGGTTCTCACGCCCAGACCCTGCTTTAGAGTCCCTGGAATGACCGCAGGCCCTGCCCCTGTTCCTCCCCAGCTCATCCTACCCTTCTGCCCCCATAGGTACAAGAGCCTGTTTACCTCCCAGAATGGTGGGGCTTGAAGTTACAGTGAAGTTATGTTAAAGAAAAAAACCACCTCATTTCCAAGGATGACTTGATTCCGTGCCTTTTCATTTTACATCTTGTCCCTTAGGGTAAGTTTTTCAGCATTAAATGAACCATTTCAAATATACTATCTATGGCTTTAGTTGTGAAGTGCACTGTGGGCAGGTGAAGCACCTACAACTATTGGCTAGGCCCAGATTTCTCTTGACACCAAAAGATACTGAGCAGTGGCATCACTGAGGGCCAGCCCCACGCTGTCCCCTGCAGGGTAAACCAGACAGAAAGCTGGTGTCATCGCTGACCAGCCATGGAATGGTACTAAGTTCTTAGTTGTCTTAAGTGAGTGGTTCTCAAAGTGGGTCCCTGGGCACTTGTTAGAAATGCAGAATTGGGCTCCACACGCCCAAATTGTGGGGCTGCTGTGGAGAGGACTAGCAGGCTGTTCTTCAAACCTTCTAGGTGGCTGGGGTGCAAGTTCAAGTTTGAGAGCCACTGACTTTAGTTGTCTGGTGTTCTCATTGATCTTCTATACCAGAATCCTAGTTTGGTGAGGTCTTAAGTTTAGTCTTATTTTTATATAAAATGACAGCCAGACCTCTAATAAGTGCAAAAAGCAGAGGGTCCCTGTTAATGTGTGGCCCAGATCAAGGGCTGGCAAACAAAAAAACTGCTTAAGCACGTTTGTACTGTGCAGATCTCTTTGATGGTATGAAGAATTTATTTAGGATTGACTTTTAAAACACCATAATGAATGTATAATTAATTTATGTTGAAGTATTAATATGCTGTTACAAGGGAAGTAATTTTAGGATTGGTTGCCTCTTCCGTCTGCTTCAGCTGTTTTTGTCACATTAAGTCCTTACTCTACTCTTAGTTCAGAGCCTGACGTTTGTATTTAATTCTCATGATAAATTACTTACTAGAACCCCATGGAACTAGGTCTTTTCAAAATTTAAACAAATTTTGGGTCAAAAAAGTTAGGTATTTCTTGAGCTATTTAATGTTTTCTGGGAGGCCAACATTCCAAGAATGTATCAAAACTGCAACTCTACCATTTTTATTGCCCTTTTACATATTAAATGAGTTGAGAAAAACAGTGTCACTGCTTGTTCTTCCCGTGCAAGTCTCATAGAGTAAGTCACACTCCAGCCCAGGATACAGACCTGCCCAGGCACTCCACCATCCAGCCAGATTCTCCCGCAACGTGGAAATCTCCTGCCAACATGGAAAGCTGCTTTCTGCTAAGCAGAACCATTTTGGGCCAATCCCCGCCCTGAAAGCAGCCTTCCTGGTTCCAGTTCTCATGGTTCGTAAGGCACAGATGACCTTGCTGCAATCACACAGCTCCCAGGTCACTTGACTAGCATGCTAGTCTACCTTTTGTGGAAATGTGTGTGTAATCAAAAGATGTTTTCCCATTAGTGGTGACTATGGATGACTGAGACTTAACTGTTAAAAAGTTTTGCCACATTTAAGCTACAGTCACCCCTGGAATTGGTTCCACCTCAGGAGCTTAAGTCTCCTATAAAATGACATTGTTAACATGACACGCACATCCTCCTGTAAGCTCTGAATCATCCCTAGATAATTGGCTTACAACCTGATTCAGTGTAGATGCTGTGTGCACATGTGGCTGGGCTGCGGCTTTTCTCCTGAATGTTCCTGATCCGTGGGAGCTGGTTGAATTGGTGGATGTGGAGCCCGTGGATACACCTTGTAGTGGGTTGAGTGAGGTGCTTCTCAGCAGCCGTGGCTGAGGAAGAGGACCAAAGACTCGTGGAAATCAGCCTTACCATAACTTTCTCACTGGGGCTACAGAGCATGAAGAGAAGAGCTGGACCCAGTCCTGCATCACCACCAGTGTGCTAGACTGCCCTCAGTTTTCTCATGTGCTTTTAGCCAGATAATTCAAGGGAGTTTACAAGAAGAAAATGTGTAGAGAGTGAAAGTTGAGATTTTAATTGTGGGACTATTATGTGCCTCTTTTCTTTTTCTTTCCTTCCTGGTACTGGGGTTTGAACTTAAAAGCCTCAAGCACTCTACTACTTGAGCCAAACCCCTAGTCCTTTTTGCTTTAGTTTTGTTTTTCAGATACAGCCTTTCTCTTTTGCCCAGGCTTGCCTCAGATAATCCTTCTACATCTGTCACCCAAGTGACTAGGATTACAGTCACCATGCCAAGCCCCCACCCACCTTTTCTAACAGTGAATGGACTTGCTGTCGCATCCCAACAAAGGCAGTGGAAGAGAGGGCTACCCTTATAATAGGCACATCAATTATTCAACTAGATACACATGAAAACGAGGGCAGGGGCCTTTCTGCTAGAAGCCTGCAGTCAGCTTCGTTTCCGGCTGTGACTCCCACGTGTTTCCACTGTATCTCCTGTGGTTCTTCTAACAGGCTGCAAGGCCAAGGCATCTAACTGCAGCCTAGCCCAGGCTGTGCAGCCACCTCTCTTTTTCTTGCTTTCAGTGAAGGGCAGCACCTGCACACCATGCCTGCAGCTGGGCGAGGTGGGGAAGCTAAGCCATATTACCTTAGGAGCTCCAGGGTCTGCACCAAAGGACAAGAATCCATTGCCAGAAATCAGGAAATCACACTAGGCTTTTAGTCCTCTTAAGCCTAAAATTTAAAAAGTACTATTTAAAGCACAACCTGTGGTCTTTGTGTCTCACTGATGTCCACATACTATGGAGTGCACCTTGGGGCCATTTGTAAACAGGAAAAAGGACTGATTTTTGCTACACTGATTGGCAAAAATAAAGGTGATGAGATGCTCAAGTTTCTATCTTCATTCCTACCTCCACAGAAAAGCTAAAGGCTACTTCTAAAACTAAATACTAATTACAAACAAACTTCTCAGAGGTCACAAAAACCTGGTTTTTGAACTCAGCCTCACACTTGCTAGACAGGGCTCTACCACTTAAACCATGCCCCCCAGCCCTTTTTGGTCCTATTTTTCAGATAAGAGTCTCAACATTTTGTATGGGGCTGGCCTCAGACTATGCTCCTCCTATGGATCCCCAGGAGTTGTACAAGCAAGCACCCACACTTGCCTTTGTTGGTTAAGGCAGAGTCTCGAGTTTTGTCTGAACTGTCCTCAAACCAGGATCCTCCCAATCTCTGCCTCCCAAGTCCCACAGGGATAGGATCTCAAACCAGCCCAGGCTGGTCTCAAACTAGAGGTCCTTCTCCATCAGCCACCAGGGCTGGGATTACAGAAGTTCATCATCACAACTACCCTCAAACTTTCTTAGCAAGAATAATGTTCCCACTCTGGCCTTTGCTTCAGTGGTCTGTGCAGACAGATATGCCCAAGTAGCCAAACTGAATTCCTAAAGACCTTTTATTTGTTAAAATACATAGCAATCACCTGGGTTGAGAAGACACAGCTTTATCCACAACATTCCAGAGGTGTCCTACAGCCCTCTCCTGGAAGTACATGGAGCTACATGGTGCTAAAAACCAGTGACTAGGCTCCCAGATCAGGACTCTTTAACATGGGTGGCCACGCAGCTTACTTTCCTGTTCCACCAAGGCTGGGCAAAGGTCAAATGCATTCACAGATGAGAAAAGGTAAGAGTTGTAGCAAGTGACCCTAAAAGTCCAAAGGTTTGCAGGAGGCAGCTATGCTTCTTTCACTACCCCCACCAGGGCGGGCCTTAGGGTGCGCCCATGCAGCTTGTACCCCACCTTGCTAACCAGTGCCACTGTGCCTGGCTCTTTCCCCTCCACTGGTGTGTGGAACAAGGCCTCGTGTTCATATGGGTCGAACTTGGCTCCGACAGGGTCCAGCCTGAGTAAGCCATGCTTTGTGAACACCTTCTGAATCTGGACCTCCGTCATCACCAGCCCCTCATACAGGCTCTTCAGGTGAGGATTGTCATCATGAAGCTCTTCTTTTGGTATGCTCTGGGTTGCCTTCTCCAGAATGTCTGCCACCTCCAGCAAGTCCTTGCAAAAGCCCTGGATACCTAAGCCAAGTCAGAGAAAAAGGATGACACATTTGGCATCCACTGCACAGGCGCATCGAATAGCTGTTAATGACACCTGGTCAATCACTCCTCTGCCCCAGAGTCTCAATACCTCAATCGTTACAGAACAATCTCCCAGACCCCACTGGTATCACTACAACGAGGGAGGAAGGAAGCACAGGTGGAGGGGAAGATTTAAGTTTAAGATGCCCTCGAGACTTCAAGCAAAAGTGCCAAGTAAGCAACAGGATCTAAGGGGCCAAGCTCAGGAGCTCCTGCTGGAATAGAGACCTAACTGCAAAGGCCACTAAAACCAGCAAGTGTGGCAGTCACCCAGTGGGCACAGCAGATAGGCTACCAACCAGGAGGAGTAACTCTGGGAAAGGGAGGTGACAGCAGCCAGGGAAAAATCCCAGGAGAGCTTCACTGTCTGTGTTGGATGTGGCAGGAATATTGAGCTGGACTCTTCTTATTCCATCTGTCTGGGACCAAGCATTTAACCTCCTACTCTTGAGCCCAAGGCTTCCCATCTGTAACCTGCCGGAAGGTTGTGGAGAGACAGCAACAAGTGCTCAAGAGACAGCCTCAGGTGAAAATGCTGGTGCCACTACTTAGTAGTTTTGTGATTCATGGCAAAGCATTAAGCCTCAATTATCTCTACCACAAAATTGGAAGCCAGTGACAAAAACCTTCGAAGTTGACAATGCAGACAACACACTGGGAAATCTGACAGTTGGCAAAATCCTGGATCCCGAGCACCAGTCAAAACTGTGCTGACTCTGTCCCCCAGCAGACAGCTGTGCCAGGGACACATGGAATACTGATGGCTTGTCCCCGCTGCCTGGTTGGCTTCCTTCCCCACAGATACCATTTAACAATGCTCACTTACCGTATAACTTTGCTTCTTCCACCAGCTTTTGGCTCCTTTGCCGCAAGTTCTCAGTATCTGCCAAAGCTCGTTTATATTTTTCCTAAAGGAAAAAGATTCATGAATTAAATATGGAAGAAGTTTGTAAACAAAACAAAACAAAAAAACAAAAAACACCCTGATTTGGAAATGTTTACAAATTCCCAGTAAGTCAAAATCCAAAATTTGTCATCACTTCTGAGAACGTGGACAAAAACAAGAGAGCTTAAGAAGAGAATAATTTGCCTGACAGTATTTCTAGTGAGTGGGGAGTGACATGAGGCGGCCATGGCCCATCCCTCTCCAAATACATAGTGGGCAATGGACAAGAGGAAAATCCTCCCTGTGCTAATGATCTGTCACTACTGCAGGGAAAGCCTCTTAATTTCCCCAGCAGAACCCCCAGCTTCAGGGGGTCTGAGCAACTCTCTCTGGGGGCCACCTGCCTCCAGTCCCCAGTTTGTGGGAGGGAAAGGATGGCCCTTCTGTGTTTTCAGTGTTGCCGAAGAGGCTCGGTGTGAATGATGTTTCATGATCACGAGGCTTAGGGCTGTCTCCATTTCTTGCCACTTCCTGCAGGCACCCCATCTCCTGAGCATCTCCACCTAACACCTGCTGGATAACTGGGGGTCTCTGGCTTCAGTTGCAATGCTGTGGGCTGGCAGCAGGGCTGGAAGGCACACTAGCCTAGTACAAACGCTGGGTCCACAGCCTGAGAGCAAGGTGACCTGAGGATGCTCCCTTAGCCTTTCTGGGCCTCAGTTCCCTCTTCTGTAATAGGGGTGTTAATAGTTTTCTCAAAGGACAGGGGCAGGACAGTGCCAGTAGTAAGTGTTTGGTATCACCAGTCTCAAATGCCTAAGGAACTTAATTTGTGCTACCTCTGGTCTTTCAGAGTAACGCCCTGTATTACTAACCAGTTCATGAGATGACCCTCACCCCCACCCAGCTCCTGTACCGAGTATTCTCTGGTTCCTTTCTGGAGACTCAGCTTAAAGAACCATCCCGAGCATTCCTTATTGTCAAGACCACTTCAAGTCTTAATTCACTTAAGCACAGCATGTAAAGACTGTTTTCATGTCAGAACAAACAGGATTTGGGTTTGCTCCCACTTAGGCCATTAACTTGCTAACTGAGCCCATTACAGGCAGTGGACACATGACTGAATATTTCTGGCTTTGCCTTGTCACCAGTGAAACAGGACTTTTTATGTAGACTATACAGGAAACAACCTAGCAGTGCCCACGTCCTTACCACGGTCTCCCTCAGTTGCTCTTCCAGCTTCACCTTCTCCTCCAGGAGGATTTTGTCTGTTGAGGGTTGGTCTGTCTTCTGTTCGTTGTGACCCAGGTCCTCTTCAAGGTTCTGGCCATTGTTCTTTTGTTTGGTAGCTGTGCACAGCAACCGAGGAGAGGGCCTAAAGGAAAGTCCACATGTTAGAAATACAGACAGCTTTTTGTTGTGTTATAGTCAAACATAAGATTTTAGAAATTTGGGACAATTCAAACTATTTGCTATTGACTTTGGAGGAGGAAAGCCTGATCTCAGATCAAGTAAAGGCAAATTGTATAAGAAGCTTGTGTTGCCTAACACTTTTTGATCGATGACAGACCATGGGTGTGGTGGTGGCTGTACCAAACAGCCTGTCTGTAGCAGGCTTTTGTAAATGCACTCTGACAGCCCTGCAGCTACAAAATCACCTAATAACGGACTTCTTAGAAGGTAACCAACCCAAGGTTACCAGCAGTGGCTGTATCTACAGACCTGCAGCAATGTCCACCTGGGTCAGCGCCCTTAGCCTCTTCTTTCTGCACTCTTCAGTCTCTTCTGAGGTCCAGGTACCCAGAACCACCTCACCAGGGCCAACATCCACTAACACTCACCATCATACAAAGAAGGCAAGCTGTCAGCCAGGTGTGATGTTGCATTCCCGTAATCCCAGCTATTTGGGAGGACCAAATCCCAGCTATTTGGGAGGACCGTAGTTCAAGGCTAGCCCCCGCAAACATTAGTGAGGTCTCACTCAACAAATAAGCTGGCTGTGTTGGTGCATGTCTATAATCCCAGCTATGAAGGAGGCGTAGGTAGAGGGATCACGATCAGAGGAGCCAGAGGGAAACTGAGTCTCTGAAAACCTAGTGACTGTGAGAACTGTCACTACCATTCAGCTCTTGTGATGCTGACTGGGTGGTAACTTTCCTGGCAATAACTTCAAATACAAATCCACAAATGACTTCCACAAAAGTCTTTTGACACAAGAATTCCAGGAGCCTCAACTGCTTTGTTTCCAGGGGTTTTTGGGTAATTTCTTAAGCTCGAGTTCGCCTCTTCATCACCTTCACTGGAAGTGATCTTCACCACACCTGCCTGTCTCACCAGGTGAGTAGGCTCCTTTTCGGCTGTCCTTCTACAGTTCCTACCCAAGCTTTGGCTAGAGCAGTTTCTTTTTATTTAATCAGTAACTTGCTTCTAGCAGATCCTCCATCGACAAGATCAAGTTATTAATTTTTGGTATACTTTCAAGGCAAGTCTTTCAAAACCCAGAAGCCACAGGTTGAAATAAAAAGTGGCCGTGCGGGCACTGGCTCTTGGACCCTTAGCGTGGCCCGGGCATTTGTGCAGATCAGCTCTTCTCCCTGCGCGACAGGCTGCCGCTCTTCTGACCGCGCACCACTAGGAAGGCGGCGGTGAGGGACTCGAGGACAGTGGAAAAGCCCGAGCCACACAGGCCTTGGTCACACGGGGACTTTCCCGTGCTGGCCCTGGCCGGGTTCTGCCCCGCTAAGTGACCTTGGGCAAGTCTCGGGTTTCTCTGGTTGTCTTCGCCGCAGCGCGCGGGGGTCGTGGGCCCGCGCCAGTTGTGGCCGCGGACGCCCCTGCCCACGGCGCCTTGCGGCCCCAGCTTCCTGTCCAGGCGGCCACGCTCCTCCGGTCCCAAGACCCGTGCGGGCAGCGTGGACACAGGCCCCGGGGATACCGGCCCCGAAGTGGCTTGGGGCCCGCGGGCCCGGGGATTGCGGTTCCAAGGGTAAGGCTCCGGGGACGGAACGTGGGCCGCGCTGGGGGCCGCGACACCGACATCACAGCTCTGGCGCTGAGGCCGGGAGAAGCCGACGTTGGAGCGGGAGGCACTGCGGAGCTGCGCTCCTTTCTCAGTCCAGCGTCCCTTACCTGAGAGACAACGCCAAAGCCGGTAGACCGCTACGCGCCAGCCTGACGCACCGAGCCGCCATTGCTGCTGCCACCACCGCCGTCACTGCGCACGCACTTCGCATGCGCGGAAGTCTCCTGGCAGACCTCCCGCCCATCACTTTTCCTTAGCCAGTCCGTGACCACTTTTGCTATGATGGACAGACAGTAGTCACCAATACTTGCGAAGCACGGTGGCGCACACTTCTTCCTCTCCCCACCGGTGGGCGGAGTCTGAGGCCTCCGGCGCTCCGAAGGTGAGGAGGTGAAAGGTGAAGGGAACCGGGGGCGGGACGACGTCAGGGGAGAGCCAATGGGGAGGAAGAGCTCGGGGGCGTGTCCGGGCGGCGAAGCGCGTGGCGGGTTTCTGGTGGTCTGCGATGGGTGGTTCAGCCTAGCCCGGCTCGGGGCTCGTGTCGTCTGCCCACTGCCCTGACACCCAATGCCTTTGATGAGGAAATGCCGGGCAGGGTCCTGTGGCCGCACACCCGGATCTAGGACGGTGCGGAACGCTGAGCAGGCCGCAGAAAAGCGGTCTTAACAGCATCCAGGGGAAGTAAGGCTAACGGCCGGCCTGGGAAAGCCCCAGTCCCGAAGCCGCTGTCCAGAGGGCGGAGGAGCGGCGGAAGGGACAGCGTTCTTTATTTCTCTGCCCTCGTTGCAATCAAACAAGACCCAGGAAGCAAACGTGACAAAGCGTCAGCAGGTTTGCTGTTGGATGAAGGGACTATGAGTGTTTTGGGTTTTGCACCTTTCTGTTATCTCCGATTTTCTCAGAATAACACACAATAGCATGCTGTATTAGGAAAGCTTTGGGGACACCACCGAAGCTCAGAAATTCAGATATTTTGGTTAATCTGACCGAGGTCAGTGCTGCTTTGTCACACAATGAGAAAGCAGAGGTGCTGGAAGGAGGCGCCTTTTCTCCTCCAATCTCCCTGCTGCTCCCTGGGGTCGGGCCCACCGGGAGCTCGGGGCTGCCTCTGCTTCAGCTGGGCTTGGCTGTCAAGCCTGCAGTGCAGCCCCCGACTGCCCAGACCCCACCAGCCTCCCTCAGATCTGAGGACAATACTAGGGCCTCCCACGTGGAGTGCTGCCTGCCTCTTAAATCTGAGGGTTAAACCTCTATTTGGCTTTGCTCTCATTAAAACCATTTGTTCAACCCATGCTGACTGATCACCTGCTCCTGTTTGCCAGGCACTGTGCCGCCTGCAGAAGGATGGGGTAGCATTTACAAATCCAGCACATTCCACATTCTGTGGGACAAACGACCCCATTTTCTAGGGCCCAGAGAGAAGAAAAAGGAAGTGGGTCTGTTAAAAGGTCATTGAGTTTAAAAGACATAATTGAATATATGGAACTTACTTGGATCATGATAGAACATACCAGCTGTAAAAAAAAAAAAAAAAAGCATTTGTGAGATGGTGAGTAATTTGAATGTGACCTGGCTATAGACTTATTGATATTTTTTGCCTGGAATTTTCTTTAAAAATATTTCAAAAAAAATAAGGATAGGTGAGACACACGTGGCAAAATATTGATAGTAGTTGAAGTTGGGTTATAACTATTTCTCCTTGTTTTGAATATGTTTGAAATTTTCTGGGATAACATTTAAAACATCTTGTCTTTTTCAATGACTGTTACCAAGTCACCTAATTGCTCTCATTTTGAATCTGCTTACCTGTAAAATGGGATCCTATCAATTCATTTCCTTTCTCTTTGGGACTCAGATGGACATCTTACTGCACAGAGATGGATGAAAGAGTTACAACCACTGTGTCCTGAGGTAAATAAGTACTAGTCTTCCCAGTGGTGAGACCACATTGGGGGGATTCTGACCCACTGAATAGTCCAGGGCAGTCCAGGCTGTATCCATTCTCAAAGCAGTGCGTTTGGATGCATTGAGGCCTGCCTGTGCTGCCACCTGGTGGCTACGTAAGGAACTGCTCAAAGGGAGCCACCTCTTGGGAACCTACCTGGTCAGGTAGTTCCCTGTGGTCTGCAACAAGTCATCTCCATGTGGAGATGAAGCTACCTGTGTGAGAAGACTCCTGGATCAGCCATGTCCAACGATGTGCATGGGTTCCCAGCGGGGGAAGGTGGCATGTGCAGGCAGAGCAAACTAAACAACATGTGGTGCCCCAACAAGCGTGAGGTGGTGTTTACAAAGAAAATGTCTTTGGAAGGAGGTGGCACAAGACAGCTCAAAGCATGTTGTATGTGGGCGTGATGCTGTGTGCTTCAAGGACGTCCTGTGTGCGTCAGCCCCAGGATTCCATGAGGAGGTACTGGGCACAGCCAGGCAGGGCAGTTTCCACGAGGCTGAGCAGGCAAAAGAAGGCAGAGCTTTTGCACACTTCTTCCCACAACCCAGCTTGCCTGGGCCGGGGCCTGTCTACTGCAGGACTGCAGGTGTTTGCTGCTACCTGGAGCTGCATCGTGATCCCTCAGCAGAGGCTGGGTCTTCATCCTTTTGTTGAATTTTGAAGTAAGCAAGTTTAGAAAGATGTGGGTTTGGTGGGTGTGGCAGACAGAATTCTAAAGATGAATTCCGTATAGTTCGCTCCTCCCCTCCTCCCCCATTCAATCAAACACTGGACTGGGTGCTGCTGTGCAAGGACTTTGCACTTGACATTAAAGTTACATGCCAATTAACCTTCAGATGCAGAGATTATCTGGTGGGTTTGACTTTCCCAGCTCTTTCAAGGCTGGGGGTTTTATTCAACTGGCAGCAGAAAGGGAAGTCAGATTCAAAGTATAAGCAAAGCTGGGTTCATGATCCCTTGTTTGAAAGTGGAAGGGTGGTGGGAGAAGGTCAGTGGGTGTCCCTAGGAGCAGAGAGCAGCCCCTAGCTGGCGACCAGCCAAGAAGTGGGAACCTCAGACCTGCAACACAACGAGCTGTACTCTACCAGCCACCCGAATGAGCTTGGTGGTAGGTCCTTCCCCAGAGCTGCCAGGTTAGAGCCCAGCCCAGCCACCAACTTGACTTTGACCTGGTGAGATCCAGACAGTAGAGCCTGGTTTAATTCACTTAAGCTGCATCAGCAGGCACTGCTTCTCTTCTCCACATTTTATTGGACTTTGGCACATAGAGCCAAGCTTTGTCTTAAACCTTGGTTCCCATTATCACCTCCATGGCCACCACCCACAGGAAGCTTGAGTTCCCGGAGCAGCAATTTCCCCACAGTGTCCCTGGCACATGGGCCTCAAGCCAAAAAGAATGCTCTTGGTAAGAAAAATACCACCAGGTCTGCACTCTGTGGCTTAAGTGGTAGAGTACTTGTCTAGCATGTGCAAGGCCCTGGGTCCAATCCCCAGTATTAAAAAGAAAAATACTCACAGAAGGGGCCACAGGTGTTCGAGTTGAAATTGCTTGCTGCAGACCTCACGTGAGGCAGGTTAGTTGGGATAATGGGCTGCACAGGGAAAGAGCAAGTGGAAACTTAACTGCGACTTCCCTGGGAATGTCCAGACAATAAATATAGCTGTCTGGACCTAGGGGCTTCCTCTGTGACTCAAGTGTCCTGATGCAGCCAGGGCTGCCACAGGGATGTCTGTGACCTGGACCAGCCAAGAAGGACAAGGAAGGAAAGAGGAGGTGACCAAGTCCTCAGCCCCAGAGGAATAGTAGGTGGGCATGAGAGGTCATTTGAATATAAAGCTGGTGATGTTGTGTCCTGCACAGCGGGTGTGTTGACCCCCAGTGTGTGGATAAAATCAGTCAATGGCAGACAAGAAGTCAGAATTGAAGAAGCGCTGTGGGTGAGGGTTGGAGGGAGGGGATGTTTCTCATTATGAAAGAATGGACGTTACTGTGGAAATTGTGGAACGCCAGCCCCCCCCCCCCACATTCCCTTCTCTTGTCCTCGGTAGGATGGTGGGTGCCAGCACTGTCTGTCCTGTACTCTGCCCTTGGATTGATCCCAAACCCAGGGCAACTTGAGACCCTGTGAGACCCTGGTGAACAGCCTGTCTGGGTATGGTGGGTTGGTGACACTCGTGTTACTGTGAGAAGCGTGGATCCATGGTGGTTTCCCCAGCCGAGTCTTAGTGCAGTGAAATGGCATCATGGCAGAGGTGATGGGCACTGAGCTTCTCAGCAGCTGTGCTTGAGGGTGGAGGGGCTCCCTGAGCTACAGCTACAGCTGGGGCGCTCAGGACCTCCCCACCCACCATCCCTCCCATTGCCACCAGCAGCTAGGGGTGGCTGGTGCAGGTCTGCACAGATGGCCATAGAAGTAGCAGGTACATGCTACTGGTCTTGCTCTGACGCCCTTCTGGGAACCGAATCAATAGCAGCTGAAACCTGGGAAAGCTCCTTTCTCCCGCATGCAGAAGTCCAGGAGCAGACAGTCCCTGGCTCTCCTGGTGGCTCTGTGGCCCCAGGACCTTAGACGCCCAGGCTCCTCACAGCTACCCAGGATGTGGTCTTCATCTTGCTGCAAGGACGGCGGCGTCCCAAGTAGGATGGCAGAGCACAGGGACAGGGAAAGGATGTACTGTGGCAGTCTTGAAGTCACATGGCACACCTGGCTACAGAGGAAGCAGGAAAATGTAGTCTTTATTCCCAGTGGCCCACTCCCCCCTGAAAAGTCTATGCCTGTGGAGCAAGGGAGAGGACATTTGGGGACACTAGCAGCAGTACCACCCTGAGCCTTCCATGATTCGTCCTCTCTGGGTGTGGGTGACCCTCTCCTTTCTTTTATAACAAAGCCCCTCCCCCCAGCCCATTGAGCTATGACTCCATCAGCTATTAATCCACTGATGAGGTCAGAGTCTTCATAATCCAGTCAAGTCCCAAAGCCCCACCTCCCAAAATAATGCCAACAGCTGGGGACCAAGCCTTCAACATGAGCTTTTGGGGATATTCCAGCTCCAAGCCATACCATCCTGTGCTGCCTCAAGGCTGAATGATGGGACCCAAATATCACCATGTCCTGATCACTGACCCTGTGAACTTGTGATCACAGGTCCTTAGGAGAGGTTGACAGGAGGACTGGACGAGGCCACAAGATGATGGCCAGGGAGACTGGAGAGATGCAGGGGTGGGCCATGAACCAAGGAATGCAGGTACAATCTTGATGCTACAAAAGACAGGGAAATTGTCCTCCCCCGGAGCCCCCAGAGGGAGCCAGCCCTGCCACATCCTCATTTCACCCCAGTGAGACTGACCCTAGAGCTGTGAGAATGAGTGAATTACAACATGTGGTAATCCGTGACTGTGGCTATGACAACCACACAATGGATGAGTGGGGTGGCTGGCACAGTGGGGCCCTGGGCCAGACAGACCCAGGCTCTACCTGTTTCCAGCACTCACCAGCTGTGGACAATGGTAGATCGCTTCATTTTTCTGGGCTTCAGGTTATCAGTCAGTGAGGGGGGAGAAGGAGTGCTGGGCACCCTGCACGATGGCGGTGTCAGATAGTGAGTGGTCTAGTGACATCAGGGGCTGGAGGACACGATGACATGGTATGAGCAAATGCTGAGTGGGGATTCTGATCCGAGTTCCTCGTCCATGTCCTCCCTCCCATGATGCTCTGTCTCACCCAGGCTCAGAAACAATAGAGCCAAGCCACCATGGGCTGAAGCTGTAAGTCTTCCCCCTTTAGGTTGTTTTTGGCCGAGATGGGATTAAATGAATGAACTAGTTGGGGAGCGTTAGCATCTTTATGGTATTAAACGATCTCTCCCAGAAAAATGGTGCCATTGCCCTTTTATTCTGAAAAGGCCACCAGGAAAGGTTTTGTCTTCCTGCACATGCTTCTCATGCTTTTCTGATTGGGTGGTGGCTGGTCCTTGTGTGCTGAAGTCATATCTGCTCGCCAAGGTTATTTAAATGAGATAGTGGTGGCCCTGTACCTTGGTCCTGTGCTGTTTACTTCACAGCAGGCTCCAAGCCCACCAGCACCACAAGTAAATTTTTACACATGCAGATGCTTTAAAGATACTCTGCACAACCTATCTTCCCTTCCCTCACAAACCACAGCCTATCTTTGGCCAGCCGGGCTGTGAGAGGCCTCCCTGGCTGCTGCCTTGAAGCTCTCTGACCCAAAGACTCTTGTGGATTGGAAGCCCTCCAAGATCCCGTGCCCACCTTCCCTACCTGTGGCCCAGACTGCAGCCTCTGGAGTCTCCACACCTTCCTGCCAAGACCAGCCAGTACAACCCTGTGCACTGCTGACACCTTGTGGCCCCATCTTTTCCTTGATCAGCTTGGAGATTCCTCCAACTCACTAGACTTGCTGAACCCTCCTGTTACTTCCTGTCACTTTCAGTCGATTAAATATATATTTAGCAGTACTTGGTTTGAACTTGACTTTGCATTTGCTAGACAGGTGCTCTACCACTTCAGCCATACCTTCAGCCTTTTTGCTCTAGTTAGTCCAGGCCAGCCTGAACTGCTACCCTCCTGTCTTTTATACTTCCCACCATCACTGTGATGCAGGCATGCCCAGTTTTTTTTTCTGTTGAGATGGGGGTCTCACTTTTTTTGGCCAGGCTGGCTTGAAACCTCAACTCCACCTGATCTTAGCCTCCCAAGTAGCTAGGATTACAGGTGTGAGCCACTGGCACCTGGTGTATTAACATTATTTTCAAGTAACCAGTCATCACTGGCTTCTCTGTATCTTGTGTTGTTTACATTTGATTTCATTTTCTTGTCTTATTGCATTTGCCTGGACTTAGTGTTGAATTTAAAATATTTTTTGAAGTCTTTGTTCATTTCTTTCTTTGGCAGTGAGGTTTGAACTCAGGGCCATGCGCTTGCTAGGCAGGTGCTCTTACCTCTTGAGCCACTCCACCAGCCCTTTTTCTATGATGGGTTTTTTCAAGACAGGGTCTCGTGAACTATTTGCCTGGGCTGGCTTCAGTTCGCAATCCTCCTGATGTCTGCCTCCTGAGTAGCTGGGATTACAGGTGTGAGCCACCGGTGCTCAGTTTCATTTATTTTATTTTTGCTTATTTTTTTGAGGTAGAATCTTGCTATGTAGCCCAGACTGGCCTTGAACTCGTGTCCCTCCTGCTTCCACCTCCCATGTGTTGGGATTACAGACATGCATTGCCATGCCTGACTTCCTTTATTTCAGTTTACACTGAAAAACTGCACATATTTATGTGATGTTTCCAGACCTACGCATGTCTTGAAATTTGCAAATTGGGGTAAGCATACCTTCTCCAAGCTGTAGCAATTCTTTGTGCTGAAAACATTAAAAAGCTTCTTTTAGCTTGTTTGCAGAGTGCGTTCTCGTGTCTCCAGTCACGCTGCTGCACAGGCCTTATGTCTATGTAACTGTAACTTACCCACCCTGCCCCCGCCCCATTGGGGTTGAGCTTTGGCAGGACAGAGCATCCTTGCCTTGTCTCTGACTCCAGTGAGGTCGATTTGAAAGTTCTGCTACCTCACCCACTGCTTGCTGCAGGCTTCCAGGGTTTAAGGGCCCAGTGTTCAAAGCCCCACTTCCTGTCACATAGAGGCTACTGCCTTACTGCATTCTACCAATCTGTCAGGTGCACCAAGCTCTTGTCTGGCTCCACCTGCACAGTTGACACTCCTACCCCACTGCGTTCTCCACCAGGCAGCCTGGGATGCCTCACAAAACCTTAAGTCAGACCATGGCTCTTTCCTGCTTATGGCTTGTCAGTGACTTTGCATCACCCCAGGCATAAAATCCAAATTCCTCCAAAGCTCTGAGTGAGGGGTGGCAAGGCAGGTTCTCTGGGACAATGTCGGGATGAAGGTGGGTGCTGCTACCTAGGATCACCCCCAGGGAAGGAAGGGCAAGAGCTGGAGGAAGCACCCGAGTGTCAACATCACTGTAGCACTGAGTGGCGGGGTAGCAGAGACCCTGTCCTCTGCCTAGCACTGGCCAGATTGGGGACTGTGGAAGGGGTGAATGGAGGGGGTGGTGGATGTTTTCCCATATCCTCCAGAACTTAATTCTACGCCACTGAAATATCATAGCAACTTCTTCAGTGAGGTCTGTGAGAAGCACACCCTCTGGACACCCAAAAATGACGTCTTTCGTGTTAGCTTTGATCACTAATCTGGCTGCGTGTAACTCTCTAGATTGAAGAGGGGGGAGGTTTAATAGTTCATTGTTTTCATGCCTCGCATTCTCTACCACAGCCCTGCAGCTGCAGTACAAAGGCAGACATGGGCCTCACGCAAGGGGCTTTATTTACAACACAGATGAGTGGTTTGACTGCTAAGCCAGACTGTTTATACTGTAGTTGTTTTAAATATTTTAGATTCCCCTCCCCTGGATTTTACCTATTTTCCCTCAGCTGTCTTCTCCTGGGCCTGGTGGAGTTGTCTTTCTCTCAGGGGTCACTCTGCGTTGGCCAGAACTCACTGCTGGGACTTGGTGTCTCCCCTTCATTCTGGAACCGGAGACTTTTGGTTGTGTCTGAAGTATGCACTCTTGGTCATCTCTGATCCCACTTTCTGTGCATGCAGTGCACGGGAGGGTGTTTCCATGCCGTTCCGTGGGTCACCCCACCATCTGTCCCTCTTCCAGTGTGGCTGGGGCATGGAGAACACGGGCTGGTAGATGAGGCTGAGTGTGACTGCTCTGATTTGGTATTCTGTCACCTCTGGGTCACAGCTGCCTAGACCTCCATGCAGATTGGCAAGGCCTCTCTGAGACCTGCAATGTGCATCCAGGGCCTTAAAGTTGTGCTTTTCCCCTTGTGTGTGGAGGCAGTGCTCAGAAGCCGGTGAAACTGCTCTTGAAAGCGGCATCAGAGACACAGATGGAAAAACCAGCCACATGGAGCACGTGTGATGGTTAAGCTGTGGTTAGCTGGACTCACCGAGAAACCCCTAGGAGATCATTGAAACTCAGTGCTGGGAGGGAGACAGTGTTTGCAGAGAGGCTTGACTAAGGGGAAAATCCACCCTGGGGGTGGTGGCACCATCCCATACGCTGGGGCCCAGAGCGAACAAAAGGCAATCAGCAATCTCAATCTCTCTCTCTCTCTCTCTCTCTCTCTCTGCTTCCTGTGCGCCATGAGGTGAGATGAGCAGCTCCTGCCTCATGTTTCTGCCACTGTGGTGTTCTGCCTCACCAGGACTTAGAGTCATCAGCCAAAGACTAGGGACTGATACCTCTGAAACCATGGGTCTCAATAAATCTCTGCTCTCAGTTTTTCTAAGGTACCTGGCACAGTGATGGGAAACCCATGAATGCAGCATGTGGGGGAAGACTGTTTAATGAGGAGGAATGTCCCATGTGACCTTGGAATGCTCTGGAGTGCAGTATTGTCCCTACACAGGGCTTTCAGTGGTACCAAAGGACCTGAGGGAAAAGGAACCTAAAGGGTATCAGCAGGTGCCACTTTGGGCTTTTCTATATTGTTCAATTTTTAAATACAGCAGGCATGGAGTAACTTTTGAAAAGAGTTTATCTATTTTTAAATTAAAAGTTATTTTAATGTGCAATATATCCACATGGTGAGAAGATGTTCCAATCCTTTACACGTGGGGGATACTTTTCCTCTTATGCCTGTCTCCACCCAGGTCCCCTCTCATGTCAGCCACCACCTCACTTCCTGTAAGCTCCTGTGGACTCTGTAACACGCACAGAGGAGTGGAGTGTTGTGTACGACCCCATTTCACAAGCTCTGCATTTGAATCATACCGTTCTACTCATTTTCCTCTTCACGTAACTAACAACACAAGACCAGAACTGTGCCCACAGGTCAGCTTTGCAGAGGCTCAAAAGTCAGCCCCACACGTGACATTCAGTGCACCAATTCTTTTGCACACATACTAATAAACATATGTACACATTTAAATCACTAAGGTGATACAGGCTTGTTGTAACAATTTCTACAGCCAGAACTTATAAAGCAAGCAATAAAAGGAAATCCATCTCATGTGGGAAGATGGTCCTTTAAACAAACGCTTCTGGATATTCACATGGGGACGACTTGTGCTGACCTCCACCTCGTACTGTCCCTTCCATGTGGATTGCAGATGTAAGCGTGGAAGGTGAAAAAGCAGCACTTCAGAGAAAAGTACAGGAGGCTGTCTTGTGACCCCAGAGCAAACAAGGCTTTCCTAAACTGTACGTTAGTACCACAGATGGCTAGCGCTAAGTAAGTCATCGGTAAATGGGCCTGACTATTGAGAATAAGGACTTCTGTCCATCAGAGGTCACCTTCAATGACAGTAAAAGAAAGTCTGAGTGGGAGGAATGGTTGATTCTGTCTACCTATCCATCCATCTATCTATCTATCTACTATCTACTATCTATCTATCATCTATCTAATCTTCAAAAAGCTTATATCCAAAAAATTAAGAGAATTAGAAGGAAAAGACAGACAACCCTGTGGAAAGACTGGGGTGCTTCATAGACAAGGATAGCCACATTGCTAAAGAACATGGGGAAAGTGTTCCATTTCATTGGTCATGAATAAAATGAAATTAAAACCACCATGTGAAACCGCCCCCCCACCTCCACAAACAACTGAAATGAAAAGACAGCAATACCAAATGGTTGCTGTTGTCTTGAGCTGTTAGGTTTGAGATAATTTGGTACGCAGCAGTAGCTAGCCAATGCACTGAGTCATTTGGGGAGGGTTTTGGGAGTGTTTCAGAAGAGAGAATGGGGTACGTTTGGGAGTCAGGCTTTAGAGTTGCTTGATCTTTTCTGTTAAGATGCAGTGTAAAGCCAGGCATGGTTGTGCACATCTATAATCTCAGCACTTGGAAGACTGAGTCAGGAGGTCAGCCTGGGCTACATAGCAAGACCCGCTCTTGGAACAACAGTGGCAACGATTGCCAATAACAAAAACACAAAAAAGATGCAGTGCAAATTGAGAGCAATTATCTAGGTAATTCAGCCAAGGTGATAATAGCTGTATTTGAAGTTTATGGTGTGCCGTTTATTTTAATTGAATTTCTTCCTAATGGCTCTGATCTCCATTTCACCTGGCTGAGCCTACTGGACTGTGATCTGCAAATTTCTTTCCAGCTCTGGGAAACTCTTTGGCACTTCTGGGTCATCTGATGTCACTGTGCCCACTTCTGAAGAGGAAACAGTCATCCAAGGAAGAGCTTGTTCTGGTGAGGGCGCACACTAGCCTGTCACAGAGACTGGGCCTGACCTTTAAAACCAAAGGTCAGCACGTGCGGTGCACACTCTATGTGTTACTCTTCTCCTTGTTGGGACCAATGACCTGACAGGAACAATGCAAGGAAGGAGGGACTTATTTGGGTTCATGGTTTCTGAGATGTCAGTCCATCATGGCGGGGAGGGCATGGTGGAGCAGAGCTGTTCACATCATGGTAGCCAGGAAGCAGAGAAAGGGGATACAGGAAGAAGCCAGGCAGGACTCAGCCCCAGAGACCCACCCCAGTGACTACTTCCTCCAACCAGGTCCCACCTCCTAGCTCTCACCTCCTCTCCAATGAATCCATCAGGATCAGTCCGTTCACTGGGGTACAGTGGTCACCCTTGAGATGTGTCTTACTAATTGTCTAGGCATTTCTCAGTCCAACCAAGTTGACAGATTGAAGATTAACTGTCACAAGTCTGCCCTGGTCAACTTGACACCTAACACATCCTTTAAACCATAACCTTCCACTCTTGGCCCCCAAAGGGCTCATGTCCAGTTCGTAAAGCAAAACACATCCAGTCCATCTCCATGAGCCCAAGGTCTTATTAGTTCCAACATTGTTCAAAAGTCTCTTCTGAAACTCAAGACTGGCCATTAGTGCTCAGTGGAGGTGAAGTCTTAGTGGGAAGTGGAACATTCCAGGGGTGGATGATGGCAACAGTGGCACAACACGGTGAGTGGGCTTCCTGCCACTGAACCGCACTGAAATGTACATTTCAAATGCACAATTGAAAATGGATAATTGGCTGGTGAGTGGCTTGAGTTGCCGAACACTTGCCTAGCAAGCCTGAGGCCCTGAGTTCAAACCCCAGTACTGCCCAAAACGAACAAACAAGTGATAATAGCGAAAGTGCTGGGAGAAGTGGGTTCCACCAGAAGTAGGAACTGTGGTGCCTAGGACAGCCCTGGTGCAGACCTGTGAACAGAAGCCAGTGAAACTTCTTTAGGAACTCTTGCTTGGGCAATTTTAATTTTTTCTAAGTACTAAAATGTGACCAACAAATTACTTTTCCCAAAAAAAACAAAACAAGTTGTTTGGCTCATCTACGTGGTAAATCTACAATTACGATGAAAAGTAAACCAGTGTTGGAACCCTGAGCTGTGCTATGGGTTGACTTGTGCCAAGTCCTCACCCCAGTACCCCAGAGTGGGATCTTGTGCATAGCTGGGGCTTTGCTGAGGCGATTGGGCTAATGAAATCTAATCTGACTGATGTCCTTATGGAGAGAAGTCTGGACCCAGGCAGCACGTAGGGAGAAAGCTGTGTTGCCCTGCAAACCGCAGGGGTCCCGAGATGGTCAGCAGCCACCCAGATCCTTGGAGGGGCCTGGGAGGAGCCGGCCCTGCCTCACCCTCACCTTCATCCCGGTCCTTGCTCCCAGGGCTGTGAGAAAAGAGGTCGCTGGTGTTCAAGCCCTGGTTTGGGGTGCTGTGCTAGCAGTCCTAGGAGGTTTCAGATAATGTGGACCCAGGTGTGACTTCTGTGCAGTGCTCTTCATGTAATTAGAACAACCGTCCTTACCACAACCTTTTGTTCACTGCTCACTCACTGTGGGCCGGTCCTGGAGGTGCTGTGATGAATCAGCCAGAGCCCCTGGGCCTGGTGGGAGGTTAGAATAAAGTGTGTGCTACGGTCTGGATCTCAAATGTCCCCAAATGCCCATACATTGAAGGCTTGGCCCCCAGGGCCGCTGTTAGGAGGTGGTGGCGTCTTTAAGAAGTGGGGCCATGGGGAGGACATTAGGTCACTGGGGTGTGCCCTTGGGGGTATTGGGACCCCAGCCCCTCCTCTTCCTCCCTCTTTGCTTTCAGGAGGTTCCTCTGCCACGTACCTCCTGCTAAACCCTTCCTGCTTTTGAACTCGCACGCTCTACCACTTGGGCCACACCTCCAGTCCATTTTGCTCTGATTATTTTGGAGATGGAGTCTCAAGAACTATTTGCCCAGACTGACCTCGAACCTCGATCCTCCTGATCTCAGCCTCCTAAGTAGCTAGGATTACAGGCATGAGCCACTGGTGCCTGGTGACCTTTCTTCCTTTTAAGTTGATTGTCTCAGTTATTATTGTCACAAGGACAGAAAGCTGACAGCACAATAATCCTGGGTGTCCTCTTTTGCAGTGCTTAGACACTGTTTTGTAATTGTTTACTTAAGACAACCTGAGAAAGGCACAAGAGTGTTTTTTAACTTTGTAAAGCAAAGTAAAACTTCCTCGACTGCACCTCTGTTCTTCAGAGGTGTGTGGCTCAGGTGCTCACGGCTCCTGTAGGACTGAGATGATGTTCTTGCTTACTCCTGGGGTTGGTAGTGTGTGTTTTTGCTTTCTCCCTGGTCAGAAAGGCAGGGTCTGACTGCCGGAAGGCAACTGTCTTGGAAAAGCTGAACATGGAGGCTGGGGAGGGAGGGGTCCTCAGAATCTTAGCCTCCCAGAGGCAGAGTCTGTCCCACCCCCTGGCTCCCCCAGCCCACCATGCCCACTTCTAGCTGGAGAAAGGGCTGGTGGGGTGGGTTGGGGAAGGGACCTGGCATTCAGGTTGAGATCAAAGGTCACTCCGCTGCCTTGGGCCTGGGAGATGCCTTCTTCCCCTTCTCAGCCCCTTCCCAAGCTCCCTTCGCTTGGCTAATAGCCTCTTCTACTCAGGTCCCAATCTGACTGTCACCTCCCCCAGGAAGCATTCCTGAGTTGCCCTCACTGCTTCACCCTCTGTGCCCTCCTCTATGGGGCCTGGGCCACACTGGGATGGGTCTGCATTTGCCTGGTCTGCCCTGGAACTCAAGGAGCGGTTTTTTACCTCTGCCCTCCCTGCCACTGCCCCTCTGGCCTCCTGGTTGGGCTCATACATCCCCTCCGCTCCGTTCATCCCCCATAGGCTGGGATGATTGCAGAGCTGCCAGAAGGGAGGTCTCCTCAGAGCCCTGGGTTCTCCTACACCAGCCTGATTTACTGGTCACTCTGGGCCCATTTGCCAGGTGTCTGGCCCTGTCTGCAAGCAAGCGGTTTGCTTGGAGGTGATAAATGTGGCAGGAGGGGGCTCGGCTCTGAGCCAGCATGCACCATGTGGCCCCCCAGCCGCCCTGCGTTTCCCCAACTTCAGAGTTCAGCCAAGAGACAGTGGAAATGCGCTCCCCCCTTTTTCTTTGTTCCTGGAAGTACCTTGCGCACACTACTTACAGTTTGAAAAATCAGTGCGGCAAATGTGACTCAGTGCTCGTTAGCTGGAAAAGATGGGGTTCCCTGCCCCTCTGCTGTTATTCCTCCCAGCAGAGAATAAACACTTGTCATGACCGTGCCCATAGTGTGTGCATCACTGGAAAAATTCAAGTACTCTTGCCATGAGTGATTTGAGTGGAAAGTGGAGATCTTGAGCCCCTGGGGCTCTGTGTTCCGCTGGGCTGGTGGGGACCTGGTAGGGGTGGGGCTGGCGGAACTGCACTGGGCCAGCTGAGAAAGAAACCCCTCCCCCAATGTCCCCTCACCAGGGATCCACACTGGAAGCCCAAGACTGATTGGCGGGGGGGGGGGGGGGGGGGGGGGGGGGCGGGCAGGAGCCTCACTGTGGCCTGGGGGCTCAGCTGATGAACCAACCAAGAGGGAGAAGGTGAGGATCGGATGTCCCCCTTCCACCTTAGTCCAGCCATCCCCTCGTGTGAGACTCCTGTACCAGTTCCCATTGGTTCCCGTTCCTGGTGTCTTGAGTCCTTCAGGGTGCCCCCCTCCATCCTCCAAGCCGACCTCCTCCACCTGGCCTCTGCTGGGTACCACCCAGGGCAACTTTCCAAGCCTGTGCTGGCTGTGCGCTGGCCATTGCCCCAGCTCTGGCCCCCTTGCTCTGAGCCTTTTCCTTTTCTTCTCAATCCTGCTCTGATCTCAGAGAAAGGCCACCTCTCCTGCTGTGCATCGGCGAGCACCTCTCAGTGAGGCAGTGGCTCTGGAGACCTTCTCCTGGCCTCCAGGGGACAACGGAGTGCTGCCTGACGGGAGCACAAGCTCAGGGGAGGTGATTGGGGGTGTCTTGGAGAAAGATGGCACCTGAGATTGCTGTCTCAGGCTAGGAAGTGACTTCCTGGTGCTGCCTCCCCCACCCAGCTTTATTTCTTTTCCCCAACTCCTTTTCCTCACAGACAAGCTCAGCCCGCTCCCCATGGAAGACAGCTCAGCGGCCTCTCATGGCTGAAGCTACAACTTCTCTGGTTTGGGGTCTGCGTGTGAGTGTGCATGGTGGGCGAGGGTGTGCGTGTGCTGTGTGAGTGAGTGCGAGTGTGCACATGCTCTGTGAGTGTCTGTGGTGTGTGGAGTGTCCCGTGGAGCCCCTGATCATGGATCTGCATCAGCCTGGTAATCAAAGATGGTGCACCTTCTCAGCGAGGTAGGCAGCTCCTTGGAGCACATGTGAGGCGACTGCAGCTTGGGTTGTGCCCGGGGACTTCAGGATGAGCCTGGCTTCGTTTCAGTCATCCTCATGATGGGGCCACTTGACCAGGTTATTTAGGTCACCCAGCCTCAGTTTCCGCATCTGCAGTGGGAAAGGCAGAGTCACCAGAGGCCAGATGCCTTCTGGACCAGCCACCAGGAGCACCTTTTTGGTTGGCATGGGAGTGAGGCAGGTGGGAGATTAGCACCAGCACCTACCTCCAAGCAAGGCCTGGTGCACGTGCGCCATGGCTTCATCGCTTATGTGGCCCCTCTCACCTGTGGTTTAGGCTCCTCCTGGCCGAGGACTGGCTTCTCTCCTCTCCCAGCCTCCACCATGCTGCTGGCCCCTGTCCTCCCTGTGTGTCAGTGTGCCCCTGCAGGGCCCTCCCCTCAGCCCCTGCATTGGTATTCCGTGGTTCACAACCAGGTCATTTGCTCTGCTGTCCTTTACCTAAAGTGGCACAGGACCCTCCAAGGCAGGGCAGGGATTTTCCTGTTGCTTTTTTGTAGCCCAGAGCCTTGGTCTTTGGTGAAATTTGCCACACAGGCAGCAGGAAGATACCCTGACCTTCAGGTGTGCCTGGGTGTCTTATGTGAGGGCAAATGCATGCTGGCCTCCTCCTCACATGGTGTGCAGCAGTGCCAGGTGTCACCAGCCTGGCTCTTCCTTCTGTCCACCCCTCCTTTCTGAGGCCTGGCTCAGATGGTAGCCCTCTCTCCCTGGCTGTCCCATAGCCTTCTGCCTGACCTCCTTCCATTCTCCAATCTACCTGTCCATCCTTCCTGAGACAGCTCTGAACGCAAACTGACCTGAGCTTGGCAGGCACTTGTGTTTTCTGATACTTGGGCTAACATCCCCCACCCTCCTTGGGAGCTGAACTTGGCCTCTGGCACCTGAACTTGATCTTATCCCCTGCCTCACTGGAGCAATGACCCATGAGCCTTGGCCACATTTGTGTCCCCAGCACCTAGAACAGAGCCTGGCAGGTGTGAGTGCTGATCTCTTGGTGAGGGAGGGAATGAATGAATGAGTCAGTGGATGAATGACTCCAGGCAGTGCCTGCCCTGCTCCTTGCCCACTCCAGGCTCCACCCTTCCATGGTCCTTGCTGACACCCCCACACCTGCTCCCATTCTCCCGTGCTGGGTTCCTCTTCATAAGGACAGAAACCCCAGGCTGGTAGAACGGCAAAGTGTGGTACACCCACCTGTGCCACGGGCTGAGCCTCACCATCTGCTCAAGCAGGGTAGAATGGGAACAACTGTCCTCCCCCAGGGAGGGTACAGCTGGGGATCCATCTATCCAGTTTGCAGAGTGCACAAAAATGTTATCCTTCTGTCTCCGAGACACTGGCAGGCCACCCCTAGCTGCTCTGCTAGGTCCCCACAATGTTCCAGTTGTCATGGTAAATATGGACTGTGTATTTTTGGGCACAGGACTTATCAATGTTCACTCTGAGTGGGGGGTTCCATTCACTCCTTGGCCTGAGCTCCTGGTACCAAGTGGGGCAGTGGGCAGAAAGACACTGAGGTCCCCTACAAGGAAGGACACAGTGTCTGCCCAAATTCCTGGGAGTGACAGTGATATTGGGGGGCTTACTGAAATGTCTGTTGACTGACTTGTTGGGGTGTCCGTGGTGTATAATTAAGGGGAAACAACCAGTCTCCTAATGATTAGTTGCCAGTCAAAAAACAGCACACACTCGTGCAAGCGAGTAGGGGTCAGATTGTGACCAGCCCTGCTCGGGAGGTGGGATGGATGGATGAAGGAGCAGAGGAGGTAGGCTGTGTGGGCTGGAGGGGAGCAGTGGCTTTTCACACCTCCTTTTAATGTTTTGACCTAATGTCAGTCAAACATGGTCAAACATTGAAAAGCACCAAATAAAGAATATTAAACATTACAAGGAAACAGATGGAAGGAAGATAGGAACCAGAGGGGATGTTGGAGGTGGTGTGAAGGTGACAGGAGGGCTGTGGTGCTGAGTGGACCGTACTTGGTTCTAGCCCTGCTTCCACTTCCCCTGAGTGACTTGGGCCAGCACCCACCCATGGACTGAGGGGTAATGATGCTTCTTTAAGACTGTGGGGGATTAAATAGGCAGACGCAGGCCAGAGTCACAGTGTGCTGAATCCGGAAGTCCTACTTTTGGGAGGAGAGCAGGGTCACTGGGTCCTTCCTAAGCCTGCTCTTCCCCCACAGCCACCCCACTCTTCCCCCTGCATGCTCTGTCACATCACTCCAGTTGGCCCAGGCTCTGGCTCGGTCACATGGACTGAGGAGGGACGGAGGGATGAAGAGATGGATGGCTGAATGGAGGGGTTAGGGATGGATGGAGGGAGGGACGGGAGATGGAGGGATGAGGGATGAATGGTTGTACAGATGGATGGTGGGATGCTTGAATCCAGCAGTTTGTTGGCAAGGTTTTAAGGGACCGTATGCTTTCTCATGTCTATCAGCTCAGCCGTCCTGCCTTCCCTTCCTTTTGCTCTCTGTCTGAGCACGGGCTCTTGAGAGCATTATTGTCTGTCCCAAGTCCTCATCCATCTTTCCTAGGCAGCTTTAGGGAAATTTCTGCCCTGCAGCTCCACTGGGGTCCCAGGGTCTTGGGGTGAGCACAGAATCTTCTAGGTTCTCATGCACATCCTACTTCTAAAATTTGCAACTTGCTGAGTCTGGGGCAGGCAGTACAGAGAGTGGGAGAAGGCTGGCTTGGTTACTTTATCACTTCCTAGTTACATAGCAAAATTGCTCAAATTACTTAGCTGCTGTGAGCCTCAGCTTCTGCATCTGCAAAATGGATTTATTTTACAGTTCATGGGAGAAAGATGGCAGCGGAGGAGTGCAGGCTTGGGGGAGAGAGCCATTCTGGGGCGGAAGGAGCTGGGGTTCTTCTAAAGCAGGGGTTGTCTTTGGAAAGTTCACTTTCTCCCATTGTCTCTGGGCTGTGACTGATCAGTGGCCAGTACATGGTGCAAGTGGAGTGCTTGGCTTTGGTACTGGACAGGAAGGTGGCTGGCAAGGACCACTGAGCTGTCTCTTCCATACCTTTGTGCTCTGAGGTTCAGTGGTTTCCAAGCGTTTATAACTCAGGTACATTTTGTAGATCAGAATAATTAGAGCACAGTCAGGTTTTCCCTTTAGCCTCAAGGAAGTCACTCTGAAAGCCTCAGTGTGTTCTCTACAGCTGAGGTCATGGCTCTGGAGAGGCTGTGTGTCCACACTGTGGGCTCCTCGGGGTCCACCTTTGAGCGATGGGCCAGCCCCTGGCAATTGTCCTCAGAAGGCCACTCTGATTGTCCTCCCAAGTCCCCACACCATGCAGCCAAGGCAAGTTGTGTGCGGGACACCCAGATGGCCAGACTGGACAGAGCTGTGCTGGGGCAGGGAGTGACAGTTCCTGGGCTAACAGAGTGACCTCTGCTTCTCACACCTGCTGGGCAGGCACCACACCTGAGCCAGGCACACGAGCACTGGGAGGGTCCACAGTCCCTGGGGAGACCTGCAAGCAAGCAGCAACGGAAATATAGCCAGGACAGTCACACCCACAAGCCAGTCTCTGGTCAAGACACTTACAGAAAGAGCTTAGGAAAACCAGGCCTGGGAGCCACACCTAGGGGCCAAGAGGTGCACCTATCCAGCCCCCACTTTCATGCTTGACCAAGCTTCCTGCTGGTGGCAGGGTCTTCTGTGGGAGGCCCCTGCAACCTCCATTCCTCTTGCACATCTCAGGGTTGGCCCTGACCCGCACTGTGAGGACTGAGTAAATGCTAGGGGGCCTGAGAAGACCAACCTCTCTCTACTTCTTCCCTCCCATCTCTTCCTCCTCACCCCCCCTCTCTCTTTCTCTGAAGCTATAAACGATTCTTAACCAAAAACACCTTCAGAATTTCCTCAGCCTGTACCGATCTGCCAAGAAAATTGCAGACTCTGCATAAGAAACAATTGGCGATGCTCGCTGGCCCCATCAGGGGAGGGTCTGAGCCCCTCTCCCCAACTCTGCCAAAGCACAACCTGAACCCCAGGAAGGTCTGAAGAGCAAGCCAGGCCCTTCTGAGAGAGGTGTCTGCATGCAGAAGATGTCAGCTTCCTCCCAGGGTAGAAGAAAAGGGGTGCTACTCAGTTGGGGGCAGAATGTAAACACCCACCATCTTTTCCAGACCCTCTTCCAACACGCATGCTGCTCCCTGAGGTCTGATGGCATGGGCAGTGAAATAACAAGGAGCCAAGGCCCAAAGGTGTTGGAGAGGAAGGGCTGAATGCTTTGGGCTGGCTCATGGTGCAGACAGAGCCCTGGCCGCAGCTCTGCTCCCTGTGGTGAGAGTGAGAGCAAGTGTGTGTGCTGCAGGAGCCGTGCCCACTTCCTTTAAGACTAGCATGTTCCCTTTCTCCCTCCATATCCTTCCTCCCTCTTCCCTCTCCCTACAGCACAGATTGGTGGCTAAAAGTTTGAACCGTGGAGAGAAACAGCTCTGAGGGCCACCCCCAGTCAGCCTGCCATTTCCCTGCCTGTGGCCTCAGGCTCCCTACCACCAGACTGAGCCTCCTGTCCTCATCTCCTGATGGGACTAGGATGTCTAGAGTGGCTAGGCTGTGCTGCAACTCTGACCTCCAACCAAGGGCATCAAACAAAGGCTAATTTCTGGCTCATACTCCATGCCCCCCTCTGGCCCACGGAGGGCCCTGCAAGTATTCATAGACAAGACAAAATTTGGTTTCCTGGTAACTGTAAGACCACACCGTGGAACTGGGTTGTTCCTAGCCTATAGCTCTCCAAGGTGAAGTTGGAGCTGTGATATGAACTTCAGCAGAATCACAAGAGCTGATGTATGGGTCAGCGTCATGCTTGTGGGCACGTGGGCCCTGAAGAAATCTCATCAGAACACCCAGTGATGTCACCAGAGCCCCTCAAACTACAAGCAGGGAAGTCTGAAAGAAGAGTAAAACCCTTTCTATGCCATCAAGAGAGAAATTGTAGCTCCAAATCTTAGAGTGCTAGAAGACTGTGGCCAGGTTTCCCACTGTTCCAGGGAGCGTGGTCCATTGAATTGATCTATTTAGTTGGGGGAAATCTTGGCTCTTGGGCACCTTGTTTGAGGTATCTTCAGACCGGAGGTGGTGTTCTCCTATGTTGCATAGATAATCCTCTTGGATGTCATATTCTGTCAAGAATCCTAAGTGCTTGTCAGCAGCCATGAATTCACCGATGGCCTCCATGGTTGTTCTGATGAATGACCAAAAGACCTCCTGAGAGTCTGTTCTGTGAGCTAGGATGGAAAAGTAAATGTGTGATGACTGGGAGTCACACTAAATAACTTGGTCACATTCTCAGCTCAATTGAGAGGATGATTTTATTTTTGAAGAAAAATAAAAATGGCCACAGTTTAGCTATGCCCTGTGGCAACTGCTCAAAACCATATAGTCCAAATTGAAGTCAACCCAATTTCCCTAAAACGCTAGCTCAGTCATAAGCAAAATGTCTTGGTCGGCATGACTCAGTGAAATCAAGTCAATTGGTGACAGACAAATCAGCTTAAATAGCTCTGTTTGCCCTAAAAGGAATGATAATGTCTAACAGCCAATCACAAAGCCCTCCAGACTGTTCTGTGACTTGTGAATGGGGCTTCTTGTCACAGGATTGAAGTTTCCCCACCCATTTGAACCTTTCCTTTTCTTTTTTCTTTCTTTTTTTTTTTTTTTTTTGGTGGTACTGGGGCTTGAACTCAGGGCCTCACACTTGCTGGGCTTGCTAGGCAGGTGCTCTACCTCTTGAGGCACTCCGCCAACCCTAAAGTCTCCCCGTTGGAGAACTGTCCTTTGCATGCATCATAAACTTGTATGATTTCCGAATTTGGTCAGTTTTCACTGTGACAGTGCCAAGTGCTGGGATACTTAGAGCCTGGGCCCTACCTGCAGATTTTCTCCATTTGCTTGGATCACTTGCTACTTTGGGAAAGAGTGTGGAGCCTTCTCTTTATCGGGGAGGGGTTAGGGGCACAGAAGCCTTCCAGGTAGACATGGAGAACAACATGGAGTGGAGCTTTTAAGGTCACCAGCAAGTCTCCAAGATGACTTGCCTGGCTCTGTCACTGCTGTCCAGCTTCAAAGCTCCAAGTCTTAAGAACCTAAGACTGTGTCTAGCTGTTCCACCAGTTCAGGACTCAGGCTCAGTAAAATCTTTGCTCTGGGGACCTTCCTCTGGAGTGTATTCAAACTGTTGACTTGGACCAGGTCATTGTCATTGCTCCCTTGGTTGTCTAGGACTACTTTCACTTACCCCCTGCCTCCCTTTCTCTCCTCTAACCCGCCTTCCAAGAAGCAGTCAGACACGTTTTTGAAAGACAGATCTGACCTTGACAATGACTGGTTGAGACGTTCAGTGCCTTCCTGTTGATTTCAGGAGAAAATGCCTCAGCTTGGCACCAGTTACAGAGCACGGCTGAATGTGGCCCTATTTTCCTCTCTGAGTTCAGCTCTTTCCTACTCCCTAAATGCCTGAAGGATTGAATAGATTTTGTCTCTGGACCCTGCACGTTTGGACCCTGTCTGAAAACTTGTCTCCTCACTTCTCTACCCCCTCCCTCTGTCTCAGACCCTCAGGATTCCCCCTCCCTCGCCCCACCAGGGCCTCTTCCTGCCCAGAGTGCACGTGGCCTGCGTGCCCAGGGGAGGTGATGCAGTGCGGTGACTCAGAAGGAGGGCCTGGGAGCTGAGAAGGCTGTGGGACAAAGTGAGATGGGGATGCTCACAAACGGCTTAGCACCTACAGCTGTTCACGTCATTTCCGGATCGGGGTACCTTCTCCATCACCCTCAGCACTGCTGTCTGTCTCCCACGAGCTTCCAGACGCCAGGGTCATGTTCATCTTATTCCCACTTGCTCCATGGCCTGAGCCGGAGCCAGGCCAACTGTGCTGAATAAGTAACAAACTGTATGGCACACGCGTGCAGCATGGCACCTTTGTGCTGGAGTATAGGCTTCTGGGAACACGCTTCCATTTGTCCCCACTGTTCTGATGGCTGGGAGTCAGGTGATTATCATGCTTAAAAGGCCAGGCACTGGGCACTTACACAAAGTCCCTGCTGGGGACTTTGTAGTCTCTCTTTGGTCAAAATTATGCCAATAATTGTCACCATGACCCTCCTGCCTCCCTCCTCCCCCGCCACCCCACCTCCCTGTACCCTTTCAGCACTCTTTTGAGCCCCTGGTTTGGGGCTAGGTGCTCAGGGTTGGCTCATAGGCCAAGGAACCATTCTGCTGTCACTCTGTGGTCTTATGGGGGAACCAGATCCAGGAAGTCAGCCGCTCATCTTCAAAGCAGGACTCTGAGGTGGCGTGTCACCTTCAGAAAGATGAGAGGAAGGGCCCATGGCTCACAAAATTAGGAAGTGCAGCTGCTACACTGGCTCTGGGTGAGCTGAGTCTGGAGCAAGGCCCAGGGTTTGTGTCAAGTTCATTACTTTCTGTTGGACTATGACATACTCTCACTCATGCCAGCTCCCGTCTCTGAAATGGGTGCATATGCTTATCCTGTGGTCATTTTGAAGACTAAATAAAGCAGCAACAGTTGTATAAGATCTTTGTAAATAATGAAGACCTGTGTAGATTTTTGCTTTATTGAACCTGACCTTCTTTGTGTAAACAAAATGTTCCGATTTAAACTTTTTTTTTTTAAAGCTGCTAAACTTAATCATGCACATTGAGAAAAGCTGAGCCATGTGCAAATTGATAAGATAAAATCAAAAGGGTGTCTCTGAGCCTCACGGATCGCTGCTGTTCATACAGTCGCTGTAAATGTAGAAACATCTAGGGGTGAGGAATTGCCTGTCCTGGCTCTGTGTGTTCTTGGCAAGTCACAGTGGCTCCAGAGCCTGGGTTCCTCAAGTTTGTGGTGGGACGGTGGCCCGTCCCTCACCGTCTGTGTGGGGCGAGTGACTGAGTCCCCAGGCCCTGTGGCTGCAAACACTGGGGTGACATGCTGGTTCCATCCTGTGACTTCAAGCCAGAAGGTTGTGCTGGGCATATGTGAGCTGTTACTAGGGTTTTACCAAGGCCAAGTGTGTCCTGTCAGGGTTCCAAGAGCAATTGTCAGGGCAAGTAGCGCGTTTTTGGGCTTTCCTGTTTGGTTTGCTGAAGTCACCCAGTGATCCATTTCAAGTCATGCTTTCCAGGTTTTTAAAACAAATGATACTAACAATGAAGCTGTAGGCCCAGATGGAGTACCGTGAACTTGTCAGCCATCGCAGGGTGATGACTGATGCAGGTCTGCTGATGGCGAGCAGGACCGCCGGCACCAGCCAATCAGACTTCTGCGTTTGGAAGCATGGTTGGACGCAGCCCGAGGACCCAGGTCACAGCAAGTTGAAAGCAGAGGGTAACAGGGGATGCGTGAAAGGAAAGCGGAAGGCCACATCCACCTGTGTTGACTGAGTCGTCATCGGGAAGGACTAAGAGCCGTCGCTTCTGTCTGGCCTGGTCCTCTATATGGAGTCACTGGAGTCAAACCTTGAAGACATCTATGCAGGACCCCAAATTTACAAAGATGGGTGGGTTGTGGTGATTAAGGATCAGGACCCCAAGGCCCGTCACCCATAGCTGGTCTTACCAGGGCCTCCACTTCTAGTCTGAACAGCTTCAACTCCTCAAAAGGTGATGGCAGTGGCTGGTTCCAGTGAATTCGGCCTCTGGTTGGGCTGCCTTGCCGTTCCCAGCACCGGTCATGCACACTTCATGTGACCGGCCAGGGTTCTGATTCTCCTGACCTTACTAGCAAAACAACATTGACGTTCTTTCACGACAGAATGCTTCCAAGACTCACGAGCTGCAATGAAGATGGCACAAGAGGCTGGCAGAGTGACTGTCCGAGGTGGGCCATCTGTACCCTTGAAGCTGTCACTGGAAGGGTCAGCAGCTGGTGCCTCTCGCTCCTTAGCTGAAAGCACATCCCATCCCGGGAAGCACTGGGCGAAGCCATTGATCTGAGATCCAGAGCTTCTGCAAGCATGGCAGACTGGAGTGAACCGCTGGCACCTGTTTGGGGTTGTTTGAGCACTTCTGTCATTTCCTGAAGTAAAACATGCAGCTTTTTTTAGAAAAATAAATTGCAGTGACATAAAAGTTTCCACCTTAACCATTTTAAAATGCACAGTTCAGTGGTATTAAGCACTTTCCTTCTCATTGTGGTACAACCATTACCTCTGTCCATCTCCAGAACTCCTTTTTCATCTGGAAAAGCTGAAGTTCTGTCCCTGTCCCCTTTAACACCGGCTCCCATTCTCCTCCCCATCCTCAGCACCTGCCTTTCTGTGAACAGAGCTCTGACTTCTCTGTGCTCTCACACCTGTGAGCTTAATCCTTACAGGTGCCGAGAAGCAGCTCTGAACATCAGCTGCATTTTATGAGCGGGGAAACTGAGTCATAGGAAGATGCACCAGAAGTCATGGAATTAGCACCAGAGTTCAGATCTTCAGAGCCCAGTCTGTAGTGCTGTTCTCATGCAGAGGCCCTTGCAGTTCGCTGGCCTTGGATGGCTGGGCAGAGGCGGCCCACACAGGTGACGGGAAGGCAGTGACTCCCACTGCAAGTTGCTGGTGGCTCATGTAATCAGGAAGTTCAGGTGCTGGGCTGGCTCTGGGCTCTGTGGAACTTGGGCTTGGGGTGTTGTCTGCCTCTCGGCCTTGGCTCCTGTGACAGTTCTTCCAGCACCCGGCTTGGGAAGTTTTCTGGCAGCAGTCTCAGCTCTCAGGACCTTGGAGCTCAGATCCCAAAGAAAGCGCGTGCTGCCCCACCCTCCCGGGCCCATGCAGGGAAGCTTGGAAACATTCTTTTGGATGGTTTGGTTCCTAAATCCAAGCCAGTCAAAGAGCCAAGGTGGTGGCCGATCAGGCTGGGCGGCCAGCCAGCATTGTAGCAGGCCCACGAAGGGCAGCCCAGTAGGGCTGAGGGCAGGGGTGGAGAAGCAGGCTGGGCAGGACAGGCAGGATGTGCCCATGGGGCAGGGAGAGCTGGAGGCCAGACAGGAGTGGAACAGAAGCACAAATCTGTTACAGGCAGCAGAGGCCTCAAAGGCGTTCCGTCTGCGAACCGATTGAAATAAAAATAGCTCCTCTTTCTAGGGCTTTGTGGAGCTCCCCGTGCACAGGGATTCTTGGGAAGCCTGTCATGTCTTTGGCACAGTATTTTAGCTCTGGTTTTTCAGCACACAGTTGCAGGCGCCTGTCAACGACTCAGCGCCGATGGCCCTCTCTGTCCTCTCCTGCATCACCCACGGGCTGAGCTGGCCACGCTCCTCCCTCAGACGTGCCGCTCAGGGCCTGGAGAGCCCAGGGCTTGGAGCCAGAGGCCCGGCATGGGTTCTGGGCTGGCTGCTGGCTGGTGGTTTGGCCTCCACACCCTGGTCTGCGATTTGGAATATTATGGGTAGAGCACTGTGGAAAGTTCACTGAGGCATGAGAGCACTTTTTAGGCAGAAAGACAAAACCAGCATGAGGAATTCCTGTCTGCCCTTCCCTGGGAGTCAGGACCCCAGTCCCCAGCCTCCACCCCAGGGTTGTTGGGCTCTTGCCTTGGCTTCTGCGAAATTCTACATGCACTGGAGAGAAGATGGGATGTGATGCCCGAAGACCAGGGCAGGAATCTGGGTGGTGGAGATGGTGATGGAGGGAAGTAGATGAAGCAGGGATAACTGGGAGACCAATGGCAGACTTCAGGTGGCTTGGAAGGGGGACTGGGGGGACCGAGGGTTCATCTGAGGGTGGGGGTAGTACTGCTGCTGACTGAGATGGGTAGGGAGGGGAACCCAGGGCAGGGGAGGGAAGAAGACGGCCATTTGTGACACGTGCAGGCCAAGTTTGCATGTTTGTGGGGACCGAAGGGAGGTGTCACGCCTCCTGCCTCATCCCTCAGTGAGAACGGCCATGACAACTTTTTTGAGTTTTTAAGATGGAGGTCTGGATGTTTCCACATCTGGGCCAATGCAAACAATGCTGGCCTGCATGCTTTGGGTCTTTGTGAGGACATAGGTTCTCATTGGTGGCACTATTTTGAGTGGAGGGAGACAACCCAACTGGTGACAGTGACTCTGTCACATGGTGAAGGAGAACTTGGAAGTGTGGGCCTCAGTTGACACACAGAACCATCACTAGCTCTCTTTCTCTGAGGCAGCTGTGGCCGGTTTTGGGGCTTTGTCTAATTAATTGTACAGTCGAGAAACAGCCCAGCACCTCTTGATCTGGCCTGAAAGAGGGTAAAACAGTACCCCTGTTAAATCTGAGTTCCAGATTGACACGGAATCCTTCTCATACAGATGTTCCTGGTTCAGTGACGAATTATGTCCTGGTACGCCTGTGTGTATCCGTTGTTATAACAACCGACACAGACTACTTAAGAGGTCAAAGGACATTGATTTTGGCTTATGGTTCTGGAGGTTCCAATTTGGGATTGGGGTTTGGGTGTGATGAGGGCAGCACACCACAGCGGAAGCATGTGTCAAAGCGAGTGCTCCCTTCTGAAGTCTGGAAGCAAAGACTCAGAGGACCGAGGCCCCCGGTCCCCAATGACCTAGGGACCTTTCACCAGGCCCACCTCTTCTAGACCCTCAGAGCCTCCCCAAACTGCCTCCCTAGGAGCAAACCTTTACTTGTGGCCTTTGGGGGACACTCATCCAAACCAAAGCACCATAATTAGGTTGAAAATGTGTTAAGAGGGAAATGCATCCAGGCCACCTATCCTACCGAACCTCACAGTTTAGGGACACAGTGCACCGTGGCTTCTGGTGTTTCCCCTCTCCTGTAACCTCACAGACTGTGACTTGCTGCTTCTGCCCAGCATCTTGAGAGAGCACTGTGCTGCATGCTTCTAGCATGGGAGAACACCTAACTTCAAAATCCCAAGAACACTTTCTACTGAATGTGTATCCCGCCCCCTTTTGTTTGGTGGGACTGGGGTTTGAACTCAGGGCTTCACGCTTGCAAAGCAGGTGCTTTACCACTTGAGCCACACATCCAGTCCATTTTGCTCTGGTTATTTTGGAGATGGGATCTTGTGAACTATTTGCCCTGGCTGACCTTGAACCTTGATCCTCCCAATCTCAGCCTCTCAAATAACTAGGATTACAGGGGTGAGCCACCAGCGCCCAGCTTGTGTATTGCTTTTGCACCACCGTAAAGTCAAAAACTACATGTTGAGTCATTATAAACTGGGGACCGTCTGTATTAGTATATCCCAAATAATGCATGGGATATACTTATTCTAAAATTACTTATCTAAATGTCAAATGTAACTGGAAGAATCTGTGAGGCTCCAGCCCTTCCTCTGCAGGCCCTTCACCTTGTCCCTGTGCCACACAGCCCTGCGGCTTGGTGCTGCTGTGTCATCAGAGCTGGGCACAACAGGCTCTCAGGGCACATGTGCTATGTGAGCAACTCTGGAGAACGCACAGCAAGCTCTAACAAGTTCTTGCAAAACTCAGTCCAGCGATGGGGGTGCCGCCATGTTCAAAGCCTCCCTCTCTCGGGTCGTTTTATAGGAAGTCCCCGCAGAGAAATGTGTTTACACGTTCCTTTACCACTTCTTTCCATTAGCACCTGTGATGACAGCTGGTCCCCTTGTTGTGTTACCAGTGAGCATTGTCTGCTTATGTGAGTGTGTGCTGGAGGGGAGGGGATGGCTCTGGGACCTCTTCCCAGGAAACGTGTCATCAGGAGACTCTTGTGAGTGTCACAGCCCTGGCCTCTCCCCTCCCTGGATTTGGTGACATCATGCCCACCATGCATGGAACACCCGTGCTTGTCGTCTCTCTGAAGTTTCCTGTCCTGGAAGGCATTGTCCCCATCCCATGGGGCCATGTATCTCCAGCCCCCTCTGTGTCCAGGTCCCCTTGTGGCCAGTGCTCCACTGTCTGTACCTCACTAACTATGGGCTCCTTCAGGACAGGCCTGGGCCACCTGCGTCTTTACTGTCTCTGCTCCAAGCACACAGTTGGCACCACTCTGGCACTGCCGGGATGGTGGGGGACCAAGTGCCCCTCTGACTCTTGGGTCTCATTTGCTGAGTCTCTTTGTCCCTTCTAGCCCAGCTCAGCCCTGCCTGTCTTCAGGGGACTGCTACTGGGTGGGGGAGAGATGTTCAAATCCCAGCCTTCCCTGACCCGCTGGTATCCGAGATCCTGAAAGTGGGCTTTTGGCTGAGAACTCAGAATGCTCTGGGTACCAATTACTGGCCACCAGCTTTGCATGCTGGGCTCCTGAGCTCACTGGCCTAGGGTTGAGCCTATTTTGGGGTTTGGGCCCTGAGTGCTATGCCAGGCTCTGAGGCAGAAGCAGCCATCCTGCCAGTGTCACATGAACATGAGTGATGGCCCAGGTGAGGGGTCTGGCTGGGAGCAGCGCCTGTGGGCATCTCGGACTCTGCAGAGCAGGGTCCATCTGCTTCCCCATGTGTCCCAGTGCCCGCCTACGCCTGATGTGTGGCAGGTGCCCATTGGTGAGTGAATGGACAGGTCAGTGGTGTCTCCCAGAAGCCACCCTGTTGTCACTTACCTGCTCTGGTAGGTGGGGGCCTGGGGCAGGGATGCTCTGAGAACTGATGCCTGGGTTTCTGGCATATGTCTCTTCCCCTGCAGAGGCTACTGCTGGGTGGTGGCTGCTGTCTTTGGGGCTGTCCGTAAGTCTGTCCCCCTATTCTCACTCACAGATAGGGCTCTGGGATGTGGGGGAGAGCTCTGTGCTGGGTTCAAGTCTTGGTATTTCCCAGGGGCCTGCTGGCTGCTGCAGGGCAGCTGTGGTGGGCAGGGGGAAAACCAGCCATGTTCCTCTCACCTCCTTGACACCTCTTCCAGGCCCACAGTCCACTCCTTTATTGAGGGATGACTCAGGGAACTTGCTAAATCCCTTCTTGATCTGGATCCATTTATCAGCTGCTCCTGGCCTCTTCCCTCCCGTCCTCCTGGCTTCCCATGTGGACTGTCCCGTCCCCTCCCTTCCAGCCTTCAGAGAGAGCACTTTGTGGTAAAGACTTAGGGCAGGTCAGGAATGGTGGCAATGACAGGACTCATCGTGCACCCCATACCTCATCTGTTTATGCTGACTCCCTACGGGGAGATGTAGCCTCCATCTACATCTACTCTGACGGAGGCTCAGGAAGGAGCCTGGTGTCACCAGCGAGGAGTTGGGGAGGCTGGGAGTGGATCCGGCTGCCCAGCTCCAGAGCCTCTGCTCGCCAGCCTCCACATTGCTGTTCAGCAACAGCCTTAGAATAGAGAATCCACGGGAGGTGACAAAGACATTGACCAGTCAGTCATTCTTGCACAAGTATTTCTGAGACCCTGAGTTCTGGGAACACAGAGATGATAACAGTGAGGAGAGGCAGAAATGTTTTATTTGAATCTGCTCATTTAATCCTCCACAGAGAAATATGCATACATTGGTGACTCATTCCATCTTACAAATGGGGAAACAAGCGCAGAGATATCAAGTGACTTGCATAAATCACATAGCATGCGAGTGGAGAAAACAGCTGGGTCCAGGTGCGACCTGCCTTGAAGATGCTCACAGTCTAGTTGAGAGATCAGAGGAGACTGACTGGCCCTACTGTGGGATCTCGAGGCAGCGGGCACTAAGGTGACCGGGAACCCAGGGAGGAGCCAACGGACTGAGTAGAGGGGAGGCCACCTCAGGAGGTGCGGACTGAGTAGAGGGGAGGCCACCTCAGGAGGTGCGAGCAGGAAGGTGTGCCTGCTGAGGCCTGGGATGCTGCACTCACCAGTTTCTCATACATACCGCACTCACATCCTGTGTGCAGCACAGATAGGCATGGTCCACCCTTGGGGATCCTCTGGGACCTGGGGCGTGGGCAGAGCAGTCCCAGGTGTCGCTGACCTGGTGCCAAGGCCTGAAGAGTAGTGGGCACAGAGTCCTGGGGGGGTGCCTGGTGCTCGTCATGCTGTGGTGTGAAGATCAGCCCCGAGGCCACGATGTGGCCAGTGTCCCCCAGCCCGGAGTATCTCCACTCCTTCCGCTGTCACAGACTCCGGTGGTCCTTGACCTCGACAGATAGAACCTAGCTTTGTGGTTGGAGGCCCTGCTTCACTGAGCCACCAAAGTCCTTAAGTGCTCCCATGTCTGCCCCCATCACACTCTGCGTGCTCCTGGCCTCTGTGTCAAGGAGAAAGGGAGGAAGAAGATGTCACAGTGGGGAAAGTAGCTGTGGAAGTCACAGAGAGGGGCAGGGCACTGGGGACTTCTGCCACTCGTGTTGTGTACTCTCCACCTGTAGCTTAGCCTCTGTGTGCATCAGGGGTGAAGGTGGAGAAACCCAGGAGTGTGGGGATAAAAATGTCCAACTCTTCTGTGCTTGAGAAGCTGCCTTAAGATTAGCATAGGGTCACATTAGTGGAACAGCTCCCATCTGTCCTGTCCCTTGCCACCTGTGACTGTCCTGGTCTAGCCCCTTGGTATAGGGCAGTATTTTCCTAAGTTATCTTATGTGTCCCCCTGTACTCCAGATTACAGCCTCAGGGGTACAGGAAAACTTTTGGGGTAACGTGGAGGCCCTCTGTTTTGTCTGAGGTGGTTGTTCCTTGACTGTGAATTTGCCAAAACTCAGAGGAACATGCACTAAAAAAGTGCACATGTAACCGCACGTGTTGTGTTTATCTGTGAAGGTCTCATGTGTGTTTATTGCATTTATTTCCAGGTAATATTTTTTGTTGATATTGTGCATGGTACCTGCTTTGAATTCCACTTTCTGTTTGTGGCTGGTTTATAGAAATGCAATTGGCTTTTCTTTCCTGTGTAGAGTTTAAGTCCAAAAACCTTTCAGCATACTCTTAGTACTCCTGAAAACTTGATTTAGATTTCATTGGGGTTTATTCGTAGACAATTTGTTTGTGAATTACGAGAACTGTTACTTTCTTACACTTGCATTTCTTTTTCCTGTCTTACCACACAGGCGGGGACCTCTAGTACAATGCTAACTGCGAGCCACGAGCGGGATGCCTCTGACATTTCCACCAAGGAAAATCAAGGTTTACTGAAGGCGTTTGATAGCCGTCCTTTTTCAAGTGAAGAAAATGTCCTTCCATTTCTAGTTTTCTAAAAGTGTTTCTATTTTATTTTTTTTTTGACTTTTCTTTTTTGGTGCTGGGATCGAACCCAGGGCCTCACGCGTGCTAGGCAAGCGCTGTACCACCGAGCTACATCCCAGCCCCTCTCAAAGTGTTTTGTTCTAAATCACGGCTGTTGAGTTTCGTCAGAATCTTGTTCTGCATTACTGGGATCATCATGCTCCCTTCACCTGCTAACTCGACCATCAGACGACCGCACGCACCGACTTTTGAGGTAGGTCATTCTGCATTTCCAAGACAAACCCTTGCGGGCCATAGGTGTTTGTGAGTTTCTTTTTGTGTACAGGGCTGGATTCTGCTTGCTGTTACTTTGATTGAGATTTTCCGTCTTTGTTCATGTGTGAGACACCCTACAATTTTTCGTTCTTTGCTTTTGCTAGGGTTTGGATGTGTTTTCTCCCCCAAGGATTCATGTGTTGGGAGCTTGCTCCCTAGTTGGTGATGGTAAGAGGTAATGGACCTTGAAGTGGTGAGGTCTATGGGAGGCTGTCAGGTCATCTTGGAAGGGATTAATGCAGTTCTGGTGGGACCCTGATTAGTTCTCAAGAGAGAGTTGTTACAGAAAAGCCAGCCTAGCCCTTCACTCCTCCCTGGCTTCCTGTCTTGCTGGGTGCTCTCCCCTCTGACACTCCTGCCATGTGCCGTTCACTGTGAGGCCTTTACCAGAGGCCAAATTAAGGAGGCCTCCTACCTTGCACTTTCACCCTCCAAAAAACTTCCTGTATTTATAAATGACTCAGCCTAAGGTATTTTGTTACAGCAATGAAAAAAATCTAATGACTAATGACTAATCCAGTAATATACCAGTCTCCCAGAATGAGTTTAGGATGACTGGATCTTTGAAGGTTTAGTGCCGTGCATAGGTGGAGATTTCTTTATGGGAAACTACTGATTGGTATGTGTGTTTTGTTGTAGATGGCGAAGCCTGTCAAACTTATTTCTTCTTGAGTTAGTTCCTTTGTTAGAGTTGTTTTTTGAGGAATTTGTCTATTTCATGTAAAATTTAAATTGTGTTTTCATCGTGCCATTTTATTAGTATTTTCATCTTTAGTGTCTCTATGTTCATATTCAGTTTTTCTTCCAAATATCGCTTTTTAATAAATTTTCCTTTTTCCTTGGTCATTCTCACCAGAGAGTAGTATGTGTATTTTGTTAGTTTTCCTAAAGAACAAACATTGGCTTTGGTGATTTTTCCTCTTTCCTTCCCGTTCCACTCCTTTGTCCCTTTTGTTCTACATTCTTTGGGTTTACTCAGTTGTTATTTTTCTCCTTGATCTCAGCGAAAGGCACAGAAGTGATTCAGTTGTGATTTTTTATGGTATTTCAAATTTCTTTCCAGTGTACATGTCAAGCTATGAGTTGCAGCCCAAGAACAACTTCTGCTGCCTTCTGTAGGTTGTGACCTGCGGTGTTCACCTCTACAATTCCAGGGGCTACAAAGTAGTTGCACGGTTTTTCCTTCACCCACATCAAGCTTTGATTTCTGGCAGAGCAGGGAGATGTTGCCAGTGCAGTTAATGCAGGTCCTGCCCTGGCGTTTAGAGGCTTCCGAGAAGGTATTGGTTCATTTTGCTTGTTTTTGTTTTCTAGTTTGGATTAATATAAATCTTGGGGAAGGGAGCAAATTGCAGAGTTATTCTTTACATCATTTACATGCATTTTAAAAACATAAAACCACCCTCTGTTTTGTTTATGGACTCATGAGCAGTGACAGTATAAATGCAGAATTGTTGTGGATTAACTCCATCACAGTTGTGGCCCAGGGACAGGGAGGGAGGATGGTGTCCTGGGAGGAGAGAGATGGAGTGTGGCCTGCAGCGTTTTATTTCTCAAGCAACTGCAGAAGGAAAAACTGCCAAGCGCCCACCCTGACTGGTGAGTTCCAGGCGTGTCCACTGCTCAGCCTGTGATGGGCAGTTCTCTCAGTGGCAGCTTCATGGGAATTGGGGTCCAGGAAAAATAAAGAAGTTAAGGCCAGATCTGAGAGCAACTCCCTAAAATGCATACCGGGGTGTCCCAAAGAGCTTGAGGTGGCAACTCTCCTAGATTTTAGGCAGCCACTGTAAAACAAGGTCTGGGAAGAAGTTTTCTCATTGTGTCTCAAGCACATTCTTATTCAGCTCATAAATTCCACTTTGGGGATGTAAGGGAAGAAAAAGGATTTTGGACGAGCAGACAGGTCGTCCAAGAAGATATTTACTGGAATCACAAGGGTAAAACTTAATGCAATAGAGTCTATCCAATAAATTATATGCCTTTCATATAAAGGTTGTAGGTGAAAACTGCTACACAAGGGTGCTGATGGTAAAATGCAAAGGCAGAGGATGCAGCTCTGATCTACAGGCAAAACGGAGGAACAAAAACCTCCAGGTGACTGTCCAGAACGTCATCAGGGAGTCTTAGCTGGCAAGAGGAGCTGCCTTATGGTCTCCAAAATCTAGTATTTTCATTTAATTTGGAAAGAGAAATGGCACCCTTGGTGTCCTGGGAGTCCACAGTAGGGTTTGCTCTGTTCCTGCCACACAGGTTCTAAGCACACTTTCCCTGTTGTGGTCTTTTTAAAGCCACACCGGGTCCCCTCTGGCAAGCACTGTGACCATCCCCACTTTCAGATGAAGAAACTGAGGCCAGGGGTCAGTGACTCACCCGAGGTCACACAGCAACCCTGAGTTGGACAGACATCATCTCTCTCCCTAGTCTCCTCCAAGTGCCCTGGGGCACAGCAGTCCCAGATGGTAGGTCTGGGAAAAGGGAACGGCATTCTCAGTCTCCCTCCCCTCCAAAGGCCTGGGGAGGCCTGGGGCGAGCACCTGAAAGCCTGGGTCCACTGGCTATGACTTGGGCCGCTGACCTCACCCTTCTGCCTCTGCTTACTCGTCTGTGAAATGGGCTTTGCCCCACTGGGAGGATCTGGCAGGTTTTTGTTGTAGGATTTGGAACAAGGCTGGCACTCAGTGGGTATCTGCTGTTAGCGCGTGCTACTTGGGATCTGTCTGACAGCGAGAGACAGGAATGAAGAGCACTCAGGCTGGAGGAGTGAGGGGGCATGGCTGCTCAGTCTGGGGAAGCTGTGAGAGTCTCCTGATGGAGTACAGAGAGCCCCTTCCCCACCCTGTCCTAACTGTCCTGAGTCCACGTTTTGAGCCAGGAGCACCTAATTCCTGCACAGAGCTCTCACTTAGGGAGCAGGGAGGACTGCATATCCTGTCCTGCCCTATACTGTGGGACTGTGCCTCCATCCACCTGCCCCCCACCCCAGGCCTAAATACCTGTGATAGCCAATGTCCTGTGTCAACTTGACTGGGCTGTAGTGCCCAGGTCAGACATCGGTCTAGCCGTTACTGTGAAAGTGTTGTTCTGGATGAGAGTAACATCTAAAATCAGGAGACTCTGAGTCTAGCTGATGTCTCCTGGTGTGGGTGAGGGAAGACGCTGCGCCCCAAGGAGGGAAGGAATTCTGTGAGCAGATGGCCTTAGGACTTGGCCTGGGGTAGCCAACTTTTCCCTAGGACTCCAACCACTCTGCAGAGTTTGGACTTGGAGCTTCCATGATCACATGAGTTGATTCCTTAGAGTAAATCCTATCTGTCTATCTGTCTGTCTGTTTCTCTCTGTACACACACACACACACACACACACACACACATTCCTTGGTACCCACAGGGCACTGGTTCCAGGACCCCCAGAGGACACCAGGACTGCGGGTGCTCAAGTCTCTTGTAGAAGTAGCGTAGCATGCGTGACAGCTCACAGAGTCCTCCCGTAGACTTTAAATAATCCCTAGGTGCCCACAGCAATGCAGATGCTATGCAAATAGTTGTCACACTGTATTGTTTAAGGAACAATGATGACAGAGTCTCTACATGACCCGTAAGGATGAATTTGTTTTCAAATATTTTCGATTCACAGCTGGCTGACTCCACGGATCTGGAACCAGCAGCTCCAGAGGCCGATTGTGTCTATAAGCACACTGTGTAGATCGGACTTTGAGTCACTGTGACCAGAATCCCTGATATAAGCAACTTAAGGCAGGCAGGATTTATTCTGCTCATAGCAGAAACATCATCCTATTATGACTCCATCAAAGGATGGCTTCATTGATGAAGTCAGCACCCTCAGGATCTCAGCATCTCTAGAAACTGGCCCCGCACCCATGGCGGGCTTTCTTGATCTCTGAGGCGTCTGTCAGTCCAATCAGGGTGACGGTCAAGATGAACACCACACACACACAAACACACGGGAATGTCCCAAGGTCCCCAGGGGATGCCTGAAACATATATATTATGTTTTTTCCATACCTACATACATACCTGTGATAAAAGTTTAAATAATAAATTAGGCAGAATAAAAGCTTAGCAACAATTTACCATAGATTTTAGCAACTTCAGCCCAGGATTTGTTTTCTTTCTTTAAGCTGGGAACTTTTGCTTTTCATGTAAATGAAGCATTTACAGATTTAGGTATGCATTCACAGGCACACCTGAACAGCCAGCATCACCACTCTTGTGCTTTGGGGCTGTTAAGTAAAATAAAGGTTACTTAAACACAAGCACAGCAGTACCGTGATGACTGCTCTGATAGCGGAGGTAACTATTAGCAGGCGGGTAGCATATACTCTGTGGACACCCTGGACAAAGGCATGACTCGTGTCCCCGCTCAGAACAGCGCACAATTTAACACTGATGAATTGTTTATTTCTGGAAATTTCTATTTAATATTTTGGGGTCAAGGTGAAGCAGCAGAGAACAGTCATGGATGAGGGACTTCTGCATGTATTCCCTACTGGGTCTGTTCCTCTGGAAAGTCCTGACTAAAACAGGCCCTGAGGGCTGCACAGCTGAGCTCTGGATCGCCTGCCTTGGTCCCTCTGGGCACTGAGGGCCTGGCGTCCCCACAGACATTCACATGGACGTCCTGAGTTAATCGGCCCGTCTGGACTGCTGCTGTCTGCTTCTGGAAGACGTGTCTCTGCTCCCCAGCAGGGATTCCATCTCGGTATTGGGAAGCCGTTTCTTACACTCAAACAGCGCGTTCATTTGTCAGCTCTTCTCCTGGTTTCGTCCCATAGATCAGCCCCTCGAGGGAATGTCTTCCGTCTGTGCTCCTCACTCCACGCATCTCTGGCCAACGCTGCTCCCCTCCAGCTACCCAGATCGGTCTTTCCTAATCTCCCGTCATAAATCATATTCATTTCTCTGAGCAGTCTTCTGCCCGGAGGTAACAAGGCGTGTTCCCCTTCCTACCCCAAAAGGAGACTGATCCGCTGCAGTGGGACGTGGAGATGGGAATGACCATGCTGTGTGCTCCAGCAGGGCTCGGAAGGAAGCTCAACGGGAGCAGGAGTCTGTCACCAGGGCCCACTCCACACTCCGTGCCTCTCAGGGCCCTGTGTGTGGGAAGCTGAATCGCCCTGCAGGGGCCCTGCCTCCAGAGGGTCTGGGTGTGAAAGCTCCTAGTCATGGTCCCAGTTGCCCTTGACTGACTTAATGGGTGCTGATTCCTGATGCCTCTCCCTCCTAAGCAGCCCTCTCTGTGTGGCATTTGCCCCATGTCCCAGCCTAGGTCAGGAACCTGCCGTCTCAACCTGGACCCCAGAGCCTTCTCACCCACCCTGTCCTGTCACACCTGTCAGCCCTGCACACTTTAGTGAGAGCAATTCCATCACAGGTAGATTTTCCTTGCCAGTGCTTCATAAGCTGCCTGGGTGTGTGCTTCACATGGTGGCCCTGGCAGAAAAGTGCACTCAGGCTGTGAAGAAAGCTTGGCGACTCCTCACCCCTGTGTCCCCTGCATGTGAGCCTGCACCCAGCCTCCGGGCTGGAGAGGCTTTCCCAGCACCCTGACACTTAGATCGCTTCCACCCAGGGCCCAGGTGCTCAGATTTGCATGGGGCACGGGCCTCTGCACCAGCTTCATGGTTAGGGGACCCCTGTGGAGAACTCAGCGAGGCAGAGCGGCCCTCCTGAGACACAGCTGTGTGTGTGTAGCGCAGGCTCCAGCTGCTGGTCTCAGACAGGGCTGAGCCACCCTTTGCAGCCCAGGGACGCAGGCCATGGTGGACTCTGAACCAGCTGCACCCCTTGCCGGTGACCGCCACTAGCATGCATTACTCAGGGGCTCCCAGCCTGGCAGAGGCTGGTCCAGCTGTTGTGTCACCTGGAACCAGAAAACCCACACAGGGGCGCATTGGTAGATGTAACATGTCCTTATGACAAAGCTGATGTCACATTTGTGGTGCCTCCATCTGCGAGGAAACATCAGCCGCCCTCCTTCAGCTCCTGGCCATACTTGGCCCTTGGTAACTCTCCAGGTCTTTCCGGAGCCGGCTCCTCCAGGTGGAGGAGGAAAGTCACAGGAATGTGGTGTGCACGGGGCCCCCAAGTCCCTATCCCACCCAACATGCGTCACATACGGCCTGGTTCTCTGCACCCACTGGGACTCCAGTGACGTGTGTCAATGCCAGGTCAAGTTTGGATCTACTGACTATGGGGCAGAGGAGTGTGAGTTTGGTAAAGGGATGTGAGTAAACAGGTCTCTGTGTCGCCCGGTCATGCTCTGGGCTGTGTTGGGCTTTGAGCTGGGCAGGAACAACAGGTGAACAGTCTTTGGCTGAGACTGCTGTGCACTCTGAGACTGCAGGTGACAGTTGAAACCACAAGAGGCCATGGGGCTGGTGAGACACACAGGCAAGCTGGCGGTCACTAAAGAACAAGTGAATAAGCCAGGAGCAATGGCTCATGCCTGTAATCCCAGCAACTTAGAAGGTGGAGATAGGAGGACTGAGGTTTGAGGCAGCCTGGGCAAAAAGTGAGATCCCATCTCAACAAGGCAGGCGTGGTGGCACACACCGGTGATTCCAGTGATACAGGAAGCAGTGGAAGGAGAGTTAGGTCTGAAGCTGGCCGTGGGCAAAAAGTGGAAAACATATCTGAAAAATAACTAAAACAAAAAGGGCTGGGGCACAGCTCAAGTGATTAGAGTGCTAGCAAGTGTGAGGCCCTGAGTTCAAATGTCAGTATTGCCAAACAACAAAGAAAGGAAGTAAATGGACAGAAATGAGGAAAATACAGGAACAGGAAGTTGTGCCAATCCGAGGAGGCTGGGTGACATCCGCTCATACAAGAAAGGCCACTGTAGAGCACTTGCTTTTGCCAAACAGGTACGTCCCAGAGGCCAAGTCATGCTGCTCTGAGCAGACAATGCTGGCAGGCAGTGGCAAAACTGGAGAGCCCAAGGTTCACTTCTTGGTACGAAGCCCAGAATCCATCGCACACTGTGTTCTGGCCACACTGATGGTCCCGAGGTTTGCAAGAGGAAGCAGCTTGGACCTGGCAGCCTGAAGCCTCACAGAATGGCTGCTCCAGAGACAGGGGTAAGGGTGGAGGAACTCACCTCTGGCCTTGGCCGTGTGAGTCCCTTGGGCTCTTGCAAAGGTGGCTCTGACAGGGCTGCCAACAGGCGAGGTGGTCTCGTCACACTGCATGCAAACAGGGGCATGGGACAGACGCTTCCAGGTGCCCCTGCGTTTCCCACTGTGCCATTGAACCTTGATGGTTGACAGCTTATGGCTGGGATGTTGGTTAAAAAAAAGTCACATCCTGGCCCACTGATGTTAACAGAACTACTTGTTATACACAGCAGGGTCTTGATGACCCGGAGCCTAGCAACTGGCAGATGACAACCCCTGAATGACCATCCAAGGCCAAGAACTCCCCCACCCCACATATGGGAGGAGTTGGTGGTGCAAAACCTCATCTCCAGGAGTTGGTAACCCACTTTTCCAGGCCTGAGTGCTCCCACAGCCCAGAGGCTTGGGAACCCAGCACAGCTCCTCCAGAGCCTGCCCACCTCCCGTCTGGAGGGTGTACTTTCCCTTTTTCTTTGCTTTGCTTTAAGAAGCCTGCTCTTGCTTAAGTCTCCACTGTGTCCGTACTTGAATTGTTCTGGCCCCGGGGCCCACTGACCTGAATCTGCTAACACCATGGCTGCGGCTGACCCCTTGGAGAGATGTCCCTGCCGAGTTTCGTACCTGCCATTACTGCTCCAGTGACAGCAGTTTGCAAAAGATGCTGGATGCTGAATACTGCTGTGATTCCTCCCAGGATGGGATGAGAGGCCAGCGCAAAGGAGGCCAGCAGCCTCTCCCTGGGTCCCATAGGCCCAGGGCTCCCCAGCAGAAGGCGCTTCAGTCTCTGAAACCTGGAGGAACTGGTCACTGCAGACTGGCCCCAGCACAGTACAGACGTGCTCTCTTGCTGCTGTGGAAGCCAGAAATTCAAAGTCAAGGGCTGGCAGGGCTGGTTCCCGCTGGAGACTCTGAGGGACAATCTGTCTCATGCCTCTCCTGGCAACCTGTGGTGTGGGCAGCCCCAGCACTCCAACCTCTGCCTCTGCAGCTCGACCTCTGCACTTGACCCTCTGCCCTGTGTCTTACACTCCCCCTACTCCCCTCTCCTCCTCCTCCTCTTTCTTCTCATCCTCCCCCTCCTTCTTGGCAATCCTGGGGTTTGAACTCAGGACTCCATGCTTGCTAGGCAGCTCCTCTTACCATAAGCCACACCCCATCTTTCCTCCCTTCCTTCCAGAACCTCTTCTGATCTCCATGGACACAGAAACAAGTAGACACCATTGTTAACCTCTGGGCATAACTGTTACTAGTCAGTAAGGTGGTGACTGTGGGCCAGAGGGATGGCCTGGGAGTGACAGGCTCCTACCCATAGCACCTTGGGGGCAGCAGTCAGGGCTGGTTGAGCTTTGCACCCAGCTCGACATGACAACAATCACCGAGCCCTGGCTGCATTCGTGGGTCATCTCACTTGGCCCACACTGGACTCAGGGTTCGCTGCCTTCCAGGCAGGTGATAAAACAGGGCTCTCCTGGGACTGGACTGTGGGTTGCGAGGGGACAGAGGTGGGAATGTACCCAGGGAGGAGCCCTGTGAGAGCAGGATTGGGAGGGAAGCTGGAAGTTAACTCGTCCAGCACCCTGATGGCGACCTGACGGCAACCCTGGAATGTGGGTCCCAGAGAGGAAGTGGCTGGGTCAAATCCACACCTCGAGGACTGGAAACCAGCCTTCTCATTCCCAGTCAGTGACTTTCCAGTGATGGACAAAACCGAGGCTCTGGAAGTGCTCCACTTCTGTCACCTCTCTCGATAAGGAACTAAAGTGTTGCATTCAACTAAATCCCGTTCCACCCGATGTCAGCCCCATGGGGACGTCTCTTATGGCTAGGTTTCACTGAGAAACTGCAGAAGGGCTGCGTGCCCTGCATCAGGAATGCAAACACCGCCAGGCACAAAGGGAAAGCTCTGTGGCCGCCCACTTTCACCAGCAGTAACCACTTGCGAGCGTCTTTCGGATCTGTAGGGAACTCAGAGCTTTGTTAAAATATCACCACATGTCCCCGGGAAGGAACGTGTATGACCTGCACCTGGCTCTCCTGGATTGCTCAAAGCTGCCCCGCTCCTCAGTGGCCGTGGGTTTTGCCCCCATTGGGCGAAACACGCTCAGGGCTGTCGGTTTTCTGGCCAGCCCGGCGGTGCTGCCATCGCGCTCCTGGTACCCTGTGTGTGCATGCCTGCAAGTCCCGAGGCCAGATGTTTTCCTAGACGTGGCCCTGCTCGGCCAACAGTGTCACACGTCTTCCACAGAGATGGCGTAAGTGTCTCCGGAAGGCTGTGGGGTTAGGAACAAGGTATAAAGAAACCCCTTTCTCCACGCTTTTGCTGTGCCGAGTGCCCACCACTTCTCAAGTTTGTGTGGGACTGACAAATGCAGGTGCTGGCTGTCCCTGTGACCCAGGCCAGCCATCAAAGCCCAGGGCGTGGCTCTCCCTTGTATCTGGCCCCTCATTCCTGTGTTTGGTCTTCAAGGAACGCAGCTAGTCTGTCCTCCCAGTTCACAGTCCATGCTTCTGGGCCCCACAGGCATCTTGCTTGTCATCTTTACCTGTGACTCACTTTGTCCTCTCCCCTCTCCCCTTCCTGCCCCCACTCCATTAGACAACTGTCCTTAGGTGTTTAATGGTCTGGTCTTTTTTTTTTTTTGGGGGAGGACTGGGATTTGAACTCAGGGGTTTGCGCTTGCAAAACAGGCGCTCTACCACTTGAACCTCCAGTACATTTCACTCTGGTTATTTTGAAGATGGGGTCTTGTGAACTATTTGCTGGACTGGCCTGGAAACACAGTCCTTTTGATCTCAGCCTCTCAAGTAGCTAGGATTACAGGTGTGAGTGACAGGTGCCTAGCTAATACACATTTTTGCTTTTAGAAAATGTATATGGGCCTTTCATGATGCATAAATTTTTAATAGAAGCACCGTGTATATATATAGAAAACACGAAACTACACGTAGAAAACTGCACAGATCTCCTGTGGATAGCTTCAGGGGTGTTTGCAGAATTCATTAACCTGTAGCCAGCATGTAGATTGAGAAGCAGAGCTTTACTGGGGTTCCCAAAGTCCTCCCCGAACTGTCGTCCTATGGAGGATGGCATTTCACAGGGATGCTGTGTTTAACGCATATACTGTGTGTGATAAGCTGCGTCCCTGTCAGTGGCACTGCAGGCTTACTCACAATTCCACCAGGTTCTGTTTTTGTTTTTGTTTTTTTTTCAGTACTGGGTTTGAACTCAGGGCCTACACCTTGAAATACTCCACCAGCCCTTTTTCATGACAGTTTTGTTGTTGTTTTTTGTTTTTTTTTGAGATAGAATCTCATAAACTATTTGCCCAGGCTGGTTTTGAGCCATGATTATCCTTATCTCTGTCTCCTGAGTGGCTAGGATTACAGGCATTAGTCACCACGCTCAGCTCAAGTTCCATTGTTAAAGCGTTGTCTCGTTACTCCATGTACATCCACCTGCGACCCCCAAATACTGCACTGTACCCTGCGGTCTAACTTGCTCCCAACCCAGCAAAGGACCCAAGCTGGCATTTACCTCCCACCACCCTAGAGAGCTGCAGGAGTGGGCTCGCGTGGTCCCATGGGTCCAGCCAGGTGTGTACAGCCGGGGGTGGACCACAGGTCACACAGTGGCCCCATGCCTGCTGTCTGACACCTGTTCTGCTGGCTTCATTGGTGAGTGTCTGCCCCAGTGTCCCTGCATTGGGTTGGTCATGGCCTGTGTCCAGCCTCACCATGGGGGCCGGATGTAACTTCTGCTCTTAAAAGGAGGGCAGAGTGTGGCAGAGCTCTGCATTCTAGAGAAAGGGGTCAGCAGCAAGGCTGGACGGCTTCTGACCTTCCCTGGGACAGGGACCCCTGTCTTGGCAGTTGTGTTGCTTCCTCCCTTGTACATTTCTGCCCAGGCATCCTAGAAGGTGGCTGGGCTTGAGCCATCTTGCTGGTGCCTTTCCCAAAACTGTGGTCCATGAGGCCAGGGCACCGCCAGCAGAGACTTGGGAGGCAGGGGCAGTGTGAGGGCTGCAGGGTGGGACGCCCCACTATGCAGTGCAGCACGCAGTCCCCAGAGGGTTGGAAGGGTATTAAACTCCAAGAGTGGGGTCTCTGGCAGTTAAGGAATTCAGTTAGGCCATGGTGGGCATGGGGCATCTAAGCCCACGGCTGTTTGTGTGGCTCAAGTGGTAGTGTACTCGCCTCGTGTACACAAGGCCCTGTGCTCACAGCCAGGACCACACACACACACACTCACACCCCCCAGCGATGGACCTGTGTTGACACATTCCTTCTTTCTCAAAATACATTGGATCTAGACATGGTCAACAGGCCGAGCCCCCAAGGACCGTGACAGGGTGAGGTTGGGGTTCTTCCCTTCCAAACTCAGATCCCCTTGTCTTGGCGCGGATGCTGCTGGAGCGAACCAACTGTCTGACCCTGCCTCTGGCTTCCTGTCCCTGAAGGCGGGCACACCATTTCCCACCCATTCCTTCTGGGGTCCCTGGAGCAGACGCTGTCCCTTGCTAGGCTGCAGCTTTTTTTGACACTCCTCACACTTAGGACCCTGGACTGGGTCTGACGTTTTTCAACAAGGTTCCCAGGCTACATGACCCACCTTGCCTCTGTCCTGGGGGCAGATCTTCTGCCCCTTACTGGGAGAGGAAGGCATTTGTATGAACCAAATTTTCTGGACTTTTGTGGAAGGAGCAAGTCTGTCTCTGAAGTTGGTTGAACTGGTCTCGTATCCAAGTTCAAGGGCCCCTTCCTGACGTGCCTGGCCCAGTGGCAGCATTTTAACAGGGAAAGAAGTAAGCCAGAAGGGAGCAGGATTCAAAATAAGGACACCTGGTTCCTTGACACACTTGCTGTGTGGTGCTGCTCACTTGTCCCCAGGTGTTAATCCCTGGGCATCACAACCAAGAATCAGAATGTGTAAGCCTGATAGGCAATCTGCTCTCACGGAGCCTCAGTTTACCCTTTTCATGGTGATGATGTGTTCTTGCCCAGAGCCTGGCACATAGTTTGTGATTACTAAACCGTGCCTGTAAGTATCACCAAACCCAGTGATCACTGTGAAGCCTAGCGCTTGGTAATCACGAAGGGTGGCTAATGGTTGACAAGAGTCCGGGGTTGGGGAAGGGACACCTACAGGAGTCCACTGTTAATGCTATGCACAGCTCCCACTTGGGACTGACTCCTGCCCACTCTCCTTTCCATCTTTTAGTATGGAAAGATGCCCACTGAGGGCAGCTGGGGAATACTCTGACAGCAGTGACCGCCACCTGGGGGCGTTGGAGAAGCAAGCAGACCTAGAGGAAGTGTGGCAGGCTGGGGACAGGTGAGCGGAGCAGGCAGACACCTGGGGCAGTGCACCCTGGAGCACTGAGGGGAACCTGGGCCCCTACAGCATCCTGGCACTGATGGCTGCCAGGGCTTATCCGAGGCCCCACCCTGAAGGTACCAAGTCCTGAGCTCTGGAACCCAAGAAGGCTGCTGTCCGAGTCCATTTGAGCTGCTCTGACAGAATGCCTGGGGCTGGGTATGTTATAAAGAACAGCTTCATTTCTTACAGTTCTGGAGGCTAAGAAGTCCAAAGTCAAGGTGAGGATCTTTATGCAGAGGGCAGAAGGGCGGAGAGCACATGTGGGAAAGGGAGGAGGCCCAGATCCCCCCCTGTGATAACGTCAGTCCTTCCCAGAGCACAGAGCCTCGGGAGCTGTCAGAGGTCCTGCCTTTCAGCTCACGAGATTAACTGACTTTCCAACACACGCAGCTGGGGACACATTGAAAGCACAGCATGACCTTATAAGACAGAAGAGGCTTCACAGGTGTGATCGCGTGTGGGAGGGAACAAGGCTGCGTGCAATAACAAGCATCCTTAGAAAAAGGAGGCAGAGACTGACACAAAAGGTGAAGCATCATCATACCGTGCTGCTGGCTTTGAAGACAGAGGAGGGGCCGTGGCCAAGGAATGCTGGTGGCCTTGCAGGTGGAAGAGCTGAGGGACAGAATCTCCCCTCGACCCTCCAGAGGGAGCCGGCCCTGTTGCACCTTGACTTTCGTGAAGCTGATTTTGGATTCCTGGGTCTCCAGTTTTGTACGAAAACAAATGCACAGTTTTCAGCTGCAGTAACCTGTGGGAACTCATACGAGGACCCCTGGGGGCTCTGTCCTGGTAAGCCTGCCTTGCTTAGAATGGGTTCAATGGGTTCCTGCTCTGAAGTGACCACAAGTGCACAGAGTCACGTAGACTCTGTGTTTCAACCTCAAATAATCTGCATGCATCGTGGGGTCACCCCAGTGCCTCAGACAGACAGCCGACACAGGCTGTCCTTCCTGACAGAGTCACAGCAGACCACTTGCTGAAACTACAATTCTGGAGTCATCCCTGAATCTGAACTTCTCCTGGCCCCATGCATCTTGTCAGCACAGCCTATTTACTACATCCACTAAACACATCCAGAGTCCCTCTTCTAATTTCTCAAAAATCCCACCCGGACAGAAACTGCCCTCCTCGGCCATCTGCCTTCTCGACACAGCCTCCAATCTGTTTTCCCTGTTTCCACCCTCTGCAGCCATAAGGAGCTTTTGAAAAGGCCAAGTCAAACCCTATCAACCCACTGTCAAAGACCTCAAGATTCAGGGTACTTGTTAGAGCAGCCTGGATGGACTAAGACAGCTGCCTGGAAAAGACTTGCACCTCACTGTGTGAAAGCCTAGGTGGTTGCAATGGCTTACAAGGACCCAAAAGTCCACCTGCCTCCTGCTTTGCTTTGATTGCGTCTTCATCACTCTCCTTCTTGCTCAGGTACTCACGCCACAGTGGCCTTCTTGCTATCCTAAGAAACCACCAGACGGACTCCTGCCTCAGGGCCTTTGTACCTGCCATTTCCCCTGCTGCTATGAGCTGAATATTTGTGTCCTGTAAGATTCATACATTGAAATCTTAGCTCCTGAGTCATGGCATAAGTAAGTGGGGCCTTTGGGAGCTGATTAACGTCCTGGTAAAAGAGGTCAGGAAGGTTGATTTGTCCCTTTTACTACATGTGGACACAGCAAGAAGGCAGCAGGAATTGTGCAAGCCAAGAGGCATGCCCCGCCCCCCCAGAGGGGGTACCCTGATCCCAGAGCTGTGAGAAAGAAATGCAGAATCTGCAGCTCAGAGAGGTCAAGAGGCTGAATCATGAGTGCTCAGCTTGCCGGAGCGGCCAGCAGGAGAACTCCCACTTGGAACTGCTAAAGGCAGCCATGTCTTGATCAGTCTAGGCTGCTGTAACAAGATGTTGCAGACTGGGTGGCTCAGAGAGCCATAGGTCCTCCCCTGAGGCCTGAGGTCCAGGATCAGGGTGGCAGCAGGGTTGGATCCCCAGAGGGCTGTGAGGGACGCCAGAGATGAATAAAGCTGGGCCCTCACTACACAGAGAACAAAAGGAAAAGCCCAGCGCAGACTGGACTCTCCTTTGATTTGTGGCCAGGCACTTTCAGGGGGAGTGAGGGAGGAGAGAGGGGGCGAGCCGAGTGCAGGAAGGTTGGAGAAACAAGTATAAGAAGAAGCAGGAAGGTGTCGGGCGGGGGTGGGAGGACATGAAACCTGTCTGTGCCAACGGTATGGTGGAAGCTGGTGCCTGAGCTCCCATGGGGTAGGATGGGCTCCCTGGCTTGTGTTTCTCTGGCAAGTGCTTTAAGGGAACTGGAGTCAGCCAGGGACGTGACTTGACCTTCAGAAACTATGTTAGTGTTTGTTCAAGTCTTTGAAGGCCAGGGTGGGAAGGGAATCAGAAGAGCTGGCTGGAGTTTGGTCAAAGGGAGAATCTGTCCCAGGCCTCCCTGCAGCTCCTGGTGGTGGCCTCCGTCCTTGGCTTGTGGAGGCAACACCTGGCCCCTGCCTTCATCTTTTCATGGCACTGCCCCGCGGTGTGTCTGTGTCCAAGTTTCCTCTTTCTGTAAGGACACCAGTCCTGTTGGATAGGGCCACCCTGCTCCAGTGACCTCATCTGAACCAATGACCTCTGCCACAACCCTGATCCTATGTAGGGTGCAGTGTTGAGGTTCTGGGGGTTACAGCTTCAGCATATGAATTTTTGTGGGGCCAAACCTCAACCCAGAGCCAGTAGATATCATAATTAATAATAACCATTTCATTCACCACCCACCACGCCGAGCCTCTGTGAAGAGGGGGTACCGGGGGTGTCCTTGGTCCTGTGAAGAGACCTCCCAGGGAGAGGAGGGAGAAGGCGGGGCGAGGGCCCCGGCTCTGGCCTGCTATTACATCTGCATGGGAAGCCTGGCGTTTCTGGCGCCCACTTTTCTCATTTGGGAAAGCAGAGCCATTCCAGACTGACTGCTGCCCCCTCTCCCAGGCTGCCCCAGTAGCCATACAAGTGCGAATAGCTTTGTTACCTGCGTGGGAGCAGAGAAACTCCACTTCCATCTTCTCTTCGCAGGGCTGGGGAATTAAATTGATCTGCACTGGATCAGAAGGAGAAAGCAGATAAGTTATTTGCACACTTATGTGGCATGACCCGAGAGCCCTCACAAGGAAATGAAGGCCCAAGAACTGGTGAAAGGCAGCAACCTCCATCCAGGAGTAGCCAGAGTGGCAAACTCTGCACGGTGACATGGCAGAGGGACTGGTCTTGGTGGTGTTGAAGCCGTAGGGATGACAAGGACAAATTTAATCAGGCTGTTTTGTTCAGCCTCAACTTTCTTGGCCCTTGTATGTTCCCAAGATGAGGGTCATCTTTCTTGTAGGCATCTTCTGCTTTTAGACACAACACAGAGGTCAAAGCGATATTTGTTTCATTTCTGGTTTTCAAGTATCTTTATTTAAACAGTCAAAAAGCCTTTCACCTGCAAAGTGATTGATTCTGGAAGCCATCAGAGCCTTGGGGACAGCCTGGTCACGAGGAAGGGGAGGCCAATGGCCACAAGGGCAAACGTGATTGAGGTTTATGATGTTCCAAGGGTGTGAAGGCTGCAGCTGAAAACATGTCCCCAGAGCACCCTGTTCACCATGAACCCTTGTCCATGATTTTGTCACTCTGACCGGTTCTGAGAAACCGGTGGGCAAGCAGAACCCAGATTTCATGTGAGAACACGCTCTCTGAGACCCTCTGGGAGAGCAGGTCCTCCATGAGCACTGGGAAGCGTGGTCCACTTGCTAAGTAGAGCAGAAGTAACTGGTGTCGCTGTCCTCTGTGTGTGTGCCAGCTGGAGCCAGCTGAGCAGCCCGCCCTCGGGCCTCATCTATAACTCATGAGACTCAAAGACCTGGAAACGGCCCTCAGGTTGTAATGCATCAGTCAGAGTCAGAGCACGGATTCCCTAATGTCTGAGAGAGTCGGGCCTGGGGATCAGCGCGATTGTCTATTTAGACCAAGTCACATCCCTGGCCCATTCTGCAGGGTTCCCTTCCCTGATTCTCCTGGGCTCACGGTGCTGGATGAGATAGCTTGTCCTTTGTTCCCCCCTGGGCACGTCCCTCATTTAAATGTGCCTAACCTCCAACCTCAGGCCTGCCATGCGATCCTGGTCAAGTCCCTTGATTGACTTACGCTCCTGAAACCCTGGAGTGGGGACGACAGAGAATAGCCATTTAGGGCTGTCAGGAAAGGGCACCAGGTCAGGGGAACAAATGGCCAGCTCAGGCTGACGGCTTCCAGAAGTGCAGCCCCGGCTGACACCACATCTCACGAGCAGCTCAGCCTCCCCTGGATGCTCTTTGCTCTGCCCAGAACTTGTCACCTGGTCCAGCCCTTGGACAGACAGCTTGTCCTTCTCCAGTACAACTAAAGACACAGGACCCCAGTGCAGCAGTCCCTCCCGAGGCCCTGCTCCTGCTCCCTGGGCAGGCTGGTGATGCATGCCCCAACACTCTGCCTGGCCAGGCCCCGTGATATATGGGGCATCTGTGTGGCTGTCATGGCCCAAACGGGAAACAACTGGACGCCCATCACTAGTAGAATGGTCTATGTTCTCACAGGGTGATGAATACCAGGGATGTGCACATGACAGATCCTCTGCAGGTCTACAGTGATGGGAGTGACAGAAGCCAGCCGTGTGGCATTCAGAGAGCAGGTAAAGATGGACGGAGGACTGCACAGCACAGGAAGGCAGCCACAAGGTCAGCACTGGGGCCTGGCCACCAGGGATAGGGTGTCCCCAAAGGAAATAGGGCGGCAGCTCGACCAAGCAGTCAAGTGCCCTGAGCTCCGGTCTTAGGCACTTTTATGGGGATGCTTTGATTATTTTGCTAGAGAAATGTACACAATTGTGAAGTTTTCTGAGAAATGGAAGGGCTTTTCCAAGGACTGAAGAATGGGGAGTGGTTTACCTAATCAGGGGTCCTCAGAGCCAAGATGGCGATTTGCGGGGTGGCGCGTGTGTGAGACCACAGCTGTAATGCTACTGTACAGGAAGTGGACTCAGCTGCAGTCACCTGTTACCTAGGACATAATGGAGCAGGATGCTTGCCAACATGAACCCGTGTCCCGTGCTGCTCCGGTCTCTGGCTTCTTGTGTTATTGCTCCCTGTCTCCCTGCCTGCCCTGTATCACCTCGGTGCGTCTGTGTCCTAACCTCTTCTCATAAGGACACCTGCTCATTAGTGACCCTAATGACCTATTTTACCTTACTCACCTCTGTAAAGACCTGATCTCCAACTGCAGTGGCATGCTGAGTTGCTGGGGGGTTGGAACTTCAAGACAGGAATTTTGGGGGACACAGTTCATAATATCCTTTACCTCATCTAGCTTGTCCAACTGTCAGGTGACAGCTACAATATCCATCTCCTATGTAGTGCCAGGAAGCCCCAAAACAATCCTTGGGCCTCTGAGCACCAGGGAAGTCTCTGTCCACCGCACAGGCACTGCCTTTTGGCCACTGTCTGTCTTTGCTCTGCTCTTCCCACCCGGGCTGGCTGGAGGCTGACCTCAGGCTGTTGGCCTCAGACTTTCTCTTGGGTTTAGCCAAGAGAAGTGAAGGGCAGGAACAGAGGCCGGGCACTTCTTCCTTTCTCCTCTGCCTGCTGGGACTTGCTTCTGGAAGTGTCTGGGCTCCTCCTTGGTGGCCTCTCCCATGGCTGTGGAGTTTCCTCTTTCCACTTTTCCCCTCAGGCTTAGGGATGGTGACATTTCCTTTTGGCTCTGGGGAGCAGCATCGCTTTCCCTGAGGCTTCCTGAGAGCCAGCCCCACCTGTGCAGGAGCCTCATGCAGCACCCACACGGCTCCTCGCAGTGCTTCCTGGTGTGCACAGATGGCTCTGGAATTACCCAGGAAACCATAGTCACAGCTTTGAAAGGTCTTGAGGCCCTGGGATTAAGGCTTTTAAAAGTTACAAAGTTGTAAAGTTATGTGATTATTCATGTATTTTTTTATTCAGGGTCTTGGAATTGCTGCCAGCGTGGCCTTCCTGGCTTTTTGGAGCCCCTTCATGTTCTGTACTGAAAGCAAATGCCCTTCAGGACATGGCCTGGGTTCTTTCCCTGCCTCCCTCCCTCCCCCCTCCCTGCCTCCCTGCTTCCCTCTCTCCCTCCTTCCCTCCCTCCCCCCTTCCCTCCCTCCCCCCTCCCTCCCTCCCTGCCTCCCTCCCTCTCTCCCTCCCTCCCTCCCTCCCTCCCTCCCTCCCTCCCCCCTCCCTCCCTGCCTCCCTGCCTCCCTCTCTCCCTCTCTCTCTCTCTCCCTCCCTCCCTCCCTCCCTCCCTCCCTCCCTCCCTGCCTCCCTCTCTCCCTCCTTCCCTCCCTCCCCCCCCTCCTTTCTTCCTTCCCTCCTTCCCTCCTTCCTTCCCTCCCTCCTTTCTCTTTTCCTCCCTCCCTCTCTCTCTTTTTCCTTCCTTTCTTCCCTTCTTCTATCCCTCCCTCCCTTCCTTTGCTGCTCTCTTCCTTGCTTTTTTCTGGCACCAGGGCTTTTTTGTGTTTGAACTCAGGGCATTGTGCTTACTAGGCAGGCATTCTACCTCTTGAACCAGGCCTCCAGCCCTTTTTCTCTGCTTTTTTTGATAAGGTCTTGCTTTTTTGCCTAGGCTGGCCTGGACTGTGATCCTCCTATTTTATGCTTCCTGCTGTAACTGGGCTGACAGGCATGTGCCACCACACCCAGCTATTGGTTGAGATGGGGTCTCGTGACCTTCTCCTCCTCACGCCCCTGGGGCTGGCCTTGAACTGCAGTCCTCCCCATTTCCACCTCTGAGTAGCTAGGATTACAGGCATGAGCCACTGGTGCCTGCCCTGCCTAAGTTTCTTCACCCATTTTTCCATCTTGTCAACATTGCATGAGTGAGCAGGCACAGGCTGCGTGAGGAGAACGCTTGGGTGGGTGGCGTTCCAGGATGTCTGGGGTTGGGGTGGGCCTCTAATTCTGACATCGATTGGGAGATGACCCTTGTCTTGGAGAGAAAGGATAAGAGCGAGCCATTGAACATGGAGGGCTCACAGTCAGCACCAGCCCCCTGCTGAGCAGCCACTAGGAGGCTCTCTCTGAAGGTCAGTGGGGCAGGCGCCTCTGCTGCCAGCTGCCTCCGGCCTCAAGCCACTGTGCAGCACCCTGCCTGCGACATGACAGCCCTCCCTGAGAGACTTTGTCATCCTAAATGTCTTATGCCAGTTCACCACTGCGCCTTTGTCACCTGCAATTGAACTAATGACAATGTAAAGAAAAGTGTCAGGGTCAAACGGAGAGACAAGCTTGTAAGCGAGTGACAGCTTGGCAGGTCCTGAGACCCGAGCCCTGCTAGACACACAAGTGCTGGCTCTTTCTGACTGTGGTCCTGCCCCTGCCCCCCACGGAGCCAGTGTTTCTTGATGGTCAGACGCTGGGTGAGAACATCTAGCTTTGGAGTCGGACACACGAGGGATGCAATTCTAGCTCTGTCACTTGTTAGCACTGGGACCCTCAAGTCCTCTCAGAGCCTCGCTTCTTCATTTGTTAAAAGAGGTGCTGAGGTCTGTCACAGAAGACCACAGGAGGTGACCTGTGCAAAGAGCCAGTGCACAGGACTCACTCAGCAAGTGCTCCCGACTGTGACTTTAGGGCTGTGTCAAGGGTAAGGGAATGTGGGCACAGGTATTCCCCCAGAACCAGCATGGGGTTGCGGGGGTCAGAGACGATCAGTGGGAGCCACAGGCATTTTGTTGTCAGACAAGTGGTGTGCAGACCAGAGAAGGGCAGTGCTGTCCATTCCAGGGTGGAAGTGCTTGGAGGGTCACCCAGTGCTAGGACAGTGCTGAGCCCGGAAGCTAGGGGCAAGTGGCCCCAGACTCAACCTCCAGAGGGAGTCTCTTAGCCTCTTCCAGATGCCATAGGGAAATACCACCGACGGGGGCTAAACGCTTCTATATCCCAGCTCTGGAGGCGGGAAGCCTGAGGTCAGGATGCCAGGACGGCCAGTTCTGGTGAGGGCCCTCTTCCTGCCTTGCAGATGGCTGCCTTCTCACAGCATCCTTGCATGATGGGGATAGAAGGCAGGGGGAGGGGGGAGAAGAGAGAGAGAGAAAGAGAGAGAGAGAGAGAGAGAGCTCTTTGGTATCTCTTACAAGGGCACTAACCCCATCACGAGGACCCCACCCTCATGTCCCTGTCTAGCCCTATGCACCTACCAGCGGCCCCACCTCCTATACCATCATATGGGAGACTAGGGTCCCAATTCAGTTTGGGGAACACAGCCTTCAATCCACAGCACAAGGGAGCTCCCACCTCTGGCCCTTCTTTCTCAAGGCCTCTGGGGCTCTGTGAAGTCAGCTTTCTCTGGTGTGAAAGGTGCTGATTTTGCCCACTGTGATCAGTCACGGGGAAACCCGTGCCCTCGGCTGCATCCCACTGCATGGAAGAGGGGATTGTACGCCGAAAGCGACCTACGCTTTGGAGAGGATAAAATGTCCTCTAAATGCACATTACCATTATTTTTATTATAGGCATCAGAGCAAAACTGCCCGTTCAAAAGAGCTAATTTAGTTAGAGCAGGAATAAGTGCTACTTGAGTTGAAAACTCATTCTCCTTTGCGATATTTCCCTTTGGGTATAAATCAAGAGAAGGGCTTTTAAAATATTTTTAGTACGAATGTATTTCAATCATGGGGTCAGTCACCTCTCAGCACAGTTACTGAATAGGAGCCCCCTGCGATCGCTGAAACTGACTCGCGTGACAATGGGGGCAATCCCTTTTCCACTCAAACCGTGTTTGATTTCATCGATTTGAAAAAGCAGCAGGGAAAATTGCCCACGACTTTGCCTGGGGAAATCAGATGCCCTGTGGGGTTGCAGATGGTTCTGCCACAGACCTCACCTCTACCTGGAATTGGAAATTGCTCTTGTACCAGGTGGGGCTCCACACAAGTCCCCTCTGCCTTCTCCTCGCATCCCTCCTGAAAGAGGCTTCTTGTGTTATACAGGAGCTGGAAATTCCAGCCTCCACCGTGCTTGCCGCCCCACCCTGCCAAGCCTCCTACTAAAGTCAAGTGTGCCTGTGTCATGCCACAGAACTGCTGACACTCATAAGCCCATCACAGACATTGCTAAGCAACCAGGCACAGTTTCCCACCAAGCCTTGATCTCTACCAGAGCTCTGGGCAGACATTCCCAATGGATCAGAGTCACCATGTGGGTGGAAACTATTGACTTTCTGTGTTGGTTAGTCTTGTCAACTGGATTGGATGGAGATGCCCACGAGATTAGTAAAGCACACCTCTGGTGTGTCCGTGATGATGGTTGGTTCATGAGGCTCTGACCTACTTGATGCTTTAATTGTTGATGGCTTCAAAATTTGAATTGACTGTTGAATGGAGGTGGAACTGGACTGTTGAGTGGAGGAAGACGGTTACTGGGGTGGGTCCTTGAAGGGTAGATCTTGGCCTTGGGCCCTTCCTGTTACTCTTGTCAGCTTCCTGTCTGCCATGAGGTGAGCAGCTCTGCTGGCCTGAAATCTCTGACACCATGAATCCAAATAAATCCTTCTTCCCTTTCTCAGGTGTTTTGTCACATCAGTGAGAAACTTACTAACACATCATCCTAGCCTGAAAACGAGGACAAGCAGGATGTGGAAGAGGTGACGTTAGCGGAAGCAAGCCATCACCTTTTAAAAAATGGTAAAACACACAGCACACAAACCCCCAGTCACTGCTGCATCCACCTCCAGACCTTTTCCCCTAAGTAAAACTGGCTATGTTACACGAACTCCCCACCCCCTGGCACCCACCATTCCACTGTCCTGGTGTTTGATCTTGACTTCCGAGGTCCCTCCTGTGAGGGGAATCCTACTATTTTTGTCCTTTGGTGACTGGGTTATGTCACTGAGCTCATGGTCCTCACAGTTCATCGACATCACAGCATGCCTCAGAATTTCCTTTCCATGGTGCTTAGCACCCACCTGTGGGCAGTCATGTGGTCCAGCATGGCTTCCCAGCACTTCACTGTTTTATCCTTACAAAGCCTGTCACATCTCACTCCATCCCACGATAGCCCTTTTGGGCAGTTATGAGGAGGACCAGCGGTTGGGTTTTGATGCTACAGAACATTCAGAGACCTGGGAATGTGTGATTCCAGCCTTGCCAAGACTTCTCTTCTCGGGGTTCCTGAAGGACAAGACTGCACTTTGCAAAGAGCAAGCCAAACGTGGGGAAGCCCTCAAATGTGGCACGAATTGATCCTCTGTCACAGTTGGGTCCATTAGTGTCCCCCAGAAAAATAGGACCTGCAAGATGTCTACCTACCAACCCACATTTCTACATAACTACCCATCTGCCTGCCTATCTCTCGCTCTCTATCTCTCTATCTCTCTATCTATCTCTCCATTCTTCCATCCATCTACCTACTCATCTCAAGAACGAGGAATTGGCTGTGTGATCACAGAGGCTCGACAGTCCCATGATACATCATCTACAAGCAGAAAAACCAGAATAAGCAGAGAGCTGAAGCGCAGATGCCAGCCTGGCTCTAAAGGCTTGAGAACCAGAAGCACCAAGGGCAGGAGAAAGTGGACATCCGAGCTCAAGCAGCCATTGGAGAGCAAATTCAATCTTCCTCCTCCTCACTGTTCCATCCGGGCCCACAATGGAAGTGATGCCCACTCACTTGGGGCGGGGGGTGTCTGCTTTACTGACTCTACCAACTCAAGTTCTTCTCTCAGCCAGAAATGCCTCCATGGCACACTCTGAAATAAGGTTTAACCAGCAGTCTGGGCATCCCTTAGCCCAGTCATGCTGACATGTAATTTAAGAAAACCCATAATAAAAGGTACTGCATCGCACTGTCACAGGACCCAGTGGGGAAAGTTACACAGGAAGAGTCTATACCCTGAACCTGGACTTGTATTTGACTGGTCCACTTTTTGCTAGTTATGTGTGGAATTTTGTCACATATCAGGTGAAACTAATTTATGTTCATAGTTCCTGGCCCTATTTGCAAAACTTTTTACTGAAGTCAAATATACACATTGGGAAGGTACCTGTCACGAGGTCCAGCTCTGTGATTTCTCTCTAACTGAACATACCTGTGTTCAAGAGCAAGACAGTGATGTCCACCTTCCATCGCCTGTCCCCGTCCTTGGCTGCTTCCTTCTGAACTCGCAGCCAAATCTGTCCCCCGGTATTTGCCATGGCATTTTGATTTCTGCTACTTGGTCATGCTTTTACTCTGATCTTGAGAGCCTCTTGTAAAAGCAGCACTCAGCCTGCTATAAAGAAAGAGCGAAAGGGCCTGGGCAGGCAGGGGTCACTGGTATAATAGCTGATTTTCTAGAAAAGATCTAACCATCCATCAAACGTGTCTGTTGCCTCAGGGAGGCTGCTGCAGTTCACAGATCCCAGAGACACTGAGGTTCGGGTGCCTCTGGACACATCAGCTAGTGCTGAGCCCACGTGGGGCCTGTCTTGAGCAGGACAGATGTGAATTGAGCATGAGCCCTGTCTTCCTTTCCTGTGGTCACCGCGACAAGTCACCCCAACTGGGTGGCTTAAAATAACAGAAATATAGTCTATCACAGTTCAGGAGGCCAGAAGTCCAAAGTCAAGGTGTGGGCAGGGCTGGTTCCTTCCATGGCTGTGAGGAGAATGTGTTCAGGCCTCTCCCTGGGTTTGGCTGTTTGCTGGTGTATCACTCCAGTCTCTGCTACATCCTCACATGGCTTCCACTCCCAGGCTCCTCTCGTCTCTTCTAAGGCTATGTGTCAGGGGATTTGGGACCTACCCTAAATCCAGACTGATGTCACCTCTGCAAAGACCCTGTGTCCAACTAAGGTCACTGTCACAGGTTCTCAGGGTTAGGTCTCAGACATACCTTTTTGAGGGACAGCATTCTCTAGACTAGCCCTGGGGTTCTGATGGAATGGCTAAGACAGGCATCCCAAAAACCAAGAAGGTATATGCTTCTGAGAACCCAGAAACTCAGGGCCAGAGGAGGCTGGAGTTGGGGAGGCAGAGGTCAGAGATGCCATATTGTGGGGTTAGGGACAGTGTGGTCCCTGGCACAGGATGCAGGGAGAGGGTGAGGGCTCTAGAGGCATTTTGACTGTCTGTAATGACAGTCTGGACGAGGCTGGGGAGAAGCTGAGAAGCTGAGTCCCTGAGAGCTGAGAGAAAGGGATGAGGAGTGGGGGCAGCTGCAGGCTATGGAGTTCAAGTCAAGAGTTTGAGTGTGGGTTTTCCGACAACATTCCCAACAGCTCAGAGGCTCAGTTCTCAGCTGTAAATTGGGGTGACGATAATAGTGCTCACCCCGTATGGGTGGGGAGGCTGCAGGAAGACAGGTGACACGCTTGCCTTTTAACCTACGTCAGTTACTGGTACCCTTATTCCACTCTGCTGTGTGGCACTGGCACAGTGCAGACACATAAGAAATGGCAGCTAAATGAACAAGGAACAAGGAAAGCTGGAAGCACATTTCTGTCCTTAAGAAAAGCAGCTTTATTGAGGAATAACTTACATACCATAAAACCCGCCCGTTTTAAGTGTACTCTTCAATGATTTTTAGCAAATGTGTAGATGTGTACATCCATCCTCAACCAGGTTGAAAATGCATCCATCACTGATCGCGGTTCCATTTGCAGGCAAATCCTGTCCTCCCTGTCCCCAGCCCTAGGCTCTCCCTACCCTGCTTTATGTGCCTATAAATTTGCTCTTGTGGACATTTCAAATAAAGGGAATCATATAATCTGTTATATTTTGGGTCTGGATTTCTCTGACTTGGCGAAGTGTTTTGAGGTCCCCCCCTGTTGTAGCAGGGATGAGCTATCCATACTTTCACTGACACTTAGTACTTCATTACATCCACCTGCCGGGACTCACCCACACTTCAGTTGATGGGCATTTGTGAATGACTGCTAGGAGCCTGGGCATCCAGGTCTTCTTGTGGTGCTTGTTTAATTTCTCTCGGGTAGATTCGAGGCTCTTAGGTCCATGTGACACGGTTACCATTAACATCACCCTACTTTGCAAATGAGGGTGAGGTTTCAGACTCTATGTTACATGAGGTTGGTGGGAACTTAAGAAAAAACACCCTTTTTTTTTTTCCCAAGTGGCTGAGCCATTGTACATGCTCCTCAGCCACATATGAAGTCCCGTCTTTATTATTGTCACTTTAGTGGGTTTGGGGTAGTATCTTGTTTTGGCTTTTATTTGCCGTTTCCTGATGGCTAAAGTTGTCAAGCGTCTTTTCCGTGATTAGTAGCCGTTGGCATGCATCTCCAGCGAAATGTCTAGATGAGTCTTTTCTCACGTGCACATTGGTTTTTGTCTTCTTAGGTCTTAAGAGTTCATGTAGTCTACATGACGTCTATCCTTTCCCTCACTGAAATGTTTTGGCCCCTTTGCCAAAACCCAGCTACCCCAAAACATTGCTGAGGGTTAATTTCCGTTCTATTGATCTATACGTCCCTCCTTCCATGAATGACCCGCTGTCTTGATTACTGAGTATTAGGTTTGAAATCAGGTAGTATAAATCTTTCACCTTTGTCGTTTTTAAAAATTGTCTTGGCAATTCCAGGCCTTTTGTCTCTCTAGTTAAAATTTAGGATCAGCTAACCAATTTCCATAAAAAAGCCTAGTGGGATTTTGATAGGGATTATATTGAATTTACAGATCAATTTATGAAGGGTTGCCATCTTGGCAGCACTGAATCTTCTACTCCGAGAGCGGGCGCTCTCTCCATTTATTTAGGTCACCTTCAACGATCTCGGTGACGTTTGGTGGAGTTCCACGTAGGTCTTGCATTTCTTTTGTTAAATTTGTTCCTAAGCATTTTATTTATCTATTTTTTGATGGTATTGTGAATGAACTGTTTTCTTAATTTTATTTTCGGATTGTTTGCTGTTAGTGTATGAAAACACAGTGGAACTTTGTATATTGATCTTGTATTGAGAAAATCTATTAAACTCACTAGTTTTACGGATCCCTTAGGATTTCCCATTTAAAGGGTCAGTTTGTCTATTTTGTCCTACTGTCTTACTTGGTCATGAAATACAGTCCTTGTTTTATTGCTGGATTTTAGTTTGCTAATATTTTGTTAAGGACTTTTGCACCCACTTAATGAGGGGTATTAGTTTGTGGTTTTCTTTTCTTGCAATGTCTTTGTCTGGCTTTGATGTCACAGTAATAAACTGGCCTCATAGTCAAGCACCAGTGGCCCACGCCTGTAATCCTAGCTACTCAGGAGACAGAGATCAGGAAGACCATGGTTCAAAGCCAGCCTATCACAAAAAAGGGCTGGTGGAGTGGCTTAAGGTGTAAACCCCGAGTTTAACCCCCAGTACTGCAAAAAACAAGCAAACAAAAACCTGCAAAAAACCAAAATCCTAAGCAAAAACAAACAAACAAAAAACTGGCCTCGCAGAGTGAGTGAGAGGGAAAGCTTTGCCTCCTTTCCTTTTCTGAAGATTTGTGAAGCGTTGCCATCCTCGGTGCCTTAAGTGTTTGGTAGAAGATCTCACCGGAGAGCCATTCTGGGTCTGAGCTGTTCGTTGTGGGGAGATTTTAGGTTATTGATAACTTACTGTCTTGCAGGTCGAGGAGATATCATATGACACCTGGCGCACGTTGGTGACCTGAGTACTGCCGCGATGTATCGCAGATCCAAGTTGTCTCATTTGTGGGCTTTAAGTGATTTACAGGACTCCCCTATGATCCATTTAATTCCGATGTGGTTGCTGTTATGTCTTTTTCTTCATGCCTGATTTTGGTAATTTGTGTTTTGTTTTCATTCTCTTCTCCCCTCCCCTCTGCTCCTCTCCCACCCCCTTCTCTGTCTTCTTCCAAAAGTTTGTGAGTTTTGTTATCTTTTTAGGCAATCACCTTTTGGTTTTGTTCATTTCCTCTGTTGTCTTTCTACTTTGTTGGTTTCTGTTCTAATCTCTCCTGCTCATTTCTTCTGTTTGCTTTTGGTTTCATTTGCTTTTCTTTTTCTAGACGTTTTTGGGTAGAGACTTAGTGTGTTTGAGACCGGTCTGTGTTTCTGGTCTGGGTATTTAGTGGTATAAATTCCTTTCTAAGCATCCCATAATATTTCGTACGTTGTGGGAATTTTTTATGCACTTCCAAATTCCTTCTAACTTCTCTCATGATCTCTTCTTTGGTCCTGGAAGTTTTTAGAAGCGTGGCATTACGTTTTGAAATATTCGGGCTGTAGATTCCTCTCTGTTGCTGATATCTGTTCCAATTCCCTTGTGGTCGGAGGCCAGCATTGCATGGTGTCAGCCTTCTTGCACTTATTGAGGCTTCTTTTGTGGCTCATCTCGTCCTCCAGACTGTCCCACACGTGCTGAAGAGAAGTGCAGCCTGCAGTCAGTGGCCAAGTGGGGACAGGCTGGCAAGCAGTGTGGTCAGGTCTCGGTTTTCTTGTGATTTTTTTTGCCTAGTTGTTCTATCAGTTATTGAGAGTGGGATATGCTCCAATATTACTGTGGAATTGTCTACTTCTTCTAATTCTATTAATTTTTGCTTTTTGTATGTTGAGATGCTGTTTTTAGGGATGTGTGTTTTTATCATTTTTGAATCTTGTGGATGCATTGGCTGTTTTATCATTACGAAATGAGCCTTCCTGCTGCTGGTACTCTTTCTTGTCTTAAGGTTTATTTGTTGAATGTTAAAGTCACCACTCCCAGCTGTGTTTACAGCTCTCATGACACATCACTGTCCCGTCCTGTTACTTTTAACCTCTCTGTGTCTTTGCACCTAAGATCTGTCTCTTGCAGTCGTGGATACTTGTGTTTGCCTGTTTTTCTACTCTGACACTCTCTGTCTTTGGTTTGGGTTCAGACTTCTCATACTCAGTGCAACTCACTGGTAGATGACATTTACAGTTGCCATTTTTGTGGTACACATCTCCCCCCCACACCCACTCCGTCCCTCTCTTCCTTCTTTACTGCATTCTTTTTTTGTTTGTCTTCATTTTTATTAGGATATATTCGTTGTACAGGGGGACTCATTGTGACAATTCCCAATAGCCTTACATTGTACATTGTGAGATGGCTCCCACCATCTCTCCCCTGCAGCCCCCTCCCACCTCACTTCAAGCAATTGCGTGAGGTTACACTGTTCTATTTTGTACATGTGTGTGAAACCCGTCAACCATACTCCCTCACCCTCATCTCCTTCATTCACCCTCCGCCTCCTCCCACACGCACCCCTCAACATGGTACCTATTTCACAGTCCTGTCTTCTGTTACTAATTCCAAAGTCGATGTTCAAAGGGTTTCTGGATGCATCCCCGCTGTGAGTACAGTTTACTTTGGTCAGGTCACCCCTTCCATTACTCTCTCCTACCCCTTCCCTCCCACCCCTGTGATTCACAACTTTCAATACACACCCTTATGTCCCCCACCTGCACAGGAACTAGTCTATGGAACTCAGGGGAGGAGAGAGATGAAAAGAGAACGAGAGAGAGTCAACAATATCAAAATACCTCTTTCATGTGAAATAAGTATCTTAGAGTCCCATTTTAATTGCTGTTTAAAAGCCATGTGTTTTGTCTGGTACCACACCTGTAATCTTAGCTACTCAGGAGGCAGAGATCAGGAGGATTGAAGTTCGAAGCCAGCCCAGACAAATAGTTCACAAGACCCTATCTCGGAAATACCCATCAAAAAAAGGTCTGGAGGAGTGGATCAAGGTGAAGGCCCTGAGTTCAAACCCTAATACTGCAAAAAAAAAAAAAAAAGGCATGTCTTTTGAGTTATTTTCTTAGTGTTTGCTTTAGGAAATACAAAACACTTTTAACTTGTCACAGTCTAATTTGGATTAATACTGACTGACTTCCGCTCAAATGTAGGAACTTTGCTCTTTCTTTCTTCCTCTTTGTGGGGTTATTGGCACAAACATTGCACCTTTTTTGTTATAAACTCATCAATAAACTGTTATAATTATTGCTTATATCTTTAAAATAATTTGAGAGAAATATATTTATTTATAACTTTTCACCTTAACCTTGATATTAACTATTTGTAGGGTTTTTTATTTCTTTCTGTGGCCTGAAGGGTCACTTGTCTCTGTCTGATGACTTTTTTTGCTATGTTTGTGCAATTCGCATCTACTAGCAAGGAATTCATCAATATTGTTTATCTGGGAATGCCTTTATTCCCTCATCAACATCTTTTTCTGGTTTTTGGCTTTGATTTTCATTTTTGAAGGATAGTTTTGCTGGGTATTGAATTCTTTTCTTTTTTTTGAGGTACTGGGGTTTTAATTCAGGGCTTCTCTTGAACCACACCCCCAATCCTTTTTGCTGAAGTTAATTTTGAGATAAGGTCTCACTTTTTGTGCAGGCTGGCCTGGAATCATAACCCTCCTGAGCTCAGCCTCCCACATAATTGGGATGACAGGTGGGAGCTACTCTATTCAGCTCTTGGTTGAGATGGAGTTTTGAGAGCTCTTAGCCTGGGCTAACCTTAAACCATGATCCTCCTGATGTAGCTAGGATTACAGGTGTGAGCCACCACAGTCTTTTTCCTCTTGTCATTTTGAATGTGCTATTCCACAACCTTCTTCTCTTCCTTCTTCTTTGAGAAGAAGAGTTAATTGTTAATCCTAGCACAGGATGACTTATTTTTCTCTTCCTTCTTTCACGGTTTTCTCTGTCTTTTAGCTGTTTGATTATGACATGTCTAAGTGTGTATGTCTTTATCCTCCTTGAGGATTATTGAATGTCTTGTTTTCCTGAAGTTTTTCCATCCATCTTGGCACGTTTCAGCCCCCTGCTCTCTCTCCTGTCCTCTGGGATTCCCATAATTGTATGTTTGCCTGCTTGATGTTGCTCAGCAGATGGCCGAGGCCCTTCCATTTTCTGCACTTTGTTCTTCATACTGAATAGTTTTAATCTCTGTTTTAAAGTTCACCAACTCTTTTGTTCTCCCTGGTCTGCCATAGAGACACTCAGGGAATTTTCAGCTCTAGAATTTCTAATTTTATTTTTTTGGTGGTACTGGGACTTGAGCTCAGAGACTTTACCTTGAGCTGCTCCATCACCCCTTTTTTTTGTGATGAGTTTTTGAGATAGGGTCTTGTGTACTACTTGCCTGGGATTGGCTTTGAACCTTGATCCTCCTGAGTAGACTGACACTCCTCTGTAGAGTATAGATCATGTATTCTTCTCTTTCTTTCTTTTTTTTTTTGTACATCTAATATTTTTAGGTTGAGCAGTGAACATTTTAGGTAAGAAATTGTACTAATAAATTTTGATTACCCTCTTCCTTCCCACAGAAGAGTTTTGCTTCTGTGTTTGACAACTTGCCTGTGTGAAATTTGTGGACTGCTCTCCCTGGCTGTGTGTAGTTTCTGAGTCTTAGGGTTTCTTTTCTGTGATTTCTAATGTCTGGTTTTAAGCCTGGTTTTGATGCTGTGTGTTTGCATAGCTTGGAGACCAGCCAGAGTTTGGTCAGAGGTTACTCTCAAACACCTCAGCCTAAGAAGCCAAAGACCTGTGTGTGGATAGAGGAAAACATTCAAAACTCAGGCCATTTTCAAGTCTGCCTTGCTTCTACTTTTCTGTAGGCCATTCATGCTTCCTGTGTGTATGCAGGTGGCAGTAGGGTCAGTGAGGAGTCATGACTGGCCTGGGTGTTTTTCAGTCTCCATTATGCATGCACACAGGCCAGTCATGCTTCAGAGCTCCTCAGACCACTTTTTCCATCCACAGTGCCAGTAGATGGAAGTATAACCCTTGTTCCAGATTAGATGAGTCCCTTTAGACCACAGTACTGCAGCTGCTGGTCCCCATGGCTTGTTCCATGCTAAAGAGTCTCCAAGTCTGTCCAGCTGGGAGGGCAGTGTGCAGACAGCCCTGGCCAAAATTCCATGGACTCCCTGTTTCCACCTGCAGTTCAGAAGTTCTCAGGAATAAATGCTTCTCAGACTGGCACATGCTGGTGGATATTTCCAGAGTGTGGAAATGGTTGTTTCTGTCAGTTTTGTGCAGCTTTGTAAGTGCTTCTGGGGAGAGGGTTTGCCAGCCTTCTCATTTGGCCGTAACTGGGAGTTCTGCATCCTGGAAGTACATTTCTGACTGGGAAGTGTGTTGGGCAGCGATGAGGATCCTGGAAAGGACAGAGTAGGAGAGAAGTGATTGGCTATGAAGAGGAAAAGGCTGCCTGGGGCTGGGTGAACCCTCATGCAGCACAGGAGGAAAATGGCAGCACCCCCAGAGAAAGGGACTTCCCCATGTTTCTGACCCTCAGCCAATGGAGAGAGAACCCTGGAACTTGGGTCTCCTGACACCCAGTCCAGTGCTCTTTCCATTCTAGCACACTGCTGGTCACATTAGTAGTTGTAGTTTAGAGTTAAGATCTACAAGTTTTCAGTATGACAGATACATCCACTCACCTACTTGCCCATATACCCAGCCTCCATCTACCCACATATCCATCTATCCATTCTTCTACCCAGTACCCATCCACCTCCTGTCCATCCTCCCATCACTCATCCATCTGTCCACCCACAAAATAAATACTGGTTGAGTGCTCAGTCTGGGCTCTGGGAATACAGTGGTAAACAAAAGCTGACAGTGTCCAATGTCCCTTATAGTCTCAGAGCGGGGACACTGTAGCCTCAGGAAAGGGCCTTGTGAGAGCCAGTTTGAAGTACCCCATGCTTCTCTGTTAGTCTTGATTAAGGGCTGTTGCTCTTTCCAAGGAAAAACCTGAGTTTTAATTAACCCTCAAGCTGAATTCTTCCAACCAAGATTTTCAACCAAAATTTTATTTGTGAGAATTCTTCACTATGTGAATTACATAAATGAAACATCAGCTTCATACTTGATAATTCAGTAGCACATTTTTTTTTATTTCTGAAATGAATCTTAAAGGTGAGAATATTGGGAGATCTCCTTCAGAATGTCTGCTAAGGCGAGGGGCCTTGGAAACCTTTCCTCCAGAGACATCCAGAACCACGAGGCTCTCGGCCTTCACCAAGGTCCATCTGGGAGTCACAGAGTGCTGGTTGCTTCTGGCTGCCTATGTGACTCCAGGCAACCATATGCAAACTGAGAAATGCAGCAAAGATCGGGTGCTTTGTCTGTATGACAACAAATAATGGGATATTTGCAACCAAGAGACTTTTGGGTGAATCTTGAGTCATCCTCTGGAAATTCCTAAGAACAACCTCCAAGGAATTTATAGGATTGGCCATTGTACCTCCTTCTTCGTGATGTCCTTGTGGGATGACCTCATTTACCTGTCAGAGTCTATGCCTCCAGTTCTGATGATGTCCTGGTCACTATTGTCAGACCTCTAGAGTTTCCCTGCCAGTGTGGCAGTAACGGCCAGGGCTCGCCCCATGTCCACGTACTCCTATATATTCCCAGCCTCCTTTGCAGGTAGCTAGGCGCCCTAAACCCCAGCTCTGGCCAGTGGGATGTGGACCACAGAGAACTTCCGGGTCCCATCCTTCCAGACATCCTGGGAGTCTTTCATGTTCTCATTTCCTGTCACGTGATCTCAGAGCCACTCTTTCCAGATGGCAGGGCTACAGATGGAGGAGGGACACCTCACTTTTCCTCCTCATTTCACTTTGTGAATGCGTGAAATGAGCATTTCTTGAGGTTCAGGCTGAGACTGGGAGTCAGCCCAGCCCGTTGTGTCCGGCCAGTCCTCCAGGATGTCCCCCAGGTGTATCTCCCAAAACCCTCAGGGTCTCTTTGGCTGCTCCCTCTTTCTCACCCAGCTCTGTTAGGGTTCTGGGGACCCACCTCTCTTCCCTCCTGTTCAGATCTCATCAACTCTCGTCTGGACCAACATCGTGGCCTTCAAGCCTGTCTTCCTCCATCCTTTCCCTCCTGTCTTTAGAAGCTGTCGGAATTAACTTTTTGAAACACAAATCTGACCATGTCGTTCCTTTTCTAGAAAACCCTAGGAGGTTCTCTTCAACCTCTAAAGCACCAGAGACCTGCAGCTTGCAGGCCATCCTCCCTGCACCCCACAGCCACCCACCTCGCCTCGCCTGCACCGGGGTGCGTGTCTGCTGCTCCCTGGGTGGGTGCAGGCCTCGCTGCCCTGACCCCCGCATGCACTGCCCTGCTTTCCTTCCCTTGGATCCTGACTCATCACTCAAGGCCTGCGCAGATGTGCTTTTCTCGGCCGCCAACACCTCAGGCAGAATAAGTTCTTCCCTCTCTCTTCCTTCCACCCTACTCAGCACATATTTCCATAATAGCCTGTGTTCCCCAGGGTGTTCATAGCTGTTAAGCAGAAATAAAGAGCTACGGGGTCAAGAAGTTGGGGAAACACTGGAATGAATCAGAGTCGAGCAGGTCTTAACGTTGTGAGCTTGTGTGTTTGGCATGCTGGTGTCGTGTGGCTCTATAAGAGGGGCACAGAGTCAGCCGCACCTCCCAGCCTCATGCATTTCTGGAGAGCGCCGCATGGGGAGAGGGTAAGGGAGTCCATCCTCATTTCATTTTATTTTAGTTTTTTTAGGGGGAAGAACTATGGCTGCGCAGCTGGGATTATAGCAGTAAGCCACTATGCCCACGTTGGTTTTTTTCTTTTCTTTTTTTGTTTGTATATTTTGTTGGTTATTTGTTTTGTTGTGTTATTTTGTTTCATTGTTGAGATGGGGTCTTGGTGACTCTTTTTTGGGTGGGGGGCAAGGCTGGTCTTTAACAGTGATCCTCCTGATCTCTGTCTCTAGAGTAGCTGGGATCACAGGTGTGAGCCAGCACTTCTGGCCTCTGTCCTCTCATTTTACAGATGGGGAAACTGAGGTCCAGAGCACACAGCTGGTGAATGGCCAAGTGGACAGCACTGGAAGAGTGAGCCTGCTGGAGGTGGAAAAGTGTGCCTGCCTGCCAGGGTGGCTTCTCTTCCAGTGAGGGAGGTGCCCTGTAGGGCCATTGCCTACCCAGCAGGAGTGGGCCACACTGTTCGGTCCCCAGCCTCCAGGAGTGCTTGCCTTGTGAATAAATGTGCACCGTGTCCCAGCGGACATTTCGGGGGCTGGACTGCAGACTTTAGGGTGGACTGTCACGTACCCTCCCTTGTCACATAGAGGCATGTGGACGCCAGTGGGACTTCCTAGGGGTTATTCTATCACTGTTCCATGAGGCCCAGTTTCAGCAACACATGGCACAGTCACTGCTTCCCAGATGTTCTTCTGAGAGTCTTTCAGATACTAATTTATCTGTGTGACATGCTGTGGTTGGATGTGGCTTAATTTTGCTCCCCAGGAGTCTGCTGTGACTGGGGGCTTGGTCCCCATGTTGGTGGTATTGAGAGGTGGAATCTTAAGAGGTGTGACCTAGCAGAAGGGAAGTCCTTAGGTCACTGGGAGAGGGATCTCCTTGGAAGGGATTGTGGGACCCCAGGATCTCCCTGCTTCCTGGTTCAAGATGTGATCTTCCCTCCTTAGTCTCCTTGCCTGTGGTCTGTACCTCCATTAATGAGGGTGGAATTTGGTCTGGTTTGTCCCCTGCTGTCTCTTTGGGGCCTGGAATAGTGTGCTAGGTGCATAGCTGGTGCTCAGGAAACATTTAGTGAAGAACTGAAGATTTATGGAGAAGTGAGCCTATCCTTTTGCAGAGTGTTAACCATGTCTCTCACACCAGAGATGGTGCTACAAGGAACAAGGCCTTCCCCCAAAAAGCATCAATGGTGAACCTTTAAAATGCACCACCCCAGAGAACTGCAGTCACTGTTCCTGGCCTCCTGTTTAGATGGGATGTGGCTGGTCCCACCAGCTGGCTCCCTGCTTCCTCCCGCACAAACCTTTCCTCAGTCCCCATCGCAGGCTTTGGCTCTTAGCCCAAGTTAAGGTTCTGACCCACCATCCCTGCTGCTTTGCTCTATTGTCCCAGACAACGTGAGAACAAGATTGTCAAGCCTGTTGCACTTGATGCTTCTTGCTCAAAGCCGTCACCTCTCACCACCATTGTTTGCTGGAAGTCATCAGGAGACTACTCTGCAAGTCGTCCCAGCCCTCCTGAACAAGAGAAGGGAAAGAACTTCTTAATTTTGTTGGAGGCTGAGGTAGGCTTCCCCTTGGTGGAGTCCCCGCTACCAGTGAGACTCACTCCCGGGCTCCTTAGCAGTGTGTGAGGCAGGCCCTGCTCGGGAAGACACACAAGTTGAGCGTTGTCACCTCTGTAAGGATAAATGAAAACATCGTCACCCAGAGACCTTCAATAACTGAAGAAAGCAGGGGGCCTGTACCGAGCAGGTGGTATAGCTGAGCACTGGGAAGCCATGGCCTCTCTCATCCCTTCTGGATGCAGTCACGGTCATTGTCACAGAACAGGCAGGCAAGCGAGGTCTTGCAGTCAAAAGGTCTGCCCTGGGGTTCAACTGGACTCCCACTTACCTGTCATAAATGGTATCTTTTGTTGGGGTCCTAGTAGGACCTCTAGCATCTATTCTTTCTGGAATCCTTTACTTTTCCTAAGTTGATTTTTTTTAACTGGGGTTTGAACTCAGGGTCTCACACTTGCTAGGCAGGAGCTCTACAACTTGAGCCATTCCACCAGTCCTTTTGCAAAACCTTGAGCTAAGGTTTTGCAAACTATTTGCCCAGGCTGGCTTCGAACCTTGGTCCTCCTGAGTAGCTAGGATTACAGCTGTAAGCTACAAGCACCTGGCCTAAATTAGTCATTATCTTACCTCTTCTTCTGCCTTCTCTTCTTATTATTTCTTTTTTCCTTCTGAAATGGGGTCTTGCCCAGGGGCTGGCTTTGAACTTGCAGTCTTCCTGCTTCAGATTCCTGAGTAGCTGGGGTTACAGGTGTTTGCCATCATGTCTGATCTGCGTCTTTGTAAGAACCACGCCTCAGATGCATGCACAAGGCCCTGGGTTCCATCCCCAGCACGCACGCGTGCACACACACACACACACACACACACACACACACACACAAACTCACACACACACACAATCTGTGTGTGGGGCACAGGAGACTCATAGCTGTCTGCACGTCTGAATCACCCAGGGACCTTAGAGATGACTAAAAAAATGGGTCCCACCCTGAGAGAACCTAGGGTCAGGAGTGACCTGGTGTTTTTTTTTTTTTTTTTTTTCTAAAATTCCCCATGCAGCCCGGGCCTGGAACACCTGGGTGGCACGGAAGCTCTCAGACTTGGGTATGTACCAGAACTTCCGGAGGGTGTGTTAAGACACAGACTGGGCCCCACCTGTGGATTCTGGTTTGGTAGATCTGGGTGGGGGGAATTTCTAACCAGTTCTGTTAGTGTTGTTGTTGCTCGTCCAGAGCCAGTGCTTTGAGGATTACTGGGTTCCAGTGGGCTAGTCGCATTTCATAGGTGACACAACTAAGGAACAGGTGAAGGGGCAGCAGTACCTGATGTGTGTGTGGGTAGGACTTTGAATCATTAGGGTCCCTTGCTGACCCACATGTCTCCCTGTCCTTCACCTTTACATCACGGAGACTGTCACTGATGCTTTGAGGTCAGTGAACTCTTCTGTCCACAGCAGGTGCTCAGCAAGGTAGTGGGGCTGCACTGCCTGTTACCTGGAACTGTGGCCATTACTGTCCCCTTCCTCCCTTGGCCCCAGACAGCACTCTCTTAGACTCCCGGGTGCCTCCCTTGGGGCACCTCCTTCCTTGGTATCAGTGTCTGTTCATCTGTGAGCCTCCCCCATCAGTCTGTGAGGTTCTCAACAGCAGGAATGTGTATGATTCAGCGTGGAGCCCAGTGTGGGGCGTGGAGCTGGGAGTAGAGCTGGTGAGGATGACGGCCTGGGTGGCTCAGGACCTCAGTGCTGTGAAAAATCACAGGCTTACAGCTCAGGCGAGCGCTCTGGGTTTGTCTGATGTGCTGAGTGCTGGATGCGGAGCCCAGCAGCAGCACGTGGCCTGACCTTGTGGCACCTTCAGGGCTTCATAACAGCACGTCCATCAGCCTCTCACGCCAGGATGCCTGCTGAGCCTCTGGCCACCTCAGAGAGTACTGCTGACACCACTCTGCTGTCATCTCTGGAGACATCCCCTCTTTCCTGCATTTGGGCATGTCAGCCACGAAGCCCGGAGGGGGCCCACTAGCTGACCTTGCTGTCTACACTTCCCTACATCTTTCTCTTGCTTCTGTGTCCCCAAAGTCTCTGATGTAGGTCACTAAGGAAGGTGAATGCAGAGTGGGAGGCACCTGGAAGTGGGGTGAGGGGTCCCTGCAGAGTTTTCCTCCATTCTCTCCTTCTTTGTTCCTGCTGGCTAGCTCCCAGTCACCACAGCTCTCTCTGGACTTAGGAGGAGTAAACTCCTAAAGTGGCTTCCCATGCCTGTCCTCACAGTGGCCAGGATGACATCTGTAAAAATGCTAGCGATCGCACTCCCCAGTAAACTACTCCACTGGCTTTCCATCAGCCCGTGAATACAAATCAAGCCCCTGCTGCTGCTCCCTGGCCACACGGGCTTGTCCCTCTCCTTGCTATTGGTCTCCTGGTTCTCAGGTCCATGTGACCTTAGGGGCTTCCCTGGCTCCTAGAGCCCCTTTCAGTCTTCATTAGATGGTGGACTCTTTTCTTCTGGGTGCTTGCTAGTAGCTGAAACTGGCTTTCCTTAGTAGCCGTCTGTTCTGCTCAAGAGTGTGGGGAACTTCTCCGTCTCTTTCATCACTGTGTCCCCATGTCCAGCAGTAATAATCTCAGGGAGTCAAACAGCTCTGAGCTGTGGGTTCACAGAACAGACAAATCAGCCTTGCTCTCCCAAATGCCTGTGGCCTCATTCCAGAGAAGCTGTAGATTGTTCTGGAAAGCCCTGGCGAGGTGTTGTGCCATTTGCATCCCTCTTTTCACCTGAGGCTCATCCAGCATTGTGAGCCTCAGTGTGCACTGGGATGGAGGTGGCAGTTCACATTTCCTCCATGCTTGGCCCCAGAGGTTGGGATGCTCCCAAGACAGCCCTACAGCCAGATGACAAGCAACTCGGGGGGTGCACAGAGCACCACCCTGAGTCAGAGACCTGGGTCAGAATTTGGCCTCTGACATATACTGGTGGTCACTGAGCCTGTTGTCTCATCTGTAAATGGGACAATTATACATACTGCACAGCCTGGTCATAGGGACATAGTAGCAATCTGCCAGGAGCAGAGGTCCCCTCTTCTTTTCCAGTTCCTAAGAAAGTGTCCAGCACATAATAGGTACTCAATAATTTGTCACAGTCAGAGGTCTTATTTAACACAAAATAAAGCAAACTACATGTTGGAGAGACCTTAGCAATTGTGCAGCCGGCCTTTAATTTACAGCTGTGAGCTGGAGACTCAGGGAGTTTGGAAAGCTGTCACATGAGTCTGGGTCTAGGCTGGGATGGAGCCCACTCTTCTCTGATTCCCAGCCCATGCACCCCAAAGGCCATGTTGCAGCTTCTTCACAGATCCCCTTCTGTCTCCCCCTTCCTTCAACCTCACATTGACCCTGCTCTGTTCTCTGCCTCCTTTGCTGGACCAGATGTTCCCACATCTGCATGTGTCTCTCTCTTTCTGAATCTGACAGGTTGGGAATTTATACCAGGGAGCAAGTCGAGTGCACATTCCAAGGGAGGAGACTTTAGAAATCTAGCCAGAGCAGATCCTAGTCGCTAGTCCCCCTTTCCCCATGGTGGGCACTGGGGGGACCCTGGTAATGCTGCCTGCACTTGGATAGGCTCCCCTGGAGAGGGTGACAGGTAGGGGAGCCCAGGGAACCCCATTCCCTGTCTTTCCCAAATGTTGGAGTTGGAGGCTTTAATCCTCTGCTCTATTTGGTTCTCTCTGGAGTGAAGGGACCCAGTGGGAGGTATGGTGGGGACTCTAAGGCTGAGAGTCTAACTCAAGTGCCTCTGGGGAAGGATGGAGGGCTGGGTGGCCTTGGCCTTGCAGAGGATGCAAGGCTGACCTGGACCCTGGCTTGCCTGGGGACACTCCAGCCTGGCCTTATGTTTGTCACCAAGGCCAATCTGGAGCACATAGTGGGTGTGCATGCAGTGAAGTTATTTTGCTAGACATTGAACTGAAGTAGCCTCGTGACCTTGGCCACGGACTTGCTGGGCTCTGAGCAGCAGTCTCCACATGCTCTCTGGTGGCCTGCCAGGTCCCATTGGGGCCTCTCCATTCAGGCCTCCTTTTTCCAGGCTGTCCCCCTGGCCTCAGCACCCCTATATAGTCAACTCTCTGCTGTTCAGGTGCTGTCCCTCAGTGGTCCCTGGGGGTGCAGATAAAGCCACTGTGTCAGGTGCGGAGCAGAAGCCTGCTGGCCTTGGGGTAGGTTCCTCTGGGGGCTACCTTAGACCTTTGCAGGCCCCTCCAACATTGGAAGTTTTCCTCTCAGGTCTTCTTGGCCTCCAGGCCCTTATCTGCCCCTTCTTCTAGAGGAGGCCCTTTCACAGTTTCACCTGGTCTGCCTCTGGGGCTGTTTTACCTCTAACCGTGTCTCTTGGCTGTGGTCTGTGCTCCTCTCCAGGCTGTCAGCTTAGGACGCACCTGGTTTGTTGCCCATTGCTGTACCTCAGTGCCTGGAACCCTGCTAGCGCAGAGTAGGCGCTCAATAAATACCCGAGGACAGACAGAGAGGACAGAAACAAGGGAGGGAAAGGAGGCAAGGTGCAGGGGGGTGAGCAACTCCGGGAGAGGAAAGGTCTGCGCTGGAGGCGGGGCTGTGCCCAGGATCTCGGCCGGCCCAGGCACCGAGCGGTGGGCGCTCTTGCGGCGGACGCCGGCTGGCCGGCAGGTGGCGGTGCGCCCTCGGCTGCGCGGCGGCGCGGGGAGCCGGCGAGTCCCCTCCTCCCGCGGTTCCCTCCCCTCGCCGGCTCCTTTCTCTGCGCTCTTGCTCGCGCTCCCCAGCGCCCTCCCGCTCTCCCGGCCGCGGTCTCCCTCGCCGCGCCGCCCCGCCGCCGCCCCTCGGCGACCATGGCGCACCGGGGACCCCCGCGCGCGCCGACGGGCCCCGGCCCCACCGCCCGAGTCCCGAGCCCCGGGACGCCGCCGCCGCCGCGCTGGCCGCGCTCGCGGCCGCTCCTGCTGCTGCTGCTCCTGCTGGCCGCCTGCGGGGCGGCGGGGCGCTCCCCCGAGCCCGGGCGCCTGGGTCCCCGCGCGCTGGTGACCCGAGTACCACGGAGCCCGCTTGCGGGGCGCGCGGAGCCCGGGGGCCGCGAAGACCGGCAGGCGCACGGCGCAGAGCCCGGCGCCCCGGGTTCCGATCCCGGTCCCGTTCCCGGTCCCGACGAAGACGGTGCCCCAGCTTCGAGCAGGAGGCGCTGGGCGCGGGCGGCGCCGGTGGCCGGAGCGGCTTCGCGGGCGCAGGTCTCGCTCATCAGCACGTCGTTCGTGCTCAAGGGGGACGCGACACACAACCAGGCGATGGTGCACTGGACGGGCGAGAACAGCAGCGTAAGTGACCTCCGCGCGCTCCCCGCGGACCTTGTCCCGGACACCTGGCCCCAGGGAGACTGTCACAGCCCTCCACTTCCGGACCACCCGCGGTCATCCTGGCGGGCGTTCCTGGCCACTTGGGGATGCGCGTCACCTCCGCGGCGCCCCTACTGGCCTCTGGTCACGGGTTACTTGGGAGAAAGGTCCCCAAATATGTGAGCCTCTTTCTCAGAGAGCATTCCCCGTAGATTTCAGGACCCTGAACACCTCGGGGGTTCCACCCTGGCTTCCAGATCTCATTTTGGGAGGGAGGCCCCAGAGGCTTCAGGACCCGGGCCACCTGGGGTGCCTCCAGGTTCTTGAGGGCCACCCTAGCTCTGTGTTGCCTGGATGGCCCCACACTCCACCAGGTCTTCCCTGCATGCAGTCTGCGATTTCTGGCTCCAGGATCCTCCCTACTGGAGACCCCTGTGGGCTCCAGGACTTCCTTCAGTTCCTCATGCTGTTCTGCCACTCTGGATTCCGGCGTTGGGACTGAGGCTGCCTTGGAGTCCCGCTTAACGTGCCTGAATGCGCCTGGACCTGCCTATCCCTTGGTTTAGTAGCTCAGCGCTACAGCGGCTGGGAACTCCTGCCCCACCCCCTCCCGCCTCAGGCCACACTGGCTTCCCTGTAGCTGAAGTTCGCTACCCCTCTCCCTCTGATGGGGGCCTCCAGCCCCTCCTACCCCCTCTCTCATTCAGCCCCAGAGGCACGGGGAACCCCTTACTAATTTCAGGGTCAGGGGAGCGCTGTCTCAGCTGTGCTTTTCCTAATGAAAGAATGATGGTCACTCTGGGATCCCCTGAGGCAGCCCCAGGTGGGTCCTTTTCAGGAGCAAGTTTGGGAGAGGGGGGTGGGAAAGCGCTGATTCTCCAGGGAGGGGCATGTGTATGAGGAGGGGAGGAGATAGGAATTTCACTCCTCCCATGTGCTGGAGAAGGGATAGGGTGACTGGATAAATATGTTGAGTCAGGGCAGTGGACTTGACTGGTTGGGAGCCCAGTGTTTCCCTCTCCCTGAGTGCAGGTTCCTTCTCTGGGCTTGGGTCATTTCTGGCATCTTGGTTTAGACTAGCAGCCTTCAGAGGGCAGAGCTGATGTCCCGGAAGTGGCAGGCCAGCAGGGGGCAGTCAGGGCGCTGACTGGGCCTGGGGGCTGCTCCATCGGTATCAGACTCAGGTGTGCAGCTGGGCCCAGCCTTTCATTGGTGGACAATACTTGTGAACAAACTGTGGTTTTGTTCCATAAGCCATTCCCGAGGACTGAAAGGTAACCCGGAAACTGAGAACTCCAAGGACCAAATAAACACAGAGTAAGTCCTGTGGATCAGAAATCTCTAAACTGATCTGCTGAGGTTGTTGATCCAGCTAGCCTACTCCTGTCCCCTTGCCATTTAGCTTCTCCGGGAAACACTGGGTTGGGGTGGAGGAGACACAGAAACGAGACCAGCTGCCTCCAGCATGGGCTGATGCTACCCGACCCCATTCTGAGCTGGGAGCCCAGGTGCCTGGACATTGAGGAGGGAGCTTGGCCAGCAGGCGGGGGCCCTGGGTTAGGGAAGGAGCCTCTGGCTGTCTCCTGAGTGGGGTGACAGGTGGAGTGGGTGGACTTGTATCCTGGTTGTGGGCAGGTGAATGCTGCGGGGAGGGGTCGTAAGTAGGGGTGGGAGTGGGGGCCATGCTGGCTTCTCTTTAGTGAGCACAGAAGTCCAAGGAACCAGAGAGGAGCGTCCTGCAGCCAGCGGGAGGGTGGGGCTAGGGTGTGGATAGCAGGCCAGCTTGGCACTTGGATACCTAGGAGGCAGAACTGCTCCATTGAGATTAGTGGGTGTGGGCATCTTGCAGGGTCAGGAAAAGGCTCCCCAGGCATTTGGCTTAATCCCCTCTCCCCTCCTGCGCCTGCACTCACCCATACTCTGCAATGGGCAAGAGGGGAGGACAGACGGGGTTCCTCTCTGGAAAAGCTGGTCCCCCTTCCGCTGGAGAGCTGCAGATGCATTCAGTCTCACCTTGCCTGAGAAAATCCAGAAGCGGTGGAGGAAGAAGAGCAGGGCTGCACTGAGAGCTGCCTCAGTGAAACTGCCTCTTTAAATCCTCAGTGCTGGCTTCATGCGTAGCATTGCTTTCTTGGCTCATGAAGTATCTTAGAAAAATGCACTTTGCACTCTCCACTCTCAACCCGCAGCCACAGGGACAAAGATTGTAGCCAGCACTTGGCAGTTGGCTTCATCTCCACTTGAAAGCACCATCTTTGAAAGCTGCAACCGGGGAAGGAAGGAACTGAAGGCCTCTTTGCTGTGCTTTGTAAATGTTAGGCCTGCTCCTTGCTCCCTGCTCTCTGCAGACGTGGTCAACAGCAGAAGTGTTGACTTTGCCATCTCAGGTATTTTTCGAAATTAAAAAAGCATTGGAGGGAGAGGGGTGGACTTTTACAAATGGCATCCGAGAGCAGGCCACTAAAAGGAATGATCGAATTCAAGCTGGCTCAGAGACAATTCCCCCATATGCGAGTTTTCCCCGCAAGGGCTGCATTCTTCCTGCTCCCATGGAGATATGGACGAGCACTTGTTTGGAAGTTCAAACACTGCCTCTGTGTGTGACGTTTAGCTGTAGCAAGAAATTGTTATATGTGAAGTTCATGTTTCATTGAAACCAAGCTGCGTTTCCTTTTTATGGACCCAGAAAAGGCTGTGGTGCACACACAGCTCCAGGGTTTGCTTCTCCCGTGCTGCCCTCGGATAAATATTACAAGCTGCTACTCTCTGCCTCTGGGGTGGTGGGCTTCCTGTTACCCTGATGGGAATGTGTGGTGCCACGACACGACTCAGTTGTACTGTTTCTGGGAAATCCAGTAATGATTAGGCTTATTTTCCACATTGCCCTCTGGAGCTCCTTCCCTCAAGACACGTGAACTTCAACTTTGATCCATCATTTGACATGAATGTGAGCTTCCCACTGCTAGGTCCTGTTTGTGGCTCCTTGCTCCCTGAACCTGTTTACCAGACAGATGGGCACCTACCTACCTCTCCCCTTTCCTGCCCGCCCCCTCCTCACTTTCCACAGCTGCCCTGAGCTGATTCAGTGCCACCTCTGGGGAAGTGGAGGGGGTCACTTCCCAGAGAGATCACTGAGATTAGCCACAGTCTGCTCTGGGGTCCTGATTCGCCCCCTTATTCGTGCCTATTTACAAGCCTTACAGAGCTGGAGCTTCAAGTCAGAAGAGCTTCTGAGGCTGGATTCTCCCAGTTAGAAGGTCAACAACAGGCCATCAGTGTCAGTTTCTCCTAGTGACATGGGAATTGGGTCACAACACCTGCAGGGGTGTCGAGTCCCCTCGGGGCAAGTTCATTAGTTTTTCTGGGGTTGCTGTGACAAAGGACCACAGAGTGGGTGGCCTAAAACAATAGCCTTCTTCCCTGGAGAGTGGAAGTCTGAGGTACAGGCGTTGGCTGGGCTGGTTCTTCTCTTCTTGGCTCGCAGATGGTATCTTTCTGTGTGTGTCTGTGTTCTGATGCCCTCTTCTTAGAATGACACCAATTACATTGCATTAAGGACCGCCATAATTAATTCATTTTAACTTCATCACCTAATGAAAAGCCCTGTACCCAAATATAGTCACATTTGGACATGCTGGGGTTAGGATTTCAATATAGAAACTTGTTTTGAGGAGGTGAACACAATTCAACCCCTGATACTAGGGAAAGGGTTTCACTTCCCTTTGTATCCATGGGTGTAGCATGGTGGAGCTTGGATTAGTCTAGTGGGAGAGGCAGCTAGATATAAGAGGTGGGTGGCCAAGAGGCGGGTGGTGTCTTCCCCTCAAGGGAAGACTGCATGGCAGAGGTGGCACCAGGAGGACTGCATGGCAGAAGGGGGAATATATAGGAGATGGAGAAGAGGATTCAACAGGAGGGACAGCTTGAGTGAGGTCTGGGGGGTAGGATTTTGAAGACACATGTGAATCCTATAAAGAAACAGTGTGCAGACAGAAACTAGAGGAAAGAAGCTGGGGAAAGGTGGGCGAAGCCAGCTCATGACGGATCCTAAGTGTGCAGCCGGGGGGTGGTGGATGTCGACAGTTAAGCCTAGGAGCCAGCTTGCCTGGGTTTGTGTCTCAGTCCTGCCATTGCTGGCACAGGGACCCTGGGCAAATGTAGGAGGTGCTTGTGTCTTGGCAATGGAGAAGTACGGGCTCTTAAGTTGCTTGTGCAGTGAGATATTCCAAATCAAATGCGTAGGTCAAAGCTTGGTGCAGAGTAAGAGCTCAGTAATTGGTATCCAGCTCCAGTCTGCTCAGAAGGGACACTGAAGGTGCTATGGAGGATGGGGCTGGTGGGAATGCTGACGGATGAGCAGGGAGGAGGCTGCTGCCCGGCTGAGGCTGTGGCCAGGGCTGGGGCGCTGCAGGAGGGAAGGGTGGGTCTGAGGGAGGTCTCTACGTGAGGCTGCATGTGGTCTCTGGACTCAGCAGTTCTCCACCTTCCTGAGCACTGCTGGGCTTCTGTGCTCCAGCTCTGCCTCCAGTGTCTGGAGACCATCGGAGTTCTCATGAACGGGTCCAAACCTGGCTTCAATGCTGACTTGTAGCCTTGTGTCTGATGGCTGTAGCGTTGTGATGTCATCTCCCTTCTTCTTACAGCTGAGTTTGGTCACTCCAGGGCACAGGGCTTTACCTACAAGGCCACAGACCTTCCTGAGTGCTAGTTTGGAGCCCCAGCCACCATGGAGTGGCCTTCCAGGGTTGAGGATGGATGCTGGTTGGAAGAGCGGTCTGGCTCAAAGTTATGAGCTGCGGCCTGTCAGCTCATAGGTGGTGTGTGTCTGACCAGATGAAGTGCTTTCTGTCATGTCAGCCATCACCAAGGTACCCAGCTGCCATTCTGAGTGAGACAGAGGTTAAGGGACACAGTGACTGGTGCCGAGAGTGCTGTCAGGAGCTGACTGCTGATGTATGAGCCACAGGACCTGGGCCTGGAGACTCTATGAAGGAAGATAAGGGTACCAGGGGAACATGTGGTGTGGGACAGGTGACAGTGCTGGGGATGTTTTGGTGAGCAAACCTCAGCCTCTTACCCAGGGACTGCCTGCCCTGTGCTAGGGGTGACCTGGGGGTCTCTGCTCTTCAGAGTGGCAGTGCCTCCAGGGACCACAGATGGGGCTGAGGAGGATGTTTGTGTCCAGAACTAGAAGTGGCCTGGCCTTGGCTCCCACCAGCTGCTTTCCAGAGGGTCAGATGAAGCAGGTGGCACTTGCCCTAGGGGACTGCTGGTGGCTCTTTGCAGAGATTCCAGAGAGGTTGGGAGACATGATCTCTCTCTCCCTCTCTCTCTCTCTCTCTCTCTCTCTCTCTCTCTCTCAGTGTGGGTCCTTGTTTGGTACTCATGTGCCAAGTGTCATCCCGGGCACTGAGGAAGGGTCCCATAGGATGAGGTCCTTCTCTTGAAGCACTCATGGTCCAAAGATAGTTCCCGAGAGCCCCAATGCCTGTGGAGTGTGCTGGGGACAGCTGTGGTGACATAGATGGGGGAGGGGTTGGTGGGGAGAGACAGCTCCTTTGAACTGGGTAGGGGTCTGGACAGCTACAAAGGGGCCACAGGTGGTGGAAAGTTGAGACAGGGAGGTGAGAGCCTCAAAGGGGTGGCTGTTGCTGCAGGGACTGAATGTTGTCTCCATCACATGTCCCTTGAAGCAGGGGCTTTCTCGGGGGTGCATGCTCCTGGCATCTCTTGGTAGGGGTCTGAAGGAGTCTCTTGCTTTTGGCTGCATGGTCACTTGACACTTCCCTGGTGTCACTGTGTGTGCCTCCTGGTGTGGAGGGCATCTGCCTTCTTTTGCCTTCTCATCTAGGTTCAACAGGTGTGGTTTCCGCCATCCGCCATGGACTTCCATCCCCCCGCATCTCCCATAAGCTGCTCTCTCTGTGTGTCTCCTCAAGTGCCGCCATGTTGGTGTTGGTTCTGAAGATCCCTGAGGAGCCCCACCCCCAATTCCTGAAATGCACTCACTGACCTGAAGGTCTCTGCCCCACTGAGTCCTTGCCTAGGCCACATGGAGACCGGAAGAGTGACCGAAGGGTGTGTGTGTGTGTGTGTGTGTGTGTGTGTGTTTGTGGGTTCGTGGGCTCCAGGTTGGTACCCACCTGGCCCTGGCTGACTTGCAGGAGGGTGACACTGTCTTCAGCTCTTGTGTATAGGTGAGAATGTGGGCAGCCAGCAGGGCTGGGTGTGGGCTGCAGGTTCTTGTGCCTCTCTGGAGGACCTGAGCCCCACGTGCTGGAAGCACTCCTGAATGAGCAGCATGCTGTGCTCCAGGCCTCTCCAGAGACCATCAGTGTTAGGTTGGAGGCTGGGTCACCAGGGGCTGGCTGGGGGTACGGGGGTGTTGATGTGGGTGGCGCTGGTGGGACCCAGGACAAGTGTGCTCCATGCCTCTGACCTGACCCTGTGGTCTTCTCCTCTGCCCTCCAAAGTACCTACTCTGTCTTCCCTCTTGCCAACCCTTGGTTGGAAGCTCAGTCCTCTGATGCTTGTCTCTAGCTTGAAGTGCTAGCTGTTCTCCATCTTTCCAGCCGCCCACGAACCCACGCTTTCTTGGGCCTCAGTTTCCCCATTGGTAAATTTAGGGGCAAGGCCAGGCGATGTCCAAGGTCACTACCAGTCCTGATACATCTGTCAATTGATTTGTATCTTGGTCACAGTCATGGAGACCAGTACTGAAGCAGAGCAGAGCTGAGGAGCTCAGTGCTGGTGCTCACAGAGGCCTCTGCTGAATGTGCCGAGGGCCAGGTTTTAACGCACAGGTGTCCAGTGCAGACTTGAGCGTCAGGCACAGCTCGTCTCACTCTGCACCTGCTGTTTGTCCTTAGATGAGGACAGAACCTCTCCGAGCCTTGGTTTCTAGTCTGTAAATGTGTATAACCATCTCTATGTGCGAGGCCGGTGCTGGGGCTGGGGTCCCCCACAGATGGAGCTGATCAACAAATTGCCACTGTCCCTCTTCGTTTTGTAGTTTTCCAAGACCTTCAGCACTACCTCGGTCTTCATTCTCTTCTAGTAACTAGCTCGAGACTCAGCTCCTAGCTCGAGACTCAGCTCCTAGCAGCTGTTTGTTGGGCATCTGTCCTGTGTTTACTGCCAGGCTGCAGCAGAACCGAGTCAGGCCCCTCTGGGTCAGGACAGAGCTCATTCCAGAGCCTCCCAGGAGCCACGTGAGTCTGCACTAGGGGTCTAGGGAGACATCTGGGAGGAGGTGCAGGTGGAGCTGATCTGAAAGATGAGGAGGGGGTTTGACCTGGGCTGAGGCCAAGGCTGGACAGTGAGATATTAAAGCTGTAGGGGCCTGAGAAGCTTGGAGAACTCAGGGCAGAAAAGGGACACCCCTGCAACCACGAAGTCCAACACAAAGACAGAAAGCCCTTTGACAAAGCTCCTGAGCCTGTTTCGCAAACCCACTTGTACATTAATGAAGGGGCTACTTCATTTGAAGGTGCAGAAGGTTCCGGAGAGTACTTTGAAAGTGGTTGAAAATTAGGCTCGTTCTGCAGCATGCCTGTGGGTTAGAGTGTGGCCCGTGGCAGTCATGGCCTCTTCAGAGTTGTCGTTTCTCTACTCCATGATGGCTTTATAGCAGTCAGGCAAGGACTTGCAAGGCAGACAGGCGGGCAGAGTCAGAGCGATCTGAACACCGGCTGGAATACCTTCAAGGACTGAGCTTGCAAACTGCCTTCTGACTCGGGCCCTGCTGAGCTGGTATTTTTAGACTCCAAGCATGAGTTGTTTGTAAATGGTTACCAGTGGCCACTTTGTGTGCAGCCCTCCCAGCTTGGATGGGTAGGGAGACTGGTGCCCTGAGGAGCCAGGATGTCGTTGCAGCTGCTGTCCTTCCGACATCCTTTTGGAAGGCCAAGGGGTGGGGACTAGACTCTGACCATCAGGAAGGCAAAGTCCCCATCTACAGAATTTGCAAGACGTGGGCTAGCGTGAGGATTCCTCCATGTGCTGCCTTAGCTGTGGGAATCACACAGGAGCCTTGTTTGGGTGTGAGCTAGATCCTGGACGTTAAAGAAACCACACACACTTGCATCCATAGCCCTTCATTTTGCCAAAGTGGACGGTGGGGACAGTCATGCCTGCACTCCCTCTTGACCCCACACTGCAGGTTCCCACGGGTGCAGGCACATGGCTCCAGACCTGCACCTAAAGGTTGAGAAACGCAGGTCCAGACACTTTGTTCTCAGCCTACCCAGGTGCAGCCCAGGGAGGGAGCTACCAAGCCTTCTCTCCATGAAACCTAAGATCAGGGACCCCAAGGAGTGGTACTCACCATCTAAGCTTCATTCATCATTCTTTAAAACCGAACAGGGATCCTTGAGAGAGAGGGCTCCCTGGAAATATTCTTTCCAGGTGGAAAAGTTCCTTCTTTTGCTTTTCTGTAGCAGTTACTGGATTTGCACAGAAATTACAATCTTTTAATTAGTTTCTTCTCACACCAGTTCGAAGATCTTAAAATAATGGCATTCCTCTTCCTTAGTAATTTTCTTGCAAAAGCAGATAATTTGCTACAATGTTGAGCTCGCTTTGACTCCGAACAGGGCACATCTCTCCTGCAGCACCATTTCCTGATGCTCAGAGATAAATTGAGTTCAAATTAAAGTAAGAAAAGAGCCGGGCAGAGTGCGCGGTTTCTATTCAGATCAGTTTTAATTCAGAAACGGTTCCTTATGAGCTTTCTTCACTGTGCTGGTTTGTGAAGCATCACAAGTAGAGATAGCATCTCCCGGCTCTGTGGAGAGGTGACATCTGCCAGCCAGGATGGCCTCTGAGCCCTTGCCGCTGATGTAAGGTGACCTCATAATCACATCTCTCACTGTTTACACAGTGCTCCCGATCAGTCATAATAAAATTAAAAATCACAGCTCCCGTTTACATACCCACTGGAGCAGGTCAAAGATGTCACCTCATTTAGACCTGGCGACAGTCATGGTATAGTCATCTTACAGATAAGAACAGTGAGGCCCAAGTGGCCTGAGGATTTGCCCAGTCACAGCTAATAAAGGCCAGAGATGTGATTTAAATTGCTTCATTCTTGAGCCCAAGTTCTTTTTTTAGTATACGAAACATTTTGATTCTTTTTTCTTTATTATTGTGGTAAAATACAAAGGACATAAAACAATGTTACAGGTACTTTTTTGTTGTGGTGGCACTGGGGTTTGAACTCAGGGCCTCACGTTTGCTGGGCAGGCAGTCTACCACCTGAGCCACTCTTGTCAGCCCTTTTTTTGGTGTTGGGTATTTCAGAGATATGGTGTCTCAAACTGTTTTCCTGGGCTGGCCTCAAACTACAATCCTGATCTCTGCTTCCTGACTAGCTACAATGCAGGCGTGAGCCACCGGTGCCCGGTGTTGTAACTATTTTTAAATGTACAGGTCGGTGATGTCAGACACACTTAACTTGTCGGGCAGCCACCACCATCCATCTGCAACAGTTTCTTATGTTCCCCAACTGGAACTGCCTCCGTTAAAACGGGCTCCTCCTTCCCCCCAGCCCCAGGTAACCACCTTTCTACTCTCTGTCTCCATGAGTTCCACGACCTTGGGGACCTCCTATGAGTGGAATCCTACAGTATTTGTTCTTTTATGGCTGACTTATTGTCAGCCAAATAGCCTCAAGGTTTCCACGTTGTAGCATGTGCCCACTATCCTTTTATTTAAGACTGCGTATGTTGCATGGTGTAGACGAGACCACCTTTTGTTTATCTGTTCATACATCATATATATCTGATGACAGGCATCAGAGTTATTCCCACCTTTTCGCTATCATGATTAATGCTGTGAACATTGGTGTACAGTTTTCTGTTCCAGTTCCTGGCTTCAATTCTTTCGGCTGTATACCCAGCAGCGGAGTTGCTGAATCACACGGGAGGCTATGTTTAATTTTTGGATTGAGCCTGAAGTTTGAGCTGCATCAGAAAAGGCTCTTATGTTTGCCTTGAGTTCTGTCCCCTTGTTGAGCAGCTGCTCAGCTGCAATCCCCAGAGAAACCCAGTGGCTAGGTTTTGGTGGGGGAAAACCACTCAGGGTGGCACCAGGAAAGGACACAGCATCATGACTACCAGGGGCTCATTTCACTTCTGTTTTGTTCTGATGACCTCTGTATTCTGCCATATGTGACCCCAGGGCAGGGGCTGTTGCCCTGAGCCCATGAAATCCACACCTGTCACCTTGGAGGATGAGAACTAGGCTGGTGTGGTGTTGAGTCAAGATGGAGATGGTCCTGAGGCACGGTCTGGGCTGTGGTTTGTACTTCAAGTTCAAGGCCATTCCTCCTCCTTCCCCATTGCAGGCCTTTCCCTATTGACTACCTCATTGACCAGTTCAGTAATTCAATTTTCACTCCATAAAAATAAAGCACTCAATAAAAAACCCTATGTTTTTCTCAATTCATTCGCATCAATACCACTTAACCTCATCCAAGTTTATTTTCTGATTTATCATTTGATGGCCAAATGGGGCTTCTGGGGTTATTTTGATTCCTGCAATCCAAAAAAGTCCTGTCCATGATCTGAGGCAGCTGTTGTGTGTTTGGCTCAGAGTTAGGCATGATGGAGCTCCCCCACCCCAGGATACACACCAGGGGGTTTCCTAGCCAGACCCCCGCCTGGCGTGGGATTTCTTAGCTCGCTGGGCCATGGACCCCCACCCACCTCACATCTGGAGAAGCCCACAGAACTTCTCCGGAATGTCCATTTTATAATTAGCATAAAATAAAATACGTAGGTTGAAAGAACAGCAGTTCTCTAGCAGTGAAGTTATCCAAACAGGAGAGCTAATTTCTTTGCTGACATGTTGACAAGAGCCAGCAGCAGCCATGGTGGCTGCCATAATTGTGAAGTTGTGTTTGGAGATCAGTGACAACTGGGACCCACCTGAGAGACACCTGTGGTTTCTGTTGGTGATGGAGGCCCAGGTACTAATGACACTGTTGTGACTGTGGCCTCTTTTGTAGTGGAAGATCAGCTTAATTTCTCTTAGAGTTGGTGAAAATAATGAAAAAGGTCATTGTTTGTCCATCCAAGTTCATGTGCCCTGCAAAGGCAAGCAGGGAGACTCAGACACATGTAGAAATAACAGTAATGTGAGGTTTAGTGGGACTGGAGAGGGGACAGACAGACCCCATCAGAATGATTCATCTCCTTCTCCACCTCCAGCCCTTGCCCTTGTGTCCTTTTCTCCCAGGCTGCAGCCCCTCTCCAGTCTCCCATGGCCTGCTAAGGTGTGGGCCCCAGTTGGGCAGGGGCTTTGGTCCTTTTTTGTTCCCTGCTGTCCCCACTCATGCTGTGTGTAGTATGTGCTTAGTAAAAACCCAGTGATGTATAGAATAATGTAGGGAGGAGACCACTGACCCAGCTCAGAGACCCAGCCCACTTCCTTCTCTGCTGAGGAGTCTGGGGAGGACATAAAGTTGGGTCCTGCCATTCTCCCACAGCTGGCCTCCCTGGCCAGCTGCCGACTCCACAGTAATATCAGAGGATCTTCAAAGCACTAATTAATCTCCACCCAGCACAGTGAAGACCTCGATGCATCTCTGGAGAGGAGAGCACTGGAGGGATGGAGAGATCTCCCTGCCTAAGAGATGCCCTGCCGGAGGGCAGAGGGGTCTGCAGCTTGTGCTCGTGTTGGAAGCTTCGCAGCCAGGTCAGACAGGTCTCACCAGCTAGGTCTCTGTCCTCCAGCCTGGGTGGTTCAACCAGTAGCCAAGCTGCTCAGTGGTGAGAAAATACCAGTTCCAAAGTTAAGCTGGGGCATTTAAATAGCATCCTTGTTCCCAGTCTCATCTCAGTTACAAAAAGCAGAGCAAAACAGAAAACCCAGGGGATGGGTCTGCCCAGCGCTCAACAAAGACAGTCAACAAAGACCATGGAGCCACAGAGCAGCCTTCTGGAGGAGCAGAATGAGGCCTTCTGGTGAGAGTGCCTTGCTAAGCAACACTGACTCATTCATCCTTGAACCTGCATGGAGCACTTGCTCTGAGCTAGCTCTGGGGGAATAACCACTTTGTGGTGTCTCAGAGAGCCCTCTGGGGAGAAGGCCCACCAAAATGACCTTTCCGAATATCTGGGGCCTTGCCTTCATTCTGTGTCCACGAAACTTGAAAAAAATTGAAAGGGTGCCAGGGTTGGAGGCTGACACTGGGAATGCTCGCGCCCCCTCCTACAGCCTCTCCCTCCACTTCCCCCGAGGCCTGGGCCAGGAGCCGAGGTGAATCACCAAGAAACTCTTCCTAGGCCTGGCCAGGGCCCCATTGATGTGCTGGGCTGTGGCGTCCACCCTGGCGAGACAGTCAGATGCCTGGAGGTGGGTGGCTTGCGTGGCTGCACATGAAGCTGTGATGTGGCGTGCCCTTCCCTGCTCTTCTGGGTCTCGATTTCCTCATCTGACAAACAGCTGATGGCCCCTGCTCATCAGGGGAGCCAGGAATCAGAATTTGCTGTCTTTTTAAAAGAGAATTGCATGTGGTTACATTTTCTTCCCATTTCTGGGGTCGTTTGCTTAAAGTAACACAAAGGCCATACTTCATGAAACATTCATCTCCCTAGTTGGCTTGTAAAGAGACTCTTTCTCGTTGACATCTGGTTTTTCACAAGTTTCCCGATATGAATTATTGCCCGGAACACTACCTCTTAAGATCAAGTCAGAATTTCCTTCCATCTCGCCCGAGACTGAGCAGAGGCCTGGCAGTGACCAGGAAACCCGAAACTGGGACTTTTGGGCTTGTGTAAGGGGCAGGGTGGGCAGGTGCTTTGGGCTGCCTTCTCCTGGGATCCCATTCCTGCCACTTCCCTCAGCCTCAAGGTGGCAGCCAGCCTGGCACAGGAAAAACAGTGGAACCGAGATGGTCCTTAGTCCTCCCTTCCTGGCCCAGCCACCCCACCCTGCGCTGTGGAGAAAGTCATTTGGTGGTGGCTACCTGCACTTCTGAGCTGAAGGGATGGCAGAGACGGGACTCTGTCCACCCCCATGGCATGTTTGGAAAGGAAGCAAATTGTCCCCACCTTTCAGGGCTCGTGAAATCCCTGCTTCCCACCATATTTCCAGGAGGCCTCTGGGCGGGCATTGCCTGTCAGAGAGTGAAGCAATGAGGTCCGGCTCTGGGCCAGGCCCTCTGCCTGGTTCCTGCTGGCCTGAGATTATAGTCCAGTGTGTGTAAATGTGAGGATGGGGGGCAGGCAATGACTGGAGACAGGAGCTGGTGGCAGGAGGTTCTAAAGGAAAAGGGGTGGGTCAGGGAGGGTCCCCAAAGGAAGAGGAGGTCACTTATCTTTAGTGCTAGGTAGGATGACAGTGTAGGGCTGTGACAGGCAGTAGACAGTGTCCAGAGTGGGCCCTTGGTCATCCGTGGTGCTAACACATTCATGTCTACTCTGCTTAGGACCCATGTCCCTGCTCTCGACCTTGATGGATTCTTCAGGAGAGTTGGCTCACAGGTGGCCAAATTATAATCTTCCTGACTCTGCCTTTCTCGGGCTGGTTGCCTACCTCTCTGAATAGGGTCCCTTGTAAAATGGGGGTGTGGTGCCCATCTTGGACGATTATCATGGCTTTGAAGTGAGATGAACATGTGGTGCTGGGCTCTGAGTGTGGCACCTCTGAGGTGTCAGCTGCTGATATTCCTGGAAGAGGCCCAAGCATCCTTTACCTGCTGACCCTCAGTGGTCATTCCAGAACCTATGACCACCAAGCCTTTTTAGGGGTGGCGGTCAGCCAGCTGCCAACACCTTGGTGACCACGGGCTCCTGGGTAGAGTGGGGCCTACCCAGTTGTTTCTCAGAACACCAATGGTTAATGGCAGAGCTGAGTCACGGCCACAGACTCCCTTGTGCAAAAAATTTCACATTTTTGCATTTTTTTTCTTAAAGACAATAAATTCTGACGTTCAGTCCTCATTCTATTGCAGGAAGGAAAATTCCCTCTGAACCTCCCAGCCTGGAGAAGTCTAAAAGCTTCTAGGGAGGATGGTGGGGAGGGAGGGCAGGAGAGGAGAGGGGCAGGCGTGTTGCGGAGGGAGAGCAAGGTGAAGGCCAAGGCTGTGATGGTGTGAGGGTGTCCATGTGACAGGGAGGAGGAGTTGATGCTGGATGGCCATTCCCTCACATTTGCTGTGGTGTTTTTTTTTTTTTTAAAGGGTGAGGGTCATGCCTTCAAAATTCCCCCAAGTACATACAGGTCCCAACAGATGTGTAGGAGGGAAGCAGGTGTGACCAGGTGGGGGCCACTGTGAGTGGCTCAGACTCTGTCCTTAATTCCTTAATCCTCGATCCTTTTTTTCTGTCTCCATCTAGAAGAAATTGTAATGAGAAGTTTTTTATGAAAGTGAAAGTAGGTAATGAGTGTTACCTGCTGTTGATTCCTGCATAATTCTATCAAGAATATCTAGTCAGCTATAGATAAATTCCCTGCGGTGGCCTGAGCCTCTGTGGCTTCCCTGCCCTGGCTTCCTGTGGAAAGAAAGATGGACGCAGAGCCCAGGGGGGCTTCAGGGGAAATAGCTTTTGAGGTCTTTGCCTCCTGGGTATGCCTCCTCTTGCTGGGCCCTGCTAGGAATTACGGTCCACACTGCACAGTTTGGCATGAGGTCCCACCCTGGATGTGTTCTGGCTGGTAGATCAGATCAACCCAGTTAGGTTTAAAGTTACTCGAGGATGGAGTACATCCTTCTGCTCCCTGTCTCTCCCTCCGTATCTCCTGCAGTGCTGTACACAGAGGGCCTGTGCCATGCAGGATTCTTGGTGACAGATCACAGAAACCCAATGTCAACTAACTGAAGTGAAAAATGTAATCCATAGGTGTGCAGAATTGGAGCATCCCAGGGCTCTGCCTCCATGCTGGCTTCCTTCTCAAGCAGCCCACCCCTGGGTCACAATTCCTCGAGAATCAGGCTACAGATTGCTGCTGTCCACCAGGGATTCCTAAGAGAGGGCCTGACCTGAGATTCTGGCCTATGTTGAACCCATCCTCTTGACTGGAGCCGAAATGCCAGGGCAGGGCCACCCTGACACCACAGAGACAGCCTCTGGGGGAGGAGTTTTGTCTCCAGGTACAGACCAAGGGCTGTCAACCAGCGGGGCCTGCAGTGGTGGTGGAGGGAGCAGTTTGACAGGCTGAGTAGCAGTCTCCACCCCTGCTGGCTTCCTCATAAAGGGGTCACCTCCACCTTGGCCTTGGGAGAACAGCCTGAAGTCATCTCATGTGCCACCCCTCCCCTTCTGCTCTAGACCCCTGAGGTGTCACCCTTCTGGGAAAGGTGGCCAGTGGGTGAGGCTACCCCAGTCTCCTTGTTTCTGCTTCTCAAGGTGTGCCACCAAACCTGGTATGCTGGGGCCACTCAGTTAAGTTGGAGGCTCTGTCATAGTCACTGAGCTCATGGGTAAAGGGAGGTACCCTGTGGGTTCACTGTGGTGACAGGTCATGGTGTGAGGTGCAGGGGAGGTGACAGGAACACAAGTAGAGACTTATGTGTCCCGGGCATGGAGGATGGCCCTATGAGAAAGTGCTATGGACTGAGGCCATTGGGAGAATGGGGCAGGACCTGAGTATGGGTCTCAGCTCTGGAACCAGAGGCAGCCTGGGGTCACCCTTCAGTATTTCAATCCCTCCAAAATCTGAACCCAAGCAGCAGGGAACCCTGTGTTCAGCCAGGGAACGTGGTATGTGAGGAGCCATAGCTGGCTGCTTTCTGTCTGGGTCTGGTGAGGAAACCCAGGCCTAGAGCAGACAGTAGCTGGGTCTTGAACTTCTGGGGCCACTGCCTTCCCAGAGAGCCTCTGAGAGCCTGGACCCCTGCTGGGGACAGCTTCATGAGGCTGGAGCCAGCTGGCTGTACAGCCTAAAGTCTCAGGAGTGGAGGGGACAGCTTTGTGCCTCCTGGGGCTTTCATTCCAATCCCCACCCCTAGTCTGAGGTTCCCTGCGGCAAGTGAGGTGTGGGTTGGGTTTGGTCCCTTCTGCCAGCAAGTCCTCTGGGAGGTGTGTTTGGGTGCCTCCAGCCTCCAGCCCTATGGCTGAGTGCTGTGCTGGCAGCCAGTATTTACAGGAATGTAGGAGTGGAGGTGAATCCCAGATGGGGTTTCTTGAGTCTTCCAGAAGGAAGCCAGCCTCTGCTGTAGCTCTGCCTGCCAGGGGACAGCTGGAGGGTGAGAGTGGGAGGCGCTGGGGCAGATTCATTCAGCAAATGGCACCTGGGCACCCACTGTGTGCAGGACGGTCGCTAAGGAGAGGTCCCCGGAGGACTCACAGGCTCTCTGAATTCTCAGGGTGCTCACAGGGTGCCCTGCCTTGCCCGGATGCCTCCAGGGGTGGGCGGCTCACTGCTTGCTGAGGTGGCACATTCCAGCGTGTCTGGTCTCTGCAGAGGATGAGCAGTGAAGTGAGCTGGAGCTGAGGTCATGCAAAAAGGCGAGGCTGTCCAGGTGGATGTGAGGATGCCTGGCTGCAGTTGGAAGTCCCTGCCTCGGGTCTGATCTCAGGAGTCTCAGGGAAGGTGGGGTGGGGCGTGGTACCCAGTGGCCTCAGCTTTACCCTTGTTCCATGGCAAATGTAAGAAAGCACATGAGGGGAGAGCAGCTTGACTTGTTCTCAGAACGGGGAGCTCACTGCCTGTTGGCAGCCCCCAGCCCAGGGAGGCTCCACCTGGGCCAGCTGGTCGATGAAGATCAGGTCTGTGGCCAAGGTGGCTTAGTCCAGGCTGGGTCCCTGGCCTTGGCTTCTAATGGCTGCTGTAACACACCCCATGAACTGGGTGATTTAAAACAGTAGATCAATTCTCTCCCAGGGCTGGGGGCCGGATGTCAGTGGGCTGAAGCCAGTGTGTCTGCAGGGCTGGCTTCTTCCAGAGGCTTCCAGGAGGATCTGCTCAGCCCCACAGCTGCCCCAGGGTCCTTGACTTGGGCCTTTCTCTATCATCCGATGTCCTTTTCTGACTCTGACCTCCTGACTCCCTCTATAAGAACCCTGTGATGACAGGGTCCTCTGTAAGGCCACCTGGATAACCTGGGATCATCTCTGTCTCAAGATCCTTAATCACACCTGCAAAGTCAGGAGCGGGCCATGGGCACCCCCTTCTAGCACCAAACCAAAGGGACAGAGGTCATGGCTTCTGTGGTTCCTTTCCTCTGACCTTTGGGACTGAGTGTCTCTGGAGATCTGCTGGCCATATCGCAGCTGCTTTCTGGGGACTGATGTCATTTCTTAGCTTAAAATCCTGGTGAGACTTTCTGGCCAGCTGCCACACTGCCTTCATCTCCCCTAGCCTCCTGCTGCCAGCCTTGATAGGTTCCTGCCTCTGTGGTTTGCTGGAAGCTTCCTTCTTACCTCCTAACCCCTCACTTCCCCACACTCTTGCCCTTACCATGCATGGATCCCCCATGCTGGAGACCTCCTTGTCTTTCTTGGACACTGAGGTCTGAGGAGCAGTTCATGTCATGGGCCTGGGACACCATCGGCTGTGGGGTGGACGAGCTGAAGGTGACACCGGCCAAGCAGCCTCCTCCTGCAGACCTGCCTCTGGTTCCACAGGACGCCTGCCATGTGCGGTTCTGAGACCATCTGCTTTTGCTTAAGGTGAAGGCATTTGGGCCACTTGGAAGCAACGGTTGTCCCTCACCAAGTATTTATTGAGCATTTCTGAGTGTTGGCAGGGCTTCGGCTGGGGGAAGGGTGGAGGCTGCTGCCCGTCATTCCGTGGCAGATGTGCCCAAGGCCCGTGTGTGGCTTCTGAGCTCAGGTTACCTATTGTTTAGTTGTATGGGTGCATGTGACACCAAAGCAGAAATGAAGAGGAAAAGCACCCAACTGTTAAGTAATGGTTACGGAAAAGGAGCTGCATGGGAAGGCTTGTGGGGTGGGACACTGTGGCCGAGGGAGTTGTGAGGACAGGGTGCTTGCCGATAAGGCCCCAAAGTGCAAGAATAGAGATGCTGGCAATTTTCTTACATGATACTGTTAGGCAATTCTCTTATTAGTTACTGTGGTTAATCTCTCACTGCGTTTAATGTATTAATTAAACTACCATAGGTATGTATGTGCAGGAAAAGTAGCAAATACAGGGTTTGCTGCTATTCTCAGTTTCAGACACTCTCTGGGGGCCTTGGAATGTGTCACCCATGGAGGGGGATGACTGTATTCTACAATTTCTGGAAGTATCTATACAGCATTCCTTTAGATAGGCGGGGTTGATTCAGACAAGGAGCGGGGAGCAGCTTTCTGGCCAGTTGATATCCCCCCAGTTCTGGAGAGTTCCATGTTCAGAGACCTGAGCCAAGTTCTCCATAGCTGGCCCCAGCTTCCAGCACTGTCTTTGCAGACTGGAGTGGCCGGCTCCAGTCTCTGAGTCCCGAGAAGTGGCTTAGGGGTAAGTTTGGGTGACATTTCTGGCAATCCATGTTTTTATCCCTTTTATATTTCCAAACTGCTATAGAAATAAGGCTTAATTGAGTGGCGTCTACACAGGTTCTTCATTTGCTTAACGTAAGGGCACTGTGTGGTGATAATTCCATAGATGGCGCAGTGTACTCCGAGCAAGTTCGGCCCTCCTGTATATTCAGTAAGCTCCCTTCCTCCTCCCCCTTTTCTGTAGGATTTAGCGGGATTCATCATACTAGCTTTGGATCCAATTCATCCCCAGTACCCTTTCCTTCCTCCTCCCCTGGTTGTCCCCCAGCCGGTCCCCCTTTCACACTCATTTCCCATTATTATTATTGCTGCTATTATTAGTTTAGGCCGAGAGTTTGCATGAAAGTGAAAATGTGACATTTGGCTTTTTGAGCTTGGCTTTCTTGCTCAACACGATAATCTCCAGTTCCATCCATTTTCCTGCATATGTAATTTCATTCCTCTTCATGACTAAATAATACTCCGCTGCATATACGTGTGTGAATGTATCTGTGTACATATCACATTTTCTTTATTGATTTATCAGTTGTGGGCACCAAGGCTGACTCCACAACTTGGCTCTTGTGAGCAGAGCTGCTATAAACATGGGTGTACAGGTGTCTCTCTTGTGTGTTCAGTTATACTCCTATGCTTAAGAGTGTCTGGCAGGGTGACAGGTGGGTCCAGTGTTAGTTTTTTGAGACGCCTCCATTCTGATTTCCATAGTGGCTGTCCTAATTCACACTCCCAGCAACACCGTATGAGGTTCCTCTTCCCCCATTCTCGCCAGCTTTCGCTGGTTGCTTGTGTTCTGATGACAGCCACTCTGACTGGGGTGAGACGGAATCTCCGTGTTTTTTTGCTTTGCATTTCCTTCGTGGCTAAGGATAGTGAATGTTCTTTGTGTATCTATTGGTCAACTTGCCCTTCTTCCGAGAACTAACCAACTCACTCGCCCTTCGCTAAGGATTGTTTTTTTTTTTTTTGCTGTTTAATTTTTTGAGCTCTGTGTCACTCATACATGTTTTTATTTTTTAAATGAACGCTTTTTTAAAAACATAGCAATGCTCCAATGATTTGTCACTGGAGGGTAAAAAAGCTTTAATAAGCAGAATGCAGTTTAATAAATCACAGTTATGGGGGCACACACGCCCAATTAAACACCTAATCGTGTTGACTTTGTCCTTCTAGCTTACTCAGGTGGCCACGCCCCCTAAGTTCTGGGGCAAATACTGTCACCTTTCTTTCCCCTTGTGTGCTGAATGATGTCTCTGGGGATTGAGGACCAAACTAAGTGGGACTTCTATGAAGGCAGAGATTGGACCTCACCTCAGCTGTGCAGCAGCTGTCCTGTGAGCATGGGGGAGCAGTCTTCCCCGGGCAGTGTGGCCAGAGGAGTGGGAAGCTCTATGGTGTAGGTGCAATGTAGGGGGTGACTGTCACTTGGCCCAGGCCCAACCAGACAGCAAAAATCCGAGGCCCATGATGTGAGTCCTGGGGACTTCTCTTACCTCTGTGGGGTCCCTGTCAAGGTTCTGTGGCCTCTGGACACCTGCGTGCGTTCCATACTCATGGAGCCCACCCTGTGTGCAGGGCAGGAATGTCTCACCAGTGGTCTGGGAAGGAAGGAGGTGTGGCAGAGCCAGGAGCTCTCTCAGTGGGTTCCCGGTTTCCCGAGTACTAAACTCGATTTTCTGGTCAGTAGGAAGTGGGTGGAATGTTGCCTGCTGGATTGGGATGAACACAGCCTCTCTACCAGCATTGGTACCAGCACCTAAGGGAGGGCAGGAGCCGTGCAGCCTGGTTGGGCTTCATGCTGCCAGTGGTCCCACTTTCCACATGACTGGGACAGGACAGGACGCGCTCTGGTCCCTGCAGGCTCCCGCTTGTTCTGCTCCCTGGAGCAAAGTCTGGGATTCTTGGGGGAGGGGAGGGTTTTGAATGGGGCCCAAGAGCCTTCTCAGGGCCACTGTCTCAGAAGGCCCTGAAGAGGGTGTGGGAACACAGGGCACCCATTGGTGGAAGGGATGGCTGCCCCTGGGTCTGAGCTGCTGTGTGGTGTGACGGACCCAGGAAGGCTGAGCTTGGACACCAGTGGAGGCAACAGTGGCAGGGCAGACCAGAGCTCTAGGGGTCACAGAGGTGGCCTGGCAGAGCTGGGGCTCTTCCCTACCTCTGTCCTCACTCAACACACCCTCACCTAGCACTGCCTCAGGCTTCAAATGCAGTGTGGCACCAATGAATTGATTCAACCCAATGAGGGAATATGCTATCACACCATTGGTCAGAGCTGAGACACAGAGAAGTTTGGTAACTTGTACAAGGTCACACAGCTGGTAAGTATCCACCCCTGGAATTGGAACCCAGCTGCCTCACTCCAGCATTCATGCTGTTTGTTGGCAAGGGTACGGGAGGGTCTCTGTTCTCATGATCTGTGGCAGAGTAGGCACGCAATAGCTGTTTGCACTTATTATTAACTGTATTGGCAAACTAATGTACCTTGGCTAAGAGGGCGTGGTCCCACGCAAGCCAGGCATCTGAGCTGTCCAGGGAGGTCGCAGTGGTGGGGTGTCCATCTCCGCACCGTTAAGGCACCAAATGCAGAAGGATTTTTTAAATAAATTGCAATTGGTGTGAAGGGGGAGGGGGAGAAGGAGCTGTGATCGTGGGGCTGGGGAAGCACCAGCAGCTGGCGTGGGCAAGTCGGCTCTTCTGGTCTTAAAAACCTCACCCTTTGGTTTCAGCTTTGGACAGCTGACTCCATTTTCTACTCATGCCTCATGACCCGTGGTGGCCCGTGGTGGCCCGTGGTGGGGGAGGTGGGCATGTGGCATCAGGGAACATGAGCTCCTCCCCCTGCTGCAGGCCCCATTCACCCTCTCCTGTCAGAACCGGCCTGTGGCTGTGGTCCTTTTGCCAGCTTAGTGGGGGCCTGACCAGTCCATCTTGAGGACCTCTGAATTTCGGTGTAAGTTGTTTTTGTTGACAGCATTTTCTTTGGGGCAAGACATTAAAATCTTTTCTTTGAGTGTCCTGTAACAGACCAGTCTTCTCTGCCTTATGTGGAGTGATGTCAGGACTGTCGTGTTCACAAAATGCTTCAAAGGGATGGAGGGAGCAAATGATCTAATTATACAAACTATGCTGGCAGACTCCTGTTCATCCTTCAAAATCCCAATGAGGTATTATCTCTTCCATGTAGTCTTCTCTGATTCCCCCTAGACAGAGTTAGCTCCACCTCTCTTTGTCAGTGCTTTTCCATATATATGTCTCTATCATGGGGTGGGTGTCACCAACTATAACTGTTTTTTTGACATCTCGTCTTTCACCTGTGAGTTCTGAATGGCAAGAACCAAGGCATCTTCATCTTTGTTCTGCACACCTGGCCTTGTCCTTGATCCAGAGTGGACTGTGCTTGTTGTCTGTCAGTCTGGAAGGAAGAATGAGAGCAAAAGCAGGACAGAAACGTGACTGTGTCATCTCATGCAGCCTTCCTCTGCTCCTCCTGACTTGGTCGTTCTAAATTGGTGTGGTGAAGTGGCCGTGCATGGTGGGTCTGCCCCGGGGAAGGGCAGAGATGGGGCTGTCCTGGCACCAAGAGTGAGCCCCAGTGGCCTGACCTCCTGTACCCTCAGGATATTTGCACAGCTCTTTGCTGTGGATCATTTGTCTTTCTTTTTCCCCCGTGGGGACAGAGCAGTGGCGCACCGCATGGCCAAGGCTGGGAGGACTCCTACAGAGAAGGTGCAGCCCATTGACCTTTTAGGATCCAGTGTCAGGAGTCCCTGAGGAGCCTGGGACCGGTGGCTCACGCCTGTAATCCCAGCTACTCAGGAAGCAGAGATCAGGAGGATCATGGTTTGAAGCCAGCCTGGGAAAATAGTTCCCGAGACCCTATCTCAAAAAACCCTTCACAAAAATAGGGCTGGTGGAGTGGCTCAAGGTGAAGGCCTTAGTTCAAGCCCCAGTACTACAAAAAAAAAAAAAAAAAGTCCCTGAGGGTCACTTACACCATCAGATGCCTGCTCAAATTCTGGGGCAGGATGGATATTGTCCCCTGTCAAAGAATTCCAGCTCACCTGAACACTGCCACGGTGAGAAAACACACTCCAGCATGTCTGAACCCCCGAATAACCTCCACAGCCTCGGTCCTCAGAGCTGGCTTTCCAGGAAGCCACATGTCACTGCTTGGGGAGTAGCTACCATAGGAGGCACCCTGCACACACCAACCCGGGACATAGCATCATAACCTCCTTGATGGCAGAGGCTTGGAGCAGCTACATGGCCAGCCTGAGGTCACAAAGCCCAAGGAGCAGAGTCTGGATTTGAACCTGGGCCCACCATCCCCAAGCCTGGCCTCGCTTGGCCTCCATGTGCCCTTCTAGCAGCGTGATCCAGGGACGAGGTAGTGGAGAACTGCAGCGCACCCCAGAGCTCCAGCCAGCACAGCCCTGTTTGCTCAAGGGTTAAGTTTGGCTGCCTGTGAAGCTCAGTGGGGAAATTTATGAGGAAGATTTATCCCTAACAGGTGGAGGGTGACGGGCTGTGACTGGGAGGTGCAGCGACAGCCTGCAAGATGCCTTGCAGATAGAGAAAACCAGCGGCCCCTTCCCCTGAGGCCCACTGATCTAGACCACCATCTGCCTCCTGCTCTCACAAGCCACCTCCCACTTGGAGCCACCACTCGGGTTAAGACATGTGGCTCTGAAGTAGCACAGTGTGGGACTGTGCCACACCCATTCAGGCAGGACAACTAGCTGGTTGAGAGTTCATGACCAGTTCCTGCTGGGTGTGAGAGGTGGGTGCACCTGCTTCCGCAGGCCATGTCTTGGAGGACGTCTAGGAAGAACCAGGGTGTGGCCTTTCTCTGCTCTTCTTTTTTACTTTCAGATCTCCTTGTCACCAAGATCAGACGTGGCTAATTCAGTGATGCCTTTGTAGCGGGTTAATTCATGACTCATTGAGCTGAGGTGCGAGGGAGTGAAGCCATCACGGACCAAGCCATGGCGGTGCACACCGTGGTTGCGCACCACACCTCTCGAGGCTCTGATGAGCTGGGCCTGCAGACCAGCTGGTCATCCAAACAGCTGGATTCCAGCTGTGTGTCTGGCCCTTGAGACGGGGGTGAGATGATTCCAATGCTGAGTCCACGTGCAGTCAGAAGATATCCCCAAGATTCCCATGTGTCTCCAGGGGGCCCTGATGCCCTTGGTCCCGGTAGGCTCTGGGCTTCCCTGGGTGGTGCCTCAGGTTAAGAGGCTCTACTCTGCTTCTTTAGAAAACTTCCTCCCCCAGGGCCTGGTGAGCAGGAGGTTGGAGGGAGCCTGAGGCTTCTCTGGTCGGTACCTGGGACCCCTAACTGTGGCAGACCTTGGGTGGAGTGGTCCACCAGCCCTGGAGGTCACCCTCCCTTCTTTGCCTTGTTGCCTCCTCTCTTTCCCCCACCTTTCAAACTCTGTCCTGAGTCTGAGGCTGAAGTCCCAGATCCAGTATGGTGGGGCTGGTTCCTCTGAGGGCTTTCTCCCTGGCTTGTCGATGGCATCTTCTCCCCACGTGCTCGGTGTGTCTGGGTTCTAGTCTCTGTTAGGAAAACACCAGCCAGCTTGGGCAATGGCCACCCCAGTGCCCTCATGTTACCTTAGATCCCGTGTAAAGACCCTGTCTCCAAAGCCAGGCACATTGAGGTCCTGGGGTTAGGGCTTCCACACGTGGATCTGGGGAGTCAGTGCAGCCTCCAGGAGTCACTAGTGCATCCTGTGCTGTAGGGGAGAGGAAGCTCTGTGTCAGAGGTGGATTTTCAGCACCAATGCATCCTGGTTCTCCTCTCCCTGCTGTACACTGACTGTGACTGGTGAGATTTGACCTCGTGTCTTCCCGCCGTGTAGATGGGGGAAGAGGACCCTGCCCATATGGGGCTGCCGTGAGAATTACATGGAGACACACAGGAAGTTCTGACATGGCCCAGAGCCGGCTCCATAAGGGACTGAGAAGGCAGCTGTTGTGCTTTGAAGAGCTGGGAAGCCTAGAGCCTCAGGCCCCTCCAGGCCTGCACGGTGATGTGTGTGGCCAAGGCCAAGGTGGCTCTAGCCACCCACCCTACTTCCATGGTGGCTACAGAGTCCTAGTCTTGGGGCTGGGGCTTACCCACCACTTGAGTCCCTCTGTCTCTGTGACCTGGGCCACCACCCAAGTTAGGGGACCCCATTGATGTCCCACGACAGACTCGGGTGGATGGGCTGGTGCCCTGTGGGCAGCATAGGAGCCCCTACCTGCTGGTCAGCTGAGGGCAAACAGCCCGTGCTGTGTCCTTGTGTGCCCCACTGTGATTCTTAGTAGATTCTTGGGTGAGGTCTGCTCTACATTGGGAGGGCCTGGTCTGTTTGGAGGGTTCTTGGGCTCTGTGTGTGGCCTCTTTGTTTTTGTTGCTCTTACAGTCCCCTGTGGGAGCATCCCTTCTGCATTCTGGACTCAGGAGATGGGGGCCTCCCTTCCACCTGTACCTCCATTTTTATCTCTTCCCACTTTCTTCTTGCCAGGATGTAGCAAAAAACTTCCCGTTCCTCAGGCCGTGGCCCTGTAAGGATTTCTCGCCACCCCAGCTGATGGGAATCCCCTCTCCCTGAGAGTTCTAAGTGCCCTTTGGCACGATGCCCATGACTAGAGGGTCCATCCTCACCCCCCGCTCATGAGGCTCTGGCACCTGCCTGGAAGGAGCTTCCACCTTGCCCGAGTTGGCCTTCTTCCCGAAGAGGCCCTGCAGCAGGGGGCTGACATCGCTCAGTGTGGATTGGGAGAAGTCCCGCCTGAGTTGCCTGCTGAGATGCCACTGCTGTTCTCCAGCCCAAGACCCTGTGCTCATCCCCATAGCATGCAGGTTAGGTGGTCACTCGACCACCAAAGAGCTTTGCCAAAGTTGGCAAGGCTGTGGGTGTTAGGCTTGCGTGCCATCCCATGGGCATGCCTGTGATGTCCCAGGACAGAGCACTGTCAGTGTCTCATGTATGAAAGACCCCGGGTGGTTCTCCAGAGAAACGGAGCCAATAGGGGCTAGACGGACAGACAGATTGATGGACTGACATAACACATACATTTCTCATATACACACCTGCAGAAGATTTATTGTGATGGTCTGGTTCATAAAATTGTAGACGCTGGAAAGTCCAGAACCAGCATCGCCAAGTGTGCTGTTTGAGTCTGAAGACCAGCGGGATCAAGTGGTCCATTTTGAAGGCTGTCCAGCAGGAGAATTCTCTTTTAATTGAAGAAAGGTTGGCTTTTTCTTCTGTCCAGTCCTTTAATAGATGGGATGAGCCCTACCTGATTTATCTGTTGGTCTTATTCACAAACATCTTCACAGAAACACCCAAACTAATGTTTGACCAAATATCTGGTACCTTGTAACCCAGTTAAGTTCACACATAAAATTAACCGTCAACTTGATTATCCCACCCATCCATCCATCCATCCTCCATTTGTTTTGGCATCTCTCTATTTGTCCATCCATCTGTTGGTCCATCCACCCATTGATTCACGCACCCACCTATCCATTTGTCTGTCCATCTGTTCATCCATCTACCCATCCCATTCCAGAATGAGTGTGACTGGAAAGGCTTAGGTGGTCAGCAGGCAGGGTCTTCCAGGCTGATGACACAGTGTGAACAGCGAGCGACAGGGAACTATGTGTGGCATGTCTGGGGATGGGAGAGACCCAGGCTGGCACAGCGTGTGTGTGCAGGGCTCTTTGGAGTTAGGGATGATACTGGAGGGGGACTGGGGCTGGATGTGGAGGCTGGGGATAATGTATCTTGTTTTCTGCAGCTGGACTCATAGGGGCCTCGGGACCACAGTAACAGCTTCTCCCGAGAGCCCTTAGTGACATTAATGTTCAGTTCCATTTGAGACTTGCCTTCTGACTAGGGCCATGGTGAACTGTAGGACCACTGAGGTTTGAGTAGCAGAGCTTAGGCAGTGGAGCCACAGAGACTGCTGGAGAGGGAGGGGCTGGAGTCACCATCTGTGTGCCCTGGGGTGCAGCATGGAGGACTGGAGGGGCCCAGGCTGTGGGCCTTGGGTGACCAGTGAGGCTGTGAGAATAGCCTAGAAGCCAGGGCTGGAGGTGACCTGGTCTCTTGTAAGACTGATGTGGACGAAGGGGTGGACTGGAAGGAGGAGGAGAGACTTATCCTGGGGACACTGACATCTCTGCTGGGGACAGGGCTGTGGTTTGAGCCAGGGCAGGACCCGTCCCCATGGGCTCCTCTCCAGGTACCACCCAGATTGCAGGGACTCACAGACTGTTGTGTGGACACCAGAGAGCAAGGCAGGCCTGGCGTGCCAGCCTCATTATGTCACCACCTGGACAGCCTGGGATGGGGGATTTGTTTTCATCATCTCGATGGCCCCCCAGGGTTCTGGTCCCAAGCTCTTAATTTGCTCGGCTGCCAAGCCTCCAGGTCTGTGACCTTTAGACTCCGCTCAGCTCTGACATTTCAATCTGAGCCCCCAGCACTGGGGTTTTGCATAATGTGGAGGTGCCCGCCTGTGCCAGCTGCTGCCGTTCTAGTGGGAGGGTGCCCTGCTGTGCAGATGCCTGCTTTTCCTCTGTCCTGCTGTGAGCGCCACGGCCCCTCCTCTGTGGGCAGGGGTACGGTGGGCGAGCCCAGTTCAAGCCCACTCAGCAAATTGTCAGCACCGACAGGGCCAAACAGAGGCTCAAGACCCAGACTGAGTAAGGTGCTTCGTAACCTCCACCCATGGGGACACTGCCACATGGTTAGTGCTGTGGCATCAGAGATGGGGTACCAATAGCAAGAGCCATCAGTAAAGCCAGCTCTGTCCCTGGAGTGCTTCCCCTGCTCTCCATGGTACAGGTCAGCCAAGCCTGACTTCAGTGCCCTCTTGTGTAGCTGTGGCCTCCCTGATGTGGGTGGCCTGGCTGGGGACAGGTGTGGTCCACATTCTAGGAATGGTGAGAGGAGACGTTCCCAGCCAGGTACCTGCAGGAGGAGAGGCGCTTGGGCAGTAGGCCTGGCAAAGGCATGGCAGTACAAGTGTACCAGACAGGGCAGGTAAAGACCTGCTCAGAGAGCTGGGAGGGACAGGGACAAACATGGCCATTGAAGGAGGTAGGAGAGACTCCACTGTGGCCTGAATGCTGTGATGGGCTGTCTGAGTGAGCGTCTGAGCCTCGCTGTGGCTGAGCCCTCCCAGCTGCTTCTGCTGTGGAAAGGGGGTGCTGAGTCCCCCAGAAGATGACATCTGGGATGAATTTGTGGGTCTTGTTCTTTGGGAAGAAGTCTGAGAATTATGTCCCTTGCTGTCAGGGCCATTTGCCTGGGGACTTCCAGGAATGCTGTTGCCTATGGACCAGTAGATGGTCTTTAGCATCATAGGACGGCCATCGTGTTAGTGTGGCCAAGGGAGATCACTGATGCACCTGTCCCCGAGTTTCACGTTCCAGACCTGGACCTGAGGGTCCAGGCAGCCACTTTGGCCACCATCCCCCATGGGGAGGGTAGGAGTGTGTCAGGCACCGGGCGGGCCTGAGTTCTGAGTGCCAGGGTCTTTGCCTCACATAGGGAAGGGGAGGAGCCGCCCTTCACAGATGGAGAACCTGAGGGCTGTGCTGGCTTTTGACAGGTGCCCAGTGTGCTCGCCCCTCTGGGCATTGTTGGTGACACTGCTGCTCATGCCAGGCCTTCCTGGTGCCTGAGCCCCGTCCGGAACGGGAGAAGCTGGACCCAGCCGCCTTGCCAGGCCCCAATTCCCAGGCAGGCTTTTATGTAACCTCAGAGCAGATCTTGCCTCCGGAGCTGTGAGGTTTCTTTTCCAGAACAGGCAGCTGGAGAGGTATGGCCTTGCTCAAGGTCACACAGAGGACCAGCTTGGTCTCCTTGGCCTGGAGGCCTAGCCTGGACTCTGACCACCTACTGTTTCTGCAGGAGACATGTCAGGATGCCTCGGGGATCAGAGGGAGGGAGCTTGGGACCTGGCCCTGGGGGTCTGCTTCTAGGGCAGGGTGGCAGTGAGTACCAGCTAGGGTCCCAAGGCACCTGGGACCCATCTTGGCTGCTCAGGTGGCAGTAGAGGGACCAGGCCTGTGATGGGGAGTGGGGTGGATGGGGGGCCATGGTGATGAGCTCCCAGCTGCAGACGTGCTTGAGGAAGGAGGAGGCGAGTTACCTCCTGGCTGGATGCCAGGGCCGCTTCTTGTGGCGGACGATGTTGTTGGTGCCACGATTCAATTTACAAGCAGGTGTGAGTGCCTGCGAAACCCTGGTGTGAGCATCGCCGAGCTCCGCTAAGTGTTTGCACATTCACAGTCCATTCCTGAGCACCTGATTGTGTGAGGCTTTGCTCCAGGGCCCGAGACAGAGGGGAAACAAAACATGAAAATCCTGCCTTCCTGGCCTCCTGGTGGGGAGGAGGCTTGCAGGTAAGAACGTACCTTTGCATCTTCATACAAGTGCAGCTGGGCACCTGTGTGCATGTGCACACTTATCCACATGTCACTACACACATACGTGCAAGTGCAAAATACTGTGATCCTCCTGATCTCAGCCTCCCAAATAGCTAGGATGACAGGCGTGAGCCTCCGGTGTCCGTCTGGTTTAGACTTCTTAACACAGGCTCACTTCTCAGAGGAGGGAGAAACTTCTGTCATTTTATAGATGGAGACCTAGCCTGACTCACCCAGAAAGGGTGGCAGGGCCCATGCCCAGCCCAGCCCCCCTCAGGATGCTGGCCTCTGTGGCCGAGGCGCTGTCAGGGCGGCTATTTTTAGCCCCTGGCAGAGGCAGTGGAGGAGTGGGGGCCTCGAGGCCAGCCAGGAACAGAAATAGAAATGTGGAGTTTCTGATGAGTGGCAGATAACATAGGCAATTTTCATCTCCCTCCTTAGTAAAATCCAAACTTACCAAACTTGATTGCAATAAAAATAGGTGGCCTTGTCGTGACGCCCAGTGAGAGCTCGTGATCCAAAGGGATTCCTGCCTCCAACAGTTCCATCTTGTTATTAGGAAAAAGGCTTTTTCTCCCAGGGCTGTTCTTTCTCCACGAGATCCCTCTTGGCTGCTGGCCTCAGCCATCCACCAAGCTCCTCCAAGGAGGACCCCACCCACATCTGTCTCTGGGAGCAATTAGAACTAGCTGAGGACCCCGAGGGTGGGGTCCAGCTCTGGCATTCAGTGCTTGTATTTTATTTATTGGGCTGGTGTTACTGAGAACTGACTGTGAGGCGTGCTCACTAGCCACCCGAGCAGCCATGTGGACCCCAGGTGTGTTGGGGGCTCCACTTGGTGCTGGGCACCACCCTCCCGAGGAAGCCACCCCTGGCGTGCCAGAGTGAGAAGAGAAGTCGTGATGCCGTGGCCTGCAGTGTCCAGCCTTCTGTCACAGTCGCCCAGAGCCTCAGTTGTCCTGTCTGTAAAGAGGGAAGAGTGAAGCCCACTTTGGAGGTGCTGGGCGTTTATGTCAGGTGTGTGTCAAAAGCCCCACGGGCCACAGCACCATGAGTCCTTGGGGGGACTGGTTTCCTTCCCTCTTTGTCCTTTACATGTCCTGTTTTGGCTGTTTCTCAGGGTGGTATTTCTTTAACAATTGCATCTAATCTATGTGAAATGTGTTTTTTTGTTTTTGTTTGGTTGGTTTTTGAGACAGGGTGTCACTGTGTAGCCCAGGCTGGCCTTGAATGTGAGAGCCTCTTGCCTCAGCCTCTCAAGTGCTGGGATTACAGGTGTGCATCACCACACTGGGTTTGGAATGTATTTTCCTTTGTTCTAAATTAGAGACCTCACTAGTGAAAAAGTGAGGGGCCAACATCACACAGTTTGTAAGACCCTAACAGGTCACAGGTCTGGATGCTTCAGGGTGCCTGTGATTTGAGATGGGGCTGAATCCCTTTCCAGAAACAGCGCGGTGTCTGATCTGTCTGTGTTCGAGCAGCAGAGAGGCAAAATCCTTTTTAACTTGAGGGGAGATGAAAAGGCTGTGTTTGCAGGAACAAATGAGCCAGAGGTACTCAAAAGAATAAATGATGATTTTCTTAATTTTGGATGTTGGGGCTTAAGAAAAAAACCAGATTCAATCAGATGTAATTAGAAGAGGCTGGAGGTAGAGGGGAGCTTGGTGTGGAGTCCAGGGAGTCCTGGGGCACTTGTGTTCTTTTCTGTGTGTGAAACCTTGTCCAGATGGATTATTTATTTATTTATTTTTTAAGGATTGTGCCTGTCAGGAAGCTGAGGCCCTGGTTGGCAAGGCAGCCAGGAGAGGGGTAGCAGGCCATTCTGCTCAGTGGCCCCTGAGAGGCACTGTCAGCACAGTGCAGCTTGGTTGCCCTCCAGAGTGAGAGGTTCTGAGTACCAGTGTGCACACATGGGGTTGGGGTGGAGTAGAAGATGGGCTTGGTGTTTGCGTTAGTGAGTAGTGTGATTTGGAACGTAGACTCCATCCTGGCTGGAGGCTGGATTTGAACCCAGCTCCTCCAGGTAACCAGTGCTTCTGCTCCTTGCCCCTTCTCCACTTCTGTGGAGAAGGTAGCTCGCTTCCCCAGCAGTAGCTGCATAACTGAGTAATAAGGCCCTGAGGTCTTCCTGAGGTCTGTCCTGGCTGTGTGGCCACACTCCATGTCCTCTGTATTGAGGCCCGGTGCCGGCAGTGACCTCCCTTTCCTAGCAGGGACCTGCCTACCACACCCTGGAGAGCTCGGCATGGCCCACGTTGGGTTCCGCAGGGAGCAGGGCCTCTGTTGTGGAATGGTGGTACCCTCGGTGCCTTGGCAGGGCCTTCTCTGCTCTCTACCTCTGCTGCTCCTCCTTTGCTCATCAAGAGGGGAGCTTTTGACATCCCTGCCCTCCAGTCCTCCTTCCTTCCTGTCCCCTGTCCTCTGCCCCACCCCCTTGGTGCTCAGCATGCTGACATCACTGTTAAGGGACACCTCTTCCTCGCTCCCAGGGCTACATATGAAAACAGCAGTGGCTTTGGGCCTCTGTAGCAAGGCTGCAGCCCAGCAACCAGGGACATGGCGCTAGGAGGGGCCCTGACCTCTTTTGGGAAGAATGGTGGCCCTACCGATACCTGCCTGGAGACCCCTCACAAGCAGTCCCCAGTAGACCCCAAGGCCTGTGATTCTCCTGCCTTCTTGGAGGCTTTCTGTCCTCTTCTGACTCTTCCTGACCCTGTGGCTTCCCCTGGACGAAAGGCTGCTGACATTGAACCTGGGACTTGGAAGAGACTTAACAGGGATGGTGAGAGGCAGAAACAACCTGCAGGAGTGCCTGTGATTGCCCTCCACACAGGACCTGCACTTGGCCCCCTGGAAGCCTTTTGCCTGCCCTTTTGCTTCCTGTGAGGCAGAAAGCATGGTTCTGGCTGAAAAGTTCTGAAAAGACTTTCGCCCTTTGGGATGTTAGGAAAGGGAATGAAAGAGCAAAGGAACAACACTTTGATTTCTTTGTCTTTGAAGATAAAAGCCAGGAATTTGTGAAGAGGGCGAGGCTCACTGCTGCTACCTACCCTATCTTTCAGGATTGGCTTTGGGGAGGCTGGCAGCACCCCTGGAAGGCTGGATCTTCTGCACACATGGCCCCATGGTGGCACGTTGGCTTTTTCCTCTGTGAGTGAGACAGGTCCCTTTGGTGCACAGGAAGGAATAAGGTTTCCTTGTGGTCGTGGGTTCTAATGTCAGTTTTAGCTCTTGGCAGTGTGGGGGTGGCACCAGTGGCCTGGTGCCGCTGGGTCTGTCTGGGCTGTGGGGACGGTCCCAGCTCATCAGGGTTGTCCCATGCTCTGGGTGAGACCATCCTGATGAACCCCTTGGAGCAGAGTAAGCACTGGCTGGGGTGGTAAGGGGCTGCACACATCCTGGGACTGGGGCCTGGTGTGTATGTGGGGCACACATTTCACCTGCTTTGGCAGGAGGAGAGAGAAGCGCGGCCCACTGAGCTCCACGTTAATCAGGTCTCACTTCTGTAAAAACGTCACCAGCAAATTACTGGGAAGAGTCCTTCCTGGGGACTCATAATTTGTTTGATACGTAACGTGGTACCATGCCGTGTCAGTTAGAATGAAAGATAAACTCTAATTGCCGGGAACTCCGAGGCTGGAGTGACAATAATTAGAAGTGATTATCCTCTCCTGATTCCGCGACATCACTTCTCCCCCCTCTCATGGAGGTCGGGACGCACCCGGCTGCGACTGGAATCCTGGGCAAGTCCATCTCTTGTTCCCTGACCACTTCTGCAGCATCCTAAAGTGGCTGTCACCTCTCAGTCCTGGGTCCTTTAGAATCTTGAAACTGTAACTTATAAACTGCTCCCTGTCAGGACAGTGAAAATGACTAGGACGTCACAGTCAGAGGACCTGCTGCCATTTGTAGTCTGCCTCTTCCTGTAGTGCCTGACAGGGCAGCTGTGTGTTGTACACCAGCTTGACCCTCAGTTGCAGTTACCAGGTAAAATACAGGATGCCCAGGGAAATTTAAGTTTCAGGTAAACAATGAATAATTTTTAGAGCAAGTATTTGCCAGATATTATCTGGGGACAGACATACTAAGCAATTAGTCTCTGTTTATTTAAAATTCAAATTCAAACATCACATGGGGTATACTTACATGGAAAAATCTGAATAATCCCTTATTTGTCTGCAACCTAAATTCACCTGTGCCTCCTGTATTTTATCTGTATTTTTACCCTACCGTAGCTGCCCCTGACTCCATCCTTCCCTTGTGGCTTGGTTGCACTGACTCCCCAGGGTGGCTGGAAACTGAGGCACTGTGAGTAAGCCAGCCTGGGGGGTCCTCAGTTCAGGCTGCCCTTCAAGAGCCTTTGGCCTCCCAGCTCTTTCTGCTGCCACTTCATGCTCGGAGGTAGCTTGAAGCTGGCTGGGTGCTTGAGGGAATCCAGTTTTATAGAGTCCTGGCTTCTTCCTCCATCAAGACCTCGCTGCTCTCTGTGCCCCCTGTAGACAGTGCCATACAGAAGGGACATCTACCATGAATTCTCCATATGGTCCCAGACAGGTAGGTGACTGTTGCACTCATTCCCTTACCTTGGATGGGGGCAGGGCTGGATCCTGTTCTTCCTTCATTCAGTTTTCATTCAATGCTTCTTTGATAGTTCTTGTGTCAGGACCTATAATGGGTATGGGGACCCAGTGGTGACTGTGCCACTTCTTGTCCTCTTGGTGTATGAGTTGTTTGCCTCCAGAAACAATAGAACAAGTAAAAGAGACACCCTGAGAACTTGAGGTCACCAGAGCTCAGTACCGTTCGCCAGTCCTTGCTCTGCTTCCTGGAGTTTGTCTCTGTCCGTCATTCTAGAACTCAACTCTGAACGTACCACACTCTTCACTGAGAAGTAAATGAAGGTGTAGTGGGCAGATGAGGTGTCATGCTGCAGGTGTGGGGAGCCCGTGAGCTCTGGGTTGCTTGCTTACTGTGCTGTTGGTTAGCTGTTCTGAGTGTTTGCTCTGTGCTTGGTGCTTAGTACACATGTTTGCAGGGAAGAGGTAGATTGATAGCCTCTCTGACTGCAACTGGGTACAGCTGGACTGTGCTTGGGGGACAGAGGGAGGCTGTGGTTCTGGTGGACTGGCTCATTGCCTAGTGAGGGGTCTCTCTTGGCTGTTCTATCACCAGGGGACTTCAGCATCCCCAGACCTACCCTAGCCACAGTGCTGGTTCTGCCAGGCCGTGCCCTCTGCCCACCCTCCATGCTGATGCTTGAGGGAGGGTCTCCTGGGTGCTCCTCTCTGGAATCTTGGAGGCTCTGTGGCCGCCTGAATCCACCTGAATGTTTAGTCCAAGGAGCACCTCCATCTCACTGGCCCACCGCATCTCTTCCCTGCCTCTCACTGACACTGGCTAACTGCAGTTTCACCTCCTGTGTTCCTGTGTCTGAGAGCAAGACCAGCTTCCTGCTTTTCACTGCCAGACCCAGTTCTGACCCAGACAGCTCTTGGGTGAAGAGTTCCGCAGCCCACGTGTGAATTCCTTCCCCCTTCCAGGCTCTACTACCTTTACTTCCCCAGGATCTGAGCTAACACTTGGTTGGTCTTGTTCTAGTCTTAGCTGTGAACCTGCCTGCCTGCCCAGCTTGTCACTCCCAGTGACAAGAGGATGACCATGAGTCATCCTCTCTAAGTCACCCTGTCATCACTTGACCAGGGTCTGGCACCTGCCAGTGCTGGCCAGGTGATGGGATTCTGGTGTGAGTTAGAGTGGGCTGTGGCCAGAAGAAACAGGCACCCTTTCTGGTATGGACACATCTCTCTCCGTGCTCTGCTGAGCCCCTGCCTCTGTTTCCCTTCCTTCCCTGGAAGCCGGAAGGAGCCTCTGCTTCCAGGCACAGATGGGGGCTCTGCAGGGGGACCCTTCCTCCAGGCCTGCGGTGTGCCCACCTGTCCATCCTTGGAGCCAGCAGCACCCAGGCTTGGCTACACCGGCCCCAGGCCCCTTTGCTCAGAGAGCTTGGGGTGAGAGTTTCTGAGTCCCGTGGTAGCTGGCCTGGCCGTTCATCTCCAGAGCCTCTCTGCAGATCCATGTGCGGTCTCGGGACGGCTGTATGTTTCCGGTAAGGATGGCCTGCTACTGTACCACCTGGTGCTCTACCAGGAACAGGGACTGCTTTCCCTGACATGAGGGCACTGCCCTCTCTCTGTCCCTGGGCCACTGCACTGAATATTAACCAATGCAGGGTGCAGCAGGTCTGCCAGGCCCTCTCAGGGCCCCTTGTTCCCAGAGGTGATGGAGAGCGGGGAGCAGGCATTGGAGGGGTTGGGCCTGGCCCTGTACCTCTGGCTCTGAGCCTCAAGGGCCCCATTGAGCCACTGGGGAGAAGCGAGCCCGGCAGACGCCCCTCTATGCTGTTGCCCGACACCCCTGCCTGCTCCCCCCTGCCCGCCCACCTCCCCACTCTTGTTTGAACGGTAGAGGAAATCCTTCTTGGGTAATTAGGAAAAACCCTCGCAGCCCACACAGGCTCCTCACCAGCTTTGTTCTGGAAGGTTTCGAGTGTTGGCAAGGGAAGTGTGTGCTTTCATATGCAGCGAGCGAGGCCTGGATGCTGAGGCTGTTGGCATCTCTGCCCCTCCTTGGCCAGCTGGGTGGGATGGGGGAAGGGGAGGATGCAGTGTGGGAAACCATGGTGACCACAGTCCTGAGCCTGTGAGATCAAGGCCAGCAGCTGTGGATGGGGTGGATGACAGCAGCCTGACAGGGTCTGGGGTGAGCAGAGGGTGAGGAGGCCAGGCCTCTTCTTCCTCTTCCCTTTGGAATTCTATAGGATTCTGGGCAACCCTTCCAAATCGCCATTCCACCCTGTGCCTCCGACCTCACAGACAGGGTCTCCTTCCCTCACAAATGGGATCTTCTTACCCTACACCTCACAGACGAATCTCCTTACCCCATGACCCCATCCACAGGGTTTCCTTACCCCACTACCTCACAGACAGAGGTCTCCTGACCCCCACAACATCACAGATGGGGCCTCCTTACCTCATGACCTCATAGACAGGGTCTCCTTGCTGGAAAATGGCCCCTACTCCGTGTTGCCCAGGCTGGCTGGAGAGTGCTTGGCTTAGTGGGACCTGGTGTGCTCTGGGAGCATGGACGTCTTCATCGCTATCATGGTGTCTGTGGGAGGTGGCCCGGCACTCCCAGATGTGCCCGTGTTGAGTCTGCTGTGGGGGTTTCACTGCAGAACAAATGGGTAAACACTGCCTGGCCTCACTTCCTCTGGAATAAGCCGAGGGTGCAACTCAGAGAGACCTGGAGTCAGCACTGGCTCCCACACCACACACGGCCTCTGCTTGCGCTCCTGAGCCTTGGTTTCTCCATCTGTAAAATGGGAAGTGTTAGCACCTTCAGGCAGGCTAGGGTGGGGATTTGAACATGGACAGGTGATTAGAAAGTGCCTGGCACAGACGAGGAGGCGTGTCAGTTGTTGACCATGTCGGTGTTTTATTCCCTCCCACCCCCAGTGCCCAGAGCAGGGTCAGGCCCAGGTGGGGCAGGTCACCGTGGGTGGATCTGACACGAATGACACTTTGGTGGGTACAGACTTGCGTCACTGCCTGGGGTTTAGGGGCATGGGTGCTGTCCCTGCTGTGGGGATGAGGGAACTGATATGCAGAGATGGTGAGTAACTGGTCCAGGGTCACAGAGCTGGTCACTGAGTGCCAATTTGGAATGAGAAGACGCCTGTGAGAGGCAGACATGTCAACTGAGTGTGCACTGACACACTCAGGAAAAGAATGGGTGGACTGTTGTCACCACACCTGTCACTGCCATGGGTGTATCGTGGCTAGCTGCCACAGCAGTGTGTGTGGAGCCTCATGGTTCGGTACAGCCCAGATCCCCAGAGCTCGGACTGCCCCAGCTGTCACTGGACCACAGGTGGCTCTGTGAGGCCTCTTCATCTTGCTTTGTGGAAACCACGAGCAAACCCAGTCAAAAAGGAGCCACAGGTCCCTTCCTGGCCTGCACCATGTGCTCTGGGCTGAGCAGGGTGGGGGTGGGGACAGCCTTACAGGCGGAAGGGACCCAGAGGCCGATGGTGCCGGGTTGCCCAGGGATCAAGAGCCTTGGTCCATGGGTCTGGGAAAGGTCTGGGGGCTGCACGTGGGGCTGGAGGGGTGGCTCTGATCTGTCAGCCATGAGGGCAGGTGTGGGGGTCCAGGGTGGGTGCAGGGGCAGGGGATTGGCTCAGCCGTCACTGAGGAGCCCAGGGAAGCTCAGAATGACCTCACATCAGCCTACAGCCACATGGCGCCCAGCCCTCCTTTGTGAGGGTCTCCCTGGGTCTCAGCAGCTCTGCAGTCCTTGGGCTCCCAAGGGGAGTGGGACGCAGGTGGACTGTCCCCTGTTGGTGCTTTGGGTGAAACCCTGGAGCTCACTGGGTGGAGGAATGGGGGCTCTGGGCAGCTTGGGGAGGCTCCATGCCTGGAGGACATTCAGCTCGCTCCAGAAGTGTGTGACTTAGTTAGAAAGCAAGTGGAGAAAGTTTCTGGAGTAGCCTGGGAACACAAGTGAAGTGGCAGAAGTGGCTCGTGACACTTCAGTTGCCCAAGGTGCCTGCTAGACTATCCCAGGCTCTGGTGGCCCCTGGATACTAGGGAACGGGGAGCCACTGAGAACCAAGGAAGTGCCACAAATGATAGTGTGGGGGCCTCAAGTCCCCCATCGTAAACGGACTCATTTATGGGAAAGACTGTAGAAATGGTGCCAGTTAGTAGGCCCGATTGCTAGCTATGTGCTCGCGAGACCACTGGCCATCGATGGTGAGCAGGGGTGGTGAGATCCTGTGTGCTCACAGCTGTCCTTGGCTCACAGGGTGGGGAGGCCCTGCATCACTGAGAACGAAGCTGGGGCTGTGAAAGGCTCCTTCCCACGTCAGGTCACATAAGCTGGGCCATTTGTGCTGTGGGGTGTTAGGCTGGCTGGAGCAATCAGAGTAGGCTTCCTGGAGGAAGGAAAATTTGGAGGGTGTGACCAGATGCACGGTGACTGCAGATGGGCATCGAGGGTGTGCTTGGTGAGGGATGAGTGGCACTGGGTGGTCACTTCTTCCTCGCCCATCCCCGTGGGGACACAGACCCCCTAGCTGTCTCCTTGTGAGGTATGTGCAGGTGAACTTAGAACTCAGCTACTGGCTCACAAGGCTGAGCCCAGTAACAGGCCCTTGGCTGACTCTGCTAGAGCCAGTCCTGTTTCTTAACAAAGTCATAACAACTGTAGTGTGTGTGGCATAGCAATGAAACACACCCAGTAAATCCAGCCAGCAATTATTGAGCACCTCCTGTGTGTGCCTTTTTGCTGGGACTGGGGACCCCAGGTCCTGAGCACAGGCAAACCCTGCCCACCTGGCTGGCAGCCTGGTGTGTTATTACTACAACCTTCAGCTACCTGAGCATGCCAGCCTGGTGCCTCTCTGTGCCAAGGACAGTGCTTAGAGCCATGCAGGCATCAACTCAATTCATTTTCTTGGGAGCCCCATGTGGCGGGAACTACTGTTTTACAGACAAGGAAAGCGAGTGTGAGTGGGATCCAAGATGGAGCCCAGGTGACCAGCATGACTTTCGTGGCTCCTGAAGAGGTATGGAGAAGACAGAGGCTGCGCAGCTGAAGGTGTTCCCTTCGAGGTCTGGCGCCTCTGCTCCTGCGAGGTGGACCGCTCTACCAATGCCTGTGGATGCTGTGGTCACCTTGACCTAGACCTTCTGAGGACCAGGCCACACCCATAGTGCCTAGCAGCCCTCCTAGGGATCATTAGTGTCTGGGAAGGGCCAGAGCTGAGATGTGGCCAGGGACATGGCCAAGTAGGGGTCATGAGGGCGTGGTGGGGAGTGAGGCAAACTTGAGAGTGTGTCCTGCTTGAAGGTCTTCAGACCTGAAATAATTTGGCCATGCACTGGTCAAACCAAACCCAACTGTGGGCCAGAGTTGGCTTGTGGCCTCCAGGTTGTGACTCTGACTGTCGTGGGGAGACCTCCACCCCATGAGACCCACCCAGGGCCCTGGGTGGGAGTGGGGTGGGGAGGTCTGTTGGAAGCAGGACCCTGAAGCCTGACTCAGCCACTGGTAGTTTTGCTTCTGAACTGTCCCCTGTGACCTGAGGTAAGCTAGGCTTTCTCTGTCCCCAGATGTATGGATGGGAAAGAGTGGCTCCTGGTGACAGTGCCAAGGTAGCCCAGGGTCTGAACTTGACATCTGGGACTCTGTTGCTGTATGCAAGGTGAGAGTGACAGTCCTTGGTCAGGTGCTGTCCCTGGCATAGGAAGGTGCAATACACAGGTTCTGAGAGCACTGGCCACCCCTGGAGGTGCAGCTGTCCTCTGTCAGTGTGGTGTCAAGTTGCACCCCACTTGCTGCGAGCTCCTTGGCCGCGGTGGCAGGGGCTGTGCCTCAGGGCAGTGTGTGTGGGGGGGCTTTTGCCAGCAGGACAGCTGAAGCCTGAGGAAGTTTCAGGACTTGCAAAAGTAGCATTGGTGCATGCCATGTCCTGGGCTGGGAAGACAGCAGGGCTGTCTCCTGGGCCTCCTGAGGTTCTCCCAGGGTGGCTCGCCCGCCCCATGGTGGCTCAGCTCTGTGAGGAAGTGCTTGTGCGAACCCCTGGAGGGAGCAAGTCCCCGAAGCTCAGTAACTCTACTCTGTGTGGTTTCTGTCCTTGGAGAGCGCTGATGCAGCCACAGCCAGGGACAAAGTGCCGGGTCCTTCCACGGCTGGGCGCTCCGTGCCCCTCTGGGTCTGACCTCTGGGAACCCAACCACATCACACAAGGACCCCTCTCCCCTTCATTCTTACGCTTTTCCTCAGTGGAACCTTTGTTCTTGTGTCCGATCTGATTTTCGGATGCAGAGGCTACAGGTGGTGTGGCAGCACCCACCTGCTCTTCAGCACTCTGACTGTCACACCGGGGCCCTCCAGTTGTTGTTAGGAAAACACCTTGCCAATGGCCCAAAAGAGCCCCTAGGTCTCCCCTGAGGCTTAAATACAAGGCGGCCATGGCTGTGTGGCTGGGCAGGGACGGGAGCCAGAACTCTGAGTGGCTTTTTGAGGACTATCTGGAGTGTCCTCCCTGACCTGGAGGAAAAACGTTCCTGACCTGTGTCAGCTGAGATTTGAAGGCAAAGGGGCTGCAGGGCTCCCCCTTCCCTCCGTTTTTGCTGTCCACCTCCATCAGGCATGATCCCTATCCTTCCAGTCTCTGCCTGCTTGCCACCTCCTCCAGGGAGCCTTCTCTGGTGTCCCAGCTAGAGGCTGTGTCTTCCTCTCCACCCTTTCTACCCCTCCCCCCCAGGAGCCTGGCACTGACCACTCACAAAGCAGGAAGGACCTGTAGAACAAATTCGGGCCACGGTGCTGCTTGCAAAGCTGGTGGGGTCCCAGGCAAGATGAGGGGCAGAGCCTGACACTGATCTTGACCCTGACCAGGTATTGGCAGGATCGATTGTTCTTTGAGTCCCCCGCTCTTAGAGAGACGCGGGGTGTGGTGGGAGTGTGCAGAGGACCGGTGTGGTGACCACAGACGACAGAACCCGAGGCTCTGCGGGGAGCGTGCCCGTGGAGCCTGGCGGCTGACGGGGACTGCACACGGCGCACACTCGTTTCCGTCTTCTGTGCTTTTTTCGCGTTTATTGGCGGTTTAATGTTTCTGGGTAATGAAATCCATTATCTGATGTGTAGAAGAGAAAATTATTGGAATGGATAAACAATGTGACATTCCTCCCCCAAACATCCCTTTAAAATATAATGAAAGCCATTTCTCCAACACTGGCGGCGCTCTGGTGGCCTGGCCCACCTTCTATGGGGCTTTAAGACACGGTGTCCTCATCAAATCGCTTCCTCCGAGGGTGTGGGGGGCACATGCGGACGTCGGGAGAGCCGGTGTGAGGCTGGGGGCGCGGGGGACATGGGGCATGGCCTGGAGGATGGGGCGTGCAGGGAGGAGCCAGGCCAGGCTGTGGAATATGCCTTGAGGGACAGTTGGGGGTTCAGTGAGGCGGGGTGGGACAGGGCTTCCCGAGGCTGGAGCCCCAAGTGACTAGTGGTGATAGCTGTGGTCACTGTTACTCCAGGAGGGCGTGACTCTGCCTTGTCACCAGCCGGCCCCCACCTAAGGTGGTCAACAAGCAAGCTTCTCCTTCCCAGTGCTATGTGATGAGGCCATGAGGAAGGGGGTGCCCTGGGGACTGGGTGGCCATTTGAGAATTGCACCCCATCACCCCCAGTCCTGGGAAAGTTCCCAGGCCTGAGCCCAGTGCTAGTCCACTGCTGCTATGTGGCTGCAGGTGAGGGCCACCCCCCCGCCCCCCGAGCCCAGATGCTCCTCTGCAAAATGGGGATTCTGTGACTACACAAGGTCCAGAGGGCTACACGAGGAGCTGTTGCTCTGAGGACCTCTGCCTGCTGGAGGGTGCTCCATGCATAAGTTAGGGTCACAGGCCGGGCCCTCCTGGGGGTGGACAGTGTGCTGTGGGACAGCAAGGCAGTTCATGTGTCCTTGCCATGTGACTTCAGGCAAGGTGCTTGTCCTCTCTGGGCTCTAATTCCTCATCAGTGAAAAAGAGGAGCACGGCCTTCTCTTGTTGGTCCCCATGAGGATTGGAGACAGCCAAACAAGTGCCCAGCATGTGGAAAGCATTCTTTAAGTGACATGGTGATCAATGCCACTAGCTGTGTGACCTTGGCTGGGTGCCTGGTTGGCCTTAGTTCTCTGTTTTCTCACCTGTGGAAGTCTGGGATTGAGCAGCTCATGTTGGAAGGTGACTTGGTTCCTCTCTCCAGTGTCCACTTACTTGGAGGTAACTATTTGGAGTCCCGTGCTCTTGTCAGACTTGTAGACGCGTCTCCTCACCTTGAGAGAGGCGAGGCTGCGGAGATGTGGAGCCCCACTTGTGGGCGAGTGAGCAAGGCCGGCTCTGTGTTAGGCCATGGCACAAAGAGAGCTTGGGGCAGGACCCCTGGGAGCCAGCGTCCAGGGCTGGAGCGATGGTGATGTGGTGACCTCAGCTGTGGTCCCTTCATTTGTGGGGTGGCTCAGCATGGCATGGTGTGTGGGGTCACAAGGCTTCTGTCAGTCAGGATAGCTAGGCAGTGCTGCAGTGACAAACACCCCAATCTCAGTGGCACAGTCACTTGTGGTTATCTGTCATGGTGACAGGGGTTGAGTGTCCCTCCTGAGTGGGTCTTCCTTGGTTGCGGTCAGTGTCGGCTGAGGCTGGTGTCCTCTGAAGGCTCAGTTGGGCCAGCTTGGCTCTCTCTCTGCAGCCTCTTCCTGTGCCTCTGCCTCCCCTACCCTGGTGGGCCCAGGAACCATGTTCTGTCAGACAGCACAGAAGCTTCGGTCTTGCTGGAACCGGAAGCCAGCACGGTGTCCCTTCAACTGTGCACTGTGGTCAGAGCTGTCACCGATCTTTCCGGGGCTCAAGGAAGGGGACATAGCCACCATCTCTTGATGGGAGGAATGAATGTCTGAGAATTTGTAGCTGTCACTAATCTGCCACAGCCATCCTTGGAGAGAGCTGCCCAGGGACCAGAGACTTGTCTAGGGCTGCCAGGGACCAGAGACTTGTCTAGGGCTGTCCCATTGCACTGCACAAAAATCTGAAAAGCACCTTAGCAGACAGGTCCTACTGTAACCCACTTTACAGACAAGAAAATGAAGGTGGAGAGGGGAAGTCACTTGGCTCCAGGCCTCCAGGGGAGTAGGGTGGATCTAGACTTGAACCCAGAACCCCTGCTGCATACAGACACATGTGAGCCATGACCTGGAGATGCTAGGACCTTGCATCTCTCCATTTACTTTCTACGCATCCCCTGTGGCCTGTGCAGGCCTGTGACCCTGGTGGGCAAGGCAGGGATGCGTCCTCTACAAGAAAGGCTGCAGGTCACTCCAGTCGCCAATCGCCCTGTCACCTGGCCTCTGTGACTCTGTGGGACTCCTCCGTACATAACCACCGAGTCCCCCAGTCCTCTGCCCAGCAAGCACACAGCTCTTCTGCTGGGGTTTTGAGTCAGTTGCTGACTTTGGGGAGGTCGTGTTGAGCATATTAATAAAAACAATGCATTTCTGTGTTTCCATAGAGACTTCCTGAGATTTCTGTTCTGGAGATGTATCTTTGGATCTCGTGGAATAATTATCTCCCAGATGTCCCCTGATATTCTGCAGGATGTGCACTTTTGTGTGAGATGAAGAAAGGGCTGGATGGACTCAGGCGGCCAGGGTCTTGCATGTGTCCGAGGGAGCACCGTGTCGGCATCCAGAGGCTGGGAGTGGCCAGGCGGGTGGCACTGCTACATGGGTAGTGGGGCTGTGTAGAAGGCAGCATGGGCTGGCCTCATCTGTCTGCTGAATAGCAAAAGTCTGGCCTTTTACTGAGGGTAAAGGAATGGGGCCTTTTAATATGGACTTGTGGCCTGAACCCCCGGGCACCAGAGCAGGCTGCCCATGGGCGATGACCAGTGTCACTGGTGAGGACTCTGGAGCGGGAACTGGCGGTGCAGAATTCTTGTCTCTGCCGACATCAAAGGCTGAGAGATTGGGGTGAGACACCCCGTCTCTCATAAGGCCCCCATTTCCCTGGGGTCCATTAGTGAGCTAGCCTTTCACGCACAGGACAGAAACTCAGCTCACACCAGCATAGAAAAAAAAGGAGTGTACAGAGGATTCCAGGGGCTCCAACAGTACCTTCTGAGCTCACCTCTGCTAGCTGAAAGGATTTATTCTGCGGTAGAGAGGAGTCGTCAGGAAATTTTATTAGACAATTGAACAAACAAAAATTTCAACACTATATGTACCTACATTAACAACACGGAGGTGTGGGGGACCAGGACTGATCTTTGCCTCGTGCAAGAGGCTCTTACCCCATGGGCATGGCCGGGGGTGGTCTTCTCACAAACTGTAATGTGTGAGCTTGGGCCCTGATGACCAGACTCGTGACACCGTCACAGCTTTGATGGCTCTGGGAAGAAGGACCCTCTCCCCCACCTCATGGCAGTGCCCATGGAGGCCTTGACACCTGTGTGGCACCTGGGCCGTGGCGTGTACTCCTCACACACTAGCTCTTACCCTTACGTCTGTGCCCTCCAAAGCTCTCTTAGTCCCCTGGCATCTGCCAGGTTCCAGCTGCCTCTTGTCCCTCTGTCTGGATTTCAGTGTGGCCCCTGCCCTGGGGGGTAAAACCAGCTCCTGGTGGTTTAACTGGTTAGGAGTGTATTTGTCTCACACTAAGAAGTGTTTGGTTAGGACCTACTGCTTGCTTGGTGGCTTCTGTCCCCGGCTCCTTCTGCCTTCCTGCTCCACTGTCCTCCCCATGTAGCTTTCCCCCTTATGTTTACAAGATGGCTGCCATACCTCCAGGCATCATGCTTACATTCCAGATCGTAAGGAGGAGAGTCAGAGGGGAGGAGCAGAGAATCCTCCGGAGAGCCTAGGCCTTTAAGAAAGCTACCCCAGGGCTGAGATGTAGCTCGGTGGTACAGCACTTGCCTAGCATGCGTGAGGCCCTGGGTTCGATCCCAGCACCAAAAAAGAAAAGACAAAAAAAAAAAACCTCTCCCCAAGAAAGCTACCCAAAAAGCACCACCCAGTGCCCCTTGCTTACGTCTTATTCAGAATTGGTCACATGGCCACTCCTAGAACAGAGGCAGGGGTTTTAGTGAGTACATTGACTTCCAGGACAGAATCTGGTGGGGGGGGGCAAGAGGAAGGGGGGAGCAGGCACTTGGGTAGACCATGTTGTGGGGGCAGAGGGCTAACGAAACCACAGTGTTTATCTAATGTGGCCACAGCCAGGTCTCTCTAAGCCCATTGTGCTAACACTTGTCATCTCATCTGCGAAGTGGAGGGGCCGGGGGAGGCCTTGGGCTGCCCACCCTGGCAGCAGCATCCTCAGCAGGGAGCCCCTCCTCTCCTGCCCAGCCTCCCAGCATGTGAGGCCTGACACTGCAGGCAGAGGTCAGGGGGCTAGGGCCTGTGGCAGCAGAGTGGGAGGGGACAGGGCCTCCTGGGTGGAGAGTGCCATGAGCAAAGGCCCTGGGGTAGGTGGCGGGGGAGGTGGAGAAGCTGAGACACCAGTGTGGCTGGGACACTTGGAGTCATGGGACAGTAGCTGGGGTGCTGGGGTGGCTGGGCCAGAGTGGAGTGGGCAGAGTTCAGGGGTGGTGTGAGCCTGTCGGGGGGACAGGAGGATGGGCCTCGCTCCTGGCTCTGTATGAAGTGTCGTTGAACATTTTATTGAAAATTCTATACTTCTGAAATGAAAAGGAATCAATGAAGTGATTTTCACTCTGGAAAGCAAAGCCTCTAAATATTTCCTCAGATGTCTATGTGCCAGACGGTTCCCCTTTCTCTATGTTCGTGACACCCAGAGTGACTGTTCAATTTCTCATCCACTTTGGGACCTACGCAGAGACGGTTGTGACTGGCTTTGGGGCCACTGCAGGCACATAGGTCTCTCCTCACCGAGGCCCCAGCGGGTCTCAGTCCTCACGTGTGACAATCTGAGAGACTGTGGTTCTGAGGAATGGTGGGTGGATGGGAACCCCCGGAGCTCTGGGCATGGCATTGTTTCTGCTTCCCAGACAGGGCCTGGTCCCAACTTTGCTCAAGCCTCCCGGATGCTGGCCCTGGCTGGACCTCCTCACTGCCAGGCCTCCGCCCTAAGTCCCAGAGGCTTTGGGAGGCCCACAGGGTGACAGTGACCAGAGTGTGCACAGCAAAGCTTCTGCCTTTCTGACCCGTGAGTTGAGTGAGCATCGCAGCCTAGGCTGGTCCCAGACCCCAAGGCACAATCCTGCATCTGCTGCCCTGTGGCACTGCCTTCTTCAGCCCCTGGACGGGCCACATTCAGTGCCAAATCCTGAGCAGGGACTCAAGTGAGGCAGAAGGAGCTCCCTGTGGTGACACCTGGTGAGATCACACAGATGATGTCACGGGAGCCATGGAACCAGATCAGATGGGCAGCAAACTCAGGTCACTTCAGGTTCCAAGCAGGCCCAGCACGTCGGGGAAGCATCAGAACAAGTGTCCTGGGGTCTGGCCCAGGGACACTGGAGAGTGAGGGTGACTGTTGCATGTGGGGCACACTGCTCCTTGGTTTTGACTGGGGCCACTGGGGTTCCCATATTTTTTTTTCCCAGAATCTGGAAACCTGGATTATAGGTCCTGGCCTGGTTTTAAATGTTGACAGCCAACTCAAATTAAAACAAGTCCAAACAAAATGCTGTGTATGCCAAAAAAAAAAACCCAAAACAAAACAAAAAACAACAAAAAAAACTACCTGTGACCAGATTAACCCCCAAGACGGCAGTCCCTATGGGGGACATAGTCGGTCACTCGCTCGGTCATTCAGTCATTCATTGATGCCACTTGCTGGGTACTTGGGATTTGAGTTGAATCAGAAACAGATTCTGTGCTCCAGCTCAGATCTAGGGAAGAGAAGAAAGCAAGGGTACCCCATACCTCTGTTGCCAACATAGTGCTGACATCCCAGGGAGCGGGAGATGACCCCTCACAGGGGCATCAGCACCGGAAGGACTCTCACCGAGTCTCGCATCACAGGTGATGGAGTGCAGGGGAGCACAAAAGGCTGTCCATACTGTCTGGGAGCTCACTTGCCCACCAGGCATTGTCTAAGCCCACACAAAGGAGAGGCCACATCACAAAAACATCCTACAGATTAGACGGCAGCATTTGAAGCCTTCGGTGGCTGCCTGTTTCCTTCAGCAGCATTTCCTGAGTGGGGCTGTAGGGAACAACAGGTCTGAGGTCTCTTCATTGATTTGGGGGAAAGAGGTGGGGAAGGGTCAGGGAAGTGTTCCATGACTGCAGCTTGCACAGCAGCCTTTAAAGGCTCTGACAAGTCCTGTATTGACGATATTTATTAATTTCACAGTGTTCCCAAACTTGACCACTGATCCCTGTATTGTTGTTGTCCCCTCAGAGCACCTATTAGCATCTTTGGGACACTGCTAGGGAAGAGCTATCTTAATTGTCACCACTAGACTCCCGCCACAAGAGCCGGGCACTATGGCAGGTACTGGGCTCATCCTGGGCTTTCTCTTGCATTCTGTCCCCTTTGAATCTTGTACAGTTGGCAAACATCATCTGCTTTATTTTCTGTGTCACCGTTTTGCAGGCGTTTGGTCCAGCCCACGGGGGCCAGAAGGGCTGGTGATTCCTTGTAGAGGGTCTCAGGTGGTGGACTTTGGAGACCCCCTCTAAAGGAAGAGAACTTCAGTCTCCCAAGGCAGCTTCCTGGGGCATGGTGGCAGCCCTAAATGTGTCATATTTAGCTGTTTGGCCAGACAGACTGGGTTGCTGTGATAGTAAATGTGCGGTTTGCTGTGGACGGCCTGTGTGGCCAAAGCATGTGATTCTGTTTATTGAATGCAAATCATGCCGTGGAAATTTATTTCCCTGCCTTGCTGTTTACTCCTCTCCTCCTCTCCCTCCCAGATTTATGAAACATACGGACCTTCTCTTTAAACAATCCCTCAAAAGCTCTGACTTGCAAATTAGTTCCTTGAATGATCAGCTGTATATAGTCTGCATTTAATAAATTCAGTTATTAAGGAAGAGGCAATTGATTATTCAATTACAGTGGATCAGGAAGCAGGCTTCTCAGCAAACCTCCTGAGACTCTGGACTGAGCACTAATAAAGGAGAAAAAAACCACCCTCGTACTGGCCTTCACACCACATGCCCTGGGGGCCGGAGGAGGTGCAGGTGGTGTGCAGCACAGCGTCCCTGGGAGGAGCCAGTGCTGTCTGATGTCTTCTCACTTGGTAAAGAAATTAGTGAGCCCTCCTGACAGGAGCCTTTCCATTTGATTTGTATGAATTGGGGGGATTTGCATTATGTATGAAATGTAATTTACATTTCACTTTAGGAAAAAACCGTGAACAATATTGATAAATACATTTTATGTGTATACAAAATAGATTTGAGCAAGATATAAGGGTCCTAGGAGTGGAGGTGTATGTGAGGAAATTAGCTTTATAAAATGATGTCAATACAGTGGGAACAGGTTTGCCCCAAAAGAAATGAAGGATCCAATCACACCTTCCCTTTCCACCCATCCAGTCTGTGCCCAGCTTTGTGGGAATATGGCAAAGGCCACCTCCTCCAAGAAGCTCTCCTGAGTTCTTTAGCTTGCTTTTGAATCTACACAGCACTCTGGTGTTTGCTTTTGAAAGAGTGGCAGATATTGCTGTGTGTCCCTCATCCCTTCCTTTCATCCATCCATTCATTGATACATCATCTGATCTGTCCTGACTGGAAGGCACAGCTATTTATCTATCTATCTGTCTGTCATCCATCCATCCATCCATCCACCATCTATCCATCTGTCATCCATCTATCCATCAAACATCCATCCATCACCTATTCAGCCATCCATCATTACCCATCCATCTGTCATCCATCCATCCATCCATCCACCCAACCATCATCAATCCATCCATCCATCCATCCCCACCCCATCCATTCATCTGTTTGCCCATCCACCCATCCACCCATCCACCCACCCATCCATCCACCCATTCATCATCCAGCCATGATCTATCCATTTGTCTTTCATCTGTCTGTCATCCATCCAGCCATCATCCATTCATCCATCACCTGTCCATTCATCATCCATCCATCCATCCACCCATCCACCCTATTTACCCACTTATCCATGCACCCACCAACTCTATCCATTCATCCATCTATTCAGCCACCCGTCCATCCATCCACCTATCTATCATAAATCCATCCATCCCCACCCCATCCATTCATCTGTTTGCCTATTCATCTGTTTGCCCATCTGTCCATCCATCCATCTGTCCATCCATCCATCATCCATTCATCCATCATCTATCCATTCAACATCCATCCATCCATTTATCTACCATCTATCCATCCATCCATCATCCATCTATCCATCTATCATCCATCTATCCATCTATCCACCCATCCACCCTATTCACCCACTCATCCATTCACCTACCCACCCAACCACCATCAATCCATCCGTCCACCCACCAACTACACTCATCCACCCATTCACCTGCCCATCCATTCATCCATTTGCTCATCTATCCATCCTTCCATCCATCCATCATCCACCCGTTTACTCATCTACCCCCACTCCATCCATTCATCCACTCACCCATCCATCTACCCATCAACAATCCGTTCATCCACTTGTCCATGCACTATGACAGTGACCTCTATGACTCCATCACTAACGACTCCCTGTGGATCTGTATGTTCTGGATCTTGTGTACTGTTCATCTATGGTTTAGGGCGTCGCTTGTCCTTGCCCAGCTATGTCTGGGGCTGATCTAGGAGTTGGGGCATGGTCTTTGGTCCTCAGGACCTGCCTAAAAGTTCTTGAGAAAACCATGCATAGCTCAGCCATGCAGTGAAGATTTTGTCATCCATGTCTGAGGAGCCTGGGAATCCTACAGCTGAGGTCTCTGCCAGTTAGGTTTTGGGGATCCATCCTGATATCTTGTGCATCCACCTGCTGCTTCCAGAAGGCTGCCAAGGGCTTTGGAACCAGAGACCTGGGACTTAGGCTGAAACTGTGTCACCCCAGCAAGCTTCAATCTCCTTATCTGTGAAATAGGAACAGTAACGTTCACCCCACACCAAGAGGGGTGAAGGCATATGTGGAAAACCCTCATTCTGTGAGTGAGCGTGGTGAATATTAGTAGTAGGGACCTGTCAGTCCTTGTGAAAATCTGTAGTGAGGCCACATTGGGTAATGGCAGGAAAATTGACCAAGACTTGGGAGTGGGAGAGTCCCGGCCCCCTAGGACCAGCTGTAGGGCCTCGGGAAGCCATTTTCCCTCCCTGATTCCTACATCCTTACCTGGGAAAACCCTGGTCTGGAGGAGCGGGAAGGACCCTGTCTAAGAAATTGCCTGTCCTTTTGGTTTGGATGCGCTGCTCTGAAGCCAGGCGGGACTCTGTGCCCTGGGTGTTTTTCTTTATCTTCCTGGCAGTTCTGGGAAGGAGTGGTGTGCCCGACCTGGACCAGAGCCCGTGTGTGTGAACTTGGTGTGAGTTCTCACGGTCTCTTTCCAGGCTCAAAGTTGGCCTGCATTTGGCCAAGAAGCCTAGGCCAGCAGCTGCTTTCAGTGAAATCATGGGCTCACTGACCCAGCTTTAAGGTGGGCCATGGCTGCCCAGTGAGGGTCACAGTCCCCTCCTCTGTGATGGAGCCATGGGGCTGTTGAGACTCCACAGTGGACTCCAACTCAGCATCCTGAGGAAACCAGGGCTGGGAGGGGTCTGTGGGCAAGTTTCTCTCAGACATCAATGCCAGTCTGCTCATGGGGACATTCAAGTTAATAGCTGTCAAAGTGAGTAGTTATCCCTCGAGCAAAAGAGGGGGTAGCAAGCCCTGACCTCTTGTGTTGCCCACGTCCAGCCGCTCCTGGCTTGGCCACTAGTTGCCGGGCAGTGACAACCTCTGTGCACAGTGCTGACTGTGGGGTATTCTGAAGGTCTGGGGGGGTGGAGACCTGGCAGTGGCGTGCTCCTCATGGATATGGTGGGAGCTTGTGAGCTGGTCCTGGTTCCATGCCACCCTGGGCCTGATCTAACTCTGCCACCCCACAAAGCACTTGACAGTCTTTGGATAAATGTTTATGGAACCAACGTGAGCTAACGTCCCACTTTGGTTGGAATATGGCTTGCCCAGGAAAAGATGGAGGGATTGAGAAACTGACAGGCACTCGCCTTTCCCCTAAGCCTCTAAATCCTTTGCTATTCTTCTGGTATTACTACGGCTGCTTCCGCCCTCTCCCCCTTTTACCTAAGCAGGGTGTGACATCCAGACATGCACATTTTCAGTTCTTTGTGTAAAACGCTTGCTTGTGTTCTTCGAGACACCCAGTGGGGATGGAGTTAGTGGTGTCAATGGTCCAGTGTTCCCAGCAATGACTCTGCCTGGCCCTTACTGGACAGGCAGAGGAAAGATTAAATGGCTGAACGGGCCAGGTGGTCTTAGGGGCTGGAGCTGTCAGTCAGTCAGGAGGAGCAGGGCCTGAGCAGAGGGAGGGCTTGGCTCTGCAGCAACTGCACAGGCTGCAACCTTCATGCCAGGGCAGTTGGCAGACCACCCGCCTCGGGGAGAGTCAGAGCCTGTGATGCTGGCCAGTGTCCCCTATGTGGAGGAGGGGGTGATGTGCAGGAGGGATCCTGGGCATCCATACAGCCTGAGCGAGAACTGAAGAGTGGGCCTGGCTCCCCTGAGTTCCCCAAGGCATGCCTTGTGACCTTCATGTCCTGTCGCTCCGAGGGGCAGCCCACAGCCTTGGAGGACCCGTGGAAGCTGAATTCAAATGCACCCATGGAGGGGGCCAAAAACAGGAGGGAAGAGATGCAGGCTCAGCCCCCGTGGAGGCTGGCACACTGTTTAAGGGCATTTTCCTTATCTTTGACATCTTCTTCCCTTAGTGGAGAGCACTGGGGGAGTCAGTCTTGACTGATAAGTAAGGAGACAGACACTTTCGCATGTCCCCTTAAAAACCTGTCAGTCACTCTTCTTCTCCTGCCCATCAAGAGATATGGTAACTAACTGAGGGCCTATTCATGGAAGGAAGAGCCAGGTCTGTTATTACTTGCCATGGGCCATGCCAGGCAGACCCTTGGTGCTGACCAGGGGACTGTGCAGCTCAGTGGCCCGATGCTGTCCTCAGAGCTCTCTGTGGATGTGGGGGTGATGGGCTGTGAGTGGAGAAGGTTTTCAGGGTGAGGGAGCACAAACAGCCCAGCGTGTATGTGTGTGTGTGTGTGTGTGTGTGTGTGTGTGTGTGTGTGAGAGAGAGAGAGAGAGAGAGAGAGAGAGAGGAATGAGGGAAGGCTTCCAGGAGGGGGTGAGGCCCAGGAGAAGTTAGCAAGCCCATGGACATGGCGAGGGTGGGAACATGCTGGGGAAGAGCCTGGTGGTGATCCCAACCAGGGTCGGACTTGGGGGTGGAGGTGGGACCATCAGGTTTGAGGGAAGGAGACAGTCTTGGCACTGCAGGAGGGCACCCAGCCCGGGAGGGAGACTTCTGGAAGCCACGGCCTGGCAGGTAGCTGAGGCTGGGCTGAAGGAGGAGGTGGAGGAACCCCACAGCAGTGGGTTCAGTGTTGACCTTTCTGTGTCACTTCTGTCAGGCCCTGTGCTAGGCTGGGCAAGAACCCCAAGGACTGCCACCTACCTGGCAGTGCAGGTGTGGGGCAAGGAGCAGATGACATGGGAGTGCTGGTGGTGTCCGGGAAGTTGGTGAGCCCCTCGGTGCGTGAGGCAGGTGAGCCACCTGTCATAAAGGCAGATTGGGTGGGTGGGGTGTGTGTGTGGGGGGGTGCTGATGTTTGTAGAGAGTTCAAAGAGACAGGTCATCGTCCCAGCCCCCAGAACCTGTGAGTGTGACCTTACGTGGAAATAGGGTCCTTAGAGACAGAAGTAAGTAAGGATCTTGTGACGTCACCCTTCTAAGGGAGGGGAAGGTGAGTCGGACACATGGGCCTCTTGAGGAGGGAGGCTGAGCCAGGAGCCATGCCGCTGCCAGCCAAGGACTGTGGAAGCCACGGGAAGCTGGGGCTGGGTCGGTCTCTCCCCGGAGCCTCCAGAAGAAGCAGTGCTGCTGACACCTTGACTTTGCCGTGATCCTTATTTCAGCTCGTGGTCCTCAGGCCCGTGTGTGGTGCGCTCTCCCACAACCCTGAAACTAGTGTGGGATTTAAATCTCATGGGAGCACACCTGCTGAGCTCGGGCTCTACCTGCGACCGGGCTGTGAGAGCTGAGAACAGGCGTGGGAAGGTGACCCGTGCAAACCGTCATGTGTTGTGTTCCTGGCTGCTTCGACCTCACACAGCACTGGGGTGTGGGAAGACATCTGCTGTCCTTGTGATTGTGTTTGTCTCACCTGACAAGGAGCTGCCTTGGCTGTGTGGTCAGCATGGTGTGGGCAGGACCTGGCCCCTGTCCCTGCTGGTCACCCCCTCATCTATCGCTCTGCCCCCACATCTCCTGGAGTTGGCTATTTTTAAAGTCGCGTCTGGAAACTAATTGTTGCTGAGAAAATTGTTGCTTAGAACACTTAACCTAAAATTAAAATGTGTCTTTTCACTAAAAATGTATGCTTCCTAAATCCAACAGTTCCCTAAAGCCACTGTTAAGGAGGTGAAGACCAAAATAGCTCTCTTTTTCTTTCTGCTGAGTGCTTACCACATGCAGAATGAATAGAAAGAGTTCAGGACAGCAAGGAAGAAAAGACTCAGCTTTCTGATTTACAGCCACGCACCCCTTCTCCCCCTCCCCCCAGAGAATACATTGCTCCCCCACTCTGAGCCCTTCCTCCACTCTCAGAGGAAGGTCAGATGGTCTCAGTGACTCACAGGCACTGAGGATCGGGTCCCTGTTTCCCTTGATTCCATCTCTTATTCCTCTCTTTCTCCCTTCCAACCTCTTTGGCCTCCCTTCTGTCTTCTTGAACCTACCAGGTACCATCCAGCCTCAGGCCTGAGCAGCTGCTGTTATCTGAGCCTGGAATGTCTTCATCCTTCAGGCTTGTGCTCACATCACCTGCTCAGAGAGGCCCCAGCGTAAGTGCCAACACCCCCACCCACTTCTCACACTTCTTCCTACTGGCGTTTTACTCTAGAGCACTTAGCATTATTTAAAATGCTATGTACCTAATCAAAGAGTGGCCTTGTGGCTTCCCTCCAAAATTCAGTTTCCACGGGGCAGGCTGTTTGCCTGTGTTTGCTGTGGGGACCTCCATGCTTGGGATAGGCCTTGACAGGTGAAAGGAGCTGAATAAATGCTGAGTGCACAAGTGAGTACTGGGATCCTAAAGGATGGATAAGAGTTTCCTCCTGAATGGAGAAAAGTGAGTGCAAAGGGACTGAGGCAGGGAAAGCACGTGTGTCCAGGGCACAGGGAGGGTGGGCCCGGGTCGGGGACCAAGGCTGCAGGTCTAGGAATGGAGTGGGCACTGGGTGTTTTTCTAAGGGGTCCTGACTTTGTTTGGAGGCAACATGGAGGTCTCTGGCATTGAAGCCCGTGACTGTGGAAGTGTGTGTGTGTCTGTGGCGGGGGAGGTGCATGGGTTTGTGGAAGGGGTTGGCCTTTGATGGCGTACTGAAGTCATCTCCACTGACTTGATTAACCATTAAGCCCCTTCCTTATCTCCATGGTGAAGGGTTTTAGAGGCTCTCATTACCACCAAACAGACAGCCTAACCACCTACAGTGAATTCACTTGGAGGGGGGTGAGGGAGTGGCAGGTCAGCAAGAGGTGCTATCTTGTCTTGCCGTTTTGAAAACTTCCAAAGGCCATATTTCATATGGTCTAAAAGTCTCAGGTGCATTCTGAGTTCGCCTTTATTTTATTCATCCAGGAGTGGCATTGATTATAAACCACGTTCTGAGTTAGAGACGACAGAGTGTAAAAACAGCGCAGGCCCAAGAATCAATGAAGTATGGGGATGATGGAATGTGCAGACACATGGTCTAGCATGCCAGTTTTTTTTTTTTTTTTTTGGCTTAAATGCATCCAAATTTATGCTCCTGAGAACCAAATGGAACAGGCCAGGACGTGCCCTAAATTAGTCAGCCCGTGAGCACACAGGCTTCCTTGGAGGTGAGACCTTCTGGCACATTCCAGAGAGCTGGTCCTGCAGGGAGGAGCAGGGCTCCCCACCAGGGTGCAGTGGGGCTCGGGGACTTCCAGGGGTGAACGATTGGAGAAGCAGCCCTCCGTAATGGCAATCAGATTCTGTGCTTCGGGGTGAAAGCGGAGCTCCGCGGAGGCAGGGAGGAATGCAGCGTGCAGAGCACTCCGCCCCAGCTTTCCCCACCGGCCCAGTCCCGTGAGACCCCATGCTTTGTAATCACTTCTGCAAGCCCTGGACCAATGTGGCACTTGCCATGTGGCACAGAGCCAGGGAAGGACAGAGTGAGAGACGGCAGGGCTGCTCTTATCCTGGGGATGAGCCACCAGGAAACTTGTGGGCCTGCCTTCCCTAGCTTTTAGGACATGCACTTTGGGGTGGAGAAGGGACATCATGTTTTAAGTGGCAACTGGCTGACAGCTGCTGATGGGATTTCCCGGGATCCTTTGTGCATTTTTAGGAAGATACAAAACAGACCCAAATGCACAAAGATGGAAATGCAGACTGGCTGACAGGGTTACCTGAGTCAGGAGAATGAAAGGCCTTGGGAGGCAGATGGGGACAGAAGAGTGAGCCATCTGTGTTTGCCTTGGGTACCCCTGCAGGAGGCCCCTTTCCTTTTCCGATCCACCTCCCCCTGCTTTGGGGACTCTCACGAAAATGCCACTGAAACTTGTGTGTTCTCATCCCATCTGGGTTTGGCTTTACAGAGGACCCCAAGATGTTGGAGTTGAATGCATTGCATTTATTTAGAGGACCGTGAGAGGTGGGCAGTGAGGTGGGTGGGAACCCAGTCTACAGTGTCCAGTCAGTCTTCATGGTGGCAGTTTGAGCTCAGGCCCTTTGAGGACTCTGGGGGATGATGGAGACAACCACAGGTGTTACCTCACTGAGGAACAAGGGAGCTGGGGTGTCCACCCATCCAACCTGTGCTTGCTGGTTGGTGCTTCCAGCACAGCCCTCTGGCACATGTGTCTTGCTCAGGGAGGGCTGCGGCTGCAGGGGGCCCCACGAGTGGCCAGTAAGCAGCCCTCAGAGAGTGGGATGAGTGTTTGGTGAGAGACAGAGGCTTCCAGGAGAGAGTGGGGTAGGTGGTGATGGATAGATTGGGGAGGTGAGCAGCCTACAGGAGCAGCACTTTCAAAGGAGGCGGAGCCTGGAGGTGACTGCCCCAGACTGTCACTCTCTTGGGTTCTGGGGCTCTGGTTGTCACAGAGCCAGCCGTGGGACGTGCTACAGCTCCGTCCTGAGGGAAGCAGAGTCCCAGGATGAATGGCTGTCTGCTGAGCTTCGGAAATCAGGTGATCCAAGTCTACCTTCTTCTGGTCTGCACACACCTGAAACCGCTTACAGCTTGCTTCACTCAAGACAAAAGAGAGAGGAGAGAGTCCGCCGAGGTGCCCAGGGATGTGCTGCTGAGATGCAGGACAGAGGAGTCATGCTCCTGGGGATTAGGAGAGGGCGGTGCACTCTGTGACTTACCCAAATACCTAGAGGTCTTGTGTTTCCTTGGTGGGACTCAAGAGCACACAATCTCTTTGAGTGGGAGAGACAAGGGTGACATTGAAGAAAGACCAGATGGGATGCTAAGACCACCATGTCCCAGGGGAAGAAGAGCCTAGGGGAAAAGGGTGCAATGTCACTGTACTCCAGCAGCTGCGTGTTCTGTCCAGTGAGCAGCAGAACTCAGGGTGGGGGGAGCACATTGGGACAAGGAGAAATAGGACACTCCCTCAGACGCGGCTTGAGTGGAGGTGCTGGGTTAGGAGGCTGGGTGTGGCGAGTCCATGTCACTCCAGGTCCCTTCCTTCCTGGAACAGCCATATGAAAAGTCTGGAGAGCTCACCTCATTCCACGAAGTCAGTGATCCAGCCGTATGGTTGTGCCTGTGAAAGAAATGAGGGGCTTTTTTTTTTTTTGGGCAGAGTCTCACTGTATAGGTCAGGCTGGTCCAGAACTTGTGATCCTCCTGCCTCAGCCTCCTGAGTGCTGTGATTACAGGCGTGCACCGCCAAAGCCTGTAATAAATGTCCATTTGAACAAGGCTGAGAAGTGTGCAATCTGTCCGATGGTGATTTTAACAGTGTGAACGCGCCTGAGGAAGAAGTGGAAGGAAGCAGCTGGAGCTCCGCAGTGAGCACATCTGGGCGAGCTGTGATGGCGGAGCTCCCTTTGATAACCTGTGCTTAACTCTGTTGTCTGGTTCTATCATTTGGTAATAACACCCCCTCTCAAAGGAGGTGAGTACAGGAGGGGCCGAGTGGGAGGTCTGAGCTCTGTGGTCTCCTGGGTGTCATCTTCAGCAGCCATGACCTTCCATCCCTCCTCAGGAAGACCATGGTTGTCTGCAGGCCTCAGGGACTGGCCCCTAGGAGTCCTTAACAGCCTGAAAACGTACCACGGCTGAGGGGGTGATGTTTCTTGTGAACGCCACATTTTACTGACGCTGTTGTGAAGAGAATGGTCGGATCTACCAGATTGTCAGTCACCAGCCCGCTGGAGTTCCCGTTTCCCCATCCGTGAAATGGGGAGGTTGAATTTGACATTGATGCCGTGTGACTTCTGGGAAGTAGGGAGCCTCTGTGTGAGTGGGGGACTGCCCACACAGAAGGGGGGGTGACAGGCCTCCACGGGTGCCGAGACATGTGACTGAGCCGACGGGGCAGGTGGAGGTTTCTCAGAGGGATTAAGAGTGTGAATTTGAAAAGCGTCATTTTGGGTAAAACCTGGCTCTGTCTTCTGAAAGCTGTGTGACATTGGGCAGAGTCCTTGCCTCTCTGAACCTCAGTATGGCCCTCTGTTAGGCGCAGGACCAGATGCAGTTAGTGCCCTGAGCTCTTGGTCTAGGAGCGAGCTCATTACAAGAGTGTGGGAGACCAAGGTAATGGTGTTGGGGTGTCTGACATAGAGCCGGAGCCTGGCCATGGCCTCCACACTCCCGACCCAGGCAGAACAGACCCTCCCTCTGCTTTGGGCGCTGTGTCTGAACCTCCCTCCCTCTGAGTTCCCAAACGGAAGAGGATCCGCCTCTTCTGCCTTCTGCCTGGATTTTATTAACCCTGCCTCCCCGCTCCTAGGAACTTCCTCCCTCTCTCCTCTCTTCCTGGCACCCAGTCTCTGCCCAGCTGCCTTTAGACAGACTTGGCCAGCCTGGAACGAGACGCGGTTCCCCTTTCCCTAAAGGCAGTTGTTGTGAAAGACTGAGATGCTGAGTGCACTTCAGGTGTGCTGGTTTGGAGCTGTTTTGGAATGGGCTCCATCTCAGGGTGAGGCAGGGTTGGTTTTTCCTCCAGGTGGCTCTGCTGCAGCCCAATCCGTGTTCTGTGCGTGGAGAGGTGTCAGGCTGCCTGATGGAAGAAGTCTGCTCTGGGCTCAGTCTTGGGTTTGGGTCCTTGCTCCATTAGTGTCATGGTGCTACTTTGCATTCCATGGGGTCACTGGAATGTTTAAGTGAGATGGTGGATGTCCCAGTGCCTGTCACGTGGGCTGTGCTCAGGGAGCACCAGCTGCCACTGACACCTCTCAGTGTTGATGTATGCCTTTTAATGGTTTTTGGTGAGAATCTTTCTAAAATTATCATATAATTTTCTGGGGGAAAGGGACAGCTTTGTCATTGCCAAGTGTGTCCTAACGATTTGCCCCGTGGAGTCAGCCTCCTCATCTATGAAGTGAGGAGAAGGGACTCTAGTTTGTGGGGTGTCGTGAGTATTCAGTATGCAGCACCTGGGACCCAGTGGGCACCCAGGAAGCAAACAGCTGTGGGTTCTGTTGTTACGTTTCTCCTGGACTTGGGGTCATTGTTGAGGGCAGAATAAAGGACTCTGCAGATGGGTGTGACTACAGTGTGCTTTCCCAGCAAGCGGATCCAAATAACGATTAGTTGCTGAGTGCCTGTTCTGTGCCAGCAAGGTGCTGTGCACGGCTGAGTGTCAGGAGTTACCTGGTGACTTTGTCAGCTCAATGGTCTGAGTAAAGGGCCACCTTGTCAGTGCTGGGTGATCCACGGTGCTAGTCTTTGGGTCACCCTGTGTGCAGTTAGAGATGTTCTTTCCTTTAAACGAAGGACTGGTCTTGTGGCCTTCACCTCCTGCTGCTGCTTGTGCGCCTGCCTCTAGGGCTTCTTCCCCTGGTTGTTTTAGCCTTTCTAGTCTCCTGTGGTCTAGACAGCTGGCTTGCTAAATTACTAGTGTTATAAGCAAATTAGGGGTTCACAGTCTTAGCAATGGAGGCTGTTCTCCATCCACGAAGGTATGTAAGCTTTGGTCTGGAACATTGTGACATTACTGTAACAATATTGTGCTTCTGGCTGGGAGCTGACTGCTGGGTGTCATTCACATGCCAAACTTAAGACAAACTCTGTGTCAAAAATCTGAGTTCCATAATTTGTGCTGTGAGAAGGTAAGGTCAAGTGCTTCTTAGCAAGTGTCTGCGCCAAGGTTTGGAGCGTGCGATGTGCCAGGTCAAGACACCCAGCTTAGGAAGGAGGAGCCACTCAGAGACACAGCCCACGGAGTTCACAGCCACTATTGGGGGCAGCCAGGTGAGCTAAGCAGCCCCTACTCCGGGCTCCCAGAGGACCTGGGACAGTGCTAGGGGCTGTTGCCACATAAGTCCCAATTTGCTGGGCCATGTGTCAACCATCGTGTAGGTTTCTGTTAGGTGTCCAGAGCTTGGAAGAGGCTGCTGCCACCGTCCCCGACCTGTGTGGGGAGAGCCTGGGATTCCATCCCTGCTGTCCTGCCACAGACCAGGGTGAGCACAAACTTGCAGCCAGAAGCAGTCGTCCTGCTCCCCACTGCCATGGGCTTGTGTGGTCTGTTCTTTACCCAATTGTCTCGTGTCCCCAGCCCTTTTGACCTGACACAGGTGAGTACTGTATCTGCACCTCCTTCTTGGAGCCCTTCCTGCCTCCCCTCTATAGGCTGCAGAGATGCAATGGGGATTAAGGTGCTGGGTCTCGGCCCGCACAGCCTGCTATGCACCCAGGAAGCTCCTGCAGCCATCCTACCTCACTGCCCGGAAGCCTCAGCCCCCAGGCTTCCACAGGAAACCCAAGCACAGGAATGGGCTCAAAAGGCAACCAGAGCAGACCTCATCTCCCTTGTTGTCTCCCTGGGAGCCTCCTCCCCAGGCATGCCCAGTGGGGAAGAGCCTTCATGCACAAATGCCAGATCTGTGTGAGAACTGATATGCACGGGTGCCTGCAACCCCACAGGGAAACTGAGGCACAGAGGCAAAATAGCCCAAGATTGTTCAGCCTGTGAGTCCAAGACTGGAGGTGAAGCTCGCTGGCTTTGACCCCATGACCAGTTGGTGGTACTGTCCATATTAGGATAACAAATAACATGACTTCCCTGGTGGGGCCTTTAAACACAACAGCTGCATGCCTCTTTTCTGGACCCAGGAGGACAAAATTGCCCTCAGGAAGCTCTCCTGTCCCCCAGCCTGTAAGGGTCTTCTCTGTGCTCCTGCTGTGTGTGGTGGATGGATGGAGGTAGGTGGAAACATTTTTGCTTCCAAAAGCTCAGCCTAAACTTTCCTGCCCTGAGGAAGGAGGCAGGGGTCAGAGGAGTGGAGGAGCGAGGCTAAGCTGAGGGGAGAAAGGGGGCTCGGACTTCCACACAAATACTCCGATGCCCATGGTAACCCTGGCTGCAGATGCTTGTGGTCGTCTGGTCTCCTGGCCAGGTTGGGGGTGGGGGCACCTCCCCTCCTCTCACTCATCTGTACATGCACACACAAGTGCAGTGTCGCCTGCCAACATGCATGGGTTCCGTGGAGGGAGACGACCAGCTGGAAAGGGAACCAGGAGTCCTAGGAGATGGCTCCCAGCATCTGAACCTGTCTTCTGGGTTTGGAGTTTCTGGGGCAAGCCAAGGCCTCACTCTGTTCCTGGAGAAACTGTTGGTTTCCCTGGAGGCAGTCACTACAGTAAATTGCTAGGTGTGTGGTGAACCCCACTTCCTCTGATCTTCAGCACTGAGCTTCTGGAAGCCGCAAAGTCTCTGTCACCCTCCACCCTCCAGCCTCCACCCCTGCCTAGTTCTACAGTCCTGTCTTTCACTCTTGATTCCTTCATCCTTCCTGGCACCCATAGGGAAATCCTCTGCCAAGCTGAGTTCATTCCCTGAGCTAAGACTCCTCCTGCTGCACTGGCAGGTGACTGAGTGAAGCCGGCCCTGTGGGATCCTGCTCATCACCAGCTTAGGTTCCAGTGCAGTCCCCATTCCACAGAGGAGGAGACTGAGGTCACACAACCCATCCCCACCTACCCTGAGCCTACACAGCACTTTGGAGCCCACCGTCATGTCCTGGGTTCTATTCTGCATAACTGTAGCCTCTAGGATGGCTACCCAGCCCCAGGTTGCAGGCTGGGAGTCCGAGGATCTCAGAGGGCCTCTTAGCTTATGGGTGCAGGTGGTGCTGGCCTGCTTCAGTCTCCCAGACTCTGACCTGAGACCTCAGACCACTCTGCTCAGCACCAGTGGCTTGGGATGAAGTCAGAACCTCTGGGCGGGTGATATGTGCTAGTGTCTGGGAAGGGAGTAGGTGGGGTCCCACAATGGCTGCCCAGCAATGACTGCTGCCCTGGCCCCCAGAGGGGCTCATCCTCTGGGTCAGTCTGCATCGAATCCCCCTGCTGGGAAGTTCCAAGGCAGCCTTCCTGTTGGGCAGCCTCCCTGCTGTGAGACAGCTTCTCGCTCCTTGGCCTCCGTCCTCATCTGTGTACTGGGGCTCTGAGTGCGACAATGGCTGAGAGCATCTCAGAGCAGGACCCTACGGCTGGATCCTGAAGCGCCCCATCTCAGGATGACAGGGCTGAGCTACTGCATGCTGCTGTGTGGCAGGAAGGGGCTTAGCGCATCTGGACTGACCCTCATGTCCACTGTCAGGTGGATCTGATGCCCACAAGATGAAGAAACGGAGGCTCAAAGGGGCTCGGCTACTTGGCTGAGTTACACACAACGGCAGAGCTGGCTCCCCTAGGTGGCTCTGCCACGCACCACTCAGCTCGGCCAACCTATGCTGCGTGCCTGGTGACTGTGCAATTCCTTAATTTGTACAGGGGCTGCTGGGGGCATTCAGGGCCTCCACAGGCAGCCCTCCCTCCGTGCTCTGGGCAGCCTTGAGTCCAAGTGACTGCCTGGATGGGGATAGAAGTAGTGGCACCTATGTCCCAACCAGGTTGCTTACGAGGCAGGAATTGCACAGGCTCCGCGTAGTCCCTGGCGAAAGGTGAGGTTCCGTCTCTGGATGATATTTTCAGCTGACCAACCTGCTGCTTTTGTGATGTTAGAGGTTTTCAAATACATCTGTCCCTTCATCCCCCTCCCTACCTTCAACAGACGTTATTGGTTCTGTTGTGTGGGCCCAACATGCATGCTTCTGGGGACAGGGACATCAGGAGCCTGTGTGCTCTGCCTCGGCCACCAGCAAAGTTTCCCTCTTGGCAAGCACAGTGGTCAGTCTGGATGCAGGGCAGGTGTAGGAGGTGCGTCCAGCCCATTATCTGAGGGGAAGGCAGCTCAGGGATTATCTGCTCTTAGAGTTTCAGGATAGGCTCTAGGAGCAGGTTGAAGCCTGGATCTCCAAGATGGGGCTTCTTGATACCCTGTAAAGGTGGCCACCGTCAGAAAGACAGCCACTGGCAGGCCCCCATGCCCAGAACCACTCCTGCCAGTCCCCATCCATACCTGCAAAATGGACATTCACTCTCCCTCACTCAGTTTCTAATTTAAGGGCTGCTTAAGTACTTCAGGGTGGAGAGCTGAAGTCACAGCAACCTTCCCTGCCATTTTTGGTAGTTATTTAAAAAGTGGAATTGAAGTGGCTTTACAAAGATTTGAAACCATCTTTGTAAAAAATAAAGAAAGCAAAGAAACGAAGGGAAAAAAAAATCAGACACAGCTGGGGGCAAGCTCAATGCATAAAATTCTTGCCATGTTGCTACGTTGTGAACTTCCTAGCAGTGAAGGTGAAGAGGGAGAGATGAACCGAGAAAAGTGAGCAGTTGCCCAGAAGAACTTTCCTGAACTGAGTAGCCATATGAGGGCTGTTGGGGTGAGGAAATACCCTCAGTGACCGCCATGTTAGTTTCATTCAGCTGTTGCTTGTAGTGACTCCAATGCAGTGTGCGGGGGCGGGTGTAATCCCCACACCTGGTTCATTAGGCATCTCTGCAGACCTCCCTCCCCCAGTTCAAGGTCATTGTTCTCTGTGTTGTCCAGGGATGTGAAGGCCTCAGCTGTCCCCCCCCCACAGCACACCACACATAGGCCCAACACCCCCGCATTACAGGGAGGCACAGGGGAGGGGGGGTGGATAGTGAGGGGGGCCGTCCATGGAGCTATGTGCTCCTAGAAACAGATGAAGCAGCCTTTCACACACAACCTCTTGTGGGTGTCATTTGTATGGACAAAGGAAACTGAAAGTTTTGTTTTGTTTATCAGAAAAAAAAAAGTATTTCTGGATGCTCTCTAACCCCATTAATTCACTACATTGCAATTTTTTTTTTTTTGGTGGTACTGGACTTTGAACTCAGGACCTCATGCTTGCTAGGCAGGCTCTCTACCACTTGAGCCACCCCACCAATTATGTGGTAATTTTGTAGCCCTTAGTGTAATCCTGGCTAGGGAGCCCATTCTAGCTACATCCCACTCCAGCCAATCTTGAACGTCAAACCTCCAACCTTTCTTTCCTAAGTTCAGTTCACATGGCCGAGCTGCAGCCCCTAACCTGTTGGGCCACCTGGGTTTGCTGTGGATTTGCCAGTCTGGAATCCAAGCCTCCCGCCTCCTTTTTGGGAGGCCTTACTCCTAGTCCCCAAGACAAGGGAGGCTGGCAAAAGCCAGCAACAGCTGGACCACAGCCTCTGCTGCAGCTTCCTCTCAGGCACCCACTCCCTCTGTGGCCCTGTAAGAAGGGGGAACACTGGCTGTCAATGTTTTTATTAAATATCCTCTCATGGAGAGAATGGAGGGATACGACCAAACTCAACCCTTGAAGAATGCCAGGCTTTTGAGACTTGGTTTCTGATCCCCGAGTTTATGTGACAAGCGTGTTTCTTTTTGTTTAACTGTCAGGATGGGTTGTGGGGGCTCCTCTTTCTGTGACTTAACACAGGAGAACACTTTCACTTTCACACTGTAGTTCTGGGAGGGCCAGTGTTTAGATGTGGTGTTCGGATGTGCGTGGTCACGTGTGGGGAAGTGTGCAAGTATGTTAGGAGGCAGGTGCTGGGATCCAGTTCAACCATGAGCTAGTCAACCTTTCCCTGCCTCATTTTCCCCTTTTGTAAAATGATGAATACTGGCTCAGCATGGTTATAGTGAGGAATGGATGATCTAACCCTAGTCTGGGGTGCAGCACAGCACACAGGGAGTGTCACTACATGGCCTGACATGGGTATCCAACCAGAGCTGCAGAAGTGACTCACCACAGGAATAAATAATTGAGGCCCTTCCTCCCCTCTCCCGTGGGGCTGGTGCGAGAGCTTAATTAGCTAAGCGTAAAACAGCCCTGTGATAGCACAAGTCCAAGTCACTCGCTGAAATGCATGCTGTTCCGGGATTTCTGAATTTTTCAAGTGTAGCTTTGTAAAAGGAGACATCTGATAAAAACTCAGCAGAAAAGGACCCCAGCCCATGGGGTTCTCATGCTGCACAGAACCATTTTCCCTGTCAGGCTCACTGATGAAATTGGGACGTGGGGGTCACTTTGTGACAGTCTGTGCTCCACTCCTGTGATTGCAGCAAGAACTCATCTTTCCATGGATGTTCCCCAGATGTTGTGTGATTGCAAGCCTCCCTGGGATCCCTGGAGCTCAGCATTCACCTCCTGAAGGCCTGAGCTCAGCAGCCCTCCACTATGGACTTTTCCCTGTATCCTAACCTGGCCATCTCTGCCTCGCTTTTCCCTTCAACCACCAGCACAAGGGCCTCTCCTTGTGTCTTCCCAGCCTCCAGACTGGGTGGCCTGGTCATTCCAGAGCCCCACAAAAGCTGTCCCTCCTCTGTACATTGCTGGTCACTGTCAAACACTCTCTGTTCCTAACTGATGGTTCTTGGCAACCCCGGGGTGTTTTCACACCTCTGCTGAGCCTCTTGTATGGACAGTGAGTGGCCAGCTCTTGGCCTCTGTGGCAGCCTGGATCGTGCAGCACGTCCGCTGGCCATCATCGTGTCCTTTTCCTCCCTCTTCTGGCCTCTTGCTTTTGCCTTCCGGGATGCATAGCAGTGAGCAGTCTACTGTGAGGGCCGGACATTGGGTTTCTTCCATTCTTTATAAGTCAGTACCCAGGAACTTCATCTTCCTTGGCTCCTGTGACTTGGTGGCTGGCACCTGCCTTCAGCCTGCTGAGTGCTGGGATTATGGTGTGTGCCACCATGCCCAGCTGTCACATTTTAGAAGCAGCATCTCCCCTCTACCAGTTTAAAAAGTAGACCACACTACTTTTTTCATGGTTTCAGTGCATAAACCTGCAAGGTATCTTGTTGACTCTGAATACTAAGAGGCTGGGATTACAGGGTGTAACTGCACACAGTCTGTGTCACTGGATTGTGCTGGACCACGGTCCACTATGACTTGATAAGAGTGGGATTGTGAACTGTTGGGACCATTGGAGCAGCCTAGGTCTAGAATTCTATCTCAGTTCCCCTAGAAAATGTGGGAGTCTGCTGGGCCCGGTGGCACAGGACAGTAGTGCTCTCTCCCTTCCCCTCCTCTGGGGCTTGCTGTGGTGGTCTGCAGCCAGGTCCACGGGTAGCTGGGCGGGGAGGGCAGGGACAGCTGGGGCCCTAGGTGCCTGTGCAGGTGGATGGGGCTGTTCTCCCTGGATGACTCACCTGGAAGTTTGGCCCTTGCTTCCCCATGGGGAGACCAGACCGGCAGCAGAACCTTCCAGAGCATTCTGAACTTGAGGCAAAGCCCTTTCTTTTAGTGTGGCTTGGGCTAAGGAGTCCTAGGGGCAGTGAGCTATTAAAGCAAAGCGGAGAGCAGATTTAAGAGGCCCCTGCCAAGGTGTGAGATTCTCAGATGTGTGGGAGATGAGGCCCTGGTTCAGGGCCTGGCTGTGCAGCTGCCTGGGCCGACTGTCAGTATGGGCTGGAGCTGGGATCAGTGCCACCACTCATTGCCACTGTGGCATGTGCCATCTTCTATGTCTGCTGAGAGCCAGCTGCCCTGTCGCTGCCTCCCATCTTCCACCTGTCCTCTTGATATCCTTCCTAGTAGGTGTGGCTGTCATTATTGTCCTCAGCAACCCACTGAGCTTTTAAATGGTTTCCCAGAGTCACCAGCTGGGTCCCCAGGTCTGTGTGTGTCCTCACGGCACTACTTGACACTCACACATGACAGTCATATGTCTTACACGTGAGGTGGGGCCTTTGCCAGGCTCTACAGGAAGGTAGTGTAGATGGCGGGGGCCTTGCGTGCCCTGAGTGGGCCTGCTGTTGGAGCATGGGAAGCCACCTCTGAGAGGCCCTGGGACAGACAGGCCAGGGAGGCCACCCCCTTGGGCCTGCTGGGAAGCATATATGGGAAGGTGGTATCTTCAAACCCAGAAGCCAGTGTGTGAGCACTGTCCTCCTGGGCTGATGTCCCTTCTCTCCCACGGTGCCAGCAGGACAGAGGAGGGCAGGTTGCTGTCCTGGAGCTGGGGCTTGCTACAGGACCAGAGGGGACATGGCTACCTCTTGGTCCCAGGCCTACCCCAGATTCTACTGGTGGAGGACATGGCAGGCAGGGAGGGACATGCTTAAGGGTGTAAAGGTCCAGGACAGAGCTGGCGCTCAACTGCATCTCTCACCCACTAGCCTGGCTCTTTCCCTGCAATGTCTCAGGGGGTCACATATGTTTGTGGGCCCCTGTTACCCAGAGCAGAGTGGCCAGTGGGAGTTGGTGATTGCTTGGGCAGGCTGGGAGGAGCCTGGAGTCCCAAACCACGGAGCCTGGGAATTGCATGTCAGGCAAAGGCAGCTTTGGAAGGTGGTGAGAGGACTCTAGATGAGCTGTGAAAGTGTGTCTGGCATTGAAAATGGGTCAGGCTCAGCGGCAGCTGAGAGGAGTGGTATTGGCATAAGCCCTTCTTGCTCCAGATGGCTGTGGGCAGCTTGGGAGCCCCCTCCTCCAGGAAGCCTTCCTTCTGGTCTATCTCCTAGGTTTCTATAGCTTCTGTGGTGCCCTGAACCATAGCCTTCTCTGTGGACTTTATTTGCGTACATGCTGCGGGCAGGGACTGGGGTTCCTTTGGGGGTTTTATGACTCACCCAATAGGCACAACATCCCCTTAGAGACTGAGCATCTGGAAGAAGAGGAAGCTTCCAGATGGCCCATTGGGAAGAAGAGGAGGCTGTGCTTGCAGAAGCTCTTGGGTTGGGGACCACCAGGCCTCCATGACTGATGGATACCTGGGAAGGGGGATGTCCAAGAAGGTCTGAGGCTCTCAGGCATGTGTGGCCTGACCCTTCTGGATAACCTCCCTCTTGGAGACCCCAGCAGGTCCTCAGCTGGCAGTTTCCCCCATGAAGGCAGGGATCAGGACTGGAAGCCATCCTTGCTGGAAGATGCTGTCTGGGTACCAGCACGGTACCCAGGGTGGACAGGCGGCAGGCAGTCACGTCCACGTTCATGTAGCAGGAGGGAGAGCACTCAGATTCATGGGTGGGGGCTCCCGCCATCCTCTGGAAAGTCTGATTTTATGTTTAGAGCTCATCTGATAGATTATTTGTCTTCTTTTATTTTTTTAAAGGAAGATAGTACAATACTGGTATCGACTGTCTTTAATCTGACATTGACTGAGAAGGAGAAAATAGCTTCTTAGTATTTCAGGAGCACTGATCTCGCGTTACAGGTGGCTCTGGCTGGTGGGCTTTCTTTCTGGGGAAACAGAGCTCAGGACATAGAATTTGCTGGAAGGGCCGTCGTGGTGAAGGCTATGTCTTCTGCTGTTTTTAAAATGTTTTCTCATTTGGAGGAAAAGTTTTTAAACTCTCAGCATGAAAGCTGGTCAGAACCCCCATCCTGAGCTTTTTCCCACCGCTTTTTTCATCTTCTCTGGACCTTGAGGGAGGAGGGGCAGGTTGGTGGCACTGCTGATCCAGCCCATGCTGGCAGGGGCCTTTATGAAAATCAATGCATGCTATCCGACCTCATCTGGTGATTTCAGACAGCGGCCCTGGGTTCTGACGCAGCTGAAGGACTCAAAAGTGTGGTGCACTAACGACAAGGTTAATCTCCATGAACTGGCCAGAATCCTCACACGTGTCCTCAAGGTGAGCCCCAAGGAGGAGGTCAACCAGACCGTGAGAACTTGAACTCGCCACTGCAGCTCGGAGCGGAGCTTCCTCCTGCTCACGCTGGAGTCCCAGTGTCCAGTGTCCGGCCAGGAGGGGCCTCCTGGTTCCTCCTCCATTGTGAAGCCCTCCTGTTTTGGGGGCTGTGAGGGAGGAGAGCAGACTGAGGGGCTGTGTGTTTATCTGGTCCAGCTGCCATAACAAAGAGCCAAGATGGGGGCTTGAACCATGGGAACTTAGTTCACACTGTTCTGGAGGCTGAAGTCCAAGATCAAGGTGCAGCCAAGCTGGTATCTGGTGGGAATCCTCTCTCTGGCTGGCTGGTAGGCAGCTTCTTTCTACCTGCGTGTGCAGGTGGTGGGGAGACAGGACACTGTCCGCCTTCCTCTTCCCATGTGGCCACAGTTCCGTGAGGCTGGACCCTACTCTTGTGACTTCACTGAATATATGACATCATTAAAGTTCCACAGAGACACTGGGGATATGACAGGTGAATCGGGGTGTGTGTACAACTCAGTCCATAGCAGGGCCCTTGGCGTGAGCTCTTCTTGCTTGGGTGGCTGTTGCCTGGCCAGGTGCTACCCCTACCAGGAAGCCATCCCTTCTCTCCCTTGACTGCCACACCTCCCAAAGGAACAAGCTCTCGCGGACTACTGGTCAACCAGCCCCGTTTCTCTGGGGATGGCCTGAGGTTAGACTGTGGTGGCAGAGGGGCTCACAGTGGAAACACCTGCTCAGTCTGTCTGGGTGTCTTACTAAGCTCTCTCACCTAGGGGACAGCAGGACGTGGGAAGCATTACTAGGAGTCCTGGGGATGCCAGTCCACCAACATGACCAGTGTCATGTTGGAAGCTGTGAGGTTCCTTTGCAGATGTGGGTCCTTCTGCCTGGAGGTCCTCCGTCTCCTTTCTGTGTTTGGTCCGCTTTTCCTCAGAAAAAAGAAGCCAGGTGCTTCTTTCCCAAGAGGCTTTCCTGGGGAACATGGCAGGAGCCCCCTGCTTCATCTCTGAGTCACTGTCTTCAGCCCCTGGTGGCCAGGCCTGGAGATCACAGTGCCTGCTACTCTGGCACTGAGCGGGGATCTCAAATATTTGTTGATGGGGTGAAGCCTCCCAGTGCCTGGAACCGTGCCGGACACCTAGTGGGCAGGCAATAGCTGTTTGATGAATTGGATTCACTGAAGTCAGCCACGAGAATCAGCAGCAAGTGCCAAAAAGACTGAGCTGCAGTTAATAAAGCCCTCCCAGACCTGGGACATGAGTAAAATATCACAATTTATGTAAAGCTTTTCATTTTAACTCTGCGGGGATTTTCCTCTGGCATTAGCATTTTCTAGACTGTCTATCAGCAGCACTTCAAGGATGAAAGCCGGGAGCGGCAGAAGGCCGTGTGCAGAGCAAACACAGCCTGTTTGCACACCCCAGATAGAGGGGGCAGCAGAGCTGGGCTTCCTCCCGAGATGCTGTGGGGCCTCGCCCTGCCCTCACCGTCCAAGGACTCTTAAAATGTCTTTCATTGCTGTTGTCACTGGCAACCACCCTGATTGCAGATGGGGGGGGAGGACAGGAGTCCCCTTCCAAGAGCTGGGACCCTGGGGGATGTGCCAAGGAGGGCGTGGCTGTGCCTCTTGTCCTGGCACCAAGGCTGGGACCCCAGGAAGGTGCGTGACCCTGGGCTGGTGCAAAGCCGATGACCTCAGGGGAGGGGGGTCAACTCCAGCACACGTACTGTGAAGTCTGGGATTTGGTGGGAAGTGTGAGATGCTGTGGTGCCCAGCTACCACCGACTATAAAACTACAGGTGCAGAGCTGGGGAACAAGCACCAAGATCAAGCCAGTTATGCTCCTTTTCTGTCTGATTTTCCTCTCTCATGGTAACAAGCACTCCATATGATCCCTGTAGAAGTCTGGGACAGGACAGGAACCCAGAAAGAAGAAAACAGTGATCTCTTCATCCCAAAGCCTGAGGTTCTGGAAATTTCCCCTTTCTCTTTTATCCTGTTGAGAGGGGGCGGGGATCACATTTTGGTGCCCAAAGACTTTTGGCTGTGCACTTGGGCTGGACTTTCAGGTTGTCTTGCAGCAGGGTCTACAGGCAGAGCTGTACTGGCTGCGTCTGCGTGGTTCTCTGCCTGGTGGGTGGATGCTCTGGGAGCTGAGATTAGCCTTGTGATCGTGGTTGCCTCAGATGACAGCAGGGCTCCCCGTAAGACATGGTCACCTGTAAGTGGCAGGCAGGAAGCCAGAGTGAATGCCGCAGGTGGCTTATTACCCCAACAGGTACTGGGTGGGGGCATCTCACCAGGAGGAATCCCACCCATCTGTGGATGAGGCCTCTCTCAGGAGGAGACATAGAGAACCAAGGGACGAGTAGGATGCAACTGAGTGAAGTGAGGACGTGGTGGGCTGTTCAGGCAGAGAACAGTGTGCGCAAAGGTCCTGAGGTGGAGAGACTGTTTGTTCAAGGCAAGGCAGAGGTGGCTAGGACACAATAGAGGTAGGGCTGGGAACAGGTGAGGCAGAAGATGAGGTTCAAAGCCAAGGACCCTGTAGCCAGTGAGAAGACTTTAACCACAAAGCAGCAAGGAAGCCAGGGGAGCGCTGACAGCAGGACAGGTAGGTGACCAAGTTTGTTTGCTTCTCATACGACCCTGTGGCTGTAGGACCTTGGCAGAGCCCGAGCCTGGGTGGTGGTGGCTGCACTGTGGGTCAGCACTGAAGGTTGGACAGTGTGGAGCCTGGGGTGGGGAGAGGTGGATGGAAGAGAGAAAGTCACTAGGAGAACCTCGGGGACTGGTGATGGCTGGAGGTGAGTGGGGAAGGAGGCATCCCTAGGGAGGACTGGCAGGTTTCTGGCTGAGACACTTAGGTGTGTGTTTCAGGACCTGGGCTTGGGAGGACCCAAACCAGCATCTGTTCTGCAGCACAGATGGCTCAGCAGGAGCCATCTCCTGTGAAGTGGGTCAGGCCTGTTCCCACCCAGCGTATCACCCAGCTCTGAGAAGGGGAACAGAGCAGCTGTCCCTGACTCCTGTAGGTGGCCTGGCACCTCTGTTTTCTCTAGAGCCAGAGAGACCAAGATAAGTCTGTCTTTATGGACCAGGAAACTGATGTGCAGAAAGGAAGTTCAAATGGGTCATTCAAGGTCACAAATCATAAACAACACAGCTTGTTCACACTTGAGTGGGATAAGCCACTCACCCTTCAGTGCTGCCACTGAGGGAGTTAACTGCGCAGTCTGTAGACCACTGAGGCGAAGGTGGTGGGGACAGTCTGGGGAGGCTGTGCTCATAACTGTCGTAGGCAGAGGACTAGACCGAGGAGCAGGACCTGCCTTGCTGGAGGCCTGGACCTTGGCTCTTGGCACCTGACTGTGCACTGGGCTCCCTCCCCTCTTCCTGGGGGATAAGTAAGCCCTTTCCTCCCATGGCTCCTGGCACTCTGCTCTGCCTCAGTGCTTGGGTGAAAAGAAAACCCAAGACAGCGATGTCACATAGTATCAATCCCTGGCCAAGAGAGCTGGTCAGTGGTAGGTCCGAGGTCAGTGTGTTCCCTGGCTGGACCTGGGGGAGGGGATGGACCCATTTGTAGGATGCACAGGAGGAAAAGGGTGCAGGTGTGACCGCCAACATCTGATGCAGCCGTGGAAGGGAGAGGAGGCCTGGGCTGCTGATTGGGAGCCAACAGAAATGGGTCTGGGGTCTCCGGTTGCATCTTGTTTGGGAGCCCTGGTCGGGTCCCTATTCCTTCTGCAGCAGGTGCTTGTTGTGTTGGTGGAGGTGACGCTGGCACAGAGACTGTCCCCTGTCACAAAGTTTGACTGAATGCTGAATTTTTTTTTCCCAGAAGGCACTTATTAAAGATGAAAAGCAGTGCTTGTGCATTAGAAAACACAGAAAGGTAGGAGGCAGAGGCTGTCTACGTAGACAGCCACAGCCGGCCTCGCTGCTGAGTTTCCTTCAGGTCTCTTTCTGTTGAGACGTCTATGACTTGACTGTGGTGGCTGAGGTTTTCCCAACATGACCCATATTCTTCCCCTGTCATTAGAGACTTCCTTTTTTTTTTTTTTTTTTGGGTGGTACTGGGGTTTGAACTCAGGGCCTTCACTTGATAGGCTCTCTACTACTTGAGCCATACCCCCAGCTATTTTTGCTTTTAGTTATTTTTTTGAATAAGGTCTTGTTTTTGCCCAGGCTGGCCTTGAACCATGACTCTCCCTATCAACAGCCTCCTAAGAAGCTGCGATTACAGACGAAAGCCTGGCCAGAGACTTGGCTGTCGACTGTGACCCAAATTTTCACCAAGTGGATATTCCAGAATGCATTCTACCCTCCCTTTGCTGTTGGTTAACCATCTCCAGACCTGAGGGTGTTTCCTCAGGGATGGTTCTAGAAGTGGAGCCCTGGACAGAGGGGTGAGCATTTGGGGATCTGTGTGAAGCCAACCTCTTGCTTTCTGTCACTGGGAGTGGCCAGTGTCACTGGGAGTGGCTGTGCTGGTGGAGCAGACATCTCCCCCAAGCCTTGGGATATGGGCTAATATTTCAGATTCTAGGGCAGGCAGCCTCCTGGCAGGAATGTCCTGTGAACAGTGTGCACTGACAGATGACTAGCTGGTTGGGATGAGAGGCTTGCTTTGGTCATACCAGGGCACACCTGTGTTGGCTCATTTTGATGACTTACGGCCTTAACTTCTTGTAGCAGTGCCGAGTCCCTCTCCAGCAGGTCACACTTGGAATGTGGTCTACCGGGATTTTTCCTTTCTGCCAAAGGCGTGTCAGCATTTCTGAGATGTTGGTGCTATTTTCCCCTTTTTTTGCTCATGCTCTCGCTCTCCAGGGGCCTACCATGGCCACAGTGCACTGGCAGGTGGCTGGGGCGAGGGACTTGGTTAATATAAAGTCTTATAGCCAAGAGGTTCTGTGTACCACACATGCACATGTGTGTCTCTGGTCTGTAGGGCATAGGAAGGATCCAGGGAGTGTGGGGAAGCTTCTGGGGGAGAGGCAGACTTTGTGGGCAGATATGGGGGATTTATAATAGGGGAAAATCTGAGCAAAGGCCTATTGAGGGACAATGGACAGCCACGTGTCTGTTTGGGTAACAAGATAATGGCCAGGAGATGAAGGGAGGGAAGGGAGATACGGCTGGGACTGGGCTGGGACCAGACTTGGAGGGCCTTGAATGCCAAGTTGAAGGTCTTAGATTTTACCCCATAAGTGATGGGGCTGTCTCTGAATTTCACTGCCCTTGTCAAAGATGCTGTTATTGTATAGCATGTGCCCCAATTCGATTTTATTCCCCATGAATTAATCAAAATTAAAATAAGAAAGGCCCAACACCACCCCAGCTGCCAGCTGCCTGGTTGTGTGGAGTTTGGGCGGATGGGAAGGGGTTGGTGTGTGACAGTCTGGCCATCTTGGGCTGTGCTACCTGCAGTCCCTCACACCTTCCACTGTCTCCTGCTGGCCCCCAGACAGAGACCCCAGGACACAGCATTGCCTCCATGTGGCTTCACTCTGCTGCTCCGTGTGAGCTATGACGAGCATTGCTCATGAAGTAGGCTGCTGTCCTTGTGTGCTACACACTTGGCGGGATCACTGGGCTTCTGTGGACTGGAGGCCCACTGTGTGCCAGGCTCTGCAAAGTTGCTGACACTGCATCTGTCAGCTTGTGTCATCCTGTGCCAGGACACAGATGAGGGCCTGGGTACCACAGAGACCCAGCACCTTGACCACCTTCTCCTCAGGGGCAGCAGACCCTCCATAAGGCCTACCTTTCTGCTCCTGTGACTGCTTCCTCTGTCCATTGTTCATCTGTCTGTCTGTTCATCTGTTGTCCATTCATTGTTTTGCTGGCTGTCTCCCGAGAACCTTCTATGTAGTTCCTGGAGCTGAGAAGAGCAAGTGTTAGTATCTGCCATGAGTGCAGAGAGAACTTCTTGAGGCAGCATTCAGCCAGCCTGGCACCTTGAGTAGCCTTGGGTAGACTTGAGCTAAAGTGAGTCAGAGGGAAAGAAGGAGCTATGGAAGATGGCTTGAGAACCTTCCACATGTTAGCCACTTCTCACCTCCTGGACTACACCTTGGGAAAGGAAACACTTGCTCTCTCTGACTTACAGGTAAGAACACTGAGGCCCAAGGGCCTGTGGCTTGTAGGTCTGAGTCAGCGCACATGTGCTCCTGCTTAGCCGAGCTCCCTGGGGAAGGCAGAGATGCCACCCATTGCTCAGAGAGGATGACAGGCTGGTCTTCCCCACCGCATGCACCAGTGAGCTCTGACCTGGGTGACACCTCCCCATGGCTGGCCTTTTGGAAACTGGGGTCATGGAGACTGTCAGACCTATCAGTCCATCAGAGTGACCTCAGCAGTGAGTAGGGAACATGTCATCTGGGAGCACCTCTCCGTCCTTGGGAGCCAGGCTTGGAAGTAAGAGCCTTTCTGCCTAGCAGTAGCCAGTCGTCTGGGGCCCATCCTGGTGTGCACTCCCCCCACTTTTCTCCTGCCTCCTCCCCCACTTCTCCGTTTTCCTATCCCCCCTCCTCTTTTCCTTCCTCTCCCTCCCCTTCTTCTGTCCTTCTCCTTTCTCTTTTCTCCTTCCCTTTAACCCCAAACCCCTTCCTTCCTCTCTCCCTCCTCCTTCCCTCAGAAGAGCCGCCATTATGGCTGCCCATACAATGAGGCAATTGTGAGCAGGAGCCCTACTGAAGCCTAGGAACATGGTGGAGGCCTGATTTTCATGAATAGTCAAACTCCCAGCCGGGCCTGCTGCCGGCAGCAACCTGAGCTCAGCTGGCCGGCCGGGTGGTTTGCTTCGAGCCTTTGTCCAAGGATGAAGAGCCCCTGGCTGGCTGCCACATTGCCTTGGCACTGGGATGGAGAGACAGGGATGGCTGGGGAGCCTGGTGGGCAGGACATATCAGATGTGCATTGGAGGCACATCTGGAGGTGCATTGTGGGGTGGTGGTTTAGGGGGCCAGAACCTGTGGTCAGAATCTGTAGATGGGAAGTGTGGGGCTGGCCTTCTGTGCACACCCACTCTTTCTGGTCCTGTGGTAGACACCTGAGGGACAGCCCTATTACATTCTGTCCACACAGTCACCTCAGTGAACAGTGGATACTATCACCCCTGTCACTGTGGCCATGGGTTAATAGGCCTGGTCTTAGAGGGGCATCCCTGCCCTGTCACAGAGCCTGGGTTGTCTCATCTGTCCATGGCATCCTCACATGGCCCGCCTGGCTAATGGTGCAGGTCAGCTGGGATGGTGGATGTAAGGTCCCTGGCACATAGTGGATGCTCAGTTATCACTTTAAGTCAAAGATGACAAGCCAGTGCCTGATGGAGAAGTGGCCTTTGGGTTTCTCTGAAGTCAGTGTGTCCAGGGGTATCTAAGTTGACCTCCTAGGTTAGGTGTGCTTCCCAGCGCACCCAGGGTCAGCCCTGCAGGTCCTGCTTCCTCTTTCTCGCTATAGGGACACCTGCTAGAGACTTGGCTGGCCCTGACCCTGTGGCTCCTTGGGTGGCCCTCCTAAGTTCCCACCTTCTGGCCACCCATGGAAACATCCACTCAGCCTCCCACTCTTGCAGCCTCTAGGAGCTGGGAGTCTGTGCTCTTGGGTGGACTCTGAGGACGCTGTTTTCCTCTTGATGGTGTCATGTGCGAGTCTTGTATTTGGCAGGCACACTCATGTCACTAGCGGTGTTTGTGAGCCAAGGTGAGACTGGCTGGCTACAAGCTCTGCTTCCTCCCTAAAGGCCTTGGTGTGGCACCTGGTGGGCCTGGGAGATCTGGGATTCTTTGTGAGAACATCATCTCCTCTCCCACTGTCCCCCCATCAACTCTTACCAGCAAGGACACCGGGCTCAGCCACAGCTGAGTCCGCTGGAGAGATGGCTGGTTACAAGCATAGACCTTGGGCAATGACTGAGTCTCAGAGCCTCAGTTTGCCTGAATTATAGTAGCCTGAGTCACTTAGAACTGTGGGGAGGGGGTGTTAACACTGGACTAGGCCCTCATCCAAGCCAACTACAGAAAACTCTGGAAAGGCTGGTGGCCCTCTGTATGCTGCAGAGGGGCTTTCCTCTCTATCCTCCATTACTCTGTAGTCCCTAGCTGCTGGGAACACGAGGGGCATGGGTGTCTCCACTTCTCAGCGTCCCCCCCACCCCCGGTAAAGTTCACTTGCTCAGCCTGGCGTCCAAGGTGCGTTATGGGCATCCGTTCCTAGGTATCTGCATCTGCACTGGCATCTGAGCCCCCTGGGACACCTGTGCAACTGCCCTGGATTCAGGACTCAGCTGCCCTCCTGTCTCTGGGGATCTGGGACCATGCCCATCTCCCCTGGATGCCTGTGGGTCCCTCTCTAGACCTCCTTGGTGAGTTTCCTTCCATTCCTGGAGGACAGGGCCCTTGTCTGAGTCACCCTGAAAGCCCAGGAACCATCATGGGGCCCTCATGGGGCTCCGTGGTCTGTCCCTAGCATGAATTCCACTTTTGTGCTCATTCTTCCAGCCTTTGCCCTTCTGCCACTCCAGCTCTCTTCTTCCTCTGGTCATGACCTTCTCAAAGGCAGAAAATGTGTGGGGCCAAGTGACCAATCCCTCCAAGCTGGCATCTCCCTTCCAGGCCACAATTCAGACACATGGGACCCTGGAATTTGGGGCTCTGTGGCCTTTTAATCTGGCCTCTGGATTGATCTCAGAGGCTCTTCAGGAGGGTGCTGGTCATGGCTGAGTCAGTGACCCAGATTGGCAACAGAACGGAGGGTCAGGATCCATTGGCAGATTCAGCCCTATCAGGCATGAAGGAAGAGGGTCTCTCCCTCCCATGTTGAAGGGGGAGGGCTGGCCGCCCTCGGCGCTAGCACTGCTGTGGTGTCTCGAAGGAGGAGATCCTGAACCCACTGAGGGACAAAAACCAGGTTCGTGTCTTCATTAGTCAAGGCCCCGGCCACAGCCAGAAGCAAACATTGGTGAGCCTGAGACCTTTAGGCCCTGGCTCTGCCCAGGCTGGGCAGTTGGGCGCTGTTCCCCCCTTGTTCTTGGGATCCTGGCTTTGTCCAATGCCTGCCACAGAGACTCAGGTTGTGAATGTGGCTTCTGAGGCCACCTCCATCACCCAGTGTTTGTCCTCTTCTGGCATGTGCCTCATGGGAAGATAATTAAAAGTGACCGAGCCTTGCAGAGCTGTGTGAATTGAAAGACTAGTGGGACACTGGAAGGAAAGCTCACATGAGGGCTGCCCTGCCATCCCTTCTCTATCCTCCGGTTTGCTAGGGATAGCAAACTCCAGAGTGGCCAGAGACAGATGGGGAAAGGAAGTGCCTGGTTAAGGAGGGGTGCTTTTTAACCTAGTGGGTGGCCTGGTCCTCTGCTGGGGGCTGCTCTGGCAGCTGGCAGCCTGTGGGGTGGAGCTCTGAGTGGCCAATCTGTCCTGCCCCCCAGAGGGACCCAGGGCTGGGTCCAGTCTACTCAGCTCTGGCTTGTTTTCCCCCTTAGGAGGGCTGGCCTCCAGTGGCACCCCTCTCAGCAATGCTGAGTTCCTTTTGGTATGGCTTGCATGGTCCTGGAAATAAATCTGTCCTGGAGACCATCTGGTCTGGTACATCATAGAACAGCTGGAGATAACTGTTTTACTTTCCTTCCGAGACAAAGCAAAAGCACCCAGGGCTAGAAACAGGCAGGTTGCATCCTCAGGGATTTTCTTCTGCCTGGCTCCTCTTGTTCTTTCTTCTTAAAGGGATATAGAAATGGAGCCTGGGTCTTAGGTCTGAAAGGCTGTGCTTGCCCTGGCTAGCTCCTCGTCCAAAGCCTAGGGGGCTGTGGACACTGTGGGCAGCCCCTGCACCACATGGCTACATCACTCTGGGAGCAGGAGGGCCTGTTAGCCACCTACAGGCATTTCTGGTTCCTTGACTCTGGGCTTGACACACCCTTCTCACTGTCCAGCAGGCTCACAGGCATCCTTCTCCCAAAGCCTCCAGACTCCAGTCCTGCCCTACCTCTCACTGCCCTCTGAGCCGAAGCATATAGGATCAGGCGGGAAGGTATGTCCTAGAGGCCCTCTGAGCTCTGGGGCAAGTACCAGGGTTGGGTGAAACATGAGGCTGTCTTTTGGATGCTGCTGGCCAACTTCAGCCTGGCAGAATCTGGATACAGAGGATGGTCTGCCCGCTCCTGGCTGGGGACTAAGAGCTGGAAAAGACTTTACAGGCCCTCCCCAACCCCTCACCCTGGCCAGCAGAGCTGGGTTCAGCAGGCTCTGAGCTGGATTTGTGGGGAGGGTCCATCCAGAGCAACCCTCCTGGAGGAGGGGCTGAGGAGGGGAGGTCTAAGGGAGTGGAAGGGTCCTGTCCAGGGAAGGCACAGAAAGTACCCTGGGGTGAAGGGGAACCCTAGAGTGGGTGGAGCTGAGAGTTTCTGAGACAGCTGCCTGATGACTCCAGAGGAAATTCTTGTGTCTGTTTGTCTAGCTCCCACAGCACTGCCCATCCTCCCTGGAAGAGGCCCCACCCCTGGCTCAGTGTTGCAGTAAGGAGTGTGGGCCAGCGTGGGCTCTGTTCACGCACCCTGTGCACACCCACTCAGAGGACATATATTGACACATTGATTATTGTGCCCAATGATTGTGCAGAGAATGGGCAGGCTGTGTTATTCTCTGAATCCTAGTGGCCCAGTGTCCATGCCCTTATACTGCCATCTGTAATGGCACTGTGGCCTGTGGCGCCTCCATCTCCAGTTTCACCCCTCTTGATCTCTGGTCCCTCCTTCTCTGCCTCATGCCCTTCTTGGGCCACGGGTGCCTCTTCTGCCATGTGCCCGACGACTTCCCTGCTGGAGTTGGTTGTTTCCTGTTCTGTAGGGTCAGGCCTCCGCCTAGCCTCGCCTGCTCAGCCCCTGCCAGATGTCTCTTTTCCCCAGCTCCATGGACTGTGTCCTTCTCTCCCTGGGCCGGGCATCGTCTGGTCTCCTCTGGATTCCACAACATAGTCCCTTTATTCATGCCATAGGTTCACCCGCCAGTGTTTGCTTAGCACCGGCTGTGTGCCAGGCACTGTGCTAAGCACCAAAGACACAGCACACGCAAAACAGATTTCCCGCTCTTTGGGGTGCGCTTCCATAATGGAACCTCAGAGCAGTGCCTCATGGTCTGCCTTTCAGGTGGAGGGCAGCCTCAAGCTGCGGTGTGAGGGCTGTAACACGCGCCGTGGGAGTGGGGATGACTGAGAATCTCAGTATCACAGAGGTCTTAGGAATGGGTCCTATGTGACGAAGTCAAGGGTTCAGGGGTCTCCATTGACACCTGTGTTGTTGTCCTGGCTGTGGCAAGTGACCCTGGCCTGGGGACCCTGTGGGGCAGAGCAGACGGGACCCTTCTCCCTGTTGGGCAAAGACCTTGCTGGCTCTTGGTTCATGGGAAAGTCCCAAGACCCCAGCTACAGCTGTTCTCAGCAGCGTGCTGCCTTCCCTCTATAGCCCTTACAGCATCCTTGCCCCAAGGCCTCGGGAATGAGGGAGAACGCCATTTTCCCTCTTCTCCCACCAGCCGCCCTGCCTCCAGAGTGGTTTGCTGCTTGGCTCACGCTCAGGGCTGTGTGCTCATTGATCTGGAAGGACGTGGGTCACACCTAAACTCCTTTCTCTTACTGGGTTCCTCCTCGGACAAATCCAGTAACGTGGAATCACAGCAGTGTTGTGGGACTCTCTTCCCCACTTCTGTCTTCCCCCCCACCCAGGGTCTTGTATAGAAATCACACCCCTGGCAGTGGCTCAGGTGCTCCTGGGACCCACAGGCAGCATCCTACCCAGTTTGGAGATGGCTTTTCAGCTTCTCCAACAAAAAGTGGGTGACAGACCCACCATTTCCACTGCACTCTCTGGATGCCAGCTCATCAGTCCCAGCTGAGTGTTTTGTTATAGGATGATTGGTTCCATTCCCCCAGCATGGCTCGCAGCAGGCACCATCTTGATATTTGATGTTTGTGAGATAGCATTTTCTAAGTGCAGACAGGAGTCAGATGCAGTCTGTGGCCTTGGTAGCTTGTGTGGTGCTGGAGAAGACATGTATCAATCCACCACTGTGGTATGGCTCCCATCAAACTAAGAAGAAAAACCAAGGTCATTACCAAGACTTGGTGGATGAGATTCTGCCTCAGGGCCTTTGCACTGTGGCCTTTGCACTGTGCATTTTGTCTGCCCAGAAGTCTCTTCCAGCAACAAGATGTCTGCCTGGCTTTCTCTCTACTTCCTTCAGGGACTGCATGATCGTCCATCTCAGCAAGGCCTCCCTGACCACCTAGGGCCCACTCTGCCTGCTCTGTGCCTCAGTTTCCTTCTGTTTTTCTACAATGACATTTACCACAGTTGGATCTGACCGTATCTCTTCCTATTGATTTGTTTATTGTCTCTCTTCTCCAGCAAGTATAAATTCATTCACTGTTGTATCCCCAGCTTCTGGAACCATGTTGAGCAATCAGTAAATATGTGTTTTGTGTGTGTGTCCTGTCATATACTACAATAAGAACATTGAATAACAATTTATGGTATCAATACACATAATATCATCTGATTAGCACTTCAAAGTTTCTCTAATCATGCAGGAGTATTCTTGCTGTGTGTACTTGCCTGCCGTGGAGAGCCCCAGACAAGCAATGACATCTTGGTGGAACAGGGTCTTCGTGCGCCTGGACTGTGATGCCCACAGCGGTTGGGATGTTACGGTGATGGTGGACCTGGCTGTTTCTCCATGTGCACAAAGCGCAGCCCAGACAGGGTAATAAAAAGCAAAGCTAATTTGATTTTCCAAAATGAGTGTCCCTGGAGGCATTTTGAAAAGGAGCTGACCTAGGGTCAGGGGGAGGACAGCACACAGGAGAAATGAATTCCTGGGGAAAAACCACTAGCCAGACCAAGGAGGCGTTCCCAGCTTCATTAAGTAAATGATGGGGGCTTTTAATTGTGTCAGGAACCCAGATGCCAGCGTTGTTAAGGGACATCCTCTGTTGGTGACAGGTGTAATGAATGGTTGGTGTTTCCTGCTTTCTCTGGCCCCTTCTTTTCTGAAAAGAAAGCCATTGCATCTGCAGAATCCCTGTGCACCCTTCCCCCTCCCCCAGGTGTGACTTGGCTTCATCCTGGATGTAATCAAATCCTCTTAACCAGTTCTTGTCCTTTCTTCTTTGCACTGTTTTGTCTAAGGTCAGGTGACCTAGTGTCACGGTCCAGTTCAATTCGACTGAGGGAAGAGTGAATTTCCATATCTGGTGGTGGTTGTGGTACCCTCGAGCCCCTTTTGGGGAGCGAGGGTTCACAGTGCTACATATCAGGGCATCTGTTTAGCAACTGCCCACCAACCAGCCTCGAGCAGCCATATACAGTAGGTGCTCGGTTATTGCTGTGTGCTAAATCCTGGGTGTGGAAATCACCTTCTAATTAACCAGAGCTCACTGTCTCCGCAGTGATGGTGACACTCACTATGGACCAGTTCTGGGAGTGTCCTGAGAGATGGATGTCAGGAGGTGGGAAGGTGTCACCATGGCTGGGTGCCCCATGCCAAGCTCTGCATATGTGGGATTTTGTAGGATCCTCCCAAGAGCTGTGGAAGGTGCTATTGTCAAACCTCAATTCACAAATGCAGAACCAGTGCCAAGGGTTACTTGTAAGATGTCACTCATTCATTTGTTTAGTTAACACTTGTCAGGCACGGTCCCAGTGCTGGAGATACACAGCAAAGTGCAAAAAAGCAAGTCTTGACTCTGTTTTCTCTTTTGGCCTTATGTCTTATCTGGGATGAAGGAGACGGAAAACACCAAGAAGCAGCAGAGAAATACCAGTGGTGGGGCAGACATGGGTCAGTCTGCCTCAAACCCCCTTTTTTGCCAGGGTCAAGTCTGATGCATGGGGAGAGATGTCCTTCCTTCTCCCTCCCTCCGTCCCTCTGTTCTCTCTGTCTCTGTCCCTCTCTCGTGTGGAGTCACATCTCCTTAGCTTCTCTGCTGGCGCCGTGTGGGAGAACTGATGAGGAAGAGGGAGAATCCATGAAGATGACGGTCTTCCTCTTTCCACCGGTTCATCGCCATCCTCACTGAGTGAGTGGTCATGGGTCCAGCTTCACTGGGTCTCGGTTGTGAGACAGGCTTCATTCCTGGCCTGCAGGATTGTGAGACTGTAGGATGGTGATGCATCGTAAGTGCTCAGTAGACAAGGGGCCCCTCTTAGCCTCATCTCTTCCTCCAAGAGCTGGACCTTTGGCTGGGTAGATGGGGACACCTCCAGTAAGAGCAGAGCTGGACCTCCTGGCTATTGGCACAGCTGGAGGAAGAGCCTGGAGGTGGCCATGAGCCCGGTGCATGCAGAGGTCAGGGAAGTCACAGCATGCAGCAGGGGACTCCAGTGGCACAAGTCAGCACAATGCCTTGCTCCTTGTTCCCTCTTCTCCTTAACGTGAAGTCAGTGTGCGGACCAGACTGGCCTGTGGGGGGAATGCAACCGGGGCTTTTTGTTGAAGGTGCCCTTGGCTGTGAGCCTGGCTGGGATGGTGATGTGACCTGCCCAGTGGCTCACGCTAACGATTGGCCTCTCTTTTCTCATTTCTACCTTAATTTTTCCCTTCCAGAACTTTGTTCTGATGGAATACAGCCCTGCTCAGGAAGGATGCTTGGTTGGTTCTGAAAATAGAGATGGGGCCTGGTTCTTGCCTGTCCTCTCCCCTTCTCCCCACCAGTGCTCAACCTCCTGCAGACACTGCCTTCCCTATTCTACCTCTGTTCCCTGCAGGAGCTCAGCAAGTGGCAGGCAAGGGTGGGGTGCATTTGTTGGGGGTAACCCAGAGAGCTGCCAAGCCATGTCGTGTGTCTTGGGGTGGAGTACAAGGGAAATTTCTTGCTGGCTGGTGCATGGGGTCTGTGCAGGTGTCTGGCTCAAGGCTTCTCTGCACGTTTCAGGCCCCTGGGCTCCATCCCCCTAAGGTCCTGATGGCCTTTCTGGCTAGTTGGTGGACAGAGGAAGAGAGGCAGGCAGAGTTGTGGGGAGGTGACCTTGGGCTAGGCTAGGACATGCCTGTATTGCCTGGACTCCCATCCTTTCCCCACCAAGGTCCTGGACACAGATCCCTAGCAACCCTCTGCATTCTTCACTGGAAAAACGCTTTTGGGGTCCAAAGGTGAATGAGTGTGTCTTGGTGCTCCATTCTGAAAATGACGTGATTCAGGCAGGGTGGCTGGAGGGTGGGATTTCGAGAACCACCTGGAGGCCCATGGCTCTCAGCTCACAGAGCAGCGGCTCCTGTGGGGGGCTGGGGTATGCCTGGAAGTCACCTTTGGTTCCCAAAAGCTCGTGCTGGGAAGGTGGTCAGGGATGCTCAGCTCTGCCCAGGAGGCTGGCAAGGGCCAGTGGAGAAGTGGGCAGATCTCCCTCAGGTTAACATCAGAGCTGCTCGGAGACCAGAGCAAGGCCCTGCCCCTGGAGGGTGCAGGCAAAAGCAGCAAGCAGCAGGGGATAGCCTGTGGCTCAGTGTGACAGAGACAGGAGGAACTGGGGGGAACCGCTGAGATGGGGCTGGGGGCTGGGCTGGCAGGGCACTTGGAATTAGTTCTTGGACAGTAAAGAGGTCTCCACCCCACCGCATGGGCCAGAGTTATTTTGGGTCCTGGGGGACTCTGTCTAGCTCCCTAGTTTCTTGAGATGTCCAATTCTTGGGGGAATCTTGCTGTATGATGGGGAAACTGAGGCTGAGAAAGGTCAAGTTCTCTTTGCGCCTGAAAGAGAAGCTAGGGCTGGACAACTCTCTGAAGAGGACGTCAGCCACATGGTCCAGTCCTACCCCGCCCCCCCCCCCTGCCCAGCCAGACAAAGGCAGCACTGTGCTTGTGCACGGGTCCCGGGAGGGGATTCCGGAAGATTCCATGCATGACCCTCCCATCTTTCACTTCCAAGCAGTCTGGAAGTTCCTTCCATAACTAATTCATCCAGAAAAGAAGAAAAACAGCCCTTTGGCTATGTACAGCTTCCGGTCTACTCACTCATACCAGCCTCTGAAGGACCCACCCTGGAGGGGGAGAGTTTCCCTCTGTGGATGAGGGGACTGAGGCTCCAGAGCAGCAAGGTGCCTTCCCTGGCCACGAGGGTTGGGGTGGGGCTGAACCAGGCCCAGAGAGACCAGGGCTCAGTCACTGTGCCCACCAGGCCTTGCTCGCAGCCTTTCCTCTCCCTAGGTTGAGCCTCTCATCAATTCTTGCATTTTCTATCAGAGGGAAACGGCTGAGGGTGGGTGTTGACAACTGTTCTGTAAACAGCGAGGGAGGAGAATAGAGCCTCTGCGGGGGCCGCAGGGCTCAGCTGAGAAACTGTGAGCGGGGAGGGTGTGTGCGCGCGTATGTGCGTGTGTGTGCACGCAACAGCCTGTACGTGTGCCTGCATGAGCTGTGTGGGAGGTGGGTTTTGCACTTGTCTTTTCCCAGAAGCTGTCTTTGGCTACCTTGGGCCCCTCTGTGCACACTGTTGTTCAATTAAGACCCATAATCCCTGTCCCAGCCAAGGTGTTGGGAGCACCACCCACAACTAGGCCATTTGATCCTTGCCTCTCAGGGGTGCTTCCTTGTCCCTGACCCCTGCCTTGTCCCTGCTAGATCCCCGACTGCTTTGTTCAGTCCAGAGAGAGTGGAGGCCATGCTTGCTGGCCTCACCGTGGTGGGACCTCTCCTTCACTCTGGCCCTTACAGCCCTCTGTGACAGCCATCTTGGTGACCTTTGGCCTCTGTGTTTAGTATCTTTGCAGGCTAGAGGCCCAGGATCATTTCTGGTGCCAGCACATGATTGGGTCTGAACGTTCAGGTGACCTTTGGCAGGACAACAGTGTCTTGCCAGAGGAGTTTTCTCTCCTGTGTGCGAATGTGGAACCTGCCACAAAGCGGTTATGCCATTCTCCTCAGATGGTCCAGTGAATTGGGGACACCACTGGTGATGGCAACAGAGTCTAGGGCTCCTGACTTTGGCCTTGTTTCTTAGCAACATGGGACTCAGGGATCCAGAGTGCTTTTCATGAACCTGCAAACCATGCAGGAGTGTGACTTCCCTGCAGCTGAATCCCTCTCCAGCAGGGCAAACACACCCTCCGGGGCCTCCCCTCGCAGTGTCCTGGTCAGGTGTTAGACAGCGTGGATGGGGCGGAGGGGCCTAGGACAACAGACATGAGGGCTCCTTGTCTAGGGCTAGGACTACGTGTGAATTGAGCCTGTTGCAGGCATAGGCTCCTGCAAAGCCCCAGCACTGGAGCTTGGCTCTGCCCTCCTCTTCCCAGGCTTGGGCTGCCTGCTGGGCGGGAAGTGGAGAGTGTCCTCCTGTGGTTCCCAGCCAGGAGAGAGGGACACAGGTCCATTGACCTCAAGGATAGGAAGTCATCCAGAGTCACTGCAGGCTCCAAGGCAAGGCAGGAGCCAGCCAAAGACCCTTGTGCTGGCCTGGTGTCTCTTAGCAGCAGCTCTGCAGGTCACCATGGGTGGGCAGAGCTCAGAATGGGGGCTCAGGCTGGTGGCTGACTTCATAAACTTCATGGCGCTAGGAAATAGGAGACAGTCCCAAAGATGTGGTTTTCCACTTTGGAAGGCTTCCGCGAGAACGAGGCAGGATGGGTAGATTTGGGATTTAAAGCTGGGGAGAGAAGCACAGGGGTCCTTGGGGGCAGGGATCTGAGGAGTGGAAAGAACAGGTTGCCAGGTCACACCTGGCACACCTGCCCTGTCACGCTTAATCTCCTCACACTTGGAGGTGGGCACTACGGCTGTCACTTTGGAGATGAGGAAACTGTGTCACTGAGAGGTTAAGATTGTTGTCCAGGATTGCACAGCCTGGGGTGATTTCTACAGGCCTGGACAGGTGCACACTCTTCAGACAGCCTCCTATGCACATGGATTTGGCTTTGACACTGTAATTTATGAGCTGGAGGTGGGTTTCCAAGGTCGGGTACTAGAGGCCCTGGTCCCATCTTTCACACAAAAGGAATTTATTAAATAAATCTGCATAATAATAAAGCACTATGTCTATACGTTGTAAGCAGGCTTTTGCAAAAGATTTCACTGTAAAAATGGACTGGGGAACCATGGCTTTCCAAGATGGGCTCAGTCTGCCAAGTGGTTACCCCAGGTCAAGGCAAAGGTCAGGCATGCTGGGGTTAGGTCTCAGGACCTCCATCCTGGATTTGGGTTTGCCCCTCTGGTCTCTGAAGGGGGGTGTGTGAAGCTGGAGAGGGAGAGAGAGAGAGAGAGAGAGAGAGAGAGAGAGAGAGAGAGAGAGAGAGAGAGGTCATGTCTTTATCTTTGTGGGAGCATGTGTCTTGGTTGCTCACGGGCACGTGTACTAGGAGTGGGATGGCTGAAACAGGTAGGGAATGCATTTAAGAACAACAACAACAAAAACCCAAAAAAAAAAAACCAAGCTGCCAAGCTTACATTTTACGTTTCTACTAGCAGCGAATAGGAGTTCCAGTTCCTTCTGGCCCTTGTTAGCACTTGGCGTGGTCTGTTTTTCATTTTAGCTGCTCTAATAGGTGCTTATTTGCCATCCCTATATCTTCTTTGGTGAAGGGCTAGAATCCTTTGTGCCTTTTAAAAATTGTTGCTTTGTTGTTACATTTGGAGAGTTCTTTATGTATGTGAGATACAAGTCCTTTATCAGCCTGTGACTTGCCTTTTGCATTCTCTTAACAGTGTCCTCTGAAGAGCACAGCACTTCATTTTGAGGAAGTGCCCGTGTCAATTTTCTCATTTATGTTTCGTGCCTGTGGTGACATAGCTAAGCAGTCTTTCCCTTGCACCAGACATTGACTGGTACTGAGCTGGATCCTGGAGAATTTCCCACTCTGGCCTGTGATCTGGGAGCTAGCACGACACCCAAGCAGGAGCTGGGATGGCCACCTGGGTTTTCCCTGGGGTGGGGAACGGTGACCCTGCAGATGGATACCTCCACCCATCTCTCCTTTGGCTCCTTTCTGTCCTCCTTCTCGTCCTGCCTTCTTGCTCTTGGTCTGTAGCTGCCTCAGGTATTAGTCATTCCTGGCTCTTCTTCCTGGGCCTCAGGGTCCCCAGGCTGGGGCACCATCTTCAGCCCCACTCATGTCCCAGCTTTTCCTCCTGCCTGTCCTGTGAGAGTGGACACTTACACTACCAGGTTGTGCAGGAAGGGCTCTCACCCATCATCTTGGGACACCCGCCCCCTGCCCTTCACTACTGCCCATGGTCTGTTGTACATGGCCTTTCAGGACCTGGCTCAGGTCCCAGGGGCCTTAGAGTTAGCCAGTCTGTGCCTGTGACCAGGGGAATAGCTTCCTGCTCTGCCAGGGCACTCCCGTGAGGATGTCCTGGAAAGTTCCAGATGTGTGAGGACCCGGGTGGATGGTGATGCCACTCGACAGTTACTGCCCTCCATGGGAGCTGTCTCTTCTAGGAAGGAGGCCGTCTTGGGTCTGAGCACTGGGAGGGAGCAGGTGAGAGCTCCCCGTGAGGATGTTGTCAAACATGACTGAGATGAGCCCACTGGCCAGGAGGCTCCAGTTCCCACATGAGTGGAGGAGGGAGCAGAGGTCTTTGTCGTGTGTTGCTGGAGGGTTAAATGACAGTGTTTATCTAGGAAGGCAGTGCAGTGGGGAGAGGCAGTGTGGGGTTTGGAGTCGGTCTGGGCTGGACTGAATAGCATCCCTTCCCCAATTCATAGCCACATGGGACACGTGAATGTGACCTGATTTAGAAATAGGATTGTTGCTGAGTTAAGATGAGGCCACACTGGGATGGGTCTGTATTAGTCCATTTTGCATTACTGTAATGGAACACCGGAGGCATGGTAACTATAAAGAAAAGAGGTTTATTTGGCTCACAGTTCTGGAGGCTCAAGGGGCCACATTTGTTGATGGTCTTTTTGCTGAGAGGAACTTAAGGTTGTGCAGGACGGCTTGTGGCCAGAGACAGAGTGGGCGTGTGTCTTCTATCTCTTCATTTTTTTATAGTCACCAGGATTCAGTCCTGGGATTCCACCCTGATGGCCTTATCTGATCCTAATCACCACCTAAGTCCCCACCTCCAAATGCCATAGTCAGATTGGGTTTCCCCCCTCTTCATTTAGGGGATTGCATGAGCCCTTAGGGGGCACACTCAAACCATACTCAGAGCACAGCAGGTGCCCTAATGCAACCACTGGGTCCTTATAAGGAGAGAGAAATTTGGACATAGACACGGAGGCAGGACTGGAGTGATGCTGCCACAAGCCAAGGAACACCTGGCCGCTAGAAGGCAGAGAGGCAGGAGGATCTTTCTGTAGAGCCTGAAGTCACCTCTAGGCTGTGTGTCCCTGGGCTGGTGGCTCTGTGCTTCTGAGCCTGTTTCCTGAAATGGTGCTGTGATATGCAGCTGCTGTGAGTACTGAGTGAGATAAGCCAGACAGAGCACACAGCTGGGGCTCACTGACACCGGCCGCCCCTGCCTGTGGACCTCCCTGACATGTGGGCTCACGACCGTTCATCTGGATAGGCCATGGGCCAGGTGTCTTGCTGGGGGCCAGGCACTTTGCTGAGTGGCCAGGGACAGCAAAGGGTGGCGGGAACAGCACTTGCGGATGAGCTCTGCTTTTGCTGTAGTCCAGCGGGAGGCCTGACCCCTGGAGCAGGCTGCTCTTAGGCTCAGTGCCCTCTCTTTCCGGGGTGAAATGAACTCTGTGGCTGGACATCATGAGACTGCTAGCACGGCAGATGGCTGCAGTGGGTCTCCTGTGCTCAAGACCCAGCTGTGCGACTGAGCAGAGAGCGTTTTGCTCGGCTGGGCCTGCCACCCTTCCAGGCCTCGGGCATAACCTCTGGCACAGTGTGAGGAGTCGGTGGGTTCTACAGTATCTTCCAGGACCAGCCTGTAGTTCTGTGCTCAGAGCATTGGCTATGGGGTACAGATGGGTGAACTTCAAAGCAAATGAACTACCTTGAGGAGAGATTTTATTTCTTCCCTTTTTTATTGTTTTTTTGGGTTTTTGTTTGAGCTGGGTGTCTCTGTATCACCCAGGCTGGTCTTAGCCTCTGAGTGCTGGGACTATAGTGTGTGCTATCACACCCGGCTGAGGGATCTCATTTCTGAGGCACTAATGTAGGAATCAGCTTAGATCAGGTCTTTTCTGTCAAAGAAGTTGATAAGTAATAACCGCCTTACTAACTCACTTCCCAGACGCTCTCTTCATGACTCAGCTTAACCTGATAAAAGTTTCTGTTAAGAACAAAGGGTTGTTATCCTCAGCTGGGCCTAGGATAAACAGAAAAAAAAAAAAAAGAATTCCACTAGATGTCCTGGTTCTGGAGCTGATAACCTAAAACAGTTATTGCTTCCCTGAAATTTTAAAGTTCTTTGTTCCCAAAGCCCCCTCCCAACTTGGCCCCTTTCTAATTAGCCAACTGCGTAGACCAGGAGCCCAAAACCTGCCCAGTCCAGGGACGGGGAGGGGCAGCATTGCTTAGAGATAAAACCCCAGAGGACTTCCTGCCCTATGTACTTGCTTCCCAGTCTTTCTGATGTGTGCCCTTTTGCAGAAGTAAGTTTTGCCTTGCCTATTGACTTCTGACTTGCGTCATCTCTCCCATGACACCCCAGTATCTTAAAGATATTTCTAACGCGAATCCACCCTGGTGTGTGAGAAAGTGCTGGCAATGTGAAAATGATGGTCTGGATCATGAGGAGCAGGTGCACCAAGCTGCCTGGGGCATCATCTGGCAGGATGCTCACATGTCATTCATTCAGATGTCAGAGAGTCCTGGGGTGCGGGTGTCAGAGGACCACGGAGGGAACCAGAGTGCTTGGGTGACTGGCGCGGAGTGCAGGGAGAGGGTGCCAAGTGAAGGAGAGAAGTGGGTCGAGATGGTGTAGACAGGATGAGCCTGGGGGCAGACAGAAAACCCTTGGTCACCCAGGGCCTGCCAAGGGCAGCAGGTGGCCTGGCCCGGGTGGTGCCTTTCTCCAGGAACTTGTGTGGGTTGTGTGCCTCACTGCCCTCGCTGACTCTGGCCGTCATCTAGTCTAGCGTAATGCTGTTCCAAGTGACATTGTTAGAGACAGAGCTGACTCTGCATAGCTGGCCCTCAGTTGTGTGGCAGTTGGAGCTAAGCTGGGGGCAGGAATTGAGCAGGTGCTCAGTACGTGAGAATTCCTGTTTCCCTTTGTGCTGCTCACACATGACTCATCTTGCTGCAGCAGGGCCTGCAGCCCTTTCTGCAGCAGGTCAGCAGAATGCAGGAGTGACATTTGGGGATCCTGCATGGTCGCAGCTGGGATTTTATTCAGGAAGCTTCCAGAGAGCCCCCTGGAGGCTGGAGACTTCGGAGCACTGTTCTGTGTGACTTTCAGCAGGATGTTTACTTTTTCCTTTTTTGCTTGGGGTTGGGATCCCCTCATGCAGTGGTGCCATGTGGTGGCAGGGATGCCAGCTGCAAGGCAGCCTGCTGGGGTTGGGAGAGGCTTGGCGGGTGACCTTGCTCCTGTGACCCTTTCATGGCATCAGGTAGAAAATGAGGCAGCAGGCAGGAGATGGGAGCTTTGTGTTTGCACGGCCCTGCTCCAGCCAAAGAAAATTATGGCTTTTCTTAATGTGTCTTGATTAATCGTTAAGAAATGTTAAGTAGAGAGTGAGCAGATCTTGTAAATTGACTTTTCTGGGCCCCACAGGGCTAGTGTGAAAACCAAGTGTCCTGAGCCTCACCCATTGCTCTCCTCTGCACTGTGGAAGGTCAGTGCTTTGAGTGTGTCACCAGCCTCTGCTGGTCCCTGGCTGTGTGACTCCAGGCAGGTGGGTCTCCCTGTCTGTGAATGTCAGGTCTGACCGTGACTGGGCCCTTGTGAAGGTCGCTGAGGTTAAGCATGTTGGGCGTCTGGCACACATCTACACATATGTGTTCCTATTTTACACTCCTGCAGCTCACATTCTCACCCTCACCAGAGGGTCAGGGGACATGCAGCCTGACGTGAATACATCAAAGCAGCAGACACTGATACCGGTCTGCCTGGGCCAGCCTGCGGTGGTGCTAGAGGACAAAGAGCATGACAGTCCGTGGCCCAGAGGAACCTGGGGTCTGGAGAGGTTGTCAGATAAGGACATTGGTGATGCCAAGGTAGCACATGGCCTAACTTCTACCCTGTCATTTGCTCATGCCCTCCCCCTTCTGAGAGAACCTCCCCCTATCTAGTCTAGATGCCACCTCTTCCACAAGGTGTTCTTTCTTCTCAGTGAACACTCCCTCCAGTCTCTAAAGGCCCTCTGGTCTTTGCTCCCTTAGCTACTTCTGTTCTTTGTGCTAGTTGTTTTTGTCCAGTCTCTTCCAAGGAACTTGCTGCAGGCTTGGAGTATCTACATCTCTTTCTTCCCCAGAACAGAGGAGGGGTAGTTTGGCACACACCATCCATCCTCAACATCTGCCACCATCCACCCACCCTTCCTTCTTTCCTTCCTTCCTCCCTTCCATTCATCTATCCACCTACCCATCCATCCTTTCATCTATCCATTCATCCACCCATCCATCCATCCACCTATCCATTCATCTACCCATCCATTCATCTACCCATTCTTTCATTCATTCATTCGGCCACCCAGCCATTCATCCACTCATCCATCATCTACCTACACATCCATCCATCCATTGATCATATTGTCCTTCCTTTCCTCCCTCTTCTTTCTCTCCCTCCCTCTCTCCCTTCCTCTCTTCCATCCTTCCACACTTCATCCATCCATCCCTCCATCCATCCCCCCATCCATCCATCTAAACAACAAATATTTTTTGAGCATCACCAGTACCCGACACTGTACTAGGTATCAAGATATAGGAAAATGCAGAAAGGACTTCATTCCTGCTTTCATTGAGCATCTACGGTATACCAGTGTAAGCCTGGTACCAAGCACGAGGAGTCTGGGATACATGAGAAAATGGTGCATGTTCAAGAGAGCTGGCTCTTGGTGTCCTCATTAGTACTTGCACCATGACCCTGGACAAGTTAGCTGAACTTCCTGCATCTTTACATGTTTTAAATGAGATAAGGAATATAAAGTGCTTGCCTTAGAAAATGTTGACTCTTATTATTCCCTATTATAGATGACAGGGGTCATCAATTATGAGAGAGTGCTGAAATATTCTGTTCATACAAGAAATAAATGAGGACTAAAAGGCCGAGTTCCTGTGTGGCTCCTGGCCGTTCTGAATGTGTTACAGGACATCTGGTCCCCTGTGGGGGAACCACAGAGGAATAAGATGCACATTTCCACCTTCTAGGGAAGGGAGGGAGACTTGGGGGGCTGTGACCACCCTCTGACTGCTGGCTTTTTGAATGAAGGAATTTGAGTGTTCTGGGACACTGTTTCTGTCCTAGATGGGATGCCCTGAAGGAACACTGGCTTCCACAAGCCCTCAGGTGAGCTTTCCCCAGCTACCTGGCTCAGGAGGTTGTGCGGCGACCCCTGTCACTCTCCCCAGGTCGCTGCAGAGTCTGAGGTCCTAAGGGCACCAAAGTCCCCTGAGTCCCCACTGCCCTGAGATGGTCTCTGTGGGTCACGAGTTGGCTCACTCAAGGCATTAGCAAATGGCCACTGCACCTGGGATGGCGCATGGAGCTGGGAACCCAGAGGAGATAATAGTGATGGTGCAGAGTGCCATATGTATGGGGCCGTGGACATCAGCCTGGGTACTGGGATGAGGGGTTCTAAACTAAGACCTGGAGGACGAGTGAGGAGTTAGCAGGGAGCCTGCATGTGGGAAAGGCTGGGTGTGACTCATGTCACATCTGTGTAGTTGAAATGGCTCCAGAGCAGAGGTGTGTCTTGTCCCTGCCCGGCGTGGTGTCTGGTGTTTGGGGTGTGGTCAGTGGCTGTTGTGTGATGGTTTGAAGAGTCCACTGTAGCCTCCGCTGGCAAAAGCCTCACCATCTTGAGCTTGCCTTGAGCCTGGTCAGCTGCTTACCACTCAGGCCCTGTAGCCTCCACTCCCTCTGAGCTTGTCCTTCCTCTTTCCACTTTTTGTCTCCCCGTCACACTGCAGGCATGGCTTCTTTCCCTATCTTCTAGGGCCCAGCATTAGGACTTTGGGCCAAGTCTCCCTTTTCTTGGAAACCAGCTATAAGATAGTGACATGGGAATTTCACCTGTGTCATTTGCAGGTTCCCAGAGTTGCCATCTCAAGGTGATGGCCCAGGCTACCTACTGGCCACCCCACCTCCATGTTCCAGTGATTTAACAGAGACACCCAGGTGTCATGGACAGGGTTGGGTCCTTCCAAATCCACACGTTGAGGCGCTAACCCCTGGACCACAGCAGGTGACTATATTTGGACACAGGGTCTTTACAGAGGTCATTAAGGTAAAATGAGGTGCTAGGGTGGCCCTCATCCAGTCTTCCTGGTGTCCTCATAAGAAGAGGAAGTCAGACACAGACACACACTGAGGGACACTCACAAGAGGACACAGGGAGAAAATGCCATCTATATGCCAGGAAGAGAGGCCTTGGAGGAAGCAGTTTTGCCACACCTGGATCTCACACTTCAGCCTCCAGGGCTGTGAGGCGATGGGCATCAGCTGTATGAGCACGTGTTCTGTTTTGTCCTGCAGCCCCACATTCTGCTGCACCAGGGCAGTGGCCACCAGTGCTTACCAGTGACCAGCAGGCCAGGGGCACAGCTCACAGGGGGACTGAAGTAGGACCTGCTCCCAGCAACAGTCAGTAGATGTCCTGTGTGCAATGCTGTCTTTTCTAAGGACTTTTCCTAAATTAATGCATCAATACCTCACAAGGGCCCCATGATTCTCTCCATCTTATACTGAAGAAACTGAGTCACGGGGAGGTTATCTGACTTGTCTGAGCCTACCTTCAACACAGTGCTTCTGGAGCCTGGATTCGGTGAAATGAATGGTTCTCACAGCTTGTTTAAGACAAGCCAGGGGAGACAGGTGCAGGGACCTGGAGAAGAAAGGCTCTCAGAACACAGCTTACGCTCAGTCCCTGAAGAAACTTCTAGCTGCCACAACAGCCCAGCAGGAGCCCGGACCTGGGCCTGGGCCCTGCATGGTTTGCATAAGTGGGAGGCTGCAGTGCTCTCTGGTCCCCTGGGTAATTTAAGCCAGTGCTGTTGTTGTTGGAGTCGAAAGGTCACGGCCGTCTGGGATGACTCACTCTATCCAGAGAGACAGAACATCCCGGCTCCCTGCAGGGCTTCACTTCTGGTTCAGCTCTTGTAAGAAATTGACCTTTCTACTCTCATCTTTGATGTTCCAGGACCTTGAGGCTCAGCTATTGGGAATTTTGTAATCTATATGACGCTCAGTAGCCCAGGCTGGCCTAACCAACCAAGGATTCCAAACACAGAAGGTGGAGATCAGTCATTCACTCAGCAGGTATTTACAGACACCTGCTGTGCGCCAGACAGCTTAGGAGACACAGTGAATTAACTAACAGCAAAAGCCCCTGCCCTCATGGAGTACATGCTGTGGTGTAGGCCGAGCAGGCCGTACACAGAGGAGCACAATAAATGCACAGTTAGCCATTTGCCAAGTGCCTAGAAAAGGAGCTGTAGGAGGGGGTGGACAGGTGGCGTGGGGCATGAGGACAGGCTGGGCCTCTTGTCCCATCTGATGGGCAGCTGGTGCACAGCTCCTGGGAGGGTCACAACACCGTCCTGAGTGCCAGGATGCACTGGGGAGCCCCGCCATGCCCTCAGGTGTCCACAGTCCTCACTCTGCAAACCCTGTGGCCTGTCATTGGTCCAGGAAAAGTGCACTGGTGCTGCCAGTCACGCCTGGGCAAACCCCAGCTCTCCCACTCCCTGCTCCCTGCTTGTGAGCTTGGGCAGCTCTCTTCGCCTCTTTGGTGGCTGGTGTCTGTACAGTGTCCCTACCCCTTGGGTTGTGGGAGGATTTCATGAGCAAGCCGTGAGTGCAGTAGCTGGTGTCATCCTTGCTCAGTGGTGGGGATTCCTGGGCTCTTCCCTTCACAGCTGCTTTCCAGCCTGACCATTCTTTCCTTCCCTCCAAGTCTACTGAGGAAGTTTAGCTGCTGGAGGGTGTTCAGGTGTACATCAAGCTATGTAGTCTCATCAGTGCCACCACCATCTAGCCATGGGACAGCTCTGCGGCTCCCTTAAATTCCCTGTGCACCCCTTTGTTCCCTCAGTCCCTGATACTGATTTGGACTTTGTCCCCATGGTGTGACCTTCTCCATAATGTCATGTAAGTGGCATAGAGTTGGCAGCCTTTAAGTTGGGCTTTTTCCACCTGGCACAGTGTATTGGAGACTTGTCCCTGTCGTGGGGAGTGTTAAGAGTCTGTCCTTGTGTGGATAAGCCACAGTCTGTTGTCCCACAACTCAGCACTTGGGTGATTACAAAGGTGTGTTTGGTTTTTCAGATGTGTCTTGTAATTTGTGTCTGAGTGCTGGACACTGTAGAGGAGATGTCAGCAGTGTCATGTTGGGCTTGTCCTAGGATGGCTCAGTCCATCTAGCCATGACTTGATCTATGTTTGACTTTTATTATCTATGGATCAGATTGGACCCTCTGACTCATCTGGCTTATATTGCATTTTCCAACATTTGAAAGCGTCTTTTAAAAAGTTTTGGTAATCCTGGTGGCCCTGCATTGCCACAGGTCATCAAGGGGCTGGCAGAGCCTGGGTGCCCGATTGTGCTTCAGGCTCCACTATTCCCTGATGCGTCCCCCCACCCTGCTTCCTTCCTTGACGTCACCTTCCTGGTAGTTGCGGATGGTGGAGTTGTGGTGTTTAGATACTAAAAAGTCATCAGCATACTCTTTTTAGAGAGACGGAAGAATATACATCCTGTTAAAAATAGATTTCCACCCCAGTGGCTAGAATTAAGCCAATAATCAGAGTTTTGCTGGAGGTTTTCGGGAAACTCAACAGCAGGGGTCCCTTCCCCCGTGATAGTGGTGATTTAAAGAAGGACTCATTTTTCTTGATTCCCCAGGGGACAGCTCAGCACAAGACGCAGGTGTGCCTTCCACCAGGCACAGAAGTGGCTTTAAAAATGCACAGTGTACCTCCCCAGGAGAGAAGTTATCTTATTGCTGTGTAGAAAGGTGAGCGGAGAAAAGGCCAGGCGTTCTCTGGTCCGCCTGCGGCATGCTATCTTACCTTCTGGGAAGACTCGCACTGGCATTTTATTTTGAGGATGCAGCTTTCTGAATCTTGTTGCCAGATGGTGGGAGCGACAACTGACGTACGCCAGGCAGCTGCTCGTGGGAGACTGGGAAACGCAAACTCACCCGTGCGTTTGGATGAGTTGCTGTTTCCAGAGTGGAGGGCAGGCCCCAGGACTTTGATGATATTGGTCAGAGCTACTCTGAAATCCTTGGAGCTGGGCCGTCCGTGTCCTGTGGAGGCTGGGGAAGGTCAAGGTGGAAGAGAAGCATAACTTGAGAACCCAGCTGGGAGCCACTTTGGCAGTCACCTGCATGAGGTTCTGCAGTCACTAAGGAGGTGCTGGGGGCTGAGGGACGTTGAGGACAGAGCAGTGACCAAAGGCAGTCCCTGCTCTCATGGAGAAGTGACAATGAGTGGACAAGTCAGCACATGAGACGATTTCCCATGGGTGACCGTGCTATCAAGGCCATGAGGCAGAGCCACGAGCCAGAGTGACCAGACAGGGTGGGTAGGCTTGGGAAATGACTTCAGACACTGAGGTAGCTCCATAGGGGGAGGAACGTTCTAGTCAGGGAGGGGCTTGGCTCGGGCAAAGGCGCCATTCAAGTGCCAGGGAGTGGGTCCAATGAAGCAGGGTGCAGAGAGGGTTTGTATTATCGGGTCACTGAGGCTGCACCTATGGTTCCGGTGTTGGATTCTGACTGCAGAATCCCCGGGGTGGGGGATTGGCACGTGGTCTGACCTGCCTCTCATGCAGGTGGCTCTGATGACCTTGTTTGCTCTGGGGGGAAAATGGTAAAGCAGCCCGGGGCTGGCTGCCTTTTTCCTCATGAGACTCCCCACGAAGCAGGCCTCGTCTTCTTGAGCCATGAGGCACACAGAGTGCCTCTGCCATCAGAAAGGCTGGGCTAGCCTGATGAAGAATCTTTAGACCAGGAGCTGCTCGACCAGAGGGGCTGGGATGGAGGCCATGGCCCCACGTCTGCTGTCTCTGGTCCCCGGAGACCCAGTACTGTCCTCAGGAGGGGCACACAGCCCTGAGAGTGGAAGCAGGGACCTAGGGAGGACAAAGAAGAGGCTGTTGGTGGCCATACCCTCTGTCCTAGCATTTACTGTGCCCCCCACAGCGTGTCCCCTCTTTTCCTCCCCTGCCAGTTTTTCCCAGCTCAGCTCAGCATGGCCTGCTTCTCGCTGTGCTGGCCGCAGCCTTGTCTGCATCCCTCAGCTGTGGTGTCTGTGATGTGCAGTTCCCCCATGCTGCCCCCAGGGCTTACTGGGTCAATACTGTTGATTGACTTACAAAAAGAATACTGGAAAACAGGAATAGGGGCAGGGACCTCCGAAAGGCAGTGACATTGCACCACCTTGTCCAGCCCTTCAGGAGTCACAGCCTCTTGGCCATTAAGCACAAGCTTTGCAAGGGGATTTTTTTCCCCCTGGAGAGAACTTGAACTCTGGGTTTAGACAGCAGGGACTACACTGACTTTCAAACAAGGTTCTGAAAGGAAGGCTGAAGTTCCAGGGCCCATGCAGGGCTGTGAGGGTGCTGACCAGCTGTGGCCATCAGCCCAGCCCCCCACAGGCCAAAGATTGGTTCCTCTTGACTCCTGCTGTGACCTTGAGGACTGCCCACCACTTTGTTCTCCTTCACTACCCTCTGGTAGCTCTAGTCCCTACAATTCCTCATTTGCTGGGTGGTTTGACGAATGGGAAATGTCTGTAAGTTGTGCATTATTGCACAATTATCACTTACAGGATATCATCTGTGTATTCATAACTGCCTAGTTCCACAAATGGCTTTAGGTGCTCTGCTTAAAACCTGTGTTTATACTTCACTAAAATAATGAGCAACTGAGGGAACTGGTACAAAGGGCACATAATGCTAGTCCCAAACCCCAAATCTACTGTAAGTGTAAGATCAGGGACATCCTCGAATTGCAAAAAGGAACATGGGTTGGTGACAGCAGTCCTGGGACCCCTAGATGAAGCAGGCTGGCTGCCAGGAGAGTCCTGACTGTCTTCAGAAAAGAGTGAAATAAGCCTGTGGCCTCAGTGGGTCCTGCTCCTAAGGGAGTAAGGTGTGGCCCTTGTCGGTGAGGGTGTCACTCACTCCCATATATCTGGCTCTGAGGAAGCAGGCTGTCAGGATGGCAGTAAGTGCTGGAGGCTCCTTTGAGGGGCGGTCATGCTCCCGCCCATAAAGGAGGGTCAGGATCCTAACAGCTCAATTCCTGGGTTTGTTGCCCAGGAAGCCCTTCCAGTCACAAGAGGCCCATGGCCAGAGGGTGTCTTGCCATTTGGAGTCAGTCCCCTACTTCCTGTCCCTGCGGGTCGGGGGCCCATATCCAGATTAATTCTTCCCCAGAGTGGCAGTCTCCCCATCTGAGAGAGAGGAGCACAAGCCCCTTCTCCCAGGTTCACTGGGAAGACTGGGGGGGGAACACTGTGGAGGGCTGGCCGTGCCATTTCAGCTTTAGTTGTTTGGAGGACTGTGCTCTTGACGTAGGTATACACCGCACTTCCATGTGTAGGGCCTGGGGTTCATCATTAGTGGAGAACCCACTGTGTGCCACCCAGGCCACCTGGTCCTGCTGCCTGAGGTGCACTACACACTTACGCAGTTGATGTTCTACCCAGGAACTAACCTGGGGGCTGCAGGCTTAGGACCCCACAGACCATGGATGGAGGGCTGGGATTCAAACCCAGGCAGTCTGGCTCTAAAGCCTGTTCCCTTTCCACTAGGCCAGGCTGCCTCAGTGCAGTCCCAGGAGAGATGGTGCAGGGCTCTTTCCCAACTGGTGTCTTTCAAGATGGCTTGGTGGCTGCAGGGGGCAGAGCCAGACTGCAGAGAAACTGAGGATTTGGAAGCAGGGAGCCCAGTTCTCACTGAAACTTCCCGTCTGGCAGAGGCTCCACTGCTCACACAGGACAGGGGAGGGACTGTCCACCGCGTTACCGCCTCCCCCCAAATCCAGCTGTCATGAGAATGTCAGCTGGGAGCCGCCTGGGAGCCCTTGACAAGCAAGGGCTGTGATTCACCTCTCTGGCGCTCAGTCTCCTGGCAAATTTTAATTAAAGGAAAGGAGAAGAGAATGATCCCTTGGTGGACAAGTCCAGGCAAAGACTTCTGGCCTGGCTGGCTGGACACCTTGCCCAGGACATCAGACCAGGTGACTGGCTCTTTGCCAAGAGGCCTCCTCATCCTCCATTCTCCCCAGACCTGTCTTGTGTTTCAGAGGCTGCCTTAAAGAGACGGCATGGGGACAGTGTCCAGGGATGGAGAAGACACAGAACTTGTCACGTGTGAGAGGGCGCATGAGCTGTGGCTGTCCTTCAAGAAGGGTCCTCTTGTCACTTTCCTAGGCTATGCCCACGTCCCATTGGTGGCAGGGCAGTGCGGTGGCTGAGCCCGTGGAGGCTGGCATCTGCTCCTGGGTTTGGTTCCCGCTCTGCTGAGCTGCTGGGCCTGGGGGATCCATTGTCTGGAAATGGGAGAGTGATTGTTTCCGGCCCTCAGAGAAGACGTGGCCCCATGGGCAGAGCACAGGACCGTGCTGTCACTGACTGCCAAGTGCAGGCACCAGGCTAGTGCACAAGTATACATTTTTCCCTTGGCTCTTCTCAGCTCCTCTGGGGTGAACACAGGTGCTGTCCCTGTGATATAAGCAGGGACAGAATGTGGAGGGGCTGGGCTGGGCCCTTCCCCCAAACCTTGGCAATTTAGGTGTGGGTGCATTTGACACCTGTTGGATGGGCTGCTGTGCACTTCACCCCCAGGAGCCCTAGTGTTGGTATCTGTGAAATGGGTTTATTGCTACTTAGGTTTAAATAGGATGATGTGGGAGAAAACAGCATGGTACCCTACACATAATAGGCCCAGGCAGTGAATGAGTGAATGAATGAATGCATGATAGCTGGCAGGAGGGAACAACTGAGGAACTATCTGGTTTTCTTTCTTTCAGAAAGAAGCAGCTCTGGCGACCCTGCAGGGCTCCCGGGGCCTCAGTAGAGTGCGCCAGCTTGGGTGGGTAGCTCCATTGAACCACAACTTCACAAGCATGTGAGCTGTCTGTCCCTGAGGGGCTCGTTTGCTGTATCTGGGCCCAAGTGTGGAGCTCTGGAAGACCCAGGCAGTGCTTGTCCAAATCCTTCCTTCTCAGGTGTGGTCAGGTGGCCTGTCAACTTTCCTGTGACTTGAACTCTGGGCTCTCTTTTCCCTGGGCGTCTCTGCTCCCCAGACACAGAGGTGCCCACTGTCATTCTGTTGTGCACCTGCTGCACTCCAGATGCTGCTCTGGGGGCTCACTGGGGCCAGCGGAGGGGTGGAAATCAGTCAGCACGCAGGCAGTGAGGACCCTGCAGAGCCTGTGTGGTGGCACAGGGGGGCCAGGGCATGTTGGGATTCCAACACCCTGAGAGAGGGTGAGAAAGCAGGGTGCTCTTCTCATAGGAGGTGTCAAGTGCATCTCTGGGGCTGGGGAAGCAGGGAAGGGCCCAGAGAGAGAGGGGTCAGCCGTGACAGAGACTCAATGGCAGGTAAGGAGGTTTCTGGGAGCTTCTGGATGAGTTTAACTGCATTGCAAACCAAATGCTTGGGAGCCAGGGACTTCAGGACAGTGGGGCAGATTAGCGAGGGCCTGAGATGGGGCCTCTGTCCTGTAGCAGCAGTGTCCTCGTGGAGAAGGGTTCTGCAGAGGGTGTCCAGCCCTGGTGGCCTCCTTTCTTCAGTCTCCTTACCTGTAAAGTGGGGACAGCAGTGTCCCCCCATTGTGAGCCTTCAGTCTGCAATGACGTAATACCAGGCCTGGAGTCCATGGCCTTGCTGCCTGTGTCATCACTTCTCCTTCCCTCCCCACCTGAGCTGGACACATACCGACTGCACAATGTGTCCCTGCCCAGGTCTTTTTGTAGGCAGACTTGTCGCTGGAGCTGAATGTCAGGGAGTCGCTTTGTCCAGGTCTGTTTGGAGCCATTGTCACATATCTGAGGGACAGTGAGGTTCACCAGGGAGCTGATGGCCCAGCCAGAGGGGCACAGCTGAGTGAAAGTGGAGCAGGCTCCATTCTAGCACCATGCCAGGGCCCCTGAAGTCCTGGGCTTCAGGGACTCTGGAGCCCAGGTGCCCACAGTCATCTCTTGGCCTGGCCCACTGGTCACCAGGACTTCCTTCCCAAGGCGGGAGGGATTGGAACTTGTGGGACACAAGGATTGGCCCGGGGTGAGTGTCCATGTATGCTAATGGCCAGGACTGGGCTCCCTGGTGGTCACACATCATTGTTCTCAGCAGAGGGCACTTGCTTCCCGGACAATGGCTGTGGCTCCCAACACCAGGGAGCTGTGTCTCTGGAGCTGAAAGCAATGAGACCCACAGGTTGTCACCCAGTCCCTCTATATGGGTTGCGTGGCACAGAATCTGAGGCCATGTGCCCGTCCTGCTTGCTGGGGCCTCATGGGTGGACCACATGCCACCTTTTCCTATTGAGAAAATCCAGAGGGAAGACTTTTCCCATTGCACAGAGCCCTTGCTGTGGGACACCTGTTCAGTGTGCACCTCTGCACCTCTGCACCACACCAAGTCCAGCCACCTGTGTTTTCCTCAGCAGGTGCTCCTAGACCTTCACATCCGGGCATTTTGGCAGGAGGGGCCTCCTGGGGGCCAGGACCCCCCAGTGGCAGCAGTTCCTTGACAGAGGCTAATGTCCTTGTCACCCTCCCAAGCTGGGACAGCAGAGGGGCTGGAGACTCCCGGCCTATGCCCTGGCCAGAGGCAAGCCAAGCTTCTGTAAGTTCAGTGTTGGGGACAGGAAGTGCTGCCTACCCGAGGTTGAAGGGCAGGGCAACTGGGGGGGCGGGCAGGGCTGGCTCAGGGCCAGCACTCCCTCGCTTGCTTGTGAAGGGCCCCATTGATGGGCAGCAGTGACAAGCAGGATGCAGGCCCTTTTCTGCTGCCCCCTCTTGGCCAAGGGGCCTCTGCAGCAGCTGGACATGGAGCTGGCCCTTCCCTGTCCCTGTTCTGATCAGTTGCACTGAGGTTAGGGACTAGATGAGGTTCTTGAGGCTGAGGCTGCCCCAGCAGAATACTCCTACCGATGTGGCCAAAGGAATAGGAAATGAGTCTTCCGAGTCCTGGAGGCAGAAGTCTGAGGTCAAGGTGTGGGCAGCCCAGTTCCCCAGAGGCTTGGGGAGGCTGCACTGCTCTCACCTCCATCTCCATGTTTATGTGGTTCCTCCCTGTGTGTCTGTGCCTCAGTGCTCCTCTCCTTTTTCCTTTACATGCTGGTCATTGGATGAGGGTCCATCCATCTGTAATGGCCTCATTCTAAATCAACCCATCTGCAAAGACCCTATTTCCAAGTAAGCTCCCCCTCTGGGGCCCCAGGGACACTCCTCACTCTGGGAAAGGTGCCAGCCAGCTTTCCCCCTGCATGGCTGCTTCTCCTGCCCCCATGCTTCCCTGTTCTGGAACCACCCAGTGCTCCTGCTCCTGCTGCCTCCAGGCCTTTGCCCTGGCAGTTCCTGCTACTGGGGCCTCTACTCTGTCCTGTTGGCCTCAGAATCTGTCCATCCTTCTGTGCTTCCTGCATGAAACCTCATGTGAAAGTGCCACCACGTGGGAACCCATGCTTCTCTGAGGTTGTTGAAGAATTCAGTAGTTTCTTGTCCCCCTCTGTGGCATGTCTCAGTAATGTTCTCTTCCCTACCTACAAATACTGAGCGCTACCGTGCTCTGCATACAATCACTGAATCCTCATGGCCACCCAGGGGTTGAGACTATTATCATTCCCACTTTACAGAGGAGGAAACTGAGTCTCTGGGAGCTAAAGTCACTCATCCAGGGCTCTGCAGTGGGTGGAGCTCAGGTCTGCCCAGGTCCAGGTAGTGGGATATCGAATGGCTGTCTGAGGACAAGCCCTGGGTAGCAAGTGTAGAGTTCACCCAGTCCTCCATTCACTTCAAAAGCTTTTCTCCAGCACCTCTGTGTGCTCTCCGTCAGCCTGCCCCGTCCTCATGGACTTAGTCTGCCAGAAAGGGAGACATGTGCATCCTTGGTACTCACAGCTGTGAAGGGCACTGACCCTGTCTATGGCCTCGGCCAGGGCCCACCCCTCTCAGGACCTCAGTGTCCCCATGTGTAGCCAGAGTCACATCAGCCAGCTGATCTCTGCTGGACCATTAGCTCAGGGGAGGGGCTGTAGTCCTGAACCCAAGGGGCCTTGGATGACTTACCCTTGGCAATGGCAGGTGGTCATGCATGAAGGCCAGGCTGAGGGATTCAGTGGCTGTTATGCCACTGCCATCCCAAGTCCCTAGCCCTGGGGAAGAACCCAGGCTTTTTCCCAGTCCCGTGACTCAGCGCTCCCAAGCAAGGAGCACAGGGCCAGCTCCCTCCACTCAGTGAGGACTTTGAGAGGCTCCTGATTACCACTGCAGGTGGGCTGGGGCTAGACGGGTCAGCTGTCAGGTTGCTGGCACTGAGGAGGCAGAGTGAGTGCCTGGCCTATCTAGGAAGACCCACCCAGAGGCTGGGAGGTGTGGAAGCTGGAGGGGCTTCAGGCAGAGCCAACTATGAGAAAGAAAGCTCTTCCAACCCACCAAGGCCATGTCCTGCCTAGCCACACCACAGCCATTGGGAGAGTGACCTGTCAGAAGGCCCAGGTCAGGTAGGGTTTTATTTTACAAAAACTCTCAACTCTAAATCTCCTGCCAATCCCATCTCAGGAGAGGACCAGGAACAAAAGTGTATGAGCAAGGTGTGACTGCTGTAACAAAGGGCCACAGCCTCGGTGACTTGAACACACAAGTGCTTTATATTACCCTTCTGTAGGCCAGAAATCTGAGATGGGTCTTATGGGGCCAAGTAAGGTGTGGCGGGGCTGGTTACTTCTGGAGCTGTAGGGCAAAGCCCACTTGCTTTTTCAGTGTGTAGAGGCCACCTGCATTCCAACCCCTTTCCTCATAGCACTCCAGCTTGTGCGGTCACGTGTCCTGTTTCCTCTGTGGCAGTGAATCTCCCTCCGCCTCCCTCTCTTTAAGAGTTCTGTGACTGCATTTAGGCCCATCTGGATAATCTAGGATCATCTGCCCATCAAAAGAGCCTCACCATAATCACATCCACGGAAGGCTTTTGGCCGTGCGAGGTGACATTCATGGGTTTAGGGGATTAGGAGTTGGCCATCTTTGGGGGCTGTTTTTTGGCCTACCACAAAGAGCCTCTTGGCCCATTTCAGGTCAGGCAGCTGTGCCCCCAAATAGCAGCATTCTCCCTGGAGGCGGGACCCTGTGGCTGAGCTGTGATTCCCGTCTGTCCAGCACCACCCACACTTGACCCGGGGAACAGCAGCATCGGCCATGTCCAATGGGAACAGCACATCAGAGTCATAGCTAGGACTCATTCCCAGTTCTCCTGGCTCCTCCTTCTTGGCCCAGCACTCTTGGAATTTAGAAATGAAGTGAAAATTGAACAATAAAAGTCAGGATTTGGAAGTGAAGATAGATGCGACCTGGCAGCCCCCACCCTCTGCGGTATAGTTCACGCCTACACTTGTCCCCGAGCTTTGCAGGTTTCCCTTGCCTTACATGATTCAGAGAGCTGAGGCTCAGAGGGGAGAGTGTCTCGGGGGCCTCCAGGCCAGCCACAGCAAGCTGAGGTGTCCCCTACCCCAAGGCGTGTGCCATCACGCTAATCCCATATACATGGTCTCAGAGCTGCCCCTAGGCTGCGTCATTCCCTGTGAATAAGCTCACTGTCCCTACCCGCCGGCTCAGACAGTGGGCACTGAGGCCAGGAGGGCAGGGCTCCAGGCAGAGGGAATGGGAACGGCTGATTCACAGCCCAGGGGTCTGTGCTGGAGTGCTCTAGGGATAGGAAGGCCAGTGGCAGGGAAGTGGGGTGCAGAGTGCAGGAATGGGGTTGCATGTTGAGGCACCCACATGAAGGAGTTTGCGTTTTATCTTCCTTGGACTTGAGACCACTGGGAGAGGGTCTCCCAGTGACAGAGGCCATGTCACCTGAACCTGTATTGTCTTGACCTCAGGCTTGAGAAGGCCCTTTGGGCAGGGCCATCAGTGGCTTCCTGCTTGAATCCCAGCTGTTTAGGCCCAGGGCTGGTGGGGTGATGCTCCCTTAGGACTGAAGCAAGGCAGAGGTGGCAACAAGTGACAGGCCCTTGGCTGCTGGTTTGAACTGACTGGATCCGCAGGCGAGGGAGGTGGGGCAGAAAGCTCTTAGGAGGCCCTGGGCGAGGGGACTGCTCCATCATCTGCAGGAAAAGGCTTTGGATGGAGAGAAGTTGCAGTGACTTAACCCAAGTGCAGATTGCATGGGCGATAGGGGTGGGGAATGGCTCCTGAAGTTCCCTAGAGCAGCTCCCCAGATGGCATCTGCTCATGGCTCGGCCTTGTTAAAACATAGATTCTGATGCAGTAGGCCAGGTGGGGCACAGTCTGTTTCTAAGGAGCCCCAGGCGATGGAGGCAGTTGGTCCACAGAGTGCTGCGGGAGTCAGCTTAAGTCCTTCACTCCTATTTGCCTCCCAGACCCTGCCTGGCAGGGTGTGGTAGCCCCGTGTGACAGAGGAGGACATGGAGGTGCCAAGAGGGGAAGTGAGCTGCCTGAGGCATCGTGGGAAGGGCTTTCCTTGGCCATCTTGAGGTTGGGAGCAACCCCGGTCACTCACCTAGGGAGTGAGATAGGGGTGCGACCTCTTAAAGCATGAATGCCCTGCAGGCCTGCCATGGCTCAGAAGAGGGAGGAGGAGCCAGGCCCTTCCTGTGTCTTTGCTACAATGACAGTGTTCTTCCCTTGGCTCCATGAGCAATCAAGCTCTGTGGCACTGACTGGGCCTTTCTCACCAGGCCAGCTTAGCCTTGAAGCACCTGCAGGACATGGGCAGCACTGGGGGCTTGTCTACATGCTTCACCCAGGTCTCAGCTCCTCCAGGGCTGTCTGTTCCTGACCAAGGAGCACTGCAGAGGTTCCCATGATTCTGCAGATGGCGGGAATTTTCCAGGTAATGGATATCATTGCCCATAGCTGCCAGCTGGTTCTCACACCCAACCTGCCTCCTCCAGGCTCAGGGTGATGGAGGAGTCAGGCAGAGCTTGTGTTGCCCCAACCCCAGCCCAGCAACACTCCAGGCTGGGCATGAGGCAAATCCCTTGGAAGGGTGTGTGGTGTGAGCCCATCCTGGAGAACTGATAATGGAGCCCACTGGGCTCAGATGGACAGAGGCCAACTGGAAGGGAATTGTACCAACTCCCACATTCACAAACCTCAGCCTTTTGGGGTCGTCTGGGTCCCCAGGGCCATTGCCAAAATGGGCGGAGCTGCCAGTGAGGCAAAAGGGTTAAGCTTCATACTCAGGTCCCAGCCCTGCCTTTTACTGCGTGGCCCTTGGACCAGTCTCAGTCTTTACATCTGACCATGTTTCGCTGAGGATTCATGTGTGTTGCCAGAAGAGGGCAGGGAAGGGAAGTGACCCTTGTTAACAGGGTGCATTAGCTGTTGATGGGGTTACCGGTACAGGACAGGATATAGGGAGTGAGCTAGAGACTGGCAGGCGTACCCAGCACCCAGGGGCTTCTGTTTCTAGCTCACTTTGGATTCCCAAAGAGCAGCTGGACCAGGACCCTGGTGCCCACACCTGCTTCTTGGACACCTCTGCCCCCAGGGGTGGTGTTAATTCAAGCTGGGTCCCCTCTGCCCCCTGCTTGTTCTTTAAACCCAAAGGAAACCCTGGCTTGGCTCACTGGATGGTCTGATGGGGTGCTCCAGTTACCAATTAAGTTGTGAAGGTGTTAACTACATTTGGAGGTGCCAGCCAGGTTTCCTGACCTGGGTGGCCATCTTCCTTGGTTCTATTGTGTGTGTGGGTATCTGGATGGATACCCAGATATCTGCGACCCCATCCAGCCAGAGCCCAGAGCCCAGGAGTCCCCACACAACTCCAAGCTGGTGTTTCCAGCCATCTGAAAGTAATAAGGAGCAGAGTGCAGACGAAATACCTTTGACATGAAGTCTGATCTTGCGGTCAGTGTTTCATTCTGTCAGAGCATTTCTCCTCACCGAGCTGGCTGGGGAAGCAGCGTGGCCTGGCCTGGACCTCACAGAGAGCAGCCTGCACAGTACCTCTAAAGGCAGAAGTCAGTGGGACTGGCCGTGACCTCCCTCTACCTCTGCCCCTTGGGCCCGCCTCCACACATACTGGGTGGCTCCCTCTGACCAGATCTGAATAGGCTCTGTCCAGCTCCACACCCTTCTTGGCTTCCCTCAACTTTGGGCTGACCACCAAGGTCCCCTGCAGAGTACAGGATGCGACAGGTTACCTCGATTCAGTCTCCGGAGGTCCTCACATGGGATTTCCCGATGCCAGTTGCCCTGAGTGAGCGTCTCCTCAATGTCTGAGCCCTCTGGTTCCTCTCCCTCCCCAACCTGCTGTGTTCCCAGTCTGCTGCCCTCTGTGCCCTCTTCTGGTCAGTCCTCTCTCCTGCTTCCCCAGGCCCCAGCACCCTGCCAGTTGTATCATCCCTCATGCCTATGTCCACAGTCCTCCTGGGCCTCAGTGATGTTTATCAGTGTCTCCAGGCTGGCACATAGTAGGTGCACAATTGATATCTGTGGCTAGGTGGATGGGGAGCGAGTCTTGCTGTGAGCCTTTATTTGGGGGTAACTTGAGACCCTTGCAGACAAAGGCGTCCTGGGCTCAGACAGGTCAGGCAGTTGGATCCCTTCTGTCTGGAAAAAGGGATTCAAAGTATGCACATGGCAGTCACTAGGGACACAGAGGACAGGACATGGTCACTGTCCAGCCCACAAGAGAGAAGGCTCTGTTCTTATGGCTGTTCAGGGGAAGGCCTTATGGAAGAGGTGGCGTTTGTCTTGCAGGATGAAGTAGGAGATGGTGTGGTGGGATGGGAATTCTTGACAGGAAATGTTGGGTGTCAGGCATTTTCTGGGAGCAAAGAGCAGTGCTCTGTGGTTGGGCATTGGAAGATGGGAGTGTGAAGGAAAGATAGTTGGGGGGTGAGGGGGGGCGTTGAGATTCAATCTGCCAGGCTAAGGCGGCAACAGGGAGCCATGGAGAGTTTTACACAGAGGGTATCTACCTCATCCCTTCAGCTCTGCGTCCACAGCCAGAAGCTGGCCAGTTGTGCCATAGTTGGATCCAAGTTTATGTAAGAAATTCGGAGTATCCTCATCTGGTGCACATCCTCCAGCTCTCTCTCCTGTGTTCTTTGAGGTTTAGCCCCTGCAGGTCTGTCTTTAGCTGTCTTTGTGCAGGTGTCCGCTTAATGTAGGAAAGGGAAAAAGAGAACGTGGGATTCCTGCCCTTGGGAGTGGCAGGAATCTTGGAGGAGGGGGCCTTTGAGAACCCAGATGTTTTGCCGAGAATGCTGGCACATGAGGAGTTGCCCCAGGCTCCGTGCTCTGCCTTCTTGAGGCCTCCTCTTCTTCTGCCTGAACTTCCCTCTTGTCCTGCCTCCTTTCTCGCCTTTCTGGACACGTGAAGCCGGGGCATTTTAGACGGGCAGCTGTGGTCTCTCTGGGGAGGACCCTCAGCATTCACTCTCAGTCCTTATCCTTATCCTTATCCTGTGCAGCTATTCTGGCTCTCGGTCCCGCCTCAGCCCTAGCCCCTGTGACCTGGGCGCAGGGGTCCCAGTGGGGGTGGGAGGCCGGGGTGGAATGCAACCAGCAGCTTGTCTGCTACCAGAACAGATGCCCGGCTGGGTGCAGGCCAAGGGATGTCATGGGAGACCAAGGTGGCCACAAGTGCAGACTCCTCATGTCTCAGCTCTGCCCCCTCCTGGCGGGGCTCAAACAGTGCATTTGCTCTCATTTATGACCTGGGGCCAGGACAAGGGCAGTTTTTCCATAGGGCTGTGCACAGGGCTCTCTTTCTCACCTGGAGCTTTGGACAGATGCCTACTGCCTGGTTCCGTGTCCCAGTTTGCACTGTCTTCAATGACTGGATGAGACAAGGGTGCTGGCAGCCCCTTCAGAAGCTAAGACCCTCCCACCTTGCGTACTGGTGACAAGGAACCCTAGATGAACCCGTCCTCCTTGTGACCCCCACCTCCTATGCATCTCTGCTGCGGTTTCGGGAAGCCACCTGCTCTGTTGCAGGGAGGTGACAGTACATGCAGCAGGTAAGAGAAGTCTCCCCAGGGAGGGGAGCTATGAATCTGCTTCCCCCCCACCCAGTAACAGCTGTTTATCTGCATGAGACCCCTAACTTCTCCCCACCTTCCGCTCAGGCCAAGAAGGTCAAGCATCTAGGCAGATACAGAGCTCTGGTCTCCCAGGATGGGGTCCTGGGGTCCGAGGGTCCTGGCGCCTCTTCCCAGGTGCCTCATGCAAGGGCCAAGAGTGACCTGTGGAAGCTGTGCCCAGATGCTGGTCTGAACCTGAGCCATGTGGATCAGAGGCAGAGTCTGGCAGGACTTTGGGGCTTTGGGCTCAGGAATGAGAGGGCAAGGCCATGTCCATCGGAGGTGGACCGGGGCCTGAGTCCACAGCTCTTACTGGCCAGCACTGTATGGGGAATCACAGAGCTGACATATCAAAGGCTGGGCTGCACCAGGTGTTTGATAAACAAAATGCTTAAGCACAGAGGCTTTGTTTTAGTCTCTGCATCAGAGGTCCTGTCTTGCCTCCTGGAGGCAAGATGTTTAGTGTCAGAGGGATTCTAGAGTCAGTTCGTTCAGTTGTTGATTCGTGAATTCATTCACGTACATGGATTTATTAGACACCTGCTCTGTGCTGGGCCAAGTGGTAAGAACCAGCAAACATCGCTGATGGTAGGGTGCCAGCCTGTCTGGGATGTGAAGTCTGGGTAGTCTGGTGGCCAGAGTGGCCAGTGCTGCTAGGGACAGATGCTGAATGGGCAGGAGAGGACTTCCTGAGAAGGGGACATTTAGACTCACACTCAGCAGAAGCTCAGGCACTGTAGGGGAGGTTCGGCTAGAGGAAGCACAGGCACAAACGTCCCAAGGGGACAGGAAACCTGGTTTAGTAGAAGAGCCACAGGAGGTCAAGTGCTGGCCAAGTGGGTCAGCCTGAGCAAGGTCAGGCACCTTGGTCAGGCGCTTGGTCTTTGGAGACAGTAGGCGGCCTCTGAGAGGCTCTACACCTGCAGTGACGGCCGGCTTTGCCCCTGGCTGCAGTGTGAACCCTGTTAGGGTCTAAAGCCTGACAGATCAGGAATCTCAGCTGAGTACAGGGAAGATCTCACTTCATATAGGGCAGCCATCCACGAGCTAGTCCTGGGCCTCCCCCATCTACCTCCACCTCTCATCTTGCCTTCTTCTCCCTCCATTTCCCCCGACTCCTCATCTTGACTCCCTTCGCCCTCTGTCTTCTCCCCATCTGCCCCCATCTCCCTGGCATTTCAGAAGCAATGTGTTCCCTGTCGTGTCTGCACTTGCACATGCTGTTCCCTCACTGGAAACGCCCTGCTCTGTCCCACTGTACTGGGATTGTGTTGGGTTCCTACAGGTGTGTTGTGACCTGTCCCTTGCCTCGGAATCAGGTCCCAGCTAGGTTTTGAGCACAGTCTGGCATCTCCAAAATGTTGGTTGAATGAGTGAATGAATGAACTGCAGCTGGGCCGAACAGAACTCAGGGACTAAGTTCACCTGGTCTAGATCCCTCTGTACTGGTGGGGAAACTGAGGCCCAGAGTCACCCAGACATGAGGCTCTGGACTCCCACTCCAGTGCACCTGCAGGGCCCTTCCTGCCCTTACGTCTGCCCACACTCTTGTCCCCATCCCTCAGCTAGCACAGCAATAAAATGCTAATGCTTTCCTTTATTCTTTAAAAATTAATCTAAAAATATTTTATGCAGTGCCTCGATCATAGTTGGAAAGCATTTAAATAATCCCAAGTGGTGTGGCACCAGACAGCTGCCGTGATTGGGTCCAATTCCTCTGGCCCGTGTGGTCTAGTTCAGAGCTGCTGTTCCCAGGCCTGGGCTTCTCCATGGGCCGCAGCACCTGGGAAGGCCTTCTGCAGGGCAGGGTTTGCCTGGGTGCCCCCTCGGCCACAGTGGGCCTGTCTATGTGTCTTGAAACTTGTGAAGACACCCTGCCTCCTTAGGCTACTCTTGGCTCACTCTGGGGTTTCCCATGAGATTTAACATGTGCAGTGGGACAACTTGAGGGTCAGTGGCCTGGTGTCACCTGTCATTCAGTGTGGTCTGCATTTGAGTGATGTGGTGGTAGGGGCCATTAAGGAACTGTCAATCATTAAGCGATTGACAGTTAGTCACTATATGAAGCAAGGATGCACACAGGGGTGTGGACTCTTGAACAAAGTGTGCCAGGACGGCATCAGTGAACTAGGGCTGCGTAACAGCACCATGGCCTTGGTGCCTCCACCACAGAAATGTAGTCCCTGATGGTCCTGGAGGCCAGAATTCTGCAGTGGAGGGCGGGACTGCTTCCCTCTGACACTACAAGGGAAGTTGGCCCAGGCCTCGCTCCTGTGACTGCTGGTGAGCTTTGGGGCTCCTTGGCTTGTAGACGCCTCACTCATCTCCGCCTTCATTCCCTCCTGCTGTTCTTCCTGCCTGTCTGTCTCCAAATTTCCCCTTCTTACGATAGGACAGCGGTCACACTGAGCCTACCCTGACGTCTCCTAATGACTCCTGATCACTCCCATAATGACCCTGTCTCCAAATACAGTCACATTCTGAGTTCCTCGGGTGGGACTTCAATGTATACATTTGTGGGGGACAGAATTCAACCCATTAGAGGGAGAGCCAATCACCAGTTCAGACACTTCCTTCCATTGTTGTCAGTTCTGGGGTGGAAATACCGGCTCAGAGTTTCCAAAGGCTGAGGCCATTCTAAACCAAGGCCAAGTCTGAGCCACCAACTGCCATGGGTTGTGGCTATTTCTTGGGCTGGTGTGTCCCATTTCTAGACAATGACCCTGAGGTCTGGAGAGGTCATAAGCCTGGCCAGGATCAGAGGGGGTCACAATTAGGATTCTACCTCCACTGCCATGTATTGAGGGCCTGGGGGAGGTGGTGCCAGTCACTCTGCCAGGCTGTATCTCCAGGACCTTCAAAGCAAGTGTCCTTGCCTTTCTCCAGAAGATGTGGAACAAACCTGGGCCTGGTGACCCCCCAAATTCCTCCAGGTGCACAGCCCTCTACCTTGCAGACCTTGGAGTATGAGATCACTTGTAGTGGAGGGAGGCTGAGCCAGGGCTGGGAACTGAGTGGTTCTGAAGATGTTGGATGTTCAGTGCTAAAACTGGGCTAGTCCCAGGCACTAAGGTTGGTGGCCACCCTTGCCAGGGCAGAGTCTCTGTGTCTTTTGCTTGTGGAGAAAAGCCTGGGGCTCAGCTGTGCTGGCCTTGGGCTATGCTGGCTTCCCTTTGGAAAGCGTCTCCCTGGGGCTTGCTGAGCAGGCTATGCTGGGTGCCTTCTCTTGGCCAGGTCTGAGCTTGCTTCTTCCTGACAAGAGAGCTTTGTCTGCTTCTCTGGAAATTCTTTGTCGCAAATTTTTCTCTGCAGTGTGCTGTCACTTGTGCACCATCCCTCTGGGCCTGGCACCATGATGGAAATGGCCTGAGCTCTGCTTGCAGGCCCACACTGGAGCCAGAAGGAGGGCCAGGAGCAAGATGGGAGGTCTGGTCCCATTTGTCCTGGATTGGCCTTTGGGTGGCTTCCTTCTTCTGGCCATTATGACACAGCTTTTAGAAAAGAAGTAAAAAAACTCAGAGAAGCTCAGGGACTGTACCAGGTCAGTGGCTGGGCTGAGCTCTGACCCTGCACTTGACTGTGACTGTGTGGGCCCCACGTGGTGCTGACCTCTGGGGTTCTGGGTAGGTCACCAGTGAGTGCAAGTGTCCTGTAGACACTTGATCTTGTGATGGTAGTCCTGGGTTCACTTTAGAGACACATGGGGGGAGGCTCTGGGGGAGCCACCGCCTGCTATCACAACGCCAACTGGGTGAAGGGACACATCAGCCACTCACTGATCAGAAATCCCTTTCTCTTCTCCTTGCAGGGCAGAGTGTGGTCCTGCAGCTGAGTAGGGCAAAGGGGCTTCCATCTGGGTGGTCAGGGGAGGCCTTGTCTATTCATGGGCTTGCTTCATGTCAGGCCGTTCCAGTGCTGGGGACAAGGGGACACACATCTCAGGGGACTGACGGAGGCTGTGGCCCTGAGTCTGAGCATATTAACTGGGTCTGAGGTCTAGCTGTGACTTTTAGAGAACTTCTTCAGGTCTGTAAAGGTCGAGGTGTCTAAGGTCAAGTAGACACTTTTCTAAAGCAGCCTGTGGCCAAAGCACAGTGCCCCAAAGCCTGGTGTTCAAGGCAATCGCCTCCAGGAGCTGCTTCCTGGGCCACGGTCTGGGCTACCTCCCCAGCTGCTGTGGGCCTCTACAGAGCTTGTGCTCAGTAGGGTCCATGTTGACTTATTGCCACCATCATCTTTCTGTCTATAGAGATTTTAAACAGAGGTCTCATCGCTCCCTTTGACCTGGCCTTGCAGATTCTGCAGCCAAACTGGGTGATTCCAATGGGGTACTGGTCCTCTTTCATTCCTTCCTGGAAATGCTGCTGGTGGCTGTCATAAGGGTTCAGAGATGTCCTGTCACCCTCAGAGGTAGCAGTCAGAAAGGGAGGTAGAGGTGTCCCTGGCTGGGACCCAGAGCCCAGCCTGCTCTGCGCTCCTGAGCTAAGCTTGAGAAGAAGACTGTGCAAGACTTTGACCTCCTCCCACTTCCTGAAGGATTTCTGAAGCTGGGGTAATGAAGTATCCCCTATAAAGTTGCATGTAAAATAATCTGCTTTAAAGAACAGTCAGAGAGGGCTAATTGGCCAGTGATATGGACTGTAATTATAACGGTCATTAGGTTGTTAACCCTCTGAGCTGTGGGCAGGGAGATAGGCTAATTGGATGTCTGAAGTCATAAATTGCAGTTGCCAAGGCAGAAGAGGTGGGTGCCTTGAAGGTGGTGACACCTCTTCCCTAGGGCCAGCCAAGGTCTCTCCCTGGACTGAGCAGCCCACTGGGCACTCAGAACTGAGGGAGGTTGGGCATGGATGCTGTGAACAGGTCTGCAGAAGGGTGGTAGGGAAGAGAGGAGAGCGGTCACCCAGCCCCAGCTGTGTGGGCTCTGTGTACATGCACTTCCAGTCGTGACCAGGATGTTTGGAGGGCACCAGGCCTGACTGTCCAACTGTCTGCAAACATGCTGTCAGGTGCCTGGTGAGTGGATCAGTGGCCTGGACTGAGAGGGGCTCACAGAGGCCAGGTCTGCAAGCCGTGGGATCCAGCACTGGAGCTAAGGAGGCTCTGGCCTTTGTACAGTCAGGGTTTGGGGTCGTCTTCCAGCCTGGCATCCACCCAGGTCTGAGTATCAGCTTCTTCCTACCTGAGGCAGGTGTGTATTTTCTGCATCTGGAGCCAGGCAGGGTCAGTCCCCATGGTGCATACAGCCCACCTCTGAACATGAGGCATGGTGTCATGTGTGGGTCTTCCTGTGAGCTCCTGGCTTTGCTACAGACGTGTGACCTAGGGCTTAAGCATAGGGGCAGACAACTGACTTCAAAGCTCAGTGTGCCTAACTTCCTCCTGAGTGACCCTTGACTCAAGTTTCTTAATCTGCCTGCCTTGGTTTCCCTGGTTAGAAAACAGGCCTCAGAGGAAACACTGGGTCATTTGGAGGACTGAGTTAATACGCAAGATTCAGTAAGTGCTCAACACAGTGGCTGATCCCTGTTTGAGATGTGCCTGGTCATGTCACACTTGTGCCTGCAAGGAAGGCAGGCAGGTCTTGTCAGGCAGGGGTCCTGAGACCTCTGGGTGCAGTGACTGGTCTAAGGCACTGCAGCTGGGCAAAGGCAGCACCAGACTCTCAGGTGGCCCTCTTAGTGTGATAGGCACCCATCTTTATGTCCCTTGCATGTATGTGTCTCATGAAGACAGTGCCGTGGACACATAGTCATTTCAACCTAACTATGAGGCAGTGGCTCTTTGCTCCCAACTGCCCCCTCAGAATAAGACTGGGATTTAGGGCTAGTGAGCCTGCAGAGTCCTGGCCACCAGCCTTCTTTCAGACACCAAGCAGTCGTCCAGGCTCTGAGGGCTACAGCTTCCCAGGAGGCCAGGCCCAGCTTATCCCATGGAACTGTCCAGAAAGGAAGGAAAGCCTGCTGATCTGCCAGCACCCCCAGGCCTTTGCTGCCACTGCCTGCTGGAAGGGGAAGGTTAAACAAATGGTCAGTGTCTATGGGCTGGTTAGTCACCTGGGTCCACAGCACAGACCCACCAGGTGCTGGTGGGAACTGGGGACAGAGAGGGGGGGCGAGAGAGAGGGAAGGGGAGGAGATGGTGCAATGGACAGAGAGGGAAAGTAAGGTGAGAGGCAGGACTGTGACTGAGCCAGCTCCAAACTGGGACGGAAGGTCAGGCAGGTGTGCCAGGTTGGAGGGAAAGCAGGGAAGAAGGGGGTGGGTTCATTTCGTCCTAATGGCAAAGGCAATAGAAGCCCCTCTCCACACCTCCCCTGACCCCCCAGACTCATTTACCCTCAAGGCTGACAGCACACTCAGGCCTCTCCATGAAGGAGCAGTGGGAGTGAGGAAACTTTTGGAAGCTCTGTGTCTTAGTTTGCGAACATCATGGGAGGTTGATGAGTGGTGGTCCTGAACCTTATCCTTCAAGCCCCTCCAAGCAGGTCTTGGCTCCCCAAGCAGTTTGGCTATGGGGGAGCCCTGGCCTGTCTCCTCCTTGCTGTTGGCCTGGAGAGAGGATATTTGCTGTGAGTTCCCTGCCAGGGACTTGGATGAATTGGATGGGCAGGAATTTTATCTTGTGATGAAAACGTCCCTTGTACCTTGCTGGGGCCTGATTTTCAATGCACAGTTTTGGGGCTGGGGAAGCTTTCTCCTGAGTGCTGCAACAGCCATATTTGTTTTCATCTGTCATGAAACCTTTTATCTTCACAATGGAGTGACTCAGGAAAGATTGAGTTGCTTTGTGCACAACAGACCAATAGAAAGAGTGGGGAACGTGGATCAGACACAACTTCAAGGCAGCAGGATAGGGCTTACAGCTCTGTATGCGGTATTATGTGTGCAGTTGGAAGGGGACTGGGGAGCTTTGCTAGAAGCTAGATCGATTGGCAAATGGGGTGACCTGGGGTCTTCTGACTTTCCCTCCAGTGCTCTGCAGGACGGCTGGCTGGATGTGGCTGAGTCTGACCTTCAGCAATGCTGCTGGCTGGCTGCCTGATATGAGGCAGTTCCCAAGACCTCTCTGTGCCTCAGTTTCCCATCTGTGAGCCACAGTGACCTTAAAAATCTGTGACCATGGTGTCTGTTTCCTGCATAAACTCTTTAAGTGGTGGCAGGGGCTGGGGACTATGCTTTTGGGTGGGGGCCCTGACACATGGGCAAAGCCTACAAGCTCTTCGATGACCCTGCTCCAGCAGGCTCAGCCTTCTCTCCACCGCTCCCTCCCCCACCCCATGCTCTAGGTTCTGTGGTGTCTCCCTGTCCTGGCTCCAGGGCTTCCCCTCTGGTTGGTCCTTCCACATAAAGCACCTTCCTCCTCTGCCATCTTACCTCTGGCCAATTCTTCTTCCTTCACAGCCAGTCTTGTTCAAAGGTTGTCATTTGTATTGATTTTCTCTGTTGGTTTTCTGACATCTTTGTCACTTATTTCTCCTCTAGACTTTATTATCTCCTTCCTTCTACTTACTCTGGAGTTTGCTCTTCTTTTTCTAACATCTTAAGGTAGAGCTTACATGTTTGATTGTGGTTTATTCTTCCTATCTCATTTATAGGTATTTAGAGTTACAAATTTCCCTCTTTGCACCCCATACATTGGGCTATGTCAGTCATGTTTCTCATTCAGCTCAAGATAATTTTGAATTCTTTTTCACTCCATGGATTATTTGATAATCTGTTGCTTATTTTCAAATATTTGAGGGTTCCCAGATTTCCTTCTGCTGTTCTTAATTTAGTTCCATTGTACACCCAGGGAGTGTATTTTGTATAATTTCAAAATTTTTGTATTTATCAAGACAATCTGATCTATCCAGGGGAGTGTTTAATGTACTTAGAAAGAATGGGTATCCTGCTGTCGGTGGGTGGGGTATTTTATAAATGTCAATGAGGTCAAGTTGGTTGGCAAAGTTGCTCCAGTCCTATCCCCTTACTGACCATCCATCTGGTTGTTCTAGCCATTATTAACAGTGGATATTGGAATCTCCAACCATAATTGTTGTGTTATCTTTTCCCCTTTTGATTCTGTTCATTTTGCTTTCTGTGTTTTTGGTACTGTGTTATTGGGTGCATATACATTTTTACTGCTTTTATCTCCTTGAAGGATGGAACTTCCTTCTTTTTCTTCAGTCTCATCCAACCATCCCTTCTCCAGGGTGGTCTTCCCAGACCTTAGATGGCACTGGTCTCTCAGCCAAGAATTCCCAGGGCTTCTTGCCTGTCCATCATCACACTCATCAGGCTGTATTATAATTGCTTGAACCTTCCATGAGATCAGGGAGTATGTGAAACCTGCTCAGCTCTTTTGCTCAGCACCTAACACAAAGCTTACACACATGTAGTAACGTTTATCGATTAAACAAATAAGGTCATGTCCATGTGGGGTGTTACGTTAATAGTGATTGTTTTGAAGTTTAGTGCATGTGGGGACAGCTATGACCCAGCCACCCACCCAGGTGCCTCCTAAGTGTTTTTGAAGACGATTGAGTTAGGACATGGCCTTTGCCCCCAGTGAAGGTATAGGACAGCTCCACCAGGCGCTGTGTGAAGTGGGCCACCTGTCCCAGTCCTTCTTTCTCTTTGGATTTGATTTGACAGTGGTTATATTGTCCCTCTGTTTCTCTATATGTCGTCTTGCATCTATTTATGGTGACTTCTTATGTTGCACTCCTTGTGCCAACTGTTGAGACTGTAACAGTGAATAAGGATGAAAGGCACCTACTGTGTGCCAGGCATTCTGCGGAGCCTTCCAGAAACGTGTTTCTGCCTTGTGGCCATCTGCTGAGGATCTCCATGGCCCTTTGCATAGGGGAGCTTGAGGTCCAGGCAGGTTTAACAGTCTGCCAAACAGCACACAACACCTGAGTGGCAGAGCTGGAAAATTCACCCGCATGGTTCCAAACCCCATGCTGGTTTCCACTCCCCCCTTCTCCCCTGAGAGGCAAGGATGCCATTCAGTGGTTACGTGTGGACACGGCCTTCCAAGATCAAAGCACCATGTATTTAAACCACACTATCTAAAATGGAAATGAGAAATTCTGTAGTAACTACATTTTAAGGCAAATTAACCTTGATAAGATCCTTAATGTCATGTATTAGACTATTTCCCCTTAGTAGTGCATTAAAACTGTCAAACTCGATATGATCGCGCAATTAATGAGATTACACACGATGTAAATTTCAATTCATTATTACAATATCTGCGCTAATAGACTCACGATTAACACCCGCAAACCACGCTGGTTCAAAAGGACACATTTTCGTGAATTGCATGAAATGCACAGGCAGCAGTAAGCACAGTTTTGACGAATGGAAGTGAGGTGATTTCTGCAACTGTCTGATGATATCCCAAGATTAGCAATGAAGATGGAGTTAATTAGGAGCGTCCCTCACTTAGAGCCCAGGAGTTGGAGAGCCCCTGTGAGATGAGTCATCCTGTGAAGGCCCCCCCCCCCCGCCTCGGGTCGCCTTCTGCAGTTCCTGGGGCCCTTCGGGCTCTATGTTTTTCCAAACCTGCAGGCTTTCTGGCAAGAATTATGAACTTGGATTCAGGCAGAAAGCATTTCATTGGAGGAGACTGGTCGGTGAACTTGAAGAATAACAGGAATGCCTGTTGTTTCTTGAGTTTTCATGAGACGCTGGGCACCTTTCTTCTTGCAGTCATTTGTTCTACCCCCTGTTGGCCTGGCTGTCAACCCCACTTCACAGAAGGGAAAAGTGAAGTTTGAGGAGAAACCGTTAACTAAGATCAGATAGTTCGGAGTGGACTCCAGTCCTGGCTTTTAATGCTTGTGTTTTTCTGCTGTTTTGCTGAAGGAAAGGGTGCTGTCCTGGGTGGAAACACATTTGGAACATGACACAGGCAAGCTCCTTGGTTATAAAAGAGCCTGCTTACGTGCAGGTCACCCTTCCATACATGTGTGTGACAGTCACAACTGCTGCAAGGGGCATCTGGATTTTATCTAGCACCTACCTCGTGTGCAGATTGCGAAGCATGGAGTTGCAAGCTCGGGTGGGTTTCTCCTTTCCATAAGGCTCCTGGAAGGCACCGTCTGTGGCTGACTAGAGCTGCTGGGAAGTGTGCTCTGGTCTGTCACTATGCATTCTCCACCCTTCCAGGGGGAGCCAAGGGCCACTTTACCTTGGTCACAGTTCTGGACACCTGAGGTTACCTGCAGGGCCCCTTATTTCCATCTGAGACATCGAACGGAACCTTGGCCGCCTGTGGCCGGTCTCTCTGCCTTCTCCACCTGTGTGCTGTAAACACTGCATCAGCTATTCCTGCACTGCTCCTATGTCCTGGTCCCTGTGCCAGGCTCAGGGGCAGCAGAAGTCAGATGGTCTTTTGGCCCCAAACGGCTCCCAGCCAGGACAGAGGGAGTGCCAGGAGCAGCTGAGGAGGTGGAAGGGTGGGAAGGAGCAGTGGGTCTCCTGGAGGCAGAAAGAGGGCTGGGGAGGCAGACAAGACTTCCTGAGTGCAGGAGAAGCTGCCTGAGGGAGCATGGCCTCTGGGAAGCTGGTACCCAGTAGGACAGCAGGGGCAGCCAAGTCCAGTGTGGGCCTTCTAGGAATTCCAGGTGGCCCTGTGAGGCTGGAGCACAGGGCCTGTGGGTAGCAGTGAGAAATAGCCCTGGAAGTCACTGCAGGGTGGGAAACCTGGTGCCAGGCTCTGGAGTGAGATCCCAGACTTTATCCCTGACCCTGAGGAGGCCTAGAAGGACACAGGTCATGGGGTGTGGGGCGGGGTGGGGTATGGTGGCCGGGTGATGGTGCAGAAGGGAAATGTGGGGTTCAGAAGACAGGCCTCCCATCCTGGTGCTGCTACAAGTCCTTGTATGTCCTCACCCCACTCAGAGTGTCAACCTGAGGAGGATGGCTGAGGATGGCAGAGCTCAGGCCAATGGACATGAGGTTTACCCCAGGGGTGGCTTTTGGAGCACACCAGGAAGCTCGGGGCCCAGGTCTGGCCTGACCTCGGTGCCCCTTGTTGGGTGCTGTGGTCTGTCTTGTCTTGATCGCTCAGCAGAGTCTGTCACTGGGTAGATGTGAAGCCCCTGGAGCCACACCACACTGTAGCCAGTGCTGATGAGGTTTGGTGTCACCAGCTGGGTGCTCACGTGCTGCCCTCTGTTTTCCCTGTCGCTGATGAGCTCAGTCCCCAGAGGTGGTTGGGATTCCGTTTATAGCAGACATCTGCTATAGACCATTTCCAATGGTGCATCTGGAGAACTTTAAAAAGGACCGTGTGCACAGGAACACAGGTAGCACCACGCTGCAGAAGTGCGTGCGGTCTCTCCTCCCCATGGGGCCACGACAGCGTGGGGTGAACCACACCCTCTCTGCTTCAAGAAGCATGAGCTACCACCGTGGGCTGTGGTTCCTGCTATGAGCCGTGTTAAATATATGATACCAATGTGTAAAAGAAGGTTTGCCACAGTGGACATCTGAGCCCTCTGACTGCTTCTGGTGGCTGTCGGATACCACATTCTGGCATTTTGACCCCTTCTGTTGGGCTCTGTGCCCAAACCCCACTGAAGGCAGTGGGGCTGGGCCTGTGATTCCCAGTAGCCAGCACTGTCCCAGCTGTGCTGACTGCTGGGTGGGCCTGGAGAGTGCTCAGGTGTAACCCTGAGGGCTAGGACACCAGGGGCAGCAGGAGCACTCAGGGGATAGGACCTGAGAGGCCAGGCTGGCAGGGATGGCACACTTCAGGCACTGTCACTAAGGCCCCTCGGCAGCCCTTGTCTGCTTTCCTAATAAAATACCGTCGGCCACAATAGCTTTTTCTAATTGACTATGAATAATTCACAGCTATTAATTGCTGCTCAGATGTGGCCTTCCCAGTAGAGTCTGGCACACTTCGCAGCACACCCCAGGGACGGGCTCCTTCATGTGATCCGCTCTTTACAGCATTTGCTGTGAGCTGCTTCCCTCCCTGTGCTGTCCTGGGCAGGGCAGGGGCAGTGGGGCAGGAGATGCAGTTGGAGTGCTCGCCTGGGGTCCAGGTGGGATGTCCAAGGCTGGTGTTTACAGACCGGGGGGTTCGTCTTGCCATACTGAGCACTGGGTTATGTGCTCACCGTCTCACCCAGGCTGCTGGCGAGGGTGGCCCTGACTGACATACAGACCCCTGCCCTGTGGCCGGCCATTGTACCTGCTGCAACCAGCTGCCTTTAGGCCCCTATGGCCCCTTGCCTGATGGTTAGCAGAAGCCCCCAGTCCTCTCCTGCCCGTGTCACTGTCACCCTCCGTGTGGGTGTGAGTATGAGAAGCACGTTTGCTATTCCCTGGCCGATCCTCATAAAACAGCTCTGCAGAGATCTGCTCAGAAGGCAGCCTGGAATCAGCTGGTGCTTTGGGTTCTCATCCCATCCATCAGGCTGACTGTGGTGGACAGCTCCCTCCCCATTCCCACACAGGTGACACCTCCAAGCTCTGGGTGGTCTTTCCACCATGTTCCCCAGCTATACCTCTCTCCATCACATCTCTCCATCTCTCTCTCTCATTCCTCTTCAGCTTGGCTTATCTGTCCCTTTACTCTCCTCACTGTCTGCCTGCCTCTCTTCTGAACCATTGCTCAACAGGCCAGGCCTTGCCTTGCAAGCTGGATATCTTTGGGCCACAGAGGAAGGGACATCTCACACTCCTCTGAGGTGTCAGAGAAGTCCCTGTCTACCCTTCCCTCTTACCTATCTTTTCTGCCTATGTGCCCACCCACTCACATCTGTCCATCCATCCATCTACCCACTTACCCATCCATCCACCTACCCACACATCTGTCCATCCATCCATCCACCTACCCACACATCTGTCCATCCATCCATCCACCTACCCACACATCTGTCCATCCATGCATCCATCCATCCATCCACCTGTGCACTTGTTCATCTGTCCATCTGTCTGCCGTCCATCTCTCCATCCATTCATCCATCCACTCATCTACCCACCTATTCATCTACTTACTCATCCACTCATTTATCCACTCCATCACCTAGCCAGCCACGCACACATAAATTCATGCACTCATCCACTAACTTATCCACTCACTCATATACTCTCTCACTCTTATCTCTCCACCCACCCAATATCATCTGAGCACTTGCTCTGTGCAAGGTGCTGGGATGTAGGGATAGACAACTCAGGTAGGGTAGTTGCTTCTTCTTCTGGACTCCCAGGAGTCTCTACGTATCCATCCTTCCAAACCCCAGTCACTCTACACGTGCAATATTGTCTCCCTCACCAGGTGGTGAGCGCTTCCAGAACTGGGCCACTCCCAGTGCCAAGAAGGGAGGTGCCCAGCGTGTGGCAGCTTTTCAGAGAACCCTACTTTGAGCTGTTCAGTTTTTATGGGAACTAGGAGATGTGTGGCTGCAGGCAGGGCCACCCTGTGGGTCCCCCACATCCTGTTCTGGTGCTATCCCCTGCATCTTACTGCCTCTCCTCAGTTGCAAGCTGGAGCTGGGTGTGAATTGTGGAAGTCTTTTTTGACCTTCATCTTGGGGGAGAAGGCTCTGCAGGTGGACAGGCGGCAGCAGAGGCCCCAGTGGAGGACAGGACATGCTCCCTGTCAATCCGGGCATGCACCTGCATGTGTCAGCCTGTGATAAGGCAGGAGGACCTGATTCTACTGCCGTGACCTCAGCAAAGGCTGAGGGCGCCTGGAAGCTTTACGAACCATAGCAGGGAGGAACGTGCCTAGATCACAAAGAACGCTTGCCTAGCTCTGGCTGAAAAAGAGAGAGTGAACAGTGAGGAGGAAGGACAGCACCAGGGGCAGCTAGGAACCCGGGCCAGGCCCCATCGCACGTGGCACTCTGGGGCTGAAAATCCCGACCCACACTGGGCTGACTTCAGCCATTGGATCAGCCATCTGCTTCCTCTTCCTGGTGACAGGGAAGATTGATCAGTGACGACATTCAGCATATCTTGTATTTCATAGAATTTTATCTGGCATTTGTCAATCTCATATGAAACGGTAGAAAGTCACTCAGAAAAAACCCTACATTGTGCTGAACCCTGCAATCCGGTCCAGATGTTTGTCCATTTATCAGTGTAACCGTGGAATTGAAGAAGGACCCCAGTGCCCCTGCGGGTGTCAGGGCAAGGAACCTGGGCCGGGTCCCCACACCCTATCCCCCAAGTTAAGTTTCAGAGCTGTGCAAGTGGGGGCTACCTCATGCTCCCCTTTCTCCTTAGCCTGACTTACAGGCTCTGAGCTCATGGTGTCCCCAACTTCCCCTGTTGGCTCAAGGTCATCGCAGGACCCCAGGACCCCTTAGAACAAACAACTTGGACACACACTCAGTTCAAGTCAGAGGGGGCTGCATAACAAGAAGGCCCCAAAGTCACAGCTCGGCACTGTGAATGTTCACATCTATCTTTATGCTGTCAACCAACCTGGATGGTTCTGGTGGGTGGGGCTTCTGCAATGGTGATGTGGGGACACAGGCACCTTCAACTTGTGACACTGCTGTCTCTAGGGCCTCTGAGGCCTTCACCTCCCAAGTGTGGATGGGAAAACAGAGGCTGTGGAGGTTTGTTGCAAGGGGTAGGAGATGGATTGGTAGTAGCTAGGAACCCAGGCCTGGCTCTCAGAGCACATGGGGCCCCAGGGCTGAGCGGTAAACAGGCAACTGGATGCCAAAGAGGCTGGAACATGCAGCCATGAGCCCAGAGGGAAACGAAATGGCCTTTGTTGTTGCCTAGAATTTCCGTGTGTCCATCTGTCATCCTACCTGAGTGAGATGGAGAATTCAAGGCTGGAGGACACCTGGCTGAGCCCAGGGTGGTATTGGAGCAGGTTCCTTCATGCCTCACCCCTGCCTGACCTCACTTTCTGTACCCTCCCGCTGGGTTGCTGGCTCCAGCCATTCTGGCCTTCTTTCTGTTTTCAGAGCTGCTCAAGCTTCCTGATGCCTCAGGGCCTTTGCACTGGCCAACTCCTCTGCCTGGAACTGTTTCCCAGTCCTCACAGGGCTGGTTCCATCCTGCAGGTCCTGTCCCCTCTTCAGAGAGGAGCCTTTCTTATCAGACCTACCTCTTGGCCCTTGGGGCCACTTGCCTCTGTGGGCCCCCCTGTGCTGCTGTGTGTCTCCCACAGCCCTTCCTTATCATCTGCCATAGGATGCGTTTTGCTTATTTATTTGTCTTGGCCCCTATGTCCTTCTGCTTGGATTACTGTAACAAAATACCATAAATTGTGTAGCTTAAGCAATTATTTTTACAGTTGTGGATGATGAAAGTCCAAGGTCAAGGTTGTGACTGGTTTTCTGGATTTGGAGGAGCTCTCTTTCTGGCTTTCTGATGGCTGCCTTCTTGCTGTGTCCTCACAAGACCTCACATGGCTGTGTGGCAAGAATGCATCCTCTTTCTTTTCTTCTTTTCGGGGCCCTGACCCCATCATGGGGCCCCACCCTCGTGACCTCATCTCAACGCCATTCCCTCGCTAAGCCCTCCCCTGCAGGTACCACGGCACAAGTGTTCAGTCCACAGCAGCCCTCTCTGTGTGAGATAACACCAGCTCCACCAAGGCAGGGAGCCCTTGGGTCCCATCATCAAGGACTGCTGGACTCCTGGCTCATGGTGACTGCTTGCTTTTTGAGTGAATGAATGTGCTAATGAATGAATGATCTCAGATCTCTGAAGAACCCCATGGGCCTGGGTTCATCTTGCAGTACCTGTGTCACCTGCTCTGCCCCGACCTGTGCCAATCGCCCTGACAGATATTTTATATCCAGCATCTTATGTGATCTTCCTAAAGAACTGAGATGCACGTGGGGCCCCACTGTGCAGGCAGGGAAAGTGGGGTGTGGGGAGGGGAAGCTGCCTTAGGGAGGGCGGGAGCTGGCCTTGGGTTCTGTCCCTGTCATCCGGGAGCCCAGGGTCTGGCTGGTGTGGCTGGGCTTCCTTTCTGCCCAAAACCTGGGACAGGAATGCTCCTCTTCCTCTGCCCGGTGTCCCCAGCTGTGTCTCAGGACCTGGAAAGGGCCCGCTGCATTCTGCCTTCCAGGCTATTATTTGAAAAACCCAGTCAAAACCCCCCAACTGAGATGTGATTGGCGTGCCTCTGCTTCCTGATCCCACATGTGAAAATGGGGCTTTTTCCCCCTGAAGGGAGTTTGCCCCAAACTCCAGCTGACCGGATACCCACAGGTCATTGGGACTGGCGATCCTGCAGAGTGGAGCTGAGCTCCAGGAGGGGACATGTTAATGCCTGGACCCAAGGAGGAGGAGCTGGCTGCATGGTCCCTGCTAATGACACTCCACCAGCAGTGACCCAGTGACAATTTTGTTTGGAAAATCCCACAAGATAGTACAAGCTCTGTTGGTGAAATAGCTCAAATCCCTTTCTTGGTTTGAAACAAGAGGCTTTGTTTTGGCATGATGCCTGCCTCCCACTCCCACTCCCACTCCAGGCCTGGCTGGACGAGGACGGGATTCCTGTTCAAGCCCCACATGGCCCCTCCAGCCTTCTCCTCCTGCCTGACTGGGTGGCTGGGCTCCTGGTCCACCCCTCTGGAGGCTCTGCCCATCACACCAGGCTCAAATTAAAGTCTACACAGGAATGCAGTCCCGCCGGTATGGGCCTTCCTGAGGCCCTGGGGCCTCTGCTGGCCTCCACGTGACCTCCCACTGCAAACATTTGTGTACCCTTGTTCCCAAGGAACCTAGCAGCAGGCTCAGGTTTCCAAGCGTGTCCAGAGAGAAATTTCAGACGCCAGGTCTCGTGATGTGGAATGTGTGTTCCTAGGAAGGGTCATAGAGAATGTGTTTTTCTCAGCAGCAGTGCAATTTCAGATCCACAGGGAGTGCACAGACATAGTGTAGGATAAGAGGGGCCACTGATGCATGGTTACAGAGTGTGATTCATACCATGCACGCATGCTTTGCTTACAGTACCTCCAGTCCTGATGAGCGATTCCTGGGTTGAGTGTGTTTTGTCATTAACCCATTTTACAGGTGAGGAAACTGAGGCTCAGAGAGGTTTATGTAAGGTCCCTAAATTGCACCCTAAAAAGGCTGATATTTTCTGACTATGATTATAATTCTACTTCATAGAAATGGAGATTGAGACGCAGAGAGAAATGAATTGCTAGTAAGGTTGGAGGCCTGCTTCTGTTTCCTTTTACGGTGTTCACTTTCAACTTGGCATTCAACTACTTAAGCAGAAAGCCTTTAGCCCAGTGTGGATGTCCTCCACAGGCCCTGTCCCTGGCAAGTCACAGGGGCAGCTCTCATTTCTGCATCTGCCCAGTGAGGGTCACTTGAAAACAGTGAAATTAATTTCTCAAAAGAATGTTTGGAGTGTATGGAGCTCTTCCGTGGCTGCTTTGCTTTAGGCTGTAAGGTAGCACTAGGTTTTAGTCTTGTTATTTAGGTTTTCGGGGTCTTTACCTGTTTTTTCTTCATCTGTCCAGACCCTAGAGCAGGGCCTCAAGGGTACTGCTGACTGGGGGCATGGCTCCAGTGGTAAAGTGCCTGTCTAACAAGCATGAGGCCCTGAGTTCAAACCCCAGCACCACAAAAAAAAAAAGAAAAAAAAGGGTGCTGCTGTCTCTTCCAGGTCCCTCTGAGTGAGTGTTGGTGTTGCATTAATTTGGTGACAAAGCCTTAACTGCTGAATCTTCCTCATGAGCATACTGATGTACTAGTTGGTACTACAAATACCTGAAATAATCAGTTTATACAGGGACAAAGCTATTTTGCTTTACAGTTTCAGAGGTCCCAGCCCATGTTTGGTTGGCCCTGCTGCTTTGGGCCTGTGATGAGGCAAAACATCATGGCGGGAGCACATGGCAGAGCAAAACCACTCATCATATGTGGCCACAGAGAAAAGAGAGAAAGACCAAGGTCTGTTATCCCCTTCAATACCCCAGTGACCCCCCGCCAGGTCCCACCTCTTAAAGGTCCACAGTTCTCTCAACAGTGCCACCCTAAGGACCACACCTTTGGGGGCCATTCCAGATTCAAGCCACAGCAACAGTTACCACATGAAGTGCGTTTGCCAGTGTCTGCTGTGTGCCAGGCACGGGGCTCCACGCACATTTTCTGGACATCGAAACCCTGCTGTAGTGCTCACTGAAGAACACTGTGAAAATGCACAAAGAACATAAAATAGATGCCTCTCCTGTCCTGGTGTGCTGTCATCATGATCCCGTCATGGAGGGGCTGTCCATTCGGGGCGAGGGTGTCTCGAGGCTCAGACGAGCAGGTGGCTTTCCAGGCCCAGTGACGAGGACATGGCGGAGTGGGCATTGCCCATGGACTTGGGGGTGGCTAGTTAAGCACTGGGCTCTGGGACAGCGGTGTCCACATAGGAAGAGGTGCAGCCAGGGACTTGGCCTCTTTCTCCATCATCAATGTAAAGGACCACATTGCTATTATGTCAGGATTTCCCTGGTGGAGTCAGCGCAGGACAGAGGCTGCAAACCCAACAGTCACACAAAAGGCCTCAAACACCTTTAAATAGGTTGCATATTCATCCACTGGGACGGTCACAGCAGAGCACCACAGTTCTGGAGGCTGCAGGCTGAGCTCCAGTGCGGCAGGGCTGGTTCCTCCTGAGGCCTCTCCCTTCACCTTGCAGACAGCATCTTCTCCCTGTGTCCTCATACAGTCTTCCTGCGTGTCTGTATCCTGACCGCTTCTTCTTAGGCCTCCAGGCAGATTGGATTAGGGCCACTCTGGTGCCTCATTTTAACCTCTGTCAAGGTCTGCAAATACAGGTGCATTCTGAGCTCCTGGGGGTAAGGACTCCTGCATATGGGTTTGGGGAAATAGCTCAGCCCATAACAGTTACTAACTTACAAAAAACAGGTGCTCTTGCCTCAGAGCCTGGACTCTGGAAGTCTCCCAAAGAATGGGAATGTCCAGGCACACTGGGCCTCATCTCACCTGAGTCCTCTCCACCTTGCCTTGGGTCTTCCTAGCCCTGATGCAGTATTGTTGGTGGCTGTTCAAGCACTGATTGAAGACACAGGTTCTTGGGTCTAATAGATCTGGATTCAAATCCTGGCTGTCCCACTGGATGCCTTGCACAGATGCTTGCCAAGCTAAAACTGTGCACAGCACATAGTGAGTGCTCAGTGGACCACTGTTATTAACAATGACAGCACGTCCAGGCTCAGGGTTGGGGTGTCACAGCTCAGAGTCCTGTTGCCCCACTGAAGAGTCAGTCCCTCATTGCAAAATGCATGCACCAGCACTTCTCCATGCAGATGCTGTATCAACAGTTGCCGGCCCCCACAAAAGCCAGGCTCCACAGTGCTGCTAACTTATTTTTAGGAAAAGCCACTCACGAGGCGCTCCGGGGCAGCCATAGCTTGTCTAATTGGCTTTGAAGAAGCTGGGCTGTGGTAGGATCTAAAAATACCCCCTCTGCTTCCTTGTCTACGCTCGTGCACCCGAAGGATCGTGGAGTTTCTAAAGACTCGCTGGAGATTCCCGCGACTGGCTGAGAACGCACTCAGGCTTTGACCTCTGCTGGCTGCTGTTAGAGCCATCATTCTGTAAGGATGAACTGATTCTCCTGATGAATGCATTCCATTCGATGACTGTATACATTAATGCAGCTGGGATTAAAATCAGGTCAACAGGATGGAAAAGAAATAGCTCTTTAGCCTGAAAAATACAGATAACCACCAATGGGCAGCCTCTGCCGAGAGGCTGCTATTCCAATGGCAAGATGAAGTTCCCAGGGGCTTACCCTGCAGAAGGTGACCAAGAATGGGTGAGGAGGACCCACCTAGGGCACAGGGGCATCTGCTCCTGTGTATATCACCTGGAGAGGGGCTAACCTACGCTAACCATGACAGTGGTGATAGTGATAGAGGCTGTCACTGTGAGAGCTTACCTTGCAAGGCCATCGCACTAGAACAATCACAGACACTGTTTTATGAGTCCTCATGGTATTTTATTATCTTAACCAATGCCCGTGAGGTGGAGAATTACCTTTTTAATATTCCTCCATTGAGAAGATATTAAATACCCCCGATCTCCTGGCGACGTGCCTGGCAGAGCGAGACAGCTCTATGTCAGCTTATGCTGTCTTCACCTTAGTACTACATTATTGTAGCAACTTCATGTGCATTTTACAGATAGAGAAACTGAGGCTGAGAGAGCCATGGAGGTGCCATGTCCAGATTTTCAGTGGGACAGTTGCAGGCAAGGATTTCAGCCATGCCTGACATTAACTCCCAGCCCAATTCCTCCTCCTGGTCCTATGTGACATCCCTGGCAGGTGCAGCTGCAGGAGCTCAGTCCCCTGAAGGGCCCATTCTATCCTGGAGGTCCCCCCTTGTACTGTGTCTATGAGTTGAATCCAGGCCCTGTGGAGTCTTGCAAAACCCTCCGCATCCTTTACCCAGGAAATGGTGTGGTCCTGGGCTCTGGTCAGCTGCTCCCTGACTCCATTACTCCTTCTGCCATCTTTCTCTGCATGCCTCCTGAAGACCCCCCCCTTGCGTGGTCTGACCACCTGAAAGGAGCAGTGTGATCCCTCCCTCCCTCATCTAGCACTGCCCTCCTGGAGGCCTCAGGAGTGGCCCGTGGAACTCTGATGACCACGAGGTGTCAGAATCCTGTCCTGGCCTGTGGCCTGGCACAGAGGCTTCATTGACAGCATCTTTGTGGACCAACCACATCCCACCTGAAAGGATGGATGGGGCTCCTATTGGGGCCATGAGGTGTGACTGATCCTGGCTCCCTCTGCTGTGATGGACAGTCCCATGGTCCATGGGGAGCTGTGTCATGGAAAAGCTGTCCCAGATGGCTCTGTGTCCCCAGTGCATACAAACCTCAGTGCAGGAGCCATGTAGCCAGCTGCCTTTTGGCTTAGAGCGTGACTTGCAGCTCTGGGGTCAGGGTCCTGCCATCAGCAACTGGATTGAATAATTAACGGGAAGAAGATGGAGTCATATCGTGTGACACTGAAATTTATCATGAGTGCAGTAAGAACCTAGGCCAAAGCTGCCCAAGTTTGGTATCACACAGGCTGGGGTCAAAGTCCCCTTGGGGGTCTGTAGAAACATCAGGAAGAGCAAGATACCCCCACCACTAAAACTTCACAGGGAGGCCAGGTTATAAAGACAGCAAAAAGAGAAAGAAGACTAAAAATATGGGGTGTGTAATACGCCACGCTCGAGCCCCAGTGTGTCTGGTTTGGGGTCATGCCTCTGACTGCCGTCTGGGAGATGTAGGGTCCATGGGCCAGCAGGCAGGAATCTGTAAGGAATATTAAGCTCTGAATAGTTGCTCTTCCAGACTGTCTTTCTGCCTCTTTCCTCAAAGACGACTGTCAGGTTAGCAGATTGTCTTGGGCACTTGTGTCCCGAGATGGTAATAGATGGCAGGGATGTGGAGACAGATCTGTGCCCAGGTGGCATGACACAGGGTCATTTGTGGCAGGTTCTATGAACATGGTTCTGAGGAGAGGTCTGTGGCACCTCGGATTCCATAGGTGCTAATGGTCCCTGGTCCTGTGGATGTCTCTCTGAGGATGAGGGACAAGGACTCTGGAGCCCAGGGAGTGTCACCATACCAGTGCTACAGGGAGGGACTGAGCTCCCACAAGAGCTTCCGTTTTGAGTTGGCTGTGTGATTTTGGTGTGTCCCGTCTGGGTTCTGACGTTTCCTTTGCTTTCTTTTTTTTTCTCTGAAAATGAGGCAGTTGACCCTCTCCAGGCTTCTGGCAGCCCCCACCCTCCCGAAAAGCATGTGAAAAACCCCAGAGAGTCAGCCAGTCCTGGTAGGAACCTTAAATGATTGCTCGATTTCAGACTAAGAGCCCGGGGTACAGTTTCACCACCAGTGAAATGGGTGCAGTGGCGCCTTGCTCAGATGTGAACATCCCAGGTTGCACAGGTGAATGTGTCCAGAAGCAGGGGCTCAGCAGATGTGGGGGTTCATGTCAGGCAGAGTCCTCCCAGTGTCCCAGGTCCTGGTGTGAGTTCATCACGGCTCCCTTAGCTCATTGGAGGTGTGACTCCTCAGCCCTCAGCCATGAAGCTTCCTGGCTCCCTTCTCCACCTCCTGCCTGAGGACCTTGGTGCTGTGCTGCCGCTGGCTCCCTGGGCCCTCCTGACCCCCCTGTGTTACTTTTACTCTGCTTTGGAGACAAGGGCACAGATCTCTGCCTGCCCCTTTTCCCCTTACCTACCCCCTTCTGTGGTCGCTGTGGCAGGCTTCCGATCCTTTTGCGATTCTCAGCTCCTTAGAGAGCTCCTGGCAGCCTCGCCGGCTGGGAAGCTCTTCCTGTCTTTCTCCTAAGCACTTTTATCCAACTCTTCTCGGGGCTTTTCCTCCACCCTCCCCTCCCCTCCCCACCTATTTCCCATCAGACACTTCATTATTTAGTGAACAGAATCCCTAATTTGGAAGTAACTTCATTATGTTTAATTGTACCACGTCGACAGCAAGTGGATTTTAAAAACGATGATTGATGATGACTTTCCTTGTGGAAATATTGTCAATATGATGACTTCGAAAATGAGCCCGAATCCCTCATGACTGCTTCCCCCATTCATGTCACCCCTGTGCCATGCCAAGAAGGAAGGAGGGAGGGAGGGAGAGAGAGAGAGAGAGAGAGAGAGATTGGTTTGGTGTGAGCTCTCCTTACAGCGTGAACGCCTACAGCTGTTACCTAAATTAGCTGCGCCTCTTCGGGAGCACGGCTGCCAAGCTGGGCCCTGGTGCCACGCAGGGGAGGGGGAGTCACGCGCTTCTGCTCGGCTGCCTGACATGGGCTGGACGTGGAACCACAGTGGCCCTGCCCCTGTTATTATAGTCCCAGGGAGCCAGTGATTATGGATAACATTATTTTGTACCAGGAAAAAATAGAAGCGATTGCCTGAGTCCAACCCAACAGGAAATGCACTCATATGGAGGGTGGGTGCTGGGGGAGCCCAGCTTTTATTCACCTGACCTTCACGCAGTGACTAAGCAAGAAGAGAGAGGCAGCAAAGCAGCCTGGGGGTTGGGGGTAGATTCTGCCCCGAGGCCTGGCTGTGGTGCTAGACTGAAGCAGATACTGGGTTCTGCAGGACACAGAGATGCCTCCAGGACAGCCTCAGGCCCACACAGTGCAGGAGCCCCAGCAGGGCCCAGTCCGAAGCTGAAAGGCCCCCTCACTTCTTATGTTAAAGTGATTTTAGGTCACAGGTGACCTGGCTGACAGGTGGAGTTGGGGGTAGGGGTGCAGGGGCAGTGAACTTGGAGCCTGGCAGCCTGGATTTGTCCTTCCCTCCAGGCCAGCTATGTGATCTCGAGGTAGAGACCAAGCATGGAAGGGCAGAGGGAGCAGCCTGTGCAGAGGCAGGGGCTATGAGATAGCAGCACAGGGCTTGGGGGAACTCAAACGCATATCTCAAATATCCATACCTGCGGCTACCTTCCTAATGCCATCTCGCCAGGTGCAGTCAGGAGTCTCCACTAGCCTCCTCTGCTTTTCACAGAAAAACCGTTGATAGGCGCTCACTGAGCTGGCGCTATGTGCTGATCACCATCCGGCTTCTGGGACAAGCATGTCTGTATTGGGGTCGGGATTCAAGGCCTGAGGCAGGAGACCCTGCCCGTGAGGAGCTGAGGTTCCAGGTAGAGGCTAAGCAGAGGCTGACATCACTGTGGGCAGGGTGTGGGTCACCACCATCACCACCACTGTCACCACCGCCACCATCGCCATAATCACCACCATCACTGTCACCATTATCTCACCACTATTCCCACTAACACCATCATTACCATCACCGCCATCTTCCCCATCACCACCGTCATTGCCACCTCTGCTGCCATCCTCACCACCAGGACCACCATTGTCAATATCATCTTCACCTTCACCATAACACCACCACCACCACCATTCTCACCTATGTAATTTGGAGAGCCTAGGTACAGGCTTGAACTGATATGTTCCCTCTCTCCCTTTGCGCATGGTTTTGTTTGATTCCTCTGTAAAACAGAGTGAAAGTCAGGGACCTTTGGCTGAGCACCGGCTGCATGCCAGAATCTACAGTGGGTACTTCCTGTGAGCCTGGAAGTGACTCTTTTTGCTGGAACTGATATCTCCAGTTCTCAAAAAAGAAAGCCTTGGGTCTTGGAGCCTGCTGTTTCACACTGCATAAGTGACAGACCCAAGTTCATGTGTCCACAGTTGCAGCCCTTCTTGGGCCCTTACTGCCTGTACTGTCCCCATGCAACAGGAACACGTAGCACCCTGCTCTGGAGTGGGCCTGCCTGGCTTAACTTCCTGCTTGGCTGAGTCCCAGATGCTTCGCATCTTCTGTGTCCCCAGGGTCCTCTTAGGGATGTGGAGGTGGGACTTACACCACCCTGTGGAGGTGCTGTTGGGCTCCGGTGAGTCATTCATGCCTAATGCTGAGCTCAGTGGTCACTTGTTAACAATTCTGTGATCTGTGTCATCATGGCAGAGGTCAGAGTCAAGTGAGCACCAGGGTTGGGGCTCTGCCAGCTGTGGGAGCAGCAGTGAAGGCCACAAGAGGGGACTGGATCAACTGGCATTTTGGAAGTTGGCTCTGGCTATAGGAGGAAGGTTAGAGGAGGGTCCCAGATGGCCAGAGGACCAGGGAGAGGCAAGGTGGCTGCTGTGGTCCCCGTGAGAGGGACCCCATTGGGTGACATCGGTAGAGCTGGAGTGGATGGAGGATGTAGAACTTGGGGGTGGGGAAAGGTGCATGATAGGATCAGGGTTTTTGGGGGCACACCTGGATAGGTGGATGAAGGCTGAGGTGGGCACCTAGCTAAGGGTTTCAGACACCTGGCACCATCAGATGATTCACTTTTTTTTTTTTTGACAGTACTGAGGTTTGAACTCAGGGCCTTATGCTTGCTAGGCAGGCATGCTACCACTTGAGTCAGTCTGCCAGCCCTAGATAGTCCAGTTTTGACATGGGAGTCAAGGCTTTCATGCATTCTAATGGCACAGAGCAAGTTCACAAAAGGTCTCCAAGAATGTCGTATATAGCAGTCGATGGATGCCGTGGACTGGTGTGGACAGAGGTACTGCTCACGTGCCCCACAGTACTGGCCACTTGGGAAGAATCCCCTAAACCCCGCACATGGTAGGCTCCATGCCTGCTGAGGCCAGCCTTGGGGTTTGTGATCTCATCTCCTGCCAGGGTCACCCCAGTGAGAGTAAGTGATATGCACACCGTTGCTGACTCCGCAGGAGAGAAAGACAGTCACTTTCTTGGCAGTCGTCAAATCAATTCACAGCCACCCCTGCCTCGCTTGGCAAGGACCAGGGATGTCATTGCCAGGGCTGGGCTGTCCCTGCCCACCACTGGGACAAATACCAGCCAATAGCCCAGGAAGGCTGTCAGTGTGGCTGGGCATCTCCAGGCACAGGAAAGATGTGAGCTTATTGTCCCCGTTTCTGTTGGTTATGGTGGCATCTGTCAGCCCTGGATGCATAGCCTGTGTCAGAGGTGTAGAAGGCTGGGCAGGGTGACAGCAGAACAGGTGCCTCGTCCTCCTTGGTGTCTGCGGTCATCTGTAGAGGAGGGAAGGAAGTTGAAGCCTTCGGTTCTTTCTCTTCTTCACTTCCTTCCTCCCCTCCCTTCCCTTCCTCTCTTAGTCTCCCCCAGCCTCCATATCTCAATGGACAGCAATAATCTACCCTGGGCCTTGCCATGTGGCTACAGGTAGGTCAGACCCTTAACAGGGTAAGTGACCTTGGCCTTGGTTTGATCACGAGGTCCGTTCTTCCTGTCATCATCTCTGATGTCCCAAGGCAGCTACTCTGTTCTGTGCTGGCATCTTTTTCACCTTCTCCCATGGCTGGGTCTGGCAGTTCACATGACCAGTGGGAGCCCAAGAAAGCACCAGTTGACTTTCCCACCTGCAGTGTAGGAGGTTCCTTCCCTGCCTCCTCACCAGCATTTGCTGTTGCTCGTGCTCTTGTTGGCGGCCATTCTGACTGGGTGATGGCTAAGAAGGTTGAACGTGGTTTCATGTATTTATGGCCATTTGTACTTCTGACAATGGTCTGTTCAATTCATTTGCCATTTGGTGATTTCATTTGGTGTTTAGAGTTCTTTGGATATTCTGGATATTAATCCAATGACTAGCTGGTAAAAATTTTCTTCCCTTCTGTGGAATGTCTCTTGTTTCTGGTAATTGTTCCCTTTGATATGCAGAAACTCTTTAATTTGATGCAATCCCATTTGTTAATTCTTGCCTTTATTTCCTGGGAAATTGGAGTCCTAATCAGAAAATAATTGTTATGCCAGAGTTTTCCTGTAGTAGTTTCAAGGTTTCAGGTCTGTAATTACATGATGGTCTTTTGAATTGACTTATGTTCAGGGTGAGAGACAGGGATCCACTATGGAAATCAGTATGGAGGATCATCAAAAAACTACAGCTGGACCTACCTTGTGGCCTGGCCGTAGTACTCTTGGGCAATACCCAAAGGAGTGTAACTGAACACACAAGAGAGACACCTGCACGCCCATGCACTTCCATGTTTACAGCAGCTCTGTTCACAAGAGCCAAGCTGTAGACCCAGCCTTGGTGCCCCCAACCGAAGACTGGATAAAGAAAATGTGATATATATACACAGTGAAATATTGTTCAGCCACAAAGAAGAATAAAATAATGTCATTTACAGGAAAACGATGGAACTGGAGACCTTGATATTGAGTAAAATAAGCCAACGAAAGTCAAACTTGCATATTTTTGCTTGTATGTGGAGACCATGTCTACAGTGACATGCATGTGAAAGGGACACTTGGGGAATCAGTGGCGGGGGAGAGGGAAAGAGAGTGGGGTGTGTGTGTGAAGGGGATTGAAGTATACTGCATATACAAAAATTAAGTTAGCAAAATGGAACCTGCCAAATACTGCTTGGAAAAGGGGGGTTTAAGAGAATGCAATAGAGAGGTGAACTTGTTCAAAGCACACTGTGCATATCAGAATTTTCACAATGAAATCCCCTTGTACTATTAATGAATCCTAATTTTCAAAAAAAGTCTATCTGGAAGAAATATTAAAGTGTCTTCCTTCACCACAGGACTGCCCTGTTCAAGGCACAGCTGCCTCCTTGTCCTCTAGATGTCTTCCCAGGGGCTCTGCACCCACCTGCGCCTGGAGACCCGCCTGGGACGCTCCCTCAGGCCCAGGAGCAGGATCAGAGCCCCACAGCCCAGCCCAGTGTGGGAGGCGCTCCATCCCACCTGGGGCCAGGCAGGCCCGACAACGCCCCAAGCCTCCCCAGCTCTGCTGGGTCCCCCAGTCCTAGCCCTGTCTGTCCCTTCCTCCAGGTCCTCACATGGCTGCTTCCACTCTTTCTCTAGGTTTCTCCCCCTGTTACTTGCACTGAGTAGCCTCCATGTTCCCTACCTGGTACTGCTAATGTGCCTCATGCTGGGTGGACCCTGTGCATCTGCTGGGCCCGTGGATCCTTTCTCATGGTTTTGGAGGCCATGGCCCAGCATTAAGAGATGAGGGGGAGGACAGCACAGGAGACCATGTCGGGTTAATGGTGGGGGATGGACTGAGAATCACAGAAGTGATACTCTGGAGTCACATGAGTTCAGTGTGTTGAGGTCCCCAACCAGAACCCGGAAGCAGGGGTAAGCCCTGTCTAAGCAGCAGGGTCTCCTGGGGTACAGACCCAAGGAGCCCTGTGGCATTCCTTGGCAATGGCCACATTAACAGAAGTATAGGGTCTACGGTGAGGGAGGTAAGGGAGGTGGTAGACCTGTTTTACTTAACATTGACCTGGCCAAACCCTTCAGGTGAGGTCACGTGTTGGAACCACGACCTTGAATATGTCCAGAGAACAGAGAATCAGTAAATTCACAAATAGTGGTCAAGCATGGGCCTTGGACCCTGACAGTCTCAGCTTGAGTTTTTGTTCTGCCGTGGGCTAAGCGTGTGACCTTGGGCAAGTTACTTAACCGCTCTGATCCTCAAGTTTCCCATCTCGGTTGCGTGGTTATTAAGAGCCTCACACAGGCATCTCTTCCTGAGGTGGTTCGCACAGTACCGGTGGACAATCTGCAGTGGTGCAGGGTGGTGACGGGCATGTCCCCCGAGTGCCGACTGCCCCCCTTGCTTCGGGATGGTTGTCAGGCTGCGTGTCGCAGTGTTTGCTTGCATGCCGCCAGGCAGCTCCAGAGCCCGCGTTGGCTCTGACTCTCGCTAGGAAATTGCTTATTACGGGGCGGTAAAATCGTGCATTGAATCCACACAGTTTATTTTTAAATAAATTTGGGGGAGTGGGAAAACAAAAAGAGACGGTTTAAAAAGAATGTTCTCCAGGCATAATGAAGACATTGGCAAGGGTCCAGAACCTGACCCCAAATCCCAGCTCAGGAGCAAAGCCGGTGACAGACGCCCCCGCCCTCCCCGCGCTTCCCACGCTGCCTGGGGCTGGGTGTCAGATGGATTTTTCAGCCTTGCTCTGAATGTGTGCGCTTCCCAGGCCCCAAATCCCAGCCCCGGCTGCAGGAAGGCTTAGGGGATTGGGCAGCTACTCAGATGCCTTTCTTCTATGCAAGGCAAAGAAGCTTATGCATCCTGCACAGGGGTGATGGTGGCAAGGCGGCACGCACCTTCAGGCTGCCCTCCTGAGGACCACCATGGTCTTAGCATGTCCCTCCATGGCCCTGTCCCCAGGAACAGCATCTTAAGTTGAATGTGGCCAAGGGTGTGTTGAAGAGGGATACTTGCGTACGTGTCCCTGTGAGCTGGCTCTGCTCTGCTCTACTCAGCTCTGCCCAGCTGACCCACTGCACAGATGAGAAAACTGAGGCACAAAAGCAGCATGAGCTGGCTAGGCCACACCCATGCTATTGGTGAGCCTCCAACCAGCTCTTCAGGCTCTTTATCTGTCTGTGAGGTTGTGTTTCTAATTCCTGTGGGATGGAGAGGTGGGTTTGAATGATGGCCTTAGGAACCTCTGCCCTCATGGATTGGGGCTGGGTGGTGGGGGGGTCGTGGCCTGGGCCCTCATCCCAGCTTGCAGCTTGTCCCCTCAGCTCCTTGCCCCTGAGGCTCCTGGCCAACTGAGCTTTCATAGCTCGGTAGCTCCTCCCTCCCCATGGGTTGGACCCACTCACCTGTGGCTTGCTCCCCACCCCCCTCCACCCCCATGCACTCAGCAGGGAGACCCCTCAGCCTCTCAGCCCCTCACACACTTTTGGAGCATTTACACATGCTCTTCCTGAGACATAAGCCCTGAACTCCACGTACTCCTGTCCCCTCCCCTTCTAGAAGGCAGGAAGCAGAGATGCTGTGTGACCTTGGGTGAGTTAACCCTCCTCAGTAAGGAGGCTCAGTAAGCTCAGAGCAAGCAGTTCCAGCTCTCCCCCTCAGTGGCAGGACTGCCATGTCCCGCTCCTGCCTGCTGCTCTGATGCACTGACTGGGCCTCCTTTTCAGACTGTCCTGCTCTGCCCCTGGGTTCTTTCTGAGGAGACTGTGTGCAGAGAGGGCACAGATTTCAATGGAAGTCACCAGCTTTTATGGCAGGCCGTGCAGGGCCCTCAGGCCCCCTGATCTACAGCCCAAGCTCTGGTCACAGCACTGGAAATGATGGAAGCCCTCCCGATCTCTGCAGAGGCCCCTGTGCAGTGATGCATGAGCCGGGGCTGGGGCTCCGGGCTGGGGTGAGCTGCTCTGAGTGTGCAGCACACTGAGGAGGAGGTGGAGAGAAGTTTATCCGGGGCACAGCTGGGGCCACCTGGGAATTGGTGTAAGTGCAGTTCTTAATCATTACTTGGAAAGAAGCTGAGAGTAGAATGAACTTGAGTAAGACTTTATTTGAAATTCGAGAGCTTGGCATATGGGCTGGCTAGTTTTTTATTGAACAAAGGTGGTGCACTGTCAGCCTCAGGCTCTCTTCCCCCTGCAGGACCCCTCTCATACCTGCACAAATGCTGGCCACTTAGACAGGGTGGGGTTAGCAGAGCGCTGGTGCCATGCTCTTCCATTCATTTTATCACCACACTGTATGCCATGGTGACCCATGCTGCTCCACAGCCCCACCAACATCCTTCCATGACCTGGTTCTGTGTCGTCTTTCTCAGGAGGATCTACTGTGTTTCTTTTGCCTGGTCCCCTCTGGCTGGACACTGCCGTTACTCCCCTTGGTCTCTGTTAGTTCATCCTTTGCACTGCTGGGCCTGTTGCTTCCTCTTCCCACTGTCTCTTGCTTCATTCTCTCTTCCTCAAGGTGTCCACTTGACCCCTAGGCAGCTACCACTGGTCCTGCAGCCCCTTGTCCAGGAAGTTGTCTTTGTGGGCCTGGCAGTCCAGAATGGGATCTGGACTTTCCCTCTGCTGACCTGAGCATGGCTGAGGACAGGCAGGGCGTGTCCAGGTGTGCAGTGTCTGGAGGCCATGTCCGCACGTGCTCTTCTCCTGCTGAGGGTCTGTCTAAGTAGGAACCAAGCTGGACATCAGGGACTCCCGTCAGGGCTCCCATGTGCAGCATGGAGGTGGGTCACTCACTGTGACCTAGTGTGTGTCTAAAGTTGCTCTGCTCTGTCCTCCTGGGGACCTGCCACACTTGCCTGGTTTCCATGGCAATGGCAGTTTCCCACGCCAGCTGCTCTTCAGAGGGATTATAAATTCATTATTTCACATTTGGGTCTTGCACTCCGCCTCCTCTGCCTCTGTATTTCCACGTCTTGAGGTGACGCTCTTCATTTGTTATCTGAAGAAGAAAACATGAACAGAGTCAGAGCTCTGGTTCTCTCTTTTTCCCAGGGGCCCCAAGGGTGACCAGGTGGGTCCTCACAGGAGCCAGTACTTGGTGTCTTCCATGCCCACATTGGTGATGTGGACCCCCCCCCCCGCCCACCCCGAGTGCACCGTGGGCTCTGGAACTGCAAGTTTTATTGACTCGTGGATGAACTGGGCTGCTAGGTACCTACCTATGCCTGGTCCTGAGCCATGCGGAGGGGCGTGCAAATCACTGAGCTCTGGGGCTGGCTTGTCGCTGGCTGCTGCACTGACTTCAGCACTGACTTCACCCCTCAGAGCCTGAGTTTCCATGTGTGTGAACTGGTGATCACTACAGTTCTGTGCTTAACTGTCATGGTGGCTGTACAAGATGACAGAAATAGGGCTCCTGTGCACTGGTGACCCCTGGAAGGGCTGAGTTGCCTCTGGCTGGAGCTGTGGGGCAGGTGAGGGAGCGAGGGAGGCTGCCCAGCCCTGGCAGGTGACAGAGGGCAGGAGACAAGAGGAGGGCAGTGTGGGAAGCCTGGGCTGGGAGGGTAACAAAGAGATGTGCTGGGGTGGATTTGGGTTTCCTATCTGGACATAGAAGGGCCATGGACTCCCCCATGCAGACCTGGCTGGTGTATCCAGTCTGCTTTGCTTTTGAGGGTTCCAGAGGCCAGAAAATGTGCAGAGGATGTATGCAAATCTGGTGCCTAAGCTGGGCGTTCATAAATCAGTAGCTGGATGCAATCTTGACAATTTTTTAAAAGTGGGTTTGTTGAGGTATAATTTGCACGGGTAAAATGTGCCTTTTCAAATACATTGCTTGATAGGTTTTGGTGAGGTGTGCAATGCTGGCATCAGTGCTGTGGGTAGAGCTGTGCCATCACCCCAGGAACCTCCCTATGCCCTGCGTAGTCCTCGCAGGGTCCTCCACCCCAACCCCCTGCAGCCCCCGATCTGTTACCTTTTCCTGAAGGTCACGCACGTGGAATCATGCAGAGTGTACCATCTTCAAGTCTGAACTTTCCCATTTACTGTCACCCGATTGTACTGGTTTTTCATCTTTGTGACAAAAAGTTTAAAGGAGGAGGGATTTATTTGGCTCACAGTTTCAAAGATTTCAGTCCACTGGCTGGCTCTTATCATTTTTGGGCTGTCGTGGGGTGGAGCATCATGGTGGAAGGGTGGGGTGGAACAGAGCTGCTCCCCTCATGGCAGCCAGGAAGCAGAAGAGAAGAGGAAGGAGCCATGACAAGGTATAGGTTTCCAAGCCACACCTCCAGTGGCCTACTTCCTCCAGCTGGTCCCGCCCACTAAGGTTTCCAGCACCTCCTTAACAGTGCCACCAGCTGTTGACCACACCTTGAGCACATGAGCCTGTAGTGGGCTCCGTGTGTGTGTGTGTGTGTGTGTGTGTGTGTGTGTGAGTGCATGTTGTGGGCTTGCTCCTTTGTGGTGATGAGTGGTCCTCCCCTGCATGGATGGAGCATGGTTTATCCCTCTCCAGTTGAAGGATATCTTGGGTGGCTTCCATTTTTCTGTTATTCCTAAGATATTATGAGCATTTGTGTGCAGGTCTGTGTGTGCATGCATGCTTTCATTTCTCTTGGATAAACACCTGGCAGTGGGATGGCTCCATTGTACATGACGTGTAAGATTAACTTCACAAGCAATGCCAAATGGCTTCCAAAGGCCACACCAGTCTTCATTCCCAAAGGATGAATGTTCTCGTCACTCCACCTCCTTGTCAGCTCTTGGAATTGTCAACTTTTACATTTTACCCATTCTAATAAGAGCATGGTTGCTTGTCATTGTGGTTAATTTGCATTACCCTAATTACTAATGAGATTAAGTATGTTTTCATGTGCTCATTTCATCTGTATATTTTCTTTGGTAAACTGAATGTTCAAATTTTGGAGCCATTTTTTTTATTGCATTGTTACTCTTAGAATTAGCTAATCACAGCCGCCTTTCATGGTCTGTTTACAAATGCTTCATTGGAGATGCACTTTGTAAACATTTTCTCCCTGTCTGTGGCCTCCCCTCTCCTCCCCTCCCCTCCTTTCTCCTTTCCTTCCCTTCCTATATTAACTGTGGAAAACAGTGGGTTTCATTATTGCATTTTCATACATGTCTATAAGGTACTTTGATTGTATTTGTCTCCCGTTACCCACATTCCCCTCTGTGAGTCCCCTTCCTCTTCCCTAATGGTCCCTCCTTATAGTTCCATGTGTTTTTTTCTTTTTGTCATAGTCCACATATGAGAGAAGGCTTGTGATAATTTTGGCTATTTCACCTGATGTGATAACCTCTAGTTCCATCCATTTTTCTGCAAACAACAGATTCCATTCTTCTTAATGGCTCATTGATGCTCCATTGTGTGCGTGTGTGCGTGTGCGTGTGTGTGTGTGTGTGTGTGTGTGTTGCTGGGGAGGGAACCTAGGCCGCACACATGCTAGACAAGTGCTCTACCACTGAGCTGCGTCCAGCCACTCCATTTCCTGACAGTGATTTTCAAGCCTGGGTCTTTAACACTGATGGATCCAATTTATCTCTGTCTTCTCACGTGGTCCATGCGCTCTGTCTTGTCTGAGACTCTTCTCTGTTGTCTTCTAGAAGTCTCCTGGTTTCAGAGTTTACATTTCGATCTAGATCCATTCTGAGTTGCCTTTGGGCTTAGGTGCAAGACAAGTATTCAGGTTCTATTTTGTAGAGATGGGCAGTCGATCATTTGTTTAAACAGCGCAGTGATTAACTTCATAAGACCAGGACCAGCTGTGGGGAAACGGCTTCTTGGCAGAGGGACAGGGCTGGCTCAGCTAAGGCTGGAGGTGTGGAGCAGTCTTACCCTGAGAAGAGGAAAAACTGTACTTTCTGCACCTTCCTGGCTTGGGGGCTCTACACGTATAGCTCCGCAAAGTGGGCTTCCTCATGTCACAGTGGAAATCTGTTGCCACATCGGCAGCAGCAATGATCCTGGGCCTCGGTTTCTCAGATGATCTGGGTCGACCCACCACTTTCCATCTCTCTAGCCAAATATTCCCCTCCACCTCCCAAGAGCAGGCTGACATCATGGTGACTGAAGAGGGCTGGGCCTTGGGGATCCCTGAGCAGCTGCACACCTGCAAGGACTCTTCAGAGGTGGCTCTTGCAGCCTGTGTCACTTCTCTAATGGGGACCATGGCTCAGGGTCCTGCAGTTTCACCAGGTTCCAAAGCACTTCCTGCTCCAGACTGCATAGGCAGTGGCCAGGGGAGGCCTCCTGCAGACCCTGAGCTGGGTGTGGGGGTTGGACAGCTGAGAAAAGAGTTCCCCTTCTCAGGGGTCATTTAGGGTGGGACTTTGTTACAGAGAAGTCCATACCTGGCTTCTCAAGGGGAAGTGTCCAGCCATCTCTATCCATCACCAGGGCTCCGGGCAGAGAAGGGAGGAGAGAAACACTCAAGATAAATTGTTGTGCACAGAGGAGGAAGGGCCTGCAATGCTACCTGGCCAGTCCTGGCCCTCCAGGCCAGCCCGGTGTCCTCCTGTCCCCCACCTTCACATTGTGCTCTCTGCTCTGGTCAAGGGGAAACAACTTCAGTCAGAACTTTTGGGTCTTTCCTTCCCCAGGTCAAGGGTGAGGATGAAGATCTATTGGATGAGGTTGCTCAGCATTTCCATCAGTGTCTCATCCGAGTGATGAGTGGACAGTTCTGGAAACATCAAAGCCACTCTTTTGGCCTCTGTTGGGCTGGAGATCTTGGGCCTCTCAGCTTGAACCTTGTGGCACTGAGGTAGCCTGGGCTCTGCTGTGGGCTTTAAGAATGAAGTCTTCTAGGCTGTTTCTCCTGCGTGTCCAGTTCATGTGAACCACAGTCCCGACCAGCAGGTTCATGCCTGAGTTCAGACTGGGCTCCAGAACTGGCCTGGGCTGGCCCTATGGAAGTGGTGTAGTCCCCGGAGACAAGACAAGACAAAACAAAAAACAAAACCCATGGATGAACGTGCAGAGCTGCCACCAACATCCACCCACACAGACACCCATAAGACGACCCCGCGAGGGTCAAGGGCTGCGGAAACTGTGTCTGTGGAGGAGTGGAGGGGAGCTGATGCTTCGGCTTGCATGGGACCAGTGTCTCCTCTGTCTGTCTCATTCAAGCCACTTTCCCTGTCATCCGCCCTCAGCATCTATGCGCGGCACGCGCTGTAACTGGGGATCGTAATGCCGAACGACAGGTTGTCGGGCAGGTTAAATTGGGTGAGTGCCTTCAGCTCAGAAAGTCCCGATCAGTGCTTGTGATGTAAACACGACTGTGGGGATTAAGTACGAGACCTGGTAACAATTCTTGGCACATAGTAGGAGTATAGCTGGTGACAGTCGACTGCGTCTTCATGCAGCTGTCACAAACATGACCTCTTTTTCAGCATCACGTTTTCCCAGGTTTGAGATAGAAGCGGATTGCAGAAAACCAGGAAAGGGAGTGACAGAGTGAGGAAAACACAGCACCCTGAGGCCACCGTCTCCTCATTCAGACACCTGCTCTCTGCACCCGGGTGTGCGTGTGAACACAGGTCTTTGTGGTTTGTCTGGATGTGTGCATGTAAGCAGTTTTTAAAAGTTACAGGAACAGCTCATGAACTCATCTGCTGGGTCCTGGCTCTGCAGTAGGGCCAGGATATGGAGATGGCTTGTGCCCTCAGAGAAGAGGAAATTATAGATAAACATACATTTTCCATGTCTGTGTGGAGGAGCGGGGGAGGGGCGTGCTGTGTCTATAATGTCAGGTATTTTTTCATGTCGTACTGTGCATGAATATTTTCTCAGAGCATTGTTTGTCTTTTCTCCCCATGAAGTTGTTTGTTGATTGAATTAAATGGTTCTGCTCTAGTTTATGGAACCATTCCCTGGTTGGGATTGTTCTTGGCTTGTTATTATAAATAAATAGTACAGATGAGCATACAATTCAGCCTTTGAATGTTGACAAGCAGATGTGTCAGAGTTGGGATGTAATGGTGGTGACAGATGAGACCTTCTGCCAAGGTCTGACTGTGGTGGAAGGGGATATCACAAAGCCACATGGCCATGTGCTCAGTTGTGTCCCTGCAGGCATTCATCACTCTGGCTGCCCTCTGAAAGCCAAGACCACATCACGATGTGTGTTGAAATAGTTCTGCCAAATTTGCTCCATCATTAACTTTCAATCACTGTTAATTTTAGACAGGGCTCTTAATTCAAGTTTTTTGTCTTTGTCAAGTTGATGGAGATGGCTCTGTTTTTAGCCCTGGTGGGCTGGCAGTGGGGCCCTCCTTCAGCCCGCTGGTAGAATGTTCTCCACCACAGCTGGTAAGGAAATGCAAAGCTTGTGATCTAGCTCAATCAACTCAGGAAGTTTACATGGGAAGCCTGACTTGACAGGTCTGCTTTATACCAAGTCACTCCACCGAGGGTAGCCTTCTAGCTGATATTCTTAAGGTGCAATTAAGCCATATGTTCTGGCCCCAGCAGAATCATTCCCAGCCCGATGGTTCCAACCAACATGCATTGAGCGTGCCCTGGGGAGATCTTGTAAGTCAGGTTCAGAAATGAAGATCTTGTGTTTCTTGTCCAGAAACTTAACACTTCCACCTTCTGCTTCTCTCCCAATGAGTCGCCCTGTGCCCTGTGTTCACAAAGAAGGTTACGTATTTCTTCTTGGCTTTTAATTAGAGCCAACTAAGCTGAACCTCTTGGAGAATCAAGGGCTGCATATGTTAATTACAGGTATGTTTATAGCAAATACAAATGCAGGAAGATGGTGGCTCTTCAAGACTATGGAAAGGAAAGTCACCAGAGTAGGCCACCGTCTCTGTTGATGCTCACTGGACTGCTTCTGTTTAGGCTGATGTTGATTGTTGGAGGGTCCCATTTGTGACATTTAACGTACCTTTCTGGGTGCCTCCTCCAGTACAGGTGCTAGGCTTTCCCTGCTGCCCTCTGAGGCCTCACCACCCACCTCTGCCACCCCCCCATGGCCACCTCCACCTTGCTCAGATGCCCTGGTAGCTGAGAGTCACTCCAGTCTGCCTCACCCATTTTGGGCCTCTTCTGTGGCTCTGTTGATGGAAAGACCACATTCCTCTTTCCAGCGTGGTTAATCCCAGCCTTTTTAATTGACTGAGATCAATAGGCAAAAGAGAGCCTATTATCAGATCGCCTTAATTCTCCAGTGTAACACACATGTGTCTTTGTTTTGACTGTGCATCTTGAACCTAGACCACACACAGAAGTAAGCAGCTATCCTGGGATTCTGTGGCCTCGTGGATCTGGTGCTGGGATGGTGGCTGAGATGTTGGCCAGGAGGCAAATCCAGCTGTGTGCAGCTCTCACCACAAACTTGCTGGGTGTAGGTTGATGGTACACCCTAGCAGGCACAAGGCCCTGGAATCTGTCCTGAGCATTTTTTAAAAAAGGATTCTTTCATAAATTGCATGCTTGTTGTCCTTTCCATCTTAGGTAATTGTTTGCAACATGTTCATTGAGAGTTGGGTCATCTGTGCCCCAGGTAGTCAGGAGGGGGTCAGATTGTTATGGGGTGCATGTAGTGTGGCCAGGGATGCAGACACAACCCAGGCAGAGTTGGGGCTGCTGGGTAGAAACACAGGGAGAAAGTCTAGCTAGACATGTAGAGGAAGTTTGGGGAGGGGGTCCCTGTAATGTGACGTGTACAGACTGAAGGCTGCTTGGCTGGGAGGCTACAGTTATGGTGACACATGGGAGGCAACTCCTCCATCCACAGGTAAGCTTTGTGTGGCATTGGCTCCCCACAAAACCCTCTTTCACTGAGAGCATTGGGATATTATTGCTGTCCACCTTACAGGCAGGCTGCCCAAGCCTCAGAAAGACAGACCACCTGCCACAGCCATGTAGCCGGATGAGGTACAGCCTTCCAGACTCTGAGGCTTTTGAATTTTTTTTTTTCCTAAGCAGAGGCAAGAGGCTCACTAGAGGCATGTTGTTTTGTTTGTAGGATTTATTCCAAAACCCCTCTGAAAGTCCCATGTTCCTTTAAGGCCCTGCATGCTTAGAAAACAGGCTGGAGACAGCTGTAGAAACTTGCTTTTTAGAAATCACCAAATGTTGTTTTAAAATGTTCTTCTTAAAATACCCAGTCTCAGACGTTCAGAGCGTGACGTGGTGATTTTTCTCCTCCTGGTTCCTGGCTCCCCCTCCCCAATATGCTGACTTTGTTCTATCTTCCTGCCCTGGCTGGGGACAGATTGGAAGATTCCCCAGGTCCCAGAGGTCCTTAGTAATGGTCACTTCCAGAAGTACTATGAGTGTCCATCCATGTCCAGAGCAGGGTCACCAGGAGAGTCTCTCTCCATGTGACCAGGGCACAACCTTCCAGAGATGGCCTTGGTCGTGGCTGCCTGAGCTCCAGAAAGCTCAGATAAGAACCCCGGGGGCCAGGGCCACTGTTGTCAAAAATGCGGTCAGCACCAGCCTGGGACTAGGGGCTCAGGATGAGCTTTCACGCAGGCTCTGTCTCAGAGTTGCTGCCTGAGGGTATGGGTCCTGCCTCTGAGCCCCTTCTGGTGTTTGGTTTAAATAAGGGACATTCACAGGCCATGGACTTCCAGTGCCACCCTTGGCTTTGGACAGAAGCTGGTAATGATGTAAAGTTTTCTGTGTAAGTAAAAGACTCAGGCTACTTAACAATGAAAGCTGTGTGGGTCAGCTTTCTGTCACTGTAACAAACACCTGAAGTAGCCAACTTATAAAGAGAAAAGGTTTACTCTGGCTCAGTCCATGGTCAGTTGTCCCCATGGCTTTGGGCCTGTGGTGGCACATTCCATCATGGCGGGAGCACATGGCAGAACAAAACTGCTCATGGTCAGGAAGCAAAAGAGAGAGAGGAAGGAGTTGGTGGGGGGGGTCCCATAATTCCGTCAAGGACATGCTTCAAATGATCTAAAGACCTCCCACCAGGCCCCACCTCCTAAAGGTTCTACCACCTCCCAGAAGGACCAACCTGGGCACCAAACCTTTAACACAGGGGCCTTTGGTGGTGGTGGGTGCGGGGTCATTCAACATCCAAACTGTAGCAAAAGCTTAGTAACAGCACCCCTAGTGGCTGATTCTGGTATAGGCATTTGAAGATATCCTTGAATGCTCAGATACTGGGTTTCTGGAGCTGTTTGGTTGCCCAAGGTGACAATGAGCTCTGGCTCTAGTTGGAGGGACAGCCTCTTGACCTGAGGCCAGCTAAGATGCCAGGGTTGCCACTCAGGCAATGGAGCACAGAGCTGGAGGATGAGGTCCCAAGAGAAGCATGCTCTGCCAAGGTTTTAGAGGCCAGACTTTCAGGAGGTGACATCAACCCCATTCCCATGGCAGCTACACCAAAAAGATCCCTCCCTGTGGCAAGCCAAGCCCCAAGCCTCCTTATGGCTGAAAGGTGACTCCAGTGAGTGTGGAGCAGGCTCTCCTTTAGTCAAAGCACGATTTGAACGCTTTGTTTGAAAGAATTTCCCAGAAAGTGGGCACTTCTGACCCCGCACCCTCTGGAAGTCCACAGCCCCCAACCCACTCTAGTGCATGGACCCTGGCCTGCAACCATGTGTGGCTTGAGGACCCCCTGCTGTGTGTGGTACTGGGATCCAGGGCCAGGGATCTCTGTCCCTAGGCTCTGGGAGGCTGCAGTATAGCGGGGAGACAGGGCACAGCCATTAGTCATCAGGCAGGATGCAAGGCAGCAGCAGAGGCGAAGGTCTTCATCACGCCAGTCTTTGCCAGGCCAGGGCTTCTGCCTCAGCTGGAATGGAGGGCCCCTCTTCCTGGTCATCCTGAGGGGGGGTCAGCAGCCTGACTGGGTTCCTGGAGGTCAAAGGACATTGTTGGGGACTACTGTGATCACAATGACAGTCCTCCCAGGTGGATGCTGCTAATCCCTCCTGCATCTTCCGGGTCTCCTCTGTGCCTAGCCTCTTGGTTCTGCCATGACAGCTTGTTCCAAAGGGAGCCTCTCGGAGGTAACGAACGTATGTTTGTCGGGTGGGTCCCAGCAGAGAGGGGGAGGCCTAGGAGCCGGGAGCCGGAATTCTGGTTTGAAATCAGGATCAGCAATTTCTACCCACATGCAGGAGGTACCCCTGGCACTTCTTATGATGAAGCAGCTCAGTGGAAACAGCATCACAGCTCATCCAATTACCTCTCCTCGCCATAAATAGATCTGGAAAATGCCAGCTCTTCCAGGTACGGGCACAAGAACATCTCAAATAGCATCAGCAAAAAAAAAAAAAAAAGAATCTTGTAATTTCATTAATAATTTTACCTACAGTGGCTATTAAAAAAGGAGTGATGGGTGAAATTAAAATGCAATCAGGCTATGAGAAATGGTGAGTAAATAATATTTTCAAAGGATGGCTGGGGTGGAAAAGTCTACTGAGACCCACCTATTAAAATACATGTTATTCCTTAAACACATTTGATGTAAAAATGCAATTTTCCACAGATCAGTAACACGCACACATTTATTTTCTGCTGGCTGATTTTGATCTATGGGGTCCATTCCCAGCTTCATTCTCGGCTCTTTCTTTAAACGCTGGTTTGGTGGCTGTGACAGGTGTCTGACTGATGGAGGGTGGGGCTCTGTGTTCTCTTGCTACACAGCTGGGCCCAGTATTTCCCTAGGCAGAGCCTGGGAGGGGGTAGGGAGGTGAGAGAGAGAGAGAAAGAGAGAGAATGGGGCCCTTAAGGGTCACCCCCTTCCTTCTTCCATGTGGACCCTCTCTCTGAATGCCTGCTGGGGCAGTGGAAAGGGAACCTACATTTGGAATCAGGCAGTCACCAGTGGGGATCCCAGCCCTGCCACTGTCACCTGGCTGGGTCATCTCCAACAAGCTCAGCCTCAGTGACCCTATCTGTACACTGGGTAAGTGTCTACCTGTTTGCTGGGGCTTCCATAACAAAGTGCTACTATGGACTGGGGCTGAAAGAATGGAGCTTTGCTGTCTCACAGTTCTGGGTGCTGGAAGTCAGAGAACAAGCTTCCTTCCAAAGGCTCAAGGGGAGAGTCAAGATCAGGCTCCCTCTTGGCTGCTGGTGGTTTCTAGCTGCCCTAGTGTGCCTCTGGCTCTGTCTTCAGCACGCGCTCGGTTCTTCTGAGGATACTTCTGTGGTACCTAGGGCCTAAATCAAGATCATCTTATCTTAAATAACATCCACAGAGACCCTTTCTCAAACAAGGTCACTCTCACAGAATCTGAGAGGACATATCTTTTGAAAGCGTCACTTCATCCACTATAGCCAGGGTCTGCAGGACCCCGGAGAAAGCACCATTCTAACTGGCGGTGGGGAGCAGTCTCAGAAGTTTTCCTAGATGGGGTGCCTGCCACAAGTCCCTAGGGAGTGGGCATGTGTGGTAAGGGGAGGGAACAGAGGGAATGAGCTAAAGGTCAGCTAGAAAGAGTGAGGGTAATGGAAGTGGGGGACATGTTCAAGGTGGGCTGTCTGTCTGTCCCTCATGCCTGAACAGAGTGCCATGTCTGTGCATGTTTGTGTTCATTCAATCATTCACTCTACAAACCTTTACCAGGTGTTGGCTGCAAAGGTGAGGACAGGGGACCCTGTCTTATTGAGCTCTGTAAGGGCTGGTCAAAGTGTCCTTGCACACCTGGGAGATGGCCCTTCTCACCTGGCCTGCTCCTCCGAGCTGTATTTGCGTGGTGGCTCTGAGGCCTCACAGATCAGCCATGCTGGATGAAGCCTTTGGTTGGACTGGAGCTCTCTAATGAGTGGGGAAATACAGCCCTGCTGCTGTCTGAAGGCAGAGATGTAACCCACCTTTGTGCAAAGTCGAAGGAGGGCCTCACCTGAATCTCACCTGAGGCCTTTCAGGTTCATAGAGTGAACTCAGTTGGGGTAGGGGAGCAGGCAGTGTCAGCCCCTGGCAGTTCCCAGCACAGCCTTGAACTGCAGCCCAGCTCCCAGGGCAGGACCCGTGCATGTCATGTGGAAAACCCCTGTTGGGGGCCTCTGGTGCTGTCCAGAGTGCAGCTGCTGCCCAGCACTGGGGCCCTGGAGCCCAGCAGGCACATGGGGAAGGGGTCCATCATGCCAGGAGATGACTGGAGCCTGTTTATTAGCACTGCAGAGGCCAAAGCTTGGAATGTGAATTTGGTTATAGCGGGGAGGTCAATTTGCTGCCATCTGCTCCAATGCTCTTGCTTTAATCTAGCTAAAGGGCAATAGTTCTCCAAGTGATCTGGAGGCCAGGGCCATTCATCAATACTCAGGGGCTACCTGGTGGAGCTAGAGGCCTGCGTCCGAGGCCCAGCCCTCTACCTCTGAGCTGTGTGACCTGGGGTAAATAGACCTCCCTCTCAGTGGGCATGGCTGCTGATGCCTATAATCCCAGCTGCTTGGGAGACTGAGGTGGGAGGACACAAGTTTGAGGCCAGTCTTGGCAATTTAGTGAGATCTTGTCTTGAAATAAAAAGGCTGGGCTATGGCTGACTGGTAGAGCACTTGCCCAGTATGTAAAAGGCACTGGGTTCCATTCCCAACACCACAAACAAAAACCCCCCAAAACGAAACAAAAATTCATCATTTCTCAGCTTCCCCTAAATGGAGACAAAGTGGCTCCCAGGGATGAGGGCTGGGTGAGGATTAGATGAGGTGACATCTGTGAGGTGCTCAGCCCATGGCCACACAGGTTGCTGGGAGATAGTGTGGAAGGGACATTTGTGGCTCAGGCAGGCACTCATCACTCCTACCACATTCTCTCTGTTCAGTGGCTCAGAGCTCAGTCTCCGACCACACCCACCTCCTGGGGAGGAAATGGGGGTCAGGTGGACTCACATCCCCTGCAAAAGCCTCCAATCTAACCTATAGCCCTATGCTTATCCCTAAACCAAACCCAACTCTGCCTTTAGTCCTCATACTAATCCCTAGCCCTGACCCCAGGCCAGACCTTAAAAATACCCTGACCTCGAGTGACCTGCTCCCTGTGGACACGCTCCACTCTGAACTCACTTCGTCTTCACTAAAGCCCTGTGACACTAAGTGGCTTGCCCAGGAATGCACAGCCGTAGGCTGTCCAGCCAGGGCTCTGATGCTGCCCCTGAGTGGAGGTGCCCTGGTGCTGGTAGGGAGGAGAGCCTGGCCTGTGGTCACCCTGGCACTCTAGCTTACCTTTTGCAGACAATTCTCAGAGGGAGTGGTCCTACACTCATGAGGACTTTGACCAGTGCACTTTCAGACCACTAGGGAGAGAGAACTCCAGGCAGGCTCTGAGGTATTTGGGATATTTGCATTTGAGACTCAGAGGGGACTTTGTGGAGGAAGGCCAGGGGTGGATGGTGCTCCTGGGGACTTTGTAGCAGGAGTGAGTGTGGGCAAGGCAGAGCCAGAGCCCTGGGGTCTGTGGGCAGGCAGCAATACTGACCCAGGCCTTGTCCCTTGGAGAACCAGCACCTCCACGTGGCCTTCTGAGCCTCATTGGATTCCTCCATCACATTCCTCAATGGCCTGTAGCAGAGAGGAGCAAGATTCTTCTTCCTGGCAAGTAAATGCAGCATCAGTTTCTCTTAAATGGAATTGATTCCTTTGTGGAGGAGAAATCTCTGTGGAGTGAGGCCCCCTGCTGAGCCCAGCTGCCTCCCTGGGGAGTGGGCCTGGGCTGCCAAGAGTACATGAGGGGGAAGGGCTGCAGAAAGGCCCTTTGGGTCTCCATCAGAGTGTGAAAGCACCCTGCAGTGCTGTTCCAGAAAGGTCCATGGACTTGGCTGACAAGGTCTGCTTTCCATGGGCCTGGGTGTGGTTTCTCCCCCTTAGCCTCTTGGCTTCCAGTCTGGGAGGGGATCAGTGGTGCTACTCTGAAGCACTGTGGTGAGAAGGAAGTGCTCCACAGGTGTGTTGACCTTCCTGTCTCTCGTCCCAGGCAGTAGCAGAAAGCTGTTGTTCTTCCCAGGATTTGCGGCTGTCCTGCCTCATAAGTCAAAGCTAGGTGAGGGTTAGGGTACCCTCTCCAGAGGAGATTCTTGGGAAGTTCCTCCTTGGTGAGCATCCCGGCTCCTGTCCATCCTGCCTACGGCTCTTCCAAGCTCTTCTGTCATGTTGGGATGGAGGGGTGAGGTGGTCCCCAGAGTGGCCTTGTTGGGTAACTTCAAGGACAGTCCTATGATTGGGTGTTGAGTTGGTAACTAGAAGTCTTGAATCTGGCCAATTCCAGCACCATCCCCTCTACGAATGGGGACGCTGAGGCTCAGCGAGGCCAAATGCAAGGCCTGTACCAGGGAAGCACGTCTACAACTCAGGGCATGCCACTGAGCCCCATGTACACCCAGGTCAGCCGGCAAATTGCTACCTTATAGATGTGTCCTGCTACTGAGGCAGCCAGCCGTGGGCCTCCTAGAGTGACGGCCAGCCTGCTTTACCCAGGACAGAGGCCATCCCTCCCTGGCCACCGATGCCAGCGCCTCCCTTGGCAGGCAGTGGCCGTTTGTGTGGCAGACGTGCCTTGTGTCCAGCTGCAGAGTGAGGCGTGGGCCCCATTAAGCTTAACTAGGCCGTGCCTAATTCCCTCTGGGCCCGGAGCAGGAGTCTCCTGAGAGCCCAGGCAGCTCCGGAGCTCTCGTGCTTCCAGAAGAAAGCCTTGTGCTCCTAATTTGCTGTGGGTATTTGGACGATTTTTCTTTCAGGTCAGTGCATTCAAAATGGTCTCCTACAGTGTTTCTGATCGGCACAGCTCCTTCTCCCGGGATAGCACTTCACAGTGTGTAAAACACCGGAACGCCATTCTCTGGATGACAGCAATCTTTCCATGAGGTCACAGTGGAGCAGGGATTCTTGTGCCTGTGTTTTAGATGAGGAAGGAGAGACCCCAGGAACAGAGAATTTGTCCAGACGATTCAAATAGCTGTGGAGCAAAGGGAATAAGCCACGCTGTGTAGAACAGAGGAGGCCTGGGCTACACAGTGAGATCCTTTCTCAAAGCACCAAGAGTGATAAAAAATAATCTCCTGGTGGCTGTTTTGAAGACTCGGAGCCTACAGTGTGGGTGATGTGTCCTTGTCTCTCATCCTAACTCGGGTGTGCTGAGGGGGCAGCAGGGACTCCTGGACAGCAAACTTGGGGAAGAGAGGCTTACATACAACCTGCTCTCCATAACTTAGCACTTCTCTCTGGGAACTCCTGGTTCAGCAGGGAGCAGGCTTCCCCTGCCTGTGACGCTCTGGCATTGTGGGAGTGCTGACCTGGTTGGGAGGATGCTGGTTAAGTGTGAGGAGGACTGGGTGGATAGGGCCATGACAGTGGTATTTTGTAAACTCCCAGTGTGTGTCGTTAGCTTATTTGGAACGCAACAGTTTTCACAGTGTTCAAGGGTCCTAAAACTGTCAGCACCAGCTTTTGCAAGGGAGTAGCACCTTCCTTTTATAGTTAGGGACACTGAGTCTGTAGGGATCTAGGAGCATGCGGGTATCTGCTGAGAGAGGGGCACCCCCTCGGGCATCTGTTTCTGACTCCTGGCTTAAGCTTACGTGGGTGGATGGGAAGGAGATGCATGGACCCTTCCCAGCAGCCCTCTGGGGTTCCAAGGGAATGAGCTCCACTTAGCAGGTGAGCAAACTGAGCCTCAAAGGGTTTAACTAACTGGTCCAGGTTTGTCTCGTGCATCAAAGCCTTGGTGTTCTATTTTAACCCATCTGACAAGAGTCAGCTACACCAGGCAGAGGGAAGATGGGCATCCCAGCAAGCACTGTTTGGAGGTGAAGAGGTTGACTGCCCATAGCTTCAACCAGCCCTGGGGCCAATGCTGCTCTGTGCCTGCACTGTCTGTAGAGTGACAGATCTGTTAATGACGCTTAAGGGCCCTTGGCTGGTGGGTAATGGTCTCCCCCGATGATGGAGCTGTTACTGTGAGTTCTTTGTGAGTAAAGAGCCCCAGCTGTGACTGTGAATTTGTGAGGAGCACAGCAGTCCACTAGGAGTCCTCAGGGCAGTGGCTCATCCTGGGCTTGGAGATGGAGGCCCAGGTGGTGACTGAGGTGGGGGCAGCTGCCCACATGAGGCTTTCTGTGAGCTGAGCATGGACTCCGGGTTTCTTTTCCATCTTGGGGGGAGAGCCTTTGTTACCACTTGGGGAGGGAGCAGACTCTTTCATGGAATAAAGCCAGAGGCAGCGGGTGCCATGGTGGGCCCTGGACTGTGATCTCTGGGAACCAGGGTCTGTCCCTATAGAAGTCCCTTCCTCTTTCTGAAGTAAGGCTCTAGATTGAGTCATGCAGGTGCCCAAGAGCTCTGTGGTTAAACATGACACTCACGAAGGGGGCGGGTGCTCAGCAGGGTGGGCCAAGATGGTCATCCAGCAGACACTCTCCCCTATAACCTGGGGATGGGGGCTTGGAGGAGCACTGAACTTGCAGACATGAGGTACGGGGCTCCTTCTGGACTGGCACGTGTTCACAGGGTGTGGGGCAAAGTGAAAATGCATTTTCAAGAGTTTCTGGATGATGACAACAGAGCCTGAAAACAAGTGCGGGGCTGTGCAGCTGCCCAGCTCACAGGTCACTCGCCTGGCCCTGGTAATTGGGAAGCACCCTTGGGTAAGGAGGAGGGTAGGACGGCAGGTCCCCCCGGCCCTCCAGCTCATCCCAGGGTCAACATTGGCATTGCTATAACCACCGTGAGTCTCCAGAATGGGTTCCACTGTCTCAGGTGTCAGGGGAGGGTGGCCCAGGGTGGTGGACTCCACAGGACACACCAGACATAGGACTTCACGGTTGGTGGGGACAGTGGCCCAAGGACAGGTTTGCTTTCCTCTCCATGCAAGCCACTGTGCACAGACACTGTTCATTTCCTCATGGGCGCCCCCCCCACCCCCTTCATTCATCACTCAACACCCCCTGAGTTCTCAGCATGTCCACTTTGTGCCTAGACCTGGGGACTACAGCAAAGTGGGCCACATGGAGACTGTGTGTCTCCATGGAGCACACAGTCCAGCAGCCTCAGGGCTTCTGTGGTTGGGGCCATGGTTGGCTTTTAGGGTGCAGGTCTATTAGGCCAGGCCTGGGGGACTGTACCTCACAAGCCTCCAAGCATCTACATGTCCCGGGAGAGGAAGGCAGGTGCTCTGGAGATTTGGAACAATGAAGAAAGTAAAGCCACAAGACCCCTGGGCTTTTTGGCACAAGAAGTCCTGGCTCTGCTGAGTGAGTGACAGGTAGGCTTCTTGGTGCCTCAGCACCTGAAGGGTTTCCTCAGCAGTGAAGGGGACAGTTGTAATGGCTGTGGTCAGGCTGTGTCAGTTAGGGTCAGGTGGGCTCACACACAGGCAGAGCAGGCATCCAGCACCCTCGAACTGATTTCCATCCTTGCAAAATGGGGACCAGTCCTTGCACTGCCACCCAGGGCCAGGAGGAATGAGAGGAGATGCAGAAGTGACAGTAAAGAGTGGCTAGTGAGTGCTACAGCCCATCCCTCCTCAGGCAGCAGTTGCTCTCATTTCTGTCTTTTCCTTGGTCATTCTGGCTCTCTGGGCAAGATTCCTGTGGGCTGCAGGGAGGCCCCACTCATATACCTGATTCCTCTCCCCACCCAGGTCTGAGGTCCCACAGCCAGGTGACCCAGAGTGACCCAGAACCACTCCTGGGACGAGGACTGCAAGGACATGTCACAAGCTTTAGTCATTGAAATCACTTTCGATAGAAGCGTCCTCTGAAAACACACGATTTTGGCCTGGCAGTGAGGAGCCCATTCTTGCATCCAAGGACTTGGGTTTAAATCTGAGTTCTGTCGCCTGGTGAATGAGTGGTTTTAGCAGAAAGTTGATGCTCTCTCTGTTTCGGGGTCTTCACCTGTGAGACAGGGATTATAGTAAAGTCATCTCCGGGACTCATGGGGTGTGAAGTGCTGAGTGAATGAACCCCATAACACAGCACCTGGTCCACAGCGACCAAGCTGGAGCCAGGGCCTGAGCCACGGTCTCTCTCATCAGCTGTGGCTGTGGCTTTGGATCCTTAGCTGTTTTGTCCCAACAGGGCAGGAGACCAGGGGACGTGAAGGGTGACGGTTTACTACTGAGTTTGCTGGCCAGGTGAGGTGCCCTGACAGTCTGACCTCAAATTGGGGTCTTTCCTGCTGCCTGCTACCCACGGAGTGAGGGATGTGGACAGGGCTGCCCTGCTGTCTGGCTTCTCCAGCTCCAGCCCCTTTTGGTGGCTTCCTTACTGCAGCTCGGGCAAGGACAGCCCCAGTTCTCCTGAATCGGGAGTCTCCATTTGGCTTATTGAGTTAAGGCCATGCCAGTAGAGCAGTTCTGTCCCCAGCACAAGGACTGTGTGGTGAGTTCTCTCGACGGAAAGATGGTGACATGTGAGTGCGTGGCCAGAGTGGGGAGGGGCCCCTGCCTGACTTCGTTGTGTCTGTTTTTGTCTTAGTCACTTGTTGTATTTCTTCCAACAAGTGACTTGAATGCTCGTTACATAGCAAGCACTGAATCCAGAGCCCAGTACTGGGGACATGAAATAAGACAAGGTCTTTACCCCCAAAAGATGATGCTGTGAGCTGAGTGAGGGTGGGGGGAGCATGGAAGGGGCTGAACCCAGTGTGGGGCCTGAGAACCTTCCTGGAGGTAGTTTGGGTTAGGCAGAGACCTGAATGTTGTTAAGGAGTGGACCAAGAGGTAGGAGTGGAGTCAGAGATGTGGGAACCCAGCATGGAGGCACAGCCTGTGTAAAGCCCTGGCCAGCCTGGATTTAGCATGAGGGGTGAGCTAGAGCTGGGAACCTCCCCAGAGAGAGGGAGGACGTCATCTTGCTCCATGACCATGAATGTACAAGCAGCACAACTGGGTCCAGGGAGACAGTGGTGCCAGGGAGACAGCTCCCCTCTTACCAAGGGGAGTTCCAAACCCAGCAGGGTCCAATGTGGCCTCAGAGGCCCAGCTCTGCCCTGGAGGTGTGTGAGCAGAGCCTTGATTCTAGCCTTTGGGGATCAGTTTTGTCACCCTGGACAAAACTGACTTTGAGCTCCAGCTGTCACACTCTGGCTCCTGAGAACACCCTCTAGGGACAGCAGACCATATAAAATATAAATCAATAGGTTAAAAATACGCTTGTCTCCTGCCCATCCAGGCCCTGTCACTTGCCTGCGTCCTCCATCTTCAGAGGATCCAGCTCTAACTTTGGCAGGCCGAGAGCTGGCAAGAGAGAATCGCTTTGTTCCTGAGTAAGGGAGAGCCAATCTTCCCCCGGAATGACAAGGCTCGCTTTTTTTTTTTCCCTTTAATCATCACTGCCTCTCAGCTGCACAGCGTCCCGTCTCGGCTGACATCCTGTCTTCCTATCTTCCTTGCTCTCATCAGCGGGGGAAAGGCAGACATTTGATCAGCCAGGCTGCCGGCTGCCACAGCAATGCCCCAAAGACCAGGCTCCCAGGAAGTTCTGCTCCTGTGAAGAGAGGAGCCAGAGTGGTGGAGATGGCCAGTGTGGTGACCCCAAATTAACCAGAATAACAGCCACACAGGAAACCTGAGGGTGTCCCAGTTATCTTCCAGGGTTCCCATGGCAATGGGACTGTTAGGAGCTGCTAACGCGGACTGGCAGCGAGTGAAATGAAATTTGATGAACACGAGAATGCTGTAGCTACCCAAGTAATTGGAGATCAATCTCTTCTTCCCACGGGGCCCGCGAATTCTCATTGTGGTTTTTTTTTGGTTCTCGTGTTGGTTTTGAGGAATGTTTGAGTGCTCTTAAACGCATTCATTTTCATTTTCTAAACAGTTGTGTTTTCTGCTCGGCTCTGTTGTGTAGGGCCCATGTGCGTGTCCAATAGTTGAACAACAAAAGAGAAGCGTGTGTGTGTCCGATGATTTATGGATCCCCTCCGGCCGTCTCTGCGATCTGGGCCACGTCCCGTCTCCCCCCCACCCCCCACTCTCCTGTCATCAGCCCTGCTGTCAGGACAAGTAGTGGCAGTGTGGCCTGAGGGTCCTGTAGCTCTCTGGGTGACAGGTGACAGCCACTTCCACGCATGCAGGGGCTGCTGTGACACACAGGTGGGGACATCCCATCCTCAGGAGATCGCCAGTGCCTTTGGTTCTCGTACTGGGGTCACAGTCTCTCAGATTCTCTGAGGCCGGGTTTGAACGATTCCCACCAAGTGACCACCATGGGGTGCGTCTCGTGGATCTGGACGTCAGAGTCATTCTGAAGAGCAGAACACCGAGATGCTGGGGGCGGGGGAGGTAGGGTGCCATAGCATCTTTCTTTGAGAACCTGAAAATCCACTGATGTCCTTTTCCTTTCTGTTGACCCCACAGGTGATCTTGATCCTGACGAAGTACTACCATGCAGACATGGGGAAGGTTCTGGAAAGTTCTCTGTGGCGGTAAGTCAGCCTGATGGGAGCAATGGGCCTTTCTCCTCCTGAACCTGTATGTCTTCTCCTGGGCTCTTGACTGAGAATGAAGACCCCCAGATGCCCAGCTCTACCAGCGGGCGTTGGTGGCCTGACCACTTTTCTATGGCTAGAAAATGCATCAAGGAACTATTGAAGGCAGATCTGGGGTTTTGCCCATCACACAAAGGTGCTGGTGATGGAGGAGTGTCCAGAGGTTCCTTTGCTGGCTCTTTTCTCCCTGTGGTCTTCTTCCTTCCCTTTTGTCTCCTCCAGGAGGAGGAGGGCGTTCTTCGTGAATCCAGGTCAGCACACAGTTTCCTTTCGCTGTGCTCCACGTGCAGCTCCTGCAGCCCCCACCCAAGGCTCAGCCCGGCCTCACTGTTGGTCGTTTTTCTTTCTTTTGGACACAGCTATAAATACATAACACCCCAGGAAGGCTATCTCTTTATATGTGAGATGTGAATTCAGCCTGAGGACACTAGCTCTCCCTTTGATGTCTTAGAGGAGAAAAGAGAGAAGGGCTTGAGAGGCCATTTCTGTCTCTGTCACCTTCATTGCTGTCCACTGGAGGGTGATGGCCTCTCCCCCCAGGAGGGTTCGGCTGCTCTGACAATGTTGTGGGGCTGGAGCCATTTTGGTCTCCACTGTGTGTTTCTCTAGTAGTAAATAATTCGTTTTAACTTCTGGTTTGTGGGAGGTGACCACTACCATAGCCACCTGAAGTGGCTTCTTCATTCTTGGTGGTCTACTTTGCTGGATTCTTACAGAGGGGTCCTTGTGACACTTTGGTCCTTCTTTGCTGTATAAGGAATGGTATTGCCTGGAGCCACTGGCCGGGTCCCTCTGAAGCCTTTCCTGGCCAACTCTCTTCAGTCGTGAACTCACCTCCCAAACCTCCAGCCTGTACCTCCAATGCTGTCACCATCACCAGCCAAAGGGATCAGTCAGGGCCATGTTCCTGCATAGAGGACACGCTTTCCCAACATGACCCCATTGTCCCTGGTTTTGGAGGCTTGCCTGCAGAGTCTCGCAGGCCACCCTCCCACCACGGGGTAAGGCAGCACACTGTTAGCTGAGAGCAGAATCGGTGCTGGAGTTAAATTCCCATGGGCTGGGCCGCTTCTCTTTGAGGGTTCTCACTGAAGGACTGGGTTCAGGGCCATGGTTTCCAGGGGAGGGCAGGTCTGTGGAGGATACCCTAGCTGCTAGACTGTGGTCCACTACCAAGTGAGGGAAGTGTTAAGTTTTCTGTCCTCCGGACAATAATCCTCAGCCACCTTTTTTGCCAGACTTGGGCACGTGGGTCAAGACCAAAGCACTGGGTCACCCATCGCCTCAGACACTTCTCCAGAGTTTCCATGCTGCCAAGGTCCTCTGCTCACTGCCATCTCAGTGTGACTGGAGCTGGGGGAAGGAGAGCATCTCCAGTGTGGTTGTAATCTGCCTTCTGCCGACAGACTTGCTGGGTGTGGCTCCTCGTGGGGTGTGTGGGGACTGGCAGGGTTGGTTTACTGTGGCTTGGGACTGAGGCTCCTGATTGACAGGGCTCCAGGCAGACTTCTTCAAAGCAGGTGAGGAAGTCCACCCCTCAGAGCTGCTCCCTGGGGACAGGGGGCTTGTACTGCAGGACCTCAGTTTCCTACTCTGTAGCATGGGGATGACATGTCCACGAGAAGGAGTCGAGGACTGGGTAAGGTAGCATACAAAACACCTCTAGAATGGTATGTGGTTTAAATTTGGTTTTTCCCCCAAAGCAAAGCAACAGATTTTAATTTTCAGGTTCCCTCCTCATCACTGTCTTTGTACCCAGATGTTTCCTTGCCTTGATGAAAAATGCATGTGAACACACTCATCATTTCAAGAATGTTCTCCCACGTCCTAGCCATTGGCACAACTGCTTTATCTGTTTACACTATCTTTTTGGTGCTGCCATACTTACATAGCAGTAGAACAGAATAAAGTTTTGCTTTCTTTTTTTTTGCTCAGTTTTTCTGTGTTGTCATGGAGCCTGTGGCATGTCGTTTATGGCTGCATACTGGCTCCTTGAGCTGATCCACTTTAATACTTAACCATTGCCATACTGATACTGCCAGAAAAATATAGGCATGATGTTTTCCTTTTCATTTTGTTCCCTGGGACCGATGGATCTGGCGGAGTTGCTTTACTGAACCCGAGAGAGCATGAATTGATGGCAGCATGGCGGAGCAGTGGGTTTTTCTTTAAGAGCAATGTGGCTCCTACCCAGGCAGGGCAGGGGTCTACAAGTTGCTGTTGCTCTAATTTGCATCCTTTTCATTCCTCCTGAGGATGAGCAGTTTCCCCTGCTGGACCACTGGTCACATTCTCCTCCTTACCTGCTCCTGTCCCTGCTCTGTGTCTCCTTTGGGACATGGTGAGGAGCACTGAGAAGTGGAGTCTGCTGTTGGTCTTTCCTTGGGTGCTGCCGCCCTTTGCATTGAGGCTCACAGGGATAGAAGGTTGACAGTGTCCATGTCTAGGGAACACATATTAAATGGGATCATTAAAGACATACTTACTTAATGCACACTAAGCCTCCCAAGAATTCTCCTGTGTAATCACAGTAAATACATTTTTGATGACAGATCTGGTATTTGCATTCTGAAAGTGGCTCTAGGAATTCTAAGCTGAATGCATTTTTAATTGTCCTGCACTCAATGGGCCTCATGTTTGTGGCATTTTATTCCAGCTCCCATGATCCATCCATTAGCTCATTCTTCTTGTGGGGGGATCCCTGTGTCCAGCCTCAGGTCTCTTTGAGCCAGTACAAGAGGCTGGAGTGGGGAAGGTAGCAAGACTTGGGGAAGTCCTTGGTTTGCACCATGGAATTGAAGTCCCTTCCTTCTTCCCTTTCTCCCAGACTAATGGCACCTAGCTGACCTCTCCTCCCTCAAACTAGGGCTGTCACTTGAGTCCATCTGTCCATGCTCATAACGGTCTCGATGCAGTGGATAGTCCTGTAATGAATGACCAAACAACATAAATGGACTCTCTCGCAGTCCCAGAAGCCAAAGCCCAAACCAAGGTGTGTCAGGGTAGCGCTTCTGAAGGCAGGAGTGGAGGACTCTTCTGTCCCTGCCAGCTCCTGGTGGCTGTACCACCCCATCCCTGCCTCCCCCATCTCATGCCTTCTCCCTGTGTGTCTCTCCTTTATGTGGTCCTTCTAAGGACACTGACTATGGGATTCAGGGCCTAGTCACAGAATCCAGGATGGTGTCATCCCAGGATTCTTAACTCAGTCTCATTTGCGAAGACCCCTTTGCAAAACAAGATTCCAGTTCCAAGTCGTGGGGTTCAGGGTGTGGACATCTCTTTTGAGGGCTACTATTTGGCTCACTATCTAGTTCCTCACTAAACTCTGGGGGTGCCACCTGGATTGGATTTTCTAAATGGCCCTGCATTCCCCATCTCTCCACCCCTCAGTTACCCTTCCTTCCTGCCTCTACATCCACAGCTGGGTCCAGCAGCCCTTTCCAGCTTTCTACCCTGCCACTCCATCTTCTCTCCTTGCAAGGCCCAGGGTCTTGAGAGAGGCACAAGTACGTCCTTGTCCTGCTTGCTCTTCCTTGGTTGCAGCTCACCACCTGCCCAAACCCTTCTCTGCCCAAGCCAAGGGGTGGTAGGAGGAGCCAGGAACTATGGAGGGAACATAGAAGAATGTGAGCCCTCCTGGTGCCTCTAAAGAGTGACATTTGTATTCACTACAAAATAGAGCGGTAAAAGATAACTATAAATAAGCATTATTGAAATACAGAAATTCTGAGCAAATATTCTGTAAATGTTGACCCACCCTGCTCCCTGCCCTCTGCCTCAGCTATGGGATGTTGGTAGGTGAGCCCCCGCTGTAGGCACCACTTGCCAGTGCACCCCTCTGTGGTGACAGTGAGTGACTGGTGGAACTGAAAGGATTCCCAGGACTCTGAACTCTCAGTTTTAAAACTGGGATGAACTCTCAGTTTTAAAACTGGGACCAGTCCTGGGAACGAACTTTTCCCCTGAAACAGAGTCTCCAAGGCTGGCTATGTACAAGTCCTCCACGCCCAAGGTCTTCACTGTTGTCCTCAGCCTCTTTTGACATTGTTTCTCCAGTTGCTTCCCACACAACTGTATTTCTGTTGACCTCTGGGCATGTGTGTGCTTTCTAATAGGAGTAAGATCACCACCCTTCAAGAGCCAGTGTTGGCCCCCTGGGGGCGCTGTTGTTCCCAGTGAAAAGGCCAAACTAGAGATGAAGTCTCTCACCTTCCCAGCATAGGATTCATGGTACCCTGTTGAGGTGTGGATTCTGATGCTGGAGTTTGGGGGCTGGGGTGGGGCCTGAGACCACATTTTAAACAAGTTTTAGGAGACAGATGCTGCTGGTCTGTGGAGTAGTAAGTGCTGGTGGTTCTGGATCACCCAGGAGTCTTAGCAATGCTAAGTGGCCTGCTGTGGGCACCTGGGCCAGGGCCTGTGCATATTGTAGCTCCCTGCCTGGTGTGCACATGGCACTGACCCTTGGGTCCTGGCTTCTTGCTCATATTCAATCTCAGCATACAGCTCTTTTCCTCAAAGGTGCCATTCTGCCACTCAGTGTAGAGAATTTTTTGTCACACCTCTCAATGAAGTGTGGGTGTTCTTGTTTAGGGTTTGTCTCCTGCCTCTGCTGGAACTTGAGCCAGTTAATCACATGGTACCCAGGACCAAGCACTGATCTTGCACAAGGGATGCATGTTAGGCATTGAATGGACAGATGGACAGATGGATGGACAGGTGGGTGGATGGATGGATGGACACAAGGATGGATGGATGGATGAGTGGATGGATGGATACAAGGATGGATGGATGGATGGATGAGTGGATGGACAGATGCATGGATGAACGAATGGGTATATGTATGTGTATGTATGTATGCATGGATGGATGGATGGGTGGATGTATGTATGTATGTATGTATGGGTGGGTGGGTGGATGGATGCATGGATGAATAGATGGGTGTATGTATGTATGTATGCATGGATGGATGGATGGGTGGATGTATGTGTGTACGTATGGATGGATGGATGAATGGATGGGTGGATGGGTGGGTGGATGGATAGGTGGATGGATGGATGGGTGGATGGATGGGTGGGTGGATGGATGGGTGGGTGGATGGATAGATACATGGATGGATGGATGGATGGATGGATGGATGGATAGATGGACTGATATATGGATGAAGGATGGGTGGATGGATGAATGGATAGGTGGATGTATGTATGGGTGGATGTATGTATGGGTGGATGGGTGGATGGATGGGTGGATGGTTGGGTGGGTGGATGGGTGAGTGGATGGATGGGTGGATGGATGCATTGGTGGTGGTGTGGTTTGGGAAAAACACTGATGGGGTTTTGAAGTCCTTCACATTTATGAGGCTACTATAGGGAAAAGCAAGAGCACAGAGTTGGCTCTGAAACTTTCAGACAGAGAAAAAGTGGTCTGAGTGATTCTGAGCAAGAGAGAAAGTTGACCTTGGCCTACCTTTCCATTCTTTTCCTCTCTATCTGGATGCAGCCTCCCAGATTACCTGCTGCCTCACACTGAACATGGCTACTGGGCAAGGTAGGTTTGAAATGGAGGGCATGATCCCACAGCCCAGGGGACTCTGTGCCTCTGCTATCCCTGGACCAGATAGCATTAAACTTATGCCAACCCCATCATCACACAGGCACATTTCACCTTGGGCAGGACCTTTTAAGCCTAAGAAGCCCTGGGACCTTGGGGTGGGATGGTCTCAGGTTCTTCTCAGAGTGGCTTTGTTGAGTCCTGTCCTTTGTGCTAGGGGTGGGAGATGGCTTGACTTCTTCCAGCACCACTTTAAAAATGAAATCTTGACATATACACGACAGTGGGGACGGAGCATAACATGTGCCTGGAGACCTGTGAAGCAGAGGCAAGTGAGGGCTCAGGAAATACTCAAATGTTTCCTACCCTCACCAACCTGTGGGCCAGTGGATGGTGAGCAGGAATAATGTGGGGTGAGCACTGAAATTTAGGGCATCAGTTTTTACCACAGCAGAACCTAGCCCAGCATAGCCTATGATCTAGCTGTGTAGTCAATGCTGTTTTTCTCTGGGATCTTCCCCTTTCATAAAGGAACACATTGCAATAAATTTGGATAAAATCCAACCTTTTGCTCTGTCCTTCCATCCCCACTCCCAGGCCACCTAAAAATAATCTCTATCTTGAATTTTGCGTGAACCATCCTCATTTATGCTTTATGTTTTACATATGAATCGCAAATTTAAAGAGATAAAACAATATATAAGTCACAGTTTATACCGGCTGTGGCTAGACACATATCTGTTTGTCCGCAATCAACTGTTCTATTGTTCAGCTTGTTTTAAAAATCAAAGAGTGGTATCACGCTGCTTTTTGGAATCTGACTTTTATTCCAACTTTGTTTGGGAGTTTGTGCCTGTGGCATTTGTAGCCTGCTTGATCTATGCATTCTGCAGCTGTGGGGGCCTTGGGAGGGTTTTGCTTCTCCAATCAGGGCTGCGGTGAGCATCCAGACTGTATCTCCAGGCAGGTGCTGGCCAGATAGCAATATCTTACCGGCTTGTCTGTGGGGCAACTCGCTTCTCCACGTCTTTGAAGACACTAGACTTTTGTTCGCACAAAGCGGATGTGGAATTGTAGCTCTGAATCAGATGTTGCATTTCCTCCTGAGGTGGAGCATACGTTCCCTTGTTTGTTGTCTATTTAGGTCTCCTGCTGTGTGATCTACCTGTGTACATGTAGCTTTTTCCAGCTTCTACCAGGATGCTTGACTTTCCCTTGACCCCTCCTTCTCATTTTGGATGGTCCAAGTTACCTCCAAGTCCCTGAATTTTAAGATGTATCTCTTCTAACCATGGTCTGGGCTCCTACACATTCTTTCCCAACCTAGGATGGTTCCCCTCTCAGGAATGTTTAGGTGTCAAAGCTCCATTCTTAAAATGGTAATTCGGTAGGATACTATATCAGTCAGCTACTGTGCTGATAATGTCAGGTGACAAGCCACCCCCAAACTCAGTATTTGTTGACAGCTCACAGCCCCATTCAACTGTGCTTTGGTTGCTTTGGCAGGTGGCTATTGGGGGTGGGGCTTGGCCTGCCTGCTCCACATGTGTTTGTTCAAGGGCCCATGTTGACAGGGACAGGACAGAGGCCAGCAGGACCTGCTTTCTTTGTGCACGATGTGGGAATTTTGGAGTCAAGCTAACCAGGGCTTCTGCTCCCATGTAACCTGTTGAATTCATTGGCCTAAGCATGTCACATGTCAGTGGTTAGTGCTCAGTCGGGGAGAGAAGGATTAGAACATCCTAGGAGCCAACAGCTGTCCCCAGGTCAGCTGTGTTTTGAGGCCATGTTTGGGAAGTGGGAGGAGGTAGCCAGATTTCTGCAGCAGGGCTTCCCAAGGTCTCACTGATCACATGACACTTTCCGTCTCATTTCGTTCATTACATTTCACTTAAATTTTTAATTCTGTTTAATCTCTGTGTAATATTTATTTTGATTTTATTTTGCTTACGTATTTTGGCATTGATTTATTTTACTTTTCTTCTCTTGATCATTTCCTGGGACTGGGTCCACAGAACACATCTTGAGAAACTCTGTTTCATTGGTTTTTATTCCAAAAGAGCTGGCACTTGCAATTTTCTGATCACCTTGCTGTGTTGTGACATCACCGTATTTAAAATCAGGTGGGCGCTCTCTTTCTCTTCTCCTCCAGTCTTTTTGGCAGTTTGAACCCAGGACCCCGCACGTGCAAAGCACACACTCTGCCCCTGAGCCCCGCCCCCACCCTGTTGTAATATGCAGCGTAATAACACTGCAGAGCAGGAGGACCTCAGCTAGGAAACCCAACGGCCATCTCCACCCACGAGTTCTCAACAGCGCTGCTGTAAGGAGACATCTGTATAGACCCAGGTCAGGGACTGACCTGTGTTGAGTAAGGTGGACAGAGCGAGGTACAGGTGTTTTACCTGTCCACTGGGCAGCCGTGGCACCCAAAGCATCACGGCATATTTCTTGGATATCAGGGCCAAGGAAGCCCAGGTGTGCTTATGGTAGGGCAGGCTGGTGTTTGTAGCCACAGCTTTCAGATGGAGAAATAAAGGGAGAGTGTACTTTGCCCTTTGGTGGCGCAGAAGGAGAGGGACCTGGAGAGAAACAGTCTCACACTGTCAGGCTGGTGACAGCCTCAGACAGTCGGCTGAAGTCCACCCTTTTGTGTGGTCTGTGTCTACAGACAGACCTTGGTTTCAGTCTTGGCTTTATCACTGCCCTTGCTGGTGACCTTGTGGGCCTCCTGTTGAAGTTTCCGGGTGGTTCAGACCCTGTGGTTGTCATGAAGATGACATCTGTCATGTTTGGGGAACACTTCTTGCTCAGGAGTCAGAGGCCTCCTCTATGGCCTCCATGACCTTCTCAGGACCTACACATGTGCTCTGGAGATCTGAGTTTGATTTCAGCAAGATAAGGATCACGAGAGAGGCCCTGACTTAACAGCTGCTGGGGTTTGAGTCTAGTGAATAAACAATTCAGTGTGGATCAACAGTGCAGGCAGGCTGGCTGTGAGGCCTTTTATCCTCTAGGATGAGATCTCAGGTGACCAAGAAGTCATGAGAATTTGAAGACATCTCCCAGTGTCCCCAGTCCCCATGGCCTCTTCACTCTGTCTTGGCTTTAATACTTGCCTTCCTTCAGGTGCTGTCTTCAAGGACCCCTTTGCTACTGTCCTGAGTATCTTCTCTGCCTGCTGCTTCCTTCCCCTCCCCTTCTGTAACCTCCTCTCTACCATTCACCTGTCCATCTGGTTAACCTTCCTTCTTTCCATTCACCTATCTTCTTGTCTTTTCTTTCTCTATTCTTCATTCCACATGTTCTCTTCTCCTTCCATTCATCTGCTATTTGTTCATCACCTATCTACCCATCTATCATCCTCTCACCCATCTACCCACTCATCTTCCATCCATCCATCAATCATCCACCTATCCATCATCCTCCAATCCATCCATCCATCCACCCACTCATTTTCCACCCATCCATCATTCTCCAATCCATCCATCAATCCATTCATCCACCCACTCACTTCCACCCATCCATCATCCTCCAATCCATCCATCCATCCATCCACCCACTCATTTTCCACCCAGCCATCATTCTCCAATCCACCCATCATTCTCCAATCCATCCATCCATCCATTTATCCACTCACTCATCTTTCACACATCCATCATTCATCCACCCATCCATCCATCGACCCACCCACTCATCTTCCACCCATCCATCATTCTCCAATCCATCCATCCATCCATCCATCCACCCACTCATCTTCCACCCATCCATCATTCTCCAATCCATCCATCCATCCATCCATCCATCCACCCATCATCTGCCTATCTGCTGTAGGACCTTCTCTAAAAACCACCACCACCTGGGTTCACCCTGGGTGCCACCTGTGTATCATCCTTCCTTGCTCTGTGTGTCCTGTTTTTTGACCTAGCTCCCAAGGGGTAGAACAGGCATCCTGGGCACTGGCTGAGTTCTCAGAAAGCTGACATAGGCAGAGAGTTCCAATGGTTCCTCCAAGGGCCCCCACCCCACCCCAGGCATAGCATTTATTCTGGGTTTAGCTCTCATGCCAGAGTCTGCAGAGCATATGGCTTTTCTTCTTGCCTGAATGACAGCTGCTCATACTGGTGACCCAACACAGTGCATTCTGAGTCCTCAGCCAGCTTCCAGCTCCATGTGATCATCATGGATGCTTTTTTTTGAGAAATGTGAGACAGCTGCAGGTGGGGAGGGAGCCCATAAATTTGGAACTGGTGATCTGAGTCCCAGCCTTGTGCTTAGGCCAGACTCCCTCCTGAGTCATCAGCTGTGGAGGACTGTTCCAGGGGAGTTGTCCTGCCACCTGTCCCTGATCTCTGGGCTGGAGACTGCCCTGCAGCCTCTGCTCCTCCCCCAGAATCCCTTCCCCATTCCCTGTCCCATGCTGGCTGGTTGGGCATTTGCACTGGGCCTCCCAGGGCCTTGGTGTCAAACTGTGTCCCCTCATCAAAGCGTCTCCACTTCTCTGGATCTGGTTTTCCTAAGTTCTCTGCACTAGGCAGAAGCTCTGAGCTGACATGAGCCTAGGGTTTTGCTGAGCTGAAGCTACTCCTGGCCCACACTCAAGACAGGATACTGCAATGTCGCGAGCCTTTTAAAAGGGTCTTGGTATAGGTGTTGGTAAATTCCTCTCTAGAAATTTTCCCTCAAAAACATCTTATTTTTGCCGGGTTCCCGTGGCTTATGCCTGTAATCCTAACTTCTCAGGAGGCACAGATCAGGAGGATTGCGGTTTGAAATCAGCCTAGGCAAATAGTTCATGAGACCTTATCTTGAAAAAACCATCACAAAAACAGGGCTGGTAGAGTGGCTTAAGGTGTAGGCCCTGAGTTCAAGCCCCACTGCCAAAAAGAAAAGAAAATCTTACTTTTAAATTCCTGCTCATCAGAGGAATTTTGGAAACTGTAATACATGAAGCATAAAAACAATCCCCGTGTGAGCCCCACCTCATGAGATTAAAACTATAAATATCAGACAAATATTCTCACCAGTCTTGTTAAGATGCAAATATATACATGTTTTCTAAATTTCAAATCCCAGCGGAATTATGTATTAAACATTTTCTTATGCGCCGACATATTTTTGCATCCGCTATTTTTAATGGCAGTATAATATACTCTCGTCTGCAGGAGGTTTTATTATTTAACCAGGTCCTCATTTTTAGACATCTGAGTCGTTTTCAATTTTCACTAAAGATGCAAAAGAAGCTGTGGCAACAACTTTGTGCATCTATTGCTCCCTCGCCTCAGTTATTTTCTTGGGATAAACTCAAGAGTGGACTCCTCCCTGTACCCCACCCCCACCCCGCAGGAACCCAGGATTCTGATGCACGTGTGAGCGGGTGGAGGGCTCGTCTCCGAGGCACTTTTTGATGCTATTGGGAATGAAGAGAAGTGTGAGGCCTGCCTCCCTGCCTGGTGTGGCTATATCTCCTGGGGAGGCAAGGCTACATTTGTTTTGTTGTTCTATAAATCCCACTAATGGGTGGAGGCCTCTGGCCCTGGTCACCAAGGCCCAGCCATCTGCCATTGCTCTCCAGTGACCTGCAGTGTGAGGCACTGCTGTAGGTCTCGAAGCCTGAGTATAAACAGACACCCCTCCCCCACCAGGCCCTCACAGACCACAATAGAACAGAGAGTCCAGGGTGGCACCCACACCTGTGCATGAGGTAGCACAGCAAGGCCTCCGAGAGTGTGTTGCCTGGTCCCACTCCAGGGCATGCTGGGACAGCCTCTGCCACCCAGGAGGAAACGGTTCCAAGGGATGAACAGAAGTTCGGCAGGTGGAGCAGGGGCAGTCATCCTAGGCAGGGTTGCAGCCTTACCATGGCATGGAGGTTGGAGAGTGACCAGGACTGGGGGACCCTGTGGTAACTGGTCAGTCTAGCGCGTCAGTTTTCTGGGGTTTCTGTAACAAATTGCTGTGAACTCGGCAATTCAAGCAACGCAGTTCATTTTCTTATGGTCGGAAGGCTATAATTCCAATGGTCTCATTGGGCTAACCTCAGGCATGGACTGGGCAGTGTTCCCTTCCTGAGGCCCCAGGGACCATCTGTCCCCAGGAGGACAATCTGCTTTCTTGTCTCTCCCAACTTCTAGAGGCAGAGCGCAGGTGTTGCTCCCTCGGCTCGGGTCCTTCCGCTCCCATCCTCAGCATGGCCGTGCTCCCTCTTGCTGACCCTTCTCTGGTGGTCTGCCTCATTCTCTGACCACATCTGAAAAGCCTCCCTCTTATGGACCCTTGTGGTGTCGTGGGGCCCCTGTGATCCAGGTAATCTTCCCATCTCAAGGTCCTCAACTCAGTCACACCTGGACAGGCTCCCGGCCTGCCGGGTGTGGGCCTGTTTCAGGGGGCCACTGTTTGGTTGAGTTCAGAGCATGACAGCTGGAGCTTGTCTCAGGTGCAGGCCTTTCTGGGGCATGATTTGAACCCCCAGTACTGAGACACATTTTTGGATAACTCAATTTTGTAAATATTTTCCCTCTATGCCAGACAGTGGGCCAGTTCTTAGTATTGGTGGTAAATGAGACACAACCTTAGGAGAGGAAGGGACTCAGGGGAGGCAGTCATCTAGTGTTGAGGAACCCACAGACAAGTGCAATTGGGCATTTCAGAGGAGGTGATATCTGAACTGGGCTTTGAAGGACAAGTAGGAGTATGCCAGACAGACAATCCAGGGAAAGGGCACTCTAGACAGAGAAAATGTCATATACCACAGAGGCAGGCAGCAGTCTTGGTGGGCTGGCGTGTGAGGTGGGCAGAGGATGGGGGCATACGCTAGTCAGTCATCAGGGCTGGGACTAAGGAGGCCATGTGTGTGCCCCACAAGAGGCCTGGCTCTGTCCTGGAGGCCAAGAGGCACCATACACGGGTTTGCAATTAGAGTAAGTGCTGCACTGCAGTGTTTGGAGTGGACGGAGGGGAGAAAACCACAAGCCTGGGAGGTGGCAGTTAGGCCATGTGGCCTCTGGGAAGATGCTTGGTCCAAAGAGTCCCGTCCTGCAGGATATCATGAGCGCAAAGTCCAGTCTCTGTGCAGCCGGGAGGGACTGGGGCTGGGCCAGGACCCAGTGTTTTATATTCTGCACCGTTATCCTGCACACACGTGCACACACATGCACACACGTGCACACTTGCACCCTCATGTACACACATAGACACATGTGCACACACGTGCACACACCTTCACCTGTGGTCCACAGAACAGACCCGGCTCTGCTGCCCTCTGCAGTAGAGTGACACACTGCCGGGCAAATTTACGTTTTAATAAAACCCCCTGAGTGAGAAACAGGAGAAAAAGGTCTATGTTCTCTATTGGGTAATAAAACCCGCTTGAGTGTGCTTTGAAGGATGGAGCCGTAAACCTGCTGATAGGTGAACAGCACCCAGGGACAGTGTGGCCACCGGGCGGCATCCAAGGCTGTGCACTGGCTCTGAGTTCCCAGCACTGCTATCCATCAGCCAGTGCTGGGGACAATTTCTGCATGTCCCTGAGCCCTGGCTTCCCATCTACAGTGTAAGCTGACAGGGTGGTAGCTACTCTTGGTGAAGTTTGCTTAGCACAGGGGTTCAAGACATGCAGCTGCTTTTATTATGCTATAAACATTATTCTCCTTGGGGTAAAGCTAATGTTTGTGATGGCTTGAGAGAACTTGGGGACCTGAATTCTAGCTGTCCCAGTTCTGCCCTGCAGGAGTGACCTCAGGTAACTATCATGGTGTCTAAGCCCCTTTGCCCATCTTGGAAATGGGTCTGTTTCCTCCTGGAGGTTTGCTGAGGCAGCTACTCAAGGGTGCTCTTGGAGGTCCTTGGGGACTGTGGTGCCTGCTCCCTTCGGACTGTGACCTTGACCTCCCTCATACTCGTGACCTTGAGCTGGGCAGGCTCCTGCACACTTTGGCCGCTGTCCTTGACCCCTTCCAGTTCCTAGAGAATCAGAGATGTAAATCACCCTTTCTATCTCAGCGGGGCCCAGGCAGGCGGGCCCTGGCCAGGCTTGGCTCAGCTCAGTGAAGGCCACTCAGGGTCCCTCAGGGGCTTTGGAGTCAATGTGTGTTCAGTAGATAACTCAGGAAAAGGTAGGAACATGGAAGCAGAAGATTGAAAGGGTCCTGGAAGAAGTTGAATTTGTGACTGTTTTATATAATCAGACATTCATGAGGCACCTGCCAGGTGTCCTTCCTGGGTGGGTGCCATTGGCTAGAAGTCGTCCCAACCCCAAACTGGTCACTTCTGCCTCCACCCCAGCCCACTGCCCTCCATCCTCCCTCTCTTTCCTCTGAGCTTCCTGGAGGCTTAGCTCATCCCACATGCACTCCTGACTCTGGAGAGGTGAGTTAGACAAACATGGCCTCTGCCTGGGGGGGGGGAGTCTCCAGTGCAGTGACAGTAGTGTCCTTCATGGAAAGAGTGCTGTGAGGGGCAGCAAGGTAAGCCCAGGGTCAGGCTGGCTCACCTGGAAGAAGCAATATCTTACTAAGACTTAGGAGGACCAAAGTTTGCTGGTGGGATGAGCATGTGACATTTGAAAAACTGGTGGTGAGTGGACACTGAATGGAGGTGGGGTGTGGAGGTCATAAAAGTCTCCGTCTTCACTCTGTGAGGAACCTTACAAAAATGCCACCATGTCGCAAAAAGTCAATCTTAGAAATTTGAGGAACTGGAGGGAACTGTAGAAGGAATGAGGCTGGTGATGCCTCAGCTAGCTTTGCTACGTAACAAATGAGCCCAAGTCTGCGGCCGAAGAAAATAAGCATTCACTGAGCCCCCGGTTCTGTGGATGGGCCACATGCCCAGGCTCAGCCAGGTGCACCTCCTCTCTGCTCTTGACTAGGTTCATGTGAGTGTCCATGTCAGTAGCCAGTTGCTTCACAGCTTTGCTTCTGGGCTTGGCAGGCTATTGCTTGGGGCAGTGGGGGAAGTGGCCAGTGTCCCCTATCCTCCAACAGGTTAGCCTGTTATGCATGTGATTTTGGAAGGAATGGAATTTCACAGGCCTTGAGACCAAGGCTCAGAACTTACATGGCTTGGCCCCTGCTTGCCCCATGGACCAGGCAAGTGACAGGCAGCCTGTACTTAGTGGGAAACACTCCACATATGAATGGAAGGACACGGCAGCACTCATGGATACAAGGAAGGGGCTGGTGGTGGCCATTTTTGCAACAGGGCTCTGGTCTAGAGAAAAAGTCCAGGGAGGGACAAAGCTGTCCTGGGGTCAGGGCAGGTAGCGCCATGGGTGCTGAGGGCAGAGTGGGGATCTAGGACTCTGGGTGGGGTTTTCCTACCAAATGAAGTCGCTCATGGGGACTGGGTGGCTATGGACACTGGAGGTATTAGGATTGTCTCTGTGTGAGCCTTGCTGAGGATGAGGGGCAGGAACTCGTGTGTTAGTGTCCTGGTGGCCTCTGAGACCACAGCGGGTGTTGAATCTGGCCCATACCCTGGGTGACCTTGTCCCACTGTGGGGTTTGCACTGAGCCTTTGCAGGAAGCCCTCTTGGTCTCCAGCAGATTCGAGTCTCTACAGTAAAGAACCCTGCTCTCTAAGTGTGCAGACTTCTCCCCAGAATGCTCACTGACCTCTACTCTTCTCCACAAGCATTGGCTTTTTGAGTTCAAAGTGTCCCCTGGACCACAGCTAGGCCAGGTGTTAGATGAGCAGTGCTCTCTACACTGTTCTAGGGACATGGACATGGCCAAGACATGCTGGGTCCCCAGGGGAATGGGATGGGAGCTCGACACAGAGCTGGCCAGCTTGGTCAGGGCGTGCTTGCTGCTATAAGTCATCTCCCTGAACCAGAGGCTTAACGGAAGAAGTTTCTCTCACTGGTGCAGGGTCTACTGTGGGTGTGCCCAGCCAGGTGCCTCCCTCATGTGGCTTCATATGCACCATACCCCTGACCAGGGACTTGGCACCCATTCTGGACTTATCGGGCAGAGGAGTGAGAAAACATGGAGGAGGGGCGCTCCTGGGAGACTTCCATCCTTGTTCCAATAGCCAGCACTTGGTCTATTGCCTGCTCCAACTGCAAGGGAGCCTGGAAAATGTGGCTCACTGAATGTCTGGGGAGGGGTCAGCTTGTGACTACCTTGCAGGATGCAATGGAACCGGCCACAGCATTGCCACACACTTGGAGTCACCAGACCTGAGTGTGACACAGGCTTTCTTACAGACTAACTGCAGGACCCTGGGAGTCTCCTCCTCTCGGGGCCCTGGTGACCCCATCTGTACAGTAGCTACAGCGACAGTCACCTCCTTGCCATTGGTGCCATGAAGCCATGGCCTGGCTAAGCCAGACCCTGATAACTGAAGCTGATATTAGAGTACTATAGCCGATGGGCAGAACAGGCCAGTGGGCATCCAGGGGAACTCGTGAGCCCCAGCAAGCAGGTGTTCAGGTCCAGTGCCATCTGCAGACCTGCCTGTTCCCACTCTTCTGGCCCCTCTGAGCCTGTCCTCTCCATGAGATCCAGAGTCCTCCTTGTTGCTAACCCCACTGCACCAGTGCCCAGGGCTTGTGGGATTCAGGTTCTTATGCCACACCCCACCCCGGCCAGGGCCCACACAGCTCACACGATGTCACACCAAGCTTAAGTACTTCCCGGGTTTGGCATGGGGGCACCTGCACCTATGCAATCAGAGGATGGCAGGGAGCCACCGTCCTCATATCTGCTCACCAGCAGACGGTCGCCATCACTTTTGTTTAGTTTTGTTTCTCCCGTGTTGATGGAGCCCTGGGCTGGGTTCCCAATCCTGTCATGCATACTTAGTCCACCTGCTGCACCACACCTTCTTCTGCCCATGGAGGGTTTGACTGAAAATTCTGCATGGGGCCCCAATGGAGGCTGCTGGCTGAAGGCCTGTGGAGAAAGTGGGCTCCATGGGGACAGAGGGCACAGCCCCACCCCTACCACCTGCCCAGCACAGTGTAGGCTTTCAGACCTGAGACCTGAGTTCCAGTCCTGGCTCCGCCTGATAAGCTGTGTGGCTCTGTGAAAGCCACTTCCCCTCTCTGAGCCCGTGTCTGTGAATGGTGATGACAGTTTGGCTTGGTTATTGGGTCTAACAGGGTAGTGGATGTAGAACCCATGACCTAATGCCTGGCTTTGGGCCGTGCAAGGAGATGCTGGCTGACATTTTTTGTGTCCTTTGAACAGTACCACTGTTACTGGCAGGACTATTAATTCACGTGGGGCCTTCTGAGCAGTGAGTGCGTCGTTCCAAAGCCACAGGCCCAGCACTGGGGACAGCAAATGTCTGTCCCATGGTCCTGGCCTTCGAGGAGTCCAGGACCTCTGCTCTCATCATCACACTAGTCTGTGTTCCCTTCATCTCTCTGGCCTCCTCCATTCTGGGGACCTTGGAGAAGATTGGCTGGCGCTACAGTAGCCTGCGCCCTGAGAATGGGGTCCAGAGGGGCCAGCATATGGGAGAGGATGCTGCTGAGCGGGGCTGGGGCTGATGTTCACCCTGCCTTCCTGTGACAGTGGCCTCTGGCTACCCTCCTTGACCCCTGACTCCTCATTGGTGAAATGAACAGGAGAGAGGATTGGATTAGATGGCAGTGTCTCTGCCTGTTTTCTGATGCTGTAACAAAATACCTTAGACCAGGCAATTTACAAAAGAGGAGATCTTTGTTTAGCTCATGGTTGTGAAGGCTAAGTTCAAGAGTGTGGTGCTGGCGTGTGCTCGGCCTGTGTGGTGTGCAGGGCCTCAGGCTGCAGCAGAACATGGCGGAGGGCATTCCATGGGAGAGAGAGCAAGCTGCTAGCTCGAGGTTCTCTCCCTGTTGTCCTCCTCTAATGCCCACCATGGGACCCCGCCCTCCTGGCCTCAACATAGGAGCTTTTGTAGGACACATTTAAATCACAGCAGGTAGATTTCAACCTGGTCCATGTCACCTTTTGATACTGTTTCTCCATGAACCCCAGGTTGGAGGGCAGCATGCACCCCACTGCAAGGATGGACCATTGCCCCATCTAGGGCACTTGGCTCAGCCTGGCAGAACCTGACTGTCCATCAGCCTTTGTCCCTGCCCTACTCCTGTCCCACCCTCTTTGTCTTGGGCACACCTGGCAACCTGGGCCCTGCAGTCCCAAACACCATGCCCCTCTCTGTGGGCAAGGGGCCTGTGGAAAAGTGGAAGATGCTCCATGGAGCCCTCAGCCCCTCTGGGTCATGGAGGTTCTGCTCGTGCTGCAGCCTCCTTTGGAGGAGGACTGTGGTGGGCCTGAGGACGGCTGCCATGGAGGGGAGTGAGAAGACCCACTGGCCTGTGCAGGCTGAGGTCTATATAAATGCTTTAGGTCCCTTGCAGTGCAGCACAGAGCTGAGAGAGGAGAGAGGGTGAGCCTGACCTCCTGTGCTCTGGCCCCATCCCTCCCTGCATGTTGGGTCAGGGCTGAGTCTCCCTCTGTACCGTTCTGCACATCTCCCTCATCTTGGCCATCAGCAAACACCTTGCTTCTTTCCTTCTGCATGTTCCAGAATCTGGACCATCCTCTCCAACCATCAGCTGCCTCCTCAGCACCAGACCACTCTCAGGTGCCTTTCCAATCCAGGACATGGTCCTACTGCCTCTCCTACCCAATCCTCCCCAAGGCCACCCGGTCAGGACATGGTCCCCTGCTCCCACATCTCCCCGTTGAGGCCAACATCCAACATTGCTCAACTTGTAAATGACCTGTGGCTTCCCAGCACACTAAGAAGTGCCTCTGGATGCACCCCATAGGAACCCCAGTCCCCCTGCCCCTGGCCAGTTCTCTGAAGCCTGGTTCTCACCTGTTCCAGCCAACCTTGTCTCCTCTGTCCCTCCACTCCTCAGCCTTCATGCCAGCTCATCTGTCCCCTGGGACTCTGCCCTGACATTCCACATTCTAGTTGAGTGTCCCCTCACCCTGTCTTAGGAAGCCCTCCCTGTTAGACACAATGACTCCATGCTGTCTTCTTGTTCTTCATTTTTTATAACCTTTCAGGATTTAAACTGGGATGCATGGGGTCAGGGTGGGGTGCATGGATTCTCGGGGCTGTGTGACCCTTCTAGACTTTCCTCATTCCCATTCCAGAGTGTCAGGTTTGCCTGGATCAGAATGGACTAGGTCGGCATGGCAGTGTAAGAGCCTCTGACTTTCGGCATCGCCATGTGCCCAGGCCTTTCCCTTGATCGCGGTGCAACCGCTGCTGTCTCCTGCTAAGTGATCACTCCCTGTCCCTGTGGGCTTCTCTCCTGAGATAGGACCACCAGATACGGGGTCAGAAAGGTCCTGCCTCTGAAGGGGCTGCTCTCCCCTCTGTCCGTGGCTTTCTTTCCCTCACATCTTTGGGAATGTTGCCCTGAGAAACTGGTTTGGGAGCTGTGAGACTTTCCCCTTACTTTATGCAACTACTCCCACTGTCCTAAATAAGCAGCTTCAGTGATGCATCAGCCCTTCGGGGTCAGGAGCCCGCCTCCAGAGCACTTCTGCTCCCTTCCGGGCTTGGTGGAGGCTTCAGGAAGAAGCGTCAAGGCTTCCGAGCTGCCAAGCCCACGCCCCGAACTTTCACCCTGGGCCTGTGACCCTGCGAGGGAGGAGAGGCCAGCCTGTCCTTGAGCCTGTGTGCTCTGGCCAGCAGAGAGAGCACTTTAAAATGTCTTCTTGAAGCTCTCAGCATTGAGGAACTGCGAGCGCCCACAGGCATAGCCTGGGGTCCTGTCCTCGCTGGATACATTGGGGGGACAGCAGTGGGTTGGTGTTCTTGCAGCTGAGTCTGGGTCAGGGTACAGAGAGGACCCAGGTTTTGCCCTTGTCCACGCCATGGGGCTCTGGGTGTTAATAATGAGTGCCCCCATCTGGCCCAACCACTTTTGATTATAGAAGAGGAATGGTGGTCCAGTCCTGGGGAGTTAGACCAGGAGTCCAGATGTCTAGAGGGGCACCCTGGGCCTTTCCCTTCAGGACTCAGGAGGAATGGACCGTGCTGTGGTTTCCTTGGCTTGGTGTATTTTCCCCAGAAAGAATTCCACGTGCAGCTCCCCAGCCCAGCATAGCTGCATTTGGCTGTAGCCCTGGAGCTAATGGCTGAGGGAGGTGCAGTTGTAGGACAGTCCGTGTTGTTCTTGGGCAGGGTCCCTGGGTGGGAGCTGGTGCTTTTCCCACACTCAGAGCTGACCGTGGGATCCGGAAGCTGACTGGTGGCCCCAAGCCAGATGGAGAGCCTGGGCTGGCTCTGCGTCCTTGCTGGCTAGAGAGACCATCCACCCAGCACTGTAAGGGAACTGCCCAGCAAGCACAGCTTTCCTGAGGACAGCTTATGGGTATTTCAAAGTGTTAGATGCTACTTCCTGCAGGGACAATATGGAAACACTTCAGTCACAGTAAAAGGAGATTCTTTTGTCTCTCTCTCCTTTCATCCAGAGAGAGAGACACAAAAAGTTGCCTCCCCACAAGCCCCAGTCCTGAGCCTTACTGGATTCTACCTTCTGCCTCCTAGTTTTCTATGGACTCAAAAGACAGGTGTTTATGGGGATCTTTAGGGTGACCTCATACATAGTCATCCAGCCAGCAGGTTGTGGTAGGCCAATCAGACACTGAAGTCACTTGGTGAGGTGGCTCCAGGATCCCCATCCCCTTAGCCTCCTTGGAGCTGGACCTCCAGCATCCACACTGCCATGGCAGATACAGACCTTGGCTCAGGGACCACATGGGTCTTCGGCAGCTTTGTGTGCCATCTGTGAGTTGTACTCTGACATGGCTGCCTCCATGAATCCCCTGCCTTCTGTGAGGGTGCCTTTATCATCCATGTTCACCCCTGGGGAAACTGAGGCTAAGAGCTCAGTAATTTGACCAAGGCCACACAGCCAGCAGATGAGAGTGGGACTTGGAGGTACCCATGTGCCAAGCCTGAGTCCTGTCTGCTGCATGGTTTCTAACATTCCCCTTCATGTCCAGCGATACTGAGTCAGGCCTGATCCATGATAGCAGCAGGAGACAGTTATGGAGCTATGAGGACCACCTCCCTGGGGAGGCTGTGGAATCTGGGGCCCTCAAGGCAAGGAAGGTTTTGGGGTGAAGGGATCCCAGGGCAGCAGAACCTGCCTAGGCCTGGTGGGTTGTGTGTAAATGAGCATCCAACACTTAGTGTACCCTCAGCCATAGCCTCCCTGGTTTGCCTGGCATGGGAGAGTTCTAGACACCCTGAGGGGGGTCCTGATGCAGCAGGGTCCTGGAGAGTAATGTGACGGGAAGGAGGCCCGGTGTGGGGGTCCTTAGGTAAGGAGAGCAGGTGCTCACATGGATAAGGCTCAGCTTCTGGGGCTCTATGAGTAATTAAACACAACGTTCCCCCCCATCCCTTGCATTGGAAGCAGACCTTAGTATAAGAAGCATGGGCCTGGGACCTGAATGTCACTGTGGGCCTAAGCAGGATACCAGCCTCTCTAGGCTGCAGGTGTTTGGAGAGAGGTGTTGAAGTCTGGGGTCTGGGTCCCCTAGTTTCCACCTCTCTCTGAGCTTCAGCAGGAATAGGATGGGAGAGAGCACTGAGTTGGGACAGAGGGGACATTAGTTAGGAAGGGTGGGATGGGGCTGAGGACCTGGAGGTTTGCCCATGATCCAGGGACCATCCTGGATCCTGGGTTTGATGACTGACCAGGTAAGATGGGAAGGAAGGGTTGAGGAGGGAGTGGGGTTAGGGCAGGGGTGCCAGGGTGGGATTTGCCTACTCAGAAAGATCCTCCAGGATGTGGTAAAAGCCTGTGGCTCTTAGTTGAGTGAGGGCTCTGTAGGTTCTCACCAGGATCCACCTTAGAGTTTATGGGGTCATGGGTACTGTGAGGAGGGCAAAAGAGCCTCCATGAAGCACCTCTGCAATGACCCATGTGAGCCAAGGTGCTGGCTGACAAAGTGCTTCCATTACACAACCACTTCCATTGTAACCATGCAGCTGGGCAGGGATTGTGTTGCCATGACCACTTTATAGACAGGGAAACTGAGGCTCACAAGGAGACTATAGCTAAGGCTCAGAAGGAGACTATAGGAGCTTTTCTGGGTGTGGCAGAGCTGGGGTTTGCAGCCGTGACTTCCAACTTTGCATGAAACTATCTGCAATACATGGATCCATGTGGGTGCATCAGTGTCTGTGTGAGAGTGTGTGTGCAGTGATATGCTTCACTCACACACTCTGTGCCTGTTGTGTCGGGGACAATTGCTTGAAAGCAATGAACTCTGAGGCAGCTTGGCCAAGGCTAAGCTCCATCGTCCCACCCCAGGGCAACATTGGCTAGGCTATAGTCCTCAATATTCAGTGCCACTGCTCTCTCATGAGCAGTGGACATTGTTCTTGTCCCTGTGGTTTGCACGCTGTCCCTGGGCATGCTTAGGAAGGGTTTTCAAGGCTTGCTTCTCACTGGAAGGGGTATGTCTGGGATTTCACCCCCAGAGGAGACAGGAAGGCAAGGAAGAGGAGGGATGGGCAGTGTGGGTCCCCTGTGTGTGTCTCTCCTAGGCTCACATGGTCCTGCTGTGGAGGGGGAATGTCCATGTGGACCACGCATCCAGATTTTACAGAACTCAGAGTTTATGTAATTCTTTGCAGAAACAGAAAAAGAAGAAAAGGCATGCCATTGGGCACACTTACATCTGGCTCAAAGTTTCTACCAACTTGTCACTTTAAAAAAAAAATCGTGGGCAAACAGCAACGAATAGCCAAACCCATCTCCACCCTCATACAGGGAGGAAGTAAGAGGTCACCTCTGGCAGGTTTCCTGGAGCTGCCCAGCCCTCTGCCTAGTAGTGGCTCCTGAAAGATGCCCACGATGTGTCTGGCAGAAGGGATGGACACCAGCCCACCTGGGCAGTCCTGGCAGAAGCCTTCTCACCCACCTCGAGCAGGGCATTGTGCTCACCACCTCAGGGAGTTCCGTGCTCTGCATCTTGCTGGGGTGGGTCTCCTACCCTCCTGGGTGAGGTGGGGCTGTCTGCTCTTCTGGGCTGGTGTTCCCTCTAATAGTGGGCAGAGTACAGGGTTGTTCTGCTGGCCCATGTCTGTCTCCCGAGCAGCCCTTCCCAGCCTCTCAGAAAGCAGACATGGAGGCCACTGGATGGACTCCCCAATGGCTGCTGCTGCAGTCTCCCCAGGGACCCCTCCTTCATTCCTCCTGCTGCTCTGCTGTTAGCCCTGAAGGCCACCATCCTGCATACACATTCGTTGAGCTTTGCCGTGTACTGGCTTGATGCCCAGTGTGGGCACCTGGAGATGGGCAGTAGCCTGCCTTAGGCCTCCATGACTTTGTGTGGGACGAGTGAAGACACTGGAGAGTCAGGGGTCAGGTGGGGCCTTCCGTGCCTGGGACTGGGGGCCTGTGCAGTGCTCACAAACCAGGTGCCCCACCAGCCCTGGTAGGGTCATTGCCATGTGTGCTCCAGGACAGTCTCGTGGACAATGGACGTGTGGAGATATATTCAGCCAGTGGGTCTGTGGGAACAGCAGGTGTCAGGCCTTGGAGGGGGTAGTAGGAGGAAGGTGCAGACAGTGACCCCACCTTGACTCTCTCCTGCCCTATATTTGGGTCAAAGGAAGGTGATGAACTCAGGGATAGCGCCAGAAATCCTATGTCAGCTCTGAATGAATGGGCTACTGGCAGACATGACACTTGTCCTCTCCTGGCAGACTGGCCTCATATGGCCTGAGAGGTCTCCAGAGAAGCATCAGGTCAGGGAAGCTGTGACAGGTTTCATACAACTCAGCAAGTGTTCCCCTGGAGCACTACCAGGCCACAGGGGGGTTGTAGCTTTATTCTGTCCCATGGGTCATGTCTGGTGGGGACACACACCAGCAGACAGAGAGCCTGTAGGGAGATGAGGTTGGGCTTTGGGGCAAGACTTGAGCCAGGCAGTGAGTCCAGCAAACTCAAGGCATCTGCAATTTGAAATCTGACAATGAGCTGTTGTCCCATGGCCACACTGGGGCCTGGGACACCCAGGGGCAGTGTGGACACTGCCTCTCACCTTCTCATCTTGTGCAGGACTGACCAGTGGGCCCAGGCCTGGCCAGATGGAGGAATCTGGCTAGGTGTGGAAAATGGGTGCCTAGGAACTTGGGTGGCCTTTCAAGAGACTGCACCACTCATGCCATGTCAGGCTGCTCCCCCCGCCCCCTTGCCCCTTGTTTGAGAAGGGAGTTAATCTGGATGGGCCTTGCTGACCCAGGAAATGGCAGTGTCTGCACAGGGACTTGTGTATGTGTCCCACAGATATTTGAGCACCTACTGCATACAGGCCCTGTGCTAGGCTTCAAGGCAAGGCAAGTGCCAGCCCAGGGGCTGTTCCTGAGGGGTTCACAGGGTGCTGTGAGATCACACAGTAAGAGAGGGAGACTGGGGGCCTGGGGCAGGTTGATGTCCTCAATGCCAAAGGGATACCTGTGGGAGGCTGGGAGGAGGGGGTGTTGCAGCCCTCGGGACTTCCTTGAGAATAAAAACAGCAAACACCATTTGGAGAATGTTTTTGGTTTATGCAACACATGTATAGCCAGAGTCCCTGGGCACCCCACTGGCCCCCAAGATGGACTTTGCTGGTCCCAGCAGACCAATGGGCACTGGTCTCTGGGGGAAGGAGCTTGAGGACATCTCCTTGAATTGTCTCAACATCCCTATGAGGCAGGCATGAGCGCTCTGTCCTATAGATCAGGAAGCCAAGCCTCCCACAGGTGGAGGCCACTCACCACGCAGGCCTCTGGTTCACCCCTGCTGCTTCACACACCCACAGCCACTCCAGACCCCTCAGAGCAGTTCCTGAGGCTTTGCTTAGCATGATTTTCTCTCCCAAGACATCTGCCCAGGACAGGGTGGTCAAGAATCTGAGAGAACAGGGTCCTGGTGGTGGACCTATTGGAAGGACAGCTCTGAACTGCAGGAAGCCCAGTGGACGGTGGCCAAAGCCTAGACTCCTCCCCAGAAAAGTCCAGACATCTATGTCTTTGGAGCCACAAGTTGAGCTGTGACCTGGATGAGCAAAGGTGGCTGTGGGAGAGACCCAGCCTCCAATGCCAAGCTGTTGATAAGAGCGATGGGCCTGTTTAATGACCGCCTCTTCACCCTCCCCTCTGCTCCTGCCATGGCTCACAGTTGGGGCATTCAGCATGGCCTGGCTCCCCCAGGCCCTAGGTAGCTTCGTAGCAGGGTGCCTGAGGGGTGGACCTGGCTTGGCGGGTGGCAGGGGGGTACACTTCTGTTTTTTCCAGTCCCTTAGAGACATCTGCGAGGGCCAAGCTGCACAGCGGCGATGTGGAGACAGTGTGTGCTCTTTGGGTCAGAGGCACCTGGCTTTGAAAACCAGCTCTGCTCCTTCCCAGCCTCCCTTCTCAAGAGCCTCAGTTTCTCATTTGTGTCATGGGGATGGGGACAGCACCCACCTCATAGGGTCCCTGTGGAATGTAGGAGTGCCCTGGGTGCGGCCAGCCCTTGCAGGCTCTGGGCTGTGGCGGCCAGGGTCACGGATGCTCCCCAGAGGGGGAGGACGTGTGTGTCTCTTTCCACACAAAGCGCTGGCAGTGCTGCAGGGCGTCACACAGCTTGGCAGCCTCCTGGCTCTTGCACCAGAAGCTGGGGCCCAGGATGCACTGGTCGGTGCCCAGCAGTGGGGTTCTGGGGCCGTGGCAGGCCCCCATCTTCTTGCACACCGCTGTGGGGTCCATCATGACCTTGAGGCTCTCAATGAGCACAGGCTGGTACTGGGTGACGAAGTGGTTACATTGTGTCACGTATGGTAACGGCAAGATGCTGCAGCCACCCTTGAAAGCCATCAGGATGTCCCGCCTCGTGCTCTTGCGCTCCAGGTTCTGGGCAGACAATCCAAGCAGCCTCTTGCAGCCACTGCAGAAGGTACCCTGGTTCTCCTCATCCTGCAGCGGGGACGGCACAGTGGCAGGGACCTTCAGCAAGGACCGGGCTTGCCTTCGCCTGCTACAGAGCCGAATGGTCGTGCACACTTTTTCTGGAGTGACTCTGGAAACCAGCTCCACCAAAGAGGGGCTGTAGGTATCCACCAAGGTGATGCACTTCTGGACCAGAGAAGCAGGCATTATTGAACACACACGCTCCAGAGCGTGGCTGATGATGACCTCGGTGCTGTTGGCCATGAGCCACCGGTCCAGCTCCTGGACCACATCCAGGCACACCTCACAGGTCAGGCCGGACTGCATCTGGATCTCGCTCTTCCTCGGCAGCCCCAACTCCAGGGAGGGGACCCCCTCCACAGCAGCCACTTGAGCCAACCAGTGGGCAGGTCCCTTCTGCTCCTCACAGAAGCCCCCCTTCCCACAGACCTCCTGCGGGGGGAGAAGCTGCAGTGTTTGCTCTGCCGGGGTTAGAAGCTGGTGGATGTAGTTCTTACAGAGGACAGTCAGGCCAGGCCCCAGGGACTCACACTGCTCCTGGACGTTCACCTCGGCCAAGGTCAAGTTGGACCTCAGAGCACTGTGGAGCTGCGAGATCAGCCGGATACAGTCTTGGCACACAGCACCCCCAGGCATCTGTGGAGGATGGAAACTGAGGGCTCCATTGGTCATAAATGGAGCTACTGCCTCAGATGCAAATTCCTGGGACAGGGGTCCCCCGGGGGCGGCCAGATTCTTCTGTAGTGTCTCACAGAGTGTGAGCGAGGTGCACACCAGTGCCGGGGTGCTGCCTTGGGCTCCGCGAAGCATGCTTAGGACGACCAGGCTGTGGGTCTGCACCATCCACTTGCATCTGGCTGAAGACTCCTGGCCAGGAAGCCATTCACAGGTTTTCGTCACTGATGCTAGGATGTCAGAGTCTGTGGCATCAGGGTTCAGCCCGTTCCCAGCAGCGGCCATCACATCCTGGCACATGGCACAGTGCAGTGACCTGGCAGTGGGCTTGCTCCAGACGGCCCTTTGGCAGTGCTCCACAGCCCCGCACCTTACAGCTGCCTGCAGGTCCTGGCACCACACCTCGGAGCCCTTGGCACACTCCTGGGGGCCCGAGACAGGGCTGGCCGTGGCCCCCAGAAGGCTGGGTAGGAGAATCAGGGCACACAGCATGCTGTGTGCTAACTTGTGTTTCCAGTGCTTCTGGCTGGCTGGCTGCTGCTATAAGCCTAGCTCTCCTGCCTGGCCCCCCAGCAGAAGCAGCAGGGTGCCCGCCTCCTGACACTCCCCATACTGACTCAGAGCCCCACCCCAGGTGCCCTACAGCAGCCTCCCTGGCTTCTGCCTCTGCGTTTGCTCTGCAGTGCCCTCTACTCAGAACACTGTTCCTCTTCCTCCTGTCCTGAAGAAACTCTTCTTTGTAAGCCTAGCTTGTATCTGAATGAAACTCAGCTCCCAGGCCCCTTTCCAGAAAGCCCTCCTGGCCCCTGGCCTGGCTCATCCTCCATGGGCTCTCTCAGCTCCTGCGATGTCTTTCCCATCTCGCACTGCCCAGTCCTTTCCAGACGTGCTTGTGTGGGCCAGACCCCTCTGAGAATGGGACTCCAGGGAGAATATTCTGCCCTGTTTTTGGAGGTACTAAGAGGCATTCCACCCTGTGTTTCCCCGAGGATGGAGAGAATGTCCAAAACAGCCGGTTCCTAACATGGCCTCACCGCTGTGTGCCCGCTGTGGGTGCTGCTCCTGCGTATTGGACCCAGTGGTTTCACTGTTCAGGGGTCAGGCTGAGCCTTGTCTTTGTCTGTGAAATGAGTGGACCCTTGACCTCACAGTGTCCTTATGAGGACTGCTGCACGCTGAGCTCTGGACCTGGTCAGCTTCTTCATTCTGGAAACTTCTATCAAAGGCCAAGTATGGGCTGGTCCCCAGTAGACATGCATTAAATTTTTGCTGCCGGTACACATGCCCAAGAGGGTTTGTTTTATGCTTGTGTCATATGTTATCCTTACTTTTAATTCCTTAGTTTTGAAATCGCTGTTAGGCAAGTGCGTAGGCACAGGGAAAACACACACAGGTGTTTTGAGCCTCGTCCTGTTCATTCCATGGAGCCAGCCTCGCCTGTGCCTGATTGCCACAGAGTTTACTACCTCCACTGGACACTCCCAGGGAATGGACAGCTGAGGGGCCCAATGGTAGGGGCTCCACTGGCCCTCTGCATGCCTTGGTGGTATCGCCCCACATATGGGCGGCATGGCTCAGGTCCCTGGGCTCTGGGTGCCAGAGGAACCTGCTTCCCAGATATGTGGAGTGCTGCCTTGCAACAGCCTCTTGCAGAAGGCAGCCTGACACCTCCACCCTCCTTCCTGGCGGCTAGGTTGCAAAGAGAATAAGGAATCAGGCTTGCTGAGGCCTCTAAATGACTTCAAGGACTCTGGTTCCCTGGGGCCAGGGGAGGAGACAGGCTTGGGGAAGAGGTGAGGCTCTGTTCTCTCAGCTCTGGCCAGCTCGGTGAGTTCCTTCACAGAGGTGGGACTGGTGACCTGGCGCCATATCTAGATTTGGCTGAAACAGGCCTGGCTGATTCACTCCCACAAGCTCATTACCGGCTGCCCATGTTGACAGAGGAGCACCCACTCCTCTGGGACCAGGGCACAGGCGAAAACTCGCAGAAGGCCCTGCCCTGGGGGGGGTCAACATGCCATGGCCTGGCAGCCCCTGGGCCTCCAGCTTATAGCCTCTCCATCCAGCCCCCATGTTATTCCACAGACTCCCCGCACAGAGGCCTGGAATGTTCCGTCCTTCCCACCCTCTGAGCCTGACACAATGGCCGCTTATTAAGTGCTTCTTTAGCCCAACATACTTCTGTAAGAGTCACCCTTGTGGCTGTGTGGGGGCAGATGCAGGATTCCACGGGGTGTCAACATAGCACAGCTGACTTCTCCGTGCTGCTCTGGATGGGCGTGGGGTCATTTGCAGCATGGGGCTCCTGTGGCTCTTGCTCTGAATGTCCCTGGTGAACCATCTTCCCTTCTCTGCTGGGTCCATCCTGAGGATCGGAACTGCTGGGTTTAGTACAGCTGGAGTGGGCTGTGACACGGTTTTCCCAAGCGGTGGGCAGGTTCCAGTCTCCAGGCGGTGCTGGAGGGACCTGACTGTCCACAGCAGCTTTGTTTGAGGGGTGGCATTTTCTCCACACCAGAAGCCATTCTCTGCTCCCAGCTGTGCATCCTGAAACTCAAGTCAGTTCTGACACTCATGAGCAGCTTTCAGGAAGAGTAACAGGTCGAGGGTACAGACCTAAAGCCCAGCCCCCACTCAGACCACTCCCAAGCCCAGGTCTCCACCTTCACTTCTGACTGAGCAAGCTGTAAACTGGGAGTCCCCTCTTCAGATATGGTCGTTTGTGGAATGGCTCACAGACCTCAGGAAGGTTCTTTATTACAGTCACCAGTTTCCTGTACAGGACATACACAGCTCAGGAACAGCAAAGGGGAAGATGGAGAGAGTGAGGTATACAGATCAGGGGCGACCACACTTCAGCCTCTGCATGAGTTGACCAACCCACAATCTCCAGATCTTGTCCAAGCATTTCACAGAGTTTTACCTCCAGGACCCCATAGTGCTCCTGTCCTTCTGGTGACCAGCTCTATCCTGAGGCCATCAGGGACCCCAGCCCAAGACACCTCATTAGCATAAACTCAGGTGCTATCTAAAGGGCTCATTACAGATGTGAGTGACAAACTAGCCATTCAGGATTTTAGGATGTCTGTGCCAGGAACTGGATAAAACTGGATATTTTTCTCCTTATTCCAGGTGTGGGGTTATGTTTTAATTTTATAGAATTTCTAACTTAGAAGACAGTTGCAAAGAATTCTGTGCACCCTTTTCCCAGATGCATTTGTTTTTATTGTCCTCCTCCCTTCTATATTTGCATCCATCCCTCCCTCCATTCCTTCGTCCACACACCCACTGACCTATGTATCTCCCTAAGTACCTGTGTGTCTAGCTGTATCATCATCTACCTATCTGTCTGTCTGTCCACATCCATACATGTCTGCATGCAGTCTTTCATAACCCAGCCAGTGTAGGTGGAATCCTGTGTCCTTTGCTCCATTCTTCTGTGTGTGTTCCCTAAAGACAAGGGCATTCTGTCTGCTAACCACAGTGTATTTATCAAAATCCAGAACTGTAATGTTGACACAATACTGGTCACCCACACTGTGCCCAGGCTTTCCTGCCCTATGCTGGCAGCTTATCTCTCAGGCTCAGCTCCCACCCTGTCCCGTCACACTGTGTGCTCGCTGCTCACGTCTCCTTAGTCACGTCCACCTGGAGCCCTTGCAATCTCGCTTGTCTTTTGTAGTGCTGGGGCACAGGCCAGTTGCTCTGCTGAGTGAACGGCCCTCAGTCTGGGTCTGTCTGGTGATTCCTCAAGTTCACAGTCAGGTCCAGGCTGTGCCCTGAGGTGGGAATCCTGCAGCACTACCCCCAGTCCTCTTGGTGTCAGATCCAGAGGCACTTGATCCTGGCTTACGCAGTACCGGTCATCTTCTGTCACTTGGTCAAGATCTGCCCCTTTTCTCCTCTGTAGAGTTACTGTTCCCCCCTTATAATTACTAAGTAATATTTATAGAGAGCGTGTAATATCCTCATTCACTAATTCCTTTCCAATCCCATCTTTCTTCTTTTTATTGATTTGCATTTTTCTTTTTAAAAGGAGCTTCTGTCCCGTTCCTTTCCTAAAAGACTCTTGAATTTCTACTTTTTATTCTTAAATCTTACTTATTATTTTAATTGAACTTGTAGGTTATATTCCTCTACCATCACTGTTTGCTTTTAATACCTAACTCCTTCCAGCTTTGGTCTGTGGGAGCCACTGTGAGCTGCCCCGGGTCTCCCTGGCGTGTCCTATCATTCATCGGACCTTCCTTCCTCCTAGCTGAACTTGTGTTTTCCTGAGCCAGCCCTGGACTTGGCCGGCAGGCCAAGGAAAATAGCTTTAAAACCAGATCTGTACATGATGTTACTCATGCTTACTGTGCTGCCGTCACTTCTAGACCCTCGTTGAACAAGAGCAGTGACAGCCAGGTTTTGCCACTGAGCAAGGCAGGTGGTTCAGCTTCTCCCGGAGCTCTGTGCAGACCTTCACCTCCATGGCACCACTGGCCGCCTTGCGGGAAGGCACACAGTACTGCTTGTTCGCTGGTCCTCCTGTCCTGGTTTGAGGGCAGGTAACCGAGCTACCTGCCTCCAGCCCAGCCCCAGCCCAGCAGGCCTGCCCAAGTGTCTTGTAGAATATGGGGCTGTAGCCACACTGACCTATTTGTCTTCTGTCCCTTCACCTGTCATCCTGACCTGTCCCCTGTCCCTCCCGGATGAGCACAGCCTCATCTTGCATGGTTACCCTGTGCAGCCCCTGGCTCCAACATGGTCACAGTCGGGGTGCCAGGGGTGAGGACAGCAGCATACTGTTTTGGGGGCATAGCTCCACCCACAGCATGGCTTCTGGGCACTGGGGACCTTGGCCATAAACGGGCACTATGGTTCAGATCTAGCCTTGGTCCTGGGAAGCCTGGAGGCCCTGTGATAGGGAGTGGAGGTCAGGCATAGGCCCCCAGGGATTGTGGAGCACCTGAGATCTCCTTCGTACATGGTGAGTCCTGCACAATTGAGTCCTTCTCTTGCACACTGCCCAGGCCTGGCAGGCAGGAGCTGTGACAGACAGCCTGCACTTGAGTCCTCACCAGCTGGAAACCCTGGGAGGCACAAGCTTTAGTTACAGCCATCCAATTCCAGACCCAGGAGCCCCATCTGGCTGTGAAGGTGTAGGAAGTGGTGAGGCCAGGGCAGGTGACGGGAGATCACAGAAGCCAAGAAGCCTGAGGAGCTGAGACTCAGGACTTCAGGTCCTCCAAGCCAGAGACCTGCCATGTGGAGTTCTGTCTTAGCACCTTGCTGTTTCAGGGGCAAGCACAGGTTCCCAACACTGGTTAAGTGTCACCGGCATGCCAGCACTAGGGTAGCTGTGCCTCTTTCCTTTTGAGTCTCAGTCCTCCCAGTGTATTTGAAAGCTCCCCTGGGCACTTCCCATGGGCCACCTCCCCTGCCTGGCTGCAGTGGCATATCTGAGATCTCCACAAGCTCCATGGCCACCCACCCTTGAAGCACTGGGCCAGCTAGGAGAGCCTCGCCCACAGGTAAAGTAGGTTGTCTCCTGCCCTGGAGCGGAGGGAGAAGCTGGAGAAACCGGCAAAGTCCCTCTTTCTGTTGTTGGACAAGGGAAAATAAGAGTAGAGAGCCGGAAAGTGGTTTCTATTGTTTTGTTTGCAGGCATGTATCCAGCAAGTATTTACTGAGCACCTATTGTGTGCCCTGGACTGTTGTAAACACTGGGAACACTGGGGTTAACAAAACAGAAACCTTGAGCTCCTGGAACTCACATTCTAGGTAGGAAGCTGAAACTAAGCTAACTTACAGTAAGTTCGCTTAACTTACATTAAGTTAGTTAACTAACATTAAGTTGATAGCACAGAAAAAAGTGATGAGTGAGGTAGAGAGAGAGTCTGTAGGTTTTGAGGGGGTTGGGATGGTCAGGAGCGTGTGTGACCAGGGAAGGCCTTGGTGACTCAACAGTATTTGAGTGGACAGTATTTGTAGAAGGTGTCTGGTTCTAAGCAGAGAGGCCAACATGGGCAAAGGTCCAGTGACAGGTGGGTGCAGGAGTGGCACAGAGCAGAAGGAAACAGGATTAAAAGGACCACATGCTGAGGACACTGGCTGGTCCTCTAAGGGAAGGGGGGGTTTTAAGCAGAGGAGTGACATGACCCGTCAGTCAGTCTGGGGCAAGGACAGAAGCAGGGAGGGCTGGTGTGGAGGAGTCAGATGTAACTGCAGCGGTCTGGGGGTGGGGGGAAGCCATGGGGATGATGGTGGTGGTGGTGACCTTGGATTTCAAATCTACTTCAAGCTAGAGAGGCCATGTTTGCTGGTGGAATGTGAGAGAAATGGGAACATCTGAGTTATAGGGAGACAGCAGGGGGAAAGGACCCAGGCAGAGAGCTGTCGGGCTGTCATTGTGAAACCCAGAGGAGAGGCAGGTGCCTGATGTGGGGCGAAGTGTGGAGGGAGGGCAGGGAGGCACAGAGACTGGGACCATCGCTATGGGCCATAAGAGAGGAAGGGGACAAACAGAAGCCCAAGCTCGCGTCATGGGGCAGCTGGCTCTCCCTCAGCGTAGGATTTGGTCACTGGGCTAGGGAGGAAGTGAGGACCTCAAGATGGACATGGTGAGGGTGACAGCCTGGAGGACAGCCTCCAAGAGGCACCTTGGGGACGGAGAGTTGGGTTTCAGTGGGGACAGGAAGTATGGTGGTCACAGCCTCCAGATAGCATTTGGGTTCTGAGGTCAGTGATATTCAGGGGAAGTGGCAGGGCGGGCAGCAGATGAAGGAGCTGAGAAGGAAGGGAGGCCCAGAGGAGGACGGGACTGCAGCCTGGCACAGGGTAAAGTGAGTGCTTGGCCTTCCTAGGCCCTGGCCACCTGGCGAGTGGAGGAAGGTGTAGATGCAGCAGCTAAGCCTGGCGTGGGGAGAGCAGGCCGGAAGCTCCAGATGGACCCTCTGGCCTTGTCCAGAAGCTGGCTGAGAGGCAGGAGAGGGGAAGGCAGGGGAGTTTCAGTGAAGCCTTTCTCTAAGTTACGTTGCTTAGGATGCAGTGGCCCTGAACCAGGCCCTTACCTGTCTGACTGCCCTTTTGTGCTTGTATCAGGGTCATGTAGACTGAGCCCCACGTTGAGGTGTCCAAGGTTGAATGTCGTGAAACACAGGACCCTGTATGGGTCCAGAAATGACCTGGTTTGAGCTGCCACCCAGGGGCCTGTTCACAGGCACTCTCTCAGCTGACCCTGGGGGACAAGCCAGGGGCAAAGCCCCTCTGTGTCCTTTGTCTGCTCATGGCCTCTTGGGAACCCAAGGCCTGCCTCAGGCTCTCTTTCCTTTGTCCATTTCTTTCCCTTCTCCTCCTTCCATCCCTTCCTTTCTTTCCTTCTTCCTCTGTTTTCCCCTCTTTCCTTAAAGCCCATGGGAGAGGACAGACTGGAGGTAAAGATGGGAAGACGAAGGAGGCAGAGGAGGGAAGGCAGGGAGAGGTTAGTGTCCGGACACAGCTGAGCGATGCTCAGAGAGTCCTGGCCAACCTGTGGGCTGTGGTGACTTTCAGCTTCCCTCAGCCCCATCCTCCCAAAGTGGCCTAGGCAGCATGGAAAGTGGACCCTTAACACCAGCAGGAGTCCATGCCCTGTCCTGGGACTGCTGTGACCAACCACAGATACTGCTTCAACTAGAAATTTCACTGTCTCAGTTCTGGAGGCTGCACACTGTGATCAAGGTGACCCTGGGCTGGCAGCTCCTGAGGCCACGGGGAGCTCTGCTCCAGATCTCCGTCCTGGTTTCAGGTGGGAGCTGGAATGCTTAGTTCTCAGCTTGCTGCTGCATCACTCTGAGCTCTGCCCATCTTCACACGGCCTCCTCCTGTGTGTCTGTGCATCCAGACTTCCCTATTTCTAAGCACACCAGTCACTTTGAATTGGAGGCTCACCCTTCTCCATCTGACATCTTCTGAACTCATTACATCTGCCATTCTAAGGCACTTCAAAGTATGTCCCTGGGGACACACTTCAGCCTGTCATGGTCATGATTGGTGAATATGTAGTGTGTGTGCCAGGGATGCCACAGGACTTCTCTGATCAGCTCAGGATACTGGGGCCACTGCTCAGGGGTCGCTTCTGCAGCTGGCTTCCTCTGCACCCTCAGGAGGAATGGAGCTCCCTCCTCTACTCCAGTTTGGCACTGAACAGTCCTATGGGGGTGATGTCTGCTTCTCCTAACGTAGGGGTCCAGGCCCATGAGTGTGGGGGCCTCACCTCCTTTGTGTCCCTGTGCCTTGCACACATGGGGTGAGCGTAACAGGCATGGCTGTGGCCATTGTGTGGACACTATGGCGGGGCAAACCCAGGAGGTGCAGATCAGGGTCATGTCCTTTCTGTAAACTGCCAAGATGTTTGAATGGAAGACTATAGGGTTAGCACTGTTTCCCACCAGGGAAACTGAGGAGTGACCTAGGCTGTGACTGCTAATCACAGGACAAAGGTTTCCCTAACCCTCAGTCAGGCTATCTTTGAGGCCTGGCAGGACGGGCCTCCCTGGCATGTAGGAGCCTTTCACTTTGATTGACATGCACCTTTCTTGGTTACAGAAGAAGGGCCTAGGAGACCCCTTACCTTGCAAGTGGGTTCAGGGCTCACCTGTGACAGTAGATGAGCGACATCCTCTTTGCTTCTGGGACGATGTCCCCAGGGTGTGGAGGTGGACGGTGCTGAGGGCTGGACCACCTGTGAGCAAGTCACACTGCCTGTGCTTTGGTACCTGCCCTTGGCCTGTGAGCCTTGCTGTGGCTGCAGACAGGGTCCTCGTAGAGCCTCAAGGGGGGGTGAAAAGACAAAGACATCCAGCATGTGGGGAAATGTCAATATGGCGCCCACTGTCCTCATTTTCCAGATTGGGATGCTTAGGGACATTCACGCTGGGGTTTAGACCAGCTGGCCTTAGACTCTGTACCCCCGGGACTGCTGTTGTTCTTCCCATAGTGCCGTCCTTTATCCCTGATGTGGTGGTGCTAAGACACGGCGCTCACACCCCACACTGGGGAAGCGCTTTCTCTGCCTGCCTGCTGTGTAAATGGAGGTGCTGAACAAATGTCCGGTGCCATCAGGTTTGGAGAGGACAGAGACCAGACAGGAGGGACTCCATCCAGCCCTCAAGTCTCTCACCGTGACTGAAGCAAGTGTGTCGTCACTCTAACAACACCCTCTGTTCTGGTCCCAAACAGTGGTCAGCCTCCTGGTGCAACAGTGCTCTTTACTAGGACCTAATTTATTAGCTCCTGGTCATGGGACCAGCCTCACAGTGGCTTGTCCTCCCTTTCATTGGTCACTATGACAGGCCAGGGCAACCACTTGTTCTATGAGGCAATACTGGCCCATTTCATTGATAGAAAAGTTGAGGTTTTGAGAGGTTAGACCACTTTTCTCCAGCTAAGCCAGTGTGTGTACGTCACTCGTCCTGTGTCTGTTTCTTCCTTTTCTTTTATTTTGAAACAGGGTCTCGACATGTAGCTCAGGCTGGCCTCAAACTCATAATCGTTCTGCCTCAGCCTCTCAAGTGCTGGGATTACAGGAATGCACTGCCACCCTGGTTTACGTCTGTTATTTTTATTTAGTTTTTAATCCTATTCTGGAAAGTGTTCTATTTTCCAGGGAGGGAGAGACACACACTTCACAAATAAGACCATCCTTGGGAATGTGGCCCTCAAAATTTGGCCATCCAAGAGTCTGTGTCCTCCAGGCTCAGCAGCCAGAGGAAGCAGATCCAGGATAGGATCCTGGCTCTTGCTGCCTGTGCCAACCTCAGCAAAACTGCAGCTAGGCAACAATTCAAGTGACAGGAAACAATGTAACTAACCCTGGACATTCCAAACCTGAGACACAAGTCAGCATTTTACCAGCCTGTTTCAGATCTTTTTTGACAGTATCAGGAATTGAACTCAGAGCCTGATGCTTGCTGGTTTCAGATGCAGCTAGGCATTCCCTCCCCTTCCCCTGCCCTCACTGGTGACTTCAACACTTGCTCAGCTGTCCCATCCCATCAGGTTCCCTTGGCCTGCCACATCTGTCTGCCTCCATAACATTGGGTGCCTTTGTGTCCTCTGCTGTCCACTGCAAGAAGGCTCCTGCTGGGGACCCGCCCTCTTCTCTTCTTCACCGTCCTGTGTTAACAGGTGCTATGCTGACAGGTGGGATTTCATGGTGTGGATACCCAGATTTTTGGTTCCCTTTCCCAAGGGCCCTCGTGGTTTTCTTTCCCAGCGTTTCTGCTGTTACAGTCAGGCCAACCCCACATGGATCCTGGTGCATGTGAACAAGTGAATCGGGGTGTCGCCAGTGTGGTCTCTGGAAGCAGACTATAAGTCAGAATTTGGGGTGTCTGAGTCACTAGCTGTGGCCAAGTTGTGTTCAGAGTCCTGGGCCAGCTGCACCAAGTTCATTAGTCCAAAGGAGGCTTTGCCTTCCCTCCTTCCTTCCTGCCTTCGTCCCTCTTTGCATCCTTTCTTCCTTTGTTCCCTCCCTTCCTTCCTTCCCTCCCTCCTCTATTCCTTCCTTCCTTCTTTCCTACTCTCTCTCCTTTCTTCCTCCCCTCTTCCTCTCCCCCTTCCTTCCCCTCCCTCTTAGCACCTTTTCAGAAGCTCACTGCAAAATTCACAGACTGACAGGATGGGAGACAGGAGCCTTGCTCTGCATCCTGCTTTTGGGTGCGCCTGGGAGAGCCGCAGGTGCACGGCCCCCGTCTCCTGCTGTCGTGTTCCTCTGGAGGTTCAGCCAGCAGAGCTCTCACAGGCGTGCATGCACGCACCACGGGGTGCGGAGTGCAGCAGTAGAAGCTGGGGTGGCCAGTGATGTTCTCAGGAATCCAATCCTCGACCCATGGATCCTGCGCTAAGCCTCTAGTAGCCATGTGGGTGGACCAGCTCTGTGCCAGAACCCGAGGCTTCTGCACACCGTCCTCCACATCACCCTCCTTGCCTGGGTCTGAAGGTCACAGAAAATGAATTCTGGTTTGTGTCTAGCCGTCTCTGACCTGTGGGATACCTCGTTTTTCAGGAATCCACAGCTGCCTCCCTTGACAGCTCCATCAACCAGACACCCTCCCCACCAGACCCCCAGGAGCCACCCTCCCTTTCGGCCAGTTTGTGAGAAGGGCTCTTGTGCCAGGTGGGGACGGGCAGGAACTGGGGAAACATCTGGAAATTCTTGATGCTTGAATTCAGTTAAATAATGCTTGCTGTCTGCCTTTGTCTCCAAACAAGCAAAGAACGGGCTCTGGAGGCATGGGGTATCCACATCTTCCTGTCCACTGTAAGGGCTTCTCTGGAGGATCCTGGATGGGGAAGGGGACCTGAAGGGCTCTTAGGGCTTTGGCTCCAGGTCCTGTTCTACAGAAGATGTGCTCAGGGCCTCCGTTCCTTCACTGTGTCTGCCAGATCTGCTGGATGGTTATTAGGGCCTGCCCACTTCTGACCTTCGAGGTGGGTCAGGTGGTCCGGGCCCCTGGTGGTCCTGCTGGCAGGTGTCCTTTGGACTGTGGGAGGAATAGAGCAACAGGGGAGGATCCCCAGTGTCTCTCTGGAAAGAGCGCAGGAGCCCTGGAGGCTGAGTCCCTGGCACTGTGGGGATCTCAGGGCAGGCCCGTGGCCTGCACTTCCTGTTCTCTGGCTCACTCATGACCTGTGCAGGAAGGCCTCCCACTCCAGCTGAGGCTTCTGCCCTGCCTCACTACTGCAGACGCCTCACCACTGTGTGGGTCCTTAGTGTGGTGACGTCTCCATGTCTGCTTCTCCACACAAGCCCTCAGCCTTCCAGAGCGTTCCTGTCTTGAGCTCCTGAGCCTAGCATGAGGGAGGTGTCATGCTCCAAGAGTGAGTAAGGGAGGGAGGGAGTGAATAAGTGAGTATGTGAGTGAATGAGTGAGTGAGTGAATGAATAAGTGAGTGTGTTGTGTGAATGAAGGAGTCAATGAGCAAGGCAGTGAGTAGTGAGGGACTCAGTGGGGGGAGACGGAGGGAACCTATGAACAGGTGAATGATTGGGTGAATGAATGAACTAGAGATGACAGAATGGGTGAGATCAAGTGAAAGAAAGAGGCATGAATGAGTGAAGTGACCTGAGTCTGGGGAAGGAATCAGCTTGTCTGCTCACAAAGCAGCTGGAGGCCCTGAGGCCCAGCCAAGGCCTCTCTGGGACTGGATTTCCCATCAAGCCATGGGGGTGGTAGTTTCTTGGATCCACCCACTTCACGCTTGACAGATAACCACAGGACTTTCTTATGGGCCCGCCTAGGGCTGGGCACTGGGAATCCCCAGTGGTTAGTCCCATCCCTACCATAGAGACTGCACAGTAGTGATGTGGGGACCCAGGCTTCTGTGTGTCTGATAGCCCTACTGGGTAATATGGGTGCTGTGAATACACGGAGCATGACAAAACTCAGAAGTTGAGATGACATTAGTCCACCAGGCTGCTTGGGAAGACCCTCAGCTGGCACTGTGGCCAGTTTGAGCTTGTCTCTGCAGCCCTGGGAGCCATAGAGGAGTTCAGAGCAGCATACTGGGTTGGCCTGAGTCCCAAACTATCTCACACACTTGGCTATAGGACTTTGGAGGAGTGAGAGAGCCAGAAGAGGCAGGGAGGCACAAAGAGGAGGCTAGAGGCTCTGTCCAGACTCACAAAGAGGCTACAGAGGTGGGGCAGAGGAAGCAGGTGGCCTATGGATGACCTGCACTTTGGTCCCTTTGCCTGCTGCAAGAGGGGAAAGCCTGAAACACAACCCTAAAGACTGTGGTGTGTGTGTGTGTGTGTGTGTGTGTGTGTGTGTGTTGGGGACCATGACTCCCTGTGTCCCCCAGTGGGCCACCCTTGTGGCCTGAGCCTTTAAGAAGCCATGTTCTATCCCCTTGTCCTCTTCCTCTCCTTCTTCTAGATGTGTGGTGTCAGCTGGTGTCCTCTCCCAGCACAGAACCTGGTGGAAACAAATGGCTTTTCCTTGCTGTTAACCTGGCCAGGGGCTGGGCCTTGTTCATCTCTGCCTTAGCAGTCTTAGGGAGCCATGGTAAGGCCCCTGTCACCAGGCGAGGAAGCCAAGGCCCAAGGAAATGCAGAAGCTTTCTCCAAAGCTGCTGGTGACAAATAGGTCCCTCTCCCCACCCCTCCCTCTGCCCCATCAGCCAGATGGGATTGAACCCAGGTCCTCCTTTGAACAACTGCACTCAGGGCAGAAGAGCAGGGGGGCATCTGTGGAGGCAGCCCACAGGATGCTGGGAGCCTGGCCCCCAGCAGGTCACCAGCAGGAAGAGCCCCAGCCTCCCACCGAGGCCCACCTCAATCCAATTTTGAGGCAGGGTTGCTCTCCTGGGCCAAGGGCTTCTGTCCCTCTGGGACCAGTCTCTTTTGATCTTTTGTTTGGCTAAGCCCATTTCCCTGTAGACTGTGTCCCTGAGTCCTTGGAATTGGGACACAGGGTGCTTTCCTAGGAAACTCAAGACTTTGTAAGGGACTACAAAGCGAGGGATGCAAAGCAGGGGATGCTAGGTCCATTGAAGGACCTTTTTCCCCAAACCCCAGAGCCCTAGCGTCCTCCCACACAGTCCTCCAGTGGAACAGACTGAAGGCTGTAACTGGTTTTGTCTGACCCAGTGTCCCAACACCACTCGCAAGGCTGCCCCGCTGTAGTGAGAGGGGTGGGGATATCTGAATCAAGAAAATGTCCCTTAATGCCTCCTCCCAGCAGCCCCTTGGTTCTGAGAATCCAGACCTGCCCCTCTCTCAGCAGGGCAGCACACAGCTTCCTCTGTCACTCCTGGGCAAGGCAGGCAGGGGGCTTGGGGCTCCTGTACATCCAAGCTGGGAACTGAGCCAGCCCAGAGGGCCCTGACCTCTGCCAGCTGCTGGAAGGTGACTGTTCTCACCAGAGGGCTGAGAGCAGTCCCAGGCTGGAGGTGGGTGGGTGGCAGCAGGAAGGGACAGCCCCAGGTTCTAAAGGGCCATAGGAGGTGTGGACTGGAGGAGGTGAGGGGCCTTTGGGATCCAGAGGTGCTGCCACCAAATGGCTGTGTGACCTCCCACAGGTACCTCAGCCTCAGAGCCTCGCCTTCCTCCACCATGGGGGATAGCTAGAGGAGAAGTCAGCAAGGCTCCTGCCACTCTGCATCTGCTGGAGGCTCCCCGCACCTGCCCATTTCCACCTACCCTCTGCATGGACCGACTGTGCAGCCCCAGTGCCCTGGGTTACTGCTGACCCCTACAGAGCCTGGCCCTCCTGCTTGCCTCTTGACTCCTGTCCTTGACCCTACTCCTCTCCCTGCAGTGGAGCCCTCAGTCCTACTGCACATGGCCACTGTCCTCCTCCTAGGAAGAGAGGGAGGGTCCTCTAGAGTCTGTGAGTGCAGGTTGGGCCTGGATATTAAAGGCCCTTCTCAGTTTAACCCATGGGTCTATTTCTTGGGTTCCTCCCAGCCTCTGCCTCCAGCTCTTCCAGGTGAATATGGACTGGCCTTCTGTTTACCTTGGGTCCTTTCCTGAACCTCCACACCCACCCCTGGCTCCTGCCTGGAAGGTTCTCCCTTCCCCTTCCTCTGTGCCTGGAAAATCTAGAATGGTTGCCAAGACTGGGTCAACCTGTTCCTCCAACCACAGAAATGCTTTGACCACCCCTCCCTGCCTCCTGAAGTCCTCTGTTTACCTAGCACCTGGATGGGTGCTCAGGTCACGGCTATCACTGTATCTGTAGAGCCCAGCAGCAGACTTACCTCCTCTGTGCATCCGTGCCCACTGCTGTGAATTGGGTTCACAACAGCGCCTACCTCACAGCGTTGCTGGAAGGATGAGAGGAGTCAGTGTGCACACGGCAGGCCTGGCAGCTCTGGCTTTGATGTGTTAATGGCAGACACATTCCCTTTGCTCAGCTGTTGTAAGCAAGTTCTGCAGGATGGGGGCTCACACAGCAGTTCCTTTTTTGGAGGCTGGAAGTTCAAGATCAGGGTGGGTCGGGGTTGATTCCTCCTGTCATGAGGGGCAAAAGAGAAGTCAGTGTGATCGCCATGCCCAGTACCAGTCGTGGTGGGCATTGCACCCCCAGAGAGGACAAGCCCTGTGCAGTCCTAGGTATCTCAGACTTCCTCATGACAGCTGGGGGACAGAGGAGCCCAGAGATAGGGAGCCACCTGTCCAAGGTGAGCAGCTAATACATGCCGGGGTGGAGTGGGGGTGAGGTTTGCAGGACCCTCCCCTGACCCCAGAGGGTGTGGAGATAATGGCCCTGGGGAGCTGGGCCTCATCTGATGAATAGGAGGCTCTTTGGCTCTTAGCAAAGCTGAGGTCTTGCAAAGTACTTAACGCTCCTTCCTGCTCAACAAATGCACATTGGCTGAGTAAGTAACACACAGTAGGTCTGCAGGTTCTCTGATCCCTTGAGCCTTTCCCTCCTTCAGTCTGAGCATTCCTTCCTTTGACCTGAATCCTGGCCTGTCGTCTGTGTACTTTGGCTTTTGTGCTGGGCGACTGTTCGGAAAGGACACGGAGCCAGGCCTGGGGCAGAGGCTGAGGCCGCAGGTTGGGAAGGAACAATGGTGTCCCGGCCCCAGTGTCTTTCAGCCAGGGCGCCAGGAATGCAGCATGCATGGTGAGCTGACAGATGGGCCGTGGCCATGGGGCTGACTCACATCAGGGACCCCGTCAAAGCCTTTTCCTTTGTCTCCGTCTTTTCCTTGCTCTGCTTTCTCAGCCTCTGGGGAGAGGCCAGGAAGGGAAGCTGGCAGGTCTGTGGGTTTCCAGTGATTTGAGCTGACACCACCTCAGGGTGCTCGGCCTCTGGGGAATGCCACTGGGCTGCCAGCCAAGGACATCTCCCCACATGTAGGCCTCAAGAGGCTGCAGAGCTGGGCCTTTGGCCAGCAGCTGTCTTGGGTAACCCCAAAACCAGCCTGCCTATTGAGTTGGGCTAGTGGTGCCCTGCTCCTTTTAGAGGCAAATAGGTGACACATCATGTTTGCCAAAAATTCCGGGGAGGAAGTTCATTCCAAGAAGAGGGGAAAAGGGAAGAACACATGGGCAGTCCAGGGTCTTGTGAGCACTGCTGTGACCGGCCGGGCAGGGCTTTTGAGGTCCGTGATGGAGGGCTGGGGTGCAGGTGAGGAGACTGTACCCTCTTCTGCAGGTCGTGGGGAGACATTGAACATTGTTGAATAGAAGGCTACCTCTCAGGTGTGGGGACAGGTCCAGTCTTACACAGTGGCACTGGTAGTGTTCCAGGGTGCCTCCCTCAGCCCTTTGGGGGCCCTTAGCTGAAGAAATGTGGGGAAGCCAGGCTGAATTCCTGCTCCAACCCTGTCCCCTTCCCCAAGCCTCATTTGGGTACTCTACTTCTTTTTCTTTTTTGAAACAGGGTCTTACAATGTAGGCTGGCCTTGAACCCTCTGTCATCTTGCCCCAGCCTCCTGAGTGCTGGAGTAACAGATGTGTGTCACCACACCTGGCCTGATGTTCCACTTCTTGTATGCTGTACTTCTGGCTCAGACCTCACTTTGGACAGTTTCCTGCCACTTAAAACTTGTTAAATACCTTTGCATAGCAAGAGTACTGTGCACAACTTAACGTTCAGCCTCTTGCGCATGAAACACAACCTGAGCGTTCTTTTTCCAGGGCGGTGCTAGGGTCTTGGATGCCTCAAACAAGGTTCTGGCTTGAGGAGCCTGCTGACCTGTGGGGCAGCCCAGGGGTTGGTTGGGAGATAGGTGGGCTGTGGGAAGCCCTGGGCCTTGCCCTGGAGTCAGGGGGCTACTCCACAGAGGTGGAGCTCTACAGGACAACTGTGTGCCAGGCGCTGTGTGTGGCACCAGAGACAGGCACATGTTCTCTTCCCAGTTTTCAGAGAAAGAAACTGAGGCTCAGAGAGGCCTCATTGTATGTTGGTGAAAGTATGATGGCAGGTCCAGACCTGACTGTCTACTACCCTGAGCTGCACGAGTACCCTCCTCCAAGAAGTCCTCCTGCCCTCTCCCACCCCTGCTGCACCCTCTTGCAGGAAGACTCCTGCCCACCTCCTGCCCTGGCAGCACCCTCCTCAGGGTTCCTGAAACTTCACACTGCACAGTGCTCCTCGACTTACCATGGAGCCCATTGCAAGTGGAAATATTGCTAAGTGGACAAGGACTCAGCAGCCGAGCCACATAGCACTGTGGAGTGCTGGTGGCCTTTCATGCTTGCAGGCTGGCTGGGGATGGTGGCTCGATACCACTGCCCAGTGTCACAACAGGCTGTCGTACCAAACATTGCTAGGATGGTGATTGGTGCTGTAGTTCAGATCTAGATGTCCCCTTACAGTCCATATGCTACAGGCTCAGTCCCCAGCCCATGGTGCTATTAGGAAGTAGTGGAACCTTTAAGAGGCAAGGCCTAGGGGGAGGCATTAGGTCACTGGGGGTTTGTCCTTGAAGGGCATATTGGGGCCCCAGTGCCTTCATCCTCCTGTCTTTGCCGTGAGATATGCTTTTGCTATACCATGTGATCCCACCAGGTTGCCCTGCCCCCCCAGAAGTGCCCTAGAATTGAAGGGCCGCCCACCCACTTGTGGCCTGATGGAGTGAGGTCACACTTTCCCTTTAAGCTGATCATCTTGGGTGTTTGTTCCAATGAACAAAGCTGGGGAAAGTGAAGTTCAACGGTAGAGTCTGACGTCTACCGAATGTGTGCCCCTTTCACACCGACAGTGAAAAAAATCCCAAGTTGAACCACCACCAAGTAGGAAACCGTCCATGTGGTATTTGTCACAGTGCTTATCTTTGGGGCCTAACTCCTGATCCCTCCCTGTGGGGTCCTCAAACACAGAGGACCGATCTCCCCAGCACAGGATGGGGCACTCAGTGCACTGAATTCTGCTGTGCAGGGTTCCTTCCACAAGGGCACTGCCAGTCAGACCCCAGTGGTGGCCAGTGCAGCCTTGAGGGTACTGAGTGCACACCTGCATCGCAGACATGTGGGGTGCCAGTCCCCCACTGAGCTGCCTCTGATCAAAAAGCAGCTGGCAGTGCCACCTGAAGCCCTAAGTAATGGGTCCCATCAACTTCCAATGGCACTGAAGGTGTTTCCCCTTTTGGCTGTCATAGCCTGGGTACCCCATCTTGTGGTGTACAGGGGTGGATTGGCCCACAACTCCAGGCCATGGGAGGAACCGTGGGCTCCTTGGCCCATCCACAGAGCTGTGGAATCGTGACTTGGCAAGGTCAGTCCTCTTGGTAGAGCATTGGTGGAAACGCAGGATGCTCGGATCTGGGAAGTAACTTAGTCTGCTCTCTAATCCTGGTCGTCCCTTTCCAGTGGTCACCTGACAGTTTGATGTTGCATTTCACATCTGTGGCCATGACCCAGCCATGAACTCAGCCTCCCAAGGCCGCAGTGTGCTCACCATATGGGGCCTAGTTCAGATCTGGATTTTTCACGGTAGCAAAAGGCTCCGCCTTGTAATCGGGTGTTTTGATTCTCTCCCTCTTGTCTTCCCTTATCTACTTGCGCCTCCTGACAGGGGAGGTCAGAATGCCTGGGCTGAAGACACATCTAAACTTTTCTGGAACCTCCTTCAAGAAGCCTTGTCAGAAACGTCAAAGAGAATTAGAGAGAGGTGATGTCAGGTGGGAGGAAGCAGAGATGTAATCAGTGGTGCCGTTCTTTTCCCAAATTAAATGATTCATCGTTTCCCCGTCCTTAATAAAATAATTACTGCCTTCCCATTTCCCCCTCTACTGTGAGGGGACTGGCTTCCATCTCAGCACGTGAGAGAAGTGTGAAGGAGTGCCCCGCACCCATAATGGAGCCTGCCTGTCCTCCCTCTAGCCAGGACCAGCCACCTCCTGCTCACCGCCTCCCTGCAGATCTGGTGCCTCCCCTCCCAGTGGCTGAGCATCCAGCTTGACCTCAGCGCTGCCAGCCCACTCCCCAGACCCTTCTCTACATCGTGGCTGCAAACCCTGTAAGAATTGCCGGGAAGTAGTGGAACAGTCACTATCAATGTAGGCCACGTACCGCTGTGTTAGGGTTTTTATGTACACGATAAAATCATGCCCCAAAAAGAAATGCCTAAAGAGTGAGATAAAAAATGAACTGGAATTCTGGATTTTATGTACAGCCAAGGCTCAGATTCCTGACACTTCAGGGGTGGTGACAGAGCAAACCCAGGACAAGGTATCTCCTCTGCTCCCTGTGACCCACACTGTCCTCTGAGGATGAAGCCCAGAGCCTGGGCCAGGGCGATTGTGGGTACAGCACCTTGTGACCCCATGTAAGATCCCAACCCCTGCCATCCAGGTGTGGTCTGGAACCCACAGCACCAGGCCCTGTGCCACCTGCCCATGGGAAGGTGCATTCTAGCCAGATCTGGGGGGATTGCAGGCATGCCGCTAAGAAGTGCTGCTCTGCTTGCCCCTGTGTCCCCAGGCAGCTGGACACAGCTGGGATCTGAAAGGGCCCATGTCAGACTCACCTGTCTGCCGGTAAAAGTGAACCTTCCAGAAAAGCCACAGCACGAGCTCAGGGAGGGGTACCAAGGCACCCCCAGGGGCATTTGAGCCTGACCCTGGGCCCTGTGACTTCTGAGTGAAGGAAGGGAAGGGCGGGGAGCTGAACTTCACAGAGGTGGCAGTGGGAACTACTGTCCTGCAAGTGTTTCATGCAGGGTGATGCTTGGGGACCTAGCAGCCAGATTGGGCCTCTCAGCCCAGCACCTGAGAGCTGGGGTGTAAGCAAGTGACCTATGCTTCCGAGCCTCAGTTCCTTCCTCCGTACAGTGGGCCGGTGGTGGTCCAGAGACAAGCTTCAGAGAGCTGGGCTCGGGGCCACGAGTACTGGCCTTTGACTTAAGCTTCTTCTGGGACAGGGAGGCTCTCGAGGGGCAGAGGCCTGCATCAGGCCACGGAGACTGACCCCAAAACTCCGTTCAGACCCCAGGCTGCAAGCCTTTGGGGGTGAAAGATTGGGCCAAGCAAGGTCTCTGAAGCACTTGGCCTCCTGTTAATAGGATTTTCTCCATAGCCTGTTAGTAAAGAAAACAGACTCTGTTTCAGAGCCCTGGTTTTCAACCGCAGTTGACCTTGGGAAAGGTGGAGGGTGCTTGGCTTCCCCAGAGTTCATATCACATATTCGGAAAAGGCATTTTAAAAGCACAGAGTAGGCACTTAGTAAGCAAGTCCTCCCCAGAGGGGAGGTGTGAGTAGTGCTTGTGGGATTTCCCCCGGGCGGCCCCAGAAGCTCCTGTCTCCAGGGCTTGTGGAACAAACCCTGATGTGTGTGTAAGGACCTCCCTGTTCTCCACGTCCCCGTTCAAGTCCCTGTTCTAACAGTAGGCATCAGAGGCTGGCAAAGCAATTTGTTGTTTAACTTTGGGGGAGAAATGAGATCCATGATTTGTGCTTATTGAATTTGGAAATCGTGGGGAGGAAAGTTTGGCGGATGGGGAGAGATGGTGCCATGCTCGCTCGCAGCTCCCGAGTGCTGCGTGGTGCATACAAATGGCCTGATTAATCTTTCAGTGGGAGCTGAGCACCACCTGCATACTGATGTGCCCCAGAATGGCATGAAATTGGTTTCCCAGTTGTCGCACTGGGAGCCTGGTTACAGTGGTAGGCGGACACCCGGGTGGGCGGTGACTGGAGACTTCAGACAGCCGGAGCCCCTCGCCGGTAGGCCCTGGGAGGTGGAATCGGGGGATGGCAGAGCGTCTCATTTCTTTATCTGGCTTCTGGAGCAAGCTAGTATTAACTCATTCACCCAAGAAGCATGAACATCTACACTGGACCAGCAGTGAACTGTGAGTGTCACAGAGCACTGGACACATTGGTCTAACGCAGAGCTTTCCAGACCAAGGGACTGACATGAGCCCAGACACTTCACTGTCAAGTGATAGCTCAGTCGGGAAGCACTGACTCTAGGTGGAGAAGTCAGAAGGCTCTGTGGGGTGGGACAGGTGGGATCTTTGTGTTGGGCATTGACAGACGAATAGAAGTTCACCAGGGGAGAAGTGTGCACTGTCGAAGACAGGGCAGCCTGAGCTCAGGATGCTCCGAGGGACTGAGTTCTGTTCAGGGAAATGGGTAGAGTTAGTTGGGTGGCATGGTGGGGGAGATAAGCAGAGAGCCTCAAATGCTGAGCTAAGGAGCTTAGAGTGAATGGAAGGAGTTTTTAAGCAAAGGAGGTCCAGGGGCTCAGGTCAGCGGTCCAGCAGCCCTGTGATGCCTCTGTGGGTTATTGTACAGTGAGGCTCTGAGTCCATTCAAAGGTGATGAGGGGCGGCACTTGGTGACCCACACCCTTGGGAGCCCCTGGAACTGTAATGTGATCATCTCTATGGGACTCACTGAGAAATGAAAAACAAAAAGGCAACTTCTGCTATGGTCCCCCCATGGCTCCGGCCTCCCAGAGTGCTGGACTGGCGCTGCTGCTGCAAGTGGGTGGGTGACCTGACCACACTCCTTTCCCTCTCCAGAAACAGCATGGAAAAGTGTGTGCTTTGTGGGACTCTGGTGACAAGGCAACGAGGGCTGTCATTAGCATTTTTTCCACGGCCATCCTGACTCCCATGTGGCCCTGGGCCGGGGTGGGGGGGGGGGGATCCCTGCAGCCCTGACACCCAGGCGATCCGGGCTCAGGTGTCTCAGTGCCCCAAGCATGGCTGGCAACCTGATGTCGGGCCCTTCTGTTTGTGGAAATTGCTCCTACTCAGAGCTCGTTGGAGTCACCAGGGCATAAATATTTAATCCTAATGGCCTTTATTCTCCTTTGCATGGCTAATACTTTTTTGTTTTTAATTTAGCAGAGGAGTACAAATCTTGAGGGTCTCTTTACAGTGTAAAATTTGTGATCTGGCTTCTGGCTGTGGTGGAACGAGGAAGGGAAGGCATGAATTCTCCCAGTGACCAGGAGGTGACAGGCTTCCTACACGTGACCTGAGGATGGGGGGGATCTGAGGCACCTCTGGGAGCCCAGTCGTGCCGAAGTTTTCTCATTTCTGCTGATTTTAGTGTTTATAGGAACACATTTGCCATCTCTGGGGGCTGGTGCCAGAAACAAGCATTCACTTCTTTTTAAAGGTTGATGTTTTTTTCCTTTATAGAAATACATAGTCATTACAGAAAACATTGGGAAGAAAAAGTTTACCTGCAATCCTGTTCACTGAGGATAATAGGGTTTTACTCCTACTTGTTATGCAGTTTTGTTTGTTCGGGAGACAGGATGTTCTGTGTAACCCAGGCAGAGCTGGAACTTGATCAGCCTCGGGCTCAGAGTGCTGGGATCTCAGGCGTGTGCATGACTGTTAAACAAAGCGAACGTTTGCTCTGCAGACCAATAGAAGAGTCCCTCGGAAGGCTCTAGGCAGCTGCTGCCACGGGCTCCGGGCTGAGCTTCTGCAGGCTCAGATCACATGACACTGGGAGGGAGGCTCTGTCCTCACTCCCATTCTACAGATGGGGACACTGGGGTGCAGAGAGGCCAAGGAACCTATGCAAGTATGGCAGATAGCAGCAGGGCCAGTCTGACTCCAGGATCCCTGTTTGACTCCTCCAGAGCCATTTACTCCTCACTGTGCAGAACTGGGTTCTGGGTAGGAAACTCCATGGCAGCCTGGGGCCTCTAAGGAGCCAAGGCTCTGGCCTACAGGACCTAGGTTCCAGTCCCAGCACTGGCCTAGGAGGAGATGCCACCTGCTCTTGGCCTCAGCTGCCACATTCATAAAGTAAGGGGCTACAGCCCCAAATTTCTTCCTGGCCCTAACCACTCTGGTCCCTGAAGCCTGTCCCAACACAGGGGTCGCCTGCAGCTTTCCTGGCTGCCCTCCCACCATTCGGGGGCCTGTCTGCTGGGGTCTGGATTGCTTAAGATGGCTGTAAGATTGCCCCTTAGACTGACTCAGACCCCTGGCTTCAGAAGCAAGGCCTATGTCCCTTGGTCTTGAAGAACCACAGCAGACATGGCTACCCTCCCGAGCCCCCATGCTTTCGTCTATCTCAGCAGTCCCCCGTAGGACACAGGTCTCTATCCCACCGCTCTGTCTTCTGAACATCTGGTTCTTATTGGTCCCAGCCTCCAAGTGACAGCTCAAGGCCCCATGGGCCTCTCCTTCCAGATCCAGAAGCGTTGATTATCATCACCTTGCATGCAATCATGCCTATGGAGACCAGGTCCCGAGGCTGACTCCAGCTGGTACTCTGGCCCCTCACCCTTAAGACTAGGGCATATCCTTGTTCCTAGGATCAGTTCAGGACTTGAGCTAAGTAGGTGCTTAAAAGTCACCTATTTTAGAAGTGCAACCCAAGAAATGAGGTTTGTGTAATCCTTGAGGCTGGGGTTACTCATTTCTGTGTACGAGCCAGAGTGGCCTCTCAGTTCAGGGTGCAGTGGGGCACTTAAGGTAGTTGTCAAGTACCTCAGTTCAGAGTTGATGAATAAATGAAAGAATGCTAGGGTATTAGAGCAGGGCCATGCCTCTTCCCACAGACAGCCTCGCCTGTGCCAGTTGAAGTGCACTTTCCAGTCCCACTGGGTCATTTTGACGCCACTCATGCCTCCCATCTGTCAACAGGTTCTTGGGATCAGCTTTGTGTGTGGGATGGGATTGCTGAAAGATGGGGATGCTCGCTGATGGTCGGGGATTTGGATCTGGACATTGCACCCTGTTTCTCTTTCTATTCAAAGCACAATCTCTCTTGTCAGGCGGATCTGTGTCAGAATCCCTACTCCACCCTGCAAAGCTGCACAGCCTGGTTAATGTCTCAGAATTACAGTCAATCCTTTGTAAAATAGGGACAATAAGTAGAACTATCTTGAAGAGTTGTTCTGAAGGTAGATTGGGTGACACTCATGAAGCATGTAGGACAGTCTGACAATGGTGATGGTGCAGGTGGGGACAGTGATGGTGATGATGGTGGTGGTGATGAAGAGGAAAGTCAAAGCAAGGGACTTGACAGGCACAGAGCTCATGAGCTAATCTCACAGATGAGGGTCCTTTCTCCTGGATATTCAGCCCAATGAGATCCTGTGGTCATGTCTATCCTTGGGACAGAGCTGTGTGAATCATTTCTCTTCGTTGGCTGAGAACAGGGAGTGAAGTATCAAAACCTTCAAAGGAAATCTGTCTCAAACAGACCCTGCCTCAAAACATTTGTCTGAGCTGTAGCTCTCCTCCAGACCCAGGCTTCTGAGTCTCTAGCAGATGTCCCCAGGCCTGGCTACACACGATTCTTTTGGGAAGCTTTGAAAAGTATGAGACCCACCCCTGAGATTCTGATGAAGTCGGGTTGCCGTGGGGCCCCGTGTCTGTCTAAAAACTCCCTGGGTGATTAGGATCTGCAGTGAGGCTGAGGATTCCTTACAAAGCATTCCAATCCTTCTCACTATAGGACTGTTTCAAAACAGTCCCCACCTGGGATGTGGCAGGCCTTTGAGATGAGAGGCACAGCCAGTGGTGTCAGGGCTTATCACCACAGCGAGGGGGCAGTTGTTATCAGAGAGTGGGTCTGCACTTTAGCTATCTGAAAAAGAAGAGAGAGTGGAGGTCAGAGATCAAAGTGATACTCTGAAATCACAGAGTTAGCAGGTCCAGTCTCCCCAGACGGGTTCGTGGCCAGGAGAAGAACCCTTCTCCTCTTTAGTCCTTAGCTAATGAATGAGAAATGGGTTCTTCTTGTTCCATGGAGCTTCTCAGGGTCACCAGCAAGTTGCCGCACCTATACGCACCTGTCCACCATCCATCCATTCATCCATCTACCCACCTGCCAATCCGTTCACTCATCCAGCTGGATCCCCTCCATTCTCCTTCCATCCATTCATCCATCCACCCACACATCCATCCTTCCAATCATCCTTCAGTCCACCATCCATCTATTCTTCCATTTTCCCATCTGTCCATCCATTCAGCCATACACATCCATTTATCCACTCCACCCATACACCCCCTACCAAGCCATCTATTCGTTCATTCTCCATCTATACACCCACCATCTATCCATCATTCTCGTCATCCACGTATTCACCTGTCCATCATTCTCGTCTGTCCATTCACCCATTCACCCACTCACTCACCTACCCACCTATCCACCACCCAGCTGTCTAGCAATACTTCTGTTTGTCTGCTCATCCTTCCATCCACCCACTCTCCATTTCCCCATCTTCCTATGTAGGTGGAGTAAGGGTTGACAGGTGTGTGGGGACCAGGTGGGATGTGGAGAGGCACGGGGCTGCTGTAGGGGGGAGCACCTGGCAGTTGCTATGATGGTCTGGAGAGAGATGTTTGAAGACACATGGGAGGAACTCGGTGGGAACTAAATGTGGAAATAGCAGAGCCCTGGCCCCAGCCTATGTGGAGCTCTCATGCCATGTGGGAGGCAGGCCAGTAAAAGCTTTACAGGGATATGTTCACTGCTCTTTCCTGAGCCTCAGCCCTCGTGGCTCTCAGCAAACATCTCAGGCAGGAAGGCAGGTGAACCACAGGGACCAGTGCTGAGAAGCAGATGGTCGTGGACAGAAGGCATGCCCAGAGTGCCTGTCTGGTAGTGGTCAGGAATGGAAAGGAGGAAGCCTCTGAGCTGAGCACTGAAGGAGGGAGGAGGCCACTGGAAGAACCAAAGGGAGGAGATTTCTTGATGAAGGGAAAAGTGAGACAGAGAAGAGGGCTAGTAGACCCCTGTCAGCACCCCAGCCTGAGGTCCCTCAGAGAGGGATGAGATGGGAATAGGAATCAGCTGGCCCCTGTGCTCAAACCAGCATCCTTCGCTGGCCAGTGGGCCCCTCCCACCACACCTCCACATTTCATGGAGTGTGCATCCCATCTCGAAGGGCAATTTCGTGGCCTTCTTCCTTCCGAGGAGACAGTGTCTCTGTGCTCCCCTGTGATTATCCTTTCAATTAAACCCTCGGATGCTGCCAGGGCCCCACTTATGAATTCATAAAGAAGCCTCAGAACAGCGGCTGCCATCCCGACCTTAATTTGCTCTAAATGGTGATTGTAAATGATCTGACATGGGCCCAGCAGCTGGGACTGTCCCCTTCATCTAGGCAGCTGGGCACAGGATGAAGACTGTTGGTGCCTTCTGGGGAGGCTGGCTGGCTTACCCACTCTGTCCTCAGATTTCTGGGCCATCACAAAGCAAGGGGAGGTGGGAACCCCAGTTCTGGGGTGGAAATTTGTTCCAGAGGGTCTTGTGCAGGTTCTCGGGAGTCCTCGGTGCTGCTGACCCAGACTAGTCACCCTGTTCATTCGGTGGGTCTGGTACGTGCTGCTTTTGAGGTGGTTTGTAGACGTGAGTCTTCACAGGTCAAGGTCCAAGCAATCATTGCCTGTCCTGTCTAACCCCATCCCTATCCTTTGGAGCACGACTGCTTAGGAGGAGGAGCCTGGCCTCTAGAGGAAGACTCTGAATCCAACTCAGCCTCCTGGTTCTCTGCTTCCTGGACCATGACCTCTCTGAGGGTCAGCCTACACCACGGGGATGCACAGTCCCTCACTAGGGTGCTGTGAAGACTAGCATGCAGACCAGCGCAGGGATGCTTTCCTCTGGTGGTCCTTGGTCCCCAGTGCCTTGGGCTGGCTGCTATAGTCACAGAGGACCCTCAGGTGCTGTTCCAAGGAGCTGTGGGGGACAGACAGGCCCACAGATGATATAGCACAGAAGGAGGGGCCTGGGGCTGGCTAACTGTGGCACTTTCTTTACCTATGGGGCAGGCTTCTGGGATTAAAGTGGCAGTTCAGTGGGTAGTCACTGAGCAAGAAAAGAAGGAGAAGCAGAAGCCATGCCAGCAGTGGCATGCTCCCCCCTCCTCCAGAAGAGTGCTAGGAAAGAAAAAAACCCATGGAGTGTACAGAGACCACCTCTGTCCTGCCTCCCCCGTAACCATTGGAGGCAAGATGGCAGCCCAGCCCTTTGAACAGTCTTTAAAGCGATTGGTCCTGCTACAGGGGCCTCATTACATTTGAAATTTGTAATTAACCTCCCACTGTGAGTCCCTCCCCCTACAGTCTTGACTGGAGTTGGATGGGATTAATCAAAGAGAACAAGACTTCTTCAGCTCAGATATGAAGAGAAGGCACCACCTGAGCAATGGGGCCAAAACGTTCATCATTTAAAAAAAGCATCCTGCCATCACTGTCATTTATGCATTTTTTGATCCCCTGCTGTATGCAGTTTTTGTGCTAGACATGGTAGAGCTTACCAGACTGATACCTCAGGCTCGGGAGGCCAGTGGCCCCTCATTCAGGATACTGATGTTAATTTTCATGATATTAAAACACAAAAGAAGAGATACCATTAGGAACACACATGCTAATGACCAAAGGCCTCCCAGGACAAACTTCTCACCAATAAAACACCCGCGGATATGTTTGCTAATGAAGCGTAAGGTTTGGAGCAGCAGCCAGAAGCTGGGCTAGAGGAAGGGGGAGCTGAGCCATGGCCCAGAGGGAGGCTTGGGTACCAAATGGACAGTGGTGACTCAGGATGGTGTCAAGGGCTGTACAGATCCTCTTTCCAAATAAGCTCATTGTTCACAGAAACCAGGGTCAGGACTGAAGGTGTCTTTAGGGGACACAGCTCCACCCACACCATTCCCAGTTGGATCCTGGAGAAGGTCAGAGGGCAGTACAGGGCCTGGACTGGGCAAGTGGCAGCCCAGGAGGAAGGACTTTGGCCTTGGATGGCAGACCCAGAAGTGGGAACTGTACCCCGGGGACACTGGGTGCTGTGGAATAACTGTCCATGGTAGGAGATGACATTAGGACTTTGTGCAGCAGGAACCCCTTGCTTTGAGGTACAGGAGGTTGGGACTCCTGGTGTCCTGCATGCAGTGGAATTGTGAGTTCTGTCCTGAGGCAGGACACCATCCCATGTTACAGACACTAAGCCTGAGCATCTTGGCTCAGACACGGGCCATTGACTGGGTACAGCTACTAGCACCATGTGTAGAAAGGACAGGTTATGCTGGGGGCTGAGAGGGACCTGGGACTTTGTTATTTAAACTCAGGAACACAGAGCTGTTGAATTTCAAGCCCTTCCTGCCAGTCCTTCCCCTCTGGTACTCACAAAACCATGGCAGCCATGCATAGAGCACTGCTCAGAGGCTACAGAGATCAGGGCCTGAATCCCAGGCCACCCCAGCCGGGGAGACTGAACCCCGAGGCCCAGGCCCTGTGCCCATTATGCAGGCTGTGCCCAAGATAGGTGCCTGACCCAGGAGGGTGATGAGGTTGGATCCAGTCCTTGCTCCACCTTCAACCCTCTTTTGGTGACTGCTGTTGGGGGGGAGTGAGGAAACACTTCTGTCTGGTACAATTAATAAGATTGTGTGTGTCCACAGTCCACGTCAGTGAATGGTTTAAGTGCGTTCAGGAGCGTGGGCTGGAGTGATTCTACCTGGCACTGTGGGGAAGCCAGTGGCTTTGCAGGCTCACCTGCCCCTGGGCTCTGAAAATGAGCCCCTTGTCCCCATCTCACCAAGGCCACTGGCCTAATCCTCAGAGCCTTTGTTGAAATATCATAACGCTCGTCCCCTGGCGCTTCACTTCCCATGTGGGATTCCACTTTGATGCTTCATAGAAAAAGCAGGTGTTCTGCTTTGGGGGTTTGGGGGGAAGAAGAGCTGAGCCAAGAGAGGACCGTGAAGAAGGGGTGCTAATGCTCCCCCACCAGGCAGCTCCCCACTCCCTTTTATTTGAGGCCAAGAGGGCCCATCCAGCAATCCACTGAACAGTCCCAGGCATTTGAGGATCCCTGCTGTGGGAGCCCAAGAGTCCAGCCATGGCCACACACCTGGCCCTCCCCATTGTCACATGGCTGTGACCAGGTGTTGGATGGATCTGTTCCATTTCTCCTCCCTTATTCACTAGCTGCTACTCCTATCTCCTTCCCTGCAATGAGAGTTCTTCACTTGTGCCGGGTGGAAGAGGCTCCCCCAAAACTCACAGCCACAGGACCCTCAGGACGTGACCTTATTTGGAAATAGGGTTTTTGCAGCTGTAATGTACTCCATACTGAGTAGTGTGGCCCTGAGTCTGATGGCTGATGTCCTTGTACGAAGAGATCCAGAGACATAGAGAGAAGGCCGTATGACCATGGTGAAGAGATCAGAGTGATGTGGCCACAAGCCAAGTAATACCAAGGATGGTGGCCACCACCAGGAGCTAAAAGAAGAAGAGTCCTCCCTTTTGCCAGCACCCTGATTTTGAACTTCTATCCCCCGTACCTTAAGGGAATAAATTGCTATCATTTATAAGCCACCAGCTGACAATTTCTTTATTAAAACAGCCTGAACAGACAACAATAAGCACTTAACCATCAGCCAAGTCCCCTGCCACCAAGGGCCATATATCTTCCCTTTGAAGGGGCTCCTGCAACACCACTGGTGGTGAGTGACATTCTGAGAAACTGAGGTCAAAATTCTCAGAGTCATACTCATTTAGAAAGTAGCAGATTTGGAATTCAAATTCATGTCTTCAAGGTGCAGGCTGTCCAACGTCTACGATGTTATTTTGCCATTTTTTTTCGAAGCATATAAATGTTTTTATACCTTTCTTTGCTTTCCTGGTTTTCTAGAAAACAGTGCACTAAAAGTCAGCATACGAGACCTCTCAAAGTTATCCATCCCAAAAACCACTATAATCCACTCTCAAAAACTCCTGCGGCCACTGTCACCACAGACAAATGGCAATGGAATCTAATTGTAGCTCCAAGGTGATTGATTTAGGTGAGTAAAGAATTACATCTCCTCTGCCTCCCCACCAAGCCAAGAGACCTGAGTGGTATCAAGTTTATCTTTCTTAAATTTTATGGATTCTGTCTCTAATGGAGCTGCGATGGGGAGTAGGGGTTACTAGTGGGAAGGACACTGTGGCAGGGAAGCCACGCTTTAGCAGGATTTGCGTAACAAAAAGGAACACAGGGTCATGGGGACTTGAGTGGCTTTGGCCAGGAGGTGTTGAGGTTGGGGAGGACGCCTCACATGTGAGCCCCTCTGCACTGGTGGAGCTCTGCTGGGTTTCCTTCCCTTTTATCCTCTCCTGCTCCGGTCCCAATTTGAAAAGAAAACCCAAAAGAACCTATCTTTAAATTGGAGAATTCTGAGTGGGAGGCACCTTTGCACATTAAATGATTGATATCACCCAGGCCCCGCCCCCTTGGCCCCTTCCACTGTCTTTTCTTCATTTATTTGACTTGGGCTACTGCCCTGAAGCCCATTGGAGGCAGAGCTGGGTTTGCTCCCAGGGTCAGCACCTTGTCTGGCTGGTATCCTCCACAGGAGGAGGATGTCTCTTATTCTTGGGCGCATTTGTTGAATGAATGAATGAATGAATGATGGAGGGGTGTGGTTGACCTTGTGTTCACAGACTTCTGTGTAACTCACAGGAGTTTGGATTCTCAGTTTTTTCACTTACTCACAAGGCCCCTCATTGCCTTCCTGAGGCCACCTGTACTCCATTGGCTAGTCTAACCCAGGTGTCCCTTTCATCACCTGGATAGTGGTGTCTCATTGTCAAGTGGACTCCAGGTTACAAGGAAGACAGCAGTTTGGGTGGACAGTCCCCTGGGCCATCCCAACCACAGGGCCCTGCCTGCTGTGCCAAGGTCACAGCATGTACCATGGCTGCTCTGCCATTCCCCCACCTGAAGCCCCAGGTACCCCATGTAGCCTTACTCTGCCTGCCTGCCCATCCCATTGGGACCTCCTGCTCAGGGCCCCCAGACAGCTCCAGCCCCCTCTGCTGTTGAAACAGAGGAAGAAGCTCCAGGCAGACACGGAGGGGTGAAGCCAGTGGCCTTGGGTGGACACACAGTTGGCTGAGGGCAGGGCTGTCTCCCTGGGAAGGGCAAGTAAAGATGGGGAGAGAAACATCCAGAAGGAGCCTACCAGCTTGGGGAAGCTGATCAGTGAAAGGAGCTTTTCTCCTAGTTGTGTCTAGGGAAGAAACCTTCCTCCTCCCTTAAAGTCCCCACCCATAATAGCAGGACCCCTGCCCCTGCCCCTCCAAGGCACACTAAAACCCTTTCCCAAGGCCATGTGTGTCACTAAGCTGCAAGAGGAGGGGCTTCCACCCCTCGTCATGGCCGGCGTCCCTGCCTTTTCTCCATCAGAACCTCCGTCCATGGCCTGTGCTGGGCACCGGGCTCTGGAGATGCCCACTGATGGCACCCTCAGAGCAACCTCAGAGTTGTGTCTAGGGAAGAAACCTTCCTGCCTCGCCCTTACATTGTCTGGAGTCCCCACCCATAATAGCAGGACCCCTGCCCCTGCCCCTCCAAGGCTCTTCCAAATGCAATGGAAGAGCCAGCCTGAGGGGCTCCAGGTTCTCTGCTGGCCTGCCCTCCCTGGCCTGCCCTTACTGGTCCAGGACCCAGTCCAGCCCCCAGGCCACCCCACAGTCATCTGGGTCCAATTGCTACACTTCTGAGCTCCTGCAGCCTGTGAGGAGGACATTTGCAACCCATTCTCCAGAGGAAGTCCCCTTAGGGGCCTGGCCTGTGGTTGTCAGGTCCTGAGCTGAACTGTCCCATCCCTAGCTGGGAACACTGACAACTTTGAGCTCTGTAATGTCTCGTGGTAGCCATAGCAAAGGACCACAGACTTGGGGACACCAAGCCACAGGGATCTATTCTCTCACAGTTTGAGGTGTGGGCAGGGCTGTGGTCCTCTGAAGGCCCTACGGGAGGATCTTCTGGTCTCCTCTGCTTCCTGGTAGCTCTAGGTGCACCTTGGCTTGTGGCTTCACCACTCCAGTTCTTCCTCCATCTCTTCCTTTCTGTCCCTTGGTCTGACACTGGGCCTTGGATTTAATGCCTCCATATTCAGGATGGCCTCATCTTAAAGATCCTCAACCTCATCTGCAAAGACCCTTCTCCAAATCAGGTCCCTTCTGAAGTTGCAAGGCTTGCATGTAGACATATCTTTGGGGAGGTCACTGTTCATCCGCTCCATGCTATAGGGCAAGGGGCAGAGGCCACAGTCGTTCTCTGTCTGCCCACAATGCCCCTAGCTTCTGCCTCCCCAAGGGCCAACTGGAGCCACAACCCCACCACACTTCTCCCAGGATGGTGGCCATGAGACATCCTCTGTGTGTGCATGAAGGGCCACTGAATGACGCCCCACTCCCCAAACCAAGAAGTCTACCAAACTTCCCATGTGGCGCCATGACTTGGAGAAGCAGGGTCCCCCTTCTCTGAGTGATAAACTGAAGTTCTGCCTCCCTGGCTCCCTGTTTCAGTCACTTTGTCCACACAGTCACCAGAAGGACCTGTTGTGCTATGGTATTCCCATTGTACAGAGGAAAGGAAGGAACCTGGATGAGCCTGTGACTTGTCTGAGATCCCAGCAAGTGGTCCCAAGCCCAAGACTGATTACTTCCTATCCCCACCCCCACCCCCGCTCAGCAAAACACACTCTGAGCCTTATTCTGGCACCATTGCTGGCTTGTTAGCCACAGGGTAAATTGTATAGAAAGGTATAAAATGGAATTGCCACTTAATTTTTTTTTGTTGGTACTGGGTTTGAACTTGGGGCCTTGTGCCACCAGCCCAGGAGTTGTCATTTAAATCCTTTCTTATCTGCCTGTGCTGGGGAGTCCAGGCTGCTTGCAGCCAACCTCTGTCTAGGGACTACCAGCCTGCAGGGAGATGGCACGCTAAAATCAGTTTCCACCAGACCTGCAGGACTGGCCTGTTCCAAGGAGCTCAGAGCCCCTCAGTGGGACTTGGCTCCCCAACTCCTAGCCCCTCACTGCCAGGCCATACAGTTCTCTGCATTTCTTTCTCTCAATTAAGCAGGAGCTCCACCGTGTGCTCTCTGTGCTTTAATTAGGGGTCACTGTGAATGATGCCATTGCCCAGACTTGCCACAATTCTTTTAAGATTTCCCTTTGTAGACAACAGGCACAGCCACATTCTACCCAGGGGCAAAAGAAGTAGAAATCCAGGCAGAGCTACATGCTCAACTGCAAGACATATACTTTCTTCTCTGTCGTGGCCTCCAGGGATTCTGCCAGGAGATGGCCAGTAGGCTTGAGCCTTAAAGGAAACTCAGGTCTCCTGCTACCTGGACGTGGTGCTAAGTGAGAGGCTGAAATGAAGATGGTCTCAACAGCAGAGTGTAGGAATTGATTGGTGATGTCTGTCTTGGTCTCAGGATAGGTGAGTGGTCTGTGTGCTTCTGTTGGCATCTCTAGTCAAGTCCTTCAGGTCTGGCCATCTTGGTTTCTTCTAACCAAGGGTTGTTTCCAGTGAGTCACAGCTGGGAGGAGCCAGGAGATGCTTCTACAACTGGCAGTGGGTTGGGAGCCAGGTCACCAGGCCCTGGGAGGGTCCTGTGCATCAGTTTCAGTTTGAGTTTGAGAAAACAGGCAAGAAGATGGAGCCGTTGCCCTCACAAGCCCTGCCTTGCACCCCATGTGGCATAGATGCCCCCACCTGCATAGATGATACCCCCTCTCTTGCTCATGTACACACTGCTCCCTGGAGATCCTCTACCGGGCTTTCCAGAGAGCATCTGCTCAGACCTTCTTTGCCTTGGTCCTCACGGTCTCTGGTGAGTCACCCAGACAAGGATGGCTGCCTCAATTACAGCTGTGGAAGCTGTGGCTCAGTGAGGTGGAGAGACCAACAAGTGGCAGAGTTAAGACAGGGACACACGCCTGTCACCTGGCCATTGAGGACAAAACATGGCATCTCACTGTTCAGAAATCCAACAAAATTTGACTGCCTCCCACTTTTCGGTTTTTCCTGATCTCTGAGCACCTAGTTGAGATCCTTGCCTATTTTAACGCTGCTTCATAAATGAGCCAGACTTAGATGTTTAAGCTCCTCAGGTGAATAAGTCTACCTTTTGCCTTTCAGCAGCCTCTACTTGCTTTTACCATGGTAAATGGTCACTGGGTTCATCCTCGCATTCATGATTTTCACCATTCATCATTCATCCATCCACCCACCCACCCATCCATCTACCCACCCACCTTTCCACCCATTTATCATATATCCATCCACCCACCTACCCATCGATTATCCATCCATCTACCCACCCACCCACCCACCTATCCACCCATCATCCATCCATCCATCTATCCACCCACCCACCTACCTACCCACCCATCATCCATCATCCAACAGTCCACCCACCCATCTACCAATCACACATCTATCCATACACCCAACCACCCATCCATCCACCCACCTATCTACCCATCCATAATCTATCCATCCATCCACCCACCACCCACCTATCACACATCCATGCACCCATCCATCCTTCCATCCATTCCTTCATTCAAAATTAATAATTATGTAGTGAGTACCTCTCCATGTTTGGCACCATGCTAGGGCTGGGGATAGTTCAAGGCCTGGTCTCCCAGCTTGGGAGACAGCACTAATCAAATAATTGCACAGACAGACAGGAAAGCAGAGCCTCAAGACATGAAATGCTGGCACCAGAGCTGTCTTTCTGGGCCCCCTTGGGATCCTGGACTTTCTCTCTTTTGCAGCTGTCCGGTCAGGTTGCCTGGATTCACACACTCTTGGCTTCACCTTGGTTCTCTTCTCCTTTTCAAATGCTGCCATCTCTGAGCACCTAAACCCATGTGTTGGCAACCACGCAACTCCGAATGCCATCCCGCATGTTTGCCGCCCCTTGCCTTCCTCTTCAGAGCCCCTTGTGTGCTCGAGCCTCCAGCCTCCACTGTGTCTGTGCAGCATCCATGATTTTAAAGGGGGTCTCACAATCAAAATTCCAATGACATTCATTAAAGAGATTGAAAAATCTACTGTTAAATTTATATGGAAACACAAGAGGCCACGAATAGCCAAGGCAATACTCAGTCAAAAGAACAATGCAGGAGGTATCACAATACCTGACTTCAAACTATATTACAAAGCAGTAACAATAAAAACAGCATGGTACTGGCACAAAAACAGACATGAAGACCAGTGGAACAGAATAGAGGATCCAGATATGAAGCCACACAACTATAACCAACTTGTCTTTGACAAAGGAGCTAAAAATATACGATGGAGAAATAGCAGCCTCTTCAACAAAAACTGCTGGGAAAACTGGTTAGCAGTCTGCAAAAAACTGAAACTAGATCCATGTATATCACCCTATACCAATATTAACTCAAAATGGATCAAGGATCTTAATATCAGACCCCAAACTCTTAAGTTGATACAAGAAAGAGTAGGAAATACTCTGGAGTTAGTAGGTATAGGTAAGAACTTTCTCAATGAAACCCCAGCAGCACAGCAACTAAGAGATAGCATAGATAAATGGGACCTCATAAAACTAAAAAGCTTCTGTTCATCAAAAGAAATGGTCTCTAAACTGAAGAGACCACCCACAGAGTGGGAGAAAATATTTGCCAGCTATACATCAGACAAAGGACTGATAACCAGAATATATAGAGAACTTAAAAACTAAATTCTCCCAAAACTAATGAACCAATAAAGAAATGGGCAAGTGAACTAAACAGAACTTTCTCAAAAGAAGAAATTCAAATGGCCAAAAAACACATGAAAAAATGCTCACCATCTCTAGCAATGAAGGAAATGCAAATTAAAACCACACTAAGATTCCACCTCACCCCTGTTAGAATAGCCATCATCAGCAACACCACCAACAACAGGTGTTGGCGAGGATGCGGGGAAAAAGGAACCCTCTTACACTGTTGGTGGGAATGTAGACTAGTACAACCACTCTGGAAAAAAATTTGGAGGCTACTTAAAAAGCTAGACATCGATCTACCATTTGATCCAGCAATACCACTCTTGGGGATATATCCAAAAGACTGTTACTCCAGAGGCACCTGCACACCCATGTTTATTGCAGCACTATTCACAATAGCCAAGTTATGGAAACAGCCAAGATGCCCCACCACTGACGAATGGATCAAGAAAATGTGGTATCTATACACAATGGAATTCTATGCAGTCATGAAGAAGAACGAAATGTTATCATTCGCTGGTAAATGGATGGAATTGGAGAACATCATTCTGAGTGAGGTTAGCCTGGCCCAAAAAACCAAAAATCGTATGTTCTCCCTCATATGTGGACATTAGATCAAGGGCAAACACAACAAGGGGATTGGACTTTGAGCACATGATAAAAGCGAGAGCACACAAGGGAGGGGTGAGGATAGGTAAGACACCTAAAAAACTAGCTAGCATTTGTTGCCCTTAACGCAGAGAAACTAAAGCAGATACCTTAAAGCAACTGAAGCCAATAGGAAAAGGGGACCAGGAACTAGAGAAAAGGTGAGATCAAAAAGAATTAACCTAGAAGGTAACACACGCACAGGAAATCAATGTGAGTCAATGCCCTGTATAGCTATCCTTATCTCAACCAGCAAAAACCCTTGTTCCTTCCTGTTATTGCTTATACTCTCTCTTCAACAAAATTAGAAATAAGGGCAAAATAGTTTCTGCTGGGTATTGAGGGGGGTGGAGAGGGAGGGGGCGGAGTGGGTGGTAAGGGAGGGGGTGGGGGCAGTGGGGAGAAATGAACCAATCCTTGTATGCACATATGAATAATAAAAGAAAAATGAAAAAAAAAAGGGGGGTCTCACAAATCCATGAATTGCCTCTCAAAGTCCAGCTTCCCTCTGGGTAATAAGTTATCCATACACTGTGTGGCCGGCTGGCCTGGACCATGCACACCTCATCTGGTGGTGATCTCTTTATTTTAAACTGCGCTGGACAGTGCTCTACTTCACACAAGGAAGCAAGGAGGCTCTTATTTCAAAAAGCCCATCTGTAGGTAAAGTCGAGTCATCATTTGTGAATCAGTAATGGCTTGTAATTTCTGTAAACGCTGCATTTCTGAGGTTCACAGTCTGTGTTTTAGAAAACATAAACACCCATCACACCTGTCAAGAGCCTTAGTCATCGGGAGCTTTCTGCCTGGCTTAGCCTCTCCAGCTTCCCAAAGAACCTGTTATGGAGCAGGTAGTCCCAGGAACACAGCAAGGGCTGGAGCCATGTGGAGTGTCCAGTGAGCAAGTGGCCATGAACAGTGTAGGGTGACGTGTGGTGGTGCCAGGCTCTGCTCTCAGGTTGCAGGGGAGACTTGAAGCAGGAGTAGGTGTAGGAAGAGGCCGGCAGCAGGAGAGCTGTAGGAACCAGTGCTCTCAGAGGCTCAGGCACCAGAGGCAGGTGCTGAGTGGAGAACCCCAGGGCCCTGCAAAGGCAGCTTGGGCTGAAGGAGCCATGAGGGCAGGCTGCAGCCTATACTCAACTCTGTGAAGGACCAGAGGCCTCCATGGCACTTCCTGAAGCTTCCTGCCACTGTGGCCCACAGAGCTCTTCCATCACTTGCTCCAGCCAGCCCCACACTGTGGGAAAGACCGTGTTCCCCTGTGACTCAGGTCAGGGTCCCATAGGATCTGAGAGTAAGTCCCTCTGCCAGGCCAGGGCCAGTTTGGGTTGAAACCTTTGTGGTCAGCCCTCTCAGGGGGAGATAGAGCTGAGGAAACCCTGAAATCACAGACCTCTCCCCAGGAATGCTCCCTCCCCTCAAGGATGTACCTTTTAAAGTTTCATTCTAGGGCTCACAGTAGCACCCCAGAATTGCCCCTGTGGGGTGAGAGGCTGGCCTTGACACACAGAGATGTTTTTTTTTCAGGAGGCAGGGGGAGGACCAGCGAGGGGGAGGATGAGAGACCATGACCATCCCAGCACCCAGCTCTACTCAACCTGCCTGTCCCTACCAGGAGGACCTGGACAGGACAGGTGGCTAGCCAGTGGCCACAGGCTGCCCTACTGACCTTCAAGAATTATTTACTATTTCTTTCTAGCCTCCCTTGGTGCAAAAACAAATTCTATCCACCCTGTGAGATCTCTTGCCATCTCCCTCCTCTCTGCCCCTCAACTCAAAGCTTCCCCATCCTGTGCCTCCTTGAAGTCCTCTGAACACAGGGACTGGCTTTGCCTCCTAGGAGTTGGCACACACTGTTCCTTCTGTGCCCTCCCTGAGTAACCCGCCCTCTCCCTTCAGTCGCCATAGATGCCCTGTCTTCCAGGAGGCTGTCTGTGGTGCTGGGTGGCCCTGAGGCTGCTTTGGAATGGGGTTCCCCACCCTGGTCCCACAAGGCTCTGTGCTAAGTTGTGAGTTACACCTGTTTCTTCTGTCTGTCTCATGGCCTAGGAGAGTTGCCTCCATGGCAGGTGCAGCCTCTGTGATTTCCTGTGGGTACCCCAGACTCAGTCACAGCGCCTGGTGTGGCACACAGTAGGCGCTCACTTCACACTTGCTGACTGAATAAATGGAGTGGGACCGCTGTGGCTGAGCTCTCTCTGGATTCGATTCCTCCTGATTCTGAGTGCGCCACCTCAGAGGCCTCACTTGACCCTCTGTGACTCAGCTGCGGACAGACACCACCTGTAGCAGCTGGCACCATTCACCTCCACACGCCTCTGAGCGCTGTTTGCAGTGTTGTATCTGCCTTCACCACCCGGCTGTGAGCAGTGCTGTTACAGGGGCGCCACATAGGATAGGTGCAGGGAGGCTGAGGCTGCTCATGGTCCCCATCAGGCCAGGAGAGGTGGCACTGGCCTTGGTCCCAGAGGTGCCAAGGAGGGTGGTCCAGGACCTCACAACCCTGCTGTGGAAGAGCTGAAAGGATGCAGAGCCAAGGGCAGTGTGGCATGGTGCCAAGGTCAGGCAAGGCATGGAGCCTGAGCAGTGGTCATTTCTGTCCAGCCTCTGCGTCTCATGGACACAGGCCTCCTGGGGAATGGCTGAGGCAGGGACACATGCCTCTCAGGCAGAGGCCCCTGGTGGGGAGTGGGCCAGCCTGAGAAGGAGCCCAGACAGTGGCAACCTCCTGTTCTGAGTGCTCTGGACAGTGGCTTGCTGTACTGCCCAGAGCAGAGCAGAGCGGTCCTTTCCATGGCCGACATCTCCTAGCCCTCACTCAGCCCTGTACCCGCCACCCTACTCTCTGCTTTCTGGCCTTAACTCATACATTCTGCAAATGAGTGAGATCCTGCCACACAGCTTTCTGTGCCTGGCTTATTTCTCTCGGTGTAGGGACCAGCAGAATCTCCTCCTTTTTAAAGGCTGACTAGTATTCCATCCGTCTGTTTATTCCATTTTATTTACCCACTCATCTGCTGGTGGACGCTTAGGTTGGTTCCACATCCTGGCTACTGTAGACAGAGCTTCTGTAAACATGGCTGTGCAGAGGCTCTTCCTGTGTATTTGAACTTTAACCCTGTCGTAGCGTGGGTGGATCACATGGTGTTTCTATTTTTCATTTGTCCAGAATGTTCCATGCTGGTTTCCACAATGGCTCTGATTCTATAGATAACTAGTGAGTCCTTCCCAGTGGTGGAGGCAGGGTAGACCTGTCCCTGACAGGTACACCTGAAGGACAAGGGTTTTCAAATGCCCACAGGTGTTTTATTTACATGGGAGTTGAACAGCTTTCTTCCTAATACAGCCGGGCTCCCAGGAGATGGGGACACCAGGAAGGATGGGGTATCCTGTGCTGAGAGCCTCAGTTGGCCTGGCCTGTCTGCTTGTCTGCTCTGTGTCCTCAGGAAGGGACACTGCTGCTATCACAAAGCCACTTTACAATGGTTCCAAGGCAACCGAGGTTCTCTTCTTGCTCATTTAATCTACATGAGGCTCCCGATGAGAAGAAACTGCAGATAGTCACACAGCCCAGAGAAAAGTGGGGAGGGGCTGTGCTCAGCCAGCATAGGCTGGACTTGCATCCCATTCTGCAGGAAGGGCCCCAGGGCAGAAGGCAGAGTGGCTCCCTGCAGCTGGATCTGTAGGATCTGTCCACTCTGTGTCTTAGCAGTGACTGGAGATTGCTGGTGTCTCCTTGAGCACATCTGGGTCATCGTCCCGGATCTTCTAAGGGTTACGGCCAGCTCCCCAGTCACCTCTGGAGGACCTCGGGTCCCAGCTGGAAGACAAAGCAGTTGGACCAGATAGCCACTACTTGTCTCCCCTTTACTGTGCTCTACCTGACCCACTGGGCTGAGGAGGAGGGGTCTGCAGTGACCCATTGGGCTGAGGAGGAGGGGTCTGCAGCATGTTTGGGGCCCCCAGGAGGTGTGTCCAGACCATCTGGGGTGGTATGGGGGGCACAAACATTAGAATAGTCTTGAAGGCCCCACTGCTAGCCTGAACTGTCTAGCCAAGTATTGTTTTGAAAACATTTCTTTTTATTATTTTAATACTAACACATGTCCAGCGTGTGAAATTTAAATAATACTCCCCATAAATTCGTAAAGAAGAGTGTAATAATGCCTGGACAAACCCTTAGACTTAACACCTGATGTGCGACACTCACCACCCACAACCTCGCAGACACCCAGATCCCGGCACGCGATCACACAGACGTGATCACACACACGTACTGACAAGGCCTGTAGCTTCACATCGAGGTCTATTTAAACCTCTATAGTTTTGAACCCCGCTGTTTATTGCTCTCACTTCCTATATAAGGACACACTTCTCAGACTCGGTAGTCCATCCTGGGAAACTGCTATGGTTGGTTCAGCTTTTCCCCAATGTGGGAGATCTCTGTGGTTCCCATTTTTGCTCCCATTAGCAATCCTATGGTAAATGTCCTCATTACTTTGGGCTGTGATAACAAAATACCGCAGACCAAGTGACACCAATAGTAGCCATTGGTTCTTCATGGCCCTGGTACCACATGGTCGTGGGCTGGTGAGGGCTCTCTCCCCACCCTGCGGATGGTTACCTTCTCATGGTGTCTTCCCATGGCAGAGAGGAAGAAGAAGCAAGCCCTCTGGTGTCTTTTCTTATAAGGTCACTAATCCTGGTCAGGGCCCCACCCTCTCCATCTCCTCTGAACCCCGTTGTTCCCCAAAGGCCCCATCTCCTATCATCAGCACACAGGTCTGGGGCACAACAGTCCATGGTGACAGGGACAACTCTGGGCATCACCTTTGCCTGCTCCCTGACTCTCAAACTTTATCCTTGGAAGTGTAGTCCTGGGCTTCAGGGGTGAGAGCACACCCTCGGGGGCTCTGGAAGTCCACAGCAGGCCGGGACACTCTGATGTGCAGCTGGGCTGTCCTATGACAGCACTGGTGACTGCAGTCTGTTTCCCCCTGGACATGCCCAGCTGTGGCAGTGTGGAGCAGTTAATCTGTTTTTTACTTGCTCCTTGGAGACCGTGGCTGTCAGGCTGTAACCCCAGCCTTTGCCTGTGACCTTGCTTGTTGCAGACAAGATGTGGATGAGGCAGAATTCATAGGCGTCATAGAGATTCCCTCTATCTGGGTCTTCTTGGAGTAAGGGAGACAGAGCAGAAAATGTGGCCTAAGGAATCAGGCAGGCTGGGCTCAAATGATTACCTTCCAGCTGTGTGACCCTGAACAAGTGTCCCTGCTTCTCTGGGACTCAGATGGGGACTGTGTCCTGCTCACAGGGACATTGAGTGGGAGGTACCCCATGTATCATTTGTATGTGGTAAGTGTTGCCACTTGTCCTGGTCACAAAGAACCCTTGGATCAGACTAGTGTCCTTTCAGTCTCCCTCCCAAGTCTGGAGCTGGGTAGGGTGCAGCTGGGACTTGGGGTGTGAGGGCTTCCAAGTGATCATCACCCCTTGACCTTCTTCCTGTCATTGGCAGGCATGACAACTGGCCAGCTCTCTCTGTGACCTCCTCCAGATTTCTCTGATGCCCCCTCTCTAGGAACCCTGTCAATACCCCAAACATCCCCCCTAGATGGTCACTGGAATGTGCTCCCTAAGCCTAGCCAGCAGAACATGATGTACAGAGTTCCCCTGACCCAAGATCAAGCCCCTGTCCCAAGATCAAGCCCCTGTCCTGGCCCTGACCAGCTGGGAGCCTGGGCAAGTCTCTGCCCCTCTTAGAACCTCAGGGTCTTCATGTGTCAATCAGGAATGACCAGGCTGGCCTTGACTTTCTCACAGAGGAAGCTCATTTACTGAGAACCTGCAAACTGCCAAGCCCTTGAATGCAGCCCCCTCCCATCAGCCTGGAAGCAATCCCAGAGGGCCCAGAGAGAGTGGGTGACCTGCCCAAGGCCAGATAGCTGCCAAGGGGATTCTCATCAGGCTGGCTTGATGGCCAGTGGAGCTCAGGGTGCCTGCGCAGGCCAACTGCCAGTAATGGTACAAGATGACCTTCCATCCTGGGCTCCTGAGAGCGATCTGCCATCGCTGCAGCTCAGCCTGGAGCAAGTGCAAGAGAGAGGCCAGGCCTCGAGGCCTGGGGAAGAAGGGAAAGCGCAGGGCCTTGCAGCCAGGGCTAGCCTGGGGAAATCTCCCCTTACAAGCTGGGTATAGCATCTTGCAAGCAAGCCCAGCAGCCTTGAGCTGCCAAGTGCTTCCCTGGTCAGGAAGCCAGGGAGGACATTGCAAGAGCTGCAGGCAGCCAGTGCCAGCCCTTGTGTTTTTGTCCACCAGTGGGAGCAGCAACCATCTCACCAAAGAGAAGGTCTACCGTGCTGTCCCTCCCAACCCCAAGAGTTCCTTGTTCAGCAGGGACGTATGTGGCAGCTCTAGGCTTCACGGGCTCAGGGCACTTCCTAGCTGGGGGGGTCCAACAGATCATGGACGTGGGCCCCTTCTTGTGCAGTTGAGGAAGCTTAGGCACATGGTTTCTAGTCTCTGCAATCCTGGTGTCGGGCCCAGGCTTTTGCACAACATGAGCTGCAGGCTGCCACATGAAGCACTTCTAGACCTCGGGATGGTGCTCACTATCCAAAGCAGCAATTAAGCCCCAGGGAGCCCGGGTGCTTTAGGCAGGTTACCCAGGGAACAGGGATATCACCTGCTGGCATGTCAGCAGTGGTGTATAAGAGAGGACAGAAAGGAGACCACAGGCAGAGGGAGGCTCTGTGCTACACGGGAACCCCAAATGTACAAGTCAGTTGTCAGCTTCAAAGTCTCCCAGAGGAGGGTGAACAGAGGAGGTCATTTGGAGCTCTCTTGAGAACATGCATGTCTTGCTTCCAGAGGGTTCTTGTGAAGTAGATCTTGGGAAGAGAAGACGAGACTGAAGAAATTGGCCATGTGGTGCCAATGTGACTGCCTGTCTATGCACCCTTAACTCATACACCCTCCCAGAAACCCTACAAAGAGCATTCTGTTCTCTCTGTGGCTGAGATGGGCAATTAGTTGCTCAGAGAAGTGAGATCCTGGCCCGGCCATCAGATGTTAGCCAGGAGGGGCTCTTGCCCTAGTGTTGGTACACTTCTTTACGACTTTATTTGGAGGGATAGTATTATTTAAACTTCATACAATGCATATGTACCAGGAGGAGCAAGGACTCCCACCTGGATCTCATGCCAAGGCTGAGCTCTCACCACACAACCCAGCCCCTAGAGTCCCCATGCTTTTCCTGTCCCCACTCAGGGCAGTGGGCCAGTAGCGCTCTGCATGGAGGCTGTGAAATGAGAGACTTAATTTTGGTTGTCAGGAAGCAAGCAGAGGGAAGTGCATGTTTTCAGAGGCTTCGTTTCCTTACAAAGCAGCATGATAAAAATAACAAAAAAGGCCGAACCATGGGAGAAAGGACATTTTCTAAATTTATAATGGGGTTCATTATTCAGGAGCTGCATCTGAAAAGGCCAGAGCTACAGAGCCAGCGAAGCATGAGTGAGAAGGACCCAGGCTGGCAAGGCAGGGAAATGATGGAGACACAAATACCTTCTACAGGAGATGGGGAGCAGGCCGCCCATGGCGCAGCTCAGCTCCGTCAACCAGGCAAGAGTTGTGTCTCCAAGCAAGGCCCCACTCTGCAGTTTGGAGTAGGAGGGCAAAGTAAAATGGCAGTGGGAGTGCTACGTAAATGTGGCTTGATTTACACTAAACAAGGATGTGAGTGGAGGTTAGCCATTTTGCAGAAGAAACTGGAGGTCGGAGTGATAAAGAGAGAGAGCCAATGTCACAAAGTGGATTTCAGTGGTTGAGGCCTCAGGCTTGAGGATTGTACCCAGTCTTTTCTCCACCCTGCCTCACTCGGGCTTGCTGTTTTCCTTTGGCTGTTGGAGAATTTAAGACTAGGTTGGAGAAAATGGAAGACTTATTGTGTACCTCTCGCCAGGCCCTGGCTCTTCAGGGGAGGGCCTCCTTCAGCCTTCCCATGGTGTGGAGGGGTTGCTGCTGTTGTCAGATGAGGAGACGGAGGCTCTGGGAGGCTGGGGACTTTCCCAGAGCTGTGCTACTTTGGAATCCAGGGCTCCTCCCCTGACCAGGTAGGAGGTTGGAGTTCCAGGATCCTCCTTGTCATCCTGGTTCTCATGATCACATCACGAGATCCTTCACCTGTTAGAATAGTCCTGAAAGTCTGGAGCCCCAAGCACTGTGGGGAGCCTAGGTACAGAATGAACACAACCATGATCTCATGGGGCCTCATTCAGACTTATAGAACCCCATCCTACCCAACACCCCCAGAACCAGAGCTCACCCTGCCCGTGCACACAGGCAACTTCCACCTACCAGCTCCTGAGACTCCAAGGCTACTCTGTGCACATAGGGCTTCCCTGGAGAGCTGGGAGGGAAAGGCTGGAGATGCCAGAGCACTGGGGACAGTGGGGAGCATCAGGGTCCTGACTTCCACAGTCCTGGGGTCTGTTCTCTGCCATCGCCCAGAGGCCCTGAGCAGCACTGAGCCTAATTTACCTGCAGCCATGGCCCCTGACCAGCATGTTCCTCTGCCCCATGTCCCTCCTACCCACACGCCAGGCCTCATCAGCCTCCAAAGGTGCCAGCATCAGATTGAGAAAGGCAGTGTTTGGGAAAGACGTCCCATTGAAGGCAAGACTGTGCAGGGTGCAGACTGTGTAGAGAAGGCCTGACTTCAGGCAAGTATCCCAGAGACCCTCTGGCTGATGGGCACTTGGCTTGTCCCCTACCCAGAGAAGGTCCAGGCTGCAGGAGGGCAGTGATGGAGAGGGCGGGAGTCCTCATGCAGGCAGGTGCAGAGGACCCCAGAGTCCTCTGTGTACACCAAGGCCTTCTGTAGAGGCTACCAGTTGCCTCCAGCTTTGGGCTGGACATCTACCTGGTACTGCCAAAGCAGAACAGAGTCTTGAGGGAAACCCCAGGGTCCATCAGATTCAGCTCTGTCCATTAGCCCCGAGGCTCTGGTCTTCTAGGGGACTCGTCTGCTCAAACTCCATAGGTTCTGCTGTGTTTAACTGGTCCCTCTGAGCCTTTGCAGTGCTGGCAACCCACCAAATGATTACTCTGAATGCTCCTATCCTTGTGTGAATGGCAGAAGTGCCACAGCTTTCTCAGGACACAGAGCCCACGTCCATGCAGGTGGAAGTGGGGTGCATCTCCCCCTATGGCCACCAGTTGTATTGGTGCTTCCCTCTATGGCATCACTGTGCACCGTCCCTTCCTCCACCCAGTTGGATGTGACCATATGGTGGGTGTGATGCCTCGAGCACCCAGAAGGCCAGGCTTTTGTGCTTTGATAACCCCATCTCCTGGTGAAGTCACCAGGCTGGCGCTGGCAATGAGGATGGACAACAAGCCTCTTGGCTGGAGTACCATGCTTCAGGCCAAATATGTCAAAAACTGGACCCCAGACAAGGTAGCAGATGTCTCTGCACCCTGGTTTCCCCAGTGACAAAGGAGGGGGAGACACTACAGACCCTTCCAGTACCCACCTTGATGTGGCTTTTATTGTCTCTGCCTGTCTTGGGCCTGAAAGGTGTATTTAGGTATAATTTTCCTCCCTCTTTTCCAAGCATGTCTCTACCAGGAAATCATCCCCCGCTAAGGCACAATTAAATTTCCCAAATTAATTATGCAGCTGACAGCAGGGTCAGTGATTTTCTTCATTCCCATTCTAATTACACTGGGGGAGCCACCACCCCGGTCTCCCTGGAGCCAGCACAGGGTCACCACCCGCACAGTGTCTGCTGCGCTAGAACCTCAGCTCCGGGGGTGTGGGTGTGCAGGCATGCCCTCTGCATGCAGTGGATGCTAAGTGAGTCCTTGGCCTGTCCCTCAGCTCTGTTCACCGATGTCACATGCCCAGGCAATGAGAAAGGGGAGCTTTGATGGCAGAGTGACTGTGTTCAGAAGTAAGGAGTGGCTCCTACCTCGGCTGTGTCTAGTGCTCAGGCCCAGGTGTCCGTCCATCAGACAGTGAGAGCCAGAGTCTGGCCATGGAAGACGTTCTTGGAAAGCCAGTGCAGGCCTTCATGGGGCTCAGCCTGACCGAGATTCTTGGTGGGGGAGGATGATCCTGGGGTCAGGGTGCTCCCCATGGGCTGACTGATGGTTCTTAACCCCGAGCTGGGCAGTGATCGCTTCTCTAGGGGATAGTTTGTGAAAGTAGAGGAAAGCCATCAGTAGGTGAGATAGGGATGCCAAGGGTGGGAGGGGAACGTCCCCTGTCATAGATCTGACTGGGCAGTGCTCCAGTGGCCTTTACTGCTCCTTGCCTTGTGGTCCCAGCCCCCGTGATCACTTGTCTTGCTCTGTAACTCTCACGTCAGGTCTAGCTGAGGGCAGGAGTATAGGTGAGAGACAGAGAAGCCATTGCTCCTGGCCACGCAGTTGGAAGCAGCAAGGACTTCGAGCCACACCTGGTGACTCCACTTACAGATGTGACCTTTGTGCTCAGACACCACTGTGTAAGGAGAAGGGAAGCTGGCCTGGCACTCGGTGGCGTGGCCACTGATGTGCGTCACCTACAGATTTATTTCTTCCACAGCAGCGGTCAAGGGAGAAGAAAATATTACGAAGCCATTAGGCTGTTGGTGACCCAGGGGAGCGGGACCGATTTAAATGCAGTTTCACTTCATTTAAGAATCTGGCCAATCCTTTATCTCTTGGCGTGTTTATTGGACATGTTTCTCCTGATTTCACATTTTTAAATTAAACAGCCAAGCAGGGAGGCCCTGGCAGCAAGAGCATGCTGGCACCCAGATCACAATATATCTGTATGTCTGCAAATATATCTGTCATCTTTTCCAAAGCCCCAAATAGGAAAATCATTACTTCACAGAGCTGGGAAAGTCCCAACTCAAAAGGGGAAGAATAATGCACATTTTCATGTCACCCCCATTCGTGCTCTCAGGAGTCCTGGTCTCTTTGAAGATAGCGGGGAGATCACCTGCTTAGAAATAGGGTAACCAGGTTTTCTCTACAAAGCTTATCTTCTAGATATCCGAGGTTAGTTATGATCTTGACTCTATGTGACTCAAACAGGTTCTTCAGCCTCAAGCACATGGAAAAGAAAGAGAGAGGAGAGGGAGAGAGAAAAAATAGCCCACCCTTATCCACTGGGTGGGTGCCAAAAACCACAGATAAAAAACTGTATGCCTATTTTTTCATGCACATACACACCTATGATGAAGTTTAGTTTATCAGTTAGGCACAGTAAGAGATTAACAATAACAGCCAATAATAAAATTGAACAATTATAACAATACATTACAATATAAGTTATGTGACTATGGTCTCTGCCTTTCAATTATCTCATTGTACTGTCCTTGCCCTTCTTCTGGTGACAATGTGAGGTGGTATGATGCCCACGATGGCATGAAAGAGGAAAATGACATCAGTATGGTGACACAGTGGTAGCTACCATGTCTGAGTGGCTTGAACACTGGCATGGTGAATCTGAAAAGCAAGATGGCTACTACGTGATCAAAGGGCAGGTAGCATATACAGCGTGGACACGCTGGACGGAGCAGGAAGGCACAAAACTTCATCAGGCTGTTTGTTTGCAACTTAAAACCTATGGATTGTTTATTTCTGGAATTTTCCATTTGATATTTTTGGACCTCAGTTGACTGAGGGTAGCTAAAACCATGGAAAGTGAAACTGTAGGTGGTATGACCACTTAGAGACAGGAACAGCAATGGTTACTCAGACAGGTAGCACAGGTTCTGAGGATGGACAGAGCTGGAAGTGGACATCTGGAGATACAGCACATGGAAATGAGGCACCTGCTGATGCTGGAGCAGACGCAGGGGTGGGGATGGGACATGGAGGGATGCACAGCAGAAGGTGAGCACAGATGCAGGTAGACGTCACCATGTGTCCCCAGTGACTACCCCAGGTCCAGAGTGGCTGTCCCTGTGACACTTAAAAGACTGGTGGCCCTTGGCTTGCAGGGGATCACATTTCAGTATTTCTCACTACAACTTCACTAAGAACTATGGGCCAGTCTCCAAGTACAAGTGGCTTCCCAGTTAGCAGTGTGGGGCTCGGAGGTCCTGAGCTTGCTCCGCTCCCCTGGAGCAGAAGGGCGTCCCTTTGCCATCCTCGTGCATCTGGCTTGGCCTCCAAGGAGCTCCTGACAGGCCTGGAGTCCAGAGGAGGAGCTAGTGGTCTACCCGCACTGACCTTGAAGCTCTCAGTCTGTCTGCACCTGCTCAGTGCACTGCTGTCCAGGTGCCAGAGGTAAGGGTCAGGGCCTCTGTCACAAGCGACCCTCCAGGAAGCTAAGCTCTTGGGGGAGAGCAGGGAATGACGGCTCCTGGCTCCTGGCTCCTGGCTCCAACTCTTCCTACTGCAAGTATGAGCCACTGAAATGAATATTGGGGCGGTTGCCAATATCTACACAATCCACGCCCTGTGGCTTTGCCTGAAAAGCCAAAGCGCAGAGCCCAGCACGTTCTCCAGTGGTCTGGGCATTCAGCTGATCCAGTTTGGGTGGCTTTGCTGGTTCCTAGGGGGAAGTAGGGCTGTGTGAAGGAAGTTGGGATGCTGGGCATGGGACTGTCTCCATTATGCATGAATTCATTTGTCTTGGCAATCATCTGTGATAGTGCTCGTTTCACAAACCAGGAAGCCATGCTCAGAGAGTCCCTGCTACACCTCACACAAAACTGTTGTGGCATTTGAACCCATGTGGGTCTGACCCCTGACCCCAGGGCTGACTCCACAGGCATGTGGCCTGGCTAGGGTCAGCAGCCCATATTCAGAAGAATTCTACACCTGCTGAGTGCTCTGCTGTCACCATCTTGACATTGCTATTCTTGAAATTCATTCTGCCTGGGACCCTGCATGTTGTGTAGCTGGTCCTGCCTGAGCTATGGTTTTTCCATCAGTCTTGCCCTGACCTAGCCGGGGCCGACTGTTAGAGGCCCTGTGAGACCAGTAGAGAGAAGGGAAGTCTGGCGAGGCCATGGGACGAGGGCCCCTCCCCATGTTGTGCACCATCCCTCCCAAACTGGGAGAATCCCACCTGGAGCCGTGAGGAGCCTTGGCCTCTCACCTGTGAAGAGAAGGGCACAGGGGTCAAAACAACAGGAAGTTTGGAGAGAACCACGGAAATGAATCCCATGGTGGACTCAGATGTGCTGAGACTGCCATTCCAGGACCTTCTAGGTACGAGACTGATGGCCATTTCCTGTCATCGTGGCCTACGTAATTAACCATCAGGTGTGAGTGCTGCTGGAGAAAATACTCAGTACGTGAAAGGGTTGCTGTGGGATCTAACATGACTCAGGTGCTTCACAGGGACAAAGGCCATCCCGGAGAGTCTCACTGACTTTTATCAGCGTGAGAAACAGGCCAAGTGAGCCCCTGTACCCATAGAGACACTGTGGCCCACCAGTACCAGGGGGCCATGGCCACCTTGCCCCCACAGCCTCAACCTCGCTACCTCTTAGGAGTCTCTGTCTTTCCCTGTCCCCCGGTGGCTGGTGACCCTGATGCATACACACTGCCCTCAGAGGCCCTTCCCATGGCATGGCAGTGCCCAGAAGCGACTCCTTGCCCCAGGCCTCCAACTGGCTATTGGGCCACTCACTGTTATTCTCTCTGCTCACATGACTGATCCCCCAAGACTGGCCCTACACCCACTAGGTGTCCCTGACTCACTCCAATACCCTGGAATGGCCCATAGAGGCCTCCCTCTGTGAGCGAGGGCACACGGAGAACCACCTGCACAATGGACTCTGGATGGGAAGAGGTGAGAGAGGGGCCATACACACGGCTCCTCCCAGCAGCACCATTCTAGACTTTGCATGTCCCTGTAAGGGGACGGGAGGAGGAGTAGCTTGGGGCAGGAGTGCAGGTGTGGAGGGGCTCACCACAAGCCTGGGCTCAGCCTCAGTGTTTCCTGGCCCACTGGACGTGTGGGTGGTATGAGGAAGGACAAACACAATGACACACTGTACCATCGAGACAGAGGACCTCAGTTCTGCTTCCTAGCCTTGTGGCCGTGAAGGTGACCTTCACCTCTCTGTGCCTTGGTATCTTTATCTGTGAAATGGAGCCCATGGGCCTCGCCTCCCTCCTGGGTGGGGCTCCCAGAAGTCAGAGTGTATGTGTAAGGCTTCTGGAACCGAGGAGCAGAGCATGGCCCCTGGTCAGCTGGGATCATCTTGGTCACCGATCTTAGTCAAGCATGAAACATTACCTTTGCTCTTAATTGGGAACCAGCCTCAGCCCCCCTTTCCAATGACAGGCAGTCCAGGGCAGCCAGCTAGGCAGTGGATGGAGCAGCGTTAAATTTGCTCTTGAAGGTGAGGGTGGGCAGAGCCCCTGTGTGCTGTGTGGAGAGAAGCTCTGTGCGGCCACAGCAGGCAGGAGTGCAGGGGACAGCGGTGCCTGCTGGGCACAGGGATGCACTGTTTCAGAAGGCTGGCCTTGGGGTCCACAGTCTGGGTCAAACTTTATGCACCCAGCAATCAGTCACGAGCTTCAGTCTTCTCTGTCATAGAGACAGGTGATAGCTGGGGCTGCCTTTACAGGTGTGACAAGGCTCAGTGGGAAGCAGTGTGTGTAGCTAGCAGACCCTTTTTCTGGAGGCAGAAACTGAGGCCCAGGCAGGAAGTGGCCACAGGAAGCTCTTCTTGCTGCACCACACAGGGGCCAAGGGCTCTGCAGTAGGCAGGGGTCTGGACACAGAAAACAGTCATAGTGGCCAAGCCACTCTGTGAGTTGGGCAATGCGGAGTGTGGTGGTGCTAGTGTGTTTCCTGGGCACTGGGGGCTCCCTGTGTCATTGGGCAAGCAGGTGGCCATGGGTGGACCTCAGTAGATGTTGTGAAAAGCAGTGGGGTAGCCCTTCCTGGTCCTCAACTAGTTTGCCATGAGAGCTGTTTGCTGAGGGCCAGGCATGTCTGACTCTGGGTGGAATGCTGGCCGCATGGGAGTGGCTCCTCTGTTCATTATTGATGCCAGGTGCACATCCTGGGGCCTCACTGAGCCTTTGGGTGGCGTGGTTGAGTGGCTCCACCACTCGGCTTTCTTTCTCCTTCTGCACAGTGGAGAAATTGATGCCTCCTTTTTGGAGGCTGTAGAGAGAATGGTCACACGCCCAAAACAGTTGCCATGATGGCTGGGGACAGATGGGGGTGGGGGTCGGGGAAAGATGGAGAGATCAGCTTTCCAGCAGGCAGGAGAGCTGGGCAGCAGCTGGGCTCTGGACTGGGCCACATGAGTAAGAAGCCCAGCTCTGCCTCTTACCAGCTGTGGGACTTTCATGAGCAAATCAACTTCATGAGCCCCAGTTTTCTCATAGGAAAATGGGTAACTGTCCTACACACTCCCCATAAAGCTATAGAGAAGATGAAGGTGAACAGCACTCAGAACTGAAACCCCTTTCCCGTCTGTGTCTCCATTTCCCCAGATGTAGAACAGGAACAGTAATAAGTAACTCCAGGCACATCCTGAGGTATTGGAGCCCAAGGAGTACACAGCCATGTTGTTCCCTATAAGGGTGAAATTCCCGTTACCTAGATGGGCATTAACTTGGCGGGGAGAAGCTGTGGAGGCTTGAAGGACAGTCAGTTCAATCCTGGTAGCAGGGACACTCCAAGATGTGTGTCTGCTGATAGCCATCAGGTCTTTCTTTTGGATTCCCGGGAAATGGTGTGAGAAGGGGACTTCCTCTGATTCAAATGAACCATGAAACATGGGAGGCTGTCTGGGTCTCGACTTAGGGAGCCTCGGTATGTCAACAGGGCAACCATTGCGCACAGCTGTTTCTTAGTTCTGTCTGCCCTATTGGGGAAAGGCTCATCCCTGCTTGCCATGGTGGTGGGTGGATGTTCCTCCACTAAGAAGCTTCCAGCAGCAGCAGGCAGGTGGCTCTATCTGTGTGTCTGTCCATCCACACTCATCCATTCCTCTGCCAGAGTTGCCACCAAGGCTAGGAGAGAGCGACCCTCTCGTGAGCCTGTGGTTCCTTCATGCAGTGGTATTTAAGCTGCTGTGAACAGGTTGCTTCTTATGCCCAGCTCTGCTGAGACTGACATAAGCCAAATGTGGACGGCAGGAGTGAGCTGAAGTCCCCAAGCCAAGGGAGCTTCCCATCTGTGCTGGGAACCCTGGGACAGGACACCTCAGGGGAGATGACAGGGTTTCCATATTACATTGTTTTTAACAAGGAAAATAGGGTATAGAAGATTGGAGATAGTGTGGTCTTGCTTAAAATGAAACAGAACGCCCTGCTGCACACAGGTATGTGTCTGTGTGCACATGTGTGCTAAGCGAAAGGACCGAGAGGAGCTTCCTGGGTGCTTGGTCGGGTTTGGGAGTGAGTAACCAAAAGCTTTACAGGGAAAAAATAAGACTGGGCTTTTATAAAGCATGCCAGAAAGAGGAAGGGAGGGCAGAAGCCTAGAGGGTGCCTGTCACCTGGGGCAGGTGCCATCCTGGTCCTGGGGTAGTGACACTGTGCTTCATTTACACTGCATTAGTCAGGCTTTTAGGATGTACATGTGTGATTTATAGGATCAGAAATAAAACACTAGAGCTATTCCTATGGCCTTTGATGGTTGTCCTAGGGATGGAGCCATGGCTCAGCTTGCCAAGCCACCACCAAGCCACATCCCCAGCCCTGAAGTTCATTCTTACCACACCCACGGGGGTTGTGATGTGGCAGCTGAGGACTGCCATCCATGTCCCAGAAGGGAAAATTCAAGCTCCCTGATGGTGGGGACAAAGCCCCAGGAAGAAAGGGCTTTGTGGGGCAAGGAAGGCTCGGGGGCTGCTGGTCTCAGGAAGCTGTATTTACCCCTGGCCACGGCACAGCTCAGCCTCTACCCGACAGGTGAGCGCTAGGAGTATGACCGGGATGGGCCCTGGCTCCTATCCAGCCCTGGCACATCGACCAGCTGGTGGGGAGCAGGGGCTGCCCTAGCTGTGGTACTGCCCTTCCGAGCCACCAGTCTGCAGGCAGCGCCACGCGGCTTCAGGGATCAGGAAATTATACCTCTCCAAATGCTCCTTTCTCTTTTTTAATTGCCATGACTAGAATAATCCCGGTTTATCTCCTTCCACCCTTGACGGTGAATTTAATTTAATAGACTGTAACTGTGCTGCCTCTGATCTCTGAATGTCATGTTTATTTGCCTTATTAGCGTGGTTTGAGGTTTGAAGACAGCGAGGCTCTGTCTTGTGAAGTGGTTCCGACAGTAGCCAGCTCATTTCCACGGCGTCACTGCGTCCCAGTCCCAGACAAATTGACGTGGTCACAGAGGCCTTCGATTCCACAGAAGCAGACGGAGGAGCTGAGGCTCCCTGTGCTGAGTGAATGGTTGGCATTCTGTGCAGGGACAGCCCTGCTTGAGGCTTCAAGACAAGATGGCTGTCCTGTCTGCCCCAGCTGACCATAGCTCTGTCTATGTGGTATCCTCCTGGCTGACCTCCCCAGGGAAGGGCACTGTGCCCTGTTGCCTGGCCGTCAGGTACACCTTACTCCCCAAGTTGATCAGAGGTTAAAATCCAGCATCAAATCAAGATGCCCAGAACCCAGTGGTGGTGGGCAATGCAGCCAGGGCAGGTGTGCCTTGTTTCATCAGTGACACTCCCAGAGAAGGTCACGGGTGTGACATCCACCTCAGGGCCTTTGTACTGCTGTTCTCTTGCCTGGAGACCTGCATGGACCAACTGAGCCTTGCGGTATTCTAGTCTCTGTTCTATGTCACCTCCCCAAGAAGAGCATCCTGGGCCATTCTGGCTGAAAAACTGCGGCCGCTTCTTTTACTAGTGGGGGGAGGGGAATCAGAAATAAACCTGCACAGCACAGGCAGCCCTGGCTGGCCTAACTTGACGCCATGGAATTGATCCTGCACTGGAGCTTGGCCCTCAGACTCCACCCTTCACGCCCTCTGCTCTGGCTCTCAAGGGCAGGCTGGAAGAGGATGTCTGCTCCCTCCATCCCTCCTTCCCGTTCTCCCTCTCTTCCTCCCTCCCTGCCCTGCTCACCAGCCTCAGGCTGCTGCAGGCCAAGTTCTCTCGGCACACAGGTCTTCAAGGGTCTTAATCAGAAGACAGAGAGGAAGCTGTGGCCAGTGGTATCAGGCAGTCCTGGGTGCACCTTGCCTGACGCTGCGCTCACTGTGGGGTTCTGAGCAAGTCGCTTAACCTCTCTGAGCCTCAGTTTTCTAGTCTCTATAATGGGATGCTGTGAGTTCACAGCAGGCCATGGCGAGTAGGGGTCCTAGCCACAGATCGTGGCTCAGTGGTGACGACTGGCACAGATAGCCCTGTGGGCAGAAGCTCCCTGGGGAGTAACTCAGCTTCACCTTGATGCTAGGAAGAAGCCTTTGCAAGAGCCACGCTGACCCATCCCAGTGTCTGGAGTGTGGGACTCACTCAGTTCAGCTGGGACACTGGCTGGAGTTGGGCCTTGTGCGTGTGGGCGTCACTGGTGTGGCTAGGAGCCAGGATCCCAGGGACAGTCATCCCACAGGGAGAACACTGGGGTTCCCGGGCAGGGGTCCCCATGCCCCAGTGTGTGTGTGGGCATTGGCGAAGCTCACTCTGCAATCCCCTGCCCGCCCGGCTCCTCAGATCTGTGGCTCTGTACCTCCTGGTGGCCGGCCTTCTCTGGGAACGAAAGGCTCACTCGTAATTTGCAAGTGCTTAAAGGCATCTTGTCATTATTTAATGCTCAAATGGGATTCTTAAGAATCTGAGAAATATGTTCTGCCAATTCCCGGCGCCTTTGGTTTGCCTGCCGGAGAGAGGGTGCATTAAGTTATTAGGTGTCTGCAGTGGAGGTGGGGCGAGGGGGCTGGGCAGACGGACAGACTCGGCGGCAGGGAGGTGGGGACGCCGGCTCCTTGCCAGCCAGCCATGATTTTACTGCCTATTCTTTATGGAAATTGCCTGGGTAGCGTCCACCCACTTCAGCAAACTCCCTGGCCATCTGCTGGGGCTAAGAGCAGGGGACACAGACATAGGGCTGATGACAAACGTGCAAATGGCAAGGAAGCCTGTGTCTGAAACTGGGACTGGCAGTGCTGAGGGCCTGGAGCTGCTTGGTGGGTCCAGGCCTGGCCACTCTTGTGGGCACCTGATTTGTGACTGGGTCACTTTGCGGAGTAGTGAGGAAAGTAGACTTCCTGAGGTGGTGTAGACTCAGTGTGTACCCTCGGGGGCAGAGGTAGCTGGACCCTGGCTCATACCTGATACAGGACCCTAAGGAGCCAACAGTCACAGGTCTTACAGACGGGAGATGCTGCCACTTCCGGGGTGGGAAAGCCAACACCAGCCATCTTGTTCCCGGAGCTCGACATCCTACGGGGGAGATAGATGGAACTACAGGGGAGTAGTGATGTCAAATAGTAACAAGTGCTGAATAAAAGCCAAGCAGAACCAGAGTCATGGTACATGTTCAGCCAGAGGGGCCCTCGAAGCTCCCTGTGAGTCGACAGTGGAATGCATCAGGAGTCTCTCTGTGGAGTAGCAGGTGCAAAGGCCCTGGGGTAGAACCCTACACACAGCTCACAATCCTGGGTCACACACAGTGTTTAGTTCTACACCAACAACATATGACAGCACCTATGAAGTGTTGCCAACCTGAGTCTCAGTGTCCGGCCATTAATGGAGGTCAACCATAGCTCCAGTTCCTCAGAGGTCAAGCTGAAGCCAGGTGGCCAATCACAGTATGAATCATGGCCAGCACAGATGGGTCAAATGGCCCAGAGCCTCTGTAAAGGCAGCTACTCTCGGGCAGGACATGCCAGGGCTTAGAAGCTACTCCCCAGGAGCTATCCAGAGCCAGATCTTTCTTTGGAATGTGAAGCTTTGGCCACACAGACACACATATTTCGTCAGACCATCTTGGATCTCAGAGCACAATTTTTAAAAAGCCTTATAGAAGCACAGAGCACCTGAGCAAGGTGCTGGCTATGGGGCTTAGTTCAGGCGACAACCAAGGATAAGGGGCAGGGCTGTGTTAGGGCAATGAAAATGTCATTCATGAAGGGCTCAGTCACTTCTCACAGCCACAAATAGGGAAAAGTAGATTTCCAAGGGACACATCACATGGTCAGCCCTCAGTGTTTGTAGAAAGGATTACAAACCTGTGTCCCGGATCATAGCCGGTCAGCACTGCCCGAGCACTGCAGGCAGGACATGCCGACTGCTAGATGAGAGTCAGACCCGGTGTGTGTGCATCTTAAAGACTGCAGCGCTATGCGGTGTGCTCACTTGTGGACCACGGTGGGGCAGGAATAAAAGGAGAGGCGGCCTTGTCTGGCGGTTACAGTCGAAGCCGCTTTTCTTGTTATTGCATGTTTGTTTTCAGTTGTTCTTGCTCTGTTATTTTCACATGATTATTTAAATGACTATAAACAATCCTGCAAAGATGGAGGACACATCAGCAAATCAGGAAGGAAATCTCACTGCGTGTGGATTGCTAAAGTTTTCCTAAGATAGTTTCCAGCCCACAGGTAGCTTAACCAGGCACAGACCCCACGCAGCTTCTCCCCAAGCTGTCTCTGGTGTGACTCGAGGCTCTCGGTCCTCTGCCTGATTATTCAGCCCTTCCCTGCCTGCTCAATGAGGGAAAGGACCGAGGAGCTCGTTAGACCTGCGTTAAGGGGTCTGCGGAATCCCGCCAATTCTGTTTGTGTTGTTACATGTCTTGTTCTGCTGGGCGCTTCTGACTTGGAATGGTGCAGGCATTGGAGAGGCCTGGCACCCTCCTGGGTGGATTGGTCCCTGGGATGACAAGTGGATCAGTGTGAGTCATGCCAGGCAGCAGGAGAAAGAGGCTAGCCTCTGCTGGGCATTCCCGGGCCTGGTCCCTTTCTAGGAGGTGCAGTGGATCCTTCCCCATCAAAGCCAAAGTGACAAGTGCTGAGGTGCACCACCTTCTGGCCATAACTCAGCCCGGCGCTTCCATCCCTATCAAATACAATTCTCCCAAATCCCAGAAGTCATGGCCACGTGCCTTATCATCTGAGGGGGGCGTCTCATTGAGCCACAGTGCGGTGTCAAGTGCAGCAGTGGCCTCCTGCCCACAACCTGAGATCTGCCAAGGTAATTGATACGCCTCTCCCTGCACCTGCTGCTTGATAATGACCCTGCCTGGTGGGTCTGCCTCCGCCCGCAGGCTGGCTGGGGCTGGAAGGTGGCTCGGTCGCTGCCTCAGTGGTTGGAAATGTGCCCAGATGAGGGCTGCGGGAGCAGCTGTGAAAGCAGGAATGTCGGCTGCAGGTTGATGGCCCTGTGTGCCAGGGAAATAGCAGTTAGCTCCGCCTGTGCCGGAAGGGTGACCTGGGATGCTTCCAGGATGCAGCTCTCATTTGGACTAGAGGTTTACAGCAAGTTCCAAAGCCCATGCCAGATAGGGCAGAGCCAATCCAAAGATGGGATGTCCCACCCTGTGTCTTCTAAAGCCAACACCATCTGGAGCGACAGGACCCTCCCTCCGTCCGAGTGGAAGCCCGCAGAAGAGACATCATTTGACCCCAATGAGATAGAATCCAGCTTCGTCCCCTCTGACCCAGCAAGTAACTTCATCTCCTGTGTCTCCTCGTCAGCACAGGGAAAGGGCCATCAGTTGTGGTGGGGTTAAGGAAGGTGACCTTGTGTCTGGAAGTGGCTTGACCCATGGTGACCCTAAGGAATCCAACTTGCTGGGCTGTGGCCTGTGTCATCTTCACTAAGTGGTCAGTACCTAGAACTTCTGCTCTCATCCCTCCATTGTCATTACACAGAGCAACCGGCATCCCCAACCGACCTCTGGGATCGTCCTTAGGAGTGCCCCTGAGACATCCACCCCATACTGACCTGCTCTCCCCTCCTTCTCTTAGTTCCTGCAGGTCCTTGGCTCCTAAGATCCCTGGTACACTTGGGTCTTTTCCTTCCACGCTTGCATAATACCTTCCCCAAGTCCCATAAAATCCCCTACACCTTCCCTAGGTCTCACAGGAGCCCCCATGACTTTCTCAGGTGCTACAGAGTGTCTGCACCATCTCCAGGTCTCACAGGACCCCCCAAACCTTCCCCAGATACCACAGGAGCCCTCCTTCTTTCCCCAGGTCCTAGGGGTCTGCTGTCTGGGCAGCATTCCTAGGTCCACTGGTTCTCAGCTCCATGGATCTTGTCCCTGAAGATGGGTCAAGATGTTGTTGGAGCTTCTAGCCTGCAGATGGAGGGTGGCACAATGGAGAAAGTGTTCTTGGGGCTCCCTAACTACCAAGTTTAACCCCTTCCATGCTGTCCAAGATGGCTGAAGGTAGTTTGAAGGGGAAGGCACCATGCAGCTCTACTAACTGACTTGGATTTCTTTACATGTGATTGTCGTGCCTGGTCGTCATGGACCTGCAGATGCAGAAATAACCTACCTACCCACTCTGCCTGCTGCTCCAGCACGAAGTCTGGCCCTCGGTAGGTGCCCAGGGAAAGTCTGGAGAAACGCAGCCTGGTGCTGATGTTCTCTCAGCTCTCTCTCAGCTAGTGAGGGAGTCACAGAAAAGGGTTGATCTTCTCAGAGTAAAGGGGCAGGGTCACAGCCAGATCCCATCCCTTGGGTGTTGGGAAAGACAGCAGGCAAGGGTGCTTGGGAGTCTGTAAGGTTAGCCCAGCCCAGCCCAGCTCTACTTCATTCTGGAAAGATCCACCAGCCAGCATCACAGCACTCAGTGCTGGTGGCACAGAGCCATGGCAGGGACTGGAACCTTAAGTGGACAGTCTGGTTGGTGACGAGAGTCATGGGAAGGTCTCAGACATCATGATAGATGCTATGAGACACTGTTCCCTGGGAGTTCAGACCTGGGAATTCTGGAGCCCCTGCTGCCTGTCAGCTTCCCTGGCTCTCAGAGGCTCTGGGTGGCTGGTCAAGGGTGACATTGAGTAAGAGGCCCCAGGCCTGGAAGCAATTGCCTGGAAGCAATAAACAGCTTCCAGTACCAGGGTGGGCTTTGGCCAGTTGCTATGCATTAGAAAGTGCCAGAATCGCCCTGAGACACCACTGGGCTGAGAATGAATCTGGAAGGCCCTCGTGTGGGGTGGGGCCATGCCACCACCTTTAGCATGCTGTGCTGAGCTAGGGTTACAGCCTGGGTGGCACAGAGCAGATAGACAGAGAGCTGACAACCTGGCTCCACACTGAAGTCCTGCAGCGACTGTGCTCTTGGGCAAGTCACTTCATTCTCCCTGTGCCTCAGTTTCCTCATCTGTGGAATGAGAACCTACATCCCTGCTCTGAGGCGGTGGGCTGTCTCTGCAGTGTCTTCACTTAGCCACATGGATCTGAAGCCTGGTGGGCACTGCTGTGTTCAGTCTTCCCAGAAGACTACGTGCTGGAGGGCTCTGCCTCTCACCCTTGGTCTCAGCTTCAGCGTAAGGATGCACCCTCACCCAGATTGCTCCAACGGACACTTTTTGGATTTTACCGTCTTCTGACACAATTTTACAAAAGCATTCAGTAGAAATCATAGTTCAAGGTTTGAGCTTGGATCTTTCCCTGGCTAGCTGTATGTGAGGACCCCCTCTCTCCTCTCTCCTTTGTCTTCTGTCCTCTCTCCTCTGTCATCGTGCTGAGCAGTGGCAGGAGCTCAGCTCTGTCAGCTCCACAATGGCGTGGAGGACAACTCTGCAGTGCGTGGGGTTGCCTGTATTTTTAGGATACAATATTCTGTGATTTCCAGAACATGCTGTATGAGAAGATTTTGACCGGCTGCAGGCACGCTTAAGGCATGCTGGGGAAGCTGGGATGCTCCATAGGTGAGGTGTACACGTGCATTTTGTGACTTATGATAGTTTGAGTGTATAATAGATCAATCAGGAGCACATCCCATTGCAATTTGAGATTCATGGATTTGGGTGACTTGCCTGGCCTGTCTGTCACATCCCAGCCACACCACTGCTATGTTCCCCTGGAGGGAAGGCTGTGTTCCCTTCCGTCTGCTCACCCACCTGCCTGATGCCCATGACCCATGTCAAGAACTTTCTCAAACAACTGCACTACCCTGGTTGTGCTCTGGATCCTGGCAATTCCCTGTTCCCCACTGATCCTGGAGGGATTTAGTGGGAAATCTGGGCAGTGGATCAAAGCCCTTCTGTGGGTTCCGTGGAGCTGCTGGGTCCCCGGGCAGGGTGGGCTCTGTGAAGTCAGCTCTGCACCTGCTCCTTGTGTCATGTCACAGACTTCCTGTCCATCCAGAGTGTGACCAAAGCTTGGGCAGATTCTGCCAGGGAAACCCGTCTCCAATGTGTCACCTTTGCTCAGAGACCAGGTTCAAGTTTGCTCTGCTGTGGGTCCCTGTCCCTTTGGACACTTGGGCCCTTTCCTACTTGGGCCTCAGTCTCTCCATATGCAAAATTCAGGTGTTAATGCTGAGCTCCAGAATGGTGAGAGGTCTACACAAGGTGCTGTCAATGCAAGTGCTGGCTCATGGCCCTACTTATCAAGGAACCATGGCACAGCCACATGCACCCCACCCTCAGGCACACAGCCGGCCTCTCTGTAAGCAGCGTGACAGGCAGGTACATCAACTTCCATGACTCAGTCTGTGTGCCTGCCTCGTGCTGGCTCTGCACACACCTCCTCTTTTATTCTTTCCACAGGTGTGTGAGTCTGTATCATTGACCCTTTCCACAGACAAAGAAACTGAGTTTCTTTTTAATTTTTTTTGGTGGTACTGGGGTTTGAATTCAGGGCCTCACACTTGCTAGGCAGGTGCTCTACCACTTGAGCCACCCAACCAGCCCTAGAAACTGAGTCTTCAAAGAAGCACAAACCATGTTTGAGGCCAGCTCTTGCAGGTAGCCTCCTTGGGGCCCAGGGGCACCAGCCTGGCAGGTGGGTGCCACCTTTCCTCACTGGTATGTGCTTGTGCTTTCCTAGTTAGTGACAGAAGCCTAGTGACAGAGCTTCTGTCACTAGTGGGGTGGGGTGGGGTGCTGAGCACATGCCCTGCCAATAAAATAATTACAGAATATGAAAATGGCTTAATTAAATAATTTTTAAAAAGTGAATATATACAAACATGCTGCAATTAAGGAGCCGATTTGCAGATAGCAATTTTCCAACTGCTCACCTTCCTTCCGTGCTTCTGCTGGCCCATTTTTAGACTCTGTGTTTTTAGTATTTCATTTGAATAATGTAGATTGGAATGACCACACTCTGAGTTGCTGGACCTGGTGAAAGGACTTTAGATGGCAGGGACATTGAGACCAGGACAGTCACTGGGAAGCCAGGCACAAGGCAGGGTGGGCCCATGGGTGCTGAGGTCCCCTCTGTCTTCTCTGCTCCCTCCTCCCTCCTTGCCTCTCTTCCTTTACCCTCCCCTTCCTCCTCCCTCCCACCTCCTCCTGCTCCCTTCCTCCCATTCTTCCTTCCTCACGAATTAGATCCACTGAGCATCAGGGCTGATGCTCGGACATTATAATGGCAAACTGTTGCCCAGAGATGGAAACCTGCCAGCCTGAAGTCACACAGCCTCGGGGCTCACATCCAGAGCACTGCTAAAGGAATCTAACAAGCACTTATTGAGTGCCAGCTGCATGGGTTTTGGGAGGTTCATGGTGACTGCTATCCTTACTCTGATCTGTGCAGGCTCTGGGAGGAGATGGCACCAGGCTTGGGGGTTGGTCAGAGGGCCCTGACTGACCAACTAGGCACTGGGATGTGTCGCCCTCTATTTCCAAGGTTTATCCAAGGCAGTAAGGGCCAGTTCTCTTCCTTACCTGCATTTGGAATCCACCAAGCGATGCTGGGGCTGAGACTGGACAGGGCTCAGTACCTCATCACACTGGAATCTGCTGGCCTGCACTCTCAGTGTCCCTGCCTGGCAGGCAGCAGTTACCTGGTTGTAGCACTGACCCCGACCGCATCCTGGGCCCGCCTGGCACCAGCAGACCCTCAGTGGGATGGGGGGAAGGTAGCTAGTCCCTGACTCTAGGATCACAGTCTTTATGTATGCCCCAGCCTTATAAACAACTTTGTCCAACTCTGTGCACCTGCTTCTCCCCTATGCCATTCCAGGGTCCCTGCTTGGATCCCTGGCCTTCCCTGAGGCTTGTGTGTTTTCCACAGCATCAAATTCTTCCTGGGGACGGGGTGGAGGCATCAGAACTGGCTTGTGTCCCTCTCTGTAAACAAGAATCAGGCCTGGAAGGTGTCTAATTCAGGATCCTCTTTGTATAGAATAGGTGCTCAATAAATGCATCTGCCTGCCATGAGTTGAATGAGGTCTCCCCAAATCCACATCTGCTGAACCCCAGATCTGGCCTTACTCAACACAGGATCTCTGAGATTAAGATCAAATCCTCCTGGATGTAGGGGAGCTCAAATCTGATATGAGGCAGCAACTGGAGAGATGCAGCCACAAGCCATAGAGACCTGGTGCCCACAGGAGGCAGATAGGCAAGAAGGAACCTCTTGAGAGCCTTCAGAAAGGGGCATGACCCATGGACACCTTGACTTTGGACTTCTGGCCCTGAGAACTGAGAGAACAAGTTCTGTTGTTCAAAGCCCCCAGTGTGTGGTATTTGCACAGAGGAACCTAATGGACCACTGTGACGCCAGCCCCGCCCTGACAGCCCTGCTCTCCTCTCCCCTGCATGGTGTGAGAACCACATTGGCTTATGCTCACACAGCCAGGGGAACACAGGAAAGAGTGGGGATTTTGTTTGTTTGTTTGTTTTTTCTTATTGTTCTTGGAAGAAGGAACACTGGAGTTGGAAGTAGTGGCCGGGCGCTGCTGGGTTCTGTCCCTGGGAAATGTGTTGTGGCAGCCCCTTCTTAGCACCTTCTCCCTTGCCCCTCTTGCTCTCTTGGACCCTGTGCCCCCTTCCAGCACTCAGGGCAGCCTTATGGCATTGCTCCCCAACCTCCTGCTTCCATGATTCACGTGTTCTCACCACAGTCCAAGGGTGGAACCCTTCCCTGGACAAAGCCTCAGGCTTGGCAGAGGCACCACAGAGATAAGCGCTCCTGGTCAGAGATGAGGACCTCCCTCCATCATCAAAGACCATGTGTGTCCCAGCACCCCTGGTTCCCAACAGAAACTCCGCATATTCCAAGAGTAGACAGTTTACCTTTGGTGCTCCAACCCAAGACAGCGCAGGGAGAGGCACAGCCCCCCCCAAACCACTGGTCTTGTCCATTCTAGTACCTTGGCATAAATCTTGCTAATATGGAGTCCTCATGGCTGGACGAACTTATTTGTTTGAGAAACAGGAGATGGGAGGAAATAATGAGGGGTGTGGAGACTCTGAGGTTGCCCAGCAGGGAAACACAGTGTTGGCAAGCCTTGTGAGGCCCCTGACACCTTTGTCAGGGATGAGGGAAGCAGATAATGGAAAGCTGTGGGGTGGCTGCAGGAATGTGGTCACAGCTTTCACGCTGATGGAGAATTTGAAACCCAATTCCAGCCTCTGAGGATTCGGAGAGGGACATGGATGATCCTGAGTGGGCAGCCCAGAGCCCAGCAGACCGAAGCAACAGAGACCCAAGCACAGGGACAGGTGGGACTCCTCTCTCCGGTGGGCAAAGAGCAGAGAGGGGGCAGGAGAGGCAGCCACAGAGCCTGGGGACCACTCTCAACGTGGTCCCCTCTCCCTCTGCCCCGCCCACAGGCACTGGTGGGTGTGTGGGTACCAGGCACGTGGCTTGGCCATCCTGATTCCAAGTCCAGTCCTTCCCCTGCCTGAATAGCAAGCTGACCTCCACACCTCCTCTGGCATCCTGGCCCCTCATCCAGCCCAAGACTTGCCAACCTCACCTTGTGAATATGTGCCCTGTCCTCCTCCACCTCCATCCCCGGTCCCCACCTGCAGTCACAGTGTTCTTCCTGACTCAGCAGCAATGACAAGCCCTGCTTTGGCATGGGCAGTGAGCCGGCTACTGTCTAAGCACATCCCAGCCTGCCCCGCATGGTCCACAGGGAAGGCCCCTTCCACACAGACCCCACCCACGTCTGCAGAGGCACCCCATGTCCCTTGCAGTCCAGACCTGACGTCATCCTGACCTGAGTGTCTTTGAGGACTAGGATGTAAGCCAAGTCTGTCATTCGCAATGGCCTAGTGGCTGCACTTCAAGGTAAAGAAACCAATGACAAAATGATGTAGAAGAAATGAATGCAGATTGCTGGGAGAGCAAAAGGCTCCCCTGTAACTCCAGCCACAGGACATTCTGGAAGGTGAAGAACTCTGGTGACAACGAAAAGATCAGTGTGGCCGGGGGCTGTGTGACACCATGGTGCTGAGCATGTGTCTCCATACCTTTGTCTAGCACTGAGAGAGGCTCCTTCTCTCTTCTGGGCGCTCTGGTGATAATGATGTGCACACGTAGGTTCATCGTTGTAGCAGACGTGCCACTCCGTTGACACCGGGAGAGGCTGGCGCGTGTTGCTAAGGAGGAAGCGTGAACTCAGCTTTGCCCGGAGCCTAAAACAGCAATAAAAAATGAAGTCTATTAATTAACAGTAGGCGTAGGTGAAATTAATTTTGATAATAGATTTTAATTAACTCAATATATCCAGCATATTATTATGTCAATATGTAATGTATATAAACGTGATAATGAGATATTTTGCATTTGTTAATGACCTGACTTTGAAATCAATGTATGTTTATAACAACAGTGCTTTTCAGCTCAGGTAAGACAGCCACACTCTGAGTGCTAGGCAGGGTCGTGTGGTCAGTAGGTGCTGTATTTTGGAGCAGGTCCAGCCTTCTCTGTGGCCCTGGGGACCACATTCCACCCCTGCCCATCCCTTCAGCCTCAGGCCCTGCTGTCTCTCAGCCTGGTCCAGTCCACCAGTTACTCTACTCTGCTCCCCAGCGGACTCCTACGTGTCAGTCAGACATGGCTCAGGTGCCGACTTGCAGGCAGCAGAATAATGACATCCATGTCCTGATCCCAGAGGCTGTGATGCAGGTGGGACTTGGGATTTATGGGGTATCCACAAGTCCCTTATGTGATCACCGGGAGCCTGAGGGGTTTGTCCATAAAAGTAGACCTGTGACAGAGGACACAGAGAGTGGAGGAGTGTACTTTGAAGATGGAGGCAGGAGTGTTGGGCTAAGGATTTCGGGTGGCTTTCTAGAAGGCAGAATAGACAAGGACACAAATTGTCTCCTAGGGCTTCCAGAAGAAGCCAATACCTTGATTTTAGCCCCTGAAACCTGTTGCAGACATGAGTGAACCGTGCTATCATAAATCTACTCGTGTTTTAAGCTGCTGTGTTTGTGGGACCCTCATCCACCTTCCTGAGGATGTCTACCCAGCAGGTGTCCCAGCCTCTGAGCCTGGAACCCACCCCCACCCAGGGCCTCCTCACAAGAGTAGAGATGCTGGGATAGAAAGTGACAGATTTAGGAGGAAAAGTCAGCAAGATAAGAATGGTTTAGATGTGGTGGGGGAGAAGCCTGGAGGGCTAAGCATGACCCTGGGTCCCCCTCTCTGTTCGAGACACCCTTCTTAGTATCTCCCAGCATTCACTGGATGTGTCCAGTGGTGTCATTGCCTGTCACTGCAATGTCTAGCTCTTCTCTCTCTCTCAGTCTGTGTGTGTGTGTGTGTGTCCCTGTCTGAGTCTTTCTCTGTCTCTGTCTCTCTCTAGAATGCGCCTTTCATTCCGGTGTCTACCATGCAATGTACACACACTGGGTAGCTAAAAGACTGAAATGTCTTCTTTCATGGCTGTGGATGTCAGAAGCCTGAGATCAGTGTCACAGGATTGGTTCCTTCTTGAGGCCAAGGGTGAATCTGCTCCCTGTTTCCCCAATTCTTGGGGGCTGTAGACCACTGTCTGTGGCCATGGCCCTTTACTTTTGGCTTGGTTTTCACATGGTCCCTACCCCTTGTGTCTGTCTCTGCATCCCAGTTTCCCTTTTCCAGACCCAGTCACATGGATTTGTGACCTCCTCTTGATATTATTACATCTGCCAAGACCCTGTTTTCAAGGCCACATTCATAGGTTCTGGGTGAAGTGAGGACCAATGCCCCTCCCAACCCAGGACCAACGCCCCTCCCTAGCCAAGAACAACCTCTCCCTTCTTCCCTCAAGTCTCTGCACATGTCACTCATCCAAGGGGCCCTCCCTGCCACTGCCTCTGAGACAGCCATCCTGCAGCCTCTTGACCCTTCATCCCTCTGCTGTTCCTCCCCTTCCCAGGGGAGGGGTGGGCTGTGAGGGGTTTGGGGGTAGAGTCAATAGGTGGGTCTTGGAGATGGCTAGGTGGGGGAAAGGGAGAGGAGCCCGGAGGAGTTTCATGACACTAAACTCACAGGCCTTGAGCTCATAAACAGCTATTTGCTTGCTCAGGGTTCTGGAATGCCCCGGTCTCTGGATCGATCCCTTGCTAATGGGCCCCTCGCTCCCTCCTTCCTAAAGAAAATCAATCCTCCCAGGTTTTGCTGGCAAATTCTCCCTGATTACACCTCCACGGGTGGGCGCGTCTTTGTTCTCTCCAACCAGGTCCTCTCTGGGGAGGCCAGAGCAGCCAGAGGCCAGATGGCTCCCCGGGCCTGTGGCCCCCTTGTGGGCAATCCTGGGAGCAGGAGGGCTACAGGGTGCTGGGGGCTGCTTCTTGTCCTGGTGTGGGAAGGGCCTCATGACCCTGAGGTCTATGAAGGACACAACCGCTGGGGTGTGTGGCAACATGGCCACCAAACCCAGAGATGATCAACGGGACTCATTTTTCTGGAGCCTCAGCTTCACTTGAGGATGTGGGGGGAATTGTGTCCACATGGGAACGCCAAGGAGGCTTTGGGGCAGGGAACTGGAAAGCCCTGTGGGGTGGTGTGTCTGTTTGATGGCTCTAGGCTCCACTCGGCCCCAGGGCACCCAGGGGGGCAAGTGTGAAGAGCACTGGCCTCCTCTAGCCCTCTGTAGGCCATGCAGCAAGTCAGGTGGCAATGTAGCTAGGGTTTAAGCCCAGGCCCCACATGGGACGGGGGTCTGAGGGTCCAGCCTGACTCCCCCAGTACAGCCTGGGCACATTCTGTAATTCTGGTATGTTTTAATGGGTGATCATAGAAGGCCGTGGTTTCAGGGTCACTGATACCTTAAGCTTCAATGTGGAATTGATTCCATGCTCTGAAAGTACCTGTGGCTTCCAAACATCAGAGGTGACATGCTCTTAGCTGGCTTCTCCTTCTTGGTGGTGGTAGGCCAGGTTTGCAGTGCTCAGAAAGCTATTGCAAGGTCTCACTCACATCATCCCATGTGACAGGTGAGGAGTGTGGCCAGGAGGGACTTAGGCGTATAGTCACCAGCCTGCTTTCTACCCCAGGTGCCCGCTTCCAGCAGCACAGTGCCTGGGGTCCGTTTTCCAGCAGGTGTGCGTTCACCCTGTGGTCCTGTGCTCAAGGTATCCCTCAACCAGGAGGGGGATCCTGGAGGATCCAAGGGTCCAGAAGGAGAGGCAATGAGTAGGTGGACACTGTGGGGTCTTAACACAGTTGGTGTATGTTCTGGGTGGCCATCAGACTGTGGCTTAGAATCACGTGGGCCAGCATTTGAACCTCAAGTTGGCTGCTTAATGGTAGAGTGATCTCAGACAGAACACTGTCACCTCAGGGACTCCTTCTGGTCATCTGTGAGATGGACCACGTGACACAGTCCATCCGGGGGACTTTGCAAGGCATCAAAGAGTCAGAGTGGTCTAGAAGTGCTGGTAGGGATTCAGAGTCAGAAAGACCTGACTTCTCATCCTTGCTCTAGGCCTGGGTTCTAGCTCTCTGTTCCCAAGGGAGCCCTCACTCCCCAGCTGCAACTGAGGACATACTGCTAGTGGAAGGATGGGAAGGATGGCCCTCGGGTGTCTTGCGTTTCTTTTGTGCTGCGCTGGATGTGCTGTGGGGTTGATGAATGCAGCCCCTGGAGGGCTCATGCTGACAGCTGCCTCCCTGTTCCCCCAGGTCTTCGGACTTCGGGACATCCTACACCAAGCTCACCCTCCAGCCTGGTGTCACCACTGTCATCGACAACTTCTACATCTGCCCAACCAACAAGAGAAAGGTATGTGCCTGCCCAGGGAGGCTAACCCTTGGATTCTGGCTCCCCATGGCCTCTTGTCTTTTCTGCTTTGGGAAAGTGGCCCCGAGTATGTGTTTATCTCCTCGTCTTGCCGATGATTACTTTAACCCATTTTGATGAATGCATTTTAAGCCACCAGCCAGGGCTTTGGAGAAAGGTCTGCCTGCCGTATCTGGGGCACATTTATCTTCTCCTGCCCTGGAGGGAGCATCCATCAGGCACACGGGAAGGAGCTGGCAACCAGAAACCGGCTCCTGGCACAGAGTACTGGAAGCAGCGTTGAGCTGCTGTTCAGAAGGGTTTCTGTCTCTCCAGGGCTGATTTGGTTTCTCATCTGAGCTTTTCTTGCTCTCTTGGTATGAGATGAGTTTTCTGGCTTTGCTTTTTTGGCTGGTGGAACAGGGAAATTTGTCATTCCAAGGTCACCTACTCACCAACTTCCATGAGGATACCTTTCCTGCAGATGTGTGGCTGCGTCCTGGCCCACCTGGGGGCCCCAGAGCAAGGTCAGAGAAGCACCAGGATGAAATCAACTTGTGTACTTGACTCCATTCATAGAAGCAGTTTGACCACAGATCAAGTTCTGGTTCACCTTTATGACTTAGTTTCATCATAGGAAAATGGGGTATAACCCACACCTCACAAAGAATTGTCTGAACCCCACATGGTGTTGGCACAAGGCCATCACTTGGGCCACCAGAGCTGTCCAGTGGTGGTTTTAAAGGAGAGATCACAGCAGCTTTGTGACTGGACCCAGATCCAACTGCTCACTGTTCGAGAGCCAGTACTCTCAAGATAAGAGTTGTGGCATGGAAATCAGGTTTTTCCAAGGGCCAGCCCTAGAAGATGGAGGAGCTATGGTCCTCAAAGCTCTCTCTTGGGGGACTCAGGTACATGAAAGGGCTATTACAGGGAGGAAGAGGAACACACAGGGCAATCACCAGGATGACTGCATTCCTGGCAGGTCATGTGTCTCCTTTTGTCTCCCTCTGGCTAGGTCATTGAATCTGACCTTGGCCTCCTGGGGCCAGTTACAAACATAGTACTTTTCTGCAAGTTAAACATCATAGCTGTTTGCAGGCTTTGTGTTGGCTGGTGCACAGAATTGGAGTATAAGGAAAGCATTGCAGGTTCTGATGTTATCTGAGGGTCAGCAGATGGTCTGGGTTCTGTACTAAAGAAAGATCATTTAGCAGTTAATGTCATAATCATCCAAGTGAGGCTTTTCTTTAGAATTCAGGATGCTGGACGAAGGGAGGGAAGCGATGTGTAAAGAGCAACTCCAAAGGAGTGGACACTTTTGCAGCTTGTAGCCTGTGCTGGCAGATGCCCAGAGACACAGAGGGATCAGCAGGGACTGATCTGAGGGGATTCTTCTGAGACCAAAGCCCTATGACAGATCAGTTGGATGAGAGGGCAGTGACCCACAAAGACACTTGCTGGCTATGGAGAAGCCTCAGCTGATTTGATAATGGGACATCTGCTTGCTTTCTGAACCCTATTGTCTTGTTTTGCATTTTCCTCTCCTTGAATTCCACTGTTGTGCAAGCTTCCTGGTGGACAGACAGGAACATGGGGTGGGAGAGCTTCTGCAGGGGTTGGGAAGCCCTTGCCCTGGGGCACAGGGAGGTGGGGAGTAAGCCACCCCTGCTCCTTCCTAGAGCTACACACACACACACACACACACGGCTTCACACAGGTGATCTCTCTCTACACACACACACACACACACACACACACACACACACACCCCACACACGGCTTCACACAGGTGATCTCTCTCTATCCACAGCAGCCAAAGGACAGTGGTGTTATAATCCCATTCTCCAGGTCAGAACACTGGGCTTGGGAAGGTGAGACTCACCCAATCACACAGCTGCTGGTGGGAGGCCTGGCTCTGAACTCAGCTTCATCTGAGTGTGAAGCCAAGCCTTTGCCCAGGCTCAGAGCAGCACGGGGGCAGTGAAGTCAGACAGACTGCTTCTGCATGGACCAGCCTGGGGACATGACCTTCCGGTGAGCCTCAGCCTTGGCCTATAGAGTAGGAAGGTGACTGAAGGGCTAACAGGATGATGCATGTAATGTGCGGGGCTCTTCAAAGAGGTTTCTAGCTGGGGGCCTCTGTGCAGGCTAGAAGGTGGGTACCCATTGGGATGCCAGTCAGAGCTTCTATCAGGCAGTGCTGGGGCAGGAGAACGGGCAGTGAGGTGTCTGTAGCTTTAAAAGATGCACAATTCCTGAGAAGGGAGATTTGAATGCCTCCTTAGAGCTGGTGTAACTTGAACATTTAGCTTAGAAATATCACTGAGGGGCTGGAAGACTGGTTCTGATGGGGCCTGGTGCCCAGCACAGGGGCTGAGCTGATTTAAATTAGTGTGGTGATTGAGTGAATGAATGAATGAATGCCACAAACTGCAGCATGTCCTGCTGGCTGGGTGCTCAGCATCGCCCCTGGAGTTCCCTGCATCTGGCAGAACAGGTGCCGAGGGCCCACCATACACTGGGTGGAGGGCCGAGGCCAAATGCACACTGAACTTGGGTTGCTCAGGCATGGACGCTGCATTTGGAGGGTATCCAGGGAATGACACCTGGCTAGGGACTTCCCATTCTTGTACCCCTTGGAGATACTGGGATGTGGAAGGGAACAGAGCAGTAGGGTTGCCCAGAGGCTGAACCATCTGTTTCTCAGTGGGAGTTTGGGGGCTCTGAGCCAGCCTGATAACCTGTGACCTCCAGCAAGTTCTGCAGCCATCTGGTCCCAGTTTCCTCCTTGTGGAGTGGGGGAATCTCAGCTCTATATGACAGTGTGATGGAATTAATGAGGAGTCAATGCCAGTGCTCAGAGCAAGAGCCCAAGCAGTCCTGAGGTCCGAGGCAGAGACACTGAGGTCTCTACTTGTAACGACTTCTGGGTTAGGAACTGGTTCCAGGGTGATGAGTCCTCAGCCATGTGTCCTGGGAGCTGTGTGTGTCAGTGGGCTGAGACCTGGCCTACAGAGCAAAGGTCTGGGCCAGATGTCTAGGCAGCATTGAGCAGGCCTTGCTGACCACCAGCCCAGCTCCCCAGCCAGCTCAGGCTGTGTGCTGTTGCCATAGCCTGCCCACCCTGCTCTGTGTTCCAAGAACCAATTAATTATCAGTGATGGGAGCGAGGCCAGCGCTTTGTTATCTAGTGGCATACGCTTCCTGGTGGTGTCCTGGGCACCCCGAGCCTCTACTTCCCTAGAACGAAGCAGCTGCCCCACTGCCTGCAGAGGTGTGAGCTGGATGGCTGCCATCTCCTGGGAAGGAGTCAGGGAGGACAATGTGGGCAGAGGGTCCAACCTGGGGCTACAGGCTGCACTGTTTGCTAGCAGCATAACTGTGGCAAGCTGATTAATCTCTTCATGCCTCAGTTGCCCTGTCTGTAAGTAGGGTCACCACAGTCGAGAATTACATGAGTTGACAGCAGTCACTAATACTCACTACTTCATTTTCCATGGCTCATGTGCCACAGTCAGTGATGGTTTGAAAATATCAAATCGAAGATTCCAGAGGTTTTGAATTGGGTGCCACTTAGTGTAGTGTGATGAAATCTCATCCCGTCCCCCTCCATCTTGCCTTGGACATGAATCATCCTATTGGCCCGAGCATCCACACTGTACGTCCTACTGCCTCTTAGTCACTTAGCCTTCTCAGCTATTGACTATCACGGTATCACAGTGCCATGTTCACAGAACCCGTACTTTACTCATTAATGGCCCCAAAGCACAAAGGCAAAGATCCTGGCCACTTGGAGCTGCCAAAGGAGAAGGGTGAAGTGCTTCCTTTAAGTGGAAAGGTGACAGCATATCATGGGTGTGTGTGAGTAGGAAAGACAGTATATAGGGCTTGGTACTTCTGGGGTTCCAGGGGTCCACTGGAAGTCTTGGAGTGCAGCCCCCATAGATAAGAGGGATGCTGTATATGCAACACACCTAGAAGAAAGCCTGGCACATAGCAAAGCTGTGCACCCAGAGGTTTTCCTGTAATAGAGTGCTTAAGAGGGAGGGTGTGTGTGTGTGTGTGTCTTGATTTGTTTTTAAATGCATTTAGAGGCAGAAAAGCCACTATCACTATTACAGAAAGAATGGATGTGTGAACAGAAATAAGAGAAAACTCAGGGAACCAGGGCTGGCAAGCATCAGAAGAGGGCTCTGGGGAGCAGCCAGTGTGGACTGCTTAGCAGTGAGGGATGTGTTCCTCAGCCCTTGGCCAGTGCTCTGGACTGGGGAGGCTGGGCTGGGGAGGGACCCTTCCGAGGGAAGATTTCAACGTGACCTAAAGCAAATGCATCCTTTCTTTATTGCGTTAGTTTATCTACTCATTTGCAGTTCCCTGATTCCTTCAGCCGCCCACTGGTGACCATTCATACTGTGCCAGGCCTGGGCTAGCAGCAGATTCATATATGTGGGCAGGGATGGGTGTCACGTGGGAGTTGTCGTGATGGGGAAACTGAGGCTCAGGGAAGCTGGAGGTCTCCCATGCTTACACAGTGGGTACACAGACAAGAGCAGTCATCAAAACATTGTACTTGGCCTTGGGCAAGGATTAGAACCCAGATTGCCAGACTCTGGATCCCCCACCTTGCCACACTTCAGGTTCACTGGGCACCCTTGTAGCAAAGTTCAGGGAGCCAGTGGGATTCCTCATGCAAGCCCAGCCCAGCCCAGGCTGGAGGCAGGAGATGGTCATCTCTGTCAGGCTCAGTCTGACAGTACTGAAACGTGCAATCTGAGCACATCCTGTGTCTGTTTTGGGCCTCAGTTTCCCCATCTGTCACTGAGGAGGTTAGCCTAAGCTCTCCAAAACTCCTCCCAGCTCCAACATCCTGGCCTCTCCTAGGGAGACCCTGGGCAGAATCCCAGCTCTGTCCTGCCCTCTCCTATTATAGGAGGGCAGTCACATCTCTGAGCTATCTTTCAACACCCATGCCATCTACTTGCAGATCCAGGCCAAGGTCCTACTGTATTGTTAGACTGTGGTTTGGAGCTAGACAAGTCAGATGCAGGCTGAGGACCTCCGATGGCTGGGTTCCTTGCTGAGTCTAGGTAATCTTCTAGAGCCTTTGAGAGCCTGAGAAATCAAACCCCATGCTGCATGTTTTTGGGAGGATGAGAAATGAGGCTAAAGTGAATATGTCCCCCCACCCCTGGGTGACTCTGATCTGGGAAGACTGGGCCCTGTACTGCAGGGTGCCTGTGCAACCCTGCTGCGGCCGGGTCCTCTCCCCGTGCTGTCAGGTAACAGATAGCTTTGTGGGGAACTGGGAATACTATTAGGAGTCCATTTAGCGACAATTACAGGCTGAGCTGCACTTTATGGCTTCTTAGGAGACCACTTTGCAAGCTGTCTTACAAAATGAACTCCTTTATTGTTACCAGCAGTGTAATCAAAATTCCCTGTCCCTGTCCCCAGGTTGGACATTCTGCTACCATCATAGCATGACCTGAATCTGAGTGCCCTGGCGCTCCCCTCCTGAGCTGCCCTGGTTCCCACATTTGCTTTGGGCTGCAAGTCATCTCAGACTTGGCCCCATGAGCACTAGGACACGGAGTGGTATAAAGTCTCGGCCCAGAGGCAGAGGGGCTGCCTGGCAGGAAGCTGCTTTCAAATGTTGTGTTTTATATCAAAAATTTATGTGAGTTTTCATCTTACTCCAGTGTATCGTTGTTGGAGTTAATACACACACACACACACACACACACACACACACACACACACACACACACACACACACCCCGCCCCCAGAAAACCACAGTGTTGAACGGGATCCAGGGCCCTCTTGGGAGATCTCTTCACTCCTCTCACTCATGGAGACCATAAAGAGTTGCCACTGGCCACACAGAGAGCAAAATCTACCCACAGCCATGGTGCCGATGGTGATGTGGAAGGTGTCGTGATCCAGAGAACTCCGTAGAGCAGCTGATGCGAGGAGCCTCGTGCCCTCAGCTCCAGTCATGCAGAACCTTAGGGTAAATATTCCTGTCCCATCATGGGGAAGGGAGAAAGGCCCAGGTGAGTGAGGCAGGTTTCCCAAGACCACAGCCATCAGTACTGCCTTTAGCAGTTCTGCACTGCACCAAACAGCTGCCCGTCTCCAGGGCCATTGCCCTCCGGGGAGCAGGAAACCTGAGTGAAAGACATGGCTATTGATTGGCCACTGGAGTTCCCAGTTCTCTGGACCTCAGAGTCCTCATGAGGAGGATGGCACAAGAGAACCTCCAGTCTGCTGCCCTGAGGCTCTGCAATTGCCACTAGCCTGTGCCCAGGTCTGTGTCCACTGAACTCTTTCATATGTGAAGAAAAAAGTTCACACTGTACTCTGCTCTTGCCTCTCAGTCTTTCTGGACTACCTGCTCAAGTGGACCTGCAGCACTTGGCTCTAGGTCCCATTCTCCTCCCTGCCTCTCCCTCTCACGGCCTCTCTTCTCCACTCAGATCCTGCTCTTCTAGTCTACAAATTGCTCTCCAAGCTTGAGTACCTTCCTGGCCTGTCCCCCCTGCCCCCGCCACCAGCCCTCTCCAAGGTGGGAGCTCAACCTCCCCTCCTGGCCTACAGTTGACCTCTTGGCCCACTCAGAGTTTCCTTACCCCTCCTCATTTTAGACCAGAGTAATGGATTGTGCAAAGGTCAGCCCAGCTCCATGATCATGGTGACCCTGGATCCTCTTCTGTGGCTTGGAGGACACCTGGTGAAGCTCCTCCAGCCATTCAAATCCAGGTTGGAGCACAGCAGCCTGGTTGTCATCCTCGCTTCTATATGGAGGGGATTGGGAACACCTAGGATCCTATCTGTGTCACTAGGGTTAACCCTTGACGTGTCTCAAGCAGCAGGAGTGGGAGTGACTGTACCTCTGTGTTGCAGTGCACATGTGACTGTGTTGCCTGTTGCTCTGAGATTAATCAGTCCACCTGGATGTTTGATTGGCACCTCCCTCTCTTGGGCATTTGATGAGAAACATGGCACCAGGAAGGGCTTGGGGGATGGGAGGAGTTCAATCTTTGAAGGGACTTGAATGCCAGATTCAACCTTTCCTCTGTTTCTTGTGTCAAAGTGGATGAGAACATTACCTGCCCTGTGGGGTCTGTTGAGGATGAAACGGGACCAAGCATGACTTCACAGCAGTGTCTGACCTCTGGTGGCTGAAGTCTGAGCACATGAGCACCAGTGAGGGTCGCCCTAAGAGACAGTCAGGGCATGGGATATGTAGACAGTGCCCAGCCTCCAACTGGAGCCCAAGAGGGACTGAATGTCTACTGTGTGTCTTTCCCTGGACCTGCCATTGGGTGTGACCCTGGGTCAATGATCCTGAAAATCCATCCCATCCTTTCCATCACCCCCAGGAGGACTTGCCACTGCCTTGCAGACAGAAAATGGTTTGAGATGCATGTCTAACTTCAGGAGCCAAGGGTGTCCACACTTGGTCTGGACAGCAGTGGAGTGCACTGTGCCTGGGACATTTGCAGCACAGGGTGTGGGCCACTACTGTGGCACCTGGCACACAGCCCCACACAAGATACTCACACTCAGGGTGCCCCACTGCACCCCAGGACCTAGGCCTGTCACTGATAGAAGAAACTGTTTGGAAGGGCCCTGGACACACCTCATGGTGTGTGCTCCTTGACTGAGGTGGGGCTGGGTGTGAACAGGGGTTCCTTTTTCTGGGGTGGGAGGCAGGCAGGACTGGCTGATTTCCATTTCTGCTGTTGATATGTGACTACCAGGGAGTATTCACAGTGCTCTGTGTTGTCACAAGCTTGTGAGTTGAGATCCTTCTCAACCATGCTCTCCAGGCAAGATATTGGGGTAGATCCCAGACCTCTTTTGGAGGGACACTCACTAGGGAGTCCTGAGTGAGCTGTCTCATGAATGGGGCCTTGTGGGGCTCTCCTGGTTACGTCTTCAGGATGGTAAGTCAGCTGGACCTCCCCACTGTGTGGTCTTCCTTTGTCTCTGAGCAGAAGGGCCAGGACCATTTGTGAGAGTCATTTGAAATTCAGATCTGCAGTATCACCCTCTCTCAGCCCCAGGACTGGCTTCAGAGATCAAAGGCCACATTTTGAGAGACTGTCCTGGACCAGAGGCATGGCAGGTACTGCCAGGGGTGAGGCAAAAAGGGGACAGCTACTCAAGAGGTGTCCTGGTATGGTGCCACCATACTGTGACAGCCATGCATTAAAGAAAAACAGCCAGAAAACACAAATGCAAGCCTTGCCCTCTTTGTTCTAGCATTCCAGCATGAGTGTCCAGGCAAGGCAGGCAGTGGAGCAGGGTCCCGGAGTGGGATCTGGGGCACTTGTATTCCTCAGCAATGTGCAGGCCCTTCCTTTTCCCCACTGTGGGGCCTCCATGCCCACAGCAGAGATGAGCCTGGGGAAGTACACGCCTGCTTCAGCAAGCCAACCTATACCGTGCACAGCCTCTCCCCACCCCCAGCTGTCCCTGTCCTGTCTGCTCTGCCTTGAACAAGACATGCTTGTCACAAACAGTGTTGAGCCCTGGGGGCTGCACGTGGTGTTGTGGCTTGAACTGTGGCCCCCAAAAAGATATGTCTGTGTCCTTCTCCCACGTGGCCTTCTTTAGAAACAGGTCTTTCTAGTTCAGGTGAGATGAGGCCATTTCCAACAAGAGAAGAAAAGGGGAAGAGACGCAGGGGCCAGCAGGCACAGAGGGAAGATGCCAAGCCATGATGGAGGAAGAGACTGCAGTGAGGCAGCTCCAAGCTCATGTGCACTGCTGGTGGCCGCTGGAGCTAAAAGCAAATCAGGGGCTTAGGGCTGTGGCTGAAAAGGTAGAATGCCTGCCTAGCAAGTGCAAGGACCTGATTTTAAGCCTTGGTGCTATAAAATGCAAAACAAAACAAAGATAAATAAAAGCACGTCTAGTTCTCCCTGAGCCTCTGGGACTGTCAACACCTTGATTTCAGACTTGTAGTCTTTAGAACTGTGAAAGAAGATATCCCTGTTGTTTGAAGTCCCCCAGATTGTGGACCTTGGTGACATCATTCCCAGGACCCAGACACGCATCTCATCTAATCCTCAGAACAGTGCTCAACTCTGTGCAGATGAGGAGACCATTGCTCAAGGGGCTGAGTGAGCTACTGAAGGTGGCTGACTGGGGCCCAGGGTTCCCAGGCGTGTGTGGCACTGCCCCCTCCTTTTCGACGCTCCTCACGGTACTGCCGGCCCCTCAGGCTGCACGTGCCTAGCATCCTTGTCTGTGTGTCCAGGGCTGGCCCACTCATGGAGAGGCTGGACATCCCTCTCTATGGGAGCATGGGCAGCACAGGCAAGGAGGATGGGGGTGTGGGCACCTCACCATAGACAGCCTGGGTTTGAGGACCTTGGAAACTGGGCTCAGGGCAGAGGACCCCACAGACTCTGGAAGCTTCTACATGTGTGTGTGTGTGTGGGCGGGGGTGATAAGATCATATATATGTCTGCATATTTTTTAAGAAAAGCCTTTGTCTGGAGTGGGGAGATTGGAATGACCTGAGGGAGAGAGGCATCTTTCCATCCACCCACCCATCCACACACCCACCCATCCACCCATCCATCCATCCACCCATCCATCCACCTACCCATCCGTCCATCCATCCACCCATCCACCCATCCACCCATCTACCCATCCACCCATCCACCCATCCACCCATCCACCCACCCATCCATCCACCCATCCATCCACCCACCCATCCACCCATCCATCCATCCACCCACCCATCCACACACCCACCCATCCATCCATCCATCCATCTACCCACCCATCCACCCATCCATCCACCCACCCATCCACCCATCCATCCCCCTGTCCATCCATCCATCCATCTATCCATCCAAGCAGTATCTCTCCCATGGTTGTCTGTGCTGCCCAGACCTTTGTTACATACATGAGAGATTCTGAGTCTGAACCTGGGTGGGCAGGGGTAGGGTTGGGAGGCTTCCTGTTGATTAGGTGATGCCCTTGCCCTTCTGGCACAAGCCATGGGTAAAGGGGGTTGCTGTTCCCTGAGATGGGTGCCCTGGCCAGGTGACAAACATTAGGGTGAGCATGAAGGCACCAGGGTATGACATGTAGAGTCCACTGCTTTACAGGAGAAAGAGTTCTTACTGCTGGTTTTGATTCCTGGGGTGGCTCTCTGAAGACGCCCAGTCTGGGATGGGGCTCCTTGGCCTCTTTTCCCTTTAAGTCCTGAGTTCTCTGTTCAGCCTCAGCATAGAGGAGGAGGCAGAGGGGGCTGGAAATTGGATCCCTTTACTGCAAAGGGTAGGGACTCAGGGATGGTGTAGGTGTGGGCTCTGAGCAGCTCAGCCCTCTGAAAACAAAGCATCCCTGTTGTCCCCTGGCCTCCCCTGTGGTCTGCTCCTCAGGGAGGGATGGACCCTCGCAGTCTGCTCCTTGGAAAGAGCAGGAGCACTGCTTGTAGGAAGAGAAGCCAGAGAGCAGAGCCCTGAGGGGGGCTGGGACCCAGAGCTGGCTAAGTGGGTGTCCCTTTCAATCAGGCAGGCTCTCCATCTCCCCACAGAGCCAGACTCTCCCGTCCAGGAGAAAAATGGCTCAACTGGGCCTGTCGTTGGCAGGCTTTAGTCTCAGGAATAGAGAGAAGCCCTCAAAACGCCAGCCTAATGTGTGGTAAATGATTCCCTCTTAAAGCCAATAGGTTGATGTTGGAGAGAGGCAAAAAGCCCTGGCTTCTCAGAAGAGAGCTCTCAGGGCCTCTCACTGCTGGAGCTGATCAAAGGCAAGGGTGAGTCTCAGATTTGTCCTCTTCTGAGAGTGTGTGCTCTAACACCCAAAGAGATGGTGGCCAAAATAGATGTAGAATGAGCATGAAGACCACTGGGGTCTCGGGGTGGCTACCCGTGCCTTAGGGAGCCCCAGTCCTCTTCCCACAGTGCTCTGGGACTGTCCATGGAGAACTATTATTGTAGGCTAGGGACTCAACCTGGCGGCTCTTCACCTGTGTGTGTCTGACCATCAGGGCTGCTGGGAGTAAGGGGAGGACCCAAGAGCAATGGAGAGCCCCCCGGGGCACAGCGGCATTCCCCAAGACACTCACTGTGACCATGGTGTTAGAGATGAGCCTCACACAGGCTCAGTGACCTACCCAAGGTCCCCAGCCAGCAAGGGGCTGGGGTGAGTGGGATTTGGACCCACACCTCTGGTGCCTAAACCGACACCTTCCCCACAGTTTCAGCCAACCCTGACATTGCTTTGCAGGCCTGGGACACCCTGGCATTTGGGGTCCCTGTGGCTTTCATGTGATTCCTACCTTTAAGGCTTTGTGGCACTGCCATTAGGGAGAGAAAGAGTGACCTCTGTCTTTGTCAACTGAGGCTGCCATACAGAATACTATGGATTGGATGGCTTCAACAACAAACATTTGCTCAGTCTGAGATCCTGTGGCAGCGTGGTCAGGTTCTGGGGAGGGCCCTCTTCTGGGTGGCAGATGGCCACCCACTCACTGTATCCTCACAAGATGGAAAGAAGGCTAGCCAGCTCTCTGACGTCTTCTTATAGGGCACTGACTCTTCATGGCAGCTCCAACCTTGTGACCTAATCACTGGGCAAAGGCTCTGCTTCCTAACACCATCACCAGAGGGCCAGGGTTCAACATATCATGGAGGCACCAGTCTTCTGTGCATTGCAGACTCCTTGGTCCAGAGCCCTGTCTCCTCTCTCATGACCAGGGAGGTAGGTGTTCACCATCTCGGCTCCAACACACTGAGGATCTTGGCCTTGTTCACCAAGCCGGCTAATGGCCAAGCTGAGGTTCCAGCATGGTGTCAGACTCCCTCCCCATCCTGATTTTCTTCTCCTCCCTGGGTATTGCTTCACCTGCCCAAGAGGGGGCCTGAACCAGGATGGCTTGTCATTTTTCTGTGTATAATCCCCAGCCCCTAGCCCACTCATGGCCTTACTCCAATGTCATGCATCGCTGGCTCAGTGCTTACGTCCTTTGGGTGAGAAAGGAGGCACAGACCTATTTCCCTTGTGCCTAAAAGCAGCTGCGGGTCCCGACCCATGCAGGCTGCGTGGCCACACCACACGGACTGTCCAACCTTGTCCTGTGCAACCTTGGATGGGTAGGAGCAATGAGTCCCATGAGAACATACAGGGATCCTCGTTCTCACAGCCGATTCCCGTTCCCACGGCTGATCCTCATTAACAAGGTTGATTCTTGTTCCCACGGCTGATCCTCATTCCCACAGTGTACCTGCTCAGCTTCCCTATTAAACAAGAAGTGGGATTTAAAGACACTTCCTCTGATAAACTGTGTTTGCCACTGCCCCAATTTTATCCCTTTTCCCTTCAAAGCCATGTGTTTAGAAATAGTGGCAAGTCGTGTTTTCATCCCTTGTGCAGTGTGACCTCCTATCATGCTTAAAGGATCACAGCCTGGTAAATAGAGCTTAAATTTGCAAGTGATTCCCACAATGGGGAATTCCCCAGACAGGTCAAGATCTCCCCAATGGGCTGAGGGGCCGCCAGCCTCTGCTTTTTTGTTTTTTAGCACGAGCACCTGTTTTCTTTCCCACGGCCCCTTCTCCCCCAAATCGACTTGTGCCTGTGTGACTTTTAAATGGATGACATCACATCCACACAGGCACACAGGGCCCATGGCTCTCAGCAAAGCCCTCCACATCCCACCTGTCCTTACTCCTAGATCTCTCTTCTTAATACAGGGACCTCCTCCAACCCCTGCCACTGCCCCTTATTACACTGCCTTCTCCCACTTGCCTGGGTGATTCCAGTGGCCTCCTCATGTCACCCCCCAGCTCTCCCTAACCTGCCTCCTCCTGCTTCTAGTGCCTGGCTCTACCTGAGCCTCTCAACCTCCCGCTGCGTGCTCAGAGCCCTTGCCTGCCTGGTGGTCTACTGTGAACTCTAGGCTGTCGGCCTGGGCTTGCTCATGTCTCCAACTCCACTCAGTGCAGCAGAACCCTGTGCCACTGACCACCTGATCATCAAGTGGGCTCCCTCCAGCCCAGTACCATTCGGCCATCTACCTCTGGTTAGTTCTAGGTGTGACTGCCTTGGGGTCCTTTTCCAGGCTCATCTACCTTCCCCCAATGCTAGGCAAGCTCAGGACCCCAACATAGGGTCTTTCTGCTCTTCCCTGCACATGAAGGCTAGCCTGCAGCCTCCGCAGATGTGTCTGGTTGCTGTCTCAAGACTGCTGCCTTCTGCACCCCATGGGAAGCTCCACAGGGCAGGAGCTCTGTCTCTTTTACCATTTTGTCCACCCAGCACCTGGACCAGTGCCTGGAACATCATTTTGAACAAATGAGTGTCACAAACATTTGGTTTGTGAAAGCAATCATTAATGAACACTAATCTGAAAATGCAGGGCTCCACACTTGGCCTGTTTAGTTCAAGCCAATATCTGTGGGTTCTGCTCTGGGCAGTTAACTTGCATCCTCTCTTTATCCAAAGCAATGTAGGATTGCATTTCTTTGTCAAAAAAATAATCCTTGTCTTTTTAAAAATAATGAGACATTCTCTTTGGTTGGAGTTGCTGAGCCAAAAAATGGGATAGTCTCAGCAAATAAAGGGGGTGGGCACTCAGTGGCCACATGTCCATTTCCACATAGGGAAAGCAGTGTCCATGCCTCCAAGGCCTAAGGTTATCTGTCCAGCAGGGGGACTATAAGATAAGAGGAAGAGATGAAGTCTGGGAAGTCAAGTGCACCTAGTAAAATTCAGCTCTCCTGCTTATTGATCAGTGGATCCTTGGCCCCACTGCATGATCTTTCTGGACCACTTAGTTCTCCTGTGTGCACTGTGGATAATGAGGCTGGGCCCTCAGAAGCTTAACTGCTGTGCTCTTTCTAGGTACTGTGGAGGCTGAATGAAGTCCCATTCTGCAAGATACCCATGCCGCCATCCCCAGAACCTGTGAATGTCGTCTTATATCGTTACCAGAAATTTGCAGGAAGGATTGTGTTGAAGGTTATGATATGTAGACATCACCCTGGCCCAGTGCATGACACGGTCCTTACAAGGGGTGGCAGGTAGTGAGAGAGAGACTGGAGATATTGTTTTTATGACCTCGAAGACAGAGAAAGGGGGGGGAGAAACCAAGGACTATGGGCACCTCTAGAAATCAGGAAAGCTAGAAATGATTCTCCTGGGCTTGCTGCCATTTTCTCAGGGACTGTCCCTGTCAGCAGGGACACTGCACAGTAGGTTCCCAACACTGTAGACCAGAGCCACAGAGCCTTATGGCCTTCATCTGGAAAAGGGACCTCAAGAGCAGACATTGGTTGGAAACACCCATGACAGCAAGCACCAGGAGTAAGTACTAGTTTCCTGTGGCTGCTGTAGCAAATTACCATAAACTTAGTGGCTAGGAACAACACAGATGTATGTGTCACCCCACAGTGCTACCAGCTGGAAGTCTGAAATGAGTCTTGCACAGTGAAGGCCAAGGTATCAGCAGGAGGCACTCCGCTTTCTTATGGGTCTTTTTGCTTAGGTGGTCTCATTTCTGGGGTAGGATCTATTTATTGCACTAAGTGCTACAGTGACTGCTCTGGTCTTTCTTGGTCAGGATTTGTCTAGCGAAGGCCACTTTGCTCCCTGGAGTTTTGCTCAATGCATTGATTGCTTGTCCCTTTCCAGGGCAAAATATGTTGGAGCTGTTAAACGAAATGTGGTGGAAATTCTCAAGGGAAGGTGACTTTGATGTTGCCAATCTGAATCCCTCAGCATTTCCTCTTCCCCTTCCTGACCTGATAAAAGGCCTGCTTTGCCAGGTGGTAGTCTCAGCTAGGAGAATTGCTGGGGCCTGTCCTCCCAGTTGGGTCTGGTAGACATTTTTGTGTGCCCCTTTATGTACTGGAGACAAGAGGGCCACAAGCCAAGGATCCTGCCACTGAGACACTGAATGTCTAGGGGAAGACAGAGGAGGAGGTGGCCACTGGGCAGAGGGCAGCTCAGGGCTGTGACATGCAGGAGGCCTCCACCCAGCCCTAAGCAGAGGCCCTGCCCATACAGCTGCAAAGAGCAAAGCACGGAGCGGAGAGAGCTCTGTGCGTGACCCGTTTCCTCCCTGTGTCACCCCAGAGGGGTTTCTGCTCAACCTTCATGAACATGGCATCAGGCAGGAGCTCACGAATCCCTCACTCCAGAGTCTTCCACGCTCCTCTCCTTGGTGAACGCCAGCGGCCCCATCAGACAAAGTCCCCATCAGAAGACTTTATCTTATTCCCAACAATCGATGGCACCCTCTGTGCTGGGCCTCTCTTCCTGATTAGGTGTATGAATAAATCGAAATATATAAATAACACCACCGCGTGATTACTGAGGTGTAAGGGAATAATTACACAAGTAATTATGCTCTGTAATGGGCTGTGCCGCCTCTCCGCACATCGTGGCCTTGGTAATGGTTGTAGGCACAGTAACTGTGCTCATGCAGGTCATAAATAGGTACCTGAGGACGCTGCTGTGGTGTGAATTCTAATTGCCATGTAATTAGAGAGCAATTAAATAGTTATTTGTCCCTTATAAATTAGCCATTAGATGTCCTCCAAAGTCCTGCTGGACTTTTAATAAAATGTGTCTCCCTCATTGATGGGGAAATAAATGCTCTCAGCAGAGGGTGAGGCCCACTTGAGACAGAGCAGGTAAGACCCTGGGGCCCCTTAGTAGGCTGTCCGGGGTTTCTGACCACAACATTGACCTGATGTGTTCCTGCTCATGGCCTGGGATATAAATATTCCCCAGAAGGCATCTCTGCCCCCACAACCCACTATGCTGGCCTGGAACGTGGACTGCAACAGCAAGACCTCCAGAGGGTGGCCCTGATTTCTCCACAAAACAGCATCATCCCCTGGGGATGCTCCAAGCTTCCCCAAGGTCCCTATAAACCTCTGTGAAGATAGAGCATCAGATAAACTGCAGACCTAAAGACAGAGACCTTGCTAGAAGTTGAACCCTCTGCTAAGTGGCAACCTATGAAGAGAGGAGCCCCATCTGCCTGCAGCAGTGTGGACAGTGCCCACCAGTGCTGCCCAGCAGCACCCAGCCGGGTGGAGACTGCCATCAACATGGCTGGATGGCTTTTCCTCTTCATCTGCCTGCCTTCCTGTCCACTGCCCTGAACCTCAGAATTTGTGCCGTCTCTAAGGCAGGAATTGGGGTATGGGTGGGACTGGGGGCAGACTATATCCTGTGGTATGTGCCCCCAGGCACGTTCAGGTGGTGTGGGTGAAAGATGGAGGGTTAGGAATAGGGTAGCTCTAGAAGAGGAAGGCAGAGACACTTCCAGTGGAGGGACTAAAGAGCAATCGTAAGACAAGGACAGAGCTGACAGCCACTGTGGATGCATGGGAGAGTGGACACTGTAGGAGAGACAGAAGAACTGCAGAAGCTGTCCAGATGAGGGGCTCCCAAGGACAGGAGGACAGTGAGAGGGAGATGCTGACCAGAGAAGGCAATAGAGCACCAGCCTGAGAGCTCCAGCATCTCCAGGGAGGGATCTAGAGCCACAGAGCTGGAAGCAGCCATCCAGGTGTGCTTGGGAGAGATGGAGCCATTGGCTCCCTTGCTAGGCTGGTCCTCATATTGTGAATTTTTTATTTAATTATAAGAGAAAAATAACTTGTAATTTTCCCTCAAAATTGTCTATAAAAGATTAAAAAACAGGCTTTTGCAAACATATTTTTATTATTGAGTCTCAAAATAATAAGTGGATTTTAGTGCCCACAGATAGATGCAGAAAAGGTCTGACCTCGGAATTTTATACCCAACTAAACTGTCATTTTTAGGATCCCATATAGCCATGCAGATAGCAGAATGTCACAAGTTGAGTGCTCAAGGCCTGTATTGAAAGGAAAAGGCCTTGAAAACATCTTCTGCCTGCAGAGGGACAGATGAGGCTCCAGACAGGGAGGGGAAGAAGCAATAGCTAGCACAGGGTGGAGACAAAGGCCAACTGACACAGTATCAACTAAAATAGTTGTAAGAATGGAAGTTGTAGGAAGCCAGCAGCCATGTCAAGATAATTGTTTGGACAGGAAAAGCATGGAATATACCAATGAAGGGGTAACATTAGGGAAGCAGAGGTGGAAGGAGTAGGTGGGGGTCATGCTGGACTCCTTTCCCAGCACAGGGGGAGGTCAAGATCCATCACTTCATTCTTTACACTAGTCATTGGAAAAGCATACATAGAGGAATATTTTTGTGAAACTTCAAATAACCTTTATCCCATCAGGATGTTTATCACCTATGCAAGTAAAAGACCCAGGTGGCAAGGGACAAAGCACTGAAGGAACAAGGAAGTATTAAAAATGCGAATATCAGTAAAACACAGTAGCGAATGTAAATCAAATCACTGTTGACCGTGGAGTAGATGCTGACCTTGAGCTGCAAATAGGGCCTTTGACATCCTGGGGAGGAGAGGACCAGACACACCTTTAAATTACAACCTGGGGTCTTATTGAGTACATTGCTGGTGAGGAATTGATTTTTGTGAACCCAAAAAAGCTGTAAAGTATGGATGTTTTTATCATCAGTGGGTGGGGCCATCTGGGAGTATAGGCTGCATTAGTGAGTGACTTTGTGATATTATTTCAGGGATTAGGAGTGGAGCCACCTGCTGCCACGGTGTCCTTTCTATGCTGACCCTCTTTAGTCCTGCCCCAGCCACCCATTCCCAGCTAAGAATACTTTCCTAAAAAGGTGGCTGTGTCTACTGTCAAAATATTCAGTCCTCTAGCAAATTCAGAAGCTGAAGCGTTTGGAGGCAGAAAGATGACCAAGATGTCCTTATGCTTGTGTCCTTGCGTTAGCTGGCAGAGATGCACAGAGATCTTTGCAAGACATCATGAGTACCAGCCTTGAGACTTGCAGAGGACATGGGAGCCCAAGAAAGGACATTTCCCCAAAAACTGCAGGGGCCAGTTTTTGTGAACTGACCTCACAGAGAAAAGCAGCAAGGGCAGCCATGTGGCAGGATGACATGAGGAACATGGCGGCTCAAGATGGCAGTGGAGTGCTGGAGCCTCCACTTCTAGACACTTGAGCAGTGTTGGGAACTGAGGCTACAGACAGGTGGGGCCAAGGCTGACGCTCAGGTTCAAGTGCACAACAGTCCTCCTAGGTGTTGACTGTGCCAGGAGTAAGCAGATCAGGCTGGCCATTCACTTGGCAAAATCCCTCAGGACTGGAGCAGCACCATGAAGCAAAGTGGACTTTTTCAGTCCTCTATCTGGAAACCAGAGTTCAGATCTAAACTGTATGGACGACCTCCAAAGCCCTCTTCAGGATAACTACTCCCTCAGCTTGAAAGTGATAGTAATTGCTTGAGACAGACCTTTCCAGAACCTCTGGCCATGGGAGCGTGTCGCTATTAAACTGTCTCGTTTTAATGGGCACTTTCCTGAGGAGTGGTTAGGAGCAATCCCTCCAAAATTGCCCGTGAATGTCTCAGAGCAGGCAGAATTTTGATGGCCCTTCCTAGAAGGAGCCTTTTCCAAAGACAGCCCCAGCTACAGCTCTGTTGGGAGCCCATGGGGCCTGGATGCCCCACACTAAGCTGCACAGGCTATGGAGCAAGGAGACACCCAAGTCAGGGTGCCCATCATTGCCTAGGCTGATCTTCCTCCCAGCACCAACGTGGGAGAAGTACCATTCTCCCATCCATCCATGCGAGTACTTAGGACTGGGAATGGGAGAGGGGAGATGGGCATAGCCAAAGCCCTGATTCCATGAGGGAAACTGACACCAATTTTAAGAAATTTAAGAACATGCTGTCATACCACTAGGACCCAGAGTTCCCTATCCATCTGCCCACCCTTCATCCATATATCCAACCAACCCACCCACCTGCCCACTCATCTGTCCATCCATTCATTGTCTCCACCTATGCACACACTTGTACTTCCTTCCTTCCTTCCACCCATCATCCATCTATCTACCCACTTGTCCATCCATCCATCCATACACCCACCCACCCACCCACCCATCCATCCATCCATTCATCCATCCATCTATCCACCCACCCATCCATCCCCTTCATTCACTACCTGTAACAAGCATACCTTTGAAATGCTCCTTTTTTAAGGAGCGACAGCACACAAAAAAACAGGAGAGCAGTTGTTGTCACATGTTTTCTGTGGGGACACAAAACAGGGCAGTTGAATCTCTTTGTTCATTCAGTCCTAGAACATGTCTGCGTTCTTTGCGTCTTCCTTTCTCTTACAATGATTTTAGATTCATCAATTGGGGTGGTGAAGTGGCAAAAGATTTCTCCTACCTGAGCCCTGTTTCCTTCATCTGAAAACTGGGTCTGGTGTCACTATTCTGGCTTCTGGCTGTTGTGAGACCCAAATGACCTAAAGATAAGAAAAGACTTGGAAGACTATCATGAGCTTTATAGACTGGAAAGTGTCTTGGCAACGTGAGGATTCATTCTCTTTATCACACTTATTAAGTAGCTAGAGATTAATAACCAACTATGGAGACCGAGCACTGAATTAACACTGTAGATTCTATTCTTATAACGAATCATTTGTTCAGGCAATGAATATTTACCACGTGCTCCCCTCATCAGGCACCTTTTAGGAAGTCCTCTGCTATGTGCATGCCATTTGAAGCACTCTGCTTTATAAATGCCACTTGGAAGATTCCTTGGGGTCCCAGGTCCTGTGGCAGGGGTGGTGGTTTGAGGTGGCACCTTGTGTGCTCATTGGGGCTGACATGGACTTGGGGCACAGTGGCTGGCGGGGACCTGCAAAGCAGCCCCGCACACACGTTCTGGGTCCCCTATGTCTGTGTGCATCCCATGCTCTGACACCCTTTTGCAGATGAGGAACTGAGGCTCCGTGTGGAGTGGCTTCCTGTAGACATAAAGATATTGAAGCAAGGTCCAAGGCTTTTTGCCATGCTAGAGCGGGACGAGGGGGTCCCAGCATTCCATCATTGCTCATTGTGTCCCCCAAGCTGTTTTGGGATCCTATGACCAGTCACTCCCTCTCCAGCTGGTCACTCATATGGGACAGGAATGAAAACTCAACTACATTTGGAAAGCAGACACCTCCAGCCCAGACACCTCAAATTTGGCACCATTGACTTTGGGAGCAGGCAGCTAAAGTGGGAGTAGCATCCTGCACTCTGTGGGATGTTCTGCCGTGTCCCTTCACCCCTGTGCCACCTCTGCAGCTAGTCCCTTGGTCCAAGCTTGTTGCTCAGGTGGTTGGAAGGCCTGATGTGGGTCTTGATAGTCCAATACAGGTCCTGGTTGGGCCGGGTCTGGTCAGAGATGCACCACGCCTGGCCAGGTCTGCACAGAGCTCGTGGAGGTTCGGGCACTGTTAGATGCCAGCAGCGCTCACTAGTTGTGACAAACAAAATTGTCACATTGCCAAGAGCCAGGCTGAAAACACTGCTTTGGACTGAGGGAGACCTGGATAACTGTCCCTCTGCCCTGTTGACAGGTAGGGAGAAGCTGGCCCTTAGGTTGCTGGTGAGACGCCAGCTTTGGGCTGGTCACCTTGAGAACTTGGTGAAATTTCCACTGACCTGAGGGTGGGGTCCAAGGCCGTCAGTCCCACTGTGCTGGTGCCATGGATCTACAAGAACACATGAAGCCTCCCCCAGGAGATCTGTCATCTGGCCCAGGAGTCATGTGTCTGCTCACATGTCCCATCCTCTTGGCCCCAGGCCTCACCCTGGGAGTCTCACTGGGGTCCTCAGGCTTCACCCCTCCAGCTGGCTCTCAGGTCCTTGTCTCACCATCCCAGGCCTCTCCAAATGGCCAATCCTAGGCCTTTTCTGTCCTCTGCCCTGCCCTGTCCTGGGCCTTTGACCTGCTACGAGTCTCCCCTCCCCCGCCAGCCCGGTTTCCCTGGTCCTCTGCACATTTCAAACCACTGCTTCCTCTGTGTCCTTTGTGACAGCAATGTGGGGATGTAAGTACCTGGGACACCCTGTCCTCACCTCACTGCTCATGTAGGGATACTCTGCCTTGAAGGAACCCCCAATGACCTCTGTTCCGCCCTCAGAGCTCAGCCCTGTGCCCTTCTCCCTGAGGGCTTGTGGGTCCTCTGTACCCAAGCAGTGCCTGGACCTCCACGAGCTCAGTGCAGACCTGGCCAGGCGTGGTGCATCTCTGACCAGACCTGGCCCAGCCAAGACCTGTATTGGACTATCAAGACCCACATCAGGCCTTCCAGCCACCTGAGCAACAAACTTGGGTCAAGGCACTTGCTGCAGAGGTGCCACAGGAGTGAAGGGACCTATGCTTGAGCCCTGCACTGCTATGTACTCACCATGAGATCTTGGACAAGTCCCCATCTCTCTTTGCCTCAGCCTCCCCACTTTTAGAATGGGTAACAATAGCGCCCCCTGGTGGTTGGTGGTTGATTATAAGAGATAAGCTGTGCCCTAGAGGGCGTAGCCACAATATCCATCCTGTCACCCTTGCCACCAGTCAGGAGGTAGGACCTGAGGCCATGCTGCACATAGCTGTATCATGTGCCTGAACTGTCCTTTGGGCTTATGTTGGTGGCTTGCCAGCTGAGTGGGAGGCAGGGAGGCTGCTGTGAAGGCCGTGGCAGAATTCTAGGGGACCTGTAATGGTCTGAACAAATCCTTGCAGCTTAGGAACACAGGAAGAAGCTGGTGGCTGGGACACTGAAGCGACTCATAATTGCTTCTATTGATCCGCTTGTTCTCTCACTGTTCCCTGCCTCTGTGGTGGGGCCGGGAAGCTTTGGCAGGCTGTCCCAGGCCGGGTGGTCTTTATTTACTCCGCTCCTGTGAAGAGCCATGCAGAACACATCTATGTCAGTGGGGAGGGTGACAGATTGATTTCCACCTGGGAGATAATTTATGAGCTCGTTGCTGAAGACAGGTGCTGAGTGGAAAGAAGAAAGATGCGACTGTGCTTTGGTTCCCGGTAGCCTGGGCAGGAGATGCAGGCTCTACCTCTCCGGAGGAGGTGACAGTGCTTCTTCGGGGAGCCACTGGAAAGAGTGAAGGAGAGGATGCATTCGGGGCCTGAGCCTGTGCTGGGCACACAGTGCATGGGAGAGTTGTGGGGCTCTCCCATCCCTGCCTTGGCTGGGTCAAGCTCAGAGGATGGTAAAGAAGCCGTAAGGGCCACGGGACCCTGGCATGGGTGGGCGGCTGGGCTGCCAGGACCACTCAGCACCCAGAACCTTCACACTGTCATTTTTTACACTCTTCCTCAGGCGTGCTGTGGAGGGGAAGGAAATATGCGTGCAACATTTCATTCTTAGGATATTAATCATTTTAAGACTGCAGAATGAGGTCTCGGTTGGCCTTTGGTGAGGCCATTCAGCACTGAGTGCAGTCCTGGGATTAGACAGTTTGAAGCGTGCCAAGCCAGGAGGGCTGTTCTGTCAGTGCCCATGGACACAGAGTTGGCTGCCTGGTCAGTGATGGGACTTAGAATTGAACGCAGGCCCTGTGGTGCTGTATCTTTGAACACCACCTCCTGTCCAAAGACTGTCAAGACCAGCAACTGGGCTTTGCTCACCTCTGTGGAGTCAGGGCCAGAATTGGGGTGGGGTGGTGGTGGCTTCGTGACCCCATGTTCAAACCCACTCGTTATTTATTATCATTATTGTTGTTGCATACAGCTTCCAGCGAACCACAGTATCACATAGCTATGAATCTGAGGTGCAGATGAAACTATAGGCCAACCAGGAACCAAAAACCAACTGCAGATCTGGGGGGAGGGCTTGAAGTTCATGCTAGCTTGGGGAGCACCTGAAATCAGGCCCATTCATCCAGCCATTCATTCATCTACTTGTGCAGCAGTGTTTCTAGGGGACTCGGTTGATCTGTACGAGGTACAGTGGTGGGAACTGGTGCTAGCCCAAGGTTTGGCAGCCCAAGGTGAGCAGATATTAAGTAAATAATTGTTGAATTAATTACAATGACTTATTCTTTTAATTAGCCTTCACTAACTATTAATGGTACTTAATTACCCCTGTGATATCATTGAGGAAGAGAAGAGGTCAAGGTCCTCTGAAACAGCCTGACAAAGCATTGACCTAGCCTGCGGGAGTCGGGATAGAGGGCTGCTTCAAAGAGTGGGGCACGAGCTGTGACCAGGGTGTGCAAAGGTCCTGGAGCACAAGATAAATGCCCAGTATGTGGGCTGAGGTGGCCAGGATGGTGGCTGGGCAGGCAGGGGGCAGGGAGGGAGATGACCTGGGGTGAATCCGACAGAGTTTAGGTTTTACCCAAGAATGGGATAGGCAAACTTTTTTTCTGTAAAGGACCAGGGCATAATTATTTTAGGCTGATGGGTTACATGCTGTCTCTGTCACATATTCTGCTCGTCTTTGTTTTATTTCATTTTGTTTTGTGTTGATAATTAGCCTGTATTTGTCCCCGTGGCTGCTATAACATAGCACTACAAGCTAGGTGACTTGAAATTTAAGAAACTTTTTCTCCACAGCTCTGGAGGCCGAGGGCTGAGATCTGGCCTGGCAGGCCTTCATTTGCTCTGTGGTCCTAGGCCAGGAGCCGTTCTGTCTTTCTCAGCTCCTGACTGTCCTAGACCAGCCCTGGTTTCTTTGGGTCCTGACTACATGACTACTCTCTGCCTCTGCCGTCATATGGCCTTCTTCCCGGTCTGCTTGTGTCCCCTTAGGAGAGCACAGTCATTGGGTTCAGTTCCCAGGCACTACAGGATGACCTCATTGCCACTGATCTCATCTGCAAAGACCCTGTTTCCAAATAAGGTCACATTCCAAGGCTCTGGGAGACATAAACTCTGGGGGTTGGATGCTATTTAACCCAATATGCAGTGTTTTAACAATGTAAGTTTAGTTGCCTGGCCATACAAAAATCCCATCCTAGGACAGAGTCACCTGACCCCTGGTCTACAGGAGCAGTGTGCCATGGGTGGGTCTTCCCTTCTGCATTGATGCTGGGGCCAGGGGTGAGAGGAGGGAGGGCCCCCACAGGACTGCCCGCAGAGATAGAGCCCGTCTCCCTCCTTTCAAGTTGCTGTAAACAGTTACCGTATGCTGTGGTGCACAGGGCTCCTCCTGGTCCCTGGAGCCCTCATGGAATTGTCACCCTTCATTTCCATTCTGCCGAAAATTAAGTGGAGACTTGGGGTGTCGGTGACTTTCCCAGGCAGCCCCGTTACCACAGGCAGAAGTCCCTGCCGTTCTCTCATCTGGGGATTTCCTCTGGATTTGGGCACTGCTCCTCAGATAGTCACCATGGTCAAGAGGGAAGATCGAGTCCCAGAACTTAGTGGGGGGAGGGAGTCTCACACGTCTCCTGTCCCAGGAACCCTGGTCTTGACCAGTTCAACCACCACCTCTGCTTACACACCTTCCGGGCAGGGCACCCAGTGAGGGCTCTGCTGTGCACAGAGTGGTGCATCCCCCTCTCTCCCTGCAGCACAGAGTGAGGCCTATTGATCCAAGGCCCACTTCTGCTCAAGAATCCAAAATGGCCATGTGATCCCTTTAATGGTTAGGAATAGGAGGGCCCTGTTGCTTTTGACTATCACTGAGCAACCCAAGTGGGAACAACTTGGCTGAAAGGTAAACAACCTAGTTCCAGAAAAATGGTATTTGTTAGTGAGGACTCTGAGAAGCCAGGCGTGTCGGACGAATTTATTGGTAGCATGCTTTTCCCATGTTGGGCGTTGTACACTAGTGCTAAGCGGCCTGCCAGGGGACACTATCTGAGATCCTGGCTGGTGAGGGTATCCATGTTTCCCCGTGAACTGGGAGCTTTGCTGAGAACTTGGTGGCTCTGGCCTGGGCCGTGAGGCTACAGATCTGCCTTCAAATCTCTGCCTGTCTCCATCACACCATGGAGGCCATTTGCACAGTGGGGAATTGAAAATTCTTCTTCCTCCTTCTCAGGCCACGTTCCCCTGAAGGTCCTGGGAAGAGCCCTCCTTGTCTGCCTGGGCTCCTGGTGGGTGCTGGCCGTCCTTGGCAGTCAGCGGCTCTCTGCTTTCAGGGGCACATGTTGCTCTCCTGGCGTGCCTGTCTATGTTGAAATTTCTTTTCCTATAAGCACCACAGACATGTTGGATTAAGGCCCACCCTGACGACCTCATTTTAACTGGGTCGACTCTATAAAGTTCCGTTCTCCAAATAAGGTCCCGCTCTGCAGCAGTGGAGCTGAGGACTTCCATGTGGAAGTCTGGGCTCACTGCTGATAGTGTCATTGGTCCTGGACATGAAGAACCTTCTCAGAGAAGTACAGAGGCTTGTCTGGCCCAGCAGCTGGGAAGTGGCTGTTGAACTGGATTTAAATCCAGTCCCACAGAAGCAGGTGCACAAAAGCTCCATGCACTTGTGTTTTTCTAGCAAAAAAAAAAAAAAAAAATGGCCCCAGCAATGACTGGAAAGTGCTCCGGTTTCTGGGAAGTTGTCTGGTTTCCTTTGGGCATCACTAACCTGACTTGCTCATATCAACAGTTAGTTCACTTCTTGCCCTTCCCACAGAGCTGACCTTTCAAGAGGCCACTCGGCTCCTCACACAAGAAGCAGCAGGCTTCTGAAATGAACTCCCCTGCTCGGAGGCGCCTCATCATGGTCGCATTAAGCCCTGTTTGTCAGCTCCCAGCGAGGTGCAAAGAGGGAGGGAGAGCCCGGCCCCTGCCTGACATCTCTGGGTGTTGTAGACTCTGCTTGCTCTGGCCACATTTGTTTCCCTTGACTGAGGATCGATGAGACATGATTTTAAAAATAAATATCCAGTCCCTGAAGACATACCGTCTTAGAACAGCTTCCCAGACTGCCCTTGAGCTGGGAATAATTGCCTCCTCCTGGGCGCACTGATGACAGATGGGTTTGTCCTGCCCTCGGGGTGAGGGCCATGGGGCTGCCTCCTCATCCTCACTGTCCTTGTCATCGGAAGAAGGTGGAGGGGAAGGGGATAGTGTGATGAAGGGGATCGTGATATGGTGACGACACAGGAGAGGGAAGGGGAAGGAGGAAGAGCAGGAGAGATGATGACATGATGATGGTGATCATACAGAAGATGGGAATGGTGACGTGAGGATGATGGCGGTGATGAAATGATGATGGTGGTGGTGATGCCACTGTTTCTGAAGGTGGAGGTGATGTGATGACAGCACAGTGGTGCTGCCCATTGCCATTTTCTGAGCCTCTGCTGTAAGCCGCATGGCATTCTTCTCCTTGTCCCTTGGTGGGTAAGGGAACTCAGGGCAGTGGCTCCACAGCGGGTTAGAGCTAGAGTACCTCACACCAACAGCTGGTAGATGAACCCCAGTCTCACTTGTTCATCATGAACACACAAGATGGCATCCACTCAGGTGAGGCCCAAGCCCTCCTCCAGCTTGCATGTGGGCACTCTGTTCTCAACTGACTTGATCAGCAGGGGACTGTGTTGCTTTTGTTCACATGGCCATACTTGCCTCAAGGGAGCCTGGGAAATGTCGAGGGGACACATGGATATTTGGTGAGCATGGACTTCCTCTGCCACCCAGGTGGTAAGTGAGACACAGATCTGCTGATTCCAGCACAGACATTTGTTTTTCAAGTGCATTTTAAAGAGTTCTTAATCTTATGTCAGTTTTAGAGTTACAGAAGAGTGATGGCTGCAGCACAGAGAATTCACACAGATCTTGCCCCCTGCCCCAGCCATTGTTAGCACGTCACAGTTGTATGCTGCATTGTGACAGCTAAGGTGCCCATGGTGTACCGTCTGATCAGCTAACATCCGTGCTTTATGCAACTGGCCTTAGCTTCCCCACTGTCCTTTTCTGTCCGAGGTCCCCACCCAGGACACCACATTGCATTTAGCCATCATGACCCCTTAGGCTTCCTCTAGACTGTGACAGTTTCTTAGATGTCCCTCATTTTGCTGGCTGACATTTTGAAGGATACTGGCCAAGTGTTTTTCTAGACTGTCCCTCAGGTAGGATTTGTCTGATGAGTCTCTCATGGTTAGGCTGGGGTTGTCATGGGCGCTTGCTTGGGAGGTAGAGAGCCCTTCTGATGACCACATGGCAAGGGCCCATACCGTTGTCAAGACGTCAGGACATCCTGCTGATGAGGTTGACCTTGATCTTTCAGTCTGCCAGTTTCTCCACCGTGAACTCACTCCTTATTTGACCTCCTTTACAGACTGTGCTCTTGGGAAGGGAGTTGCTGTGTGCAGCCCACACTTAGGGGCCATGTGCCCTCTGTGAGGACAGTGTCTGCCCAGGATATCTGGAATTGCTCTGCAAGGGGGTACAGCTCTGCACCCTGTTTACTCACTATCCAGTCATCTGTTTACATGAATATTTATCTTATCCTCACAGCAGCAGTAATCCAGTAATACTTTGCTTATTTTATAGCTCAAATCATCTCAGCTTTCATCAATGAGGTCTCTTTCAGTTGGCTCTCTCGGTGTCCCCGTGACACACTCGTATGGTTACGGATATTAGCTTCTCAGCACTCCTTACTCTCTGATTTATTTCCTGTTAAGTCAAAAAAATCAGCCATTCTCTAAAGAGCTCTGTCTGGCTCCTTTTATTGGACAATGATGTTACAAACCAAGATCAGTGTGCCAAGCTGCACCCCTAATTTCTCCCCACTTTGCCAGAAGTCCCCAACCTTTTCAGCTCATGGTGTACTTAGGGTCTCAGGATCTTTTTCACAGCACATCTGGGCCAACAAAAACAAAAACAAACTAAAATTTCCACTTATTAATTATGCTCAAACAAGCTAATCTATACAAGAGCTCCTAATATATAACCTAATAACAAATATCCACATATATGGATATAAATGTGTATGTGGATTTATACATAACACAGTAATGTTTTTTAAAAGGTGCATACAACCTCAAAGGCATCATTTTTCCTTTCCTCCCTCACTCCTGCTTATTGACAGATGATGTCCTTTCTGTGCACGGCGCACCCTCTCCAACCTTAGTTCCAGGCCCCAGCCGGGCATGGCCACCCTGATTTTCTGATCCACACTGATTTTCCATTTATCATAGCAACCGCCAAAACCCCAACTTGGCAAAGTTGTGGGATTGCCCAGAGGAATGTGGCATGATGTGCTAGTTAACGTGAACTGTGAACAGCCCCAAGGTGGCAAAACGCAAGAGACAGTGAGCACCGCTGGAAAGCTCAGCTGTCCCTGCATTCCTGAGACTGGGCAGTGGTGCACTGGGTGCAGCCACAGTGCGGGAGACGTAGCAGAAGTAAGGAGCCTACTGCTGTCTTACAAGAGGGTGGGAAGGAATTCTGCTGAATTCAGTTCATCTACAGGATCTACTTTCCTTGCCGCCCACAGAAGTCAAGACTGAGTCTGAACCCACGGCCTTGATGGATGTGTGGGAATGGCTCACCAAGACTGGGGTGGAGGAGTGTCAGCCCTGGCTCAGAACACACCTCCCATGTCTTGGGTCTGGGCAGACTCCCACCACCTCCCCAGAACCTTGTGTCTGTGGTCAAGGTTTGCATCTGTGACTGGGGTGAGCACGAGGGCCCGGGACACTGTTCGGGTTTTCCAAGTGAGTTCAGGGCCACGCTGTTCCTGCCCTGTTCCTGCCACCTCCTAGGATGAGCGGTTAGGATGGAAGTAAAAGGTCAGAGGCACATATCCTGCACGTGTTCTTAAACCTGGGTGGTCAGGCTGGCCTTGGCTGCTTCTCCACCAAGGACCTGAGCATCTGGCCTCACTCCTCAGTCTTCTGGGTGGTGCTAGTGTGATATAGAGCAGGATGCAGGCCAGCCCCAGCACAGAATCCCCAAAATGGCGTCTGACAAATGGAGTACACCAAAGAAGGACGGAGACGGTGTCCTCCCTGTCATCTTCACGTCAGATGGGCCTGAGTTCTCCCTGTCTCACCTTCCAGAAGGTGTGACCCTCCCTCCTTGGGGATCTCCTGCTGGTGGATGGGGTTTCTCCTTACCAACCTGGCCTTGGGAGCTGCTTAACTTCAGACCCTTTGCAGAAGAAAGGGATCAGGTGGAGCGGCCACCTGTCACCCAGGCAGAACAGGATGTTGTACCGGGCCCTCCCACCATAGAGTACCTAGCCATAACTTGGGAGCCTGCACAATGTCCTCCCCGACCCTGGCCCTGGGCAGGTGGGGTGGGATGTGTGAGGACCATTGGCCTGTCACCTACACCTGACATCTGGACACGGCTTTGCCTCTTCTCCCTCTGCCTGCTCCTCACTGGCCCCAGGACTCCTCCTTCTCCCCAGGGCCCCTCCACCACCTCAACCCCAGAGATTGCAACCTCCAGCCACATGGGCTTTTGCCATAATGACTCTCCTCCTGCATTTCCCTTAGTCCACTAAGGAGACCAGAGTGGGGACCAGAGCACCCCCTCGTCCACCAGACCTCACCGCACAGCCCTGCACCACCAGCTACCTACTCACCCTGAGATAAAATTTCACCCTCAAGTGCCCAGACCCCTCTACCACCCTGATGGCCAAGAGTAGCCACCCTGAGGACTCACATCTCTCACTCCTCAGCCTCTGCCCTCAGAGCTCCCCCAGGGTGCGTCACACTGGGCACCCCAATTGCTGGGAATAAGGCTGGGGTATGAGGACAGGGACTGCAGAGCCTGGCTTGGCGGGGCCTCTGTACTTAGTGCTATGAGCCATGCTCACCAGGCATGTATGCACAGAAACAGAACATATGATACATACATAGCATGTGTGTTCTCTGTACATGTGACACACTGATTGCAAAATACGTGTGTGTTGTGCACAGAGCACCATGTTCCTCTCTTGTGGATCATTGTCCAAGGCTCTTCCAGGGGCACTTTGACTTTCTTGAGAACCCATCCCTGGACCCCAGGAAGGATGGAGACCCCATTCCATTTGCAGGCAGGGGATTGGGCAGGCCAATGACAGGTGAGGGTGAGCATGTGGAGTCTTGGAGGCACTGTTTAACTGTCCCAGATAAATAGTCCTTTCTAGCCACTGGATGGATGTGGCCACTTGGGAGTGTCCTTCTCCCCACTCTGATTGATGTGGCTTTTAGAGAAAGTCGAGGTCATCTGTTAGCAGCTGGATAAGGCGCTTGGTTCTCCAGCTCTGCCTGGGGCAGGGACAGGAGCTGCTAGCCTGCTCCCAAAGGGAGGGGGCACAATAGGCAGTTTCGACCAGAGACCCCCTCCAGAGCTCCTTCTACCTCTCAGGCTAATTGCTTGGTCTATGGTGTTATTGACAGAGACTGGAGGGGAGTAAAAAATCCATTATTCTGGCTTTCAGTGACTGGAGGGGAAGCATGAGGAATGGATCAGCCTGCTTTCTGTGGAGTCTCGATTTATGGGCCCATAAAGCAGCCTGAGGGACAGGTGGGGAACTGAACATGTCCCCTCTGTGCTGGGCACCGCTGGACAATCCTGTTCTCATAGTGTGTGCTCATGGACTGGCAACTCCCACTGCCTTATCTGTGATGTCCACAGAGACCCCCCCCCCGCAACTGGCACCCTCCTGTGCAGGCCAGACACCCCCACCCCATTCCATCCTTCTCAAAGGGAAGTGGATTTGCTGCAGAGGACTGGTGCTCCTGAGAGGCAGGGGCCTGCAGTGGGCAGTGCTCACACAGACAGTGACTTGGGAAGTGGCTTCCTGAGACTTTCTATGTCTCCTTCCTCCATGCGGGACCACCCCTGCCACAGCTCATCCCAAGCACTTCTGTCTTCACATGCCTCTTGTTCTCACCCAGCAGAAGGGTCTTCCTGAGAGGAGGGAGCCACAGTCCTGACTCTGATAGTGGCAGAGGTGATGGGGAGGGGACAGTGGTATGGGCTCCGGCAGGGATGATTTTGAGAAAGGAATACCGGGAGTCCATTGTGATGTGGTCAGCTTGCTGCACAGGAGCTGAGTCTCCTGTTTTGCCCCAAGGCACCCAGGGTGGCTTCAGAGGCAAGTCCATGCTGCTCCCTGGGTCTCACCTTGCAGCCCGAGGATCCTGCCAGTTGCCCCATCTCCTGAGTTGGAGCGTCCTGTGCTCAGTAACGAGTCTGTTAGTGCAGACCTCATCCCGGGACATCACGTATTCCAGTTTGCTCCAGGAGCAGACAGAGCAGCATTTGCTCTCCTCCAGTCTGGTGTTGGGGCCTGTGGACAAAGGCTGCCAGATGAGCCCAGCCCCAGGCCAGGGCAGGCCAGGGAGAGGGCTCAAGACAGCCTTGAAGCAGGACTGTGGAAGGGATGCTTGAGCCAGGTGCAGAGAAGGAAGAGGAGGTTGGGTGACGTGTGTAGTGAAGGTAACGGCTGAGAGGCAGGAAACAATATGGCGGAAGCCTGGACAGCAATGGGCCCTTGCATTTGCTGATTGTCACATTGAGTCAGGCTCCTGTGGATGGAGTGGGCTTCTGTGAATGAGATGAATTACACAGGGCAGTCAGGTGTGAGTCCGAATGAAAAATGGGAGGTTGTCTCCTTGAAGGCTGCCTGGAAGAGGTGATGATGAGTGGGAGTGACTGAGCTGCAAGAAGGTTTGTGGCTAACAGGGAGGGAACCTCACAGGTGGGTGGGTTGCTTGGAGCCAGTAGAACCCAAATGAGAAACAGGACTGAGGGAGCAGCTTCGGCACCTCAGCAACATGGACACCATCACACTCAAGACTGCCATCTCTCCGTGTTGATAACGGTGATTGACATCAGCTCTGGGAAAGTCAAGTACACCCAGTAACCAGGCCATCTAACTGGCTTTCAGGATGTGCCAATCCCTGTTGGCAATGGACCCAGCTCTTCAGAGAGTGCTTTGTCTCTCAGCATCACCTGCACAGCGCAGTGAGGTTGCTCCGAGAGCTGACAGTCAGGTGCCAGCATCATCCGGGCCTCTGTGTTCAATTGCAGATCTGATTATGTCACTCTTGGACTACAAACACTCCCAGGCTCTCAGACAATCCCTGAGCCCCCCTGCCTCAGAAGTCTGTCCCCTCTCTTCTCTTAGTTCCCTCCCACCTCAGCTCTCCCCTGGAACTTCTTCCTTCAGGCAGCCTTCCCAGGTGACCAGGCTTAATCTCCTAGTGTCCCTCTCGTGATGGACAATGAGACCCCCTTCTCTCTTCTCCTCGTGCCCATTGCTCACTGAGAACAGGGCTGCATTGGTTGGGGCTGGTTTTGTTTCTAGGGGCTCCCCATACATCTGCTGAGTGACTGGGTGGAAAGGGTGGATGGCAGAGGGGATGAGCATCCTCTGTGAGGCTCGATGGACACCCCCAAGGTCATGCTTCAGCAGGAGATTCTGAGGAGACAGAAGGAGGCCATTGTCCTGGGGCTCCAATACAGTACACTGCTCCAGAGATGCCAGTCAAGAGGACAAGTCCCAGCTAGGAAGAGTGATCAGTGGTGGCTCCTCAGAGCCACAGGTGGTTTGCACTGACCTCCATGCCCTCCGCTGTCTCACAAAGCAGCTCTTGACATGCCTCAGCCCTCACCAATGGTGTCTCCCCAACTCCAGGAATGAGGATCCAAGGCCTGGACTGTGCCCTGCAGACAGGAGAGCACCACCTGTAGGGGTCCTTGACTGGGGCATTGAGAATGACTGGCAGGTGACTCACGAAGACAAGTGGGAGAGAGGTCCTCACAGCTACTCCCCTGGCTTGTCCCCTACAGACTGACTACGCTGTGTCCCCATAATGACCACGCTGGGTTGCCCTTAATTGTACACATTGTCTGCCTCCCCCATCAGACTGTCTCCTCCAGGACAGGGATGAGAGCTCTGGGTGGATGGATGGATGGTGGATGGACGGATGGATGGATGGATGGATGAATGAATGAGTAAATGAGTGAGTGAGTGAGTGAATGAGTAAGCAAGTGAGCATGGCACTGAGGGTCCCCTCCCTGTGTTCTGCCTCCCCTGTGCCAGTCCATCCTACTACCCTTGAGCCCAGAGAGCACCTAAGAAGTCCTAAGGAATGGGCTGGATAGCTGGTCATGCCAGGGATTCCTGGGGGCTTCTTGCGGTCGTGAGTCGGGGCTTAGTGGAGGGGGGAGGAAAGCTAAGACCTCCCAGGGTCTCCTTCCTGCTTGAGATGTTTCATCTCTAGTCAGTAGCCAGACAAATCTATAAGGCAAGCTGCTGGACCTTGCCCATGTTCTGATAAGGACCACTGGCTGGCAGAAGTTAGGTGACTTGCCCAGGTCCACAGTGAAGGGACGTGGGTGTGCACCGGAACTGAGTGCCAACTCATCACAAGTGAGCAAATGCACACACCAGAAGGATCTAGATGGAGTACTGGCCTGGCCTGAGGGTGGCTCTGTGCAGGTGACCTAGAAGCCTATGTCTAAAGAGACTTGGAGAAGGCATCCTGGCCAGGGCTGCCCAACAGGCATGTCTGGGGCAAGGACTAGCATCTGATCAGACAGGGGCAGGACAGCAGCACAGGTCCTCTGAAGCTGGAAACTCAGTTTCTTGCCCCATCTCTAAGCATGGTGTCTGTTTACCCAAGTGCATGTTGTTCTCAGGTCCACTCTACAGCGTGTGATACTCACTGTAAACACGACTCACACATCTAAGAGGAAGTGTTTGAAATGAAACAAAGCATCTGAATCCAAATTCTCTTATGTGAGATTTTGTTTGCAATTGAAATACTAATGTGTGTAGTACTTCAAGATAAAAATGCTTTGCTATTTTTTAAAATCTGCTCACCCATGGGATGTAGCAAGCCCGGGCTCAGGTTGGTTTGTTGATGTTTGATGTTAATGACCTTGAAGATAAAATGTGCCCTGCACACAGGCATGCCAACCCTTCTGGGAGGAAGGCATTGTTGATGTCATCTACTGAACTGCGGGGCTCGTTTTCAATCCCATCCAACAGTTCTGCAAAACTGTTGAAGTTTGGTTGGCAAAACTCCACCAGTCATTCATTGATTTTTCTTGCAAATTCACTGGAAGTTGTTGCATTTTAAATGTTTTTAACAAATAGCCTACAAATACACTGGACTCCTTTATTTGGAAGATTTTTAAAGAGGCTGAGATTTTTTTTTTTCATTTCCAAGATTTTAAGGTCTTGTAAGCAGCATGCGTTGTTTCATAACACAGGAAATACTAAGCATCCATTTTCAAAGTCCTTCCTCCACAGCCCACAGTCCTTTGGAGAGATTTTTCTCACTTGTTATTTAAGTAGCTTTTGATCTTGAAGGCACAAGTTGCATGTGTTGATTCTTTTTGGAAATAAAAGCTGAGTAGCATGTGAGTGACAACAGCCACCCTTAGTTCCCAGGTGGCACTTGTGTCTCTTGGTGAAAGAAAAATGCATGCTTCACCTTGAAATTCAAAAGCTCTTGCAGTCCCAGGTTCCCGCGATGCCATCCAACCTCACAAGTGCACAAGCTCTCCGGAGCCATGCACTACAGAAGTTGCCTTATCATGTTAACCACTCCCCTCTAAACTGTTGGCGGGTCACAGCCTCAAGCCATTGGTTGCCACATGAGGAGGCAGGCAGAAGCCCAGTGTTGACCCAGTTATTCAGTAAAAGGAAAGCCAGTCTTGTCTTGTTTTTCAGATAAAATCGAGGCACACACAGAGTTCTACTAGTTTCTTACTGCATCCTGCTTTAAGGAATTCAGAGAGACAGAGGAAGGACAAAGGAAAGGATTGGAGCAGGGCACAGAACAGAAGCCAGATATCGTAGCCCTGCTGCTCAACTCAGTCACCTTGCAGGAGGCTTCCAGCTCTCAGTGCTTCGCCTCTATGGCTCCCACACATGAGGGATGAGTGTAAAATGCCAGCCTGGTCCCCTGGCTGGCTCTTCATGCCTCCTGCAGCCCTCCCCCCAGCCTGATGGCTCTTCTGTGAAAACAGCACTGCAGGTTGTTCCTACTGGTGCAACCCTCTGCCCAGGGTACCTGGTCCTGGGGGTCTTCACAGACCTCACTCTGTGGCTTCTTCCTGTCTCTTTCTGGCTTCCTGGAAAGTTGTCCCTGTGCACTGTATCAGATGGCCTCCTCTTGCTCTTCATCTCTAACCAACATTGTTTTTTCTCTTCAAAGCACTTGTCACTTTGGAAGTTCTGTGTTGCATGTTCTCAGCTGGCTCCCCTAAGCTCAGTGCTAGCTCCTGGGGCAGCTCTGTTCTGTGGTTGCTTTGTCCTATGTCCGGTGACGGGACTTCAGGGATGCTCCTGCCAGGTGAGCTGTGGCCAAGGTGTGTCCTGCCCCATCTCCCCACGGGACAAGCATCACAGAGACGATTGAAGGGAAACACAGACGTGGACTCAGAGCCCACAGCATTCTCCTCTCTTCCTGACATAGAGCACGGCCATTCCTGGGCACCACGTCTAACAGGGATGAATTCTCCACCTCCCCACAGTCTGTCTCAGTGTCACGACTCTGCTTGTCATTCCGGACTTGGGCATGGTCTGCAGACACCAGGGCAGGACAGCTGCCATGGGACCACAGCTTGTCAGAGGAGAGAGAGGAAGGAAGAGGGAAGGAAGAAAACAGGGAGAGAGGAAGGGAAGAGAGGAAGGCAGGCTGAGCATTTCCTAAGGAAGCAGAGTGGAGGGCGAGATCACCTGGTGGCTCTTCGGAGAGCCGTGGCTGTTGAGAGTCCGTGCAGACACCCTGTTTGTTAGAGAAACGGCGGTGACCGTGCTGTCTTCAAGCATGACAGGTCAGAAAGATTTTCCCTCCTGCAAACTCTGCTCCTCTTCCTGCAATCCCTTCTCCAGTGGAGAAGCCATCCTCCCTGATGCATGGGAGGCCTTGGAGATGCCAGTTAATTAAAATATTCTGTTTAATCAATGTCACCCACTTCTCCTTACATTCTGCACACACGCAGATATAAGCGGTCTGTGATAAAAAGCACACACGCTGCCTGTCTCGTGTGTGCATGGAACCACACAGGGCCTGTGCCCAGGCTGTCCTGTGTGTATGGTTCATGTGGTACCTGAGCACTGCATAGTCAGGCCTCCCATGAAGGGACGGTGGGTATAGAGGACCCAGGTGGCCTCTGCCACATAGTGAAGCCCTGGCGCTGGAGGCTCCACGTGGCCCTGCTGGGCTCTGCTGTGAGACCCGTGAGCTGCTCCCTGGAGCCTGGGTTCAGCCTGCTCTTCCCTTAGGTGAGTCTCTGGGAGGTGACATCTGTCCAGCCTGACCTGTCCTGGTGCTATCAGCAAGGAGAAGCGGTGATTTTGATTGACAGAATATTTTATTTAACCCCATCTGTCTGGAATGTGACATGTCAGCACGTAACCAATGTGAAAGCTCCCGAGATTCTTTGCCTTCCTTTCTCCGTACTATGCCTTGTAATGCAGCGTGGATTTTATACTCGTGCCTATCAATCCAGCTGCTCAATTTGCCCTGGAAATTGTTTGATTTATGTTCAATTCACAAAAGTTACACTTGCAAGTTGTTCCAAAAACACTTCAGCTTTCTGATACCAGAATCAAGTAACCAGTTTTCTAAATTAAATTTAAATTAAATTAGTATTTTAGTTCCTCAGCCACACTTTAAGTGCTCCTCACCACATTGTGACAGGGAGCTGCCTGACCTGGCTGTGCCTCTCTGTCCTGTGTACCTGGCTGCGGAATGGGCTGCCGTGTTTGCACCTTGGGCTGGGAAGGGACAGTGGCTACAGCCTCTATCTTTTCTGAGACAAATCAAGGAAAGGTCAGGGTCTGGCTGGCGAGGTGTTCATGGCCCATGTTGACAAGGAAGGCAAATTATCTGATGTTTCTGTTTCCCTTCAGTAATTTGACAAATGAATGAACTGGGTTCATAATTAAGAAATTAGTTTTTTGTAAAGCTCAGTTGGTTCTTGAATTGATGAAGTTGAGACTGTCACGTTGCGAGGGGACGTCACATCTCAGTGAACAAACAAGATTTTAATGACTGTGCACAGCTGTGTGCGTAAAGGACGGAGAGGAAGGCACTCCTGCATCAGGATGTCCCTCCCAAAAGCGGGGTTGATGGCCGGGCTAGAGCACGACTGCACCCGGCGCTTTCTCCTTTTGTGATCCGAGCCACGTGCTCAGCTCAAATAAGGTCCCCACAAAGAGAAGCCATGTTTCCAGGCCTGTGGGTCCCTAGGAGGAATCAGCTGCTCTCAGAAAGTCCAGAGCAGCAGGAATGTATCTGTGAGCAGCATCTTTCTAAAAATATGTATTTACTTACAGCAATCATTTTTAGAGCTTTTAAAAACTGGAATTCACTTCATAAAGTACTACCAATGTCGCCTTGGATTGAGTAAGAGGAGGTGGTGAAAAGGCAAGTCAGGTGACAGCAGTCAGGTGGCAAGCCCTGTGGGAGAAGGGGTGGGGTTCAATGGATGTCTTACTACAGTGAGTTCGTTTATACCAGGCACTGAGGGGTGAGCAGGAACTGAGTGCGAGGGGACCTGAAGGCCGTGTTCACAGGCCTGCTATCTGAGTGTGGTGGCAGAGGGACACTTATGTAAGGTGTGGCTGTGGAGGGTGGTGAGGCACAGAAGAGTGTGGACAGCAGAGCTGCTGTCAGAGAGGAAGTTCCCGGAATGCCCAGGTGAGGTTGAGAGGATGTCAGGCAGGGCGAGATGCTGGATGAACAAGTGACCCCAGAAGCCTGGCTGATGAGGTAAATAAATAGCTGCCTGGCCATGGCATCTGCCCATGTGCGTGCCCCAGCATCTGGGGCCTGTTGTCACAGTCTTCTGGGATTTCAGGGGAAATGAGAATGGTAGATGTTCTTGTGCCATTTCACAGCTGTGGGGACCCCGTGCATGCCGGTGCTCATCTGCCATGCCCACTCAGCCCATGAGGCTCAGGCCAGGTTGACAGGAGGTTCCTGGACCTCAGAGGTCACAGCGCTGCTGGGAGAAGGCGGGCATGGGAGGTGTGGCCGGTGTGGGCAGGCGGGAGTCCGTGGCGTTGTCCAGAGCAGAAGGGAAGAATGGAAGCAAGGGCAGGTGCCTCTCTTGGCATCAGATGGTGAAGTCACATAGACGTGCAGGTAAAGGCAGAGGGGCAGCCAGGTGAAAGGGCTCCTGAGCTGAGTGCTCTGAGTTTGCTGGCTTATTGCCAGCAGCTGACTGTGCTGTGACTTCCCGCCACGTCACCTATCTTTTTTTTTTTTTTACTCACTTTAGTTAGTCCATCCTGCCAAGCTTGATGGCTGGAGGTTTCCTTCACCAGAACCAATGCTCTGGGGAGCATTTGGCTCCTAGAGGCATGCAGTGCCCAGGGGTCAGCAGAGCAGAGAACAGCTTCTGGGCATCTCAGAAGCAGGGCTCCTGGGCTCCAGCTTCACTTTTGTGATGGGCACAGCTCCATCTTGGCTTGGTGGCCTTGGCAAGTCACAAGACATCCGGGGTCTCAATTTCCCCATCTGTGAAATGAAACAAGCAGAGCATTTGGTCTCAGAGTTTCTCTCGGGCCTTAATTTCATATTTCCCATAAAATGTTTGTGATTCAACCTTACGTTTACTGGCCGTTAGACTGCCTCACCCCAAGTTTATGTCTCACTGCTTCTGAGGGATGTAAAGATGGGGAGTTATAGGACGTGTTCCTGTGGTGCCGCCCCACAAAGCCTCTGCCTCCCCTGGGGCTTTAGTAAGTGAACAAATGTACCTATGTCACTTCAGCTTCTATATGTCCCCTTCCCAACTACTTCAGCCCAAAGCCACCAACCCCCAGGTTCATTACAAAGCTCCCCCAATCCTACACTATCTTATATACATTGTGTTCCTTTTTTGGCAGTGCTAAGGTTTGAACTCAGGGCCTCCTGCTTGCTAGGCTGGTGCTCTACCACTTGAGCCATGCCCCAGCACCTTTTGCTTTTAGGTTATTTTTCAGATATGGTCATGTTTTGCTCAGAGTTAGCCTTGGATGGGGATCCTCCTACCTATGTCTCCTGCATAAATGGGATTAGAATGTGTGCCACCACACGTGGCTTGTTGGTTGAGATGAGGGTCTTGTTAATTTTTTGCTCAGGCTGCCCTGGAACCTCCATCCTCCCATTGTCACCTCCCAAGCAGCTGGGATTATAGCATGAGCCCCATTCCTCGCTCTCTTCTGCCCCTTTGGTGAGAAATTCGTTCTGTAGCTATTTTTCCCATCCATGAGTAATGATGCTTGGGTAATTTAATCTTTACTTGTGTTTTCTTGATTACTTTGTATGCTGAGAACCTGCAAAATTCTATACCCTTAGCTAGGCCACACCCGCTCACAGCCAGAATGTGCGTGTGTGTGTGTGCACACAGATATGAGTGTGTAGAACTTCACTCTTACAATATGTTGGCGGAGGGGACATTGTAATCTCCATGGCAACTCTGAGCCCACTGCGACTCAGAAACTTACTTCCCCACAGTCACACAGCTGTTAAGTGGAGGGGCTGGCCTGGATGGGACCCCAACCCTGGTTGCTTCAAGGGCCAGGGACATGGAGTCTGCATCTTCTCCTGATGACTCCACCTTCAACATCATGTCGGCTCACCACTGGGGAGTCTCCATCTGCCCAGGCCTTGTGTGAAGCATCCACAGAGGTGGATGGGATGTGGTCTATGTTGGGAGAATTCACTTCCTGTGGGGGAGGCAAACCGATGCCTCTCTGGGGCTCCCAGGACCAAGAGACACAAAATGCTGGAGAAAGAAGTCTTCCACCTAAGGGATCCGGAGGCTGCAGCTGTGCTCTTGGTTCAGAGCTGCATCTGACTTGTTCCTGCAGGATCGGTGGTGTAGTTCCAGGCAGAGGCTGGGAGACAGGAAGTGCCTGGAGTGTGTGCTTGTGAGGCATAAACGTTGTAACTGGTGACCTCATGAGCCACAGAGCCCCACCCCAAGTTTCATGCAAAATCCCTCTGATTTGTACTGCGTAGATTTGGCTTGTCATTTTCTTCACAAATCGACAAAGCAATGCATTTATTAGCTGAAAGAAATTGCTTTGCATAGTTACTCACTTTCAAAAATTCTTAGCTGGGTTTGGTGGCTCACGTCTGTAATCCTGGCTACTTGGGAGGCCAGAGGTCTGGAGGACCATGAGACCAGCCTGGAATCAATGCAAGAGTCTACCTGAAAAATAGCTAAAGCAAAAAGGGCTGCAAGCATGACTCAAGTATTGGAGCACCTGCCTAGTAAGCACGAGGCCCTGAGTTCAAAATCCAGTACCACCAAGAAAGAAAAAGGAAAAAAATATTTCTTTTACGATTCCTCCCATAGGACGTGCCAGGGAGGTACTGACAGTCTTTGGCAGCTACTATGGGCTGCAAGAGGGCTTTCCTTAGAGACATGAGGGAAAGGTGGGACAACAGCTGGCTGGGGTGAGAGGCATGGGGACCTGTGGGCTGAGTGACGTTCAGAGGGGACAGAGCAATGCAGGAGTCTGACTGATAAACACCCACCGGAGACCACCCCCAAGTTACAGTAGCGACCATGGCAGAGCCACATTCTGATTTACCTGTGTCCCCTGCAGCCCACACAACGACCATCTAGGGAAGATGTGACAGCCCCTCACAGGCGAGGGAGAGACTGAGGCTGAGGAATGACTTCCCCGGAATTACCAGGTAGAGAGGGCGGCTAAGCTTGAACCCGTATCCCTCTCATACAGCTCTTTTAGCCTTCACGTGTTCTCAATTGTTAAAGAAAAACAGTAAGTTTTTAATGGCATAAGATCTACATATGCCATACCTAAATACACGCATAAGATATACATAAATGTATGTAATTAACAATATACATATGTATAAAATAAACACATTTTAATGAACATGGGAGGGCAGGCGAGGCCTCACCTTGCTGAAAAGCAAAGCGAGCCGCGTGGCTGTGCTCTTTACTTCTTACAAAGCAAAGCCAGCAGCAACAATGAGACCAGGTTGCTGAGGGTACAGAGTCACCAGCGGGCCTCTCCCCATTGTATGGCACTCTACTGATATTTTTAGAACAAAATACTAAACAAAAAGGCCCTTTGATCACAGGCCACAGCAGAGCCTGTCCTAAAGAAAAAGCAAGGTGTCTGTCACTCACGTGGCCAGCTGCATCGGAAGGGAGAGCCCACCAGCCCCAGCCAGGCCAGGACAGCTGAGGCCCAGAAAGCACCCACTAGGGCAAGACACCCCCTAGAGGAGCCGGGTGCTGTCCGTGGTGCTGACCCAGTCTGGCCTTTTCATGTCCAGTGGACCTTCACCCAGAAACCTGCCCAGAGGGTCCTGGGTCCCCCTGCCATAACGATCACTCATTGTAGACTACACAAAAACTGAAATTCTGTGTTTTTCACCTGCAAGCCCACCACCTAGGGAGGGTCTCTTGCTGTCTCAAAGTATTTCCTTTTCATCTTTTGCTGTGACTCTTTGTCACACAGTGGGGACACTTCTGCTCTGGGTTTTCATCATTTACCCACTTCTTAGGAATGCACTGTAAGAATCATTTTAATGGCTTCAAAATAGTCTGTAAGGTAGATAATGATGACCCAGGCATCTTTGCGTTACATACTATTTATCAGAGGGATGCTATGGTCAGAGCATATTAAACTAATTACAGACATTCATTTCAATACACAAAAGAACTTTGAAATGTCTTACAGATGTTGAACCTGAAGCTCAGAGTGGGTAAGTAAACTGCCCAAGGTCACACAGCACAGTAGGAGGCAGAGATGGTTTTGAATCAGTGGCTGACTGATGACAGAGGTCATAGCTTAGCACTGCACTGCCTCCTGCTGTCCTTCACGTAAAATAGTGAAATAGTCATGGATGTATCACAGGTCACTTGTCCTCAGCTGTGTAGCTGGATGTCTAGGTAATGCTGTGTTTCAACTAGGAGGGTGTTAAAGATGACAGGATCATGGAGGACTGAGGCTTGGAGACCTCTGAGGTCTAATGGGTGTCTCCAGCTGCCCATCTATGTCTGTGCCCTGTGTAGCAAGGCTGCAGGGGGTGGGAGGGGACCACTGCTACAAGCAGAGGGGCCCAGTGGTTCCCTTAGCAACACAGGGGCAGATCAGCCTAGAGGCAATCTGATTGGCTCACCTGACCATAGACCCAGCGTCACCATTGCTTGCTGGCTTCCCTTAGGTCAGGTCCCACCCACTCTGAGCTCTTCTCTTAGACACAGGCTGATGCTTCGCAGGACCTGGTACACAGCAGCTGCTCAGTGCACATTTGCTGAGGCTAAGACAGTTAGCTCCATGTTTCCTAGGACGGTGTCAAAGTGTCTAAACACAACCCAGAAAGCTCCTGGGAAAGGCTCTGCCCAGGTCAGCCTAGGACAGCTGCCACCTCTGTGGGAAGAGATGGGACGTGCAGAAAGGTTCCCCACACTTGCCTTGTCCTTCGGACCCCACCTCAGGAGCCGGTGGTGTTGGAAACGACTCCCCACATCTGCATCTTCTTTTTCTCTGGATCTGAGAGCTCATCCACCTTGGAGAGAGGGCAGCCATCCTGGACAGCTTGCTCTGGATGTCACCTTAGCAGGTGCCCTGCAGCCACCTACTCTGTCACATTGCAGGACAGCCGAGCAGGGCTGCTGCCCAGGTTCACCCTCCTTCTGCTCCATGAGTTTTCCATGAGCTTGTTTTGCTCCCAGCTTGGGCACTGCATAGGGAGCATGGGTCTGGGGTCAGGAGGACCCAAGTTCTGCACCTTGTGGGTCGTGCCTCACAGCAGCCTTGGCCCCTTGTTGGCTTTTTGGTTTTTCTTTTTGGCAGCATTGGCGTTTGAACTTGGGACCTTGAACTTGCTAGGCAGCACTCTACTACTTGAGCTATCTTGCTTTAGTTATTTTCGGTCAGGTTTCAGACCGGGATCCTCGTGCCTCTGCTCCCTGCATAACTAGCATATGCCACCATGCCAAGCCCCCTCCTGTCTTTCTGCTTCACCTGTAAAGTGGATCACTAAGGCTTGCTTATGGGGGCAAGACAGGTGGGGACGGAGGGCGTGTGTGTGTGTGTGTGGATGCACTTTGAAAGCCACATAAACATTTTTGTCATATCGGTTCACCATCCGTGTGCTGGCTCCAAATGCAGTGCCTGTCATTCAGCAGGTGCTCCATAAATGCGTGATGAACCAACTGTTGTTGTAAGAGTAACAAATAGCCTTCATGCATAAGCAGAAAAGAGTCTAAAAGCATGCATGGGAGGCTCAGTAGCCTCTGCATGGGGTGGGAGAGAAACAGAGAAAATGGGAGACTGAGGAGCCCCCCCGACCCCTACCACTATCTCTAGACTATATCCTGTCTGGTTCTGGCACCCGTGAGCTTTGCAAACTGAACGAGTAAATTTAAGAAGGTGCTTCTGTGTGGTGGGGCCTGGAGCAGAACTCCTCGGTGGGTGTTGAGGCTGGGGAAGGTGCCCTGACACCCTCCAGTGAGGCCCCTTCTCCTTATGGGAGGGAAGACTGAGCTCAGAGAATGGACAGGAAGAGCCAGAGTTGGATCATGACCAAAACAGGATCAAGGGCAGGTGTTCCCGCATGACAAGTCAGTCCCTCTGCCACCCTTGCCTCCAAGGTGCATAGACAGGTGCAGTGATTGCTGAGAGCTGGTGTCGGTGCTCCCTCCCTGCCCAGGGCTCTGGACCATGCTGGGCTCAGCTGGAGGGAGGTCAGGGCCTAGCCCAGCGTGGAACTCCAAGAGCCGTTGTCATCCTGCCACCTTGCTACCTGTGAGAATTCCAAAGTGAGCTAAATGCTCCCATTACCCAGCTGAACTGAGAACATCATTAGCCTAATTAGGTGGGCTCCATTTACTGACTCTGGTGCCAGGCTCCAGGGGCTGTCAAAACAAAGCCAGCATGCTGCAGAGCTGGGAGACAAGGTTGGCCTGTGACTGCTCTGGCACTCCTGGTCCAGGACTGTCCTCAGCGTGCCCGGCCAGGAGGGAGAGCAGCAAGTGCTGCTGTTGGATGGACAGGAACAGCCAGGGAGGAACTGAAGGAGGACATTTCTCCTTGGGCCTTAGTTCCTTGATGCTTTGGAAGCACATTGTGGGGACTTGAACACCTTCAGGGGCTTGGGAGGTGGTCTGTATTCTTGTACCTCAAAACCACCTAGCTTCAGAGGGAGGCTTAGGCAGCAGGTGGGAGGGATATGAAAGATCAAAGTTCCAGGAAAGGAGAGCCATCCCCAGCTGCCTCTGCGACTCAGGAGAGGAGGCCCGGCCTCTCCCCTGGGAGGCCAGTCGTTTCGTGTGCATCTTGGCCTGGCTGACACTGCGGAAGAATAATTGGAACAGCGAGGCCAAGAATTCACTTGTACCTCCTCCAGTATCGTGGATACGATGCACGGATTATAGTCATTGAGTTATCACATTTTCATCGCATCGTCTATCTGTTCTGCTCCTGAGTTAGTTGTGCAATAGTCGTTGTTTAGTTGTCCTAAACCAAGTTGAGACATAAATTGTTTTATGCCCATCGCTTCCATTTTCAAGTCATTGGTTTGATTCATCTCCCGTTGGCTAGGGTGCATCCCCCAGCACGGATATGGGGGACGGTTTGGGGGGCAGTGGCCCTGCATTCTAGAACATTCCATCTATTGGGTCCATCACAGTTGACTGGATCCCAAGGAGCCAGAATTTTAGAGTGGCCCCCTTCTCTCTCCAGCACCCCGAGAGACTGCTTACTTCCTAGGGCAGCATTCGAGAGGCGCCTTGAAAGTCCAGTGGGCAGCAAGGCCTTCTGCTCACAGGCTGACATTTTCCTTAGGATGGACCCGCTCTTTGGCTCCTTTCCTTGCCCTCGGGTGTGGACGTGTAGAGCCACTGGTGTCTGAAGGTGTCTTTTGCTTTGGGGGATCACTGTGTCCCACCTTCTGGCCTTTTCCTGAGGTGTGCTTGTAATTTTTGAGAGTGGGTCTCTGTTCTGACTCCCTCCCATTAATTGGATTTATTTGCCTTTTTCTGTTCCCTTCTTGATGAGCTTCACAATTGCCTGTCAACTGCTGGTTCTTTTTCAACATTTCATTCTGCCTTTCTCCAGCCCCTAATGACAATTTTAATTTGACTTCTGCCTGCTGTTTTCCTTCCCACCTTCCTTCATCATCTTCTCACCTCCTCCGGAGACCCTGAGACATCTGCCAGGACTTTCCTCCCATTCTCTTCTGGCTTCAGTGTAAGTCCTCTTCAGAGATGGCATCTTTCCCAGTCTTTAGGGTGAGCTTTCTTTCTCTTTGGCTCAGGTTTTTCTGGAGTGCTGGATTTTTCTTACACTTTCCAATGTCCTCATCTTGGGAAGGGAGAATGTTACCCATAGGGAACAGTGTGGATTTTCTCAGCCCTACCCGTTTGGGCTCTGATCGACCCTCCTCCTCATGCTCAGGCAGGTGGGTCCAGCACCTTTCATGGGGAGTCACAGCTCTTCACTGAGCTCATCCTTCCTGGCCTCAGAGAACTGATGAACAATCCTGAGGCACCATCTTCCTCCTTCCAGGACACGAGCCTCTCTCCAGGACCCCAGCTCCTGGCATGTTTTGTCCCTGCAGAGACTTAGTGGGAGTGAGTCTGATGAGTGGCCTTGGAGCAAGGCTGGGTCACGTCCCTGTCCCCAGAAGTATGTGAATAGCTCTCCATCCTAGTAGTCCAAGTGGTCCAAGCCTGGCTCCTGGAACTTCCCTCCCTCTGAGGGACAGGGTGCTGCATTTCAGATGGTCAGTCATGCATGGACACCCTAGGGATTTTCCTCCAGTGCTGGGCATGGTGGCTGTCTATAGTCAACTATATTTTAGCAGTGAGCTGGCTAAAGCACCTCCCGGTGCCCAGCATCACAGTGAGCATCACGGTTTTCTGTGCTGCCCGGCCATGTGAGACAGGGTCAGGACCTATAGGCCAAGTTCAGCTTTAAAACGGAAGTGTTAGGGCCGAGACTTGGGGTGCAAAGTTGCCAGGGGGCTACCAGAACACACAGAGGCTGATAGGGCAGGGCAGGGGAGGGACCTCCATGTCACAGCAGAGTTCCACGGAGGCCAAGGTTGCGCTGGGAGTCGCTGACATCTGTGGGCATGAAGGGGCTTTTTCTGCGTGGAAGCCACTACACTAGTTTTGCTCAGGTCCTGCCCCCTGCTGGGATGTAAAGGTGAACAGACATGAGTCTCTTCCCCCAGGAGCTAATCATCCAGTTAGGAATCCCTGTCCTCAAAAGTGCCAAAACCCTGTGACTCTGACAGTGTCTCAGGGAGTCTGAGAGTCTGAGATGCCATCCTTGCACAGGTTCTGGAAACTACCTAGCAAACCCAGAAGCCAAGCCCTGGGATGCTATTGTGGGTGCCAGATCCTCGCAACCCATCATGACAAGTGCTTTGTGAGTACCAGACAGCCCTGTGAGCAGGACAGACAGACATCTTCTTGTTCCCCTTTTGCAATAAAGAAGTTGAGACTGAGGGACAGCCATGTGTAAGTAAATAGCCAGCCAGGGCTGAAGTCCAAGAACGTCTCTATCGTGATCCATTGCTTGTTCCCTGGCAAAAGCACGCAGGGAAAAAGAGAGCAGCATCCATCCACTGGGCTCATCTCCCACTGTGGTTTCGATGTCCACAGAGAACTGCAGGCCATTAGGGAGTCCCCAGGTCTTCCTCTGCATGGGGCATTTTGCCTGTGTCACCAAACAGTAAACGTGAGGAAGACCTGGGGAATGAAGTTCTGCACAATGATGGGACAAAGCTTGTTTGGCAGTATTGGGGCCACTTGTTACTCAAAACACAATAATTTGCCCATTTTCTGAGGGCATCTGCTATTATCCCCCAGGTGGCCTCAGTCTTCCTGAGGTGAGGAATGGACTCTCAGAAGGTTCTAGTTCCATGGAGCTGAAGCTGCTGTGTGGACAGTTGCCAGGGAATTGTGACCTTGCCACTTGGCAGCTGTCTGACTTTAGGCCAGCTGCTTGACCTCTCTCTGTGCCTCCTGTCTGTAAAGTGAAGAGGAAGAAAATGGCCTCTGCCTCTAAGGTTAGGCCCTAAGATGGAGGCTCAAGCATCTCCGTGCTCCACATGGTCAGCCAGGGCAGCACTGTTAGAAGGAAGCACAGAATCAATCCCTCATGGGATCCAGAACCTGGAAGGAGTCTCTTCTCAGCCACATGACACATCGCAGGGCCTCGTCCGCCTGCCCCACGTCCCCCAAGTGAGGCTGACCACACCACACCCCATCCCTCTGTGGCTTCTCCGCCAGTGTTGCAAAGCCACCAAGGCAAGCTTGGAGCTAGAATCCTCCAGCTGCAGGTGAAGCTTGGTGTAGAGAGCAGATACTCCAGGCTCCACAGAGCCTCCCAGCCCACTGTCTATAACAGGCGGGTAAGTGACTCACCTGGGTCTTGCCAGGGTTGAGGTCCCTTATCTCAGACAAGCCTCCTTGAGCATGGATGACTCAACACTCACTCAGCAGCTCACGCTCCGCTCACTGCCTCCCTTAATGGTGCTGAACCCACGTGAGAGGAGGGAACTGACTCCTGGGAGATTAATGTTCCCCCAGCCCTGTCTTGGCCCCGTCCCTCCAGCTCTGCCTCTCGCCCCTTGGAGCCACCATCCCTCCCTCCCAGCCTCCAGCCTCCGTGCCTTGGCCCTTCCACCACCTGTGCTAGAGGCCTGGTTCCAAAGAAAATTTAAGACAACAGGAATACACCAGAGCCAAAAGACCAGCTACCAAAAATACGCGTTTGTCCTCTAATCTTTTCCTGGTAAAACATGTGTGTAAAGAACAAAGACCCCAGGGGAAGCCTCACCATGTGAGAAAGCCCTTGTCATATTTCTTTTTTTTTCTTTTATTATTCCTATGTGCATACAAGGCTTGGGTCATTTCTCCCCCCTGCCCCCACCCCCTCCCTTACCACCCACTCCGCCCCCTCCCTCTCCCCCCACCCCCTCAATACCAGGCAGAAACTATTTTGCCCTTATCTCTAATTTTGTTGTAGAGAGAGTATAAGCAATAATAGGAAGGAACAAGGGTTTTGCTGGTTGAGATAAGGATAGCTATACAGGGAGTTGACTCACATTGATTTCCTGTGTGTGTGTGTTACCTTCTAGGTTAATTCTTTTTGATCTAACCTTTTCTCTAGTTCCTGGTCCCCTTCTCCTATTGGCCTCAGTTGCTTTTAAGGAATCTGCTTTAGTTTCTCTGCATTAAGGGCAACAAATGCTAGCTAGTTGTTTAGGTGTCTTACCTATCCTCCTTCCTGTGACAGGGTTGGTCAGGGTGCATTTCTTCCCCTTGCAAAGAAAGGGCCACGCCAGCCCCAGTACTGCTCTCTATATGTAGCGCTTTCTGTATTGAGGTGAAATTCACACAACGTAATGTCAACCACTATGAAGGGAACGACTCGGTGGCATTTGAAGCAATCCCAATGGTGGATTGTCTGCTTCTATCTAGTTCCTGAACAATGTCATCACCCCGGAGAGCGCCCTGTGTCCGTTCAGTCATACCGCTCCCTCACCGCCCCCAGGCTGCGTCTGCCTCTATGCCCAGAATGACATGCGCCTATTCTGCATATGTCATAGAAGCAGGATGAGGCAATTGGTGGCTTTCGTGTGGCTTCTCTCGCTTGGCATAATGCTTTTGAGGAGGGGGTGGCAGGTGCCAGGACTGCACTCCTTATGACCGGGTACCATTCCACATCTATGCGTGTGTCTCTGGATAAATGTCTTGATGGGTATTGGGGTGCTTCCAGCTTGGGCCGCCGTGAATGGTGCTGCTGTGAACACGTCCACATGCACCTGTTTGAGTCCCTGATATCAGTTCTTTGAAGGATGGTTATAGACTGAGTTGTGACCTTTCTCGAGACCCATTTTGAAGCCCTAAGCCCTTCTGTGACTGTATTCAGAGGTGGAGTCTTTTGGAAGCTAATGAAAATTAAATGGGACCAGAGAAGAGCCTGATAGGACAGGACTAGTGTCCCTAGGAGAAGAAACCCTGAAGACCTCTCCTCCCACCCCCTCTCTGTCTGCCACAGGACGACATAGTAAGAGATGGCCACCCATAAGCCGGGAAGGGAGCCCTCTCTTCCAGAACTGAGCCTGCTGGCACCTTGAGCTCAGGTCTTCTGGTCTCCAGAATTGTCTGTCGTTGAAGTCACCAGTCTGTAGTACTTTGTGTGGCTGTCCATGCTAAGACAGGCAAACACCAGGGGTGTACATTGTTCTTAATAGAACCTGGAGGAAAGGAGGGACCACACTGTGGTGATGGTCCCAAGATGGATGCAGGCACTGGCTTGGGCTCAGCCCCATGGAACAGGGACCATCACTGGCCCTACTCTGAGAGGGGAATTGTGATCCAGAGATGTCAGTAACTCACCTAACCTTAAGCAACCAATAAATGGCAGAGGTGGGACTTGAACTTGGCACCTGGGTCCAGGTCCTGTCTTTCCCACAGGACATCCTGATTCTGATGTAGAATCCAGGGCAGGCACAGGCAGACTTTAGCTGAAGCTAAGGACATGTTCTTATTAGCTATAGACTTTTTGTGATGGGCAGCTGTCCTGGGAGGTGGTGAGCGCTCTGTTCGGACAGGTGTGCAAGCAGAGACAGGCTGGACAGCCCCTAGCTAGAACATGGTCGTGGTGAGTTCCGTCTCAGGTGCCCTTCAGATGTCAGTGGTGGGGTTTCTAGACCTTAGTGCCTGACTGGACCAGAAGGGGAAGAGAGTGAAGGGCTTTGAGGGAATATTTAGCTTCCCGGATCCTGTGCTGGGTATATCCTTGTTGTCACCCTGCTCCAGGCTAGAGCTGAGAATGACTGATGGCCAGCACAGGCAGGTACTTGGTCCCAGGGTACCAAAGGGCACTGAGATGGCCAAGGGAACCCCAGAGCTAGTAGCAGAGAGACTCACGGGTTTCCATAGAGACCCATGCTTCCTGAAGTCACCACCATCAGGACCCAACCCCCAGTGCTCTCAGGAACATCTCCACCTCCTGAGGGAGGGTGGCCTGCAGCTTTGGGCTCAGCTCAGCTCACCTGTGTGTGCTGCAAGTCCCAAGCTCTTTGAGAATATGAGCTGGCCTGTCACTGAGGTGTGTTCCGCCCCGCACCCATCAAGATAGCCATGGCTTCTCCAGCCCCACCCTGCCTTGGCTGAGGGCAGAGGTGGAAGGTGGGGGCTCCTGCGTGGAGCTGACCAGAGACCACCTCACGCTGAAAGCCGGGCTCGAGCACCATCTCAGGGTGCCACATTCCTGTGAGCTGCCCATCTCAGGAAATGTTTCTGGAGAATCAACTTGTCATCTTAGTAGCAACAATAGTAAAAGACAGATTGCTTTTCTGTAACAGCAGAATGCACTTTATTGGGCCTTACAACCAATTTCTTTAACTATAAAAAGTGGTCCTGTGGGATTTGTCAGAGCCTCTGGGGATAGTTTCCTGTCTGTCTGACAGCCCAGGTCTTCTTCGTCCTGTCACTGGTTTCCAAGAGAGAAGAGATGACAGTTGTGACTCTTAATGAGAAGTGCTGCCCTTCCCCCCACCCCTCTGAATAAGAAAATGGCTGTCAGGACCCCTGGTGGGGCCAGCAAAGTCCTTTCTTTTCTCCCAGTGGCTAAATCACAGTCACAAGTGTCCTACTAGATGGATGAAACATGTGGCTTCTGGCTTTGTCTTTTCTTAGAAAAAGACGTTTTCATGTGGACTCTGTGCAGTTGGCCTCTTGTAAGTGGAAATCTACCTACATCCAGGGTAGCAGAACTTGGGGAGCTGGGTTCTCCTCCTGTCCTGCATGATTGAGGAGGAACCAACTTATCAGCTTCAAAGACACAGGGTGAAGTTGGAGCGAAGGAAGTTATGGTGGGAAACCCATCTGGAATTTGCAGAGTGACGCTAGGTACTGAGGTTTCCTTGTGCTTGAGAACCCAGGACTGAGGTGCAGGCTACTGGCCACGAGGACTGCTTCAGGAGAGTTGTCGCCCAGGACTGTGATTTAGGGCATATGCACGGCCACCTGTACCCCACGTACACACACACGCACACACAAGGTCACTGGGGTTAAGAGTCCTCATGAGGCATTTCCTATCCTCAGAGAGCTGGTGTTGGACCAGCCCCTGAGGGAACCGGAGAAGATGGAAGTTCTTCACTCATACACTCCCACTCATTCTCCCACTCATTCACTTACTCTCCCACTCACTGATTCACTCACTCACTCATTCACTCATTCACTCACTCACTCACTCATTCACTCATTCACTCACTCACTCACTCACTCATTCACTCATTTACTCACTCTTCACTCGTTTACTCACTCACCCACTCATTCATTCACTCACTCACTCACCCACTCACTCTCTCGCACACTCACTAGCTCACTCACTCTTTTACTCACTCACAATACTGTAGTGATCATTCACTCCACAGTGCGAGTGTGACTTCATTATGGTCGCCTTTTTGCTTTTGTCTTGTCACGCTCTTTTTCTGAACACAGAACAGGTGGCTGTTCACCGAGCCCAGCTGGCATCCTTCCCAGAGGATGTTGGGATGCCGTTGTTCTTCTAGGAGTCGTTGGCAATTAAGAGAACAGTGGATAAGTGGTGTGGGCCCAGGAAACACCCATGGGAAGACACAGAGCACTGAGAGAGGGTTGTGCACCTGTAGGGGAACAAGTGACAGAACCTAGATTGTGAGGACCCTAAAGCCATGGCCAGGATTGGATGTTTCTGGTCAGAGTCTGTGGATTCTGTCTGGGAGGTCAGCCAGGAGGCCATTGCAGTGACCCAGGCAGGACATGTGGCATTGACAAGGTTGGTGGGGGTGAGAGGCCAGGCCTGAGAGAGGCAGCACAGAACAGGTGGCATTTGGCGAACTGTATTAGTACTGGTAACAGCAGTAGCGGTAGTGAGCATGGGTGACTGATGCTTAGGGCTGTGTACACCAGCATCAGGCACCATTCTAGGCACCTTGCACGCAGCACTACAGAGATGACATATGCAGAAGGAGCAATCAGTAGCCCCAGGGGAAATGGGGCTCAGAGAAGTTAAGTAACTTGTTGACGGTCACACAGTTGGAAAATGGCAGGCCACAGTTGACCCAGGTGTCTGGGTCTGTCTGGCATCTAGACCACCACTAGCATGGACTCAGTAGGTCTGAGTATGAAGCAGGGGTTTATGCTTGACCAGCTGTGTGCAGCATGGTGATGGCATTGATTGGAGGAACACGGAGACAGAAAGAGAAGAGGGCAGGAGGGGCATGGACAGAATGAAGCTGAGCACGCTGGGTGGTGTATTAGTGTTCCCAAGGCCATCTCTGAACATGGTGGAACAAAACCATTATGGTGCTGTATCCACCGTGCCTGGGAGTCGGCCCCCATAATTAAGAAGAAACATTAAACCAAAAACATGACCTTCCTTCGATTTGTCCCCACATTAAATAATGACTAATTTGAATTTAAATATGTGCTCAGCTCCCTTCCCTGGGAAGGATTTGGGGAGTTTGATTATGGATGGGTCATGCGTATTCGTGACTGTGCTTTCATCTCGCCAGCCAGCGGGTCCTCTTTGTTGTTTGCTAACTAAGGAGGCTTGTGAGGGAGGTAGCCAGAGAGCATTAGGTCCCTTCCCAGGGATACAGGACAAGGAAGTCCTTCAGGGGAGCAGTGCGCTGCGGGCTGTCCCTCTCAGGAGCTGGAGTGGATGGGGTCACGTTAAAGAATTTGACATGCTGGTTGCACTGGTCCTCACAAAACACTTTGCGTGGAAGACATGAATAGCCTCATCTTTTGAGATGTGGAAACCAAGGCCCCTAGACAAGGTGGTATGGTCACATGTCTAATAGGACTGGGGCTGGACTCAGCACCCCTGGGGTCCTGTGGTCCCCGAAGACTTCCATTCATTCCTGAGATCCCAGGAGCTCCCTGGCAGATCCTTGCAGACAGGAGGTGGTGTGGTTGAGCTCTGAGCCTCACCTTTCCTGTCTACAAGGAAAACAGCCCAGATAACCTGGCTCCTGCTAACTGTGTCTGAGCAGGTGGTCAGCATTTCGTTCCATACTTACGTAGTTTTTGGGGGGCCCACTTGGAATGGGGAATATTGTGCTCTCCCTTACACGAAGTCCATGCCCTACTCCCTGAAGCTGTACCTGTTTACAGAAGGACCATCCTGGGTCCGCCCAGTGGGTCGATCTAGTCATAGAATTCTTGAGAGTAGAAGTCCTTCCTGGTCTCACAGGGAGAGAGGGTGGCTTTGGAAGACAGAGATAGCCACTGTGAGCTCTGTAGTCAAGAAAGGGATGATAGTGGCCAGAGAAGTCAGGTTCAGGGATCCTCCCCCAAAACCTCCTCAAGGAACACAGCTGCCACCACCTGGATTTTAGTCCAGGGAGACCTACATCAGGCTTCTGACCTCCAGAATTGTAAGATAACTTTGTCTTGTTTTTAACTATTTTCTGTAACTTGTGACAGAAGCAGTAGAAAACCATAGGCCAATATTCATAGAGGGGTGAGCTTTCTTGTCAGAATCACCAGGAGAGTTAAATAAAGAAGCACCTCTGCAGAGACAGTGCTCCTGCAGCCTACGGCCTGCCCCCATGGCATGCTCGCTGCACATCGGGGTCCATAGTGACAGGCTCGGGTGGGGAGCCCAGGAGCCCATGTCACATAGTGGTGAAGGCAGATCTGAGCCCAAGTCCCACTTTTTGTGCTCCTTCCTCTGTCCTCCAAGCCCTTTTCTTCCCTCTTCCAAAGCAATGCTGCTCTCTCCCTCCCCCTCCCCTCTGCCTCCTCCCCCAGGACCATTTCCCCAACCCCCTCCTCTCCACCAGACCAGCCAGGGGAGACCAGGCTGCAGACTCTGCAGGGTTTGGGAGGAAGGGGAGTCCCAGCGGGCTGGTGGGGCCCCGGATTAGCTGATGCGCTGATGGGGAAACATGAGTTTCTGGGCCAGGAAGAGCAGACACTGGTCCTACAGTGGGAACTCTGCTGTGGTCTGTCCTCAGGCATCTCTCTCAAGCTGTTACCAGATACTCTATGGATTTCTGGCTCAGGAGGATTAAAGATGATATGGGGTGGCTTTAAAGAAAATCCTGATCCTTCCCCAGCTCCACAGAGCTTCCTAAAGCCGTCCCATGACCACTGAATTCTAGGGAGACCTCTGGCCCCTGGCGGGGCTGTCCTCAGAGGAACCCGCTGCTTGATGGATGGGTTTTCCTCAGACACCCGCTGCCTTGCTCTGCCCTGTCTGTGTTTATCCAGGATTAGGTTTCCCTGTGCTTGTGTGGCAGCCTCCAGGGGACATTCAGGACCTCCTGAAAGCATTATATGGGGCTATTTCAGCCTTCCAACAGAAAATCCCAGCAGGTGGCAGATGAGAAAAAAATCCCCCTTTCAACTGGCAAAGCAGCTGGGAAAGCAAAAGGCTTCCCTGCTGGAGGCTTTGAACACTGCATGCAGCCTTGACCTTCCCCTTCCCAGCCCAGAAAGAAGGCTTCTCTTTCAGAATCCCCCAGAGCCGCTCCTTTCCCTGGGGCTCTGTTGTTTGCAGCTGCGTTTCTTAGTCCTTACTTCGGGGGGCTTCACCAACTGCCCACTTCTACCCGCAGCTGCTATTCTAATTACTATTTTAAATGAAGAAACATGCAGGCCACACCAGGATGTTTGGAGCCAAATGAGCCAGAGATACAGCTTACTTAGCCCCATGACAACAGCCAGGACCTTAGGTGCCTGAACCTGGTCTCCTAATTCATAAGGGGGCAACTGGTGAGCAGAGGCATGGCTGGAGCTCATCACTGTCCAGTCCTCCTCTCCTGGCCATGTGGACGACTGTGCAGCCCCCTTGCAGGTGCATGGCTGGCCCTGGCTGGTGGCTTGGGGAGGAAGTAATGAGTGAGAACCATGAGAAGTTTGAGCACGAATCTGCAGTGTCCCTCCCCAGCTCAGTGATGGAGGAGGTCAGGGCCCCGAGCAATGAGCCTGGGGTCAGCATCGATTCCAGGATTCCAGGATGGCTCTAAGGACAGACCTTTGCTGAACCCCTGCAGACACATGGCACAATTGAGACAGAAAGCATGGTGGGGGCAGGGCTGGGATTCAGGCTGAATTTGCAGCAAAGTCCTATTTTATCCTGTTATAAAGGTCTGTTGGATGCAAGAATGAATGGTACACACCACCCAGTTGAACATCTGGCTCACAGCAGGTGCAAATTTTTGTAACTTCTCTCCTTGAAGGTAAATGCTGGAGCCACCAACTCCTGTATAATATAGTTAATTGTCTCTCCAGCCATAAAATGAATGGGTTGGTGAGCAGGTGGGCAGCTCTCACTTGCCCACACGGTTGCCTTTCTATGTCAGCTGGAGCTGTGGTCATCTGGAAGCTCCACTGGGCTTGTCACTGCGGGCTGGTCACTCATGTGGCTGGAAGTGATGGCCACTGGCTGGGGCATAGCTGGGGTGGCCTCTCCATAAGATACGGGTTTCTCTCAACATGGTGGCTGGGTTCACCTACAGACCCAGGTGGAAAGCACTCCTGATGGAGCCTGAAAATCCCAGGACATCCCTTCCTACCAAGGAAGTTACTAAGACCACCCCAGAGCAGGGAGTGCATATAGGCTCACCCATGGATTGGGGAGCAGCCAGGTCACACTGCAGACGAGCAGGTGGGGTAGGAGATGCTACATTCGTTGCTAGAAAATATGGCCTGTCTCAGGTGCCTAGAAGCAAAGGACAAAACACCCATGGAAGCCACAGTAAATGGACTGTTTGTCCAGGGAAGGCTATAAGGGACCTGGATGTTCTGGACTCCTCCTGGCACCTTTTTTCCTCTTTCAACCCTTTTTGCTCTGCACAGTGGTCCTGCCAGCCTCACACCTGGTCAAGCCTCAGTGGCCCCCTAAAGACATCCTGGCTGTAAATGATACAGACACTGCTCCAGGCCCAGCCAAGTGATGGCTGCACCTGTGCAGTGGGAACGGCCCCAGGTGGGCAGTGAAAAGCCAGAGCAGATGTTGGCAGTTACAAGCAGGGGTACCACTTGCCAGTTAGCACAGGAGAAGTGCATGGAGCAGTTATAACTTATTTTACAGAAATTACCCAATTTTAAATGAATAATATTGTCATTATGGCTTGACTTGTCAACTCCAGCAGTACCTCGGTCCCTCTTGGGAGCCTCTGCTGGAGAAGACATCTCTCAAACCATTACCAAAGCACTCCTGTTATGGCGAGTGGAGGCCAAGAGGGCATTCATAGAAGCTATCCTGATGCCCTCCACTCCGGGGCCATTTTTTGCTGCTTCATCCATCCAGCATCTCTCCTGCTGCCTGGCTGCTAGGACCTGAGCTGAGATCTGGTGATTCCAAAATGAAAGTCCCCAGTCTCTGGGGAAGGGAGACAGGGGTACAGGAAGATGATAGTTTGTGAAGATCTGGCAAAGACACTGCCAGCTGTGTGCCTCAAGCCTCAGGGTCCCTGTGGGAAAGAGAGCCAACATCTGTCTTGGGTCTGCCATCCTCAGAACTCACTGACTGCCACATCTCACATGGTCATGGGGGGACGTAGACAGGAGCAGGAGTAGAGGTCTCTCCTTCTCTTAGGGCTGCACACACCGACCTGCAGGCCGTGAGGCTGACTTCTCACTTGACTCGAAGCCCCAGGTTGCCCTTCTCTCCCCACCAGGCTCTGTTGCTACCTCCAGGGTCACCATGTAATTAAAGATCAGCAGGATGGGACCTCAGGAAACATCCTGCCTGGGATGGCCTGCTGGGTCTATGACTTTAGGTTTCTCCTTTCCTTCCTCCCTCCCTCCTTTTCTTTGGGATCAATTTCTAGATCCACTACTTTTGCCCAGAGATCAGGAGAACTCTTCACTCTCCTAGTTTATTGTAAAGGACACAATTCAGGGATAGCTTAGTGGAAGAGATGCAAGGGTTCGGCATAACACCCCTCCCATATGTTTTCCAACCCAGAAGCTCTAGGCATCCCGTGGCCTAGGGGTTTCATGGAAACCCCATTGCATAGTACCGGTCATTTAATAGCTGACTGCTCTGAAGGAGTCCATCTCTAGCCCCTCTCCTCTCGTCTGAGGTTGGCGTGGAGCTAAAAGTCCCAACCCTCCCAAACCACTTTGGTCTTTCTGGAAACCAGCTTTCAACTTGAGCTTTCTAGAGGCCCAGCCACCAGTCCCCTCCCTGGCATACCAAAGTCTCCTTTATCACTTTGGGGAGCTCAGGGGACTTAGGGGCTCTGCTTTGGGAAACGAGCAAAGAGCAAACGTGCATTTCTTCTTGTGCCCTCGGCACAGCGCCTGGCAGCTGCTGTGCATCCAGTCCATATTTGCGGCCAGGATTCGATGACTTCATTATTCTACAGGAGTGGGGCAGAGGTTCTGTTTGACTCTACTGCTGATGTCCCCCCAGAATGTTTATGGAGCACTAACCAAGAGCCAGGCACTGTGCAATAGCTGTTCTAAGTGAACGAGCTCGGCACAGTCTCTGCCCTGGGTAGACTTCAGGCTCTGGCACTTGCCTTTCCCTGGAAGAGTGGAAATGCCTTGCAGCTGCCACCATCTCTCCTCATCCTGAATTCCTGAGGCAGGAGCCGCCGGCAGTGACTCGTTAAGGCTACATCCCTGCACAAACAAGGGTTTTAATTGGTGTGAGGCAGCATGCATGTTCCTCCTCACAAATTTGACTCAGCAGCACGTCGCATCTCTTGGTCTGGTGTCTGCTGCTATCAGAAGACATAAGACAATCCCACATAGGATTAGGCAGAAATAAGGAATTAAAGAATGGATGGTGAGCCTTGCACGGACGTCTGCCACAGAGGACGATCAGAGATGGGGACGAGCGTTCTGGGGAGAGGCGCACAGTGGCTGCTTGGTGAGCGGGCGTGGGAGACGTGTGGTCTGCAGGTGCCACCGGCTCCTCTGCACAGAGCTGCACTTCTGGATGGAGCGCAGACAGCACTCTTTTGACTCACGTTGCTTTTTATAGGGATTCGCTAGACCTGCGTGTCAGATTCTGTCTGCAAAGTGCCCTTGGGTGCCAAAACTCAGTTCTTTGACTCAGGAAAAAAAATGCCATTTAATTAGCAAGCTCAAAAAGATACCCAATTATGAGTTAAACTGGGCTGGAAGAGAGTGTTCCTTTTTGTGAAAAAAACCCATTGTCTTTTTGTGCTGAAACCCAGTGCCACCCCCCTCAGCAAGCTCGTTAATTTCTTTTAATGTAATTTTGAAAGGCTGTTCCAGGGGGAGTCTGCGTTCTTTGGGAAGCAGTTCAGACGTGCTGGCTTCCGCACCTCATGGCTGGGTGGGGATGGGGGTCTCTCCCTAGAGGCATCGAGGCCTCTGCTAACATTTGCAGAGCACCTGCCACGTGCCCACACTACTCGAGGGTCTTGCGTGGTGTCACCCAGTCCTGTGGGAACAGAGTCTTGGGAAAGCCTGAGAAGGCCCCTTTGGCAGAGACCAAGGAGACTGCCAAGTCAGGTGGGGAGGCTCTCCCAAGAGCCCTGGGGACTTGCAAGAGTTAGGGCTCAGTTCTTTGACTCTAGAAAAAAAATAAGCAGGAAAACACAGGGAGCCATGCCAGACTCTGCTGTGGAATGGTGAGAGAGTTACCTCACTGAGGCTGGGGACTGCTGGCTTCCTCTTTCAGAGAAAAATAAACCCAAGCTCGAGGCTCCCCTTTGTGTGAAAAGATTATTGTAATGGGAGGGGAGCTGTTGTGAAGGGGGGAGGGGCTAGTGCCACGGGGGAGGGGCTGTTGCAATAGGGGAGGGGCTGTTGCTAGAGGGGAGGACCTAGTGCAATAGGACAAGCTTTGACTGTCAGACCTATTAGAGGCACCGGCGTCAGGCAGGCAGGGGTTTTCTTTATGGGGAGGAGACACACAGCTAGAACTGCAGAGGACAGGGGAACAGAGTCCACACACTGTGGTGTGGTCAGTCACCTCCTGGAGGGGCCTTTGCGACAGGTAGCTCTGTGTCCCAGTGTTGGCATAACCTGTGCAGCAGAAGCCCTAACTAAAGCGTGGTCAAGTAAGTAACCAAGGTCTAGATTGGCCAGTGGGGGTGATGGTTCAGAGAACCACCTATCTGTGAGGCAGAGCAGGACTCAGAGGCGGGGCATGGCCTTGATCCAGGTGGACAAGGATGTGTGGCCAGTAGTCTCCAGCCAGGGAGAGCTGGCTCTGGAGCATACAGGTGGGCATTGGGCCATTGATGATCCCCAGGGGCACAAGGCTCAGGTGAGTTCAACATTATCACCCCAAAGAAGGCCGTGGGGATCACTGGGCTCTGTTGTGGTTCGGGGGAAGTGCTGGGGGACCCTTCCCCAAGGTGGCGGTGGACATGGTGTCCACACCCTCAGAGAGGTGCCTGCTTCTGAGCAGGAGGGGCCTCTACAGGTCAGGTCCACCTTGCAGCAAAGCCAAGGTCTCTTGGAGCCACTCAGGAGGCCATCACCTCTCTCCTCCCTGCTGTGGTCATGTGCCACCAAGGCCCAGACTCCATGTGTGGAAATGGTGGGAGGGTGCATGGACGTGTGCACGGCTCAGGCAGGCTGTGGAGGGGTGTGGAGAAGCGAGCTGGGAAGAGACACTGGTAGCACTAAGGTCCCCCTCAGCCCTGCTTTCCTGACATGGAAATGTCTTCCTGCCAACCCTGCCCAAGCCTTTCCCATGGCACTTCATGCAGTGTCTTCAGTACCCAACACAAGCACGGTCCTCATGTTTCTACAGAAGAGTGCAAGTCCACACACAACAGGGCTCCATCGGGTGTGGGGACACACTGAGGGGTGGGTGAGAGACCCACACCTCCAGCCATGTGTATCTGGGGCCATTTCTCTCAATTTTTTTTTTTTGTGGAGAACCCCTGGCTTGGGCAGCACCTGGCCAGGTGGGTAACTGTCACCCAGAAATCCCATTGAACAGGGTGGGGATGAAGACAGGGAAAGTGGACTCTGGGGTCTTTGGAAGAGGTGTAGTTGAGGGGTCTGCCAGCCAGGGCAGAAACCCACCCATTGCAGCAGAGATGCCCCAGCTATGCCTGACAGTGCTGCTCCACTCCCGAGGCCCGACACTGGCTCCGGTGTCATTGTGAGACTCACCCGTGGACTTGCCAGCTCCCATTCCCAATGGGAGCCACAGGCTCACTTGTCCCAGGGTGGCTGACATGCAGCTGGTGACCCCTGCTCTGGTTGAAGTATTCTCTCCGTCAGTACCGATGGAGCATCTGCTCTGTGCCGCATTCTGCCTTGGGCTGGGCAGGATGGGCCACGCTCTACCCTCACTTGGGGAGAACTTAACGTGACTTCATCATGGCCATCGCAGTGCACCTGACAAGTGAATTGTTTATCCTTTCCTCAAGTCACAGTCATCCAGTGGCGCCATCTGGCAGTGGCGTCAAGGAAGGCAGAGCTCGCAGGGATTCTGGGCATAAAGACAAAACATGAAGCCAAGAGACTGGGAGACCAGGGAGCCCTGAGCAGCTGCCATGTCTCCGCCACATGCCCATAGAGGCCAGGCAGTCTTCCTCCAGCTGTCCTTACACTGGGGAAACTGAGGCACTGGGCGGTAAAGTCATTTCTGCTTCCAGGGGCTTCTTTGAGAACCCTGCTACCGCTTCCATCCGGGATGGGAGGGGAACAGAAGAGCCCCCTGCTTGAAGAGGATTCCAGGACTGGCCTTTGGGAGGCTGTGGTTCAGGCCTGGACAACTGAGGCCTCTCAGCCACAGTTGGAACTTTGGGGTAAGAGCCACCACCAGGGAGGGATTGTGAGAGCCCACTCCTGGATGTGAAGTGTCCTGGATGGACAAGGACACTTCAGGCAACTGGGCTCTGAGGCAGGAGCTTCCATGCCTGCTCCAAGACCAGATCTGATCGTGACCCTGCCCTGCCCTGCCCTGTCCAGCTCTGCTCAGACTCCACTGGCTCCGCCCCTTTCACACCCTCCCCAAGACCTCCACACCCGTGGTTCCCAAATGCAGTCTCCAGGCAAGAAGTCGTGCGCTTGACAAAGCTGATGGCCTTTCCCAGAAAAAGCAGCCCCTCCTGCTTTGAGAGTAGGAAAGTGCCTTTTCTGTTTTGAATTGGAGGTTGAAGAGGCTGTGTGTTTTCTTTTAATAACCAGCACCGTCGTCTACATTTTTATCACTTGTAATAATCGGCCTGGGAACAGTGTCTCCCCACTGCTGTGCACTGGTTACCGACTTGTCTGAGTCCCTCTTAACCTTTCCCCAGAGCAGGTCACTACAGACAGAGGCAGCCGGGACCTCGCTGAACTACAGCCCCAGGAAGCCAGCACTGGGTAAAAGGTACCACTCCCATTCAGGACTGGCTGGGACTGAGCCCGGCTGTACTGGTTGGTCCTCTATTTCAGGATGAGGCATTTGAGCATTTTCTGCATTTGCTCTTAAGAATGATAAACAAGAAAGTAGGAGACTGGGTCTGTTTGAGGCCTCTGGAGAACTGTCTGCCATGCACTGTGCCCTTCCTGCAGGCCACAGCTGTCAGGCCCTTGCCCGCCCCCACCCTCCCTGCTCCTTGGGAAGGTCTTAGTCTTCAGTGTGGTGGTCACCTCCTCCAGGAAGCCTTCCTTTTCCTCCCTGCCAGCTTAGACGCTCTTCTTCCCTCTTGGCCTTTCTCTTTTCCAGTCTGTGGCTTCCTGAAGGGCAGAAACCGTGTCCTTGGCCCTCACCCTGGCATGTAAATAACCAGAGAAGAAGGGTCAGGGTCAAGGCGAGGGCTCCTGAGAGCAGAATAGCATCTGGTCGAATCACCCTGTTGGGGACTCAGAACAGACTGTGGGAGATGAGTGGGCTGAACCCAGGACAGGGGCTCTGCTGCTCACCCTCATGGTGACCATGTCTCTTGTGCACCCTGGGCTACCGTCCTCACCCGCCAGCCCAATCTGCCAGACTCTGGCTTACTCTACACACCAATGCTCTGTGCCTGCACTTGGCACTTTGCTTTCAGCTGGCTCAGCCTGGCAGACCCTGTCCCTCATCACTTGGCAGTGGTGCCAGGCGGGCAGCACAGTGAGTCCTGATGGTAGCCATCCCACTCTAATTACTGTAGAAGGTGCTGTGTGCAGCTCACAGCATCTGGGAAGCTGTGGGAGAAGGGTCTTTAGGGGTCATGTCCATCCTCATCACCCTGGGGCACCAGTTAAATGAAGATGCCAGTGAGGGCCTGTGGTGTGGGACTGTGGTCCAGAGCTTGGTTTCTCACCCAGGGGAGAAGGGTGCACGGTCCTCCATTGTGACTTTGCAATTCATTTCCAGGTCTTCACCCATCCCACAGTCCCTCAGGTGGCATCGGGAAATGAGGTCCTCCCATGGTCCAGCATGATGTGTTAGTGGGGCAGAGGTGTGGCTGGCCAGGGCGTGGAGAGCACACCTACTCTCGTCCCCACCCATAGGGTGGGGGGTCCTTGGGTGCCTTCAAAATGAAGGCAAAGCAGCGGGCGAACACTCGGTGCTCACTTTCCTGGGCAGCAGTCTCCCATCCACGTCTCAAAGGGCTTGGAACCACAACAGCCCGGGTGATGTCTAGCAAAAGAGTTGACAGGTGAAGGGCATGCAACTCAACTTGGTCAGTGCTGTGGTGGGGGAGCCCTGGGAACTGGGGTGGGCAGAGGGTATCCCCTGACCTTGTAGGGGGTGAGAGGAGGGTGAGCAGCCAGTGACCCCCATGAAGTGCACAGCTGGACACTGGTCCTTCCAGAAGTGCTGTTTCATTTGGTCTTTGAGTTACTGGTGGTACATGACAATTTCTAGCCAGTCCCACACGCACACATGTGCATACATGGATGAGAGAGAGGAGGAGGGAGCCATCTGTCTGGCTCTGTAGAAGTGAATAAGGCAGTGGACACACAGCGTGGGGGACGAAGCCCATGTGTAGGAAGTGACAGATCACTAGCAGCAACTGGAGCTGTGAAAAACAAAGGCACACAGAGGTGCATGACACTTTTCAAAGGACCACTAACATCTAACAACAGAAACCAGGGCCAGACATGGTGGTACATAGCAGTAATCCCAGATACTCAGGAAGTAGAATTAGCAGGATCAAGGTCCAAGGGTGGTCAGAGGCAGAAGAACGAGACCCTATCTAAAATATAACTAAAGCAAATAGGACTGGGGGTGTGGCTCAAGTGGCAGAGCACCTGCCTAGCAAGCATGAGGCCCTGAGGTCAAGCCCAAGTACTGCTAAAAGAAAAGTAAGTAAAACAGAAAAACCAGGGCCTGAGCACCTCACATGGAGCTTCCTGCAGTCCCATTGTGTGTGGATGAACCTGGCAGCTTGGGAGTCAATAAAATCCAGAGAACCTGGGCCATAGGACCAGAGGGGCCAAGCTTAAGTCCCAGCTGAGAGGAGTGAGGGCAGCCTCAGGCCCTGCCTGCACATCCAGTTCCTCTACCCTCAGGCCCCTGGGGGAATCAGCTGGCCCCACGCACAGTGGGAAGCTGCAGAGGGAAGTTCTCCACTTTGCCATCATTCGTGGTGAGGTTGCTCGTCCTGTGAACAGTGGGTCTGAGGAACCACCCAGCACTCCACCCACCCTCCGGTCCCACTGGAGGTGGCCTTGGGGCAGGGGACACACGTGGTTTTGCTCACTGTCCAACAGATCAGGCTGTGTTTCCCTGTGGCTATAGCCTTAAAATGCTTTATTATTTTTAAATGATAGGAAAAAGTGAAAAGATTAATAACCCCTGTAACACGTGGAGCTGATGTGAAATTTGTCCTGTGTCTGTAAGTGACGTGGCCATGTCTCTGTTCCCTCGTGACCTACGGCTGCCTTTGAGCTGTGGTGGCAGAGTTTCGAAGTTGGAGCAGAGGACTTGTGTCCCACAGGCTTCTTCCCTCTGCTTCTTCCAGAACAAGCTTACCGAGCCTGCTCTGGGCTCAGTGGTGGTGCACGACTGTGATCCTATCACTCAGGAGGCTGAGGTAGTAGAAGCATGAGTTCCAGGCCACATAGAAAGACCCTGCCTCAAAAAAAAAAAAAAAAAAAAGAAAAAAGCCCGAAGCAAAAACAAACAAATGCCCAACAACTGATGAATAGCTAAAAGAAAATATGTACGTGTATACATTTATACATATGTATGTATGTATATGTCATGGACTATTACTCAGCCATGTAGAAGAGTGAATTCTATCATTTGAAGAAAAATGGATAGAACTGAAGATCTGTCTATGTTGACTGAGATAAGCCAGGCTCAAAAAGCCACCCACTTAGGGGCTATTAGTCCCTTGCTGGGGGTAAGACACCAGTCATGTCCAGCAACTAAGGGACGCTGTCCTCCATGTGAGGATAGGTCTGAGGTCAGCCTTGGAGAAGGAAAGAGCCATTTAGAGACCACAGAGCATACACATCTGGCTGGTTTGACCCAGAAACACTGGGAGTTTCTCCAGCACCAAACACCCCAGCTCTCTGATCCCTCGTGCTTCCATGGACTGCCATTGCCAGCTGCTGCTCAGATAGGAGGGAGACTGGCTGCCAGCCTAGCCCCTGCTGGCCTGAAGCTTGCACTTCATCCACCTGCCCATCTACCATCTACCCACTCATCCATCTACCTTCCATCTGTCCAACCACCGTCCATCCATTCATCCACCATCCATCCACCCACCCACCATTCATCTATCTGCCTCCCATTCATCTACTCACCCCCATGCATTCATCCTGCCATCTATCCATCCATCATCCACCCCATCTGGCATATCTACCCAACCCCACCCACTACCCACCATCTACCATCTGATCCTCCCCAAGTTCACGAATTATCAAAGTTTAGCCTGGCACTGCTTTGGTTCTGGGGACACAACATGGAGTAGAGACAAGGACCCATCCGTCTTAAGCTTAAGCTTACAGACAGGACCTTCCACACCACTGGGCAGGTTGTGCGCTGCACAAGGGCCCTTAGTTGTAGACACCTGGTGCTGAAGCCCACCTTGCAAGCTATGTGCCCTGGAGCAGGAAGGGACACCTTTCTCCTGGTATGAAGGGGCACACACCATTCTCCAGGCGTGCACCCAGGGGGCTTCTTCTACCAGATGATGCCGTCCAATATGTCTCTGATCAGGTGGGCAGCAGCCCTGTTGCTCCTGAGAGGGAGGTGGTGACACACACCCTGCCCTGCTGCCCACTCCTGTGGTATGATGGTCCCTATGCCACACCTTGGTCTCTCAGAGCCTCCTTCCCCTACTGACTCCTTCATCCTTCCATGACGCCTACCCAGAGCCCTCCCTCTCCTCTGTCCCTTTGTGCCCCCACAGACCCAAATTCTTCTCTGCCATGGGTCCTGCCCTCTACTGCGGGCAATGAGGAGCCAGTGCTGGCCTCTTGCTGGCCACAGGTGAGCAGCAGGCTCTGAACCCCCTTCAGGTGTTCATGTCCAACAGGAGGCTGCCAGATGCAACTAAAAATAGTGTAAAAAACCACAGAGTTAAATTCAAATTTCACATAAGCACAAATTATCTTTTTCTCAAATATTGCATGCTTATATTAAGATTATGCAATGGTTGGGACATAATTATACAGCACATTTACTCATCTATTGGAAATTTTAATGTAACCGGGTGTCCAATGTCTGCTGGCAGCCCTGCTTCCTCCTGGCGCCAGCCTCTGAGGGCGGATTTCCTGATTGGCTTTGAGCCTGCCAACGGCTCCCCAGTTCACCATGGCTGGAGTCACAACACATTGCCCCATGATTACACACCAGGGTAAAGAAGCATCTTTATCTGGAAGCTTCTAGGGCCCTCCCCTCCAGACCGAGTGATGCCCCCTCGGGTGCCTCCTCCACACAGCCCTCGCTTCAGGCTCCCTCCGTCCTTGCTGGGCTGCCATGAGTCTGTCCTTATCAGACACCCTGCAGGTACGCTCCTCCCCAGGAGCCCACACAGACCAGTTCCTACAGAGCCCTGGTCTCTGGGGCGGAGTGGGTCACACCAGATCAAAAAAGGAGCTCCAAAAAGTGGCCTCAGCCCTGACTGGATGAGTTTTGCTGCCCAATTATAAAACCCATTGCCCTAGAAATCACAAAACAGAACAAGTTGGCTATTACAGAGACATGCTTTATACTCATAACTTAAAGAGCTGGTTTTAAAAACTGACTGTAAAACCATTTAATTGCTTGGTTTTAAAGCTAGCCATGTGGAAATTATGTCCCATTGCTGTGCATTTTGGAGGTGATTTCTGGCAAGAGAGCTCCATGGTGATGTGTTTTGTTCCAGGCTCCCCGGGGCTGCTTCTGGGTATGCAGCTATAAGTCCCGGAGCCTCTCTCATGGCCAAAACAGGACCTTCTGTTGCTGGGACAGTCAACTACTGAGGATAAGGCTGCAGCGAAATTCTGGATATTTGGACAAATCTTGTATTCTTCCACCCATCCTTCTTCCTTCCTTCCTTCCATTCATAAAGCCACTCACCACCCATCACCTGTCATTGATTCACGGACCCATTGGTTGTTTTATCTATCTGTGCACCTACTCGTCCATCCATGTATCTGCTATGGACCCATGATGGAGGACTGGGCACAAGCAGGAAGCAAGGGGTGTCCCATAGAGGAGGGGACATTGAGTAGGCTGTTGAAGGTTGTACCGGAGTTGACCATGTGGGAGAAGTGGAGGGCATTCTGAGCAATACTTTTAGCTCTCAAGTTCAAGACCGTTGAACTTGAGTTCTGACTCGCCTCTCACTGGCTGCATGGCGTCTTTGGCACTCAGCTTCTTCATGTTGAAGATGGGAGAGTCAGGCTTGCTCACTGTTGCCCATGCCTCCCCCCACCCCACCGCCACACACACGCACCAGCTCTGCCTCATCTTCCAGCAATTGCTTTTCCTCTGGGATTCACAGCATGTGTGTGTGATGTGTGTGTGTGAAGGGTACTTACCAATACCAATCCCCTGGAGAAGGTCACTTCTGGGGTAGGGGACTGGTCTGACAGTGAGACTGGTGGCACAGTGTCAGTCGCAGGTAGGTGTGGTCACTGTAGACAACTCTGGACATGCATTGCTCCCACAGGCAGGCCTGGGAGGTAGCACAGGCGTTCTCTGCCCACTTTGGAGCAGTCACTAAAGCCTGGGCCCAGGGCTCTGTGAGTTCAAGGGCAGGGCCGGGGCCATAGACAGGGTCTCTTCTCCAGCACTTAAGTTCTTTTCTCTGACCTGTGTAGGCAGTCAGGTTGGTCACCTTGGCCAAAAGGTCATTCTTGAGGACTCTAGTCCATCCCTCTCCTGCTTACTACTACCTGAAGACCCCAGGAGGGGGTGGCTGGCAGATAGCCAGTCATCAGCTGGGGTAAGATGGGTACACAGATCTGGCCTAGCAGCTCTGAGACCGTCTGCTGGTGACTGTGAGGAATGAATTCCAGAGCCTGTCTGTGAACAACTGCCCAGCCCAGGGGCAGTACATGGTAACTGAGCAGAAGAACATTTTGTAGGTCCTCCCGATACCCACTTGTCATGCTCCTTCCTGCATTTGTGTGTGTGGTTGTAAGGTGAAAACATTCTCCTAAACAGCAAAGCCCTTTTGTTGAGCAAAATCTTACACAGAAACAATCAACAAATCAGACCAAACACAGGCAGCACAGGCTGAGCCCCAGCTGAAGGCTTGGAGTGCTGCCCCCTGGGTATCCCAGTCACCAGCTCAGCCTCATGACAGCTGGGCGCCCTGGGAGAAGTAACCACCCTCTCTGGAAAGTGGGGATAATGAGAGTGCTGCCTGTCAAGAGGGTCAAGAGTGGCCATAGGTGAAGCAATTGGGGGTAATAAGAAGTGAGTCCACAGGGTAGACACTGCAGTTACCTTGTCATCAGTGTCACCCTGACTGTCAGTGCAGCTTCTGGGCTTGAGTTCCACATGTCAACACATCTGCAGGAAGTCACAATGAGCCTGAGTTTTTCAGCACAATCAGGGACAGGGTGTAACTTAACTGGCTTTCTGTCGAGAATAACAGAAACACGCCGCCCTGCCCTGAGCGCAGCCCCTCCCCCCCGACTTGCTCCCGAGGGACAGGTGTCCCAGAGCAGCTGGAAGGTACCAACTCCTCGCCAGGCTGCAGGGCCTCCTCCTCCTGTCCCAACCCAGCCTGAAGAGGGGAGCAAGCATGATGGAGGGGTCCCTATCATTCTCAGAGGGTGGGGTTGGGGCTCCCAAGGGTCACCAAACAGACTCCAGGTCACATGATGTGGGGGCCTGGCCAGAATTTGGTGCAGGCCACAAAGCCCTTTCCTCTGCCCCTTGCAGCGGTGAGCTTGTGGTAAAGAAAATCACGCAGCTGGAGAGGCAGGAAGCCTCGAGTCCCTGAGGATCAAGGGGCACTGGTGATGACCCCAGCATCTGAAGGCCTGTGGTTTGGCTGGCCCTCTGCCAGCTGCAAGGCTCGGCAGCTAGGGCCCAGTCCCAGTTCAAGGTGTCCCTGAGTGACAGAAGGAGGCTGGACCTGCCCCCCCCACACACACCATCGCTCCCCACCCCATCCTACCTTGCCTTTCAACTTGTGCCTGTGGGAGGGGCATGGCCAGGCCTCCCCTGTGAGTGCTCTGGGCACAGGACACTGTGTCCACACTGAGCTTCTCCTATTAACCAGACCTCAGCTCACGTTGGTCTCCACACAGTTGGGAGAACCTTGGGGAATTCTCCTCCCACAGAGCCTTAATTAAATCATCATTCATTTGCTGTAGGAAGGATGAGAAGAGATTGAAGAACAGACCGCTTGTCTCCCCATTATGGCTGAGCATTTGTTCCATTCACCACTGCTTAAGAGCAAGTCTCTGGAGTCAGTCCCAGGCCAGACCCCAGGGCCACTCTGCTACCCAGCAGTAGAAGTCACAGGATGAGCTGCTGGCAGATGACACGTGGCTAGAGGGTAGAATGAAGAGTTGGAAAATGGCACCAACTCTCGGCCTACAAAGCCACCAATACCCCACCACTGGCAATTAATGGTGCCCAGAGACACCTACCCCCACTTTGGACAACCAGTGGTACCTGGGCATAGCAACACCCACCCCTGCCTGTCACTGGTGCTTTCTATCCTCCCTCGAGGCTCTGCCCTGTCCTGCTCCCTCTGGCCCATGTCACTGTCCTCACTGGTCCCCATCTTCTCTGCCCACTCCTTCTCAGCCTTAGGGAAGGGAGCAGGTTGCTGTGATTCATTGCTTGCCTCAGTCCCACAGCAGGATCCTGGGGTCTTCCCAACTCCCTACAGCCCCACCCAGCAGGTTCCTGCCCCTTGCCCTGTCCTCAGCTCCTGTGGTCCTCTCCTCCCCATCTCCATGGCCTCCTTGTGCCCTCCTTGCTGGACAGTCACCTGCTCGTCCCACTGTCTCTGAGATCTCTCCCAGGCCCTTGGACCAGGCGGGCTTCTCCCCTGCTCCCCTCATTGCTGGACACTGAATTCTCCTCCCAGTCCACAATTGCCCATTTCTGTGCTTCTCTGCTCACTGCATGGATTGTGCCCAGTGAAACTAGGACACTAGGCTGCTCCTCACTCCCTCCCTAGCCCACCAACTAGTTAAGGTTGGTTCCATGGCACATGAAGGGCAGGAGGGAGCAGCCTGCATCCTTCTCCAGCTCCACAGCGTGGGAGTGAGTGTCGGCTGCCTGGCTTATATCCTGGCTCCAGCTCATCCGCTGCCCGCTGCCCGTGTGGCTGGAGTGGGTGTTGCCCTCTCTGGGACTGCATTAGCCAGCTTTCCATTCTGGGACAAAATGCCTGAAGTGGTCAACTTACAAGGAGGAAAGTTTGTTGTGGCTCATGGTTTCACTGGTTTCAGTTTTTTGGGCCTATGATACGACAGTACTGTATATCATAGTGAGAACACATGGTGGGAACATGGCCTGTTGACCTTATGGTGGCCAAGAAGCAAAAAGAGAAGAGAAAGGAAGGGGCCAGGGTCCCACTATCCCCTTCAAGGTCACATCCCCCAACCTAACTCCCTCCTGCTAGGCCCCACCCACTAAAGGCTCCACTACATCCCAGTAACACCACAGGCTTGAGACAAGCCTTTCACACCTGGCTTGGGGGACACTTATCCACACTGTAGCAGGGACTCACTTGTTTCATCTGTTAGATGGGGACAGTAACAGCAACCGCCTGATCAGAGTGTTGTTTAATAGGTAGAGAAGCCTCCTGCCTGATGACTGACACATCGTGAATGATCGGGAGAGAATTTGCCACCAAACTGTGTAATCACGAGGGTTCCAAGCGCTGCCCGTGACTCAGTGGCAGGCAGTGACAGGGCTTCTCCACACAAGGTTTGGCTTCCTGAGCCACAAAGAGGAAGTTGCAGAAATGGCTGCTCAGATCTGTATCCCTCGGAGTCTCTGGCCAGAGCGTGGACAGTCCCTAAATGGATAATCGTGGCCTTGACCTCTGTGTAAATGCTTTGTGGCTTCAGTCAATGCCTCCAGGGCCAGTGATGAGAGTGATTTCGAGGTGGAGCTTGGGCAGCACTGTAACCAACTGGACCAGCAGTGGCAATGATGCCTTTGTCTCTGATCACAAAGATTTGAAGAGAAAATCTTAGGCGGACCCCCCCCCCCGCCAGCCATTTCCAAAAGCTGTCATCTTTACCCAGGGGGCTGCCATGCCACCTTTGGAAAAGCATAGCACAAAGGCAGAGCTTTGTGTTCCCTCGCCTTCCACTGTTCAATTAGGGAAGATACATGAACACATTGTTCACTGATCTAATCGTACGTAGTTAATGCAACTATTCTGATAAAAGAAACTTCCAAGACACAGTCACCCCAGAGAATTAGCTGTCCCCCGAACCCTGCCCAAGCAAACAGGCTTTTTAGCATTGCCTGCAAGATGTCTTCAGACAGCCAAACAAAACACAGTTAAACCATATTTTCTCCAGAGCCTTAGTGGGAAGCCCCTCCAAGAGCAGAGATCGTTAGTAATTATGGACGAGAAGGCTGGCCCGGCGCTCCACAGTGGCCCTCCACAGTGGCCCTCCATTTCACAGTGCTATGGACGAGGTTATTCACAACTCAAGACTATAAAATATTGGTGATGAATTAGTTTCCTATGTCCTGAAGTATGTTTGCCTTCTCTAGTGAATATCGATCAGGCATGTGATTTTCAAGTCAGCCTCTGGCCAAGGAGAAAGGCTGGCCTCTCCGTTCAATTTACAGATGTTCTTGGGGATGTTCCTTGACATTTCAGCAATTGTCAGCCCAGTAATTAAAACTGAGCCAGCCCTGTCCGGGAAATCAATCCCATCATTGCATTTGAGTGGATGTTTTACTAAATTATGTTGGATGCTTGCCACGTCAAGTCTCAACACAGAGGAGGGACAATGGCCGTCAGCGTCAGGCAGAGCCAGCCTGAGCAGACACAGGGAGCACAGCTGTGTGGTCCTGGGAAGGTCTTTTCTCCCTGCAGGTCCTGCTTCTGTGTCTGGAAGAGATGCAGAAAAGAACGTCTCCCACCTTGCCTGTTGTGAGACTGAGATGAGGAGGATTCCTGTGTGCTGTGTTTACCATCCACTAGTGCCCCCCATATCAATGGGGGTTCAAACCCATGCAGATGACCCGGGAGACACTGGTCACTGAGACCCAGGGTGAGGAGGTGGGTTAAGGACCTGAGTTGCTAGAGGTGATGTCTGCAGAGCCTAAGTTGTGCAGCTTGATATCAGACTGGAAGGAACTTTTGTTCGAGTGATGATAAAAATAAAAGCTGAGAGTAGAGCACAAACTCTCAGGCAGAAGTTTTAATTAGAAGGAAAAAAGGCCAAGGCAAAGGGGTGTGGCCCTGGCCGAGACAGGGACGATCAGGCCGTCAGAGGCGTCTGAGGTCTGGTCGCTTTCCTTAGTCATGGGGATGCATTTAAAGAGATTTCTTCCTCCTGGTTCAAGGTTTTCCTATGTATAGTGTGGATCAGTGGCCAGTTTGTCCCGGGAGACCTCGTGTGGTCACCCTGCACTTAGTGAGGTTTTTTCTCTTGTGATAAGAGGGTAAGAGACAGGACATTCCCTCTGTTGTTGACGGAAGGAGAGAGGCTCTTGGTGGGGAGCAGGTAATGGATTAAGGACTTGAGAACCTGCTCTCTCGTGTCCCCATGAGGGTCCTTTTTTCTATTTTGCTCCCTCCTGCAATTTCAGTGGATGGAGGGAAGGAGGAGGAATGAGGGAAGGAAGGGTGGGGAGGAACAGAGGAGCGAGGGAAGAAAAGACAATTGGATTACAGTATTAGTAACTGGCAATAGATTTTCTAGAAGTAAGCCTTAATTATTTTGGCACTACTGGGGTTTGAACTCAGGGTGCACACTTGCTAGGCAGGCACTCTAGCAATTGAGCCATGCCCCTGGCCTTCTTGGCTTTAGTTATTGTTCAGATAGGGTCTCATGCTTTTCCCAGGCTGGCCTCAGACTATGACCCTCCTTCCTCCACCTTTTGAGTGGCTGGGTTTAAAGCCATGAACCGCCATGCCTGACTCATTTTTGAAATAGGGTCTTGCTAACTTTTGCTGGTGTTGGCCTTGAGCCATGATCCATTGCTGTTTCATAAAAACATTTATTTATTGACTACAAATTTGACAATTTCATTAAAAATAGCCATTGACAGAAATGTGATTATTCATTCCACAAAATTTTTTTGTGTATTTCTCTCATGCTAGGCCATGTGTTGCAACTAAGACTAGAGCCAAGAACAGACTCCAAAGAAAGAAAAACTTGATAGCATTGTCTTGTCCTCTGGCCTGGTTCATACATTCTTATCTAAATAGTCATACATGTAAACACACACATGTATCCTTATGTATCATATGTGTATATGTGTGTCATAGAGACACATCACGCAGTTGGTCACACAACATTCCTATCTGAAGCTGTTGTACCTTACATTGTCCCACCTGTCAGCTCAGGTGTGAGCCCATGGGAGAGGGGCTTCATGCTGTCCTGTCTTCCCTGCCCCAACACTTCACACAGCCCTGCCCCAAGAATGTGTATTGACCTCATAGATGGAGGACAGGATTCCCATGTGTGGTGTCCCACCTGTCCTCATCCTCCAAGGTGACTGCCTGTGGGCACAACTCTCCAGACCTCTCTCCTTCATGGGCACTCAGCTAGGAGAGGACGGGTGGAGGGGGCACCAGGCTGAGAATGAGAGGCTGCAAGTGGGATGGAAGGGCAGCACCCCTCACCCAACCCTCCCAGGGTTCTGCTCCGCCCCTGATGAATTTCTAAGATGTATACATGAGCGAGCACACCATGGTGGCAGACAGGGTCTTTCCTTCACGTCTCAATGCATGTTGCAGGATTGGAGCTAAACACTTGTAGGAGTCGTGTTGTGAATGTTAAAAGATCTCTCTCTCTCTCTCTCTCTCTCTCTCTCTTTCTTTCTGAGCCCTACCTAAATTTGTATTTCCATTTTATTAATTGTACATGGAGTGGGGGGAGCGAAGCTCTCCTTGGCTCGTGGTGTGCCCATGTTGGTAGAGGAGCCACTAAACCTGACTTAGCCACACTCCTGGATCTCAGTGGGTCAGAGGTGAGCAGTCTCTAGACCTTTGGCCAGGGGTGAGGCAAAAACAGGTTTCTGAATGGGAAATGGGTGGGATCTGGGTGTACCATTGTTCTGTCCAGAAGAAGGGAACACAGGTCAGCACTTAGTAACGTAGTTCTACCCCACTCCATCCTCAGACCTGGCTCCACAGGAGGCCATGGGAAGAGCCTTGGTGACCCAAAGGCTTCCTTACTCAATGGGAGGAGGACCAGAACCTCAGAAAACTGACAGTTGTTCTCAGCTGTCTACACAGCCCTCGTGGTGTTGGAGACACTAGTAGAGTCCTGGGCCTGCCCACAGAGGCTGCAGGAGAACCGTGGCTTCTCTGCTCTTGCACCTGTCAGCTCTCATGTGAAGACCGTCCACTGGCAGAGTCTAGGAGATGCAGGAGTCTTGGGGTTCGGGTGGGGGTTAGAAGGGCCTCATCAGCTTTCAGAACACCTCCTCCCTTATATGTCACAAGTCTGCCAAGGATGAGAATTAAATACATTCCAAGAATGTCCCATAGATATCATCAGAGTGCTGGCTATGTTGCAGGCAGGAACTTAGGGTTTAGCAACGAGCGGGAGACCGTGTTTCCCAACATCGTGGCTTTGTGGGGGACCCGCAGAGCAAGTGACACAGTGGAGGAAAGTCAGGGATGGGGAGTGAGTGTTCAGTAGGTCTGGAGTTGTAGTTTGGGGTGATGGAAAGTTCTGGGGATGGAGGGTGGTGGTGGCCACGCAGCACTGGCTGTGCTTCATGCTACTGAGCTGGACACCCAAGGTTAACATGGTCAAGTTCATCTTTGTTTTTAATGTGCTTTTTTATGCAAAATATTTGCATAAAAATAATGTAAGAGAAAGTTTTCAGAGACTATGGAGGATTGATGTTTAGACACTGGAATGCCAGGCCCAGCCTCTGAGCTGGGTTAGGAGGGCACAGGTCATGTGAGAGTTGCAGTCTTAGCTATTTCAAACTGCAAATGTCTTACCATAAAAAATAACAGGTAGATAAGGTGACAGAGAGGTGATTAGCTCAGCTTAACCCAGCAAATACTCTGTGTGTGTGTGTGTGTGACCCCCAAACACCAGCCTCCAGCCCAGCATTCTATGAGCCCAGCCCTGAGGGTATCTCCCTCCACCTGGGTGGGCCTCAGGTATCCAGCATCTCAGACTGACCTCACGGTCATTTTCTCAAACCAGCCCTTCCCAGCTTGAGTCCCCTCCTCAGCAATGGCACCTCTCACCCCAGCAGCTCGTAGTGTTCTGTGCTTCCCATTTCACTTGCTCCCCATCTAAGCCACTGCACCCCAACTCTGAGGCACTCTTGGTACCTGTCCTCCCCTCCTGAGTCCTTTGCCTCTGCCCAAGGCCAGGTGACGTAGTCTCATCTGGTCAACCCCAGTGGTCCCTAACTAGTCCTAGCCCAAGGACACACACAGTTCAGGCTGTGTGTCCTCGGGGTGGCTGAAACAGATGACTACTGTAAGGATGATATACCTTCCTGCAGCTCCAAGAGCCCATCCGAGTTTGTGGATGACAGTGGTGCACCTGTGGAGAACAGAATAGGTGCTGCCAGAATTCTCTGCTCACTGTGACTCACGCCAACATGTATGAGACTCTGGGCAGGTTCTAATTTAAGATCTGGGGGTGGATACTGCTGTGTGTTGCCTCCACTGTCTGCCTCTCTGGTGTCAGAGCCAAGTTAGTTTCCTGTATCCCGGGCTGGGCCCATCCACCTGGTCAGGAATAGATGGGGGAGGGGGCTCAGTAGACAGGTGACTCTAGTGACAACAGCCCGGGGTAGGGGACCTTTGGGGCCTGAACTAGGTGAAAGGCAAATGAGCCACACCCCAGATGAAGTGTTTGAGATCTATGCAGCCAGGGCTCTGGAAGAGGCTGGATTCTGGATTCTGTTTTGTTTTCTTTTTTTTTTTTTAAACTTCAAGTGCTGAGAGCTCTGATTTGAGGTGCTTTGCTGCAGCAGACTGGGATGTTGGCACCACCTTTTGGAGGAGATGGGTTGAAAACCTTGCAGTGGGAAGGGAGCGTGGACCAGGGAGGGGACTTCTGTGCATTCATCAGGCAGGTGGAACTACAGGATGTTCCTGCAGGATGTGGTCACAGAAGTGCCTCTGACTAATAGGGCCAAGCAGGAGTCCTGTGGATACAGCTGGGCAGGGTGGAGGCAAGGGAGGGATGTCCGCTTAGTCTGAGAGCCAGGGGAGAGCATGCAGGGCTCTGGGTCAGGATTGGCAGAAAGGGACAGGATCAGCTCACATTCCACCCAGTGCACCCTCTGTCTGCCTGAAGCTGACCCTGGCCCTCTGCTTGTGAGCTGCCTCCACCTTCTTTGGAAGCCCCCTGCCACCTCTGCCCCACTGCAGGTAGCCTGGGCCCTCACAGTGCCCGCAGACTGCTCAGGCTCTGTGACCCCAGGGGATAAGGACCTTGGGGGAGGGGGGCTGATACACAGAAGTTGTATGTGGTAGTCCCTGAATGCTGTTAGAGGAGAGGACAGGCCAAGAGGGAAGGAGGCACAGGCAGCCCCTCTCACACCTCAACCTCCCTGCTCACAAGGTCAGAAATCCATCCCAAAATTCTGACAGTCCTTGCAGGCTTCCAGAAGCCATTTCTAGTCTTTGTGGGTAGGAGGGACCTTTCTAGAATCTTCTAAGGCTGTTGCATCAGGACCCCTGGTGTTTGCTAGTTGCTTTCCAGACATGGTGTAGCAATGCCTGATGTTTGCGGGGTGATACAAGTCAGGTACAGGTGAGCAGGTAGGGAAAGAAGACCTGGGTTGGAGCTGGACTGACAGTGCAAGCTCCCACCTGGTACTCAGCCTCTGGCCTCAGCTTCCCATCTGAGAAATGGGATTAATTGCAGCTACCAGAAGGTTCACTGAGAGTTCAATAAAGTAAGGGACTTGCCTGGCCGGTATCTGCCCCTGACTCTGCACGGGGTCCTGCAGATTGTCCAGCCTTCTCCAGGGCTCGTGTTTCAAATTCATGTTCAGTTGAGTGAATCTGTCAAATATTTCTGTGGCATGTTTTAGCACACTGCCTCTGATTTCGAAAAGCCAAGCCTCACGGGCCCCCCAGAACCCAGCACAGGTACCATGTGTCTCCCCCAGAATAGTAAGTGGCAAAAATACACCAGTTAAAATAGACTGTGACTCCCAATATGGAAGAGCAGTCTGCCCGCCTCCACCAGGCGCCATGCTGATTGATCTGCTTTTTTTCTTCAATAATCTCTTCCTTGTCAGCATTTTCCTCTCCCGTCTTTCCTGGTTCACTCTTCCAATGCTGATGCCCAAAATAGCTCCAATCCAGGCCCCTGGCCAGGTGTTTTCTCCTCTCAGTCCCGGGTCTACCTGGGCAGGACAGGGCAGGGAAGAGATGGACTGCAATGGAGAGGAAACCTGGTCCAGAGCCCTTTCTTAGCATGTGAATGACACCAATACTCATTTATTGGGCCAGAGCACCTATCCAGTGCTGGCTGTGTAACCTGGGTTGGAATATGACAATGACAAAGACATGGCACTGCCAGGCTGCCAGCCAATGGGGAGGCATCCCTGAAAAGACGACAAGAGGAACCACTGGGCTATAACACATGGATGCAGGAGATGCTGGAAAGGACCAGGAAGTGATGCAGGAGATGCTGGAAGGGACCGGGAAGCATGGGTGACTCCATACCATCAAGAGCTCCCTAGAGGTGGCAGCTTTTGAAGGGAAGCCTCAGTGAGGAAGAAAGTGTTTGACAGACAGGTAGCAAGGGGAAGATTCTCCTGTCATAAAAACAGGCTAAATACCTGCTGGGGCCACTTGCAAAGCAGAATCACCAAAAGAAAGTGAGACCCATTGAGTTTGTTGAGATAAACTGGAATTTTATGCACAGAAAATTTGGAGGAATGTATGTTAATTTTATCACCCAGGGATCCCGCACCATTTTGAAAATGTAGGATTGGATTTTGAGTCACCAGTAGCAGGCTGGGATGTCTCGATCCTGCTGCATGTCCACCACAGGGAACAGTATATGCCCAGCTGGGCAGGAGCTGGAGTGGGAGGGGTGAGGAAGGGCAGGGACCCCCAGCTGTGTGCCCTTGGCTGTCATGTCCCCTCTGCCTGAAATGCCCTCCTCTGGTCTTGCCAGTCAAATTTCCATCCATTGTTCAAGACTTATGTGGGTGTCCCCTCCTTTGAGAAGTCACCCTTGCCCTGCACCTGCTCTGCAAGTGGAGCTCCATACCTTCTTCTCCGCTCCACAAACCCTGCGCGGAGCTGCATCCTTGCTTGGATGGTTTAGCAGCCATGAGGAAGAAATGAGCGAGTGAACGAGCAAGACAGCCTTCGCTGGTGTGTGAAACTTTGGGCAGTGAGGAGGAGTAAGCATACGAGACTTTTTCTGACTTTTGCCCTGGAGGGTACTTGAATATTTATAGGGATGTTCTCCTGAAGAAAAGCAAACACACGTCCCCTTAGGAGTTGAGGCAGAGTTCCCTTATTTGTGCATTCGTTCTGTGTCCATCGGCTCGGCTGGGCTGCCAGCGCCACGACAGGACTGTACGAGATGCCCAAAAAAGAAGGAGCCCAATGCACCTGTCCAGCTGGGGAACAGCTACATTGAAGAATATACGGATAGCAGCAGTGGGGTTTGAACTCGAGGCCTCACACTGGCTAGGCAGGCGCTCTACTGCTTAAGCCATACCCTTAACCCTTTTTTGCTTTAGTTATTTCTCAGGTAGGGTCTCACATTTTTTTGCCCCAGACTAGACTTGGACCATGATTCTCCTACCTATGCCTCCCAGTAGCTGGGACCTCAGGCATGTACCACAATGCCCAGTTTGTTGGTTGAAATGAGGTCTTGCTAACATTTTGCTCTGGCTGGTCTCAAACCTTTATCCTCCCAATCTCTGCCTCCCAAGTAGCTGGGATTACAGGCATGAGCCACCATAACTGGTTGATTATAAGAACATGTTGGGAAAACTCTTTAACAAGGGGCATTTGGACCTTCCTGGGTGGAAGGCCCAGCTGGAACCAGGCCTGCCACCCTCCAGGTGGAACATAGTGTTGGGTGGATGTAGAATGAGTCACATATAGGATATCTGAGTGGCTATCCATGGGGGTCTGTGTGCAGTGTGGACCGTTTAGAATTAGACAGTGGAGTGTGCCAGTGAGATACTGGCTAGCTAAGAGCGCCTGAGGATCAGAGCTGGCCATTTTGAGCAATGAAATATCAAGGTAGCTTTGAATTACAACTCAAAGTGTAAAATAAATATTCATGAGCTCCTATTGACATAAATAAATGATTAAACAAGTAAATAATAGAGGGAACAGACAAACTTCCCAGGCAGAGGAATTCCAGATAATTTACGTAACTACTGTACCCTCTGGGAGGAGGGCAGAGATCCTCCACCCACGTGACTTTCTTCCAAAGGGGGCGGGATGAAAGGAGGAGAAAAAGAGCAAATCCACAGTGGTGGATCCTGACCAACACTGCTCTGCCAGCCAGGGCATCATCACCCACACCATGTCCTGGTGGCAGCGTGTGCCTTGATGGGATGGGATAGGACGAGGACCTGTTCCCCTTCTGTAGTCCCCAAAGACCTGTAATAACCCAGGTCTAACCAGGGGAAACACACAGGACAAACTCTACTGAGGGACACCTGCAAAAAGCCTGACCAGTGTCCTCACACTGTCAAGGCCATCAAAACAAGGCAACTCTGAAACTGCCACAGTCAAGACGACCCCAAGGAGACACAATGACTACATGTGACATTGTGTCCTGGACAGGGTCCCGGGACAGAAAAGGGAAACTGGAGACGTGTGAGTGCCATTTGGTATTTGGATAGCACTAAGTGCAGCATTGGTGCCTTAGTTCTAGCCATCGTGTCACAGCAACGTAAGAGCCAGCAGTAGGAGAAACTGGGTGCAGATTTGGAAGCATGCCGTACCTTCTTTGCACCTTTCCTATAAACCTGAAGCCATTCTAAAATAAGAAGTTTAAGTTTAAAAAAAAAAATAGCCAGGTGCCAGTGGTCGTGCCTATAATCTTAGCTACTCAGGAGGCTGAGATTGGGAGAATGAATCATGGTTCGAAACCAGCCCAGAGAAATAATTTGCAAGACCCTACATTGAAAAAACTCATTGCACACACACAAAAGACTAGAGGAGTGGCTCGAGGTTCAAACCCCAGTACCACACACATACACACACACACACACACACACAAAATGAATTTCTTCTAACCCCACCACTTAGAGCCTCTGCTGCCTTGCCCCCTTGTTTCTGTGCATTTCCTGCTGGTGATTACACCTGCTCACTCACACGCTGACTACCATTGGCTGATATTTCCTGATTATTCGGTCAGTGTGAAGCGCACAGAAAGCACACTTCCTTATCATTTTGTACCCCCCCCCTTTTTTAAGTGGTACTGGGGTTTGAACTCAGGACCTCACACTTGTTAGGCAGGCACTCCACCACTCGAGCCACTCCACCAGCCCCTTCACCCTGCCTTTTTCCCCAGCACTAAGCTCTTCCATCTTACACACCCTCTATGGGCACTGCTGTGGACCTCAGGTTCCCTAACCACCCCACAGCCTATTCCGGTGTTTGCCCTGCTGTAATCCACACCCAGAAGGGACATCTGGGAGGACAACACATCTTTGCCCCCATTGCAGGGATGGAAGCTGCTGGAGGAATCTGTCTCATGGAACCACATCTGTCTCCTTTGGCCCTCCGTTTGCCAGGGAGGGAGGGTTTTGTGCTGGAGGATACTAATTAATGTCCCTGCGCAGCTCATTAAGTTCTCCCTGGAGAAAAAGAGCAGATCTGATGATCGTCTGCTCCTGTAAAGGCAGCTGCTTTGGCTGCTTATTGACCCACACTCTTGTGCTTTAGAGTCTCCTATTGATATGCCAGGGCTTGGGTCGCCATCACAGGACAGCGTCCACACAGTCCCCCCCAGAAAACTGCTCACCTCGGCTGGGCTGGTCCCACCCTCCTTCCCAGTTCCAGGCACAGGGAAATTGCCCTCCCATCTTGATGTGCCCTGCAAAGTGTGACTAAGAGCTGGGTCTGCAGTTAGACTCAGGTCCTGACCTTGACTCCATCCTGACCAGCCATGTAACCAGGGCAGCTTGCTTCCCCTCTCTGTGCCTCAGTTTCTCCATCTAGGAAGCAGGGATGATAACAGCGTAAGGAGAATTCCCTTGCAGAGCTCTGTGAAGACAGCCTTGTCGAACTCATGATAACCTGGCATTGTGAGGAGGGAGCAGCAAACACGATTTCCCCCATCTCACAACCAAGGAAACTGAGGCGCAGTGCAGAAAATAACTCACCTGCCATCACATGTGGAGTAGGAATCAGGCTATCAAAGCTGAGTGTGCACCCCCAGCTCCCTACTCTACCAGTACGCAGTGTCATGCCCTCATTCATTCATTTTTTCACTCATTCAACAAGCATGCAGAGTCCCAGCCTGCACCAGGCACTGGACACCATAGGGAAGAGGACAAGGAGGGAGTGAGCTCCAATTGTGGCCCCTGTCCTAACAGGCTGACAGTCCCAAAGGCAGTGGAATATGGTGGGTGGGTCGCTGTGACCTTGTAGCAGAGCCCCGACTGGTCCCAGGGGTAAGGAATCCGCGCCCCCAACCCACCCACCCCTGACAACATGAGGCTTCCTGTCCTGCACAATGAGAGATAGGAATGAGCCAGGGACATGTCAGAGAGAACCATGCTAGCCAGTGACCACAATGTAAACCAGAGGCAGGGAGGACAGGCCGGTCCTAGAAGGGACAAAGGTGCTACCTGTGGAGGTTGACGGTCTCTCAGGGTTGTAGGGAGAGTGTGTGTGTGTGTGTGTGTGTAGGAAGGTTATTCTATGGTCTGCATTGGTGAAAGTGAACCCCAGCTTCCTGTGTGAGGAATGGAAGAGGCTGAAGCTGGAGGGTACAGCCTGGGAGGCGTATGCCTCCCAAATGACCTGCTACTGTGGAGCCCAGTGTCCACCCAGCCAAGTGGATGTTGTAAAAACGTGAACCAGGTGTGGTGCGCCCATCACAGCCCTATATGTGTCCTGTGGCTGCTGAACCAAGTTCAGCACGGAGGCCTGAGAACAGCACCAACCTGTGCGCTCATAGTGTGGGTCCAAGTCAGGTGTACACATGGTCACATCCTTCCTGAGGTCCAGGGGTGGTCACGGCTCTGCCTTTTCCCACGTCTGGTGTTGCCAACAACCCATGGGTATGAGGAACTTGTAGATCCATCCCCTACTCGCTCCATGTCTCCATGTTTCTGCGTCTCTGTCTCCTCTTCTTATGAGGACACCATCACTGGACTTAGGGCCACTTAAGTCCAGAATGGTTTCTCCGAGGGCCTTAACTATGACATCAAAGACCCTATTTCCATGTATGATCGCATTTTCAGGTGTGGGGGATGAGGCTGTGGACACACCTTTTCAGGGGACACCGGTCAGTGGTGCACTGTAGTACCCCTCCTCACCTTTGTAGAACTTGATTTTCTGCTATGTCCTCTCTTACTGTCTCCATCAGTCCTTCAGATGTGCCCCTGAGCCCCTGGGTCATCGTGCACTGGAGCAGCCACTTTCACAGGCAGCCTCCTCTGCTCCTGTACCCCCTCCCCACCTGCCTCAGCTCCATCCAGACAGATTCTCATTTGTGGCAGAGACCTTGAACTCAGATTCACAGTGGAGACTCAGCAGCTGCAATAGTGCTGGCATCAGAGTCTCACCCCATCATCCCATGAATGAATGAGTGAGTAGAAGGATGGATGGATGAATGGATGGGTGGATGGATGGATGGGTGGATGTGGGTGGTTTACACTGAGTGGCGGGGTGGGGTAGACCTGAGGTTCCTACCACTGTGCCTCCCTAGGGTCCATGGTGGAGGCCTCATGCCTGCTTTCTGTTTCAGATCATCTTGGTGAGCTCTTCGCTCAGTGACCGGGAGCAGAGCCTCTTTCTCAGCATGGACGAGGGTGCCAGCTTCCAGAAGCAGCCTGTCCCCTTTCTTGTGGAGACCCTCATCTTTCACCCCAAGGAGGAGGACAAGGTCCTTGCCTACACCAAGGAGAGCAAGGTAAGAGGGCACAGGCCAGGTGCCAGGTCTAGGGGGCCAAAGTGTCTGTCCAAGCCCTACTGGGCAAGCGTCCAATTAGAAGGACATCAGGACAGAGATAGCCTTCTCCACCAGAGGCTCAGAGCCCTTCCGTTGAACAGGGGGCCTCACTGGAGCAGGGAGGCACAAACCCCGCTGTTGTCCTGCTTGGAGCCAGAATGTTGTCCTGTGTTACATCAAGAGTGACACTGCGTGGCGGCGATATATGAAGCCAGTGAGATGGGGTCAGGTAACTATAGGATGCCTGCCTTCTCCCTCTCCTCTCTGCATACCAGCTGTAAGCACCTTCCTCCACTTCCAGAACATTCCCCACACCCTCCATGCCAGCCCTCACCAGGCCTTTGCCCCACCTGGATGTTCTTCCCCCTTCACCAGAAAGAGTAAATGGTTCTTTAGTCCCAGCACCTCCCAAGGAACTGTGTCTCATGGGAACCAAGGTTGAGGAGTTGGTGAGGTATCCAGGGACCAACACAGAGAAGGGGAACGCCTGCTGGCATCTGGGAGCTGGCCCACCCCCAGTCCTGAGGGCTATGTGGGAAGGCACAGGCTGGGAAAGGCTGGGGGAGGCGCTGCACCACAGCTGGAGGACAGAGCTTCCGCTGGCTTCCTACAGCCACTGTGGGAAGTGCCCACAGACAGGGGGCTTAAGGTGACAGAGATAGGTTCTCCTACAGTCTTGGAGACAAAAGTGCAGTCAGCATCCCTGACTGCAGTGAAGGTGTATGCAGGGCTATGCTACCTCTGCAGTCCCCAGGGAAGTTGATTCTGTACTTCCCAGGTCCTGGAAGCTGCCGTGCCTCTTGGCTTATGGCTGCATCTGTCCATGTTCCAGGGCAGCAGCTTCAAATCTCGGCTCCATCTTCACAAGGTACACTGTCTGTGCGTGGGTGTACTTGTGTGTGCGCGGGTATCCGGAGATGTGTTGTGTGAGCTCTCCCAGCCCCTCTCTTTTGTAAGGACACATGTGATTGTATTTGGGACCACCCAGATCATCTGAGATCATCCTACATCTTAACAGTCACTTCTGCAAAGTCCCTTTAAGCCCCACTGGGTTCAGAGGACCAGGACGTGACCATCTTTTGAGAGTACCATTTTTAGCCTCTCACCATGCCCAGTCACAGGCATGGGGAAGGTCCCAGGAGGAGGCCTGGCCCTGGTGACAGTAATGCAGTCCCTGTCAAACTGGTTGGAAAGTGCAGGAGTGGAAGGAAGACACCTGCCCCTCCCTGCTTCCAGGCTTCTGCTCCTGCCTCCATGGCTGTATCCAACCAGAGGCTGTGTCAGAGGGTAGGAGCTGGGGTGCTGTTTACATGGCACCAGGGAGGGCTGAAAAGGGCCACCGTGGGTCTGGATGGCAGATGGAAGCTGCCAGATCAGCAGTCTTCCCTAGCTGCCGCTGCCCAGGCCAGCCTGGGACCCCCCCACCCCCACTGTTCTAGGCCCTGTGCCTTTCTCAGCACCATGTGTGGTTGTGTTTATGCTGCTATTTGAGCCTTGTCTACACTCCACACATGCCTGGGCTGAGCCCTTGAGGGCAGGGGCAGTGTCTGATGTTTTTACCATTTTAATCTCAAGCGCCTGGCTGAAAAGACATGCTGGCTGGCTGACTGGCTGACTGGCTGGGTGGGGGTGGATGGATGGATGGATGGATGGATGGGTGGGTGGATGGGTGGGTGGGTAGATGGATGGATGGATTGACAGATGGACAAATGGATGGATAGATAGATGGACAAATGGATGGATGGATGGATGGATGCACTCATGGGTGGGGGTAGATGGGTAAATGGATAGATGGATGGATGTATAGGTGGGTGAGGACATGGATGGATGGATGGATGGATGGTTGGATGGATAGATGGATGGATGGATGGATGGATGGATGGATTGACGGATGGACAAATGGATGAATAGATGGGTAGATGAATGGATGAATGGGTGGACGTATTCATGGGTGGGGGTAGATGGGTCAATGGATAGATGGATGGATGTGTAGGTGAGTGAGGACATGGATGGATGGATGGATTGACGGATGGACAAATGGATGAATAGATGGGTAGACAAATGGATGAATGGGTGGATATATTCATGGGTGGGGGTAGATGGGTCAATGGATAGATGGATGTATGTGTAGGTGGGTGAGGACATGGTTGGATGGATGGATGGATGGATGGGTGGATGGATGGTTGGATGGATAGATGGATGGATGGCTGGATTGACAGATGGATGGACAAATGGATGGATAGATGGATAGATGAATGGATGGATGAGTGGATGTATTCATGGGTGGGGGGGATGGGTAAATGGATAGATGGATGGATGCGTAGGTGGGTGAGGACATGGATGGATGAACGGATTGACAGATGGACAAATGGATGAATAGATGGGTAGACAAATGGATGAATGGGTAGATGTATTCATGGGTGGGGGGGATGGGTAAATGGATAGATGGATGTATGCGTAGGTGGGTGAGGACATGGATGGATGGATGCATGGGTTGAAGGTGAATGGATAAATGGATGAATGGATGGTGGTTGGTAGCTAATAAATAGATGGGTGGATGGATGACAGATTTCTACCAACAGGGATCAGCCAGGTCAGAGACCTCCAGCGGAGACTCCTGGTGGAGGAGCCCTGGCTCCCTGACAAGGTCTGGCCCCTTGCTGTCTGGCATCCTGTGTGTCCCTGGGCTTGTGGCTGCCTCTCTTCTCCCAGCACCTTCTCGGGGACAGCATGTGACCCTGGGTATTAGTGGTACAACTTAGCCTTCCATGTAATTAGACCATAGCACAGTCACAGAGGCTTATTTTACCGCCGAAGTTGGCTACATTGCAATTGCTCTTTAATTTATGGTGCCCTGAGAAATTAATGGAGCTGAAATCTTGGCTGTTTTCCTGGCTTCTTTTCTGTGACTATAAGGAAAGAAAAAGGGGAGAAAAAGGGCTTAGTTGAGGTTGTAAAAAGTGAGAGATTGGGGGAATTAATAACAATGGCAGAAGGGCTTAGTTTCAGGGTACTACGGTTTTCCAAAATGCCAGCTCTGGGCTCCAACAAGTCTGGTGTCTTAAGCAGGTGTCTGTGTCAAGGTGCTGGGTAACTCACAGCCCCCACACCTGTGGCCCAGAGCAACATGCACTGGGTATCAGCCCCGGGTCTGCGGAGAAGCCAGGGCTCTGCTATGTTTTGCTGGGATCGGCTGGACGTGTCTTCTGCCTGCTGGGGTTCAGGCCCCCACACAACTCTCCTTCTGGGGGTTTGCTGTTCTCATGACAGGGGCAGAGCAAAACACACAGTAGTTTTAGCACGGTGACTTTGACCTCTGCTCATACACCATTGACCAAAGTGAGTCACACACCGAACCCGGAGTCACAGGGTGGGCATGAGTTACCATGTACAGAAGATGTGCTGTGTCACACAAACCAAACCTCACTCCACCTCCTCTGGGTCCTGGCCCTCGCTCTGGCATGGTCCCCGTCACCTTCAGGCTGCCCCCACCCTACGTCCCTCCCTTGCTGTGTCATAATTTGGGATATTCTGAGGCACCTTAGCCTGATAGCCCAATGTGCACTCCTTCCAAGGCTCAGCAAACTTGCCCAGATCCTGGGATCAGTAGGGCAGGAGGCCTTGAAGGTCCTTCCCACCTAGCTGCCTAGGACGACTGGCTCAGGGCCAACCAGCCTGTTTTCCCTGTGTGTGGGCCCTGGACCTGCTTGCTGGCAGAGCTGTGGGCACTCACTGCTAAGATGCAGTTAGAGTCACTTTTATATTTTATTTTGTTTTACTTTACTCCCATAAAGAACTTCTGCTTCCTAGCCCAGTGAGACATTGATCAGAGCCCAGGACTACTTTCCTGACACTTGAGGGAGCAAACATAGCTTTGAGAGAGGAATCAGGAAAGACTTTCTGGTGGAGGTGTGTTTGAAGAGGGATCTAAAGAAGAGATCATAATGGATGTTACTTTCTGATATACCTGCAGAGCAATCATGATGACCATACAGGGAAAGAAAGGAAAGCAAGCTCTGTGGCTCTGCAGCCACAGAGTCCCACCATGCTGTCAGGGGCAGGGGTGCGGGATGTAGGAAAGGGAATTGGTCCTTGGAATTTAGGGGGAGGGCTGAATTTCAGCAGGCATCTGAGGGGCCAGCAGGGCTCGGCACCATGCTTTTGGCTCTCTGCCCTCGGCCCTCAGATGCAAGAAGAGACGAGACTTCTTCTGAGTAATAGAACAATTCTAACTGAACGATTTTGTGGGCAGTGGGATCTTGTACCTCAGCATGTGCTTATTTTCACTCTACCCATTTGCATCTGCTGGGGCTGGGACAGAAATGTTCTATTTTCCTGGCAATTAGTGGCAGATATAAAGTCACCTCCCGTGAGACCTAATTGGAATGGCTCTATAAAGATTGGGGACAGGCACCATAAATATGAGTGCATTGCTGGTGACAACACGATAATGCCACCCATTAATGCAGGGGTTTTATCACCAGGGTCCCAGGAAGTGACGCCTGCCGCCTCCTGTTTCATTTGCTGATTGCCTGCAGGTGTGACTAGCACTCTCCCTATTTGCAGATGGATAAACTGAGACTAAAGGGGGAAAGGGTCCAGTCTGAGTCACTTAGATGATCCATAGAGAGGGTTCAAGGTGACCAGTCATCCTTCCTATAGAAACCCTTAGCCTGAACTTAGTGCAATTCTATGAACTCGGGTGTATGAGGTAAGAATTGCTGCTGTAAGTGAACGCTGTGTGACCTGGAGCAGCTTATCTGCCTCTCTGAGCCTCAGTGCTCTAACGTGAAACAGCAAAATTGCTCATTTTATGGTGTTTGTGTGTGTGCACATGCATGTGTGCATATGTGTGTGTGTGTAAAGTGAGGCCACATTTGACATGCATAGCTCAGTGACTGACCCCAATAAAACACCACACCTGCTGCCAGGCGCTCCCATGGAGGCCCAAACGCTGCGCCACAGATATCTCCCGAGCACCCGTGTCATGCCAGACCCTGTTCCACGTGCTCGACAAGGCTCAGGAGCTCCGGCCCTCAGCTAGCATACGTCCTGGATAAAACTTTATTGAAAACTCCCTTGGGTACATTTCCGTTAGCATGTGTTAGTTGCACGGGAGGCTTCACTGTGGGACATTTGCATCTGTGCTTTCACTGTATCTTAATGAGACTCCATCATTCTCCCTCCTCCCCGACCCCTTTCTTAGGACAGTTTCAACAGGTTTCATACACGTATGCAAAGGACATCCTCCTTCACGTTCTCCTTTCACCCTCCCCACTCCCACTGACACCCCCGACGGGACCTGCTCTACCTTCCTGTCCTCCATTATTACATTATTTATTTACTCATTGCAGTACTAGGTTTTGAACTCAGGGCCTTCACCTAGAGCCACCCCACAAGCCCATTTTTTTGGGTATGTTCAACATAGGGTCTCATGAGCTATTTGCCCTGGCTGGCTTCAGACCGCAATCCTCCTGATCTCTGCTTCCTGAGTAGCTGGGATTACAGACATGAGCCACTGGTGCCCAGCTCTGTCCTTCATTTTTTTAAGTGTATATTGATTGCTCAAGGGGGCTTTGCCTTAGTATTTCGCACACGTACGTATTGTGCTTTCATCAGATTAACCCTGTCTATTATTCTCTCTCCTCTCTCTCTCTCTCTCTCTCTCCCTCTCTCCCTCCCCCTGCTCCCCTAGCATTCAACAACTTCCAGTACATTTCGTTATACAATCCCTTTTAAATATTAAATGTTCATGTACCCCTGAGTAGGTGTCAACACACAATGGCCAGCCACTTGTGTTTCTAAATAAAGTTTACGGTCACACCTGCTTAGGCTTGGTCACAGCAGAGAGGAGTGCTTCCTACAGAGAGCCCGGCCTGCAGAGGGACGGACATACTTACCCTCCAGCCCTTTACAGAGTAGCTCTTGTCCTGGAGTCAAACGTGTCCATTCATTCAGAAGACTCACTTCAGCACCTGGAGGGGGGCGGAGCTCTGCACTGGTGCAGAAGGGTAGGCAGGGCAGAGGGGGGCGGGCAGGGCAGCCAGCCACAGCGCACAGGGAAGTGGGAATTAAAACTCCCCCGTGTGGAAGAAAGTGAACCCATGCTGCGTATTCAGAGGGATTTACCTCTTCCACCACACAGCCTGGACAGGTGACCAGGGACTGCAAGGTGGGTCTGGGGCTGGGAGGACTGCAGAGGTGAGGTAAGGGAAAGGTGGCCATCTGTGGTGGGGACTTTGTCCACTCAAGTCTATGTGTCAGGACCTCCACATGTAACTGTATGTGGACACAGGGCCTTTAAAGAGGTGATGGGATGGATTATTTGATGAGTCTTATGTGACAGAGAAGGGAAACCAAGGCTACAGAGCCAGATCTGTGGGTGCCCGTGCTTTGGTGAAGAGGGAGCTCATGCAGAAATGTGACAGAAGGACAGGGGTGAAGGGTCCTGCACTGCGAGGGCCTGGCCAGTCTGTCTGTCCTGGTGTCCCCGTGACATCCTCCCCTCAGTGGATGAGGCAGAATACCCTCCACAGGATGGCCTTCAAGGCAGAAGGTGGGGAGCAGGTCAGAAAGTGCCTGGATTTTATTTCCTGCTTCTGGGAAGAGGGCAAGGGAAGGGAAAGGGGTCCCTGCTTCTGCTGTCCTGCAGTTTCCACGGTGCTGTATTTGGGATATTGCTCCCTGCACCCCACCACCAGCTTTCTACTTGGACACATGGAGTGATCAAGTCCCCCAGATGGTGGGGATTGGGTTGGCACAGAAGGTTCTAGACATAGGCACTGTCCCTGCCTGCCCACCCTGCCATCGAAGACCCCACTTTCTTCCTGCCCTGAGGTCAGGTCCCTCAGGACTGTCTCACCAGCAAAGGAAGGTGAGGCTCCAATCCTGCAGGGTCCTGTGACCCTGGCAACTTCCACGTGGTATCCATTAGAATCTGCCTGCCTGAGCCCTGGGCACAAACCTGAGACCAGCTATCCTCACCTCCTCTCCTAGGGCTTGGGTCCTGGGCCCAAGGACCGTCACACCCTCTGGTCCCTGTTCCCTCCTTTCAGGGCCAGTCCAGCTCCCTAAGCTGGGCTCTTTCTGCCTTTTCTTCCTGTCCACTCCACTGCTGCCCAGTGCTCCAGGCTGCCTCCTTGGAGATCTGTCTTGCCCCTGAGGTGGGGTAAGGTGAGGTGGGGGGAGGGGATACCTGCAACACCATCTGATCAAGGCCCCTGAGCTCATTTCTTGAGCTTTGGCTGGGTTCAGTCAGGGAGGTTGCATGCTACACGGGATCAACTGCACATCAGAGAATGTTTTAAAGCCAGGACAAGCCTTTTCCATTTCTCCTTCCAGCTCTCGTCTGTCACGGTGGCTCTCATGAGTCCTGGTGCTCAGGGATCCTTGCAGAGTAAAGCATGAACCCTTGCAGTCTTGACCTGCCTCAGGACAGGGTGCTCAGGGCTCCCACCCTGTGCTGGCCCAGGCCCCTTCCGGGGTAGTAGGCACTAGGAAGGGACAGGAGTGAGGGCAGCCAACTTTCTGCCCATGGCATGGCAGGAGGCAAATCCCTCACATCAACCAAGGCTCCAAGCCCAGCAAGCCCTCTGTTCCATCATCAGCCGGCAACCACATAGCTCAGACTCAAAGTCAAGATTGAAAAGTTCAAGTCCACAGCTGCAGAGACTTGCACCCCACGCAAGCCTGTGCAGAGCCCTGTGGTGGGTCCCCCATTCCCAGCTCTGAACTCCTTTCACTCCTTCACCCCTCTGTGTGTGCCACCACTTCCTTCCAGATGCCCTCTCTCCCCTTCCTCCACCCTCACTGTAAATCCCTTCTTTGGCAGCAGGGCTCAGGTATACTTCCTCTGGGAGGCCTCCAGGATTTCACTTGGACAGCCTTATCACCTGGGTCCTGCTGACTGAGCTGAATGGGAAAGGCTGTGTGCAGAGCTCTCTCTCCAATTTCAGTTCTTGGCGGGTGGTCTGCTCCCCCAGTGCGCACAGATCTACTGTGTATATGCAGGACCAGCGGGTGTCTCTTGGGGAATCCACTGCAGCAGGCTAACCATCACTTGGAAGTGGCTGGCTCCTGAGGTCATGACCAAACTTTGTTTCTCTCTTTTTTCTGCCATACAGCTCTATGTGACATCCGACCTGGGGAAGAAATGGGTGCTTCTGCAGGAGCAAGTGACCAAAGACCACGTCTTCTGGTAAGAGCCTTTCCCATTGGGGCCTTAGGCCTCCTTCTCCTGCGTGTCCCCATCCTGCACCTCCTCACCCCAGGGCACCTCCAGAGTCCTCTGTTAGCTCAGGAAGGCAGAATTGGAACCACTAGGAGCCCAGGGCTCAGCATTCCTCAGGCCTGTTTTACTTGTGACCTGCTGTGTAGCTTTGCACACCTGAAACTCCCTCTGAGCCTCAGTTTCCTCCTAGTGGACGGTGGTGTGATGTGCTGGGTGGGGGAGGGGGAGGCTGGCACAGTACCAGCACATGGTGGGCCCACTTCTTGCTTCCCTACTCCTGATCCCAGTCCTCACTCAGCCCCTAACTGCCCCCTTGGGAGTTGCCCCAGGACTGTGGGCTCCTGTCACAAGGCCCAGGGACTCACCTGCCTGATCCTCTCTTGAGGCAAAGACATGGGTCCGTGTAAGATATGACCCAACATGCCCACCCCCGCCCACCAAGGAGCTGAGCAGGGGAAAGGAGGCTGGTGAATGCAGGCTAGGTGGAGCTAACATCCCAGCAAAGGGTGCGCTCAGAGACCACGTTCAGACTGGGGGTGCCAGCTCCTCACTTGCATTACCTCGTGGGGATCCCCTCGGTGTTCTGGTCCTCTGCCCCAGGGAGGCAGCTCTGGCTCTGAGGAATGTTCACTGGATGCTTGAGTGAGGCCCGTGGAGGACAGGCACTTGCCTGAGTTCCTGGGCAGCAGAAGGGGAGTGGGAAGCCAAGGCAGCTGGTTCGGAGCCCACACTACTGCGGCTGTGGCCAGCATCTCTTCTTCTGACTCAGGTCCCTTTGGAGACCAGCAGTGAACCACAGGTTCAGTTCTCCCCGCCGCGCCACTCTTTCTTGTGCTTGCATGCACACGTTCTTTCATACCCCTCCCCTTTCTAAACTCTGCCCTGGCCCCCAGTCAGGCCACGGTCCCATCTCCAGCCAGGATGCCAGGAAACAGCCCCTTCCCCTCTCCTTGCCTCACTGCAAAGTCCAGGCTACTCCTGGAGAGGGCTGTTTTCCTGGCCTATCCTGGGGACTGAAGGTCTCCATCGTCCTCCAAAAACTGGCTCCTGTTGCTCTTGCCCTCTGCTCCGGGGGAGAAGTGAGGGCAGTTTCTCCATGGCTTCCTGTGGGCTGGTTAGTTCCTTCCCCAGAACCCAGAGGGTTGCCAACCATCATTGGCTCCTTACTGATACTAACTGTTAGGGACTGCCAACTGTTGGTCAACTGCTGGTGAGGGACCTCTGAGAGCTTCCAGCAGGTAGGGAGAGGTTGGGAAGTGGGATTACTGACCCATGTCAGCCTGGGGACCTGGTGGAACCTCTCCAGCACTGAGGCCAGGCCGAGGGGCGTCCCAGACTGACCTGGCTCACAGACACCTCTCTGACCCAAGAGAGAAGCCAGCCCACAGACACTGAAAGAGAAATTGGCAGTAATTCAAACATGCTATTATCTCAGGCAAATCAAATAGTTTCTTCCAAGTTTCTCAAATCCCTCGGCGTTGTTATGCATGAGGAATAATCACAGTTCATGCTTGGCCGCTCAGGGCCCACATAGGATCCCTCCTGGAATGTGGTGACAGCCTAGTGATGGGGGTCCCCCTGTTGCAAGTGGTGAATAATGCTGTTTTGACAGCATTTTCAAGGAGCTCTTTGTCCTTGAACTGACAGCTGGAATTGCCAAGGCCCATGTTTCGTCTTAAGCACCGACTCACCGGTGTCTGTGTAGGTGCAGGCAGCCCAGCTCAGTAGCATGGCCTTGCGGGCAGGCGGGAGGCAGCAGCAGGCGCTCAGATACCTGCTGTGTTCCAGCCCCATGGCCTCCTCTCAGCCTCTCAGCAGACCTGCAGTGAAATCATAATAGCTTGGCCAGCCACTGCCCATTTTAGTTACTGATGGCTCCTGTCCGCCAGCCTAGGATTTCCGCAGCAACCCCACCCTCTTCCCCTCACATTACAGAGGGAAGTGAGGCTCAGGGAGGCCGGTGCACTCGTCCTAGGTCACACTGTCCCTAAGCAGCAGCCCTGAGCGGTGGTCTACTTCTGACTAGTGGCTGTGGTGTTGCCATTCTGCTGGGAGGTCTGACCACTGCCCTCACCAAGTATGTCTGTCTGGAGCTCCACTTGTCCCCGGCTTGCCCAGGGACAGTCTCCACCTTCCTCTTCCTGCCCCGGGTTGGGCCTCTGTCAGTAGAAAAAGGAAGTGACAGCAGAGAGGAGGTGGTCCCACCCGGTCTTGACTAGGACGTCTTTGAGGATTCTTAGAACTGTACACACCAGAACTCCCTGCACTGGCAGGAGTGAAAATCAACCCTACCTCCCAGAGATGTCACTGTCTCCAAGGGCTGCTCTCCCTTGGTCATCTCCCGTTACTACTATTCTAAACATAACACCTGCCTAAAGAGCAATTTTTGGGAACTTCAGCCAACAAAGAGGCACATGAATCCACACTAGACTCCTGCAAGGAGCTGGGCTCCATTTGAGATGCTATACACACGGGGTTTCCAAAGCCCACGGTCAAGGGTCTCTGGGCCCCTAGAACTTCCTGTGCCTAGTCCAGGGTCTTCACCAGCATGCCAGGACATGGCCATGGGAGAGTGGCCCCAGGAAGAGACTGAGGGAACAAGACTGGTGATGAGTGGATTTGATGAGCGAGTGAGTGAGTGATGATGGAGTAAAATGAGGCAGGAGGGCGGGAGGGAATACGTGAGAGCTGGACTGAATGAGCGAGTGAATGAGTGCACGAGCAAGTGAGCAAGGATGGTGGTAGGAGGCTAGGATCCTCATGCCTGCTGAGGACCTTGGGTACTGGGAACAGTGCCTGCCTCTATTCAGCAGACAGAAATGTCCAGCAGGAGACCGCCCATCCAGGGAGCTCAAGAAGGGCATGTTCACCAAAGCCAGAGCCGCTGTGCACCCTGCAGTGGAGCTCTGACCCGGGGCCAGCCCGGTGGTGCTGGTGCCCCTGGGTTTGGGCATCTCACAGCTGCCACTATGCACTTCCCCTGCATCTCAGCCCCAGACCGACTCCCCTGTCCACCTGGCTCCACTGGGAATGCCTGGCCCCTGGAGGAGGGGATTCATGGGTGTGGGAGTTGGGCACGTTGAGAGGCAGGTGGAGGACTGAAGGGGCCGACTGTGTACAGGCTGCAGTGATGGGGCGTTAAGATAGCACTCTGCAGGGAAGCCCAGTGGCCTGTGAGCAACTGCGGGGGAGCAAGCTGTGGGAAGGCAGTGCTCCTGTCCTGAGACTGAGGGACAGTGGCAAGCAAGTGTCCCCCTTGGCTTGAGATTCAGCTTACTCTTGGGCAAAGTGTCCTGAGAGGGGTGGATCCAGCAGGTGGGTGACATATTCATGGTTGCGTTGGCTGGAATGCAGAGGGCAGCAAATATGACTAGCAAATATGACAGCTCACACTTCCAGTCCGTCCTGCCTCGCAGGGAGACGTTTACTGAGCAAAGAGAAAGACAGGTAGGCAGCAGTCCAGATGGCACATGGGTCCCAGTGTCCCTGGGAGGCAGAACTTGAGCTGGAAAACCCTGAACACTCCATCAGTGCGGCTTTGTTCATTCTAACTCTGTGTGCTCCCCTCCTCTGTCAGGTCCCCGCTGGGTGGGCACTGGGGTACAGCTGAAGCTGGACCTCATCTCTGCCTTCCCTAGAGGACCAGCCCATGGAGCTGTACCCTGTTCTCCTTGGGCCTCTCACAAGTGCTTCACCAGCAGTGCAGGTCCACATGGAGCCTCACAGAAGCACAGAAGGCAGGTGCCATGGCACCTTCTTAAGACTGGAGCCAGAGGCTTAGAGAGGTGACGTGGCAGCTCCAGCTTCCATAGTAAGGGGATGACAGAGCTAAAAAGGGAACTTGGCCTTCTAAGCCCAGCTTGGCACCTGTATCAAGTCAGGCTCCTCCTCCTCCAGCCCACATTGCACATACTTTGAGGCTGGACACCCAGCCGTTTCTTTTTTTCATTTTTCTTTTATTATTCATATGTGCATACAAGGCTTGGGTCATTCTCCCCCCTGCCCCCACCCCCTCCCTTACCACCCACTCCGCCCCCTCCCTCTCCCCCCACCCCCTCAATACCCAGCAGAAACTATTTTGCCCTTATCTCTAATTTTGTTGTAGAGAGAGTATAAGCAATAATAGGAAGGAACAAGGGTTTTTGCTGGTTGAGATAAGGATAGTTATACAGGGAGTTGACTCACATTAATTTCCTGTGCGTGTGTGTTAACTTCTAGGTTAATTCTTTTTGATCTAACCTTTTCTCTAGTTCCTGGTCCCCTTTTCCTATTGGCCTCAGTTGCTTTTAAGGTATCTGCTTTAGTTTCTCTGCGTTAAAGGCAACAAATGCTAGCTAATTTTTTAGGTGTCTCACCTATCCTCACCCCTCCCTTGTGTGCTCTCGCTTTTATCATGTGCTCAAAGTCCAATCCCATTGTTGTGTTTGCCCTTGATCTAATGTCTGCATATGAGGGAGAACATACGATTTTTGGTCTTTTGGACCAGGCTAACCTCACTCAGAATGATGTTCTCCAATTCCATCCATTTACCTGCGAATGATAACATTTCGTTCTTCTTCATGGCTGCATAAAATTCCATTGTGTATAGATACCACATTTTCTTAATCCATTCGTCAGTGCTGGGGCATCTTGGCTGTCTCCATAACTTGGCTATTGTGAATAGTGCCGCAATAAACATGGGTGTGCAGGTGCCTCTGGAGTAACCTGTGTCACAGTCTTTTGGGTATATCCCCAAGAGCACCCAGCCGTTTCGTCCCTGCATGTCATGTGCCAACAAGGCTGTGGGAGTCAGAAGACTGACGTATGGAAGCACTTTGTGAACTGCAGGACATGGCACTGGGGTGCCTGTGGTGAGTACCCTCCTTGGCTTCCCAGTGTGATCCTGAGGAATCTTGCCCAGTGACTTCCAAACACTTAGCCTCAAGTGCGCAGGGACAAGTGAGGGAGGTCGGTCCTCCAAGCAGCAAGAGAACACAGGTCTGGCAACAACCCAGACCCCTCAGAGGGATAGAGGCTTGAAGAACCACTTTGAGCTCCCTGGCAGAGGGCCCACGCTGTGTCCTAGGATCACAGCTACCCTGCCTCAGTGAGCCCAGCCAGAGCAGGGCATAAATGCAACCTACACTGGTTGTCAGGGTGTGTAGTAGGCAGCCTGATGGAATGTTGCTATCCCCCCAGTCTGTTCCCCAGGACTCCTCACCTGCCACTCACCTGCCATCACTCAGGTAGATGAATGAGTGAATGAGTGAGGGAGTGAGTTAGTAAGTGAATGGGTGAGTGGGAGGATGGATGGATGGATGGATAGATGGGTAGATGGGTGGGTGGGGGGGGTGAATGGATGAATGGGCAGTGGATGAATGGGTAGGTGGATAGATGGATGGATGGGTGGGTGGATGGGTGGGTGGGTGGATGGATGGATGGATGGATGGGTAGATGGGTGGGTGGGTGGATGGGTGGGTGGGTGGATGGGTGGGTGGGTGGATGGGTGGGGGGGTGGATGGGTGGGTGGGTGGGTGGATGAATGGGTAGATGGGTGGATAGATGAATGGGCAGTAGATGAATGGGTAGGTGGGTGGATGGGTGGATGGGTGGATGGGTGGATGAATGGATGGATGGATGAATGGATGGATGGATGGATGGATGGATGGATGGGTGGATGGGTGGATGGATGGATGGATGGATGGATGGATGGGTGGATGGGTGGATGGATGGATGGATAGGTAGATGGGTAGATGGGTGGGTGGATGGATGGATGGGTGGGTGGATGGGTGGGTGGGTGGATGGGTGGGGGTGGTGGATGGGTTGGTGGGTGGGTGGATGAATGGGTAGATGGGTGGATAGATGAATGGGCAGTAGATGAATGGGTAGGTGGGTGGATGGGTGAGTGGGTGGATGGGTGGATGAATGGATGAATGGATGAATGGATGGATGGATGGATGGATGGATGGGTGGATGGGTGGATGGATGGATAGATGGATGGATGGATGGATGGATGGGTGGATGGGTGGATGGATGGATAGATGGATGGGTGGATGGGTGGATGGATGGATGGATGGATAGGTAGATGGGTAGATGGGTGGGTGGATGGATGGGTGGGTGGGTAGATGGATGAATAGGTGGATGAAACTCTAAGCCTGGATGGATAAATGAATGAATGAATCCTCTAATTTCCTGTGGAATACAGACAAATGTCCTCAACTTTCTTGTCTCAGCCTTTTTATCTCTAAAATGGAAACAAAATATTCCATCTCACAGTTCTGTGATGAAAATGAGGTGGTCATTATGAAGTAAGCTTCATAAGCACATAGTAGGGCTTCAGAGAATGACCCTTTCCCCTCCCTTCTTTTCTTTCCTAGCTCTATTTGTTCACATGAAAACACTTAACAAATATCTATTGTGTCTCACACATGTGTTCCCTATACTCAGAGACTGTAGCCTCCCAAAGAACTGGCTTCCACCCATGCATGAGGGAAGATTCACTGTCATGCTGCAGGATGGGAAACTGTCCTCTCATCCCTGCTGTGTCCTTGCCTCTGTGTGTGTGTTTGGGTGGGGATACTAATGTTCAGTGACAGACTCTGCTTCTAGAGTTCTAACATGACCAGCTGGTGTGGCTTTTTGCCAACCTATGTCCTGTGTCTTTGGAAAAATGTCTGAAGATCTTTAGAATTTCTAGAGTATAACTGTTAGGGAACCTGCCAAGTGCACCTCTGTATTTCTAGCCCTGACCCAGTACTGGCTCACAGTAAGTGCTCAGTAGATGGATGGGTGCATGAGTTCATGACTGTGTGAATGGGTGAGTGAGTGTGTAACTGGATGGGAAGATGGATGGATACAAAAGTGGTGGAATGCATAAATGGGTGGGTAGATGGATGGACAGATTGGGTGGGTAGATGGATGAATGGATGGATGGATGGATGGATGGGTGGATAGACGGAGGAGTGGGTGGATGGTTACATAGACGTATAGATGGATGATGGATGCCTGGATAGACAGATGGCCCATAGGTGGTTGTGTTATAGATGACTCCTTCTTAGCCTGTACTCTCCTGTGACTTACTCATCTCTGGATCAGTAACTCCTGCCAAACAGACAGGATTTTTATCAAGCACACACAGTAGGTTGACAGGGACATGGCCTAGGGAAGGTGGCTTTCAGTACAGTGAGGTGTGCTGCAGTGGTGGCCAGAAATGCTGACAGAGTGGTGACTGGGTGGGTGAGGGTTTCAGGTGTGTTGGCCCGAGAATCAACCCTTGTCCTGTTGTCACCACCTCTGAGCACTGAGGGGAGGAGAGGTGCCTTGAATCCAAGGCAGCCTTGATGCCAGCAGAATTATGGCAACAGCCAGATGAGTGTCCAAGAGGGCAAGAGAAGGTTCCTACTTCTATGTACTCTGAGGAAGGGAGCAGCCTGCGAGAGCATAGGGCACAGTTGGGACACAGGAAGGAAGGGCAGGGGCTGAGACCCTGGAGGGGAGGCTGAGCAGCTGAGACAGTCCTCCCTGTCCCTTGCTGCTTTACTGCGTTATGTTCACGCACCATGCTCTGCACAGCTAGAGAAGCAGCTATGTACTGAAAAGCAGTTGGTCTGGGAAGGGCAGGCCCTGGATTGTAGATCTTTGGCCTATTAGCCCTGTGATCCTGGATAGGTGTTTTCACCTCCCTGAGCCTCAGTTCCCTCATCTGTAAAATGGGCATCAACTAAACTGTCTGTGGTTACTGTGCACTGAGTGACACATTCTAGGTCAACTAGAGACCTAGGATGGTCCTAGAGAACCTGCTGCTGTGTGTAGCTATCACGTGGGTCCAGTGACAGGTCTAGTCCTTGCGTGCCCTTCTCTGTCCCATCTCTCTTTATCTCCATCTCTCTCTTCTCTCTCATTAATGAGAAGTGAGTCTGGGAGGGCGGAATAGGGGGGACCCAGCCTGAGTGTCCTGATCTGGGAGCCCCACTCCATGGTGTCTTATTTATCTCTGTCCCAAGGGCCTGGGCTGGGCCTAGCATGGGCCTGGCACAGCATTATCTCCTAGAAAGGCCTGTGGAACTTCTCAAGGTGGCAAAAGGACCATTCACCCCTTTTTCCATTGCTGTTCTCTAAAACTAGGCCCCCCTGTGTGAGCACAGCCCCAAAGACATGGCTTCTAGATAGTAGCCTAGGACGAGGACTTGGTCGTGAGCAGGGTGGTGTGCAGGGTCTGAGGAGAGCACGAGTTCAGGGTCAGGCAGACCCAGAAAGGAACCTGGGACTGCTCTGGCTAGCACTTTATTGACTGGCCTCTGTGGGCTCACCTGTGAAATGTAAAGGGGGCACCCACCTGGCCATGCAAGGTCCACCAGGGCGTGGGACAGCCTGGTACAAGCTGTGGAGGCAGTGAGGGGGTGTGCTGTCCTCACCATAGCCTCTGCCCCCAGGATTGGAGCACCTGGAGAGCTCCAGGGCAGGGGGAGCTCCTAAGCTGAGAGCAGTCTTCCCAGGACACACAGTGATGGCCCTGTGACCACGGGCAAGTTGCTTTGCTTCTCTGAGTTTTCCTTGTTTGCCACATGGGGTAGCCGTCCCTGCGGGCAGAGGCATGGCCTCCACCTACACCCCAGAGCAGGTGGGTTCTTGCAAAGGCTGTGCCCTCTGGACCACAGAGCACGAATGACCTCAGATGCAGGAAGGCCATGTGGCCATGGGGCACAGGGGACCTGATGTGGGATGGGTTGGTGGCCCCTTTGCTAATGCCAACCTTGGCCCATTCTTTTCCAGGGCTGTGTCCGGGGTGGATGCTGACCCCAACTTGGTCCACATGGAAGCCCAGGACCTCAATGGAGGTAAGCGGGGAGGGGCAAGGTCGCAGGTGTCCCTGAGTGCCCTTGCTCGTGGGTTTGTCCTCGGCAGCTGGCCCTGCATGGCTGACCGGGCTGTGTTATGATGTAGCCTAATTCTGATTGTGCTTGCGTTCCCTCTGGGGATAAATGAGACTCGAGGTGCTCCGCTCCAGCGGAAAGTCTATTAAGAGGGCGATTGGTTCTGGCCCCTGAGCATTGAGTGTTTCCCGCAGCACAGCCCCAACCCAGGTTCGTTGAGTGCTAAGGCGGTGCAGGGCCTCCACAGCCCCCTCTCTGATGGCAGGGGTCTGGCCACCCCAGCCAATGGCTTCATGACATGGGCAGCCCTGGACCTTCCTGCCGTGAGGAAGCCCTCTGTGCTCCTGCTGTGGAACCGTGGCATGTCTAGAACCACGGGGCATTATAGAACCATTGAATGTGTTCTGGAATACCAGAGATGAGGGGACTATAGGTTGTATCTTCATCCAACAAACTCTTGGAGTTCTCTCCAGGACAGACCCAGTGCTGAACTATATGGGGACACAAAAGGAAATGAGAGAACCCTGGCTGTGGTCTGGAGGGAGATAGGGGGCAATGGTAAAGTGGAAGAAGCAGGGATCCCAGTATGGCCTGGTGGGCAAGTGGAGGACCCATACTGCCCGTGCATGCCTGGATGGGACGATCCCAGTGTGGCCTCAGCAGCCATGTGAACCCCACACGCTGAGAGGGTGACCAGTGAGGTCCCTCTGCAGACCGGGCTCTGCGTGGTCCACTGGTGTTGACACAGTGAGTCTGTGAGACCCTGGGCTCTGTCTCCCCACCTGTAAAGTGGGAAGATTAAGAAGAACAAAACAGGTTGGTACCCACATAGTGCTAAGCACGGGTCACTGCCAGGTGTACAGCAGCTGTGGCTAGGTCACAGCCACGGGCCATTTCCAAGTTCTCAGCCATACCATGGGTGGTAGGGCTGCTGTTACCAAGGTTTGCTTTTGATAATCAGGAGGACAGAGCTCAGAGCAGGTCCAGTTTTCCTGGACCATGACACTACAGGAGGGTCCACCCAAGCCCCTGCTTTGCCATCCTCCATGCACACCTTCTGGGGTCTTCACTAAACCCTAAAGAGACCAGGCTTCACACGAGGTGGCAGAGGTGTGACTCCCAGAAGGGCTCTACAAGGCAGCAGGGTAGTGGTAGGTTTTGACACGCCAGCACCCATCAGGAGGAAGGCGAGTCTGGAATCCTGGATCAGGACTGCCAAGACCCTCCACACAGCCGGGGTCCTGGGGAAGTCGAGCCTACATCCAGCAGCAGGTCATGTTCGTGAAGAGCCCCAGGCCTGAGTCCCCCCATGAGTGTCCCTCCCCAGCTCCTGAAGACCACAGGCCACCCCTGTCCAGCATTCACCCTGTCCCACCTGGAGCCCGGTCAGAGCGTGGCTGAGCCTGGTGGCCTGCCACTAGGGATGTAGGGTCCCACCTCCCACCCTGTTGCCCCCTCTGTCATCCTGTCAGCCTGACAGACCAATCTGCACACTCACATGTACCACTTGTCACCTTTGCCGGGCATGCCTGTCCCCATTTCCCCACCACCCCACAGCTGCCTCCTTCCCCATCCTGACAGGCACTCCTCTGAGCTCCTGGTCACCCACGCTCTCTCACACAGCTCTGCACATTCCCCTGGCTCTAGAGTTCCTGGGAGACCATGGGACTGACCGGGTTACTGTGTCCCCAGTAGAACTGCTAGGTGAATAAGATAAGCCCTAGCCAGAGACCAGTCACCCTGAACAGACCTGTGTACGAAGTGTCTAATTTGTCCCCACTCTTCTCCCTTGCTGTTCAGTCACCTCATCCAGGCTGCTTCGTCATGACAGCAAGGAAATCCACAAATTCACACAACTCTCAGCGCCAACGGCGTGACTTGGGCCCACATGGTTGACCCTAGGACTGGGACAGCAGGACCCTGACAATGTGGAGGGATGAGAGGATGAATGATGGATGGATGGTGTGGAAGGAGGAAGTGAGTGGATGAGGGACTGATGTGGAATGAGTGAGTGCGAAAATGAGTGGGTGACTGAATAAAGTGGATTGTCACCTGAGTCTGTCTCTGCATTTGTCCCTACCAGATCTTTGGCCAGGCAAACCTTCAGGAAATTCAGCAACCGCAGGGATGACTGTCACGGCCACCTTAAAGGGAGGGAATGGTGGCTGGGAGGTGGTGGTGATGGCATGGCCTCTGTGGCCTGGTGCCTGCTTTGTGCTGCTGTCTCTGAGTCTTAGTCAGGGTGTAGTGGAGGAACTAGAGGCTGAGGCCCCCATGGTGTGACACAGAGTGTGATTTAGGGCATGGGTCTTCCTGGCCCCAAAACCCAGACCCGATGACGCTCTGTGCTGCTCTGCCCCCAAGACCAGGAGCAGGACATATCCCTGAGGCCCTGTGGTCTCAGCGTGTCCTTCCCAGGGCTACACTTGGTACCTGTGGCCAACTGTGGCCAAGCCCACTTCTGGCTCACAGCTGGAAAAAGGAATTCCTGAGGGTGAAAGCCCAGACCTCCACGTCTATGCAGTGCAGCACCAGTCCTGGAAACCACGCTGCCCCTCAAAGCCGCATTCACTTTGCCCTGTGGAGATATGTGAAGAGAGGGAAGCTTTTGCTCCAAGTTAGGGGGGCGCTTTGGAGTTACCTGTTCCTACCCGTTAGGTGCCAGAGTCTAAGGTAGAGGAGCCTGAGTCCTGGGTGGGACTCAGTAAGGTGCTGACCTCACTTGGCTATCCCTCCCTGTGAGCAGTGGCTCGCCCCCAGCTGCTGCTGCCTCTCCCTGAGAGCTGAAAGGGTTCCTCAAAGGGAGCCTGGCCCTGGGTGGCCCCTTTGACCAGCACAGGTGTCAGGACCAGGAAGGGCACTTTAAAATTGAAACCCACAAACCCCAGGCCATGGTTTTGTAAGACCACCAGAGCCAAGATGGTTCACGGGTCCTCGTGTCTACGTGTCTCTGACGTCTCTTCAACTGTCCGAACGCTGGGCATTTCACTCGCTCGTGGCTGGTTCTTATCTCCTGCAGGCTTTCGCTACATCACCTGCCAGGTCCACAACTGCTCGGATCAGACGCTCACAGCCCCGTTCGCAGGCCCCATTGACCAGGGCTCTCTTACTGTGCAGGACGATTATATCTTCCTTAAGGTGAGAGCTCAGGGGCTTGGTGACGGGGTATGGTCTCTCTGGGGGAAATGAAGCCATCAGAAGAAGCAATAACATGGCTACTTTACATAAGTGCCACTCAGCAGGTCACTGTGTCCTCAGGTCTGTGCTGTGGCTTCTGGCATCATCAGAAGGCTCCAGAACCTTGGTTTGGGCTGTAGGCTTCACCTCCTTTCTGCCCCCCAGAAACCTCCCCAACTGCCCCTGCCCATAAATCCAAGCCTGTTTCTCCCCATTCTGTTCCTTCAGTGCTGTGAAACTGTCCAGGGCTGTTCCTGGTCATTGTCCTTGACTGATGGTCACTGGCTGTCCACACCCCTGCACCTGTGCCCCTAGTGCCCTTGGATTACAAGTGGGACCACCACCATGTGGTTTGGGTCAATTCAGAAATCCTAGTGACAACTGGCTGGATGACTTTTTGTTCATCTGTATGGATGAGTTCAGCCTCTGCCAGAGCTCCTGGCCTGTGCAGGGCTCTACCCATGGCCCTGTGTCCTCTGGTCCCAGCTCTTGGCTCCTTCTTTGTCCTCTAAGTCCCTGTTGGACAAGGTCAGATCCTCCTGCTGAGAAAGACCTAGGGTAGCCCCAGGGTCCTGACCCCAGGGGCCTCCATATTCTCTCCATGCTTCTCCATGCTCTGTCTTGATGGCACCCCACACAGCACATGCCAAAGGCCACTGGGTTGGACAGGGCTATGTAGCCCCATCACAAAGGAGACTCTGGATCCCACGAAGTCCAACTTCCAGCCCTGCCTGTCTGCCTTGCCCTTGGCCAGCGCCCAGCCCAACGCTTGCTTCCTGAGCCTGAAACTCCCATTTCCCTCCTCCATGGGCTAATTCTTGCTCCTCTAACACTCATACTCACACCATCACCTCCAGACAGCCTTCCTGACCTCGGCTGCCCCTCTGGACCCCCAGCCCTGTGCCTTCCTGACGCAGCCAGACCCCACTGTGTCATCCTGCACCAGAATTCACTCCTGTCATTCCTGCACCAGACTCAGGTGTCTCCAGATCTGAGACAGCTTAGTCTCGGCACCTGCCACCCCGTTCCTGCCAGTGCCCACTACGTGCCAGAAGAGAGACCTTGCCAGCTTTCTTGACAACTATGTCCCACATTGGGTGGTTTTAAAGCATCATGACAGTCTGGCCTGTCAATTCCTCCCCAGCCCAGGCCCCAGGAGCACAGCTGGACTGGACAGCGGGGCTGGGAGCCTGGTCCAGGGCATCAGAAGGCTGTTGCAGGCGTAGCTGGGATGGAAGTGATGTGGCTGTGGGCTGGGCTGTCAGAAGGCAGGTCACCCATGATGGGGGATCTCGGACACTCGAACCCAGGAGGAGAGATGATGACAGGATCCTCTTCTTGGTCAGGATGGGGCAGTCAGTGGGGTGTAAACAACGATCCTGTGTGGTCTGTGTTCAGACATGATTGCCGGGGACCCTTTTTTCCATCTTCACTGTCATTCAGATCAGAGTGGCCTTGTGCAATACTGGTTCTGGGGACACTGGGTTGGGCAGGAGAGGCACTGGGACTCCAGAGACACCCAGGTTTCACTGCAGGCTGCAGGGCTCTGCACCTCCAAGCCTCGTTTGCGTGGCTCTCCAGAGCCACCCTGAAAAGCTTCTCTGACCTCACCTTGGCCTCACCACCATCTGTTCTCCCTTCTCTACCCTGGTTCTCAGCGGACTGGCGCCTGAGCCAAGATGGGGAACCTCAGCCCTCCAGCCCCACCTCATACCAGCGAAGGGGGACAATGCGACCTCCTGTGGCAGTGCAGAGGCTCACACACAGTAACTGCCTCTGTTCTTGTCTGGTCTAGGCCTCATGTCTCTAGGGAACTTTCCCCAGATGTAGGAAATCCAGTGCTGAAAAAGCATGGGAAAGAGTCCACTGAAGGGCATGCAGGAAGACTCCCCCAGGAGGGTCTTTGAATGATGACTAGGAGTCTACTTCGGGCAGAGCAGGCATGTGTTAGACTGTTGTCAGTGTGACAGAACAACTGCCAGAAACAACTTGAGGGAGGAAGGATTTTTTTGCTCATGGTTGCAGAGGTGTCAGTTCATGACATCAGGAGGGTATAGTAGAGCAGAGCTGCTCACCTCGTGGTGCCCAGGAAGCAGAGAACCTGCGCTGGCAGCTTCTCCCCCTACTTCCCCTTGAACTCCTCCAGTGCCCCAGCCTGTGGGGTGGTGCCACCCACATGCAGGACACGACTTTTCCTGGACACACTCTGCCCAAAGTGGACTCACCAGAGATGCGCTTTGCTAACTTCCTGGCGCTCTCAGTGCCATCAGGGTGACACGCCACGGGCATGAACTCAGTAGAAGGGTCTTTCACCAGCCAAGAACAACGTGCCGTGTTCATTCTGAGGAAATCCAGTCCCTCAAACCCGTGTTTCTCCTCCCGTTAGGCAACGTCTACAAACCGGACGAAGTACTACGTCTCTTACCGTCGCACTGAGTTCGTGCTGATGAAGCTGCCCAAGTACGCATTGCCAAAGGTAAGGGTGTGCGCGGTCCCCAGCCCGTGGCTGGGACCGCCACCTGCCCTGCCTCTCCAGGAAGCAGTGCCAGGCACACAGTGGGTGCTCAGGCCTGGTGCACAGGTGCTCGGGGCCCAGGTCAGGATGGATGTGAACCAGCATGGCTGTGCCTCCTCGGCCATTTGCCCCCCGCCATCTTCACCTCCACCCTTGGATCCCCCTTCCAGTCCAGCCTGCCTTGGGCCCCTGCCTGGCCTCCCCTCCCCTCCTTTGGCCTATCCCTGACTCTGGCTTATGCGATATCTTAGGAGAAATGTCACTTCCTAGTGACTGTCCAGGCCAGGCTCCGTGCTCTGCCCCCTTCTCCTTCCAGACACCAGGGTTAGGGACCCCCTGAACCCCCCCTCCTGTCTGGCATCACCAGGGAATGGGGACAGTCTCTATTTTAATCAGCTCTGCATACCAGCTGCCTATTGAAATACCAGGCACACAGTGGGTGCTCAATTAGTGCTGCTTCCTTCCTTGTGTCCTATCCCTATGGAGATTTCAGACAGGGAACAGCCAGGGCCAGGTGGACAGAGAGATGTATAAAATAATCTGAGTCTTGATTTGTGCTGTGATGGGGACGAGAGGCAGAGACAGTAACAGAGGGTGTGCCTGTGTGTGTGTATGTGTGTGTGTGAGAGAGAGAGAGAGAGAGAGAGAGAATGTATGAGAGTGTGGTGTGTGCATGTGTGGTTGTGGCTGAGTGAGATCAAGAAGCCATGGAAGGCCCCTCTGGGCACATTTCATTTGAAACTCCAAGGTTATCAATAAAGAAGCTTTGGAAAAGCAAGGGGGATAAAACCTTCAGATGGAGGACAGGGCTTGAGCAAAGGCTCTGGGGCAGAGAGGCTAGTGGAGGGCAGTCAGGTGGACAGAAAAGACAGCTGCTTGGGGGGCCTCCAAGTCGAGGGGCCCCAATCTTAATGTCCTTAGGCTCTTGAGCAGCCAGGCTGTGCGCTACAGAACTCTCCTGATAGCCAAATGGGAAAAGTTCATGAGGCCTTTGTTAAACATCTCTAAAAACAGAAAAGAAAAGAAAATGGAAAGGAGGGAAAAGGAGCAAGCTTAGCAGATTAATTCCAAGCCTGGCTGAATGGGTAAATTAAGAGCTAATGGCTTCACTGCAGGCAAAGGCAGGCACCCTGAGGGTGAGGGGCTTCCCAGCACCTGAGGACTTTCCCTCTGCCAGTGACAGCGACCCTGGGGGCTGGGGCAGCAGAAGCTCCTGAGCCTGTGGTCCTGGAGTAGGGAGGGAGAATAGCAGTGGGGAGCAGCCACTCAGTCCCTTCCTATCCCCTACTGACCCTGGGACTGGACCAGCACCTGGTTGGTTCCCATGAGTGACCTCAATGACCTTGAGCAGGCTGGGGCTTTTGGGACCTCCGCCCAGCTGCTCTTCTTCCTCACCCAGCGCAGCCTCATGAACCAGAGTCCTGTCAACAAGTCACACAACCACAACCGGCTAATTGAATTTCCTAACCAGATTTTGTTGTTTTATGGTGAATTTGTCACTCTTGCCTGTTTCCTCCTTGCAAACCACCCCCATCTTTTTTCTTTTCTTATTTTAAATTGCCTAAGTAACAAGAAAAGTAGTGCCTTTGTAAAAACAAGAGTGTTTGGAGCAGAAGGGCCACCCACACACCTCCCTCCCCATCCCTGGTCCTGGCTCCCCACCGGCCCCATGCCAAAGTGACTTTGATGCAGCTGAATCAGGCAGGAACAAGCACCCAGCAGCCTGCGATCTGTGACATTGTATCAGAACTTCCCTAGGACGATACACAGTGTCCACGTTAAGTGGCCACAGAACTCCCACACAGGAGCCTGGACCCTGGTTCACTCAGCCAGGTTCCTCTAGACATTTGGGTGAGTTCCGGTTTTCATGATGGCAGCAGCTCTGCGCCGTGCGGCATTGCTTTGGAGTTTCCTCAGGACAAAGCACAGGAGGCTTCCTGGTGTAAGAATGCAGGTCATCGCGGTGAGGGCGGACGGTTTCCACACAGCACACAGAGTTCTGTGTTTCTTGGGTTTTTCCTTTCCTCTCCTGTGTTGAAGGCTACAACTGATAGCATTTACCTCCCTGGGAAAGCCAGAAGGAGTGGGAAGCTCTCAATGTGTGTTAGTGTCATTTGTTCAAATTGTAATTGTAATGATTTAAAAAAAAAAATACTGAAATTCCCTAATAGAAGAAAAAAATGTTCAAGGCTATATAAACAAAGAAGGAAAAAAACCCAAATGACTCTGAGTCATATAGAAACTCGTAACAGTAAGACCAACGCAGGTTTACGTGGAAGCATCTGTAATGAACTTATTGAAAGTAAAACAGGAATAGAGGGAGTTCTGTTGGGAATGAGCCCCAGGACCCTGTCCCAACCCTGCGCGGCACCTGCGCTGGCTCAGTGTGGCCCAGGTGACTATTTGGAGCTCCAGACTCTGCTCTGAGACCTGCACTGCCCAGGCAGTGACGGCACAGCAAGGTGAATGTCAGCGGTTTCAGCTTAGTCTGGTGGCGTTACCCACGCCCGCCCTCGCCCACTGCGGGCCAATGGGCCCACGTTCCTGGAACTGCTTGCATAAAGCCTGCATAGCCAGCATGGCGATAGGGACCATGTCCTCCAAACAGTGGGACCTGTGCTCCTGTGCAATGGCTGTCCCCATGAGAAGGTGCGGTCAGTAGTGCAGCCACCACCAGCCAAAGCAGCTCCCAGGGACTTAAAGGGCCAGAGCCCATTCTCGGTCCGTTTTATCCCCCCCTTTCTCCTTTGGGAGCCAGACATTTCAGGACTTGTGCATTCAAAAGTAACCGCATACATGGGGGATTTAGGCAGTGATCATGCCTGCCCAGGCAAAAGAAAGGGTGGGTTCTTGGAAGATTTCAGGTTCCCATGCTAGGCTGAGCCTTAGTGCAGAGGCAGACTGTGACAATCCAAAGTAAAAACAGGGGACTGTGTAATTCCAGAGTTATTATATCATTAGATTCAAACATCTAGTTTCAAACAACGACAACAACAAAATCACAGGGCATTCAGAGAATCAATAAAGTGTGACCTAGTCAAAGAAAAACCAGCTGATCAGGGCTAGACATGGTAGTGCATGCCTATAATCTCAACTACTTGGGAAGTGAAAATTGCGAGGATCATGATTCCAGGGTAGCCCAGGTGAAAACATGGTAAGACCCCATCTCAACCAACAACCTCAGTGTGGTACTATGCATCTGTAATCCAAGCTTTATGGGAGGTGTAAGTAGGAGGATCACAGTCTAGGATGGCCCAAGCAAACAAAACAAAACCCTGAGAACCTATCCAAAAAATAACCAAAGCAAAAAGGGCTGGGGGCATGGTTCAAATAAATGGTAGAGCACCTGCCTAACAAGCATAAGGCCCTAAGTTCAAACCCCAGTACCACCAAAAAAAAAAAAAAATGGAAAGAAGGAAGAAGGGAAGGAAGGAGGGAAGGAAGGAAGGAAGGAACCAGCGGGTAGACCTACTACACAAAGACTTAAATACTTAGAGAACTAAAGAAAGACACAAAGAAAATGAATTATGGACAAAAACAGAAAGCATAAAAAGGAGCAAAAAGAAATTCTGGAGCAATAATTGGATAGAAACAAGAATTAGAGGGAGATGCCACTGGAGGCACCAAGCAGATTTGGGCAGGCAGAAGAAAGAGCCAGAGAACCTGAGGACAGCAGAAATGATGGGACCTGAGAGCAGGGAGGAGGAAGGCTGAGGTCACGGCCATGGAGCTCAACGCAGCGCTCGGAGCCGGAAGGAGCAGAGAGGTTGTCTGCAGAAGCCATGATGGCCCAGAGCTTCCCAAAGCCATAAAACACGCGAATGTAAGGGTCCAAAAGGCTGAGGAGCTGCAGGTGTGAGAAGCACAAAGGCGCACACCCCAGGGTGATGCAGGGATGGAGCTGGGGAAGCAGCAAGAGGGCGACTTGTCACATACTAGGGACCCCCGCCGAGATGACCTGCAGATTCTCCATAAACCTGAGGCCAGGGACAGTGAGCCACTATGGCCAAGGTGTCGGAGGAGCAGGAGGGTGTGGGTTCCATGGACTTGAAATAAAGATCTATGGAGGACCTTCTGCGGCCACGCAAATGCTTCTAGACTTTTCTGTATGTGAAGTCTATGAGTTACACACATGACTGCTGCCTGCTCGCCTCTTTCCTCTTTCCCTCTGACAGCCTCATTTCTTCCCTCTTGAGTTAGCGGTCGACACTCCTGGAGGCTTCTCGGTAGCCATTCTGCTCTTCCTCGTAGCATAGCAAACCCACCTTTGAGCTGGTGCCTGGCTTCCCTGCAAACAGGCTGCATTTCTAGCTTCCTGGGCAGCAGCACACCGTCACGGTCCTGAAAATCTGCAGGTGAGATTTGAGGGAGTGGTCACAGGAGACTTCTGAGAACGCGCCACTCCACCGAAGGCCAGCCTTTCTCTTCCTCTTGCTTCCTCCTTCTTGTTGCCTTGCCTGTCAGTGTGATGGCTGGAGCTCTGGCATTCATATTGGGCCATAAGGACAAGGGACATGCAGTGGTGACTTTGTAGGAAGGAGCCGCTGTCCCTGGTGACTTCACAGTGCTTCCACACTGGACATCCAGACTTCTCCCACACACAGGATAAATAGCACCTACCTTCTTTAAGTCACCTTTTCCTCCCTAGTTTTTATTACTGTCAAGCAAACCTGATTCTAACTGATAGCAAATGTTGACACTGTGTTGACATCCTGTAGGTCACACGTATGCGAACATGACACAGATGGTGTAAACATTGTTCCTTGTTTAACAATGGAGTCAAGAACTGTTCCACTTCCTTTCTTAAAAGTGAAAGGAGGAGCAAGAAGAAAGAAAAGGCAGCTTTGTGCCTTTTCTTGTGCATACCGTTTATCGCTCTGATAGGCGAGGATTTTAAACCCACAGCTGTCATGTCAGCATGCGTGACGGGGACGAGCAGCCTCCTCTTGCTGGTGGGAAGGAGTGAACAGAGCCTCTCAGGACAGGAACTTAACGACCTTCAACAAGCACTCTACAAAGTTCCCAGTCTCCCAAAGCAGCAATTTCCCTCTTAGAATTTGTGTTCAGGTTCCAGCAGAGAGGCAGGGACGGTGTCTGGGAACGTTCACGACTACCCTGCAGTAATGTTGGAAGTGCTGAAGTTCCACTCACAGGATGAAAAACGGCACATCCACAAATGGCACATTACGCAGTCATTAAAAAGTGGTGTTTATAAATGACGCTGGGGGCAGAGGAGAATGCTCCGTGTCACGTGGATGGGCAAGCTATAAGCCGCAGAGCATATGAGTCACACTTAGGAAAAATCCCAAACATCCACAACTTAAAATGTTGATACCAGGTCTCTCTGGAGGGCACTGCACACAGCTCCGAGCCACTTTGTACATTCCTGATTCCTGGATTGGAGAAAGCACTTACCAGACTCAGGGCAGCAACATCTGTGTTATTGAGGTCACTGCCACAAATACTGAATCCTGCCTGTGCTGCATCCCGGCTGCCTTCTCAGTATGACAAAAAGGAGCCTCATTTCCCACGCCAACCTGACTGTAGTCTGCACAGTCTGCGCTCTGCCACAGCACGGGCTGGTGGGGCTGGAGAGTGACCGATTCCCTGGTGACAGTGCATCCTGGCCTGTGGCTCTAAGGAGGCAGAATGGCGGAGGGAAGGTGGACAGACAAGAGTGGTGACCAGCCTGCCCCCAACCCCAGGCACTTCCTGTGCATCACCTGGACCCCCACCACCCCTTGTCCCATTTCACAGATGGGATTCGCCAGGCCCTGAGGCTCTGCCATCCTTCCCAATTACAGTCTTCTCATTACCGTCATTTCTGCGGGTCGGATCCATGTCTGTAGACTTAGGGCTCCAGCTTGTGTGGCCGCAGGGCCCCTTGTGTCTGTGGGGTGTGTAATTTGTGCTTCACAATCACACTTCACCTTTCCACAAAGCCGTCTGGACACTCAGCCCAGAGGCCAGGCTGGGCAGGGAGAAGAAGGTCCAGGTGTGAGGCTCAGGAGCCCAGGTCACCCCAAGCGGCCAGCCAGGCAGCTGCTTCTTCACCCTCAGCCGAAGGCTCTGCTGGAGCAGACAGCACAGGGACTCTACCTGCTTCACATAGGAAAACGCTGCCCCCATAAAGTGAGCGCATCCCAAAGGGCAGCAGGTCTGCCTGAAGTGGGGACGGGCCGGATCTGTGGGTGAGGACCAGTGTTCTGATCCGCATCCGTGTCGGCTCCTCCATCCCAGTTCTGTTATCAGAAGGGCTGTATAAGTTTCCAAGTGATCAAAGGCAAAGTCATAGCAGTGGGGAATAAACCAGTTAGGGCTGTGCAGTGGGCTGATCAACACCAGTTCACAGGGCTCACCAGGCTCTCAGCTCCTGCTGAGCGAGAAAGAAAAACAAGAGGCCAAGGTCAAGGTTGGCCAAGGTTTCCTTTTCATTTGATTGGGTTTTTTTTCCTGATTTATAAAGTCTGTAACTGATCCCAGAGACCACTTGCTGAGCCAACACAGAGCTGCCTGATCTACTTGCTCCCAGAAAGGGAAACTGAGGCTCGTTGCCTCAGCTGTTCCTCTTGACACTTTCTGATCACTCATGGGGCTGAGGGCTGGTGTGGGGCTGGCATGAAGGAAGCACAAATGACAGTTCATCTGTCAGGGTGGTGGTGATATCCAGGACAGGGAGCTCTTGCAGATTAATGCAGGAAAACCTCTGCTGAGGTGCATGCAAGGGAGAGTTGATGTCCATGAGGGAGGGCTCACGTCCCCAGGGTTCTGCATCCAGTGCCAGCACACAGCCTGGCACATGGCAGCTGTTTATAAACAGGTGCTGACTTATGCACAGCGACTCTCCTGCCCCTTAGGATGGGAGGGGACCCCAGAGTCACTGTGTGGCAGCTGGACAGATGGACAGGTGGCCTGATGGGCAGTAGGGAGGAGGAAGCAACCCAGGGTTACCTATGGTATGGAGATTTCAGATATTACCCCATTTTCAAGATGTAAAAATGGAGGCCCAGGGAGGTTAAGTGACTTGTCCAAGGCTACAGAGTCCAGTGTGGCAAGGTAGGATACAAATCTAGACCAGCCTGACTCCAAGAGCACAGGCAAGCCACTTCAGCTCACTCAGGCCACCACCTAGCCACCTCTGACACTACTCTTCTCTCTCTAGGACCTACAGATCGTCAGCACAGACGAGAACCAGGTGTTCGTGGCCGTGCAGGAATGGAACCAGGTGGACACCTATAACCTGTACCAGTCAGACCCACGGGGAGTGCACTACTCACTGGTGCTGGAGGACGTGCGTAGCTCACGGCAGGCAGAGGAGAGCGTGGTCATCGACATCCTGGAGGTGGGCCAGGAGACTTCAGGCAGCACGCATGGGGGCGGGGACTACCCTGTGCCCTCTCCCTCCTCTTTCCTATCCCTGCCCCCATGCCCAAGCTCAGGGGTCACAAACATTTTCTGAAGGATGACAATCATTTTAGGTTTTGTGGGCCAAGAGGACATTTGTAGATATTTTTAGAGTGAGAGAGAAAAGGGGCTCTTTTTAATGAAATTCAAAATGTAGCCATCATCTAGTTCAAGTTTGTGTAACGACAAGAGGGAATTCTGGGGGAAACACTTTGTAGAATTGGGCTCAACCTTAGCCATCTTCTGTAAAGCCATTCCTAGCCCCAAAGCAGGCCCTGTCCAGGACTCTGCTGAAGACCACTGTGTCCCAGGGTGGGGGGGCATCTCTCCAGCATCTGTCTTTCGCCTCATTCCTCTTCTATGTCTGTCTGTCTCCTCCATGCTCTGTCTTTCTCCTCTCAGCCCCTCACCATCATCTGTCCTGACTTCCTCCCCAAATTCAGTGCCTAGAGCCTCTGAACCAGGTTGTCTTTACCAATTTGGAGCAGCAGAGTCTCTGCTCCCTCCCTGGAGTCCTGACCTTGCCTGTCTCCCTTGCAAGGCTCTTCCCCAGGCTCCCGGCACCCATGTGGGGACTCTCCATCAGGCAAGAGTGCCCAGGCCCCGTGCCCTGACCCACTGTGTGGACTCCACACACGTCTATCAGACATGCCTACACAGGCCATTACAGGCCCCCTCTGCTCTTGTCAACTCTATAGCCCAGGGGATGGGGGGAGGAGTGTGGGGAAACTGAAGCTCAGAAAAGCAAATGAACCATTCAAACAGTCCCAGGCTGAGCAGGAAAACCAGAGCAAGCCTAATGTTTCTGATCCCAGTTTGGTGGCATCCCCTGAGGATCCTCTTGGTCAGTCAGTGCCCCCAGTCCCTCCCTCATGCCCCACCCTTAGGAAGCCCTAGCCAGTGGTGATGTCCACATTGGCCAAATGGTGCAGGTAGTTGGGTAAGAAAGGCTGGATGGTGGGCATGGCACTCAGGGTCTCTCATCCCTGCCGGAGCTGAGACAGGCACCTGTGGTGGCCCTTGGGAGGACAGTTGAGTTTATCCCTTGTGAGTTGGTGGTGACCTCACAGATATAGGGAGCCTTAAGTGTATCCCTAGCTATCAGCAGCATCAGAAACCATTGTCCCTGGGAAAATGATGGATGTGGTGGCTTATTTATAAAGAGAACTATTTGTCAGGTCTACCTCCCAAGCAGGGTGGTGCAGATGGACCTCCCTGGCCTCACTGCCCTCTGCTGGAATCTGCCCTGAGCTCCCCAGCCCCCCACAAAGCCCATGACTTCAGAATGCCCCCACAGGTGACCAGACGTTGGCACCTCACAGCTGCAGCTTCTGCACCAGGCCAAGGGTAAAGGGTAATGGCGTGGAGGATACCAAGTCTGGGTCTCAGACATGGGAGATGCCCATCTGCTCTGTCCACGGATGTCTGACACACATGGGGTCACAGGCTGGGACCCAACACATACTACCTGCCTTACCTCCGATGAAGCAGTGGCTCTAACCCAGTGTGCCACTGCCTGGGGACACAGTGCAGGGCTGGTGGCCAGCCTGAGGGTAAAGGGGACAGGCAGGGCTTCCTGGAGGAAGGGTGCCGAATGGAGCTGAGGCAGAGCAGAGGCGAGCCAGGGGAGGAGCCAGGATTCCGTAGAGAGGACAGATGGCTCAGATCCAGTCATGAAGACCAGTAGGACAGCAGCAAGGAAGCTCAGGAAGGTCTCGGAAGCCAGGTGCAAGGTAACATCTGCTGCCTGGCTGGCTGCCTCTCCAGTGATATCACCTCTCTGACCCTCCACCCATCAGATGGGGATCACAGGGGGTGAAGACAGTCATAGTTCTGGGTCTCAGCTGCTCGAGTTCCTAGCCAGGTTCTGGTTTGCCTTGCTGAGTGGTCTTAGGCAAGTTACTTACCCTCTCTGTGCTTGGTTCCTCATTGTGAAACTGGATGACAGCGGTTCCTTGTGTTAGGTCTGCTTTGAGAATTCCAGGGCATCCTTCGTACCACACACACAGACCAGCTCTCAGCACCAAGCGAGTGCTTCATGGTTTCTTCACAGGCTCGCCTTTTCTGGGACTAGGGCTAATGCACCAGAAGGTTCTGACACGGCCAGCCCACGAGGGCCAAAATACGTGACTAGCACCATCACTGTCATGGAGATGCTTTGCTCTGAGTCACCGGCCCACCCAGACTCAGGGAAAGAGCACATCTTTGCCAGGCTGCCTGGAGAGGCCAGGACCCTTCCTGGAGCCTCTAAGGGGCCACCCATGCTTTGTCTTTGGACCCTGACCTCCAAGAGAACAAATGCATGTTCCTTCAAGACTCCCAGTTGCCGTCATTTCCAGCAGCCGTGGCCCGTGAGTAAGGCCACGAAGCAGACAGTTAGATGAAGCCATGTGGGTATTTGGAACTGATGCTCAGCCAACGGAAATCCCCACCTCTCTGCCAGGGGAGACTCAGCCAGCAGCTGCTGGTCTCCCTGGGGTGTGAGGGGTCACTCATGGACAAGTGTTTCCACAGACACCTATCCAGATATAAAGCAGCCTTTAAGGGACTAGCGTGAGCACATGCCATGTCCTGCCTGCCTCTGACCGTGGGACAGCATCTCCACCAAGCACGGGTGGACCCCAACCTTCCCAGAGATGTCGGTTCCCCTTTACTCCTGCCTTGGGGCCGCGGAGCCTCTCAGTGCTGCTCTGCCTGGATGGGTTTCATTTACCTCCTTCACTTATTTATTTATTTTTGTTACATGGCTTGTAGAGGCTGAGACTGACCTCCACAGCAAGGCAGAGATGGGTAGAAGAGCCTGGGCACTGAATTCCACCTGGGCCCTTGCAGGCCTTTGGCAGGTGGCTTTGTCCCCTGAGTCTTGGTTGTGTCAACTATAGTGTGCTGAGATCTACCCATGATGAAAGTGGACTGGGGGCCAGTGTTGTCTGCAACTGGCTCCGCAGAAGCTGAACACGCAGAGCTGAGTATCTGGATAGCAGACCCAGGACTCCACAGTGCACAGCTCACCATGGTCCTGTCCCCTGGTCCTCAAGTCAGGTCGGTGCTGCAGAGGCCAAAGCTGTGGACACCACCTCAGTACCTTCTCCGCTACTGGGTATAGCCCCAGAGTGTCCCTAGCCCCCAGAGGCCTAAGGCCTAGAACTGGACACAGAGTCCAGCGTAGCCTTTGTGTCCTAAGAGGGGGCATTAACCCTTCCTCTGCTGGACCTGTGCCTCCCACTGATGCTGCCCAGGCCGAGTTCCCCACCTCTGCCTGGACCACTGGACCATAGGACCGTTCTGCCAGGAGAGACCTCAAAGCTGTCACAAAGAGTCCTTTTCATACTATATGTGAGTTTTGTCCATCACAGGCTGAGCCTAGTGGCAGGCTCGATGCCGTGACTCATCCTCTGGTCACAGGGTTTGTGACTGGTCCACTCACCAGAGCAGAGGGGCCCATCAAAGTCTGCAGACAGCACACACTCCATGCCCCTCTCTGCCTTCCCAGCCTTAAGCAGCCCCTAGCCCTACAGTCTCTGCAGAGGTCTGGGGAGCTCAGGTCATGGAGCCCCAGGGCCCTGCTGGGCCTGGACTTGGTGCCATTTCTCACTATGAAGCTGGATCTGGCTGAAGGAGCCCATTCTTGTCTTGGAGGCTGGAAGGCACAATTCCAGACAGCCTAGGGCCCAGTGGCAGGAAGCAGTGTTCTCAGCAGGGCAGCAGAAGTAGCTGTGATCCTGCAGGCCCTGAGTGACCCCTATCACTCCTGCAGGACCATCCCTGAAGCCTTGTTTGTGCAGACCTGGCAGCTGCCCCCACAGTAGCATCCCACACAGAGGACACAGAAGACACAGGCCACGACGCACAGTTCTGGTTTGCCACATGCGAGGAGCTCCTTTGAAAGCTGGGAGGAAGTTTACAGGGTGATCTGCTTCACTTCTAGTTCCACCTGCCTATGTCCACCAAGCCTGGTAATCCCAAGGAAAATAACGGAGCTCCTGTCCCCTACACCCACCCTCTGACGTCAGCCCCCAAGTCTCTTGAGGTCCAGCTCCAAAGTGTAACTTCAACACCTGACATCTGCAGGAAGCAGAATGATGCCCCGGCAAAGATGTCCATGTTCCCAAGAACCCATGATTATGTCACCTTACGTGGCAAAGGGGTCTCTCCCGGTAGGATTAAAAGCCTTAGCTGAGTGGACCCAACGTGCTCACCAAGGTTTCTAAGTGAAAGAAGGAGGCAGAAGAGGAGGATTGGGGAGATGGAGATGAGGAAGGGGACACGTGTCAAGGAACACAGGTGCCTCTAGAGGAAAAAGGTGAGGAATGGATCCCCCACTGTGGCCTCCAGAAGGACCCAGCCCTGTGGACACCTTGATTTTTAGCCAGTGGGCATGCGTTGGACCCTACAAAGCAAGAGAATAAGTGTGTGTTGTTTTAAGCCACTGGGCCTGTGGCATGGAGCACAGCAGAAGTGGAGCACAAACAGATGCTGACACTTGGAAGTGAGCCGCTGCTGTGTCCTATCTGTAACTGTGGAATTGACCTAGAACTTGGCAGAAGCTAGAAGAATTTCGAGAAGCATGACAGAAAGGTCCTCGATTGCTGAGGACAGTTTGTTAGCAGGAAATGGTCACTAAGGGCTCTGCTGGTGAGGCTCACAAGGAGGCACTGGGCAGCAGAGGGGCTATCCTAGTTACAGAGTGGCAGGGAGCTTGGCCGGAAGCTTTCCAAGAGAACTTGTACATCATGAACTTGGATATTTATCTCAGGAGATTTATGAACAAAGTGTTGACCGTGTGACCCGGTCTCTGCTTTCTGCTCAGAGTACAGTGGGAGAATTGTTAAACAGGAAGGAACCAGGCCTCTTGTCCTGAAACCCCTGCCTATCCAGATCACAAAGGATGCTAAAATTAGGAAAGCAGGTGCTAAAGAAAATGTACCAGGTGTGACCAACTCGCCTTTGATTAAACCTCAGAGAGGTTCAGCAGTTAGAATATTCGCTCAACGTGTCTTTGAAACCATCAGGTATGTGAGTCCCCCCTTCACCATCTCAGCAGAAGCCACAACATAGAGACGGGGTCTCCCAGGAAAGATCTGTGAGGGAGCCTCTTCGGCAGTGGAGCAAATCCCGGTGATATCAGCGGGAGGCCCACTGAGATTCTGAGGCTGTCACACCAGCAGAACACTGCCCTGTGGCCTGCAAGAGACAGAAAGGATGACACACACACACACATACACACACACACACACACACACACACATACCAAAAAAAAAAAAAAAAAACAAACCACGCATCTGGATCCCCAAATTCTACGGGCAGAAAATACTCTGATAGAACTGCTGTGCTGCCCTGCATGGAAAAGCAAGGATGGCCCAGGGGTCGGAGCCAGGGACCACAAACAACTGCTCCCAAACCGAGAGGCCTGGTGGAATTTTCCTGCTGCAGTGCAGAATGACTTGAGAGCAGGTCTCTTTTTGTCTTCCCAACTGTCTCCATTCTGGGGCTGCGGTGTCTGCAACAATTATCCTGTGCCTGCCCCGCATTGTTTTGGAAGCAGATAACTTGTTTCCTCAAGGATCCTCAAGGATCCAAATTGGATTATACCTAGCGCTCACCCATTTGGATGGTTTTATTTGTTGATTGCGGATGGATTGCTTGATTTTGGGGGTACTGCAGAGTTGAACACAGGGCCTTGCACTTGCTAGGCAGGTGCTCTACCACTTGAACCACACTGCCAGGCCTTTTTGCACTGGTCATTTTTGAGATAGGGTCTTGCTTTATTCCTGGGCTGGCCTGGACCACAGTTTTCCTATTTGTGCCTCCCTGTGTTGGTGGGATGACAGGCGTGTGCCACCATGGCCAGCCATTGGTTGAGGTAGGGGTCTTACAAACTTTTTGCCCAGACTATCCTTGAATCACATCCTCCTGATCTCAGCCTCACAAGTAGCTGGGATTACAGGCATGAGCCACTACACCCAGCATTTGGATGGTTCAGATTATGAGGTGATGAAAGTTAGTGGAGATATTTTTTGTCTTTGAATTAATGCTGTAAGTAATGACCACCCAAGACGGGGTGAATGTATTTCAGATGAAGGACTCATCTTTGGGGGTCAGAGGGTGGACTTTGCTAGGTAGAATGATGTCCCCCTCAAAAATATCTACTTCCTAATTCCCAGAACCAGGATTATGTTGCATATCATCATGAAGGGGAAATAAGAGGAGGACGGCAGATAGGGAGACTACTGTGGGTCACCTGAATGGACCCCATGTAACCCTGAGAGTCCTGAGGAGGGAGGCAGAAGATGGTTAGAGAGAGAAAGATGATGGTCAGAGAGGTACAATACTACTGACTTTGAAGATGATGAAAGGATCCAGAAGACAAAGAATGTAGGAGACTTCTAGAGGCTGGAATAAGTGAGGAATGGGATTCTCTCTGCAGCCTCCAGAGATGAATGCAATTCTACTGACCCTTGATTAGATCAGGCACCTGTGTGAGAGTACTGACCTCTGGAACTCTAAGATAATAACTGTGATATTTTGACAGTGATAGGAAAACAATATGCCATCCCTCCATTTGTCTACCCATCCATCCATCCATCCATCCATGCATCCCTCCATGCATCCACCCATCCATCTATCCATTCCTCCATTCATCCAGCCACCCATCCACCCACACATCCATGCACTCACCCATCCATCCATGTGACCTTCCATCCACCCTTCCATCCACCTATCTACCCATCTGTCCATCATCCATCCTTTCACCCATTCATCAGTACATCCCTCCATGCATCTACCCATCCATCTATCCATTGCTCCATCCATCCATCCATCCACCCACCCCTCTATCCATCCTCCCATCCATCCACCCATCCACCACCTATCCACTCATCCATCCATCTACCCACCCACCCACCCATCCATCCACTCACCCACCCATCCATCCACTCCCCCACCCACCCACCCATGTATCCATCCTTCTATCCACCCATCCATCCATCCATCCATCCACCCCCCTGTCTACCCCCCATCTTTCCATCCACACATCTCTCTATGCACTGGACCATCCGCCCATCAAACCATCCATCCACCCCTGTCCTCCGTGCCAGCACACTCGAGGGGAGTAACGGCACTGACAAATGCCGCCATGGTGTATACAGAGGAGCAGAGGCAGCCTCTGCCTGTGGGGGCTTAGATGAAAGGGGTCTTCCTGTGCCTGTCACACCACACTAGCAGCTTCCAATAGATGTAGGTCTGAGTCATGCGATGCAATAAGGAACTTGTAGAACAGGGCATCTCTGTGACAGAGCCATTCGGTTGTCCTCGGTGTCATTGCTAGCACCTGTACATTTCTTGTGGCCAGCACGCCCTGGGCCTCGTAGGGCCCTTGAGAAAAGAAGCAAGGAAGTTAGAATGGAGTCCCACCCAGAGCATGCAGGCATGAACTCCCCACCCAGTCATTTTCCCAGCAGGGGGTGGGGTGGGGGGCGTTGAGCTAAGGGGTCCCTAGAGAAAAGCCCAGAAGCAATTCCATTGGCACAGGACCCAGGGGTCTGACAGAAACAGGAAGTAAGGGGATATCAAGTTCTGGGAAAGGACGTGAGGACTTAGCTGCATGGGCAGGTCAGGGGAACCTGGTGGTCAGAGGTCCTGGAAGGGGAGTTCATCATCACACAGGTCACTCAGGCCTCAGAGCAGAGAGAGCCAGCTTCCTTCAAATTCTGGCCTCCAACCATTGTCCCCAGGCCCCATTTGCCTCTGGCATGTCCCTGTCTGCAGGGCTGCAGGGCTGCAGTGAGGGTGAGGCTGTGCGCAGAGTGCTCAACACAGGACTGGCGTGGGGAGGAAGGACACAGTCCTCAGAGAGCTCAGGTGGGCTTCACTGTCCTTCTTGTGTTGTCCCAGGTCCGAGGAGTGAAAGGCGTCTTCCTGGCAAACCAAAAGGTTGATGGAAAGGTGACAACACTCATCACTTACAACAAGGGCCGTGACTGGGATTACCTGAGGCCACCCAGCACCGACATGAATGGGAAACCCACCAACTGCCAGCCGGTAGGTGCCCTGCCCACGTCGTTTGTCACTCAGGTGATGCAGACATCACTGCTGGGCTCCATATGAGACATGGAGCCACCTATTTCTGCTGGGCACGCAGGAGGGGCACAGAGAGGGAGGCATGTCCACTGGTTTTTGCCATGGGGCTGCTATGTGAACCACCCGACACAGCAGCCACTTATTCTCACTGGGGCAGCTTGGCAGGCAGCTCACTGGCCTTGGCTGGGCTCCATGTCTGGGAGTCACTGACTTGGGCTGGCGTTGGATTTCTTAGTCTTGCTTCTTGCTCCAGGGCCCAGCACAGGCATGGTCCCGTGGTGCTAGCAGACATTCAAGGGGGTGTAGGAACAAGCAAAGGCCTGCCAAGCCTGCTTCTGTTGCATCAGCTAGAACTTACTGGGCAATGTTGAGGACCAGAGAAGGATACTCTGCCTTTGGACGTAAGGGGCAGAGAACGATGTTTGCCATCAAAGGCAGTGTTTGTTCCCACAACAGCAGGCAGCCAAGTGTCCTGAGCTCTAAGGCTGCCCCATTGTCCCAGAGCTGCCCTGTGCACGAACACAGCCCAGGCTGCCCTAGGTCCTTGGTTGCCTAAAGCAGGAAGGTCCCAAACAGGCTGGGACTCCTGGAGCCCTTGTGGCCGCCTGGGAGCTCAGGTGGGGTGTAGCTGTGCTGATGAGGGTGGGAAGACAGCTCAAGGGCTCCCGTGAGCCCTTGCACTCAGTGCAAGGGAGGAAGAGGTCGAACAGGCCATGACAGTGTGGCCCGGCTTCATCCTGCCCCCTCCCCTGTGGGACCTTGCCTGCCATGGGCAAGTCACCAGCAACAGCATCCCTGGCCCTTGCCCAGCACTGGGCACTTGATGGGACCCACGGAGAATGGCAGTCTCATTTACCCTACTGACTGTCATCGTGATAATGATGCAGGAAGCGAGGAGGAGTCCTGGCCCAGCGCAGGCAGAAAAGGAAAAGCACTTCCCTTCCTTTGCGGACTGGGCCTCCTTCCCACATTATCCCTAAAGCCTAAATTACCCCTTCCCTCTTTCTCATCCAGCAAACTCCTACTGACACCTGAAAACCCTACTCATATCCACTCCACTTCACTGAGAAGCATACTGGCTTCTCTGTTTCTCTCTGTCAACTGTAAGCGCCTCGAGGCATGGACCACACACTGGGAACACCTGGACCCATCCGTCACTCTGCCTCAGTTTCCTCATGTGTAAAACTGAAAGAACAACTGTACCTATTTTATGGGGTTTTGTCCAACAAATCTGCATGAGCACCTCTGTGTGCCTGGTCTGGGTGTTCAGATACATAAATAAGACCAAATGATCCCGCTGTGGCTGGACTCGCCTGACACTCAGCAGTACTCGGGAAGTGATAGGCCCCTGTCTCCACCAGCCACAGCCTGGGCTGACAAGGGCTAGCATATTGAAACTATTGTGGCAAATCAGCTCCTCTTTCATCCAAACCCACGACCTTGACCTTAAGTGCCAGGGTGAGGCTCTGGCCTCCAGGGTAGCAGCCTCACCTGGAAAGGGATGGGCATGCTCTCCGAGCCCAGACTGAGCCCTGACTGCACCTCACCCTGGGCCGTGCCCCTCCCATAGAGAATGGAGGGTCCTAACACCTGTCCACCTGTGTGGGGAATTCACCACCTGCTGTTGGTCAAAACCCTGCCGAGACCAGAATTGCTGCGAAAGGGCTAATTTTTGTATCACCATCTGGAAAGTTAAGCCACATTAATCTGTCAAAGCAAGTTTTTGCTAAGAATACATTCTTGTCTGCAATTACGCAGCTCAGTGAGGAGATAACTTTTGTGAGACTTATGTTCTGGCCTTAAAGAAATAAGAAGAGGAGTGAACTGGCAAGTGTGTGGCTCCAGGCAGGCTTTCAGGGTGTCAGCACAAAGCAAATGGAGAACAGGGTACCTTGGGAGCCAGTGGGCCACCAAAGATGCCAAATGAGGGTTTCCTACCTGTGTGGAGGTGGCATCCATCCAGAAGGGGAAAATGCAGGGACTGGACAGGAACTCACTCCCAGGACCCACCTTCCTGTTGGTGTAGGTCACTTGGTCACACAGCTGCTCAGCACATGGGCAAACTGTGTGTGAGGGCTTGTTTCTCACCGTGAGATAGTTCTGCTTATGGCAGAAATGTATGAAGACAGATGAGTTCTGACTGTCCCACCACTAAGAAATGACAATAATTGGTGCCTTTCCTGACCATCTCACACTCTGAAGTCATCATGGGGCCCTGAGGCTGGCTGGATTTTCAGCTCCATTTTTATCTTCCTCTTGGGTCACAAATCTTTCCCCAGGCCCTCTGGCTGGCTTGAGTGGGGACGTCTCCTTCCAGCAATGGGGAATTGAGGGATGGTCCCACAGTTGAGTGGTTAGGGACATCTGTTCTACCATGGTAAATCTTCCCTGGAAAGTGGTTTTGAACCTGTTGGTATCTGGGATTCAGTAGAAACCCATGCACTTGGTCATCTTAATGATGAACTGGTGATCCACATGGGTAAGGTATGGCCCCTTGCCTTCCATCCATCTCCAACAATTTGCTGGACACTTCTGTAGTGTGCCCACCAATTCCTGCATGCAGAAGGGGACAAGAAGGGGAACTCTGGGGATAGTGAGGGCCTCCTCCACCTCACAGCCTGCCATGCCTGCAGGTACCTGGGTTCACCTGGGTCAGGACCACTCAGCACTGACTCCTGGCTCCAGCCTGCCCTTGGGTCTCCAGCCCTCACCCTGGGCGGCCTCAGAGGACCCCTCCATTTCCACGCATACACCCTAAGGGGAGCCTGGCATGGCACAATGGGACCATAGAAAGGGCTGATGTCAGCCAGGAGACCAGCTGTGGGCTTAGACACTGCTGGCCCCACTGGCCCCCCAGTAGCCTGAGGGCACCAAGCAGGGCTGTGTCTTAGTGACATATGGTGACACACTGCTCTGGAATCTGTGATGTCCCCACCAAGGCTCCTTCTGGTCAGAACTTCCTTTTGAGCAGGGAAGGCCAGGCCTGCCATAGGTCACAGGGCTCCTGCCATTGCACCCCTCCTCTCTGTTTGGCCTGTGGGGTGGGTGGAAGCAGATGGCCATGTCTACCCTCAGGCCATGACTCCAGCTGCTAAGAAGTCAGGTATGACCCACATCTCTGGGTTTAAGTGGAGCCCCTGCATGGGGCTTCTCCTCCAGAGGACACAGGGACTGTGAGGCCCTGCATGGAGCTGGCCAAGTCCGGGATGCCTCGTGGTCCCCACGCCACTTGCACCACCCCAAGCTACCAGGCAGCAACTATTGGAGCTGTCCTTGTCCTTTCTGCCCTTTGCCCAAGAGTCAGCCTCAGCGCCTGCTTCTCACCCTCCATCCACTCCTCGAAGACACCTTTGGCCCTGCCTTCTCCCCACAAAGCCACAGGGTTGGCTCTGACTTTTGTAGGGTGCTTCTGGCCCATGCTGATCATGCTTTCCTCTCTCCTCCCCACAGCCGGACTGCCGCCTGCACCTGCACCTGCGCTGGGCAGACAACCCCTACGTGTCGGGCACCGTGCACACTAAGGACACTGCTCCTGGCCTCATCATGGGTGCAGGTGGGTGCCTTACAGCCTGCAGGAAGCTCCCTTTCCATGGCCGAAGATCGGTAGCCATGGATCGGATCATGGTGTGTCCAGTAGGGGAGTGCTACAGCCCCTTCATGTGACTCAGTTCCCCTGGAAAACTCTGAGGGTGAAGGTGCGATGAATATATGATCAATGTGTTGGTTGAGTGGATGGGTGGATGGATGGATGGGTGGATGGATGGATGGGTGGATGGGTGGGTGGGTGGATGGATGGGTGGGTGGATGGATGGTTGGGTGGATGGGTGGATGGGTGGATGGATGGATGGGTGGGTGGATGGATGGGTGGATGGATGGGTGGGTGGATGGATGGGTGGGTGGATGGATGGGTGGGTGGATGGATGGATGGGTGGATGGGTGGATGGGTGGATGGGTGGATGGGTGGATGGATGGATGGATGGGTGGGTGGATGGATGGATGGATGGATGGGTGGATGGATGGATGGGTGGATGGGTGGATGGATGGATGGGTGGATGGGTGGGTGGATGGATGGGTGGATGGATGGGTGGGTGGATGGATGGGTGGGTGGATGGATGGATGGGTGGATGGGTGGATGGATGGATGGGTGGATGGGTGGATGGATGGATGGATGGGTGGGTGGATGGATGGATGGATGGATGGATGGGTGGATGGATGGATGGGTGGATGGGTGGATGGATGGATGGATGGATGGGTGGATGGATGGATGGATGGATGGATGAGTGGATAGATGAATAGGTAGATGGAAGGGTGAATGCTTATATATAGATGGATGGGTAAATGTATAAATACAAGTAAATGGAGGGATAAGTGGATGGATGATGGGTGCTTGGATAGGTGGATGCACAGATGTACGTATGGACAGATGGATATATGGATGCATGGATGGATGGATATATGGATGGAAGAGTGGGTGGATGTGTGGCTGGGTAGATGCATGGATGGATGAGTAGATGATAAATCAAACACTCTGTGTCTGCTTAGAACTTACCTAAATCATGTATTTGAGGGCAATACATCCTCTGGAAGTTTCCAATGACATCTAGATTTGACTCTGAAAACAATATTTCTGTGAAGGTTGCATGAATAAGGCTTCACATAACAAGTTATGGTCCCCAGCACTGCAAAAACAGCAAACAAAAAACAAAAAACAGTGATAAGCAGTACACTCCCCTGACCTCTGGCACTCCATAAAAGTCCAGGGTGGCTTAAATATCATTGTTACATCACTGAGGAGGTGGACCCCTGGTCTCTGCCATGACCAGAGGGTGCAGTGGAGGCCAAGTTGAGTTCTTCAGAAAATCCCTTAGTTCCTGATCATTACAGAGTGCTGTAGACAGCAGGCCAGGTCCAACTCCTAAAGGGGCCATGACTGCCCTGTATTGCAACTTCACAGAACTGTGCTCTTATGGGTGGCCACTGTCCCTCTGTAGGAGCCCATTTGTGCTGGCTGCTCCTCTGTGAGATGGGGTTGACCTGGATCCTGGGTAGGAGCTCCTCCCATCTGACATTTCACTTGAGTCCCCTGAGAGTAGCCAGCAAGGCTGTACAGGGACTCAGGTGGGGGCCAAGACTGAGGTGCAGCCTAGCTGGCTCAGTGCCCTTCACCCCGTCCTTCTGAGCAGCCCCCAGCAGTGTCTGGTGACCTCCTGTCCTTCCACCTGCACATCCCAGGCTTCTTCCCTGGCCCTCCCCCCCCACCCCGTGCTCAGTCTCTGGGGAGTTATCTGCAAACGTAACCACCCACGTCCAGCCCTTTGGCTACCCCTGAGTCCAGGGCCCACCTGGCCGATGTCCTCTCCGGCACTTCCCTGACTACCGCACCACGCTTCTTACTCCTGAGTGATGCCCATGGATCTCCTGAAGGGCTCGAGATTCCATGGCTGGGTCCGCCTGGGTCTGGCTCTCTGGGCAAGGTTGAGCCTTCATTGCTCAGAGGGACAGGGCCCAAGCCCAGAAACCACATCAGGGACACTGTCAGAAGAGAAAGGTGGAGTGGGACAAAGACGGTTCTGATAGTGGAGATATAGGCCGAGGGCACGGGGAACCCTCATCAGGTTTTTCTGACCATGGTAAAGCGGGGGAAGTTGACTGAGCCCAACAGCAACACTGCCCCTCTTTCTTCTGGGCCAGGTAACCTGGGCTCGCAGCTGGTGGAGTATAAGGAAGAAATGTACATTACGTCAGACTGCGGACACACCTGGCGGCAGGTAAGGTGGCAGAAGGTGCCTGGGCCCCATCCCACACCTGACTCCATGGGACTCCAAGGTCAGGCACCTGTTCTGCCATCCCTTCCACTCCCAGGGACTCTGATCCAGGGTCCTCACTTTCCCACCAGCCTGAGTGGCCAGGCCAGGGTTCCCACAGCCAAGAGCAAGGAGCCAGCCCTGCGTGCGCTCAAGTGTCCTGTCATTCTGTGGCCACAGACAGGTGTTACAGATCTAAGAAGCACTTCCCATATTCAGATGTGTCACCGGGATATCTGAGGGAAGGGAATTGGGCAGGTGGAGGGCCCAGCCAGAGGCCAGGAGATGAGGCCACTGTGACCCCTAGGATCCAGCAGGGTGAATAGGTGACAAGGACATGAGGAAAAGCAAGCTGGAAGCCATGGGGAGCCCAGGACGAATCCCAGGGTGCTATGGCCCAAGATGAGGAAGGAAAGGAAAGGAAGAGAGAATGGGCAGGTGCCATCCTTCTCAGCAGCAAGACCCATGCCAGCTCCTCTGCTCCACGCAGCCCCTACACGGAGCCCCACATGAAGGTCAGAGGCCCAGGCTGGGAAGGACACTTGCTGCCAGTGTCCTGTAGGGCACAGGAATAGTGAGGTTGAGGAAGGCAGGGCTGCCACCTTGGTGGCAGGGCCAGGATCCCACTATCATGTCCCTCAGGAGGCCCCACCATGGGACACTTGCTGTCCTTCCAGAGGTGGGGAGGGACTCCTGGTCTGTCATCTTATCAGAGTGGCAATGTCTGCCTTACGAGTTGAGCATCCTTGTGCCTCCTCTGGACCACGAGTCTGCTCCCGGCTGTGCGCTCCAAGTAGGCCCCCTGGGATGCCCGGGACACCAGGACACACACTTGCTTGTGCCAAACCCACCAAACTCACCTGTACTGTGGCTGAGGTGTGGTGTCTCCTAGTAACACGCAAAAGAAAGGAATTTTGAAAAGGGCAGAAGAGATTTATTGTGTTATAATATTTCTATTCCACTGAAACTGGCAAAGTGTGACTGAGGTTCTTAAAGATTACTGACTATCCATTTCCCATGAGTCCCCACCAGGCCAGGCAGGCGGGGGGCAGCAGAAGTGCCCTCACTTTGTGGAAACCGATGGTCAGATACTCAGGGTGGTCCCTTGGTTTCACACTTGGGGGCATCAGAACCGACTGGGAGGATGTCTGTGCCATGCAGAGCCAGGGCCTGGCTTTGCTCCTGTTCCCTGAGCTGGTGACAGTGGGGTGCAGGGTGCAGGGCGGGTGTCTGGGGAGCAGAAGTGGGGCCTCAGAGGTACTCATGTGTGCTCAGGTGTTCTCACTCATGTGTGCGTGTGTCAGGGCAGGGAGAGAGACCATACTGGGTCTGAGGGTTTGTCCAGGAAGAGTGGCTGTCCTGGCAGAGGACAGAGTGGCCAAGGCACAGAAGGCAGGCAGTGAACTCAGAGGCCTTTCTATCCTGGCCAGAGGGGCAGGGACGTGTCAAGATGTGCCAGAGAGTGGCTGAGAACGTCGGTGACAAAGGGCAGAGTCCACATAATCTTTAACAACGGGAGCTCCCTAACTCACAATGGGAGTCACAGAGGACATCCAGGGGCCCCGGGGGACTCGGAGGAGAGGAAAGAGGGAAAGGACCCACTGAGGCACAGAGAGCCCCAGCCGTGGTGTGGCAGACTCTGCAATCCTGCTGGTAGGGTTTAGAAGACCCCAGGGCCTCCTTTTACCTGAAACTAAAGCACCTGGGAGTGAAGGTTCTTTTTCAGGGGCCCCTGGGGTGGCTCCTCAGCACCCCTTCCATCTTCCCGATGGGCAGATGTGACAAGGCCCCCGGCCTGTCCTGGAGGGAGGAAAGTGTGGGACCAGTGTCCAAGTCCCTGTGCTGGAGTCCTGGTGGTCCACATGGTCCGTTCTCTCCCCAGAGGGAAGACAGACTCCAGAGCGCTCGGGCTGAGACCCAGGCCCAGCTCCTCAGCAGCTGGTCTCCCCCAGATCCTGAAAGGCTGCTGAGCAGGCCCTGTGGGCAGAAGCATGGCTTCTCTCCAGGACGACAGGGCTTTGAGGAGCCCACGCGTGGGGAGGGGAGGAGGACATGGGCTATGAACTGCCTCAGAGGTGGCCTCTCGGGACGCAGTGCAGCTCCAGCCACCCAGGGGTCCAGTGCGCACATTCTTGGTGAGGGACCCAGCTCTGGAGTGCAAGAAGCTTGCTATTTCTGGGAGGAGAAGGCCTTTGCTTGGGACCTCAACGTCCTTAAGCACTGTGGCCCCCGTCCTGCTGCTCTCCACTTAGATTTTCTCACCTCCTCCCCCTGTGAGCCTCTCTCAGGGCTGCCTGCTCGCTCTAGTTGGAGTTTCACTGGAATGCGACATATCTGTCCCAAAAACTGGCCGGGATCCTGCGCTGTGGCAGGACCAGTACTGAGCACGGGGCTGAAAATGGATGATGACAGGGCCCCACTATCATCCATTCTGTTTTACTACAAGTGGATCCTGGAGTCAAGTGACTTTATAAAGAAAAAAAGGTTTATTCGGCTCTCAACTGGGCTCTGGTGGGGACCTCACGGCAGATGGTTGAATGTGAGCGAGATCTCACTGACAAACAGGATTCTAGAGAGTCATGCAGGGCTCAGGCTACTCTTTAAAAAACTCACTCTCAAGAGAGCCCCTGGGTCCCCCAGGTCACCTTAGTCCCTTCCTAGGGTTGGGCCTCCAGTGACCTGCAGTGCACAAGGCCCCCGCCTTGAAGGCTCCACACCATCTCCTAGCACCCCACCCAGTGGGGACCAAGCTTCCAACACACAGACCCTTGGGGGACAAGACGCACAGGAACCACAGCAGTGCCATTCCCTGGCGTGGCCATGGTTGGGTAGTCTCTGTGCAGATGGTGGCATCCTTGCAGTCTATCCCTGTGCTGTGCATTCTTGAGGGCCAGGCCTGCATCTGTCCCAGCACCCCAACAAAGAGGAGCTGCCACACTGGATCTGCTGGATGGATGGAAAGTAGGGAGAGAATTGTGTAAAATTATTCCTCATCTGCATCTGTGACACCCTAAAATCTGTTGGTCATCACCTCCCATGTCCAGGAAACTCTATCTCTGTTAATCTAGCCTGAAGCAGCGTTTGGCACAGAGCACACTGGGCACACTGGCTTTTCTGTCCCCCCTGCAGCCGGCCAGGGAGCCAGCGAGAACACCCAGGCTTCAGTTATATCGAGGGACTTCTCCATTAATGCCTAGAGCCCCCACTCCAACCTGTGACTTGTCACTCCCAAGACAAGCCCTGATGCTAAGTGTGTCCCTGCTCGTGATGAGGGAGGCACACTTGTGGAAGGAGCAGGGATTGGGGTCAGAGACCTGGGGTCTGTCAGCTACCAGCTGTGTGGCCTCAGGCAAGTCACTGAGTGTCTCTGTACCTCGGCTGTCTGTGGAAAGTGGTGGATGGCCCCTCAGTGCAGCTGCCATTAAGGAAGACGCTGTACCCAGCAGTAGCGGCCACCAGGCTGGCTCTGCCTGTCCTCCCCTCGCCCCACTTGCACGCAGGGTTGAAAGTGCAGCTCACAGATCCCAGCCCTGGCAGGCCCTGGGCAGAGTTGGTCACATCTCCAGAGCACCTGGAGCCAGCCTCACCTGACCACGTCTCTAGTGTGAAGTCCCTGCCCTATCCTGCAGCCCATCACCCCAGCAGAGAGGTGCCCTGGACCTGAAGACCCCCACAGTAGACAGGAAGGGGGGAGGGAGCAGGGCTTGGGGACACATTCCTTGCGCTCCACCACTTTCCATAAGGGGCCTGAGCCACACGTGCTCATGGAGAATGTCTATAAGCAGTGGGAAATGACAGCGAGATTGCAGTAACAACACAGAGAAATCTGGGGTGTACTTGGGCCTGGAAGCAGCATTTGCAAAGGTCCTGGGGCACATTCAGACAAGAAGCCAGAGTGGCTGGTGGGGAGAGGATGGGAAACCAGTGGGTGGAGATTGTTCCTGCAGTCCTGAAAGCAGGGAAGAATTTGGACTTGATTCTGAGGACTTTAGGGGCCACTGGAAGATTCTTTGGGGTGGGGTGGGGGTGGGACAAACCGGACACCTGGAGATCTTGGCCTGGAGGCCCGTGCTAACTGTGGAAGCTCCGTGCTGCTGAGATGTGGGGCTCTGCCCAGAGCCCTCCCCGGTGGCTGCTTCTGGCTCTGTTCAAAGTCAGACGGAGACGGCAGGGGCAGAGGAGGGGTGGCCACGCTTTTCTGTGTCACTCCCCCTGCTGTCATGTTACCAGGACCACCCTCCCTGGAGCCGAGGGCGTTCCTGCTCTGGCGGGCAGGTGCACACTCAGCCCCATGGGTCACCCCGCCACCCTGGAGCGGGGGCTGCATCTATATCTCCAGTACTGTGCACAGTGTCCATCCCTTGCTGGCCCAGGGGCGGCCTCCCCGTGTCACAAGGCTGGCACTGGCAGAAATACCCACTGTTCACCGCCCACAGAGGGCTCAGCCAGGCCCTCTGTTCCCGGAGAGACCCGAGGATGCTGACACGCAGGAGGGGAGACGCTGGTGGCTCTTCTGACCCTTCTGAGCCCCGAGTTCCTCTGTAGGCCTTGGATCTACAGAGGGCATGGTGGAAGTGTGTTGGGTCATTCCTGGAGGAGAGGTGGGGACCAAGTGGCCCAGGACACTGGACCACTCACTAGGTGACATCTGGAGCCACATGTGCATGTCCACTGAAAAGCCAGCAGGCCCCGGTATCCGTCTGTGACCTAGGGGTCATGCCTGGCCCCACCACTCCTAGATCTGAGGCCTTAGCTTGTCCTCTTGGCTTTCACCCTCTGTGTCCTCTTCTGGGAAATGGGGCCTCACTCCAGGGTGCTGGCAGACAAGTGACACCAACACAGGTGTCACTCTAGGGCAGGCCCTGTTGTCCCCTGAAGCTCAGAGGCCATTCATCCATTGCACACACTGCCAGGCTCTGAGCTGAGCCGTGAGGGGCACAGAGAGAGCTGGGGACAGCCTGCCTTCCAGGGGCTCCCTGGCTGGAGGAGACAGTGACAGATGATGGCCAGAAGTGGTCAAGCTGGGCTGTGGAGCCAGAAGCAGCCCCTGGGTCAGAGGTCATCCTGGAGCAGGCTGCTGGAGCTGCTCCCCACTCCAAATTGGGGTTTTTGTCCCCTGGCGCTCATCCCGGGCGCGTCTTAAACCCACTGCGTCTTCCTGTCTTCGGGCTGGCCGAAGTTTCCCACGCAGGCAGGACGGTGCTCAGCGTCCATTCGAGGTTTTCTCCCTCACGTCCAGGGTCTGAACATTGATGCTTATTCTCTGCTCCTCCTGTGTGTGCTGAGTTGGGCAGAGGGGAGGCTTGGGGTGCAGGAGCCCTGGGCCTGGCTCTGCTGTGTCCCCAGTCTGTCATTTACCCCCTGCCCTTCCCTGAGGCCACCAGCCACCAGGCCCCCCTTCAGCACGCGCTCCGCCCACAGGTGTTTGAGGAGGAGCACCACGTGCTCTACTTGGACCACGGTGGGGTGATCGCAGCCATCAAGGACACCTCTATCCCCCTCAAGGTCCTCAAGTGAGTCTGGGGCCCGGGCAGGGCAGGCAGGTGTGGGAAGTGGGCGCAGAAGTCCCCAGAACACCTTCCCTGGGTATCCATACCTCACACCTCCCCAAGGGGGTCCTAGAGATGGACTGCTCTGCCTGTGGGAGGGAGCAAACAAGCAACAACCACAAGGCGAGGAAGGGGTAAAACAGCTTGGCCTGGGGGAGCAGGGAAGGCTTCCCAGAGAAGACAACTCAGCATCAACAGGGCTCAGCTGGTGGAGGGGTGAGACCAAGGTGACCAGACAATGGAGCCAGCAGTGTGTGTCCAGGTGAGAGTGGTTTGGCAGCTCTTTCGAAGGCTCATAGGGGACCAGAGAGCAGGATGACCTTGGGATCTGAAGAGCAGAGCTGGGGAAGCTGCCAGGAAGCCTGTATCACTTTAGTCTGAAAAAGAGCTTTATAGATTGGGAGCTTTATCCACTGAACTGTGCTGCAGGGGGCAGAAGGTCCTGGACCCAGGGCATGTTCATGCCACCCAAAGGACGCTTACGTCCCCTCTTATGCACAGGTTCAGCGTGGACGAAGGCCTCACCTGGAGCACACACAACTTCACCAGCACCTCAGTGTTCGTGGACGGGCTCCTGAGTGAGCCGGGGGACGAGACACTGGTCATGACGTGAGTGCACAGCTGGATAGCTGGCTGGCGGGGGGTGGCACAGGTCACAGCTGACCTCTGTGTGGGCTCTCAGCCTTGGAGTTCTGTGGCTGTTCAGGTTCGAACTCCTTCGTCCTTGTCCTAGGGTAGAGGCTCCTGATGCCTCCATTTTCTCCACCCTCCCAGCCAGGGTGGGTCCCAGGGTGTCCCCTGGCATTCGTGGGAGGCTAGATGAATGCCAATCTGAGCACCCCTGGCCACCAGGTGGAGCATGGAGTGCAGCCTCAGAAATCCCCCCACCAACCCGGTCCCCATCACACTCACCTCCTCAGCCAACTCCCAAACAGCACTATCTTCTCTGCTAAAAAGTAGAGAAAACTGAGGCTCAGGGGGACAGGCCTCAGCCAAGGTCAGGCAAGTAGGGCTGAGTCCAGCTCAGACTGGCGCTCCCTAGCCAGCTGTGGGCAGCAGCTGTCCTCCTGAGCAGCTGGGGCTGAGCAGAGCAAGGATGTGAGCTCAGGGGGCCCCAGAGAACAGCTCTGTCCCTCCCAGGACTCCTTCGCCCTGCCCATTCTCCAACCTGCATTTATTGGGCACCTACTGTGTGCAGATGCTGTTTGAGGTCCCAGGAGAGTGTTGATAACAGCACAGTGCAAGCTTGCATTGGGAACGTCCAATGGTGGAGAACAGGGATTTGTCCTCAGTGGGAGCCAGCATGTCTTCCCACTCCTGGCAGGAGAGATAGGGCTGGACAGGCCACTGTCTTAAATAGAAAGACACCGTCAGCAAGACCCCAAGAGTGATTCCACCCAGACCAGAGCAGGTGGGCACCAGGCTTGGTAAAAGGACCAGGGAGCGAGCCTGGACCCTCTCTGGCTCACGAGATGAGAGGGTCAGCAGTGGTCTAGATTCTTGCTGTCTTGATATCAGTCCTGTCCCAGAGGGCCCATCCTGCCCCAAGATCTGGGGCCCTTGCCCCTCACCCCTTCAAGGGTCTCATCCCTGCCAGGCTCTGAACCCGATGTGCTGCTTTGCTCGTGACCCTGACCCTTTCTGACTCAGGATGGAGTCTCTGCTGCCTCACTAACGTGTCCTGGCCTGGCGGTGCCTGGCATGCAGTAGGTGCTTGGTGAATGGTTTCAGTGAAAGCACAGCAGGCTGTCTGGTGACACTGGTGCAGGAACAAAACAACTATTCAAAGCATGAGAACCTCACTGGTGGCCCAGAGGCGAGGCCCTGCAGCTCCCCAGTGGCACTGAGGGATCTGCCCATCACAAGGGGTGTCGCCTTGTGAGGTGTGGTCCATGCCACACACTAGTGTGTGCTCAGGATTGCTCAGGGGCACTCTGGTAGCCTGACCTCCCAGTGGCCTGGGAATGACTGTGTCCACAGTCCAACAGGTGGCCTCCCTTGGAGGCTATGGTCTGAGACAGTAGGGAATGCCCCTCACCTTTTCCTGAGGTCAGAAGGAGGTCTTAGCAGAGGTGAGGAGAGGCTGCTGTGTCTGACTGTAGCCTGGTAGTGGGGGGAGAGTGGGACCCAGTCTGCTCCACCTGCAAGACTGAGTGGTTTGTGGATTGGGGTCCTCAGCAGGAGGGAACACTGGTAATACAGGGTGACACTGGCCTCACTGGGCACACAGAGCTCCAGCGAGTCAGCTGCTTCCAGGCTCAGTTTCCTCAACCGACATGGGGCACTTTCTGCCCCAAGCATGGCCTGGGCTGCATTCCATAGGTGCTTGGGGCGCCAAGCCCTTCATGCCAACTTCAAGGCAGGGCCCCAGAAACAGCCTCTTTCATCTCCCATCGCAGCCGGGCATCTTTGTCCACACCGTAATAGCAGAATTCACAGCCAGGTGCCACACCGTTTTAAGTTTTCCTGAAAGCATCAGAGCGCTTCCTACAGAGCTATTTCACAGTGCTGCGTCTTCAAACGGTTCTCCAATTCCCGTCACCACAGAAGTAATTCAAGCTGCAAAAGACGGCCCGTGCCGGCACACCGGAATGAAAGCACATTCTCTCTCTCTCTCTCTTCCCCCCTCTCTCTCTCTTTCTCTCTCTCTCTCTCCCCCCGCCACCCCCTTTCTTACACAGCTGAGAGCATTTGCTCACATGATTTCCTTGTCCTAATCTGCCCAAAGGTCACTTCCAAGCTGACCACAGTCGCCTCTCAGGTCGTTGCTCACCATTGCCCTCTGCCTTCCACCAGCTCAGTGTCAAAAGTGGCGAGGAGTCCAAAGGCACCAGGGTCTGGCTCTAGGGTAGGGAGGGGACTCCTTTTAGGACAGTGACCTGTCAAAGGCAGTGGTTTCCTGCCCAACCTCCACGACATGGCCCAGGTCCTCCTGCTCACTGTAAAGCCATCAATGGGCCCCTCCGGTCTCTTCTGTTAAGCCCAGGGCTTGACCAGATGGCAGGTATTTCACACAGCCTGAGTTGAGGCCTGGGATTCATAAAAGGCAGGACGTGAGACGCGGAGAGGGGATTGACTAGATCAGCAAGACTGGCCTCTCTTCTCTGTCCAGGCTCAGAACATAGAACACAAGGAAAACAGGCATCTAGAGGGGCCCTGCGGCCAGCAGGAAGCTGCTGGGTCAGCGCTGGCCATGTTTCCTGGGCTGAGCCCCCAGCTGCAGATCTGCCAGCCCCAGATTCCAATGCTGGCTCCTCAGGATGGCCTGTGGCACTGCCCTTGTGGTGGGTCCCTGCCTCAGTCTCAGTTTCCCTCTGTAAAATGGGAACGTTGTTGATGTATAAGGGAGAGGATGGGCCTTGGGCACACACCCACACACAGTAGGTGCTTGTGTACATCAGCAGAATGCCATCGCCTGCAGGAGAGCCAGCCAAGGTTGTGAGGATTAACTCAGGGGTCCAAGTGTCCCCTTAAAGTGTTCTCTAAGTGACACAGAAGGACAGCATTGGAAGAAAATTCTGTGTGTTGATCCTTCCAGCTGAGGGCTGTTGACCTGAGGATACGTGGTTAGTAGGACGTCCATCTGCATCACAGGCACCCTGGGCCAAGGCCTCCCCACAGCCATGGCTACCACCTAGGCCCTCAACTGGGAAAGGCATCTGTAAAAGCAGCTGGATGGGCAAACGCCAGGCTTGGGGACGTCAGTCTCGGGCCACCAGGCTGAGTGCATATAGCTTTTAAATGCTGCAGTTGCTCCTAGCAGGGCTAGCCGTCCATCTGGACCCACGGGACTGTCACTCCAACCCTTCTTATCCTGCTGCCCTGAGCTGTACGATGACTGTCCTTTCTCTGTGGACTGCCACAGAGAACTCCCTAGTTCTGCCGGGAGTGAACGCCTGAGGTCCACCGGAGAGAGCTGGGCTTCTGTGGCATGGACCCTGGCAGTGGAGGGAGGCTGGGGGAAAGGCAGGGAGAAGCCGGGCAGCGCCAGATGCAGCCCTGTCCGTGAACTGTTCTGCAGACCATAGCACAAGGCCCAGCCTGGGTGAGCGGAGCTGTGGAAGTGCCCTGGTGGTAGCTAGGAGGCCAAGGCTGCTGTCCACGCCTCGGCCCTGCTCCCATCGGTCAAGGGGAGCCATGTGTCAGTTAGACAGCCCACACCAGGGCAATCTACAAGCCACCAAGAGTGGTCAGTGTGGGGAAGCCAACGCCAGGTGGCCAGCGCCTGCTGTGGGCCTGTCCTGTCACTCTAGCCCCAATAGGTAGGGGCAGCATCGTGGGCTATGGTATGGGGACCTGAGCTGGGAAGGTGATATCTGCACAGCGGGGATGGGGCCGGTCTAAGGCGGTGTTCCGTCCCCTCTCTCCCCAGGGTCTTCGGCCACATCAGCTTCCGTTCCGACTGGGAGCTGGTCAAGGTCGACTTCCGGCCCTCCTTCCCTCGGCAGTGCAGTGAGGACGACTACAGCTCCTGGGACCTCACCAACCTCCAGGTGGGCCAGGATGCACCGGCAAGAGCCCCCACAAGCCTGCAACCCTCTCCTCCTCCAGGGACCCTTCCCAGATGCCCACTCTGGTCTGTCCACCCTCCTGGGGGATTTTCCAGCCTGCAGCTGCTCTGGACTGATGGTGTCTGGTCACACAAGGCTGCAGGTCCATCCAGAGGTCCCCTTTCCCTCCTCTTAACCCAGGGAATCCAGGGTCCAGGGCTTCTAGGCTCTTAGAAAGGCACCATGTGCACACACCATACACTACAGCGGGGCCTGCAGCCTGCCACAGACTTGTGAGATCGCACTAGGGAATAGATGGGGACTACTGACAGCCGCGTCAGTTCCCACTGTGTGGTGATGGAGGCTGGCATGCCAGTGTGGGGCCTGGAATGGTGGGTGGGCTGCTAAAGAAAAATGATCAGAAGATGACTTAATTCCAGATCAGTGCCAGGGTGGAGGGGCCGCCACAGGTTCTGGCAGTGGGAAGTTTGGGCTCAGCGGAGAGAGCATTTGTGCTAACAGCAGGAGGGTTGGAGGCTGGAAAGTCACAAGGAGGAGACATCTGGGGTGAGGGATTGTGGTTAGGCATCAGCAAGACTCCAGCTGAAGACAGGCTGGGGGACCGAACATCTCCTGGGGAAGGTGGAGGACGGGACCCATAGACATGGAGGGTGTTGCCTAAGGATGGTAGGGTTCATTCGGCCGGACTCTTTCTTGAAACTGGTTTATGAGGAAGTACATCAATGGACCAGGGAAGGTTCTGGAGCTTGCTCCAGTTTGGCTAGAGTCTCTGCCATCCCTGTGCCTGTCACTGCCACAGAGCTGCCACAGGGAGCAGGGCAGGTCAGGGCAGCTCTGAGGACTCCCAAGGACCTGCTATGAGTCCACACAGGCCCTCAGGCTGTGACTTGACACCCTGCACAGTCCTGACGCCCTCAGGGCCTGGGGGCACAAGGGAGAACTTACAAGTGCCACATGTCCAGCAGTTCTGTGACCCCTCAGGACCTAGCCAGGGCTTGTACACAGTAGGTGCGCAATGAGAGCTTGTGGGTTGGGAAGAGGAGGGTTCTTGACCTCAGACTTGCCAAGTCCCCCTCTGGGTCTCAGTTTCCCATCTGTAAACAGGGACAAGCCCTACCCCAGCTTCTGCCCAGGCAGGGTGGGCAGGACAGGCTGACAGAGAACTGGCCCCCTCCTGGGCTGGCTCCTCAGCCTAGCTTTCTTGTTACAGGGTGACCGCTGCATTATGGGCCAGCAGAGGAGTTTCCAGAAGAGAAAGCCCACGTCTTGGTGTGTCAAGGGGAAGAGCTTCACGTCTGCACTCACATCACGTGTGTGCCAGTGCCGGGACTCGGACTTCCTCTGGTGAGCTCACCTGCTGCCATGGCAGAGGCCAGTGTCCTTCCCAGCCTGGTCTCTAGTCACACAGGGCCATCCCCGCCTTATACTGTCTTAGATCCCTGTCCCTGAGCCCAGCTCACCCTTCCGAAAAGGAGCAGTAAGAACTGGGAGCTGGTTTTCTAACTGGCACAGGACCTGCTTGCAGGCAGTGGGAGGAGGGGAGGAAAGGGCAGGGCATTGCAGGGGCAGGCTGCACCCTCTCCCCAGCCCTTAGTGTCTTCTTCTTCTCTCTAGCGACATTGCCGAGCGTCACTGGTCACTCCCCTGCACAGCTCAAAAGCCTCCTCGGCTCCCAACTGCCCATTGGACAATATGGCTGAAGGCCTCTGCCCCTACCCGCCTGCCTCTCCTTGCCCTCTCCATCCTGTACAGCTCCTCTCTGTTCCCCTGCCTACTTGTCTCCTGCTCATCCTTTGAGATGTCACTTGCCTCCCCCAGGAAACCCTCCAGGCTCCTCCAAGCTCAGCTGTATCTTCCCTTTGCACCTCTCCTCACTCTGGACTGTAACCGTCACACTCTGCCCTGCGTCTGCTTAGGGACAGGCCTGTGAGTCCATCTCTGCATCCCCACAGACAGGAGCATCAAAGGCCCTTGGCCCCATGTTCCCTTGCTAGCCCCCACTCTGGCTGTGTGTGGTCCCATCTGTGCCTGTCACCTGACTGCTGTCCTTTCCTTCTCCTAGCGACTACGGGTTTGAGCGCTCACCCTCCTCAGAGTCTGCTGCCAACAAGTGTTCTGCCAACTTTTGGTTTAACCCCTTGTCCCCTCCTGAGGACTGTGCCCTGGGCCAAACCTACACCAGCAGCCTTGGGTGAGTGAAGGTGCAGCCTTATCTGCCCAACTTCTGGGGCAGAGCCAAGGGACCCCCACACCACACCTTCCGTCCCCAGCCTACAGTTCCAGGTGGTGTCAGAAAGGAAAGCCACAGCTGTGTGTGCTGTGCTCATGGGTTTGTGATGCTCCTGGGAGTCGCCGGACTCCCAGGCCATGGGTGTCCATTGAACCCCTGGGCCAGTGTCAGTGGAGAGCTGCCTTGACTTGGCTCTGAGGGGTGCACAAGGGACAGGAAAGGTCCACATGCCCCAGGCCTCACACCTGCTGCAGAGGCCAAGCCTACCCAGAGGAGCCATGCCCCTGCCCTGTCCTTCTGAGCCTCTGCACCCCAGGACATCCCCATGCACCCACACCAAGCCAGCCGTACCCCTGGTGGACGCTGGAGGTGCTCCTGGTACCTGCTCTCAGCTTAAATGGCACTTCCTTCAGGAAGTCTTTCCAGACCACCCTCTCCTGACCCCCTACTTCATAGCCCAAATCTCAGTCATTGTCACTTCACCTATTGACCTTCCTGCTGGGCTGTAAGCTCCCCACAGAGCAGGTGTTCCTTCAGTATGTGGTGTGACAAGTAAGGGCCATGTAGGAGGGGAAGTGGCACCTGTGCCCCTGTCCTCCACCAGGGGCAGAGTGCACTGCTTCTGAAGTATTAACATCAGGTAGAAATACAAGGTACATAGTGCTTCAGCTTCTGCAGGCCCTGATGTGCTCCACCTGAAGGTCCCATTTCCTCGATTCACTGAGGAAATTGCTATGGCTTCCCTGGGGGAAATGGGAGGACCAGAAATTGCTGGCTTGGGCCTCAGCAGCAAATATTCTGCCATCCATTCACTTGCTGCTCCAACTCTACCCCTCCATCCATCTACCTATGCACACATCATCTTCCACCTATTCATCCAGCCACCTACTCACCCAAGCAACCATCTGCCCATTCATCCATCACCTGGCTCTCCAACCATCCACCTATTCACCTAGCCATGTACCCATCCATCCATCCACTCACCCATCCATCCACCTGTCCATCCATCCATCCATCCACTCACCCATCCATTCACCTGTCCATTCATCCATCCATCCACTCATCCATCCATCCACCTGTCCATTCATCCATCCATCCACTCATCCATCCATCCACCTGTCCATTCATCCATCCATCCACTCATCCATCCATCCACCTGTCCATTCATCCATCCATCCATCCATCCACCTGTCCATTCATCCATCCATCCATCCATCCATCCATCCACTCACCCATCCATCCACCTGTCCATTCATCCATCCATCCGTCCATCCATCCATCCATCCACTCACCCATCCATCCACCTGTCCATCCATCCATCCATCCACTCACCCATCCATCCACCTGTCCATTCATCCATCCATCCACTCACCCATCCATCCACCTGTCCATTCATCCATCCATCCACTCATCCATCCATCCACCTGTCCATCCATCCATCCATGCATGCATCTTCTTCCCACATATCATCCAACCACCTACTCACCCAAGCAACCAACTACCCACTTATTCATCCCTCACCTAACTCTCTAGCCATCCACCTATCCACCTAGCCATGTACCCATCCATCCCTCCCTCCATCCATCCATCCATCCATCCATCCACCCATCCACCCATCCACCCATCTGACACCTGCAATACCCTCTCTAGCACATCCACCAGGACTTGGCAAGCAGGGACTCTTTTTGTGATGTGTTAGCCAGGACTTGTACCCAGTGAAAGGATTTCATTTCAAGCCCCCTGCACACTGTAGGCACAGAGGTGGTGTGGACAGGCAGCTCTTAGAAAAGTGTATTTTCTTCCAACCACTGATCACATGGTCTTTGCATGATAAACTTCTGAATGGTCACTCCGTGGCTGAGATGCCCAGAATACTCAAGCCCTGAGGTCAGGAGTGGCACCAGCCATGGAAGGCAGACACCCAAGCACTGTCCAGGAATACTGGCTTCACAGACTCAGCATACCTGTGTAGTCTCAGAGTTTCACAAGCTAGATGATGCCAGCTGTGCAGGGGCTTGCAGCGGTCTCCTAATATTTCCCCAGGGCCTATCAGGCTCTGCCCACCAGTGGCTGTTTAGCCTCATCCCACCTGCTGCCATGTCTGGGCTCCAGCCACCCACCACAGGACCTTTGCATATGATATTTCCATTGCCTGTGGTGTGCTTCCTCTCCTTGTCATCTCCCAATCTCAGCTGAAAGCACCATTCTCAGGGATGAGGCCCCCGTCCCCCCCCTTCCAGCACCGTCACAGCTGTGATTCAGCATTGATGGGGAGGTTTTGGTCAGGTCTGCCCCTCCCACTAGATGATCTGCTCCTTAAGAACTGGGCCACGTGCAGTCGCCCCCATTCCAGGGCTGAGCACAGACAGACAGTCAGTAGAGAAGGTCACGTGGATGAGTTGATGAGTCTGGAAACATCAAGTCAAGCTCTCCCAAGGGAAAAGGAAGACAGGGCCCCGAGAGGAGCAGCCGGTTTGCTCATGACCACACAGGGTCCAGGGCAAGGCCAAGGTTGGAGCCCAGTCACTCTCAGAGAGTCTGTCCTCCACGTTTCTCAGCAAGACCACAGAATTCAGACAGGCTTCTTCAATCACAGTGTCTGTTATTATTACCATTGAAATGTGAGCAGACCAAGAAAATGTCGGTTCTCTGAAGCCGATGCTGCCGTGCTACCAGTCACTCCCTCCTGAGCCTCAGTGTTCTCACCTCTGAAATGGGCAGAGCCAGCCATCAGGTGTGGGGGAGTCGATGGAGCCTCAGCGTTCAGAGCCTGGAACCATCTCTGGGGATGAGCACATCCTGCCCCTCCCGTGAAGCCTGTGTGGTGTGACCTTGGCCCTCTCTTGCCCACCCAGGTACCGGAAGGTGGTGTCCAATGTGTGTGAAGGTGGTGTGGACCTGCAGCAGAGCCCTGTGCAGCTTCAGTGTCCCCTCACACCACCCCGGGGCCTGCAGGTGAGCCTCCGTGGTGAGGCGGTGGCCGTGCGGCCCGGAGAGGACGTGCTATTTGTGGTGCGGCAGGAGCAGGTGAGTGGCCCCAGGCTGCCACCTGACACGGCAGCTCCACTTATGCACGGGGGAAGGGGACACCTCCATAGCGGCCACCTGCCCCAAAGGGCAGGAGGGACAGTGGCTGGAAGTCAGCCTCCTGGGTCCTGATCAGCATTTGAGATGACACAGACACAGACTGTGGAGGAGTGGAGGGAGAGGGAGGGCGTCAGACAGCATGGCCCCTGCACCACATGTGCGTGTGTGTGCGTGAGCGCACGCACCTGCGTTTACCCAACTGTGACGTAAAATTGATTGATTCAGTCCCGTAGGCCGCAGCAGATCTCAGCCTCTTCAGTTAATTTGGAATCCTAACAAAAGCATAAAGTTTTAAAAAACCTATTATTTACAATCACACAATCCAACATAATCCTGTGCGTATATGTGGATAGAAATATAAATGTAGTTTATGCATTCCGCACTCACAAGTATACATGTGTGTGGAATTTCCTCCCAGCCCCCCACTCTCTCTATTTTTACTTCAGAACAAGTGTTGTATTTTCTTCTGATTTTAAAAGTAATGTGTGCTCATTGTAGAATATTTCAGAAATGCATAAAAATGTAGAACATCAATATTACCAAAAATCCTGCTCCCCTGAGCAGCCCCCAATTTTTGTATTTCCTTCTAATCTTTTAAAATTAATCAGAAATAACTAATGCTCACTGTGGGAAATTAAAAAATGAAATTAGAAGAAACTTACAAATGTGCAGAAAACACTAAGGTGCAGACGGCACAGAGGGGAGCGAGGGTCACCTGTGTCCCCAGGACTCAGGCTCCTGCCCAGACTCACAGCTGGGCATTCAGACCTTCAACTACCAAATGTGAGTGTATCACACGATTATGTGTGCTTTATTTACGTGTCCTTCAAGATATGGTGCCATGGCAGATTGGTGATAATGAAGGTCCTAGTGTTGGAAAGCAGGGACTCTGTCCTTCTGCAAACAGGGAAACTGAGGCTGAGGACGCAGACCTGTGCACGCACGTCGGGCACTAAAGTGTAAACACAGCCATTTCCTTTACTCCTGGAGCACCACACACTGTGTGCTCTTGTCCACCTGCTTGATAGGTGGGGACTCGGGCTTGGACAGGCAAAGTCACTTGAAGACCCACAGTAACAAGAGGGAGAGGTGGCAATGGGCCCGAGGACTTGGGACTCAGTCTGTGGCCCCCAGATCTGAGCTCTCCCCTGCCTGTGATCCCCACCTGTCCAAGACCCCTTGTTGTTTGGGCTTGCCAGGAGATTCACACTCGAGCCGTCCAGCCTCACAGTGGGGCTGGACATCTCTGTTCACAGCAGCGTCTTGGGGTGGCAAGAGGACAAAGTCCCCTACTCAGCCTGGGGCCCCATGGACCCTCAGAGAGAACTCAGCTGAGACTCCCAAGTTCCAGGACAGACTGCCAGGAAACCTAGCCCTCTGCTGCCCCCTAGAGCCTGGAATCTGGCAATTGCTTCTCCTACCTGGAGCCTTGGCTGGTAGAGCCTTGTCAGCCCCAAAGCCAAGCTGTCCCACACCAGGGGACCGGACCCAAGACACTGCACCTGAACTGGGACCCCTACCAGGAGCTGCTCTGCAGGCATCATGGGCAGGGGTGGGGCGGTGGAAAGCGATGAGAGGATGAATCCAAAGACACTCTTGGAAGAGGGAATCCTGGGTCAGCCTAGGCCTGGGACAAGCCACCAGTTTCCTTGTGGAATGGGTGCAAGGGAGAGGAGACACACTCACACATTTGCACACCAACTCACACACTGGTCCACATGCATACACACATGTTCACCCATGTTCACACTCCCTGACACACTCACAGACACAGTTGTGTACCACACACACACATGGCCACATGCCCACTCTCATACACAGGCCAAGTTGTACAGGGAACAGCTGGATTTAGGAGTCCACATTTTGTCAGTAATGTCTGGTGGAGGACCCAGAAGGAGGCCATGTACACACAGGGTCTTCACACAGGGAGAGAATGTCTGCTGGGGGAGGGGTAGCTTCCCTACGCAGTGACCAACCTCTTCCAGAACTCACAGTTGTGTACCGTGAAGTCACAATGGATCTCACGTCTAAGTGGAAGCAGAAAACTGTACAACTTTTAGAAACAGCACCTGCAAACCCTGGCGATGCATCCAGGAGTCCTTAGATGGGTGGCGAATGTCTAACCTAGAAAGGGAACCGCTGGTAATCAGACTTCATCATGAGACCCTTTCACTCTGGGAGAGACCCTGCCAAGAAGAGGGAAAGGTGGCCGCCAGCCAATTGGAAAATGGGCAGAGATGAGGGCACAGGTCACCAGGGATGACAAGCTAGCATGGGGAAGGAAGTCCTGTGGAAGCCAGTGGGGAAACACACACTAAACCCACAGCTAGACTTCCACTTCCTGGGCTCAGCACAGAAACCCTGCCCTCCACGGAGCAGTGGGGAGCTCGAGCCCCTCCCTCCTCCCTCACCCACTCACAGGGAGGGCAGTGGCCAGGCAGCCGGCCTCCCATGCCTGAACCCCTGAGAGCCTCAGTCTTGTGACCTATAAAATTGGGAAATGGAGCACCATATACATTAGGTTCCCGGATGGCGTACAAGGGGGTGGCTTCAAACATGGCTCTGGAGGAGGACCTGGACGTGGGGGTTGTGGGGAGCTCCTTGGTTTGTGGCCGCATTGCTTCTGAGTCTGCCTGGTCTCCACACAGCCTCCTCCAGGCATTCCACATCTCCCTGTCCTCTCTTTCTACCCTGGTCATTGGATTTAGGGTCCACCCTGCTGCAGTGTGACCTCAACTTCTTCCAAACAAGGTTCCATTCAGAGGTTCTCAGTGGGCATGAATTTGGGAGGGCGCTGCTCAACCCAGCATACCGTGCTTGCGGTGAAAGCTAAATGAACACGATTTATATAAAAGCGTTCCATTAGCTTGTATGGCCTGGCAGGTGTGAACTGAGAAGATTGCTAAATGGTTAGTGGGACTTCTCTTTAGTCCTTGATCCTTCGGAAAGGCAATGGCTGAGGGGGGAGGAGAAGGGAGGGAGCAAGGAGAGAGAAGACAGAATGAGTCTACAAGCTCTTTCTTCATGATGCTGAGGGGTGACTGTCCCCTCACTCATTGCCCCCACACTAGGAGGGAAGCCGAGCTCATGATGGGATGCATGCGGTCACCGAGCCACCATCGTGGGTGATTGGCACTACAAGGAGGCACATGGTGGATGCCCCTCCCAGCAAAGCTTCACCACGGCAGGGGCTCCTTCCCTAGTGGCGTTACCAAAGCCCTCCTTGCCAGAGGGCAGACCCCAGCCTGCCCTCTGGAGTCCTCACAGTGCTCCTTTGCGGAAAGGAGGAAGAGAATGAGAGTGAGCGATCCGGTGCTGGCCCTCAGCCTCAAGGGCCACTTCTGAGTTGGCCTCATGGTCTTTCCCTGCAGGGCGACATCCTGACCACCAAGTACCAGGTGGACCTTGGGGATGGCTTCAAGGCCATGTACGTGAACCTCACGCTGACTGGTGAGCCCATCCGGCACCGTTACGAGAGCACTGGTATCTACCGTGTGTCTGTCAGGGCAGAGAACATGGCGGGACACGACGAGGCTGTGCTCTTTGTCCAGGTCAACTGTAAGTCCATTAAGCCTTTTGAGGTAGAGAGCAGACAACCTGGTCCTTGGGGAAGCACAGGTGGTCCTGGGGGCTGTAGATTCCCAGTCCTCACAATGGCAAGGCCAAAGGCACCAAGGCAGGCAGGCTGGGCTCAAACCTGCACCACTGGGGGTAGGGGTTGTGTGGTGGTGATTGTGATGGTGATGGTGGTGATGGTGATGATGGTGATGATGGCAGTGGTGTTTGTGATGATGGTGGTGACAATGGTAATGGTGGTAGTGATGGAGCTGCTGATGGTGGGGATGGTGGTGAAGATTGTGACTGTGATGGTGGTGGTGGTGGTGATGATGGTGATGGTGGTGGTGATGGTGATGATGGTGGTGATTGTGGTGGTGGTGATGGTGGTGGTGATGGAGCTGGTGATGGTGGTGGTGATAGAGCTGGTGATGGTGGTGGTGATGGTGATGATGGTGATTGTGGTGATGGTGATAGTGATGGCGTAGTGATAGAGCTGGTGATGGTGGTGATGGTGGTGATGATTGTGACTGTGATGGTGGTGGTGGTGATGATGGTGGTGGTGGTGATGGAGCTGCTGATGGTGGTGGTGATGGTGGTGGTGGTGATGATGGTGATTGTGGTGATGGTGATGGTGGTGGTGGTGATGGTGATTGTGGTGATGGTGATGGTGGTGGTGGTGATGATGGTGATTGTGGTGATGGTGATGGTGGTGGTGATTGTGGTGGTGGTGGTGGTGATGATGATAGTGGTGATGGTGGTGATTGTGACTGTAATGGTGGTGGTAATGGTGATGATGGTGATGGTGGTGGTGATGGAGCTGCTGATGGTGGTGGTGATAGAGCTGGTGATGGTGGTGGTGACGGTGATGGTGATGATAGTGATTGTGGTGATGGTGATGGTGATGGCATGGTGATAGAGCTGGTGATGGTGGTGATGGTGGTGATGGGTGATGATTGTGACTGTGATGGTGGTGGTGGTGGTGGTGGTGGTGATGGTGGTGGTGGTAATGGTATCCATGGTGGAGGTAGCAATGAAGTTGATTGTGACAGTGAGTAACAAATAAGCAGCCCCTAAAAGGTCTTGTGTCCTGCTGTCCTCTAACTCTGGCCTTTTTGGGATCCTGCAGCCCCCCTGCAGGCCCTCTACCTGGAGGTGGTCCCTGTCATTGGTGTCAACCAGGAGGTGAACCTGACAGCTGTGCTGTTGCCCCTGAACCCCAACCTCACCGTCTTCTACTGGTGGATCGGTCACAGCCTGCAGGTGTGCCCCCAAAAGTCCCCTCTTGGCCCTGCTTCCCACAGGTTTGTCCCAGGTGTGGCATAGGGGCAGGGCACTGTCCCAGGGAGCTAGCAGCAGGACGCAGTGTAGGACACACACTCCAGAGACCCTCTTGCAAACAGCAAGCCCAGGCACAGGGCTGGGAGGAGGAGGGACTGTAGGCTCAGGTGTATATGTCCTTGGGATGGGAGCTCCAGGAAGGAGCAGCAGCTCTGGGTTCAAGTCTCCCCAGAGCACTGAAGGTTGAACTCTCCGTGCCCCTCACTCACCGCCCAGAGCCTCTGGCTGCATCTACAAGGTCTGGCTTCCTGTCTCTGAGTGGCATTGTCACCCGCCATGATAAGTGTGCCCTCACTGCCACAGTTGAGGCCTGAGCAGGTGCTGCATCCTGGGATGAAAGTACCATAGCTGGGGACTGGGGAGACAATGGGATGGGATGCAAAGGCCCTGTGGGGGCCGGGAGCCTCAAAAGGTCTGATAGGAGGGTGTGTCAGCAACAGGAAGGACATGGCTCCATGACAGTTGGCAGCCCAGGTTCCCTGTCTGGCTTAGAACCAGGGTGACCAGGGGCTTCACCACCCCTCCCGGTACCACCACCACAGAGCACACCTTGTGGTTCATTGCCAAAAAGAGCAAGGGTAAGCACAGCCTCAGGGTGGCTACGGCACCAGACCAGTGCCCAGTGCCCACTGCCCTACCAGGTCCTGAGCCCTTGTGCCCCGCAGCCCCTCCTCTCCCTGGAGAACTCGGTGACGACACAGTTCGTCGATGCAGGGGACGTGCGTGTGACGGTGCAGGCCGCCTGTGGAAACTCAGTGCTGCAGGACTCCAGGGTCATCCGTGTGCTGGGTGAGTCTCCGGACCGGGTGGCTTGGCCTTGGCCTCTGTCTCCATACAGGAGTCAGGTCACACGAATGCACAACCACGATGGCCTGGTCACCCCAGAGGGCCCTGGGTGAGCCAAGAGGAGCTAGGTGAATGCAGCTCTGTTCTGGACTGCGTGGCCTTGGCAATGTCTCCCAGCCTCTCTGCCTTGGTTTCCCCACCTGTCAAATGAATACCGGGTGTCTCACGAGACACTGTACACAAATGAGGGCATTGAGAAGTGATGACATATGGTCTCCTGCAGCAAGAGTGGGGCTGGACGCCATCTCCTGCCTCCCAGGGCTTGGTCTGTCTGCTCACTCCATACCCACTGCCCACCACTCTCAGGATGACCCCTGATTGCACTTCAAAACAAGAGTCCCGTTTCAGAGCTCCTCCTGTCCCGAGCATGTCCTCATGCATCTGCACCACTGGGGCGCTTAGCCCTGGGGGGAACATTTACCATGGAAAATGTCCTAGGAGGGAGGAGACCCTGCCCACCATACCCTTGCCCTGGTCATCACCAACACACCAATAAAAACCTCTCCTTGCTTTCAGGTAAATGTTAGTGGCCTAGTATGCATGACAGGCCATTCATAGGACCCTCTGCACCCTGGAGGAGGCCACTGGCCTGATCATCACCACCTCACTATAGCACATCACTCACGATTCACCAAACTCTTGTCCCTTGGGCCCTTAGCCTGGCAGAGCCTCCACCTGCCTCAAGGGGAGAAAGCCTGAGGCTTGATGGGGGATTACAGTTCAGCTCCTCCGAGGCTCCTGCTGACTGTAGAAGAGCTCTGCATGTGGGCCCTGGAAAACGTGGAGAAGGAATCAGGCTCTGCTCTCAAGGAACTCTTAATCTGGTGGGGTGGGGAGAAAAGCCCAGTTGAAGTCCATGTATCTCTGAGGAATGAGAAGCCAATCTCACAGGGGATGTACATCTTTGTGAGTTGAGGGCCCACATCTCACAGCATAGGCTTGCCCCACACACACTCTCCCTCCCTGTTCAGTGCAGCCATCTTTGTCATGGTCATGGCCGTTGTCATCATCACAGTCATTGTAGCGCCAGTGAGTGGGCCCTGCCTAGGGAAGCCACACAGGAAGAGCTCTTGTCTAAACACAGAATCACGACCACTCTCTGACCTGCATCAGAAGACCATGGGACAATGACTGGGGGACTGGACCCAGGGTTGCCCTGAGCTGTCCAGGATGTGGGCTGCCCTCCCTGGAGGGGCCAGAGCTGCTGTCCAGGACTGACCAGCGCTCCTGTTTATGCTTCTTTCCAGACCAATTCCAGGTGGTGCCTCTGCAGTTTTCTACTGACCTGGATGCCTTCAACCCCAACACTCCCGAATGGAGGGAGGACGTGGGCCTGGTGGTCACCCGGCTGCTCTCCAAGGTGTCCAGCTCATTCGGGCCTGTGGGCCTCGGGGTACCTGGAGCAGGACAGGCTGGCGGAGGTGCTGGGCCCCACAGATGCAAGTCTCTGCCCCTAGGCCAGCTGCAGGTGCTCAGAAGCGGGGGATTGCTGCCCTGGCTGGAACACTCACAGCTGGGTGTCACCTCGAAGAGGAGGGACAGGACCTGTACCACCAAGCACTTCTAGAGCACAGCGGTGTGCATGAGTCACTGTCTACAATGGCCTGGTGTTTTACAGTCACCTTCACTTACTGACTGAATTTCTATTCTGAGCTGGACTCTGGAGGCAGAGACCCCCAGGGACCTCACAGAAAGCAGACCAAGGCAGGTCATGGGTGGGCTGGACAGGAGAACAACTGGGGCCCTTGGCCACCAGGAAGAGGAAGACCAGCCCCCTAGAGCTACCCAAGGTTGTAACAGGCCAAGACCCACCCTGACCATTCTTCCCTCATCCTGCTAATAATGCTGGTAAAATCGTCCTGGGTGCTGAAGGATGAGTAGGAGTTCACCAGATAGCAGTGCATGAAGTGGTACTCCCAGGAGACAGGGGGAACCTCCAGGAGCTATGCCTGGCAGGCTGAGGAGTTGTGTGTGTGTAGCTGGGGCTGGATCGGGGTGGGAACTAGGAAGGGGAAGGCAGTAGGTGGGAGTCAGTAAGGCCAGGTATTGGGGCTCTAGTTGGGGAGCCTGGTCTCACCCCAATGTCTGGAGGACACTAGCCAAAGGGACCTGCCCACTGCAGCCGTGGTAGGAAGAATGGGCTCAAAGAGCAGGCCTGGCCAAGGGAGGCAGTGTGGGGGCCACAAATTCAAACCCACATGGGGGCTGAGTGACAGAAATTGGCACAGGGTGCTGTGGGAATCTGGACCAGCTGCATGAATGCAGGGGACAGTGGCAATTTGCACGACAGATGACCTGACTTACATGGGCCTGAGAGGGGAAACAGGTGTTCTTGGGGTCGGCATGTGTCAGGATATGAGGAGAAGAAGAGGATTGAGGTGTCCTGTCTGTCTCCACAGGAGACCAGCATCCCTGAGGAGCTGCTGGTGACTGTGGTGAGGCCGGGGCTGCCCACCTTGGCTGACCTGTATGTGCTCCTGCCCCCGCCCAGGCCCACAAGGAAAAGGAGTCTCACTGGTGATAAGGTATGCCCTGTGGCCACTGGACACCCCGGTCCCCCACACAGCAGGGCTTAGTTGGGGTCCTTCTGACAAACAGGACAACTCCGTGGGCATCTTCTCACCATATCATAGTCTGACTTGTGGTGCTAGCCATTTACCTTGTGGCTCTGCCCTCTGGAGGTCACACAGCCTCCAGGGTCACAGAGCCAGGGCCAAGTGAGGGGGAAGGGACAGGAGCACCTTGGTGGGGAATGGTCTCACTTTGTCTCCCACATCATTGGTTGAAGCTGGTCACGTGTCCTCAACTTGACTGCAAGGAATGCTGGGAAATGTAGGCGAGCACTGATCAGGACACACCTGGTGGCAGGGCCCAGGCCAGAGCAGAGATCAGCCTCCACACAATCAATAAACGTCCTTATTACAGGACAACTGCCAACTCAAATCCCTGATGGAGGGGCAGAGATGTGGGAGGGGGAGTCAAAAGTGCTTCATAATCCCTATGCAGCCACTAGGTGGCTAATATCAAAAAGCAGACAATGCCAAGTGTTGGTGAGGAGGAATGAGAACCTCACACACTCTGGTGGGAACAGAGCTCTCTCAAAAGACCCTGATAGCCGAGAACAATTGCACAAAAACCAAAGTTGGATGCTGCCACTGTGACAAACTGGCAGCTCCTCAGCAAGGTAACACAGTGACCCCATGAGCCATGATTCCATTCCAGGACATACCCAAGAGAAACAAAGGCACATCCACACAGACACTCATGCACAAAGACTCCCATTCATCATGGCCAAAAAAGGACACAACCCAAGTGTCACCCGTACTGATGAGTGAATGAGCAAAACATGGGCCCTCTGTGCAAAGGAATGTGGCCATTCAGCCCTGAAAGGAAGTGAGGAGGAGCACGAGGACATGAGGGTCAGTGACAGAAGCCAGGCGCCAAAGGACTGCATGGCACGACTCCAGCTGTACCACAGACAGGAGTGTGATGGTGGTTGTGGGGCTGGGATCCAGGTACAGGGAGTTATGGGAGTGGATTATGAGATGCCTCTGAGAACTTGACATAGCACAGCTGTGCTCAGTGATCTATAGGCTGAGTGTGGCCCCAGCCAGAAGAGAGCAAGAGGCAAAATGCAGCACAGCCGCTTTTCCTAAGTTGTTTATGTTCGGAGAAAGAAGTAGGAACACAGGTTTCTCTTGTTACAATGTCACGCCCCTCCCCGAGAACTGCTGCTCCACCTCCTTGTTTACCACTGTATATAAAAGACTTGCTGAAGGAGGATGCAGGGGGTTTTGATGGGAATTGATTGATTGGTGGGCTGCTGAGTCATGCTAGCGATTAGAGGAAATGGGACAGTGTGAGTCTGAGCACTGAGATTTTTAAAGGGAACATGGGACAGTGCAAGTCTAAGGAAAGAGACTCTAAAGAATAGAAAAGAAGCAAGATTTTAAAGAAAGACTTTAGACATAAGGCCTTAAAGAATAAAAGAAAAGAAGAAACAAGGCTGTTGTGCATTTCCATCTGGTGCCCAACACCCCTGACCCCAACTTTATGCATGTCTGTCTGCTATCGTTTGTCCTTTCTGCATCTCCAGTCGCCCCCAGTTAGGTTGGGAGGAACGGAGCGTCAGGAAGCTCGCACCAGGGAGTGATGGCTGAAGAACGGGGGTTTCCTGTGCAGGTGACAGAACTGTCAGGAAGTTGACACTGGGGGGTGGTGCATGACCTGGGGAGCACACAGGCACCAGAGCTGTACACCTGACCGGACCCAAGCCAGCTCATGTGGAAGCGGGCAGAGACGCACACAGCAACTGGATGTGGTAGCTTGTGCCAAGGTTGGGGCCACACAGCCCCAGCGTCCCTCAGATGCTGGTCTTGCTGTGCTAGTGAGGGAAGGGGACTGGTGGCACCATCAGGAAGGCCCAGAGGCCCACAGAAGTTGGCAGTGTGTCTACACACTAAACAAGAACAGCCTGGGACAGCAGTCAGAAAGGCTGTCCCAGTTAGAAGAGCATCAGGCAATAAAATGAAATCTTCAGGGATAAATTTAACCAAGGAGATGAGAGACCTGTGTGCTGAAGCCTTAAAACACCTGTGAGAGAAAATGAAGATGACCTGATAGATGGGAAAACTGCCCAGGTTCTCAGATTAAAAGGATTGTCCAAGTGTCCATCCCACCCAAAGCGAGCAACTGGTTCAGTGTCCTGTTACAATTCCAATGGCACCTTCCATAAAAATAGGTCCCTAAACAGTCCTAAGATTCACCTGGAACCACAAAAGACCCTGAATAGCCATGGGAGGAAAAAAAAAAAAATACCAGCTTTAGTAATCAAAGCAGCGTAGAGAGCAAGGCAACAGCCTCAAGCACCTAGAAATAGTCCACGTGTCTGTGGTCAATTGACTTTCAACAAAGACACCAAGAACATGCAACAAGGAGAGGACAGTCTTGCCTACAAATGGTGTTGGGGAAATTGGATGTCCACATACAGAAGAATGTAATTGGAGCCTTATCTCAAACCATATACAAAAAATCAACCCAAGGTTGGGCATGCTGACTCGCACCTGTATTCCTAGCTACGCAGGAGGCAGAGATCAGAAGGATCTTGGTTGGAGGCCAGGCCAGGTAAAAGGTTAGTGAGACCCCATGTCAATGAATAAGCTGGATATGGTGACACACATCTGTAAAATCAGGCACAAAGGAGGGAATAGGTAGGATTGAGGTCTGAAGATGTCCCTGGGTGAAAGCAAGAGACCCTACTTGAAAAATAACTAAAGCAAAAAAAGGGCTGGGGACATGGCTCAAGTGGAAGAGCACCTGATTAGCAAGAATGAGGCCCTGAGTTCAAGCCCTAGTACTGCCAAAAAAAGAAAACTCAAAATAGATTCAAGACTTAAACATAAGACCAGAAATTGTAAAACTACTAGAAGAAAAAACATAGGGAAAATGACACATCGGTCTTGGGAAATTATAGGAGTGATCACAGGACCCAGCAATTCCACTTCCAGTATACACTCAAGAAAAATGAAAGCATGCCCTCACAAACACTTGTACACCGCCAGCAGCACTGTTCATAATGACCCAAAATGAACACAACCTAATGGCTGTGACCCCCAAACGTAGACTACAAAAGCAAAACGAGACCAGTAGGATTTCATCAAAAGCTTCTGCACAGCACAAGACAGACACCTGCAGGACAGATTGTCCAGAATGCATAAGAAGCTCCACCAACTCAACAGCAGGCACACAAAGAGCCCAGTGAAAGGTGACAATGGACCAGAATGGACATTTCTCCCAAGAAGACACACAGATGGCCAACAGCGACATGACAAAGTGCTCCCCACCTCTTGTCGCCAGGGAAACGCTAGTCAAACCTTGATGAGATGTCACCTGGCTGCTATCAGAACAATGGCAGGAGCATGACGAGTGGAGACAGGGTGTCCCTTCATCCCGCCCTGGCTCTGCACCTCATTTGCTCCAGGAATGCACTGTGTGGAATCTCAGTTGAGAGCAGAGACCTCAGAATGTCCTCCATGAAATGCCTGGTAGAGGCAGCTTTGGGGACTGCCACCCATGGGGTCCCATTCCTATTCCCACCCCCTTCTACCCACTGTGCAGAGGGATGACCCCCAAGTAGCCTCTGGCCTTCTGAACACCAGGGCCCCCTTCTGGCCAGTGGTGAGTCAGCCAGGGGTTGGGGAAGTTCTGGGCAGGCTGCTACCTGGCGGCAGCGCGCGGGTGGGTCACACAGCATTTCAGGCCCCCTCCAACGGAGATTAGGCCATGATGGAGGCCAAGCCCTTCTCCCCCAAGGCCACAGTTAGAAGGCTGGGGTGAGTCCGGTTTTGTGCCCTGTCATGGCTCCTGAGGGGTCTGGAGTCCACCCAGATGGGTCCAGTTGAGGTCAGAGCCCCCAGGATCCAGAAACATGGGACAGTCATCATGGGGAGTCAGCCAGGTGTCCATGCCAGGCCCTAAATATGACTGATCTCAGGACACAGGAAGGGTGGACAGGAGCTGGGAGAGCCCTATTGTGCACTGGGTGCCATCCCTGTTTGTCATCTCACATGGGTCCCCAAGAAAGGCATCTGTGGTCTACAAGCCTGGCCATCCAGCCCCAGACACCTCTACCCTGCCATACCCCGAGTCCAGCACCACCTTCTGGTTCCTGGTCAGGTAGCGGTTGCTCCCCTGCCTCATTCTCCTTGTGCTCTTCCTCCTCTGGGAAGCCTTCCATGACCACTGCCAGGGTTGGGGCCTCCTGAGGGTCCCCGAGTTCCCCATCTCCACACACCCATGACCTGTGATCCTGTACATCCATTCCCAACTGGAACAAGAGTTCGCTGAGGGCAGGGCCAGGTCTGGGCACGTCTGTGTCCCATCGGTGGTTCATGGTGGGTGCTGTCCGGTGGGTTTGTTCCTATTCACTGAGGACACCGAGCTGCAGGAGCCCGAGGCCCCTCCAGCCCCTGGACCTGCAGAAGCCACTTCCTAGCTCTCCTGCCCCTCTGGGCCCTGAGGACACTCCTCCCCCCTCTGCTTTCAGAGACTCACGGCCATCCAGCAGGTACTCGACGCACACAAGATCAGCTTCCCACTCCGAGGTGGGCTTCGGGTCCTGGTGGCCCTGAGGGAGGTGGACACAGGTGAGAGGCTTGGCCGGGTCCTCTAGGGGGCTGGGTAGGTGTGTGTCCAGGCCCTGCAGGCCTCCTTGCTGGGCCATCTCCAATTAGACCCATCGGTCCCTGGCCAGGCCAGCCCCTGGGGCCTTGCTGTCTCTTCCAGGGCAGAATGCTGTCACACCCATGTCTTGGGTCTCAGATGGTCTCTGCTCCTGCCTCCCCACCGGGACAGTCACCCCCATGTCATCCCCCCTGGGCTGTCTTCTCTGTCACTCCTATGCCCTTTCCCTGGGCTGGCTGTGGTCACTCTTTTGCTCTCCCCCATCCTGGGCAGGGGGGGTTCACTCCCTTGCTGCCCCTGGGGCAGGATGTCTGCAGAAGTGATCTTCTGCTCTACAGAGACACCACCCTGGTCAGGAGCCCGGCAGCTCACCCGTGCCACTCTGCAGGAGGAGGCCTGGCCCACAGTGGGTTGTACCCACAGTACACAGCAGAACTGGGCCAGGAGGGATGGCGAGGTCCTCCAAGGTCACACGCTGTGTGATCCTCTGTCCTTCATAACCCACTGACCCCCTCAGCCACCACAGGCTTGGGGACCAGCCAGACAATGTGAAGCAGCCTCCATCCAGGGCTAGGGCTGGGGCCAGGGCCATACCGGTCATCTCTCACTACTTTGCTTGCAGGTTCTCAGAGACTGGGTGGCAGCAGCAGCTACTGGGCCGTGGTGGTCCTCTTTGTCATTGGACTCTTCACAGTGGGAGCATTCATCCTCTACAAGTTCAAAAGGCAAGGCCACCTCTCCTGTCTTGGCTGACTGGGCCTGTCATGGGACGGGCAGATCTAGAAAGCCCAGAGGCTGTGGCTTCCCAGCTGGGCCTTGGAAGGAGGTGGGGTGAGGCTCCCCGTGAGGATTGCTGGGGGTGGGGGAAAACTGGCCAGCTTTGTTACCCGTGGGCCCCAGGGAGATAGACGGCCACCCACTCCCCACCCAGGAAGCATCTCCTACAAACACTGTCCACTCTGAGCCTTGGGCATCGCCTCCCTCAGCTCTACCTCCCCAAGGGAGGACACTGTGGGGTCCACAGATGAGGAAACCAGGCCTGGAGAGGCTAAGGGAGGAGCCCAAGTCTGGCAAGCAGTGGGGCAGGACTGGCCGTGTCGCCGCTGCTGCAGGCTCCCCACCCCTCTGCTTTCAGAGGGAGCAAACACACTGGACAGTTGCTGCCTCTCCTGCCCAGATACTCTACCAGGAGGGCTCTGGGTGTCCAGATGGGGGTGGGCACTGAAAACACCCAGTGGGGCTTGTGTCAAGCCCAGGATGCTGTGTGTCTCTTCAGAGGGCCCCAGAACCCCTCTTCCCTCCTGGCCCAGGGGCTCCCTGTAAAATGGTTCATTGGCCCCTCACTGGTCCAATAATGGCTACTCTGTTTGCCCCTGGACTCTGCCCCTGGGCCTGAGCAAAATGATGCCTGCCTAGGCAGCTTGGCTCCGATCTGACCCCACTGCCCCCTAGCTGGTCCAGCTTCAGGGCCTCAGTCACCCTGGGCAGGGTCACTTTGAGGCCCACTGAGGGATACAGCTCATCTTTCCCTGTGCTTGTCTGGAGCCAAGGGCTCCCCATCCCAAGACCCACAGGTTCCTGGTCCTAGACCAGGAAACCCCTCTGGACCCCTCTCCTGCTGACTTTGACGAAGTCTGTCTCGTGGGCAGTAGTAATGCACAACCCCCTTTATGCCGCACATATGTTACTTGGTTCCAACTGAATTGGGTAAAGGGGATGAGGTGCTCTCAGCATAGGAAACAGGACCTCAGCTGGTCTGGAGACTCCAGGAGCGCTTCCCGAGGAGGGATCTAGAAGGATGCATAGGAGTTTTCTAGGCAGAGGGGATAGAACCAGGTCCAGATTGTGGCCTTATCGATTTCCAAACTCACAGAAGCACTGGATTCCTGACAAGTTCACCCAGGTGTCCCATATACACCCTCAATTCGACCCAAAAGCATCCTGAATGAAGGACGCAGCCTTCCACCAGGTGCCCAGGCTGGGAGTGCCCTCCTCTCTGTTTGCTCCCACCCCTCGGCCAATAGCTATCACTGTCACTGGACTGTGGGAAGTGGGGTCCTGATGCCAGGCCCCTGCCTGCCTGTCACTGCTACTGGGATGGCAGGAGCCCCATGTCCTCTTCCCTCCTCTGCCTGTCATTGTGCACGGCTCTGGAGCCGAGTATTGGCAGGGGCTACCTGAGGCTCTTCAGAGACAGCAGCAGCCTGCTGGGCACACAGCCTGGTGGTGACTGGCAAAGATGCAAACAGCTCTCCACAGAAGAGGGAGGGCCCTGGGTACCGCCGTGGTGTTACCCTCAGGGCCCTCACGAAACCCACCTGGGGTCCAGGTGCCTGGTGATCTGCACCCCCCACCCCCAGGGTGGCAAGACCCCAGCCTTTCTGCCTCCCAGCACACTGCAGGGCCAGGACCCAGCCAAACTGTGGCAGCCCTGCGTGTGAACCGAGGGCGTGGACCCATCTCTAAGATCTGACCACCACTTCCCAGTCACTGCCCGGTTCTGCAACTCAGGCCAGGGCCTTTGCCGGACTGCGCCTCAGGTCCTTGTCTACAGAGGGGGCTTGGAGGACGGCAAAGCTGCAGGGGCTGGGAGAAGGCAGAGTGTCCGGCTGCCACCCAAAGGCCTGGCAAGGCAGCTGAGCTCTGAGTGGCAGGACAGGAGCTGTGGGCGAGATGCCCAAGTCAGAGCTGCATGGGAGGCTTCAGTTCTGCATGTCGGGTGGGCACAGGCTTTTATCTGGCCTCAGTCTGGGCCACAGGGAAATGGGGGGCTGAGGACAGTCAGGTTAGACAGCACAGCAGCCTGCTCTGGGGAGAAGGTGGGTGGCAGGGACGGAATTCTGACCTCTGCAGGTCACATGTCTGCCCTGAGGGCCAAACCATGGTTTCCACAACCTTGCCCCAGTCACACTGCACATGGCGTGAAGGGGCAGAAGGACACTGTCTCACTGCCCACCTGCAAGAGAGAAGCCAGCCTGCCATGGGGCGCCCAGCCTTCTTGCAAATCCATCAGTTCACCTGTAAGGGTGGGGCAGCATTGCCATGGAAACAGGGAGGCCTGGTCAGTGCCCCTCCCCACCAACTCCAGATCGACCCAGGGGAGGACAAAAGAGCAGGGCCCAGGAGTGGATGAGAAAGGGACACCTGTCAGCCCCTCCGTCAGCGGAGGGGGTGGGAGGGGGGTGCGACCACAGCCCTGTGGCAGCTGGAACTGACTCCCAGCCTCCAGAAGTCCATTTGTCTCTGTGCTGCATGTCCTCTGGGTGGCAGGGGCAGTCTCAGGTCACTCAGGCAGGGCCATCTCCAGCATTCACCTACAGAGGACACCGTTCACTTAACCCCCTCAGGGCACTGCTGACTTGCCTATCCACCCAAGAACCTGAATATGCATCCTGCCACCAAAGTGTTCCCAGGAGGTGGGCAGCACCTGCCAGCCACCTCTAAGACGCCTTCCTCCCCCACAATCCCAATCCCATGTGGGACTGTGACCCTAGGGTTCTGGTTGGAGAACTGGGGTCATTCGCGTGTCCATCAGGAGCTGGACAGTGGTCCTAAGTCCAGTCCCAGCAGAGGCAGAGGGGTTCGTGCCACCCTCCTGCTTCCCTGGTACCTGGACAAGAAGGGAAATTGAGGACAGTGGGGCCCCAGGAAGCCCAGATGGACAGGGCCCAGCAGGTACCCCTGAGGGCCAGTTCCGCACTGTGCACGAAGGTCACAGCTGCCAGGTTCTGGGAGAGGAAGGAGAACTCAGCATGGTTCTGTAGCACACAGGCTCCAGGGTCAGAAGGCAGTGGAGTACAGCCTGCAGCCCAAGGGAACAGTGGAAGGCTTGGCTTTCCCTGGGGGAGAGGACAGCCCCTCGGCAGTGCTGTCTGCACCACCAAGGCTCAGAGTCTGGCAAGCTAAGTGGCTACCTCTGCCCGGCAGGAAACGCCCAGGCAGGACTGTGTACGCCCAGATGCACAACGAGAAGGAGCAGGAAATGACAAGCCCCGTGAGCCACAGCGAGGACGCCCAGAGCACCATCCAGGGTAGGGACTGCGGCACAACAACTCCCCACCTGCTGCCTCCAGGGGGCCCCCTCCCTCCCCGCTTCCCCGACCATAGGTGCCCAGAGGGTGGCCACCTGGCCAACAAAGCATAGGGAACATGGGGCCAGGCTGGCTCTGCCCGTGGGTCCCTCTGGGCTGCATGTCTACCTGGTGTGGTGAGGACAGTGCCTGTCAGAGCTGTGCAAGATAAAATCAGAGGCTGGGTAGGAACCAGGCCCTATGCCCAGCAGCAGCTCACCAGCCCTTATGGCCTCAGAGTCAGGGAGGATGAAAAGTGGCCTGGCCCCCTCCCCTCGTCACCCCTCCCAGTTATCCTGCTCCGTGAAAATGACAATTCCTTGAGCCTCAAGCACACAGCTCCTAAGCACAGTGCTTTACAGTTTGTACAGCACTTTTACTCCTGCCATGCCTGACAGGGACAGTGCCAGGCAGGTCACCCAACCGCTGCTGGTATGGCACCTCTCTCTATGCCTTTCCTCTGAATGGTGGCTGTTTAGCTAGACTTAGCATCCAGACAGACCCCAAGCCTGGCCTGGACCACCCTGTCCTCTCTGTGCAGCTTCTCCTTTCATAGTGACGGGCACCACCGCCAGCCTGTGCTGGTCGTTAGCACTCTGCCCAAGTGTCCAGGCCAGGCATGGTTCATGACGACCAATTGTCATGTTCTTATCATCTACCTTTGAAGCCCAGGTCATCTTTCATGTGTGCCTCAGAACCGTGTGTGTGCCTGTGTGTGCATGTGTGTGTGTGTGCATCTCTCTGTGTGTCTGTGTGTGTGTGCACGTGTGTGTATGTGCATGTGTGCACGTGTGCACGTGTGTGTGTGTGTTGGGGGATGATCACCCTTACTGCTTGAATTAAGAGCAAGGCTGAGAGAGGTCATTGCTCACCTGGGGCCACACAGCTCACAGTGGCTGACCTTGGATCCTGATCAGGTCAGCATGACACCAAATCCTGTGTCTTCTACCCCCTGACTGCTCTGGGCAGGTTCCCCCCTGCTATCACGCTCCTGGCTGGACCCCAAATACACCAGGCAGGTGGGGGTGTCTCTATGGCTTCTGCATCCTCCAGCCCAGGTGTGCTGGTCACCACACGACACACCTGCAGCCTTGGGACACACCACCTGCAATTTACGGAGGCTCTTAAGGCTGCAGGCCCCAGACGTCACTGGACGTTTCTGGATGTCACTGGACCCCAAGAGGCCGCTGTGTCCAGGTTGCAGGTGGGCAGCTGAGGCTGACCTGTGGTGGTGCTGGATCATCCAGCTGTGGCTGTGCAGCCATGTGCCCTCTGCAACCCCAAGTGTCCTGTGTACCCCAAAGACCCTGCCACAGGCCTCACCTCTGCCCAGGACAGAAGGTGGTCTTGGGGATCCATGCTGGCCTCACGTAGCTGGCCCTGTCCTCATGCAGCAGGTCACAGCCCCCTGTGGGCAGGGCATGGGGCCTCAGGAAGACAGGAGCCTCCCTGCTGACAGAAATTTTCTTTTGAGCATAATACTACCTTAATTAGGCCTTAGCATGTGCCAGGACCCCGTTAGGGGAACACCCCAGTGACAAGCCGGGGCCTGTGAGGCAGAGGCCCGTGATGAAGCTCTGCTTGAACAGTCAGCCTCGTCTCAGCACCGAGCCCATAGTCTCAGTCCCACAGCCTGTGCAGTGCCGGTGCTCCGGCCACTGCCATCAGCGTTGTATGCACCAGGTGGAGCAGAGAGACAGGCTCCACGAAGCAGCTCTGGGCCCCCTTACCTGTCCCCTACTCTCATAATGGAGCCTCAGCCCCTTGACCCGTTAACCCATCTCTGACAGTCACCATGTCCCCCTCTCTCCTGCTCTCGCCTGCCCAGTCCTTTCCACGCTACGCCCTGCCGCCAGGAGGGGGCGCAGCCTCAACCCCTCTTGCACCCCCCTACTGCTGATGCCAGGGGCGGCCCCCATGCAGGTTAGTGTGGCCTCCTCACAGGCCTTGGTCCACTGCTGTGGTGACACCGCACACCCACTCCTTAGTCACAGTAACCACCAAGGAAGCTGGAGATCTCACCCAGCCCTGCACCCAGCATGACGAGGAACCTCGGTGCCCACCGCATGCTGGCTCTGCACACTGTTGAGGCCACCACTCGTGTCCTGCATGGCCATTTCTCACTGGCCCCATCCGATGGACTGTGCTCATGGCGCCTCTCTTCTGTTCCCTAGGCAACCACTCAGGAGTGGTCCTGAGCATCAACTCCCGGGAGATGCACAGCTACCTGGTGAGCTGATGCTCTGGGCTGGGCCAGGACACTCCTGTTCCACTCGTGGAGGGCACAGGACCACAAGTGCAGCTGGAACGATGTCCCCTCAGAGACCTTCGGAAAGGCCACCTCCTCCAGTCGTCCCCACCCAGGGGACAGGCACTTCTCCCTCTGTCAGCCCCAGCTAGCCCTCAAGACACTGGGCCAGCTGACTCCTGACCTAACTGGACACAGGCCTGCGATGTCCACACCCCTGACTCTGGGGTACTGCTGCCCCTGGACCCTGTCTACGCTGCCCTGGCCACTCCAGCCTGTCGCCGTAGCTAGCTGAGGCCTGGCTGAGGCCTGGCTGAGCCTGGGGTGAGCCTGATGGTTTGGCTCCACAGACCAGCTTTGCCCCTGCCCCAGGACTCCTGTCCCTGCAGAGGGTGCTCTGGGGTTCTGGAAGCCTGTGGGCCAGGCCTCCCCAACACCACCCTCTAGGCCTCCCACTGTTCTCTTTTTAAACTACAGGTAATGTAAATACCTCTCTAGGTAGCCCTTTGCATTTTGGGCACTTTTGTTTAACTTTGTTTTTAAGGACAGACGGTAGGTGCCATCTGGGTTGTCGTCAGAGCCACACTAAGGCTCTCCATCCAGACTGCCTAGGGCTCCTTCTCTGGACCCTGAGCAGCAAAGTTCTCCCTGGTTTTCCCTGGGTGGGGAGGGGAGGTGAAGAGACCCAGCACCTGCAGTTCCTCATCCCACGAGTAGGAGGCGCCCACACAGCCTCTGTTGATGGCTCTGGAAGGAGCTGGTGGCCCCAGAAAGTCCAGCAGCCCCAGAAGCACCATGGCTTCCTGACAGCTTTGGGACCCGCGTAGAACCAAACCAGTTGAGTGTAGGCTGGCAGGAGCAGCCTCTCGTGGTGAAATGGGGCACTAGTGCCCAGAGAGGGGGTGGCTTTCCCAAGGCCACAACAAGGTGGTAGCCCAGGACACAGGGCGGTCCACCCACTCACAGCTGCCTCAAGTCAGGGACCTAGTACAGGTCTACAGGTAGGAGCGGACAGCAGGACATTTCACTTTTTGCCTTGAAACGGGAAGGTCGGTATCTCCCCTTCTTTCCTCCTCCTCCTCCTCCCCTCTGTTTGGTGGTCAAGCCAGAGCCCAGCAGGTAACTTGCTGGCTGGCAGTGAGGCCTGGATGTCTTGCACACCCTGTTGTAGCTTTCAGAGAATCCACCCATTTTCTCTGTGGAGGGAGGAGGAGGCCCAAGGACGAACCATCACACCGGGACCATTCCGGGGTGCTAAGACTTTGTTGAATGGATGCCTCTGGTGTCCAGATGCTCCTGTTGCAGGTGGGACTTGGGACTGCAGGAACAAAGGCAGCCACGTGGACACACAGCCTGGCAGTGGGGGTGTCCCAGCAGTACCCCAAACCCTTTTCCTCCCTGCCACTCACTGTCTGGGACTCCTGGCCTCTCCAGAGATGGCCCTCTGAGTGAAGAGAGGGGTTGGGAACGAGGACTCAGTGCCAGTAAATGCTTGGACTCTCTGAGACCTTCACTATGACCCCACTCACCCGTTTGTACTCTGCAAAGATGCCTGGGTGGAGATCTGCCTCTCGCTGGCCACCCCCACCCAGCCCCCACCCCCAGTGCCAGCCCCACGCCAGAGACACACAGCACAGCTCAGGCTCAAGGTTCAAGGTCCAAGGTCAGCACGGAAGCCCTGGAAAAAGCCCCCCACCCCTCTTAGCTCACCAGTGCCTGGGGTAACCAACTGCAGGTCTCTGACCCTCTGTGACCACTCGGTTTAATTCTCTCAGCTGTTCCGGTAGGCTTCCCCTTAGTTACTTGTGTTTTTTCTTATATTTTATGTTATTTTTCCGAGGAACATTTTGGGTGTGTGGACCCAAGAACTTGGGAACAAGGTGGCATCTGATAACCACACATGTGGGCGGATGGAGCTACCTGGTTATCACTGGCGTTCTGTGCTCGATGCACCCACGTCAGATACAACCAGCTCCCGGGCTCTCACAACCACATCAGGCACATTCTTGGTATATGCACATAACAGACAATGCATTCTTTCTTGTTTTTCCTTTTTAAAAATCAATAAATCATTTGTGATGCTTTTAACAAAGATTAAACGAGCGTGGTCAGCTTTTGCCTTACGATGAAGACGTTTCGATGTTTACCTAAGTGCATGCAATCACGTCTGCGTGTACATGCAAGCTTGTCCCCGGAGTCCCATGCCCAGCAGACCTGACTATAGTCTCTCAGTAGACCAAGGCTCAGGCTTGTCACTAGATTCGAGTCACTGGATCAGTCTGGGGCCCAGAAAGTTCTCGGTCTTGTCAGAGGAAGAATTTAAGGGCAGACACAAAGGAGACTTAAGCAGAAGCAGGTTTATTTATGCAAAACAAGGCAAAAATGAAAGTTCAATCTCCATGCAGGAGAGAGGGCAGGCTTGAGCAAGAGCAGCAGCAGCGGAGTCTCAAGACTTCAGGCTTTTATGGGGTCTGCAAACATTTGGTGGTCAGTCCCAGAAAACTGAGTTAATATGTCATTCACTTCTGGAGACTGGGTTATGCATCACCAACTCCTCCCACATGAACAGACCAGAGCTGTTGTTTTCCACAGGCTGTGGGGGCTGCCAGGCACCAAGACCCTGCTGTATGTCACACGTGTTCTCTTTGTATCACCAGTGCAGGGTGTGACTCCTTGTGTACAGCCAAGCCATGGGTCTCAGCCATCAGGCTCCCTAAATCCCTGCTTCCGATGGTAGCTCATGCACCCCTATGCTGCTCTGTTTCCCCTCCCTGGGCTGAGGGACCAGGACTTGCTTGAAACCTCAGCTGTAACACCTTGTAACGAACATAGCTCTCTCTTACCTTCTTCTCAGCGTAATCCTGTTACAAAGTGAGAGAGAGAGAGAGAGAGAGAGAGAAGGAACATGCCATTTGCTGAGTGGTTTCCAAGTCATTTACAGAATAAAATGGGTTTGGAATTGCTCCATGGACTGCTCGAGGGGACAGTGCTGGCACGTGCAGGAGGCTCTGTCCTCTGCCTTGGCCTATACCCTGCACCAGGTGCCCTCAAGTCCAGTGAGCTTGCCTGTGGAAGCACTTCAGTTCTTCCTAATGAAACACATGCATGGAGCGGGGACAGGGCTGTCTCTGGACTCCAGCTGTGTGTCTGAGGAGTGCTGCTGTCATCTGTGCAGGGGCCTGGGAAACTCCTCCAGGCAGGTGCACTCAGCTATGACCGAGGATGGCTCTGGAGTGGAAAGAAATAGATCAAGGGTGGTGGGAGAAGAGGTAACACCACACACACACACACGAGCACATGCGTACACAGGTGCACAGATATGCACCTCGTCCTCTGTGCTCTGACATGTCAAAGTCCTCAAAACTTCCTCCAGGCCTCCCTCAGTCTCCTTTGAACTTGAGCTGCCCCTGTGTGGGCAGTGGGCCTGGAGCAGTGACTGAATTTGACAGAACCCTGACCTTTAAGGAGACCCCAGGCTGGAGGGCAGGTGAAAACCACACAGTTGAACCAGAGAGCAAGGGCTGGGGACCCAGGGTAGCCCAGTGGCCCAACCCAGCCTGGGGACAGATGCAGGAGTCTGTGGAGGGCATCGTTGGGCAGGGTGACAGGTGAGGGCAGGTGCTAAGTGGAACACGGTCAGGAGATAGGACACTGGAGCTGGAAGGTACATGCAAAGGCCAGAGGGATTTGTGTGCATGTGTGTGTGTGTGTGTGTGTGTGTGTGAGAGAGACAGAGAGACAGAGAGAGAGAGAGACAAACAGAAAGCGAGAGAACCAGCTGGTGCCTTGGAGGTCAGAATTGCACCGTTACCTCACCATTCCATCCACCAGGACTGAGTGTGAAGTCAGAGCTCTTTGGCCACTCGTTCCAACAAAGCTGTCCCCATGCGGTGTTTGATGAGTGTGTCGTGGGTGTGCTGTGCACTGCAGGTGTACCGTGACTGTGCCAGGCTCTGGGTCATCCACTCCAGGGCCCAGAAACAGCTAGTGCTGTAATAGGTACCACCCCAGTCATCTTCCCCACCCCCAGCCCTTCGCTGGGACCCCACATAGACAGGGGGACTGGGAAGCCCACACTGGAGCTGCCTGCTGGTGCTCCCCTTCCACCTCCCACCAGAGGCCGTTCAGCTCATCTCACACCCAAACTTCACACACACAGGGCAGGTGTGAGCACCCAGCTCACAGAGGAGGCCACGGGCCACCAGATCCACAGATGGGGCACTCACTTGTAGCAGAAACATGAGGCATCACTACAAAGTTTCAGCCATGTGCGTGACAGTAACTATCAGAGGGACAAAGAGTCACAGAAACTATGTTTGGAAGTCCTTCAGTCCTCACCCCTCAGGCTCTGTGGGAGAAACCAATGAGAACCAAACCCTTCTGCTGCCAATGGCACAGGCGGCCCCCAGGGCCTGGTGCCTCCTTTTAGTAGCTGAGTTGGCACAGGGACAGGTCAGAGGACCATCTGTCTGCTCAGCAGATCCCCAAGAAGGGGTTCATTTTTGGTGACTGGATCCCGGAGTCCTCGTTTCTGTAGCACAGCCCACACCCGCTTCAGGAGATGCCCAGGTCCCAGCATCGAGGCATCGTGTCATCCCACAAGGGACGCATCTCCGAGGTGTGTATGAGGTCCCTGCTTCTGAGTGGGAGACAAGCAACACCCACCGCTAGAGGGCACGGGGACAGTCATGTACAAGGGCTCTTCCTCAAAGCTTTGAAAGGTGTCTCTGGGCGTCCACACCACAGGTGCCTGGGCCTGCCCCTGCCTGTCACAGTGTTCCTAGGGACAGCATTGGATAAAGCCACTCGGGCCATGACTGGTAGAGACAGAAACAAAGTCCCTCAGAGACGGGTGTGAGCACAGACCAGACAGGACCATGGTTCATACCCACCCCGACCACTCCTGTCCTGACCAAGAGGAGGGAGGCTGCTTGTCCATCCTGTCATCATCTCTCCTCCTGGGTTCGAGTGACGGAGATGCCCCATCATGGGTGACCTGCCTCCTGACAGCCCAGCCCACAGCCACATCACTTCCATCCCAGCTACGCCTGCAGCAGCCTTCTGATGCCCTGGACCAGGCTCCCAGCCCCGCTGTCCAGTCCAGCTGTGCTCCTGGGGCCTGGGCTGGGGACACCACAGTACTCCTGGCTTCCACTGGCTGGGGATGCCCTGGGGGACAGGCCTCTGTTCACGGACAGTGCAGTCTCAGTGGAGTGGTACATGGACGCTTGAGTCAGTTGGGGTTGGTTCCCATGAGAGCCAAAGGTCCACCATCCACCTCTCCACTACCTGACATCCAGCCTCACTAGCCATGGAAACACTGCCTTAGTCTCAAGCTGGTGGAACCCTGGCCAAGCACGGTCACTTCCAATGGCACTCGGTGGCCACGCTTGTCTGTACCACCCGCCCCGGCATGAGCTCCGATGCACCAACTCCAGCCATAGAGGTGCCAACTAGGCATCCTGCTAATGTGTGCCCACAGCCCCTGGCACAGGCGCATCGCTATGATTAGACAGTAGTCAGCGCCAGGCACGGCACGTGGGCGCCACCCCGAGCCCATTCCAGGATCTGTGGCTCAGCGCCGGCCAACGTCACCAGTGTCTCCTGAGCGTGTGTCTGTACAGCACCAATGTTCAGCTCTATGAACAGTCCTGCGAGGGGCTGGCTGAGAAGGCGGTGGAGAGCTGCGCCTGCCAGGGGCCGATGACAAGACCACTGGTGATGCCTGGGAATGACACTTACCTGACCCGCATGTGCCAAGTGCAAAGCTGGGCATTTCACACATCAACTGTTCTGGCAGCCGTTCTGAGGGACACAGTCTCCCCACAGTCAAGGGATTTGACTGAGAGTGGGGATTTGGTGACAGTCCCCTGGTGTCCTCGGACCCTCCTGTGACTACACTGCTGCAAGCTCCAGCTTGGCATACCGTGCAGGGCGCAGAGAGGGCAGGGCACAGAGGCGAGGGTGGGAGGCCCCGCTAAGGACCAGGTCAGGTGGGAAAGGGACATGGTCTCAATGACCTTCATGAAACATTCACTTGGCTGTCAAGAAGGGAGGCTGGGTGTCTGGGGAAGAAGCCACTGGACCGCAATGGAGACCTGGGTACGAAGGCTGAGTGAGTGGAGGTGTGATCCGGCAGAAGACAGGGCCACAGCTGGCTGGAAAGAGAAGTCAGTGAATGCCTGGCTTGGGGCCCGAGACTGGGTGATCAGAGGGCCATCCACGGAACCTCCAACAGAACCGTCCATGGAACTGTCCACAGGGGTCCCTACGAAGCCATCCATGGAACCATCCGTGGAGCTGCAGTTGGGAGTTGTCAGGACAAAGGTGCTTGTCAGCAGTGAGTGACAAACCAGCAATGCCTGGGCATATGAAGCTCCTGGAGGGTGGCTGGGCTGAGGCCGAGTGGCACCCAGACCAGAGGTCCAGGACAGGGACACAGTGTCCAGGAGGGAGGGGGGGCAGCAGCGGCTGTCGAGGAGCTGAGTGGATGACAGGCTGCACTTAGGTATCCAGGAAACTGTGGGGACAAGTGGGCCGAGGACATCAAGGAGGGTGACGAGGGACAAATGGTCATGACTGTACTGACAGGAGTGTGACTCAGAGCAGAAAACTGCGGCTGTGCAGCTGGAGATGGTTCTGGGAGTCTGAGGACAGACTCGGTGCAGGTGCAAGGAGGTCACAGCCCAGAGCCAGTCCTCACGGGCCAAGTGCTCGGAGCCCCCACGTGCGAGCAAGAACTGCCCAGCCCTGGAACAGCAGCTCCCGAGTTGGTAGCTCCATGTTTGTTTTCAGCAAAGTAGGAGCTGAGGTCACTGCTGAAAATGAGGCAGGGGAGGAGGCTGAGGAAGCAAGAAGTATGAGATTGTCACTTGGGAAAAGGAGGAAACAGATAACAGAGGAAGAAGGCTGATAAAAAGGGTGGAGGCCCCATGGAGTTTAATAGAGACTCTTAGATGTGGCTTGTTCCTCCCAACCACAGTCTACTGGCTGCGTGCGTGAGCAGAGAGGCATGATCAGGACACAAAAAGGCTCCAGACTCAACGTTTTCCTCTCAAAAAGTCTAGAGGCTTTAATGAGGCCACATAGCCATCTCAGAAGAAATCCCTGTAGCACCCTGTCTTAGTCTCGATCTATGTTTCTGCCACTTCCTAAGCTAGGGGTCAAACCTCAGCTGGGAAATAAGAGTACTGCTTCCCAGATGGGCAGAGCACCATCTGCCCTGCATCTGGCACAATGGACAACCCTCGACACTGCTGGTGAAGCAGAATAAGTGCTCAGACTCTCCAGGTTTACACTTGGCCATTGGTCAGGACCACCCCAACTCACTCCTGGAGGTGGACACATGGAGACGGCCTGCAGATGCAGGAAGCTTCGTCTGGCTGTGTGCGGCCAGCTGCCTTGGGAGCAATTGAGAGAGGCTTCCATTGGCCACTGACGTCTAAGAATGCAGTGGGGGACAGGACCCAGCCCATGAGCCAGAAAGCCCTGAGCTGGAGGGAGCCCTGCTCATCCAGTCAGCAGGCAGCCAGAGAAGCCGCGGCGCCGGGCTGGCCAGTGGACCCTGCAGCCCAAGGCCGCGGGAAGGGTGCCATGCGGACTCCGAAGAGGAGTGCTTTCAGAGGAGGTGAGAGAGTGTTAGAAATCAAGCACTTTTGCCTGGATGTCGTGTGTGAAACCTGCCTCTTGGAAAGGGGGCAGTAAGGTCTGCAGGCGAGAGGAGCTCACGGGAGCCAGCAAAGCCATAGGACGGAGCAATGAGTTCTGGGCAGAGTATAGTCTGCATCAAAGATGACATAGAGCAGAGTGCAGACCAGGCAACATGGGGCCATGGAGGAGGAGGGCTGATTAAATACCTGAAAATAGCCAGGAGTGAGGAGCAGAGAAGGTAGACGATGTGAAAGGGACCGAGAGGCATAAAATCGAGGGAAGCAACCAGCACAAAGTGAGCTGGATCTCAGGGCACGCTTGGTCTCGAGGGACTAGGTTCAGGTCAGAGCCGTGCGTGTCTTTTGATCCCCAAGACTGTGAGGCACTCCCTTGCCGTGCACACGGACCCCAGCAGCAGCCTCTGGGGAAGGCTAGAGGGGCTCTGCTCTGCAACCATGGCCAGGTCTGGCCTCCAGAGAGCATGACATCCTTGTGGTCAAGGGCACCAGGCCTGTGACCCGGTTTGGGTCTGGGACTGGTGAAGTTCCTAGTTATGGTGGTGACCCCGGTGGGTTCTCTAATGGCTAGATCCAGACTGGTTGGTTTTCACAGGTCCAGCTGTGACTCTAGTGGACTGTCCATCTCCCTTTGTCAGTGGTCAGTGAGGTCACTGCTGGACATCCATCACCATCGCAGCTGCCCAGTGCATCAGGGCCCTGCCTCGTGTCCTGTCCTCATCCAGCGCCTCAGCACAGTGGATGTTCAACAAACTTCGGGGGGAGAAGGAAGGTGGGCTGAAGGTGATGGACGCGCCTGTACCACTGAGAAGCTGGCCTGCAGCATGCTTCGGCTGCCTTACGGCTCTGGCGTCACGGGTCAGTTCACTGATCCACACATTCCCATTGCTGGATGTGCACAAGGTGCACTTAGCACTCAAACGACTAAGCCGGACGGGAGCCCGTGGAGGGTGCCAGGCACCCCGCACAGCACTGTAGCTGAGGCTGAGTGTCTGCAAAGCGTCTCTGTTCCAACCATGGCGCAGCTCAGGTGCAGAAGGCAGAAGATCCCATCCCTGGAACCTAGTCTGGTGGGAGTGGAGGCTGGAATCCAGGGGGAAGGACGCGAGCACATGCAGCAGCAGGCAGGAAGAGGGCACTGGGTGCAGCAGGAAGTAGGGTCAGTAGGACTGGGGCGGGGGTGAATCCAGGGGGGAGCTGAGAGCAAATAACCCTCCTGCTCTGAACTTTCTCTCATCTGCCCCAACCCCGACATCCTGTTCCTGTCCCATGGCCTGTGCTCCATGACACCCTCTGCTTGACGTGCACACAGACTGTTCTGCCATGTATCCTCTGTGTGTAATCATGGCCCACAAACCCCTGGTCAGCTCTATGGGGCAGCAGCTCTGGCCACCTGGCTCACCAAGGCTCCCAGGGCTGGAGCAGTTGCCCCTCCCCCTTTGTCACTGGGACAGTGGACTAGACAGCCTGATAGGTAGGTGCTCTGTACAAGTTTGTTCAATCACACATTAATTTTTGAGTGATTTCATGGCTTAAAACAGTAATACCAATATGTGCTGTTTCCCTGTCCCTGTCACATTCTGGGTCAGCAGGATAAATGTAGGGACAGAGCCTGTGATGCTGAAAGGCAACGGGGCATCCATTGCTCTATCTTAGCCTCTTTCCACAGAAGACACAAGCGCTCAGACTCTCAGATGTGGAACATAATGATCCTTTGCTGGCAGGACATCTGTCATTTGCTCCCACTCACAACCGAGTGAGACCCAGAGATGGCAGGCTGGGCTCCTTCACTGCCTACTTCGACGTAGCCACTTCTCTTGGTCCTCAATATTTCCTGTTCAAAACATAAGGCACTGTCGCTGTGGCTCGCCTATGGTTAAGTACCCAGAACTCTCTCCTGGGCTAGGGGCTCAGGCAGCGTGGGTAGGTGAAGGCTCTTCTGGTCATCAGGGGAACTGGGGATAGCCGCCCTTGGGTGTGGTGGCTTGGGAGAAGCTCAGGGGCCAGGCCTGTGCTGGGGATGGACTCCTGTGAGGCCAGCAGGTGCCAGTGTCCATCCATCTCACTTAATTCAACAAGAGGGTTTTATTGCTGTACAGATATGGGGATGAGGGAAACAAAAGGGGCCAGGACTCAAACCAGAGCCTGGGGTTTTGAAAGGTTGGGGTAGGTCAGGCCAACAGGTCAGGAGGTGCTGACCCTGACCTGTTATGGTTCCAGGAGGAAGGGCAGGCCGCACCTTGAAGGCCAGCTGGGTAAGCACCAGTGGTCAGAAGGCCTGGGGGTGTGGAGGGGTAAGAATGGGAATAGGAGAGGCTGGTGGGCAGGCTCTGGACTGGGCAGTGTGAATCATTTCAGGGACTCTGGAAGTCTCACTGTCTGGCAGGCCCAGCCCTGAGGCACTTGGCAGGTGGGCAGTGTGCCCCAAGAGCCCCGTATGGGGCAGTGGGTGTGGACTCAGGGTGGGCTATCCGCATTCCAAAGAAGGGTCATTTGCCACCTCTACGAACAGACTGGGCCTGGGGTGGGGGGTGGTTCTCCAGGTTGCAAGGCCCTGGGGAACACCATCTCAAATCGGAGAGGTCTGCTTATCACTAGGTGACACCCAGCAGAGTGGCTGGTGCTCCAGGAAGGAGGCAGCCAACACTGCTCCCTGGGCACTCCTGCCCCGGAGGCTCTGGGTGGGCCCATCTCCATGCCAGGACCAGCTGGACCCCCATTCCTCAGCTTAGGTCTGCACACCTTGCCCCCTTTCATCTTGCTGTGCTTCCTGCCTGAGTTTTTGACCAATTGGTCCCTTTCCCGGAAAAGATGGCCATTTTTAACAGCATCGTAAAATTGATGAAGTTTCCATCATAAAATTTCTGGATCATAGACATCAGTTAATGTTTTTCCTGCTCCTGATTTATGTCAAGGAGATACGCATTGTCTTCTTCCAGAGTCATAACTCACACGACGAGACTCTGGGTCCCAGACTGAAGGCTCTGGGGTTCTCTTGCTAGGTTTTAAATGACAGGGGGCCCTTCCTCTCCATCGAGCAGCCCTCCAGGACATGACCTGTGTTCACAAACCGAGGCACAGCTTAAAAATGGCTCAGTAAAAGTTCCAAAGGGTGTTGGAGGACGCACACCACTGTCACTGGACAGCTGATGGCAGGCAGGGCTTGGACCTGCTTAGAGTGAGCTGCACGAAGGGCCACAGGTGAGCCAAGAGTCCTTGAAGGACAGTGTGCCTGTCCTCACCTAAGACTGGGAGCACAGAGCACAGGTCCTATCTCCCTACCTCAGGGCAGTCATTTCTTACCAGCATCCCTGTGCTACAGCTGTCAGGCCACACCTGTTCGTGTGCTCACAACTGGCCTCTTGTCGATCCAGATGTCCTGCTGGCTCTTTATAAATTCAGCAGGTCCCAGACCGCCTTACATACGCCCCTTGGTGTCTTATCCCAGATTAACTGCACCAGCCAGCAGCTCATGGGGCTGATTGTGCAAGCGCTTCAAGCAGACTGCTCGGGGTTAGCTCTGGGGAAGAAAGCCAGCCACCTGACCAACCTGCTGTCCAGCTGGGGTGTGCGCCTGTGGAACCCTCGGATGCTCTCCACCCCTCTCCCCACAACACAGCTCCCAAAGCCCGTGCCAGCCTGCTCCCTGGGCCCCCAGTTCCCACGCAGCACACGTGTCTATCCTCCGCACCTTGGCTCCTGCTGTTGCCTTCCATTGGAAGGGCTCTTCTGCGTTGCTCCTTATTGAACTCCTTTGTAAACGACACAGCCTACCTCAAATAACTCCATTCCTCTGCAAAACCCTACAGACAGAGCAGCTTCAGTTATCCTCCCCTTCTATGATTCCAGAAATCCCCATAAACTCAAAAACCACACTAGTGCTGGGTTTATGCCTGTCTTGCCTAGCTGGCTTCCCATAGCAGGTGTCCTGTCAGGTTTTCTCCTTCAAGCACCTGGCAGATTGGGGCATCTGGCTGGTGTGAAACACGTTGAATTGAATATTCAGAACTGTGGATTGAAAACCAACCGTGGGGTCAGGCACGATGGCTCATGCCTGTAATCCTAGCTACTGGGGAAGCAGAGATCAGGAGGATTGGGATTGGAGGTCAGCCTGGGCAAAAGTTTGTGAGACCTCCGCCCTGCTCCCCACCAAATCTCAAAGCTGGGTGCGTCATCTCAGGCCAGCCTAGGAAAAAGTGAGACCCCACCCCAAAAATAACAAAAGAAAAAGGGCTGGAGGTATGGTTCAAGTGGTGGAACATCTGCCCAGCGAGGGTGAGGCTCTGAGTTCAAGCCCCGGTACCACCAAAAACAAAACAGCCCCTCCCACCCAAAAACCCCCCAACTGTGGGTTGCTCCATGCAAGAGGGCTCTCACTCCCATAAACAAAGCACTTCCTCCCTACCTTCTCCTTTCACCTGTGACCTCTGACCCCCCCACCCCCGTCCTATGGCCTCTACTCCACTGGATGTGAGGACTAGAGGCCACTGGGAAACCTCCCACTCTGCACCACAAGCCATGGTCAGGAAGACACCGAGGTCTGGTCCATGAAGCAGTTTTATTAACTCACAACGGTCACGCCAAAGGGCGCCAGTCAGGGTTGCTCCATGTAAAATGGTGGAAAACCCTATCAGCAAAGCAGACACTTGGGCTGAGGAGATACAGAACTGGGCCATGGGTGGAAAACTGACCTTTTCATTGCAATCTCTTCATAAAAGGGTTTTCTTTAGGAATTAAATACACTGAGAAACACAGTCAAAATATATTTACAGTCATTTCAAATGGGCACTACCAACATTTAATAGAAAAAAATCTTTCCTGTTTCACTGTCTGCTTCTTTCAAAGAGAATTTTAAATATGACTTTAGTTTTTAAAAAATACAATAAGGAAATAATTACATTCTTAATATGAAAACATTTTACAACTTATAGCCATGGTCAATTAGTTCTGAGAATCTGTAATGTAAAAGCTGATGTTAAAATGTAAAATGAGTATCTCCTTCCTCATTAGAAAGTCAGTTAAAAAGATGACCTTATGAAAAACTTTGGTCCCTACAAATTATATCCTGAAGGTCCCATTTTCAAATGTCTCCCGTGCAGCCACTGAAGACACCTGACGGTGCTTGTGTGCTGCGAGGCAGGTCTGGGAGCTGGGCAAAGGCGGCGTGGGGCAGCGATTCCCGAGGATGGTGGCTGCTTTCCCTTCCTCCGAGACTTGGGGCCTGATGTGGGCTGAACACCACAGAACTTCCACGGCCTTCTTGCACTGAGCTGTGTGCACATGGCATGGGCCTCTCATTTCTTTTTAATTTCAGTTTAATTCACAGTATGAACTCAGCCTACCATGGGGTTAAGAAGATAGAGATAAACAGGACCCAAACATTATTACCTCTTTAAAATTAAGTCATGAATTTACAATTACTGTTTCCATTTAAAAATTATTTTAGAAAAGAGAAAAAAAGAAGGCAATAGTTTATCATCCCAACAGTGCCATGACCTTATGACCTGGGGACATCTGTCTGCTGGTGGGTGAGGGAGGAGCTTGGGTGATGGCAGGTGCTGGCTGCAGATGAGGTTGGTCCTTCTCTCTGAGTGGGAAGGCTGCTGGCTGCCCCTCACTGCTGCCCACCTCAGGCAGGAGCTGCTGCCTTGGGTGACCACTGCCTGAACGTAGGAAGGTGGGGACTGTGGGAAAAAGGGAGATGTGACCATAAGCACTCGAGCTCTGCCCACAGCTTCACACACAGCCCTCACCTTGACGATGTCCTTGATAATGGTGGTGGCCATGAGGACAACAACATGGCTGAGGCTCCTCCTCAGGTGGCCTCAGGTCTAGGATGTACACTTTTGAAAACAGACTTTTAAGCCAAAGACAACTTTGGGACAAGGGTTATGGAGAAGGTGGGTGCCTGGGCTGGGTAGCACAAACACATATGCAAGCAGGGGCTGAGAGGTTCACACATATGGCTGGGGCGTGGTCTCTGTGGGTCCCAAAGGAAGGGTTCTGGAAGATTCCATGTGGCAGGCCCACACCCTCTGGATGGGCCATTCTTGAATCTGGAACAACCTGGCTGACCTGCACTGGTCACCCTGCAGAGCACTGGTGCATGAGGCTGAGTAACAATGAGGGCTCACACCTGTGCCCAAGTCAGGGACCAAAGCAAACCCTCAGACCAGCATAGCTGTTTCTATGCAAGGGGCTGGTTAGTGAAGTAAAAGCATAAAACAGAAAAAATGCAGGTGATTTTAAACATTGATGATGGCCAGAGCAAGCCCCAAGGGAGGGCACTACAGCCTCAGAGTCACAGAGATGGTGGGGTGGCTGCCCTCCTGTCTATCAGTCTGCCACCATGTGGCTAGTGCTCTGTGAGCACCACCACCTATTAAAGGATGGGCAGCACTTCAAGTCCACTCACAGCAGGGCTGGCTGACCCTGGCTTCTGTACAACGTAGCACAGTGGGGCTCCAGCTGCCCAGAAGCCAGGGTCAGGCATGGCATACTTTGGGGGGGGGTCATAAAAAGAGATCCTGTCAAAATTGTGACAAGATGTCTTGTATGTGCCCAGTATGTACAGATATAAATTAAAACTATATTTATTGAACATATACAAATAAATAACTTACTTTGAAGCAAATGCTTTAAACTAACTTTCTGATCAAATCTAAAAATGTCAAGGGGAACATAAGACACGACAGGAAGCCTGTGTCGGAAGCCTGGCCTTCCATGGGTCCATTTCGGCTGGCTGTCCTTCAAGACTCATGGCTATAAGAGTGAATTATGAACCTGGGTTTTTAACCACAAATGTGTATTCCAGGAGCCTGCAGACCAGGGTCCAAATCCTGGCTCTGGTACCACTGAGCAGTGTCCTTGGTCAGACACACACCCAAAGGCTCAGGGTCTCTACTTGCAAAATGCAGGTGGTGGCAGCAATGCCCAAGTCCTTGGTAGGCACAATGTCCCATCTACCAGATTATGGATGTCCATCTATGCTGGCCAGGACCAAGACCTCAGGCTGGGCACTTTCTCCCTGTCTCAGTAACAAGCAAAGCCTGGCACAAAGTCTCTTGGGAAAGCAGACTGCTGACCAAAGCCCTGATTTGAGAACTCCATTTAACCTGAAGGCATAAGAATCTATGGTAGGTCATTTCTATCCTCAATGACCTGTAAAGAGTCATTCCCTTTACAAAAAACTGGTTTCATATGACAGGAAGTGGTCACAGCTTCCCATGAGGACCGGAAGGGCTCTTCCAGGTTACCTGTGAGGACCGCTAATGCGTGTGGAGGCTGGCTGCCTCCCTTCTGGCCCTCTCTGTGACTGTGATAAATGCTGGTGTACAGCACCTCCACCTGACCCTGTGGAGGATGTGCTGGAGTGGGAATGGCAGTGGACAGCCCATGGACCTGGGGCTCCTGGCAGATGGCTTTGAAAGCATCTCAGATTCCAGGAGAAACCAGCTAAGCACCTTCCAATTCCTGTACGAATTTTCCTACATACTGGGGCGACTTTCCTGGTCTGTAAGTGACATCAGAGACAGCTCCTGCAGAGTCGGAAGGTACGACGATAACAAACTGACCCTAAACATGAAGGGTTTGGATGGTATGGCTGCTCAGGACAGGCCTGAGGGTGCTCCTGGAGAGAACATGGACAGACTATTTCCTGCTTCCTCTCTGAGGTGAAAAGATCACTTGTGATTGTGGATAAAAGGCTTGCCTCTCCCACAGCATTACTAGGATCTACACTTTGGGAAGAGGGAGCCCATGGCCACGTGTGGAGACTCCCAAGACTGACTTCCTCTCCTTGGTGCCTGCACCTCCCCGTGGTGGAGTTCTGGAAGGCTCCTGCTGGAGACTAGGAAGCCAGTGTGGTTCTCAACCCATGGGCCGAGGCTACCCTGACTCATGAGCTTTTCCTGTGTGTGTTGAGCATCTGAAGTCCCCGAGAAATACTGTGAATAAGGCAAGCAGGGGGACCGAGGAAGAGGCCTGCCTGGTCCTCACACTGCTGATTCGTGGCTTACCTCACAGCTGCAGGAGCAGGGAGGGCTCTCAAAGGCCCATCTCTGATTCTAAGGGGTTGCAGGTCTGTGGCTGAACACCATTCAAATCTGTATCTTTTTCAGAGGAGCTCGGCCCTCTAGCCAGCAACCGTCCCATGAACAGACACTGTGCCAGCCTTAGTCTGAGGCTGCCTGTGCCCCTGGAACGGTGGAAAGGGCACACATATGCCAAGTGCTAAAACACTGTTGCCTTTCCAAAGCAGCATAGGTAATTAATAAGAGAGGACACAGGGTCTCTGAACACTGCCTAGATCTAAATGCAGCACACAATAAAAAGATAGTTTTTAAAAACAGGTTAAAAAGAATGGCAGCTTTTCATGTCCTGTGACAAAAGCATTTGTCAGAGAAAAAAAAAAAAAAAAAACCTTAAAAGGTCAGGAATGCTGGAGGACAGAGACAAGAGGCCGGCACAGGGGATGCAGGCATGTTGTCCACATGGCCCCAGCTCTGGGCAGAAGGGCTGGAACATGGGGAGGCATGGCTGCAGTGGGCTGCAGGCTGCTCCTGTCCAACCTGTGGTCCATCCCCTGTGCAGGTGGGAATCGGGCTGAGACTGGTCAGAGCTGTGTAAGTGGTCAGAGAGAGGTGACTTCTCCATCTGCCACAGGCTTCTTCTATGACCGCTTATCACCTCTTTTCGCTTCTGCTTTCTAACAAATAAAGTTGGACACCAAAGTCTTACAAGTCATCGTTTCTGAAGGGCACCATTATACAGCAGAAAGAACATACACCAGCTGGGCGGAGGTGTGGGTAGCAGAAGGCAGTCGCCAACCTCTGAAGCCAGGCTTGGTGCTGTGGGGAGTCGCCGTCACACGAGGGAGACTGGGTGGCGGTGCGCAGTCTCTACCTGAAGCTGGGGCAGCCTGGCCTCCCTCTATGTCCCGTTCTTCAGTTCCCACTCCTGGAGTAAAGGAGAGCGGTGTCAACCCACGTGCAGGACACCGGCTGGCACAGCTGTGCTATGATCCCTTGAGCTTTTGGACCAAGAGCCTTTTGCTCACCTTTGGGCAACAGTAAGGAGATTCCTCAAAAAATGGAACATAGCCAGGCACCAGTGGCTCACTCTTGTAACCCTAGCTACTCAGGAGGCAGAGATCAGGAGGATCATGGTTAGAGGCCAGCCTGGGCAAATAGTTTTCGAGACCCTGTCTCAAAAAAATACCCAACCAAAAAAGGGCCAGTGGAGTGGCTCAAGTGGTGGAGCTCCCACCTAGTAAGCATGAAGCCCTGAGTTTAAATCCCAGTACTGTGTGTCCTGTCCCGTCCCCCCCCCCCACCAAAGAACAGAAAGATCCTGTAGTCTAGGGTTTCCACTTCTGGGTCTAAACCCACCCCAAAGGCAGAAACAACCAAGTGTCCACAGGTGGATGAATGGGTAGATAAACTGTGGCAACCCCCACAATGGGGTTATCAGCCTCTACAGGGGAAGAAATCTGGGTACCTCCAAGGCATGGATGGGCCTGAGGACACAGGTAGGGAAGGGAGCCCTGTCAGAGGCTGGTGTCTTAGCTTCCAGTCGAGTTCTTGGGTAAAGAAACAAGTGAGCAGCTCAATTCCAAACCCATCTGCAAAACACGCCCTTCCCCACAGGAGCTGCTACACACCAAGAGCCTGAGGACTCTAAAACATGCAAGGACGATGATATGAGAGACAGCCCACCTCCTCCCCACCCCTCAACAGGCCTCAGGAAATATGCCTGCCACAATGGCAGACACGCTGAGAGGCTGTGGCAGGTACAAGAAACAGGACTCCCCCAAGGACATGCCAAGGAGTGCAGCCATAGCTACATGCCTACTCCGGTTCTGCACAGGGCCTGCCCTGCAAAGGTTGGCACCAGCACAGGAGTGACTGCACTGAGCCCTGAGGGAGCACAGGGAGGCCATGTGGCCTCCTCAGCCCTCGAAACGGATGGACTCCATCTGGCTCACATTGTGCTTCCACCTACTCCAGCCATACCTACTGTGGCTGGAGCTGCTTGCTCTGATAAGCTGTACACACTTCTGAGATTTTCAGGTGCAGCACTGAAGGTTATTGTTGGCTACTTCCTCAGAGGATGGGGACATCACAGTGGGATAGGGAGTTCCCTGGGTGCCCCTTAGACCCTAGCCTGGGGAAGGGGGTGGGGGGTGGCTGGGAGGCCTGGAGAAGTGCCTTCCTGGGCTTTCTTTTTGAAGAATCACAGCATTTAAGTGCCAGAAAGGATCTCAGGGTCATGTGGCCCAATCGCTACTCCCCTAGTGAGGGCATAAGTCCAGGGAAGATGGGAGTCCCCCACTTCTGAGATAAACCCTGGGGTCTGAGGGTCAGTCTTTCCTGCCTTTACATCCCAGTTCCTAAAGGAGGGTTTCACATGGTTTGAGAACTTGGTAAAAGTTCGTTCAATGGCCTCTGGCAGGAAGTGACCACATGGCAAAGAAGGCAGGCTAGCCTCAGAGCCCGAGAGCCCCTGGTGCCCATGGGATAGCAGGATTCACCTTGGCCTTCCTCAGCACGTGCCCACGGCATGGGGAGCTGCCCGCAGCCGGCTGGCTCTTCTTCAGGAGAGCTGCGCTGTTCACTGGCAGGGGGCCCTCGGCGTCACTTGTGTCACAGCTGGATATGGGCGAGTTCTCCAGAGTCCGATGCCGGAACCCGGGAGACTGTTCGTGAGAGAGACAGCACCTATGTGAGGAATACTTTCTGCAGAGTTTTACTTTCCAGCTGGAAAATGGCTTGCTTCTATTTTATTTTTTATTCTGTGGTGCTGGAGATCAAACCCAGGACCATGAGCACTAAGCTACATCTCCCCCCGAAAATGGCTTGCTCTAGAGAATAAATGGATTTTGGAAATGGGAAAAGCTAAGAACAAGCACCAGGACCACCACAGCCAGTGGCAGTCCACAGAACACCATTAGGCCCCCGTTTACAGGCAGGAAGGCCAAGGCTTGGGGGTGGCTCAACTTGTGGCTGGGCATGCGGAGGAGGGAGTCCCCTCCAGTCACACGGCCTGCCTCTGGCCTGTCCACCTGCAGCACCTCCTAACTTTGGAAGACCTTCCCCTCAGCCAGCTTCTCCTGAGATGCCCAGGCAGCAGAAGTGGCTGGGGCTTGGGTCAGCATCAGCTCAGGATCCAGTCTCACACAAACCATGGGCCAGTCACTCCAGGATCCCGTATCAAGATGTACCCCATTACACTTTCTGCCTAGTAAGTGACCCTTATTTACTTACTTACTTGGTTCAAAGGATCCAAGAGACTTAGGCTGCCCATCATTGGGTAATGCAACAGGGAAAGAGCAACTTGGTGTTTCTACCATCTCATAAAAATTTGAGGGAAGGGGTGAGGAAATTCAGTGTCAGGGACTCAGGACATAGCTGGCAAACATGCCTGACGTTAGCACATGGCTGGGGCTGAGCTGTGCATACTGCCGCACCCACAGTGAGTGAGCTATGTTTGAGGCCATCCAAGCACTTTCCCTTGGCACCCTTCTGCTGACCTCTGGCAGTAGGACACTCACCTGTGGACTCGATGTCCCTGACTTTGGCTCAATGGCCAGCCCCAAAGTGACGCCACCGGCCAGGGCTTTCTTCAGGCTCTCCTTGACGTCAGTTAGCTCCAGCTCCAGGCTGACCCGCTCCGCCTCCCTCTGCTTACATTCCTCCTCCAGCTTCCTAAGCTTGTCCTCCAGGGCCACTTGTGTCTTCCTGCCTGAAAGCCAGGGACACATGTCTGCAATGCCAAGTCAGAGGAGGGCCGATCTCTGCCACATGCTAGGCTCAGGTCCCTGACACAGGCCCTGACCGCAGAGCTTCAGCTGAGGAATCCAAGTTCTTCTCTAACAGCTGCCTTTACTGTGAAAGCAGGACCAGGAGGCAGACCTGACCCCATAGGCCTGCAGTGCTCCTGATTGTGGGTCTCGGTGCACTCGCTAAAGAAACTGGGACTTGAACATTGTGGCACCTGAAGGTGCTGCTGCCTGGGAAATCTGAACACAGTGATTTCCGATTTCTCACTCTTCTACCAGCCACTCTTGAGCCATTTTCTGTGCCACTGTGGTGAAGCAGCACACCTTGCCCCTCTGCAGGACAGGGCACATGGTTCAGGGTATATTGGCCTTGTTTATTTTACTTAAGACGTGTTGCAGTGACCTAGGATGGCAGATGTGGTAGGCAAACTCATGCACAGGGGTCCCAGCCAGTGCTGTTCAGTACCTGAGATGCACTGAGGCTCAAAGCTCTGGAGCCTTTCTTGTGCCTTACTGCTCACTGTCCTGCAGACGTGAAACAGGCTTAGGGGAAGCTCCTCCTGTCTCCTCACACTCCATGCTGCCTCCAGATCTCAGACTGAGCTCTCCATCCTCCCCTCCCCCCGCAGACTGATGCTGGATATGGCACCCCACCTCTCTCTATAGGTCATCCTGCACTATTCTCTCATTCTCTATCTCCACCCCAACAAAAAAAGCACTCCCTCCACAGCAACCATCCAGGCAGTTAAGAGTGCCCTAGGCTCTGGCTAACTGCATGGTGTGCATGTGCACTGGCCCAGCCTGGGTAGGGCAGAAGCCCCACGTCCTCCCCGTTCTCTGCACTGACCTTGTCCTCTCCTAAATCTGGAGAGGTGGTCTTGCCCTGGTGAAAGCATAGCCAGAAACAGAGGAGGCAGCAAGCCAAGAGCGTTGCATACCCAGCAAGAATACACAAGCCTGGGCCCATGGAACGGTGTGGCCAACTGCCTCACTGCCCCATCCCCACCTGACTGCTGGGCCTTACTCTCTGCCCTCTTTGGGGCCCAGTGACAGGGCCTCTTCCCCAGCACCTCCAAGACTCAAATGTGGCCTTGCTCTCTCAAGGCCCTCCCCACTCCAGGAGTGGAGAGCTGCTTCTACCTGCAGGGACTGTGGAAACCACGTGCCCCTGTGGGCAACCCTCCGACAGAAACACTGACTGAGACCGGGATCTGACAAACACCCCTTGGGACCTGGATCTGCTGAGACCTGTGCATATCAGGCAGGGTCCTGGGCTCTGTCTAAGGCCACACCACCCAAGCATGTTGGTGCCTGCCCTGAGCCCCCGGCAGTGCCCGCTCCCAAGGGGGCAGTGTGTGACAACACACTTTGCAAAAACAACAGCCTCAGTGGTGACAGTTCTTGTGGACAGAGCAGAATGAAATCTAGAACCTTAACAGACATGGCTCAGCACACTGGTCAGCGCCAAATGCTCCCTACCAGCATTCACTTCAATGGCGGCCCTAAGGTCTTTCCTCTCCTTCCGGAGCTGCGCCAGCCTGTTCCTCAGGGCCTCCTTTCTCTTCAGCAGCTCCTCTTCTTTGGTCTGTAACCGCTTGGCATCCGCCTCTACCCGGTTCTTGCCGTATTTGTACTGGTCAGCATCTGGACAGAGAACACAGGGAGTGAGCTCAATCTGCAGAGGATGGGTACGACCCAGAGACTGCGGCTCGGTGCTCCACGGCAGCAGCAGCCGTGGAGCTGGCTGCTGCGCTGGGTCAGCCAGGGAAAGCCCGGGGTTGTTGAGAACCAGGGAGAAGAACGGCTGGATCAAGTGCTTTGGAACTCTGAATCACACATTTACAGATGAATCTCAGGTGTTGGAGAATGCCGAGAGCCTTCCCTTTGAGGCACACACTTAGGTAGAGGACCGCTCTGTCATCTGGAAAGGCAGACCTTGGTACTGTCAAAACCAGTTGCTAGAATATGTGCTCTTCTCTGTTTTTCAACCACTTCCCTCATCTCTGGTGCGGTTTCTTACAGGAACCCTTGTTTGTCCTGACAGCAGCAGTCTTGTCTACCCTGACCTGAGATCAGCCCCTGGCTTGGAGCAAGCCCACAGGAAGAACTTGGCAAGTGAGTGAAAGGATGGAGGAGTAAATGAAGAGGCAGCCCAGCGAGAGCCTAGAGCCCCACATTCTGGGTGGGAAGCTTGGAGCAACCTAACCCTGAACAAACTGTGTCTCAGTTTCCTTGTCTGTGAAATGGGGATAATAAGAGCAGGTAATCCAGAGGGCTATTGTGAGGATTCAATTGATATTACAACAACCTCCAAAATGAGCCTTACATAAACATTTGTTAAATAAAATGAATGAATGAATCAACAAAGAGGAAATCCGCTTTGGGTAAAACTTAGAGCCTGGCTGACATTGCACACGGTTCACACGGTGTTGACACCCTGACCCCACACTCTCTCGCTCTTATATGGGCCTCTCAGTAACAGCTACTCAGAAGAAGACTCTAGGAAAATGTACCAAGAAGATGGAGATTGCAAAGCAACTCTGGTGACCCCAAGACTTCTGTCACCTCCACTTGCTTCTCACAATGCATCACCCACACTGACAGTTCCAGGGCAGCTGGATCCCCCTCCACTTCTATCACTGCTCAGGCACAGGCCTGGCTGCTCACAGGCTAGACTTGCTTCAGGGTAGAAGTCGTGGAGGGTGGCCTGATGGCAAGTGACAAAGACCTGTGGTTCTGACAAGCATCCACTTCTTGCCTCAGCTTCTCCTTCTACAAAGCAGACGGGGTGAGTGATCAAAAACTACTACCTTGTGAGTGATCAAAAACTACATCTACATCTATACAGCAATGTCTGTCTACATGACACAGTGCCTGGTGCAGTGTATGCTCACCGGCAGCTCCTGTCACGATCAGTGATGATTAACTCCTTGGAGCACTGTCTACTTGGCCCATAGAAGCCAAGTATAAAACCTGCTAAGTGCTGGGCCTGCCAGGTCTTGCAATGCAAACCACCCTGAGTTCAATGAGACACTGTGCTCACAGAGACGTGTGCACAGCTACCACCCCAGGTCACCAGAAAGAAACTCACAGTGGATGTTGCCAGGGTGTGCAGCCTGAGGCTAACCATCCAGTCATGTGGAATACAGGCTGGCTGCTGCTCTGGCCAAGGCCAGGTCATACGGTGCTGGCAGGACACATTTCACTCAAATGTCCACACCAAGATGTCCCCAACAAACCTATCAATTTCCCTAGCTTTTGGTCCCCACGCAACCTACAGTGCAACCAGCTAAATTCAGCAAAAACACAGGATACAATTATATTTTTTCTTTTGTCACCATTAGATGTCACCAAAGTTAATAAAAGTGCCCTACAGAAGGTCTCATAAAATACAGGGATAAATCATCTAGGAAATAAATCGGCAGAAATGGTAAGTGGAAGGACATCTCGGGACTTAGCTCCCGCTCAGCAAGGCTCTTCAGGCTCCCGATCCCTCCCCACCATGCTTCCCCAGTCATCACCTCAACACAGCAAATGCAATGCAGGCAGTGCACAGGGAGTGGGACTACCAGGGACTGGCAAACACATTAACGCAGGAAATTGTTCTCAAGGCCGGAGGATGAGGGGGGGCGTGTTTCAATCCCTAGCTCCCAACCTGCCCACTTGACCACTTGAAATGGAGGCTCGAGAGGGGCAGAGACGATAAGCTGAGGTCACAGATGTGTAGGTTCCCTTAGGGCACAAGCAGCCAGTGCTGCTGTGCAGCTCCGAGTCTTACTGCACTCTGTGCCCTGGGAGCTCTGATCTAAATCACAGGGGAGTGGAGTGTCAGTGGGCTGCAGCCTTTCTCTCTTGCACCTGGCAGGAGGTTACAGGTAGGGGTGGCTAACCTCATCTTTGTCTGCCAGCTACACAGCTCCAGACTTGGGAAGTTTAGCTCTGAATCCCAGCAGACAGTGCATTAATCACATGAAGCTCCCAAGAGGCTGAGACTAAGGGTGGTGGGGCTCAGGCCCCCAGGGCCCTGCAGCCTGCACACTTGGGGAAGGCCTGCACCCTGAATGAATAAATGCCATCCAGCTGGAGGAAGGCTGGAAATGTGACATGATGAGGACTGGAGAAAACACAAATCCAGGCATAGCTGCCTGCCCCAGGGCTGTGCAACTAGAGGAAGAGGGTGCCAAGCTTGGGTGGCACCTCTCCCACTGCCTCATGGCTTCTCAGCCACCTGCTTCGGTGGCTCTGTGGTCTGAAAGCACAGTCCCCACTCTTAACATTACTTGCCTATTGCAAAACCTCAGGAGGTCCTCCAGCACTTGGGGTTCTTTCCTCATCTGCGCAGTGGGGCGGATGACACCTACCCTGCCTGATAACAGGACTCTGGGAGACCAACAGGGTGATGGAAAGAACAGCTTGCTGTTGCCTGGATTGGATCCCCAAGGCCTGTGTTTCCTCCTGTGCCCTGGAGTTTCTCTAAGCTTTGAGCACACAGCTACCTCCGCCCTTCCCACTAGCCACGCCAACCACAGCAACATCTGCCTTTAGAGTTTATACAACCTCACAGCATATCAGGGACACAACTGAGGTATTCTGACCCAAAATAGAGGACTCTTGTGACTGTACTTGCAAGCACTCATAGTTAATTAAACACACAGTGTCAATGCCATATTGACAGCTGTGACACATTGATGCTGTGTCTACTTTCCAGTTAGCAGTCCCAGGATATGAGTTAGAATCCATCGACGTTCTACCACCAGTGTGGGAGGGAGGAAAACGATGCAACTGCCCTAGACCCCAGCCTAGCATTTGCAGTGGGAGTGGCTTGAATAGCCACAGCTCTGCACATGGCACCAGAACCGGAATGCCAGGGGTCAGGGAAACTCACTTGATGCTGTCCGCTTCATGCCGGCCACAGAGTCTGCCTTTTTTTGCTGACTGCTTGGAGCCTTCCCTTTTCCAGGAACCCCATTAGATGTCACTGGGGGCTTTTTGCCCTTGAACTGTTGAAACAAACATAGGAAATTAAAAACAAACCAACAGAACCTCTTCTTTTTTTTCTGGCAGCAATTTCTTTAAGTAGAACCTAGCACAGCCCAAGGGGAGGATGAGGGTGAAGGAAACACACTTGGTTTGCAGGTGCTGCACTGCTCCTAGGGTGGCTGAAAGTTCTAGCACCGAGTTCAGGGCACTGAGGCCCAGGAGGTCTGCAGCAGCAGGGCTGTGGGAGCCATGTACCATGTAGTTCTATAGCAGCAGTACAGTGGCCATCTGTGGTATTCAGCTGCGATCACAGAACTATGAGCTGTGTCTAGAGATGAACTGCTCTTATCTGGTGGAGTGCTTAGGGGAGGAGGAGGCCCTGCAGGCAGATCTCTGCTTCAGGGCTTCTGAGTGCTATCCTAATGGGATAAACACCTAGCTGCTGGCTCACTGATGGGTAGAAAGGGATGTGAAATGTGTAATATATGAACAGTATGAATAACATAGAAAGTAAATCCTAACCAACTATAGGTTTAAAATAAATAGTACCCCTGCTTCAATTGCTGTAAGTCGACAGAGTCTGTATTTGACTCAGCCACCTTGGCTGCGCGAGGTGGTTGGCTTGAGGTGGAGCGAAGCCCTGCATGGCCTTGCTTTCCCACCGTTCACTTCTTCTGTTGTGGGCCTGGCTCAGGGAGGTGAGAGACCAAGTTTCAGACTTGGCTGCCATTTAGGAGACAATGAGCAAGCCACTCAAACTTTCCAAGCCTCTGTTTGTTCATTTAAAAATGGACATACCTCACTGGGCCTCTAAAAGGGCAAGTGACACCTTACAGCCATCCACACGGGAGGCATGCATGCATGTTCAGTGAATGCAAGGCCTCACCACTGAACAGGCTCCACTGACAGGATCACAAGAGGATGGGGAACCCGTGCACCATGGTTGAACTTACACCGTGCTTCCCACTGGAAACAGGGCAGTAGCGGAGCTCATGTCAATCAAGTAATTCCCACCAGCCTGGGGACAATCCAGATGTACGAGATGGCATGTTTGGTCACGCTTTTACCAAAGGGACTGTTAATGCCAGCAAAAAGACAGATAAATATGTTGCTAGATCCATGTTCATTTAGTAAATGAAACATAAATTGACCAGGTTTTTGGTACGGGTCCTAATGAAAATAGCAGAGCCCAGTGGTGCTGGCACCCTGCTGCACAGCGGACCTACCAGGCCCCTTGGGCTCCTGGACCCAATTCTGTGTGACTGCTATCGATGTTAAAAATAAACACGTAAGACTTTCCTGTGTGGTTCTGATGACACCAGCCTCTCTAAGGTGGCTCTACCTGAAATTCTAGGACCTTACCTGGTGGTCATTATTTTCTTAAGATGACACACAGAACGGAGAGAAAAGCTGGGTACTCCTCAGGGAGGAGCTCAGACCTCCCGGCAAAGTGAAAGAAATTCTTAGGTTAAAAATTCATGAAAACACATAGAGTTTGCTCTGACATGCTGTTGCGTGCTGCAAATGCAGAGGGAGGAAGGGCAACAGTTCCACCTCAGGGCTGTTCATCAGCAGCCACCAGAGCCTTCTGATCACTTCACCCTTGCCCCAGGAGACCCAGCCCTCAGCGGGGCTGGCCATGGTTTCAGCCATCTCCCCAGTGGGGGAGCCCTGCTCCTTTGCAAGTAAGGGAGCACAGTAAAAAGCTGCAGTTGAACAATCTTCTGAAAAGTTTGGTTGCCCCATTCTTTTCAATATTTTTGCCTGTAGTTGACATCACTTACAAAATTCACTGGGGAATTTTCCAAGAGTGAAAGAGAGCTAGATGTAAGCCAAGAAGCATGAGGCATAGGTCCACGGAACTGGTCAGGAATACCTTGCAGCCACACCACCAACTCTATTCTAGTTGGGGAAAACCTTAAGCTTTGCCCTTGGTGTGCTTGAGTGGTGAGCACACCGCCCCCAGATGCCTGCTGGTCAGGGTGACTTCAGGGGAAGGCTGGGAGTACATGCATGATGTGTACCTGGGAGTGCGGCCCGAGAGATGCCCTCCCCACGGAAGAGGTGTTAGTGACAGATGGGGAGCAGGCAGCAGGGGACTTGTAGTGGTTAGAGGACAGCCTGTCAGAGGACAGCCGAGAAGCCTTTCTGTCAGCAGGAGAGGAGCGAGCAAAGATTTTCGGAGATGGTAAGTTATCGTAGAGGCCGGCGTTATCATAGAACGCCTCTTCTCCCAGGCCTCGGCTCCCGTAGCCAGGAAAGCCATCTTCTGGGTCCCACTGCAACACACATAGCTTTGTTGTTAGTGACCCGACATGGGAAAGAGAGATTTCAAGCACAGCGAGATATTAGCAGCACTCCAACATACTGTGTACAGGGACCACCCAGTTGTTGTCAATAAAATACTCTTGCACACATACGCATGCACACACACTGTGTGCACATACCCACAACCCACACACATAAGGGGACTGGTTGAGAAGAACCTCTTCACTTTTTCCTCAAATCCTTCCAATGGATTATGAAGTTTTGGGTTTATTCTGCTTTTCAAAGCAGAAAAGGAAATACTGGTTTCACAGTTCCTGCTTTGAGAACTGGAGTTTGGAAGTCCTCTGAGGCAGGACTTGGAGGTGACAGGAAGTGATGAAGGGGCTCTGTGGGGAGGATAGTGAGATCCCAATAAAGCGTCTTTTCCTTCTCAGCCTGTGCTAAGGCTGAGGGCCTCACACACACTGGCTCACTGATCTCAGAGTCAGCTCTGGAGTCTTGGAGACAGAGGCAGAGGCAGGTCACCACTGAGAGACAGAGCTGGGCAGAGCCACACCCATGGCTGCATGCTAGGCTTCTGCAGAGCCTCAGGCTCTCCAAGGGGACAAGGGCTCAAGCTGAGACCACCCCGGGTTTCTCCCTGCCCACCCTCGGGGCCAATGGCTTCAGGTCCATGTACCACACTTCAGTGTGTGAAGAAAGAGCCATAACCAAAACAGCCTGATAAAGAATGAAACCAAGAAGCTTCGCGCTCAGTGGAGACAATGGCACTGTTGTGGAAAACTCAAACAGAGGACTAGAGTGGCTGCAAGTCACTTCATGGCACAAAGGAATTCCCATACTGTCCTTTAAAGTATAAATGAAACCCATTACTATTACCCACTGCCAGGTCCTTTTAAGTTTGAAAGGTCCTCATAAATTGCCTTGCATTAAAAAAGGCAGTATTAATTCATATATTCTACTCATTTTACTCAGTTTTTACATTCTTCTGCAGAGTTCCTTTCTGCCAGACTATAATTACAGCCTTTTGTTATAAAAATAGGAAAAGTTGAAAATTCCATAGTGAGAGTGTTTTTATTCCTTTGCAGTTACTTCAGTGTGTCTATTTTTGTGAAGCAGGGACTTACGTACAATCTAAAATTAATGCAGATAAACTCGGATTTGAACACTTCATAATGATAACCTAGTATATATTCATCCAGTGTTACAAAGTGGTCCAGACTGGACAAACATTTTCCTAAAATACCAAGGGTTGAGTCACACAGAAAACTTAGGAAACAGTGACAGAAACTCTATAGAAATTTCTAGATTAAATGTGAATGCAAGCAGACTCCAGCCTGGCCGAAGCATCAGAGCACAATGAATGACGACCTTCTGAGGGTGCAACACTGCTAACACATCAAGTATTGGGTCACCAAGTAGGAACTTTATGAGACCTACAAATGCAACCCTCCCAAAAGGAGATGGCCCCATAATAGAGGCCAGTATATGTCATTGAGGGGCCTGGCAGAGGACAGCCTTAGTAGCAAACAGGCCCGCAGATCCACACATCTCAAAAGCCCCTAACGCAGCATAGCAGTGAGCATACAGGGACAGTTATTGAGCACCAGGCCCTTTAAGGACAGATTCTTGTTTCCAAGCAGGTAACAAGTGTATTCACCAGGTAGATGGGAGCAGGTAAGAATCGTGTGACTATGATGAGTGTGTGGGGGAGCACTTCTGAGCACAGGGTATGCAGAAGGCCTTGCTAGGAATGTCTGAAGGTACAGCATGTGTTCTATTACCCCCAAGAGCAGAAGGCTGCTAAGACCAAAGGCTCAAAGGAATGGAGTCACCCTCAAGATGTGTCTGGATGCTGAGGCCCAGACCAATACTGCTGAGAGATGCTGCAATCTACACAGGCACAGGAGCCCAGCCTGAGTGCAGCATGGGGGCTGCACTAAGAGCCCTGCCCTTCTGTGCTTGTCACTTGTATCCTGAAGCAGGAGCAGGTCTGTCCACAGGGCTAGGGCAAAGGGCACTAGGAGCTCTTTCAATGTCAGAGACCAAGACAGGGGACAGGGCAAAAAAAGAGCCTGGAGGAACCCAGTAGGGTGGGGCTCTACTGTGTGGGCTGTACAGCTAGGGGAGTCCTGTGGCTCTGCTCACACCTCAAGACCTCACCCAAGGGAGGCTAGGCCCACCACCAGCCTCCATCACCCCTTCCACCCCCAGGTCTGCTTACCCCACTAGACTAAAGGTCTTGGAAGACAAAGACGACATCTGATTCTCTTCTTTCTCAACTCCTAGAACTTAGCCTGCTCACTAGGAAACACTTAGAAAATAGGGCCGGAAGAGAGGAAAAAAGCAAGGTAGTAAGGAGGCAAGGCAAGGCAGAGGTGTACACAGTAAGCACAAAGCTGCCATGTGGAGTCAAGTGAGACCCATGTGCAGACTCCACCTGTGGAACCCAGGGCAGGCCCAGTGGGCATGCGGAGTGTCTGATGGTAGAAGGGCTGTTTGGGGACAGCCAGGAGGACCCAGGCACATGGCCCACCAGATCTCTGTGCTGACTACAGGCCTCAATCTGGACTCGTGCCTTACTTTCAGTCCATGACTCAAGCTGTGGGTCCTCCCCTCCCTAGTGACACAGCTCCTGCTCCTGCCATGGCAGCTGTGTATTTCATAATGACAGGACGTGACTGGTGGCATCCAGCAGAATGTTGGGAGAAAGAATGGAGAAGCAGAGCAGTAAGAACAGAGTCTAAAATACCTGGTAAGGTTAAAACTCTATACCTGCCTTTGAAAAGTAGCTTAGCTTAGATGCCAACTGTATATCCACCTAGTATGGGGGTCAAATGCACAAAGGTTTCGGCTTGCTCTGTCCACAAGTGTAACTCTGCAGGCTTTGCCTTTGAAGGCTCAGGAGCTGGGCTTGGTGCCTGGGCAGAGAGGATACTCGGTCTCCTGCTGTTATTAAGACAAAGACCCAGCAAAGCACATGCTTACTGATGACTTCTGCTAATTAGACTAACCATAAAATGCTAGAACAAATCAAGGCCAGACAGATGCTGGAGACTAGCTTGATTAACACTGCTGCACAGTGTCCCCACCATTCATGCCCAGTCACGCCGACAGCTCTGAGCTGGGGTCGGGCCCAATCACTCCATGTCTGCCATGGGAGGCAGCCGTCTGCAATAGTGTCGCTGCTCAATGACAGTGTCACCCCTAGCTGATAGCCATTCAGCAAATCAGGAAATAACTTAGGCTGTGCTGTGTCTGATTTATTCAGTCAGTATCTCAAAGTGTGCTCAAATGTATGGTTAATGACATAAAAGGACAAACTGTCTACAGGCGTCAAATGAGCAAAGTCAGTGAGGAGAGAGCGGATAGTATGATCCCCATCTGGATGGAAACCAGGGCACTCAGGACAGAATTTTGACAACCTTGCCTTCTGATCTGGAAGGGCACACTCACCGAGCCATTGATGCAAGGGACGTCATCATAGTGCAGTGCAGTCCCGCTGGGGTGGGCATAGCCGTTGGAGGTGCTCCCTAGGTACGGGCTGGTGGACACTGAGCGCCTGTTCATGAAGCTGAGAGAGAGGAGACAGTCAGGATGCGCCTGATGGCTCTTCCTTCGATTCTTCAGTGAGTCCGATTCTTTGGTGAGCTCAGACTTTAGCTCAAGGCTATGTCAGAGGCTCAGGGGCAGAGGAAGCCCACATGGGCCCAGGCAGACATGGGTGCTGCTTAGAGGGACAGAGGCAGACTCCTTTCCCACTGGGAAGATAGGCCCACCTTGCAGAGCTGCTAAGACTGGTGACATGGTATGTGGGAATGTGGGAATGCCAGGTAGCACCTGCATAGTAACAACTATGTCCATTGTCATCAGTCTGTAACAGGGCCACCCTGCTCACAGTTGGAACTATAAACACAGCTATACTGGATGCAGCCACAGGGATCTGCTCACATTAACTCCCACAGGCAGAGGCCTGCAAAGCCACTTAGAAAGTTCTATCTTTTGAGATTTGTTCAACAGTGTTAACTGAGTTCTGGGCCTCAGGCAGCATCACAGCCCAGCCCAGCACTTTTACCTGGTCCCTGACCTGCTGAGAGCCCAACAGTGCCACGCCACCCTGCAGGAGTGTGACTGTGATATGTCAAAACACATGTTTGGGCCTTCTTCCCCATTCCTGCCCAAAGCCAAACCTTGAAATGCCCTAAGAGATAAGAGAACGTGACAAGACTACCTTTGTCGTCATAATGAACACTTCATTATACCCAAGGCTGCTGGGAAACATGAAGACTGGGGACTGGGGCCAAGGCCATGTGATCAGAGGCTCTAACTTCCAGCCCCATAAACCCCATAAGGACAGGGTGGAGTGCATCTGGCTGAGGTACTGGGGGCGATGCCCCCAGGAAGGCACAGCAGTTCCACGCCATCCTGTAGATCACCATCTGCACATCCATACTGTAGCTCTGAATCGGTCCTTTCCTAGCAGGCCAGTGACCCAGCAGGTGAGCTTTCCTAGGTTCTAATAAACGACTGAAACCGAAGTGGGGTCATGGAAACCTTAGACTAACAGTGGCCTATCACAAGCACAGGGGACAACCTGCATTCGTGGATGAAGTGTGCGTTGTTTTAGAGATAGAGCCCTCGACCTGTAGGGTGTGACTCGGTGTCCTAGTGAGCAGCATCAGAATCAAGCTGTGTTACAGAACCCCAGCTGGAGTCCACGGAGAACTGATCTCTGCCTGGTGTGGGAGGAACCCACAGTTGGTGGCCAGAAGTGGAGATGGAGAACTGGGGATGCACGGAGAGGACAAGGTACCTCCTGCCCCTCTGCCCCCAACCAGAATGCCAGGTCAGGCCTATTACGTATTTTCTTGTTCCTCATCTATTTCTCCATGCTAGAGGAGAGTGCAGCCAGTGTGGGTTTGGCCCCACTCCACCTCCAGGCAACAGGGCAACATCTGCACATGCCTGGTGCTTGTGGGGACCTGCAGAATGAGGATGCCGAGCTGCCTCTTGAAAGCTGTGCTTGCTCCAGCTCCAGGGGAGCCCAGGAGCCAAGGAGGAAAGAGCCAGATCATCGCATCTGCTCCTAACTGGAGACACTGACAGAGCCTGGAGGTCTTTTTTTTTAAGGATCATTTCCCCTCATCCCAGTTTTATTTCTTCCTAGGATCTTACATTTCTATGGACACTAGATGAATAAAGAAGAAAATAAGCAAAAAAGTGAGGGAGATACAGGGTAAAGTGAAAACTGCCTCTCTACCTGGCTACCCACAAGTTCTGAGTGAGGAGCGGGCAGGGGAAAGCAGCCTCCAGCATAGCCTGATGTTCATCTGCAGCTTCTGCCTCGCAAGGTGCGTTGCTGCCCTCTGCTGGAGGAAGGCAGCATACACACTCTTCTATGTACTTGAATTTAGAAGACTGCTTCCTTTGCTTATAAAAAGCTAGATACAATTGCTTTATACTTAAAATACATAAAAGTAAATGCAGTAAAATAAAACGCATAGGAAAAGATACCAGAGGAAAGACACTGCCAAACCCAGATATGTAGGAGATCTGCAATGACATAAAGTTGGTTCTCTAAAGTAAACGTCTCATTTGACCATTTGGGGTAAGGCTCACCCTCTGTGAGTGAGACTCAGTAAACAGTGCAATGACAGGAAGCCCAACTCTGTGGCATGCCTTTGTCTTCCTCCGCCTTGCTGTGAGGCCATCTCATACTTGGTTTGCAGCCTCAGTTTCTGGCAGTACTTACACTAAGGCACAGAGGTTATGATGAAGCAGGGGCAGTCGATGGTCAGAACAGAAGCCCCAGTGTTGCACTTCTGCTTCTGGAAATAGAGACACCCTCAGATGGCTCCGGTTGTCCCCTGGCAGGACTAGGGGAGCAAGACTGAAGAGATCATTGGCACACAGAATGTCCAGGGTGCCCAGAGACCTTCTGCACTGGCCAGTCTGCCCCCAAAAGTATCAGATAGGGACCCAGGCCAGTGCAAAGGACAACCCCTGGCCCACAGGAGCCTCTTGGCATCAGTGCAGCACTCTTTCCGTGGTATGAGCATCGGCCAAACATGAACTTGGAAACGAAGTCAAGCTGGAAGCACCAGAGCATCACAGGAAGTACTTAAAGTACTCTGCAGGGACCCAGATGGAGGGGGAGACTCAGAGGACCCTGCTTCCTGCTGCATCCCTCCCCTCGGTCATACAAACCATGTCCCTGCTGGGTCTGCAGCGGGTGTGACCTGGTAAGGCCCAAGAGGAAACGCCACAGTGTTTTCCTTCTGCTATTCAATCCATGAGATTTAGTTAGAAACAGGTTCATGGGGCGTGTTCAACTGTTTGCCATCATTGGCAGTGCTAAACACAGCACTGCTCCTGGAAGAATCCACACAACGTTGACTGCTGTTGTTCTCCTGTCCTCTCTCCATCAGACATAATCTCTGGTAACCCCCCTATCGTCCTTGAGAAGACTCATTACCTGGCTGCCAGGTTATAAAAAGCAAAAAACTTTAATTTAATCCTATGATACTTACCACACTAGCAAACTCCAATATTTTGAATGCTGTTTGCTTATTAAATCTCTTCTCTGTTAAGTTTTATGGGAATGTTTAGTTAGAAAACTAAAATAAACTTTATGGCTAACTGACATTTCCTAAAAAGATTTTAATGAGGTAGAAAGTTTCTTACCTACATCTTTTAAATGAACTTTTTTATAATTTGGTTTGCATTAAAAAAAGTGTGTTCCCACATTTGGTTTAAATTAATATTCTATTCATTTATAAAGTAAACGTCAAGCTGCGTTCTAGAAGAAATACTTATTCGGGGTTTCTCTTAAATGTAGTTCTGTTTGTCCTCATGCATGGACGCACTGATGGGAGATCCACTGTGACTCCCCCACGTTTTGCTGATTAATGACAATAACAGAGCAGTAGGTACATCCACCCTGGTTTCCACAGCACAGGATGATGATTAGAACAAGCAGTGCTTTTGTGGCCTCTGGCCCTGCTGGGCATTGTGGGGTGCCCAGGGCTTACACTAACTCACGCCAAAGTCAGCTTCATTTTTGAGAAGCTGGCTCCTAGCCTTGGGCAGTCCTAACGTAGCACTGAGTAAATGCTCATTTTTCAGCACCATTAAGGAGCAACGCAAGATCTCTAGGCTCTCCATTATCACCATGGGTGTGGGATAGCTAGATCAAGGTGTGCTTTTTTCCCCTTTTTCTGTTGTGTTTTGTTTTTTGTGAGACACAGTCTTGCTATGTGGCACAGGCTGGCGTTGAACTCAAGATCCTCTTGCTTTACTTACTCACTCAAGAGCTGGCCCTTCAGAGAAAAAGTCACCCTTCTCCTGTGCCACTGAGGACATCCTCAGTGAAGCTAGCACTTTCTTTCCTGCTGTGAGGTCCAGTAAGGACACACACCCTGAGGGCGCTGCATAGTGACTACCATCATGCTGAGGTGCAGGACTATTCTGAAGAACAGCATTTCTTTTAAATCACAGTTACATTTAAAGTAAAGTACTGAACCGATAAAATCTTGGTCCTCATTACAACAATATACAGAATCATTTTTACTTCACAGAGTTGTTCCTCCCATACGACGGTCAGCAAGCTGCTGCCCACAGGCAAATCTGGCCCACTGCCTTCTTTTTTTTCAGCAGTACTGGAGTTTGAACTCAGGGCCTTTTGTGCTTGTGGGCACTCTACCACTTAAATTATGCCCCAGACGCCCACTGCCTACTTTTGCAAATACAGTTTTATTGTACACAGCCATACCCGATTACTTACGTATTGTTTCTGACTGCAGCAGTGGAGCACAATGGCTATGGACAGGGCTGCCTGGCCCACAAAGCCAGTGATTGCTCTCTGGACCTCTATACCCATTTGCTAACCCCTGCTCTAGCAGAAATCCCAGAGGTCTGAAGGATAAAGACATGTCAGCTAAGTCGGGGTTGGCACAATGCCAAAGGCAAAGTCTTTAGGTGTGCTTTTCATCTGTGTCCTCACAGAAACCAAGCTAGAATGTCAACGGGGAAGATAAAGCAATTGAACTTCGATGCTACCACCCATGCCATGGGTCTTACCAGAAGGTCTGCTTGGCCGTCTGGATGACATTTGCGGACATCTCCACGTCTATGTAGTCATAGTGCAGGGCTCCTGGATCCGTTGACGACCCTGTCTCAGACAGTAAGATCCCAATCCACCTGCCCATGTCTTCAGAAGAAGATGCCTGCCGAGGGGAAAGAAACATGTTTTATTCAATTACAGACAACAATGCTTGATTTTTTTTTTTTAAAAAGGGTCAACAAAGAGAGCATATGATAGGAAGAGTGATGAAACATGAAGCCATAATAACGACCGGGAAAGGAGTCATGGTCACCACCTGAGAGTCAGGATTAGTATGGCGTTCACACTAGCCTTGGAGCAGGAGGTGACAGAACGATTGCTCCGAAGGAGACAAACCTGAGCTACCAAAGGCCTTCCCTTACTGTGGGGAGGCACCAGGGATAAGACATGGAAGTTCCTGGCAGTGATTAAATCCCAGCCAAGGGGAGTTGTTTAGAAAGCCTGTCATGTGGTGACCAAATCTGGCTGAGGGTGGGGCCCTGGTCTGCAGCAGGCGTAATGGGAAAGTGTGCCAGGCTCTCTGCCCGCTGCCCCCAAGCGGCTCTCACCAGGAGCCATGACTGAGGACCACGTGGCCTGCAGTGGTAGTCTTGTTCCTCTTGACCCAATGTTATAAAAACCATCTCTTACATCAACCACATGTCTGCAGGCGTGAGCCCGTCTTGTCATTACCAGGCTGTCTTCCATGTGCCAGTTTTAAGATGTTTGCAACACCCCTTCCATCTGATCTGCAAGTCTGAAATGTCTTTAAGATTATACTCATTAAAATTTTTAAGCCATCCTACTTAAGTGATTTAGAAAACCAGCTATACTATCTTCCTTAATGATACCTGAAAGGTTTAAATACATTTGACTAATCAAACACATCAGTAAAATTTATAGTTCAGGGGGAATTAAGCTATCTAATTTGAGTTAAGTGGATGTTGAAGAAAAAAATCAACCTCTATTTTTTTTAATAAAAAATGACTAATTTTTAAAATAATGACCTATAAGTTGAACTTAAAGAGAACTGAGTTTTAGCATCTGTTCTATGCCACACACAAAGCCATTAACCAGGAAGAGGCTGGCTCTTGTCTGCAGGCAGTGCTGGCTGGTGACCAAAACTTCCCACCTACCCATTTTTACCTTGCCAGCACCTATGGAGCCCTCAGCACAAAGGCAAGGATGTGACCATGTGCCTGTGGAGAGTAAGAACGTGTTTGGTGTTACAAATTAAAATGAATGGATGCGAATGCTTGCGTGCAAGAAAAGCAGAAATGAATTCTCCTCACAGGTCTTGTCCTTCCCAAAGCAAAATCTGTACCAAGAATGTAGTGTGGCAGCCAGAGTGGCTGAAGTGGTAGAGCACCTGTCTAAAAAGCAAGAGGCCTAAATTCAAACCCCAGTACAATGCAGATTGAGCTGCAGGTGCAGCTCGGTGGTAGAGCTCACCCGGTGTGCAGGAGGCCCTGGGTTCCACCACAGCACCACAGAGTCCAACAGCAAAGTGTGTCCGGGAGCCCTCTGTGTGTCTCTAACTCCGTCAAGTATTCCACATGACTGACAGCTAAGATGTGACTGCTGCTGCTGCACCAGAGTTTTCTGGTTGCCTTCATAGTTCATCTTATGGGACTTCCTCCCAGGCTATTCACGAACAACCCTGTGGTATCGGGCTGGACTTGGAGGGGTTGGCTGTGTTCTCACGGCTTTCACTTAGACAGATATGGAAACAGATACAGATGTGTGGGATGTGTACACATTTGTGTATATGTTGACTTGTAAGTATGTATCCTACGTATGATACATAAACATGCATGAACAGGTATGTGTTATGACACAACACACAAACCTATTTCCTGAGGTGTCTACTACAAAGGCCTAGAAGCAGTGACAGCCTGTAGCAGTGAGCCCAGTAAGCCCCAGACTCTAGACCCCACTCTACACTAAGGCACTGCCAAGACCTGGAGAAAGGGTTGAGAATAGGCCTGAGGCAGGGAGAAGGACCAAGTGGCCCTGGAGCACCGCATTGTACCACGACACACCAGAAACATTCAAAGAAGACAGGATCACAGTCTCCATCACAGCACAGCAAAGGATGGAGGGCAAACCATGGCAATGAAAGGTGGTAATTGCTGATTGAAGGGACAACCTGTGAGTGCCCACTGGTTCACAAACACACATAAAGAACAGATGATTATTAACAAGGAGGAGCACGGGAAATCTTTCTCACAGTTGATGCTAATAATGGAATGAGAAACTCACCAGTTAGCAACTGTCATTACAATGATTTATTTCAGACAAATCATTAATGAATGCTAAGATTAGTAAGTGAAACTCCAAGAATTACAGGATAGTTACATGGTCTCAAGTATCTGCCCACATGACACTTATTAACAACAAAGGGAAACAAAGTATCTCATAGCAGGGAAACTCCAAGGTCCCACATTAACACCGCTACTCTGGAGACCCACTGGGACCTCACCTCCTGACAGGGCACATGATGAAATTCCACCATTTCCACAGGGCTCCTGCTGAGAAACCCATGATTCCAACACAGGGATAGACAGGCCACCTTGGTTTGTACCCTTGGGAGCATCTGTGTCACGAACCAGGGCTGACACAAGAGGAGAGGCTGAAGAGACTTGGCAGCCAAAGGCAGACAATCCCAGACTTCCTTCTGCTGGTAGAGGATGGTGTTGGAAACCCCAGGAGAACATGTTAAGGCATTCCATAAGAGTAGCTCCCTGGCTTGTATAACTGTATGTGGTTCTGGTAAAGCAATGCCCTTTCTTGTAGCAAACACACACTGAGGTATTTAGGAATGAAGGGAAGAATATCTGCAGAAGTTTCTGGAAAACTTTCTACATACATGTGGGACTGGGATGTGTCAAGAGATGCTAAACATGAAGAAACGTCAGCGTTTGGTGACCATGGGTGAAGGGCACATGGGCACTCTTTGTACTATTTCTGCAACACTTTAGTAATTCCAAAATTATCCCACATTAAAAGTTAAAATGAGCAGGAAGAAGCCAGGCTATAGCCTTACCTTAGGCTCCCTGCATTCTGTTGCTGACTGAGGCAGAGACTTTTGCTTCTCTTGGAATGTTGTGGATTCCAGAGTCAGTTTTAAATCAGCTGTCTATGTGGAGTGACACTGGTCAAACGTCAAACTCTTGTGACATTCAGAAACGGGATAGCTCTCAAGAAATACGCATGCTGCCAGGGCTGAGAATGTTCTAGAAGGTACAGAACACATCTCCATCCTTCAAGGACTCTCAGCCTGCACGACAGCCTCCCTGCAAGGTGGCTCTGCCCACCTGCCCTGTCCTGGCACCTCTGTCTGGATACCCAGCCATTTTCACTCTGAGTGAAACGTGTGTCAACCTGTGTCTGGTTTCCTTTGAGAATCTCTGGGACCTGCTGCTGTGGCTCTCCTGGAGACCTGCACCATCGCATCCAGACAAGCTTCTCGCAGATCCTACCCAAGAGCAGCCACCAGGGAGTGCAGTTCTTCCCCAGCCTCCTGCTTCAGACTACTGGACCAGTGGGCCGAGCCCTGTGGGAAGAACATCCTGCAATCTGTTTTTGTCCCATCCCTAAAAAAAGTAGTTTCAGTGAAAACACCCTGAAACAAACTCCACCTTGTGAAACTCAAGATCTTATAGACTGTTATTGGGCCAGCCCACATCACTACAGAGCCCTTTAGGGTTTCTCTCTGCATCTGACCAACTCAGAATCCACTGTTGCCTCAGCATGCTGACCATATGCATAAATACATGACCATGCACTCTGGACACCTAGGAATACACGGGGTGTCTCTGTGTCCTGAGTGTAATAATGCTAAGTGGAGAGAAACAGGAAAAAGAAATCTGAATTGATACTGGACAGAAAGTAAGTTCATATATGAGATGAAAGATAAAATTAAAAACTTCAAAAGTGAGAGTTTCAAGTAGGTAGTTACTATGTTTGCAAGCCGAAAGGATATCTTGTAGTCTGGCTAAAGGGTGTTGGGTGGCCCTAAAATGCCTGTTTCATCAGGAAAGAAGTTGAGAGCCTTCCAGAGGACAAAGTAAAGAAAAATTTACCATCATTTCAAAGCAGCCCACGGTTAGAAGAATAAAGTTTGATTGGAAAATTTTCAACAAGCTGCTTCCTGGGCACTTTGAAAGAGTAACCCATGCTATGGAATTGTGTGTTTAATTTCCATACAAACACACACCAAGAGGAAATAAACAGGGAGGATGCTGGCGAACAAACCAAAGTGTGGGACTTGGCAAACACTGGTACTGGGTTGCCTGCACCGTCTGGCTCTCTAGGAAAGAGGAGCTGAGAGAAGAAAAGCAGAGAGCAATGGAGTGAGAAGTAACAGAAAGGGGACAAATCCAAGCAGAACGCAGCTTCTGGAAGGTGTGCACCACATCTGTGGAGAAGGTCTTTGGAAAACATACCTCCAGCACAGCAACCTCCTGCCCATTGCGAAGCAGCCGGAAGGTCAGTGGATGCTTGGAGTCCAAGCCCGGGATCACCTCGCAGCCGCGGAGTGGGATAGAGACAATGTGAGTCTTCAGGTCAGTCCTGTCCTTGTGCAAAATGAGCTTGCTATCTTTCACGCGGCACCAGCGTTCCCGCCAGCGGCTATTGGAGAGCACATTCAGGTAGCCTGCAAGAAGACAATGCCAGACCTCAGCCCCCAGGAGAGATGAGGCGTGGGTGGAGCCCTGCTGGGTCCCCTTCCCATGTCAGCCTCCTGGGAAAGCTGCATCTTTAGCCAAGTTTCAGGTGCAAATTCACCTAAAGAAGGGTGAAGGCAGCAGAGGCACATCCAAAGCCCCCAGGTCACTGTGCCAAGAACCAGCTCCAATGTCTAGGGTTGATGTGGGAAGCTGGATGTCACCTTGAGAGCGTGAACTCACTAAGCCAGTGGGTTTGGGAGGGCTAGAGGAGACAGAGACAGAGACATGATGGAGACCTTCACGTACCTGAAGGGAAATCATGTGCAAAAGGACTTAGAAAATGATGGGGAGTGAATGATACTTAAGTACATTATGTTCATGTATGAAGCAGCACAATCATTTTCCTGGTCTAGAAATACAAAAGGTAGGGAGGAAGGGGTACAGGAAAGAAAGAGGATACAAGCACGTGTAGAAACACCATGGTGAAATCTTGTAACAATTACACTAAACACCCAAAAGATGAACTAGCCCTAAAAAAAAAAAGGACATACATCTATTTTTAGTACAGCAAATGCTATAAGGGCAAAAACCATAGCAAGTGATGGAAGCTGCTGGGATAAGATTCCCACCCGCAGGCCAAAGGCGCACCAGTGGTCCTCACACTTCCGCTCAGTGCAGCAATGGCAGATTCTGTCTGGCTGGAAGGCTCGTTCAAAGGACGCTGAACTCTTGAATCTGACTGTGTCTGAAATGTTACTGGTGTCTCTCTGACAGATCAGAGAGACATATATAAGCTTCAGTGATGGATTACAGGAGGAATCACTCCCATTTCATTAAGGAGGGAAGCTCCTCAAGTACAGGAAATTGAATGTTTTCAGTTGTCATATGTATGAATGTACCTTTCTAGAAATACCAGGGCATGAGAAATAGGCTTCACAGGGTGGCTTTGACTCCAGTGGCTCCAGAATGTTAGCTCATGGCCCTTCCTCCTTGTGGACTAGAAAGTGATTAAACAGCAAGTAAAATACTGACCAGCAGCTGAAAAAGGAATATGACAAGGACTCCTGACTGACAATGTTCATATAAGTGTGCTAGCACACAGACACATACATGTGTGTACCCCTGGGTCAAAAATGTCAAGAAAATAAAACAAGGGTGGGCATGGTGATACATGTCTGTAGTTCAAAAAGAATTAACCTAGAAGGTACCACACACGCACAGGAAATCAATGTGAGTCAATGCCCTGTATAGCTATCCTTATCTCAACCAGCAAAACCCCTAGTTCCTTCCTATTATTGCTTATACTCTCTCTACAACAAAATTAGAGATAAGGGCAAAATAGTTTCTGCTGGGTATTGAGGGGGGGGAGCGGGAGGGGGCGGAGCGGGTGGTAAGGGAGGGGGTGGGGGCAGGGGGGAGAAATGAACCAAGCCTTGTATGCACATATGAATAATAAAAGAAAAATGAAAAAAAAAAAAAAGGAGACTTAAGGTGCAGGGATCACAAGTTCAAGGTCAGCCTGGGTCACACTGCAAGATCTAAGACAGCCTGGGCTACCTAGAAAGACCATGCCTCAGACAGAACAAAAGAAATCATTTTCCTGGTTTATAAAAGGCCTTTCCAAAGGGTTTGGGAAGGTGCTTTTCATTACTTTTATGTTCAGTGTGTCTTACACACTTTATTAGCATTGGACGAATGCCCAAAAAAGTATGCTCAGGATCCAGAATGAGACTTTATGTATTATTTATAAATATTTGAAAAACATTTTTTCTCAATGAATTTAGTAGGCACGCTTACAAAGCTAAAGCTTTCATTTGGCTGAAGGTCATTTCTATCAACGTTAGAAGGAAAGGGTACTCTGCCTCTCCTAGAGTGCAAACTGTTCTTTGGGTCCAGAGTCATGTCTGTGAAACAACAGGTAAGACAGGAGCTGGGGGCTCAAGTGTTAGGAATCGCCACCCTCTAGTGCTCAGAGACCAAGTTCAACTCCACCCAAGTTCTCTGCACATATTTATTCAGAGACCAGAGGAGGAAGCACCTCCAGGGATGTGGGTTCCTTATCTGAGGTCACCCAGCACAGCCAGACCTGATGCTGATCTGGTATTAAAAGGCAAGTGGCAATAAGGAGGGTTATCCTAAATAAGCTGTGATGATTCATCTTGATTGTCAACCTGATTGGATTGAGAATTGTCAAGGAGATTAGTAAAGCAGGAGGATCACAAGTTCAAGGCCAGCCTGGGTTACATGGTGACAGTCTGGACTACCTAGAACTCCAGAGAGGACTTTCAGATCATGAGGGCTCTGCCCACTGATGAATTCAAAATTTGGATAGACTGTTGGGCGGTGGTGGAACTGCAGGAGATGGGGCCTGATTAAAGGAAGCAGGTCCTGATGTGTGTCTTTGAAGAGGTTATTTTCCTGTCTTCTCTGTGCTTCCTATCAGCCATGAGGTGAGTGAGCGCCTCCCTCTGCCACACACTTCTGCCACTATATGTTGTGCCCAAGTGCACAGAGCCCAGCAACCACGGACAGAACTCTCTGAAACCATGAGCCAAATACTTCCTTCCTCCTGAAGTTGTACTATCAGATATTGTAACACAAAAATGAGTGTTGAAGCCCAGCAGCTGTGGGCTTCAAATGGTGGTTTTCACTCTGCCAAATACTGTTAGAAAATGCACTGGCTATTTAGAAAGAACACGGGAAAAGCCCACTAACACAGGCAGAGTCAACTCTCACACCTGACGGCCAGGCGGCAGAACTACCTATTGGATGTGTGTGGCCACCATTTGTCAGGAATCTGCCTCACTGAAGGCCAACTTCTGCACTTTTGTGAGCTGAATGTGACCTGTATCAATCAATACTGAGTGCTTCCTGAGCACAAGTCCACAACAGAATAGTGCTAATGAAAAGAAACTAAGGCAGAAACCCCACTCAAGAAAACTGACCTACTCAGTTTATCAGGTCCACATCCACAGAAACCATTGTTAAAAAGAAACGCCAAGCTGTGTGTGGTGGCACACGCCTGTAATCCAGCACTCAGGAGGTCAAGGCAGGAAGATCTTGAGTTCAAGGCCAGCCTGGGCAACACAGTGAGGCCTTGCTTCAAAACGAACAAATGTACAAAACAACGACAAAAAGCACTAAGCTCAGGGCACTACTGGAAACTGCTGGAAGGAAAAGGACATGTGTTCTGAGGGACTAGGGGACCCCCCCAGGACAGAAGAAGAAGCAGAGCCATGGGACCGCCATTGACCCACATCACAGAGAACCTCAGACAGTAGGCCCAGCAGGAGTCTGGCCTTGATACAGAAGGTGCTGGTATGGCAATCAGGTGGCAGGAGGCCTGGCAGACAGGAGGCCGGGTGTCCTCACTCATAGCAATGGTGCTTCTGAGCCCCCATGACTTTCAGATCGGGTTCAACCCATGGCAGCCATGTCCCCATCCACATTCCCATGAGCACGTGAGGATGTTCATCCACCAAACAAAGAAAAGAGCGCCTGGACTTTGGTAGGGTTTTGCTCCCACATAGACTCTAGCCCATAGACACTGATGCTGTGGACCTCCTGACCTTTCAGCCACAGTAGAGCGATTACAGGACAGATTCACACTTTAATTAGAGCAGAACATCACAGAACACTGTGATACTTTAGCACCTCACAGTTTAAAAAGGAAAAAACAAAAAAAAGTTGGCTTGGATAACAGAACTGCTTACATACGCAGCTCCAATGTTACATGGCCATGTTTAGCAGCTGACCTCCCTGTGCAGCTTGGGTACCCCCAAGCTCCCATTTTCTGGGGAAGAACACAGAGAAGGAAGCGGCCAGTCAGGGGAATGGCAGAGCCCGCCCCCCAGAGAGGTGACCTGGGAATCTGGACCTGGGGCGGATCCCTGTGCCCCCAATATTCTCCCACCCAAGTGCCCCAGCCTTGTCAGTGAAATCAGTGCAGACAGACCAGGAGTCAGGGCTGGGAAACTACAAACTGGAGTAGAGATGTCTACCACCCGGGGATGCCAGAGTCAGCCAGGACCTGGCAGCCCAGACTCTCCCAAGAACTGGAGGCCCAGGGCCTTCAGTGAAGGGCAGCCCAAGTCCTTCCACATGCAGTGGAGAGGGTTTTGTTGCTGTTGCTTATTTTGTCTTGTTTGATCCCACATGCACTATGGCAGGGTGCTACTGTATGTTACAAATTTGGAGATTTCAGTTTAATGTTTTAAGATTATTTCTGCTCCTAATCCTACAGAAATCTTTTAAGCATGTGGCAACAGAGCATGAGAAGTTCCAGTAGAACCATAAACTTAACCTCACAACTAAGATTAAAGTCTAAAAGTACAAGTGGACAGGCTTGTATAAACCCTCCCACAGCCGGCTGCCCTGGTGTCTGGGCTCTCAGATTCAGGCAGCTGCAGGAGGCAAGGGGGGAGTCTTCCAGAAGTTCTCTGTAGGGAGGGGAACCAAATGCCTGCCTGAAAGGCCAGGCCATGTGTGGGTAAGATGTTCGACACTTTTGAGAGGGGCTCTTCCCCGTGTAATGGTTCATTTACACCCAGCTGAGAGGAAAGGGCATCTAGAAGATTCCGCTATTATGTGGGCATATCAAATGTTGCAGGACTGCAGCAGCTGCCACAGGCCTGACAATGCCCATGGCTCCCTCCCTTCTGATGCTCCAGTGTGCTTCTGCCTAGGCCAGGGCTGAAGAACTTGTACGTGGACACCCCAACATGGGCTCTTGGACTGAGAGTGCTCCCTGTCCTTGTCTAGATGGCTCCTGAATGTTTGTGGAGTTGGTTATGGTGCAAGGAAAGGAACCTGTGACTCCCTGAATTTGTACTAAAAGCCCATCGCTGGAGGAGTCATCAAGTCATGGGATCCTGCAGCTGGAAAGGGCCCTGAAGTGTCCAGAAGGTCTCAACGTGGGCCACAGAGCCCACCAAGGCCCTCCTCATGGCCTTTCCTTTCCCTCAGCTTCTACACTTCTCATTGTCCTTGCCACTCACATGACCCTACACTACTGAGGCCTGGGATGGGGCTGTGCACTTAGGGGATTGTAGTTTACAAGCATCAGGTAAACAAATGGGTATCTCCAATGGCCATAAATGAGGAGCCAGGCACTGAACTCTCAGTGTTCATGTATTCCATCTTCCACAGGCATGGAAGCCACAGAACTTATTACTGAGCCACTTCACGGCAGAGGAAACCGAATCCACCAGGATGTTATCATCTGCCAGGCTCTGTGCCAAGCGCAGGGACACAGGAGGTGGGCAGAGTAGAACGGATTCTCACTCCAGTAATGCATGAGTCAGAAAAATGAGGTTTGGACAAGACTAGTAGAAGCAGCAAAGGGCATTTGTGACTCCTGTGAGGTCTCAGAAACTCCCTCGGGTGACCTGGAGGGAACACAGAGGGAAACAGCAGGTGGCAACAGGGAAGGGTAAGAGAGGGAAAATGGAAGTGCATGCCCTGATACAATGGTTTAGTGTACAACGTGATGTAGCTCAGGACTCATAAGCATAGGGCAAGGGCACATGGAAGACATGCCGTGGTTGGAGCCTTTGTGTATGTCTGGGATCACACCATCTGAATGGGCTGTGAGAGGAGCTGACTGGGCCAATGGTAGTACATCCCACAGAGGGCTTTGCAGGAGGACTGGGACATGGGACAGGGGTAGCGACAGCTGGCGTGCAGGGTGGAGTGGCTCAGCCAAACTGAGGTCCTCACTCTCCAATTCATAGGAGCCTGGCAGGTAGCCCCTCCTGCCTTCATGGGGTCTACATGCATCATCCTGCATGATCAAGCTGCACACACACAGCTGGGCTGGGGTCTGAGCTCAGCTCTCAGGGACTCCGGGGAGTCTTTTCTGCCTGCCTAGCTGCTCTGCTCTTCCGGACCTCGGCTCAGAACCACATCTCCCTGGAGTGGACGGAAGCAGCTGCAAAGACTCAGCTTGGCAGCCTTGTCCCTTGGGCCTGAGTCCAGCAACTTTCCTTTGCCTGAAACTCTGCAGCTGTACTGAACTTGCTGAAAACAGTCATTGTTCCCTCTATATTCCTGGAGACACCTCCCTTTACCCCTTGCCTGGCAAGGAGCTTGAGGACAGCTTTACAGTTGTGTAGGCAGAGACTCTTCACAGAGACTGAAGAGTGTGCTGGCACTGGTGAAAACCCACATGAGCATAAGCAGATGCTGTACATGTGCCCTTCTGCTCTCAGGGGTTGCCCATGCTTCCAAGCCAGCACCTGGCATTGAGATGCTCTGCTGTGTCTCACCAACACAGCCAGAGCTGCTTGCTGGGAGTCCTGTGAGTGGTCAGCTCTTTGGACAAGAGGGGTAGGGAGAAGATGTGAGCCACAGGGCATTAGCAGGCTAGGTGGGGGCCAGCTCTGCCTTCCATGAGCTGTGTGACTCAGAGCAAGTCACACAATCTCTCTGAATGTGTGTTCCCACTTACACGAGAGTTTCTAAACTGTCTTTCCTATTAGAGTGCAGTTGTTTCTCAGGAGAGGATTTCTATTCCTCCACTGACCTGGAGCAGTTTAAAAAACAAAAGCAAAGCTCATTTTAGTCCATAGCTCCTATCCTATTGCAAGAGCTGATGTAAGGGGAGATAAGGCCACAAATCCAAGTGCTCCAGGAAGGCCAAGGCCACCAGGAAGCAACGCAGTGGTCTCCCTGAACTCTCTGAGCTGTGTCACAGCTCGGTTCAGCTGGCTGAACCACAGCCAGGTCCTGTCCTTGTGGCAGAGGATGAGAGGTATAAAGAGCAGCAGAATAAACTGCCCTGTTTCTGTCTTCCAGCTGCACTGACCAAGGTCAGTTCAGAGCCTGGGATGCCTCAGCCTCCTCGGTGACTGGCCCCCATATGGTGCCATCACCAGTCTTCCCTGACTCAGCACCACAGGAAGCCACTTGGACTGGATCTCTCCAGGATGACCCTTTTACCCCACAGGGCCTTCACTGTGGCCTGCCCTGACGATTTTATTCCATTCACAACAATCGGTACGTATGCACCATCCTAGAACCACAACTGTGAAAGCCAGCAGGGAGCCAGGCCTTACCTGGTCCACCCTTCCAGACAGCTCAGTCCTGGGTCCTCTAGCCCTCTCTGCTGCCCAGCAGTCTACAATCAATACTGTTCCACCACCATGGGCTCAGTTCTGGCAGGATCCTTCCAGCAAAAACTCACAGTAGTGAAGAAGAAACCCACCAATGGACAAATTGTGCGCATGGCTCAACTTCGGCCCAACTGGGAAGGACTCAATTTATTTAACACTAACTTTGGACATCCCAAATGAAACCTGGTTTCACAGATGTAACACATGCTTGATGGTGTAGAGAAGTTAAAAATAGATGACAGATGAAAGAAAACATGGATTTAATCACTGGAGAGCTGAATGTACAATACCAGTAACAAGGAAAATAAAAGCCCATCCTTAATGTTCTAAAGAAAGGAAATAGCTCTGAGCAAGGTGCTTGTCTATCATGCAGGAAACCCTGGGTTCCATCCCCAGCACAACAAAACTAAAAAAAAAAACAAAAGAAAATATTCATCTTTCAGCTTAGTTTTCCTCCTTAAAAGCCTACATGAGTCTTCTAAGCTTAGTTGCTGAGAAAACATTACCTGTGTGGACTCTCACCTGTTTTTTCACAGAGACACCCTGATGGCCCACCCTTTCTACCTATGGTGCTGTGATGCACTCCCACTACCTCCTTGTCCCCTCCATGGCTGACCAGGGCTGATTACTGCACAACCATTTCTACCATTCCTTGTTTTGTCTCTGGCTTTAGCTCCTGGATGGCAAGGTCTAAGAGGGGGCCTGTTTTGGTGGTTACTTTATACCATATGCTCACCACACTCCCTGATAGACAGTGGCTGTCTGAAACTGCTGAATGGATGAGAGATGGAGGATACAGGGGTGGGGAGGAGGGCTGGCTGATCAGGATCTGAAACTGCATCTGAGAAGTCTGAAGTTGCAGAACATGTGGTCCCAGTGCTGCAGCCCAAGCAAAGGGGCTGTACCTGGTCCCTGTGTGTGCCTACATTCTGTCCTCCCTCCTCTGTTCATCCACAGCACGTAGCAGGGTCCTAGTCTGGAAACACTGGAGGGAAACTGGAGAATGCTGCAGGACCAACAGACATGTTTTCCTTTGGAAGGACCCCAGATCATCTCCCGTTCCTGGCAAAATCCTCCATCAATGACAAGCAAGCCTGTTTCCTGCAGCTCAGATGCCTGCCAACCTATTTCCCAGCAGTGAAACCAGGTGCCCTGAGCAGAGGAGCCCAGCGGCACACAGCACATCTAGGAGCTAGGAGACAGCCTTGCGTAGCCATGGGGTCTCACCACAGGTAGGAACATCCTCCTCTGCAGATGAGGTCTGCTCGTCTGTGGAGGGCTTTTTCTTTCCCAAACCGATGATCTTGGTGATTTTTTTCCCAGTGACTTTAGATACAGTTCCCTTGGCCTCCAATTTGGAACTTTTCTTCCTCTTCACTGTCAACAACAACAAAAAGGCATGTTTTAACTGCAGATATTATCTGAAAATAAAGCATAAATCACCATTTCTTCTTTTCTCCTTTTACTTATCATGCACCATAAGCCCCTGCCACGTGTCAGCTGGGAGTCCAGAAACTGAGGTCACAGCAGGACCCAGGCTAAGCTCAAGAAGCTTGTAGTCCAGAGAGGATGAAATCATGTGTGCATACACAGGAAGTACACACATGCACAGGTGTGAACACATTGGTACACATACAGAGATACACACACAGACATGCACAAGTGCACACACAGGTGCACAGGCACATAAATGCTCACAAAAGATGTTAAGTGGTGGCAAAGACACGTGGAGTTCTGGACAAGGTTACATGGGAGAGCTGCTGGGAGGCAAGAGAGCACCTGCCTAAAGCTGACTCACAGCTGAGCACTCAGTGATGGGGAAGGAGCCTGCCCATCTCCCAGGAGACCTGACCAGGCAAGAGGAGGATCAGCTGAGTAAGGCTGTCAGCCAGTGGCAGCACAAAGGGTGCAAGGAGCAGAAGGAAGCAGTGCAGCTGCAGCCTGGCTGCCAAGGGGGGGTCTGCGGGGAGCGAAGGAGGGCTAGTTCCTCTCAGGGGGCCCTTGCCCATCACTGGACACTCACTCCACTTGCTCTATCCAGAGTTCTCCCAGCTCAGTCACTCACACCCCTCTCCTGTCCTCATAGACACTGCATAGTCTATGAACCCAGTGATGTTGGGATGGGATCAGGGAGGACATCAGAACAGATGCATGAGAGCACAAGGGCAGAGAGACATGGCTCTTCCTTCTGGCCCAGAGTAACTCTGAAAGAGGAGACTTGGCCACTCCGTCTCCCAAAGGCACTGTGCACTGGAGCGAGACTGCAGGGCCCCTTCCCAAAGACCTTCCACTGGAACACAGGACTGCATGAGGACACACAGAGAAGGCAGCCAGCTATAAGCAAGGAAGAGAGGCCTCAGCAGACACCAAGCCTGCTGCTGCTGGGACCCTGGACCTCTGGTCTCCAGAACTGTGAAAGAACGACGCCTGTGGTGTCCAGTTACCACAGCCCATGCTGAGTGATGCAACATGGTCCTATCATGTTTGTGTTATTTTAAATATATCAGATTAAGGCCTCATATGATCTCAGAAACAAAGCACAGAGAAGGCCATTCCTGCCCTCTCTCCCACCCTTTCCCCACGTCCTCCCACACACTGCTTTCGAAGCACTGTCCTGGGAACCCATTTCAAAGCCTCAGTGCAAAGGCACAGCTCCTTGTCACCCAGACAGAATCTGCGGTCAGGACAGTTGGGTCATCTTCACTCTGGCTCAACTAAACCCAGAGGGAAAGCAGCAGTGGCCAGCCGTTCACCACTGATGCAGGAGCCTACACACAAGCTTCTCCACCTCCCTCCTGTTCCAGCCAAGCTCAGTGTCTGGCAGCCAGGACAGTGAGCAGCCAAAAGGCACCCTCCCCAAGGCTCTCCTTAGCTGGGCCATAGATTTACTCCAGTTTATCAACACTGGCTCCTTATGTAGGCTGTGGGAGGGAGGGAGGATGAGGATAACACCATGGGATGACCTATTCAGTAAGTGTACCCACAGACTGTCTGGCCAGTGACCGAATCTCAAAGGTACTAAGTGCTCTTCAAGAACCATCACCAAAGGGCCTGGTATGAAGCCCTGGATCCTCTTTCCTCATAGTAGTGACAGCATCGATGTGACATTTACTGATTCACTGAAAACCACACTGCATTGGTGTCTGACACCCAGGGGTCCACCTTCAAAGAAGAGTTTCAGAGCCAAGCTCTTGGCTTTGACCGAATGGAGTCTGGAGTTGTCATCTTCAGTGAGACTGTAATATATAGGCAAAGCCGTGGAGGCAGCTGGCAGAGAAACCCATGTGAGTCACCACACAGACGGACTAAGGAAGCCCAGGTAAAATTTCTCCACAGCCAAGCAGCCAGGAGTATGCAGCCAGGAGGAAACCGAGAGAAGGTTGGGCTGCGTTTAACCATTTGCTTCTTTCAGTGACTGTTTACTGAGCTATACCTGTGCAAGGCACAGTGCAAGCCAAAGGAAAATGTCTGAACCATGTCACCTTTTAATTTCAAAACACAAGGGCTGGTGAATGGCTCCAGTGGTAGAGCACCTGCCTGGGAAGCATGAGGCCCTGAGTTCAAAGCCCAGTGCTGCCAAAATAATAATAATAATAATAATAATAATAATAATAATAATATTTCCAAAGCACAGAAGGTGCTCTAGTTAAAAGGGCTACATGTATTCAGGCTACATGTATTCAGACAGACCCTCACCTTACACGAGTACACTGGGATAAGAAATAAGACACAAGAAAGCATAGCAGCTAAGCCAGTGTGCACTGTGCCTCAGCAGTGAGGCAAGAGCTGGGTGCAGTGGCATGTCTCTGTTGTCCCAGCTACTTGGGAGGATGAGGCAGGAGAATGCCTTTAGGCCACAAGTTTAAGACCAGCACGGATAACACAGTGAGACCCCACACCATCACAAACAAAACAAAGCAAAACAAAAATCCCTGAAACAAACAAAACAGCAAAGCAGGACCATAACATGTAATCGTGTTATCTTACTTCAGGGAAACCTAAAGATCACTCCCCAGTTGTGATTATACATAATATGCCTGTGGAAGGCACAGATAATATGTTCCCTTGAGCAGCTTCCGATGCACAGGACTAAAATTACACTCAGACAGGACTGAGCTGGAAAACCACAATGAGGAAGCAGACAGCCTGACCTTTCAGAGTGAACTCTAATGGTGGCAGTCAGATTGTCTGGGCTCTGGGGTTCTCAGGAGCCTGCTGTTGTTGTAGGATGACATCACTTCCCAGGTAGAGAGGGATTGTTTTAAGCTGGCCATAAAGGACAGGGTCTGGGTGCTCAGGTCATTCACCTGAGCAGCCACAGTCGCAGGTCTAAGGAGAGTACAGTGGCCTGGCTTTGTGTGGGGACAGCAATCCTCATCCACCACGAGCCACAGCCCTCAGCTCAGTGCACTCAGGAGATTGAGATTTAGCCAGACTGGGGAAGTGTGTGCAAAGAGGGTCTGCTCAAGCCCTTACACTCAGCACTCAGAGAGCTCTCCAAGCTAAATGAGACAAGCCACCTGGCAAAAACGCAGGCCAAGGACCCGAGTGGGCATCCCAGCAGAGGACATGCATGACATTGAGCACAGTAAAAATGCCCCACAATGTGAATCACTAGGGAGACCACAGCTGCACACCACTCCACAGCGTGTGAGCAGCAGAACAGAGAGGACAAACAGAAACGAGCCGTGATGGGGCAGTGAGAGTCCATGGGACCTCGCAATCCACCCCTGCCTCAGAACACATGTCCATGCAAAGGCCTTTCCAGGCATGTTGGAATGAATAACTGGGGCAGCATAACTACTGGAGTTCATCCACATGGGGAGCTCTGCCCGCACAGTGCTGATGCCAGCTGTGACAAAGGGAATGTCAGAGCATTGCGCTAAGGAGAAGAGTCACCCAGAGGCTGAGCTATTCCTACCCACACCTCCATGGTCGCTGAGAACCATCTTGGCAGCTGCCATGGCTGGGGTAGGGCAGAGGTGACAGAGGGAGCACAAAGGAACATTTGGGGTTACAGGGATATTCTCTGTGTTGACTGTGGTGATGGTTACATGTCTGACGGTGTTTATCAACGCTCACAGAATTGTAGGCCTACAAGTGTGAATTCCACTGTAATTTGTACTGCTACGAAACTGAGTTCAAAACAGAGATGTCAACCAACTTGGCACCCTGACTCACAGCAGCACTGTCCACAACAGCCAAGAGGTAGAAGCCACCCAGAGCCCATGGACAGACAGATGCATCAACGGAATGGAACACTAGTCAGTTTCAAAAAGGGAGGAAGCTCTGACACAGCTACAATATGGATGAGCCTTGAAGACATTATGCTAAGTGAGATGAGCCAGTCACAAACTGACACCACAGGTCTCCACCCCTGGAGGCTTCTGAAGCAAAAGAAGAAAAAGGGGACCAGGAGTCACTGTTTAATGGAGACAGGTCTTCCACGGGGAAGATGGAAGAGTTCTGGAGATGGAAGGAGGTGATGACTGCACAGCACTGTGAATAGGCTGAATGTCCCAGAACTGGCTTAAGATGGCAAATTCTACAGTGTGCTGTATTTTACCACCATTTACAGAAATTTAAATGTAGGGTGAAATGAATACATTCTCAGAAATCAGAAACCTGTAGGACTGGCCTCATTTTAAAGGTTAGAAATGGAGACTCAGCAATGGGGAACAGGTGCTCAGGACAGATGACCCAGAGGTCTCTAAGCAACACACGTCTGCTCCTGGGACAGTGCTTCTCAGAGCAGTCCGTGGGGAGCAGCCTACTGTGAGTACTCAGAGCACAAGGTGCAGAATGAAGACCAGGAACAGCTGCGGTGGAGGCCTGGCAAGACATCAGTGTGACCAGGACTGTGATGGTGACACTGGCATGACGGAGCGCTGGCACCTTTCATATAATCCCGTCATAGTTGCCACTGTGTTGAAGTCTGCATGTTCTGGCACACGTGAACACTCACCCTGCTCTTTCCCGTTACATGTGGTGATCCCATTTTCCATGATGCCCTCTCCGTCGGAGCTGGGTCTCTCTGAAGACAGTTTCTGGAAGGACACAAAGGGCTATGTTATTCCCCCAATGGCCACATGGCCTGTGATGTTTGATAGGTCAGTGAAATTTTCTGCAAAGGGGAGAAAATGTGGGCTGAACTCAACCTACAGGCTAGTTAGACCGCCAGGACTGCTTTGAGACATCACAGCTCACTGTGGTGTACCATACTCACACGGAAGGAGTGAGTACCAGGTCTGTTTCACTTAAACCACTTTTCCTGCACACCACTTTGGAAAAAATATTAGGATTATAAAAAATATTCCCTCACTGAGCCACATTCTCCTTCAGAAATAAATGTTCCTTTATTCACCAGCAACTGGGTGAGCGTCAAGTATGCTTGTCACACGTTCACTCAGAAAGGAACAAGGGCTGGGACACTCATCATGACCTCAGTCCTAATATCTGTGTTTAATGAGTATAATTAGGGCTCCACATGAGCATCTGAATGAGGTACAGTGTTTGCACGTGGGCTCTTTCCATCCCTATCCAGGAACCTGTGGGTCCTCGGTCACAATAATGTCCTCCAGACCACCCCCAGAGCCACAGAAACTGGTCAGCCAGACAGGTGAAATCTGTAGACAACTCCCATGACATAAGGAGCACACAAGTTCAACTTGGAATGCAAGACCAGGTGAAGTGGCCAAGGAGGGCAGACAGATGTCTGCAATCCTACAAATGCCGTAGTAAGTGCTGAGTTCACTGTGCTATGACTGAGAGCCAGCACTGCCAGGCATTCACATCTATCAGCATCCCATGGAATCCAGGTCTGGCAGGTGCTAGAAGATAGCTTCAAAAAGGAAGAAAAGAGCTGGGCATGGTAATACATACCTGTAATCCCAACTCAGGAGGCTGAAACAGGAGTCTTACAAATTTTGAGGCCAGCCTAGTCTTTCTAAATTTTCTACAATTAGCAGGAATTAGTTTTAAAGTCAGGAATTAAAAAAAAAAAAACAAGAACAGGTCAGTTCTGTCAAAATATGAGATAGCTAATTTTATGTGTCAACTTAGTGGGTGTTTCTAGATGACTTAAATCAGTGACTCTGAGCAAGCAGTTGTCCTCCATGATGGATGGGCCTGCCCAACGAGGCCAAAGGCCTGTGAAGGCCTGGATAGACCAAAAAGCCTGGCAGGTCGGAAGCCAGGGGTCTCTAAGAAAATAGTGTCAATTATGTACAACAAATAGTGTGTGAGCAGACCTGGACACATGGAGCCACAGTGATGGGCCCACATACTTCTGGCAAGCAGGGGTGTTCAGACAGCAGGCTCCCACCTCCTGCACATGGCTGTGTTCTTACTCTGCCTTCCAATAGGAAAGTGAGCACAAAGCAGAGACACGGAGCTGCATCCTGGCCTGTTGGGAATAAACCTCGGGGAGCCATATTTATAAACTGTTGCTGTGTCCTGCACAGAGATAGACTTGCACTCAGACCTCACTCAGTACAATACAGTGTTCACACCTTTAAATCCACGTCTCCATCCATCACTGGGAATAAAACAAACCACACAGTCCATGAAATGACTACTGAGAGCTCAGTCCAAAACAGGCCCTGAAAATGCAAACAAGGCAGGACTGCAGGCCTTCTTCAAACAGCGGTGCAGAAATTCTCAGAGTGTGGTGAAAACTTCGAGCAAAACTGAAGGACCCAGCACAATGAGATGACCAAGGCCTGAGGTGTTACCATGATTTGAGTGTGCATGAAAATGTCACACTGTGTGCAATGAAGCTGCACGCCGACTGTGAAAATGAACACATTAACAAAGCCACGCCCTCCTCCGAGTGGAGAGGGCCACACATTGTGTGAGGTCACCACCCGGGCAGGAGGTGCCTTACCTTCTCCAGCTCTGCCTTGTGCACTGAGGCGCCTGGTGGGGCAGCACACTCTGAATCTGTGGGGCCACTGCAGCTACTGTAGGCTTCCTTGATTACCTGTGGAAAGTAGAGACACAGCCTGAGTCTAACTAGAGGCAGAAACCCCAAGAGTGGTCAAACCACATGAGAACAGCAGCCTACAGTACAGTGGGAACTCAGGGTCAACAGCGCCTGACATGGAATGATGGCAGAATTTCTGTGTCCACTCACTCACTCACTCATTTACCAAACCACTGTCCATCTTGTACTGACCCAGAGTTGGGAAAACAGTAGAAAAATGCGTTCAAGGTTCCAACTCTTGTGGAATTTCCTCCCATGTAGTTCAGATATCATCACAAACAGTAAGCGTTACCAAAAGACATAAGGCAGCATTAAGAGCTACAACAGTAAAAGGACCTCGTCCCCAGTGCTGTGAGGAGTAGCACTATAAGGAAAGGGAGTCACACAACACTTCAGGTCTGGGGGGAGAAGAGGACTCCAGGAAGGAGGGGAGCCAGGAGACAGCAGACAGGTGACCCCATGAGAGGATCCCTCTGACAGGGGAGCAGAGAGTCTGGAGAGAGCCCAGCTGGAGGGAAAAAGAGTGTGAAGGAAGGACAAGACACAGCTGGAGGGAGAAGGTTGGCAGAGGGACGCTTTTCTTGCTAAAGGTGCCATCTCCCTGAACAGAGGGCAGCGTGCAGATGCAGGAGTTCGGGCTCGAGTTTGAGAATGTTCCTGTCTAATTCTATTTCCTCAGAGAATTTCAAGGCAAGAACCTAGTTATGCAGCCTTGACAAAAGTATTTATCCTCTCTGAGCCTCAGTTTTCTCACTAGCAAAGAAAAGAGTCAAGAGGACATGGCTAAATAAAGAGCATGAGACCTTGCACACAAGATGCCCAAGTGGGTTTCTGGCACTGCCACCTTCAAAAGGGGGCTTCTGTGATTGTCAGCACTGTCACTAACATGAGTGTCTTTAAAACTCAGGCTGTCAGCTCAGAGTGATTGGAAGGTAGCTGCACACAGGTGGGAAGGCCACCCTGGGGGTCACGATCCTAGCATCAGTGCCTTTGCAGCTGGCTCATCCCTACATGGTCACTCATTCATTACTTCATCACTCCTGAGCTCATACAACAGCCAGACATGGCCATGGCCTGGGAGTGGGGATGTGAACTAAGAATGATAGACCAAGTCCAAGCACGTGTGGAACTTGCATTCTCCTCTGCAAAGTCAGCAGTAAAACATCTCAAAATGCTGTCTACTCTCTTTGGAATTCAGTTGCAATGTGAGTCAAATCCATAGTCCAGATATCCATGTAGCCACTGTGCAACTCAACCCAGCTCCAGACTTGCCTGGCTATGCTGGATCTGACTCTAGGCAGTGTCTCCAGCTGCCTTTCCCCTCAGCCCTCCCTGAGCAAACAACAGAGCAGGGGTCCACACTGGAGATGAAAAGGAAAGGAAGAAAATTAAAGAAGCCCCAAGGGCTCACTGCAATGTTTTCCCCCTTACAAATTCTGAAGTGTGAAAGCATGACCAAATGTGACGCCCATCCAGTGACCAGAGCCTTCCAAAGGCAGCCTGAGGGAAAGGCTGGCTTCTCTACCGCAGCAGGAGGTGAAAGGCCATTCCTCTCTCTGCTTGCCTCACTTCCATGCTAATTTCACTTTTTTTTGTTGTATGTTTTTATTCCCTCCCCTGCCCCAATCCTTAAATCTTCAATTGAGAAGGCACATTTATATTTAATTTAGGACAAGACTTTGTCTTTTCTCCAGGGAAGGAGTGTAATATAATGGGAAACTCCTGAAATTTTGTGCTCAACAAAGTTCTTCCACTTGCTACCTGAGCAAGGCTGAGCCTCACTCTGAACTAAAACATACATAAAGTAATGCCTCAGGACTTTGCAGTGAAAAAGGACTGGTGGAAAGTGTGAAGCAGCCGCCCAGCACCTCTCCCATAACCAGCCTTAAGTAAACCTCAGCTCTTTCCCACAATTACAGCTTTAAATAAAGGAAAATGTGTTTCAATTACACAAACAAACCTGAACTTGACAAGTGCTTCATTTTGTACTAAAAGGGTGCACTCCCTAAAACAGAGCCCACAGAGACCTACAGCCTTGGCAAAAGCTCTCATTCCAAAAACACCTGTCTTCTCTGTCGCTCTTGTTCCAAAATGGGGGACGATATGCACAGTCTTTGGCAGAGCTACTCCATATATTCTCACCAGCCTCGTGTGTGTGTGTGTGTGTGTGTGTGTGTGTGGTGTTCCCTGTCAGAGGTGTGCATTTCCTCATAGTTAAACAGAGCTCCTCCTTTAGCACTCAGCCTGGCCTCCTGTCTCCAGGCAGCCTACTTGGGTCTCCTGGGGTGGTTTGGATCTGAAATGTCCCCAAAGGCCCTGGTGCCAGCCTGAGGCAGAGCCTACTGCGAGCAAGACAGGTCACCAAGGGAATGTCCTTGAAGGGGATATGGGGACCCTGGCCCCTTTCTCTGTTTTTTCTTCCTGACCACCATGAGGTGAACAGATCCTCTGCCACCTGCTCCTGCCATGAGAGTCCACCAGTCTGCCCTGCTACAACCCCAAAGCCATAGAGTGTCTGCTCAGTACGAAAGCACCTGCAGGGCTGAATGACAGATAATGAGAGTGATAGATAAGGGTCTCTAGAAGGCCTGTGAACAAGCTCTATACCATTTCTATTTAAGAGCTGTGTTTTGTGAGAAGTTCAACAAGTATTTAAGACAGTTATTCAAAAGCAAAATCACAAGTCCTCCAAAAACAAATCGTTTTATGTTTGTGGTATTTTGTTTGTTTCTAACTTGAACCATCCTCTCTAGAAACACAATCTCTGCACATTTTTTAAGGAAACCCGACCATTTTGTTTCTGGGAATACTGGCTCTTGTCTTCTGTTTGACCTCTATGCAACGGCCCGTGTTTGCAGCATGGGCACACGTGTGCATGCACACACACACACACACACACACACACACACACACACACGAGTTAATTTTGGCAAGAGCTGCTGGTAATGGAAGTTACAGGCAGACAAGAGAAACGGCTCTGGCAGCAGTGACTGATGATGGGTGTGCAGTCATGTGTACGTTAGCGCCGTCCTCATGTTTGTCATGCTTGGCAAAGGCATGTGTGTAGTAATTAAAGGATTTTTAATTGTTACATTAAAGCCATGTTTCAAAATACCAAAATCCGGGATCACAAGTTTTGAACAATGTGAGATAAAGCAGCCTAGGCTCATAAACCAATTCCTGATATTGTCTTAGAGCTTCCGGAGGAATCTGAAGGAGTGATAGAAGCATTACCATATTTTCATATTTTGGCTGTTCGTTATGGCTCTACAGATGCACTCAGGTCATCTTCTCCTTCTACCTTGTTGATAATTCTCATAAGCATTACCTCCATTTGACACACAGATGACCCAAACACCACGAGTCAGGGGCACTCCCAGGGCATACTTTGGATTCCCAGTCCCCACCCTGCTCCTCTCTCTCTGACAGACACACCAATTTCCAGCAAGGTGGAGAATTTTTTTTTTTTAATGATCACAGTTCTTTTTTTAGTCTATCCCAATCATAAAGCTGTGACCTTTATGAGGTGAAATAAAAAGCTACGACAATAGCATTGACTTACTTCACACAAAACCATCACTACAAGGTTTCATATTATTTTGAAAAAAAAAACAAGAAAAAATTATTAAGGATACAGAAGACATGAACCTGATAGTTACAGTCTGTGATGTACAAATATATATACACCAGTACATCAAGCAACTGAAAGCTACATACCCATTGTAAGTAGACAGAACATTTACAAAAACTACCTATACACTGAACAATAAAACAGGTCTGTGAATTTCTAAGCTATGAAATCAATAGTCATAACACTAAATTGGAACTAAATTAGAAATTTTTTAAATACACAATTTTTTAAATCACCAAATATTGGAAAAATAGACAATGTATTTCTAAATACACCATTAGTAAAAGAGAAAGCAATATAACTTACAAAATATTTTGAACTGAATGACAATAAAAGCATAAAATATCAGAACATATAGGATGTAGCTATAAGGAAATAGTTTTAAGCACAAAGAAAAACAGCTAAAGCTCAAGGATGCTTGTGTCCACTTCAAGAAAGTAGGACAACTACCATGAATTGCGGCACACAAACACAGAAGCAAAATGCTGAAGGTAAAAGAGAATTTTAAATAAAGTAGAAAACAACCATACTACAGAAAAAAAATCGAGAGCCAAAATTTGTTTGTTTTTGAGAGAACTAATAAAATTGATAACTTCCAGTAAGACTGATGAAAAGAAAAGAGGACAAGACACCCAAGAGAAAAGACACCCAAGACTATCACCTTCGCCCTGAGAAATGCAAAAGGAGCTAAAGAAGTCATAGTGCTCTTCCAGTCCACCCAAGCAATGAAGATGCAGAGAAACCTTAATGAACTAACTCCTAAACGTGAAGAGACGTAGACGTAGTACAAAGAGGAGATCCATGCGTGTCCTCTACCTGGTGGGATGGTGGGTGGAGGGACACCGTGATAGTGGGGCAAAGGGAAGAGCCTTGCCAAGATGTCACAGTCATGTACGCAGCTAGACTTGCTGGCTAAAATCCAAGGTGCCCAATGGGGGACGGAGCCTACACTCACTGACCAGCCCCTCTGGAGCCCCTCCTGAGCATGTGAGGATGACACAGAAGGCATGAGCAAGGGAGCAGGGTTCAGACAGCCCTGAGATACAAAGCACTCGTCCCAGGTGCAAGGCAGCTGCTCTGCAAGGGAGGCAGGAAGTGTAGTGAACCCCCTCCAGGGAGGTTCTGGCTTCCCAGTGCATAAGGCAGCAATGCACTGGGATACAGAGTGCAGGGCAGAGAGATGTCTTCCAGGCACAAAAGGTCAGGGGCAAGAGTAACTGGCAGAGACCAACAAGGTGACACTGGCTGTTGAGCTAAAACCAAACCCCAAACAACCAACAGCAGGCTCAGAGAGCTGGCCCCTTATGCACAGCACATAAGACATTTAAATTGTACATAGACACACGCTCACCCAGGATCCAGGACCTACACTGACAGTGTGTGCTGTCAACTTGTGTGATTCTTGAGTGATTCTCAAAGCACTTTAAAATCACTTGGAAACTCTGTTTCAACTCGGCTCATCTAATTCTGCCTGAAACCTCAGGTGCTATGACACCACTGCCATGTCTCCAGTGTCCTTCAGTGGTTCATAAGCATGGTGATGGGGCTTTCACACCATTGTGTAAGATGTACCTCCCTTAATACGTTACAATGCCCGTGCATTACCTGTCTTCTGTGGGAATAAAAAGAAAGAAAAGATAAAAGGCGGGGTGGAGGAGGGAAAGAGTTCAACAGTTTGCTAACATACTCTGTTGGCCAATCTTTTATTGCTGGAGGGAGAGAAAATTGGTAACCCTCCCGGAGAAGAGTGAGCTGGCAACATATCCAGATTCCAGATGGTAAAACCTTCACACAGGCAGCCATTCCTGCTGGGATTTAGCCTACAGAGGAGTGAAGTGTGGAGTGACATATGCTGGGCTGTTTATTATGAAATTGTCTATCACAGCAAAAGACTGAAACAACCTGCTGCCCTTGAATGGAAGATTTCTTCCCCGTGGCCCACTCACAGGCTGAGGCATTACATACTGTAAAATGGAAAGAGGAAGTGCTCTGGTCTCTACATTGTTCAGGTGTAAAGAACAGGAGAGGCTGAGGGGTTAAGTCTGGATTTCTGTCTGCTTCGTATGCACAGAGAAACTGACAGATGCATGGAAAACAATGGCTGCTCTCCGACACACTGGCCAAGGTGAAAGAGTACAGACAACACCACAACTTGCAACGTCAAGTGATGAGTAAGTTCACATCCTCAACCAGCAGGTCCCATGTGAGGCACCTGTCTTGTTGTGGCCATGACACATGGCCCAGGGGACACACAGAGTACTCACAGCACATAAGCCCATGAGTATGGGGACAAGACAATTCTGAGTGACCAAACCCTGAAGCTTTTATGTAGAAATTTTAAAATAAGAAACTAGATTGCTCATGGCATATGCACACATAGGTGGAAGCACTTGTTAAAAAGCACACTCAGACAGGTTGGGGATGTAGCTCTGTAGTAGAGGGCTGCCTAGCAAGCACAAGGACCTGGGTTCCAAGCCTTACACTTGGAGTGGGGAAAGATGCCCACCCCCAAAAATACAAGGGAAAACAAAGCATACCCATATACCAATAAAGACTAAATTCAGGATGGAAGTTCCCTTAAAAAGATATGAGAGGCCAGGCATGGTGGCACCTATCTGTAGTCCCAGCTACATAGAAGGCAGGGGTAGGAGGCTCTCTGGCAAAACCATGAGACCCTATGTGAAAAACAAACTAAAACAAAAGGATTAAGCATATGTCTCAAGGGTAGAGGGCTCGCCTAGTAAGCCCTGAGTTCAATCTCAGTACCACCAAAAAAAAAATAAAATAAAACAATAGTAATACAAAGAAAACAAGGGAAAAAAAAGATCTTTAAGTCCCTAATAAATCAGAACCACTGAGAACCTATTTTTAAAGTCTCCAGGTGATTCTGGTAAGGCAGCTGACTGACCACTAATGATATCTGGGAGAAACTAGACTAGACCATCTCAGGACTCAGCTAGTCAAAAATAACTAAAATCCTGTAATGAGGGAAATGATGGTGCCATATGGCATTCATTTCTAATCAGAGCTCCTTCTTCTCCTACTGTCTGATGTTATGGAGATAACAGTGCAAACATTAGAGTAACTACCCAATTCAAACTCCCAGAAACAGATCATTTACCCTGTGTTATACACCGCCCTTTTAAGAAACACCAGCAACACTACAATCAAAGTTCTTGAAATTAGCTGGCATTCAGCTAAATGCCTCTGTCTGCAAGTATCTCAGTGCCAGGGAAGCAGGGTGCAAGCCCATTTCACCCCATCAGCATCATGCAGTGCCGTTTGCACTGTATGTCAGCTGCACAGAGGACATCACATCACAGCAACAGCAGTGAGGGCGTGATTCTGTAGCAGGTGTGCGCTGTCCAACAATCAGGAGGGCAGGGGAAGTAGGAGAAGGCTCACAAGTCAGGGTGTCCTCCAACACTCTCCACTAAGGGGCAGTTAAGCACCAAACAGGGGCCAGCCAGCCAAGAGTGGGACGAGGGGCAGGAAACGGCCATCCAGATGGCTTCTCGCTTGCTCCGTGACTGTGCTTCCCCTCACTGAGGTATAGGGCTCAGATCATACAAGTGAAGGACAGAAGAGAAAATGGCAAGCCGTTAGATGACCCCACAGAATGAGAATGAAACGTGAAGTCAGAAAACTTGATCTTAACTTTCAGCTTGATCCCTGCTGATCACAGAGGAGGGTGGCATAAGACGTGATCCTGCAGCTGTCACATGAAACACTAATAGTGACATGAAGTTAAGAGACAAAGGTAGGAAAGTGCTCTGCCAACCTTGGAAGGCTCTGAGACCCTGACTGTGAGCTTTGGTCTATAGCACAAGGAGGTCTGAGTCTCTAGACGGCTATGCAAACCCTGCAGGAGAAACTCCTGAGCACAGGACTCCAGGACAACAGAACCAGGAAAAATGCTCTCCTCAACCTCTAGGTTACAGATTTCAGGAAGCCAGAGCCACTGCTGACAGAATTAAAAAGACCTCAGATGTGTGTTCTGTATGCAGTCAAGGCATGGTGGCCATCCAGAGTTGAATCTTCCTGCTCATGGTTTCCAGGACACCCAGGTATGACAGGAAGCACAGTTATAAAGTGTCCCCATCTCCCCACCCTGTGTTCACAACAGGTAACACAGGTAAGGATGGGCTAGACAAACATGTTCAGTGCCCTCCTATAAGCAGGAGGCACTGCTGTGCTAGTATGGAGTTGTTGGCCAAGAACCAGAAGAACCAGGAATGCAGAGGGTCACCCTAGAGGGGGCAGCAGAGAGACCAGGCAGCACCTGTGCTGGCTCTTTGGGAAGGGGGAGCGAGGCACCTGGCAAAACCCTCACCATCGGGGTGGGGACCACAAGGAATATTCCTTGGAATGAGTGAAAGAGAGCTAAGCCAGCCTGAAATGAACCACAGGCAGAACTCAAGCTGTGAAGTACAAGCTCTGAAATGAGACCACACTGATATGTGGGAGCCAGCACCCCGAATGAGTGACAGAGGCAGAAGAGAAGGCTTGAGGGTGGAAGAAAACACAGTCCTCGGTATAAATTTATTTCCACAGGGACCACTGGACACTCACATGAAGAAGAATGCAGTGAACTCTCCCACACACTACATGTAAAAATAAAGTCAGACTGCACCATAAACCTCAATTCAAGAGCTAACACCATAAGAAAAAGTCATGGGTAAAAGTCACCAGGGCCTTGGATTCAGCGATGGTTTTCCACATATGACATAAAAAGGATAAAGTGTGGACCTTGAAGCAGGATGCTGAGTGACAGAAGCCAGTTGCCAAAGGCCATGTGTAGCAGGAGTCCATGTACGTGAAATGCTGAGAACAGGCAGCTGTCCAGAGACAGAAAGCAGATTCATGGCTGCCAAGGACTGGGGGGTGGGTGGGTGCAGTGACTGCTGGTGGGTTCAGTGCTTTTCTGGGGGTGAAGAAAATGTCCTGTTATGATGATGGCTGCATAACTGTGTGAAATACTAAAACCTATGAGTTGTACTTTAAAAAGGTGAACTTTTGGTATGTGAATTATACCTCAATAAAACTATTATAAAATTATTTCAATAATTTACTTCCCAAATACAATAACCAGCATGAACACCAGATACCCCAACATACAACAAGAAAAATTGACCTGAGCAAGAAGGAGCCAAGAGACAACAGAACCAGGTCCCACTTTGTCAAAGCTCACAGTCAGAACCTCCATGCCTATTACATTCATGAAGATCAAGGGAGAAAAATATTTCTAAAAGAAATTTAAAACTATACAAGTGATATTTTCAGTTTCAAAATGAACCAACTAGTAATCCTAGAATTGAAAACTATAGACTATGTTCCCTCTAATTTGTTGAGACCCTAACATCCAAAGTGGTAGAGGTAGGAGGTAGGGAATTTGGGAGGTGACGAGGTCATAGGGTGGAACCCTCAGGGATGGAATTAGTGCCCCTGTAAAAAAGGCCCCAGAGGGTTGCCTCCCCCTTCTACCATGTGAGGACAAACGAGAAGAGGTCTCTATGAGAACATGGGCCATTGCCAGAGACCAAATCTGTAGGCAGCTTGACGTTGGACTTCTAGCCTCCAGAACTCTACAGGCAAATTGTTCATATTTTATTAGAACAGCCTGAACAGAATAAGGCAGCTTCCTTCCACAATCAAATCAAGAACACAGAGAACAAAACAAATCAAACAGCAGAATAGAAACAACCAAAGGGAGAAACAGAGAACTGGAAGGTAACAAGGAAAGAGTAAGCCAGACAAAAGAAGAAGAAAAAAGGTCAGTAAATGCAGGAGAAGACAAGTGTTACTGTGGAAGTCTTGCATATTAAACACTGTCTCAGGGAAGATGGCCATGGAGCAAAGCTGTATTTTAAGAAAGTTGTTGAAAATTATTTCTGAAACACAGAACAATGACAATCCACACATTTAATAAGTCCAAAATACTCAAAGCAGAATAAATGAAAAAGAATGCACATCCAGACACAATAAAGTGAAACTACAGAAAATAAGCGTAAAAGAGGAAGTCCTAGAGGCAGCCTGCAAGGAGGGGCAGCCTCCTTTAGATGCTAGCCAGTTGAAACGGGATTCTTGTGAACCTGTGTTCAGCTATCAAAGACAAAATAAACACAGAAGGGGGCTGGGAGCATGGCTCAGTGGTAAGATGTTTGCCTACCCTGCAAGAGGCCCTGGGTTGGATCCACAGCTCTTAGGAAGGGAGGTTTAGAAGTGACATTGACTCAGACTCAAACAGACAACTTACCTTCAGCCACTGCTCCGCCTGCTCCTTGCTCTGGACTGCGAGAACAAGGGGGTCTGTGCCTTGCTGGGTGATTTTCAGCTCATGCTTCTTCTTTTTGCTGTCTTTCGGGATATATGTAATGTTGCAGCCTTGGAGTGGCACTTCCATCTGAGGCTGCTGGTCCTTGGAACTTTTATAGCACTGCATTAAACACAACAAAGAAATTTATAGCATAAGGAAGTTTGAACAGAAACACTGACAAAAACTGGCATGATGAAAACTATGAGTGCTGGTCAGGCTTTGGAAGGAGGGATGGACTAGCATTCAGAGCTGGAAATGGGTCCGCAGACTAGCTGTATGGCACATGAGTCCACACTCCACTTTCGCATCAGGGAAATGCATTTACTCACAAATTCAGCAAAAGGATGCAGAAGACAAAAGGTCTCTACTCAGATGAAGCTTATATATTCTAGTGAAGCTACATGACTATACTTACACGAACAAAAAAATATAAAATATACACAAATAATGCAGTACGTAAAGTATGCTGTTAGATTTGTTGCAACTACACAGTCTGAGTGTTGCATAGTGTAATAATGTGGATAGTCATTTCTGCCCCTTCTCAAAGGCAGAGAAGTCATTCTCAAAGACAGAAAGAGCACAAATACCAGTGCATAGTGGGCTAAGGTCTCTGCCCAGGTTTGCTTTCTAGGGCCCCAAAACTCACGCTGCTCTGTACACAACTAATGTGTACACTAAGATGTCCACTGAGCAGCTCACAACCAAGATTGACTCCTCACAGCTCTTGCTTCCTCTCTATCTGTAGGACAGAATTCGTTTGTTTAACTGTATTGCCTGGAGCCAGAAGCCTTCATCTTAGAAGGAATGCACAGAACCATGTGTCAGACATCTAGGTCCTGGGTCCTAGCTTGGTCACTAATTTAATCTGGTTCCCAAGAAGTTTCTTAGCTTCCTGAGCCCGTTTCCTCATTAGTAATCTATGTTTTGCTATTATTATTTTTTTAACTAAATTAAACTGTCAGTAACAATAACATCTGCTAGCAAGTACTCAGTGTCCCCATTATGTGAGGCACTTCACGCGTCTCATTTAATCATCCCAGTTGTCCATTCTGCACATTAGGAAACAGAGGCTCAGTTGGTTAAGTGACTTGCCCAAAGAGAACAACCTGCAGGGCAGACCAGGACTCCAGCCCCAAATGGTATGAGCACAGGGCTTGCATCCTGGACCATTTACTGGTGAAGAATGGAAGGTAGGTACCTAGTTTCAGAAGCAGTTTTAGAGCCCTTTCCTGCTTTACAGGTTAAAATCCATGACTTTAGGATTTCAGATAAGGGGCATATCCACTTAAAAATAAAATCAACTGATGGTTACCATAACTAAGGAGGAAAAATAAAATGTGCCAAAGCCAACCACTTCTCAGATTTTTTAATAAGTACAAAAAAAGGGGTAAGAAGAAACTAAGAGGACAGAGGAAGGAGTCAGAAAGGGAATTTTATAGCTAGATTTTCCTACAAGTTCCTAAGTTATCGACAACTTCACACACATGGTCTGAAGGTGTGCCCAAGGTAGCTACCTCTAAAGAAGGGCACTCATAAGGTTGCCCTAGGGCTGGGGTGTGGCTCAAGTGGTACCGGCATGTGCAAGGCCCTTGGTCCCACCCCCAGTACCTTCTGCCAACAGTCCACACACACACACACACACACACACACACACACACACACACACACACACAAGGAGCAATGTTCATAAAGGGGAAGGGGGAGAAGAATGCAGTTCAAATAAAAAGCCTCAGGGGCACAGGGCTCTGGAGCTGTAAGGTCCTCTGGAAGGCACCCTATGAGTCTGGCTTTTGTTCTGGATACAGACCCTGGGGCAGGAACAAGCCTGTAGGGAGTCCAGAGCATCAGAGTGCCTATTATGGGTTGGGTATGCAGTGTCCCCTCCCAGAAGGCTCATGTATTAAAAGGTTGGTCCCCAGCTGGTGGTACTATTTTGGGAAGTTCTGGAAACTTCGGGAGGTGGGACAGCTCTTTAGGGGTATATTATTGCTGGCCCCTTCCTGTCACACTCTTTCCTGTCTGCCATGATATGAGCTACTCTGCTCTGCCATCCCCTCTTCGCTGTGATGGACAGACATTTCTGCAACCGTAAGTTAAATAAATCATTCTCTCCCTAACAGGTACTTTTATCGCATGATGAGAAAAATGACTACTACAGTGTCCACCCAGAGCCCCCTGGACACAGAAAGGAACAGTGTAGAGGTGGATTAAGTAAAGCAGGTAATGGTGGTACCCAAGGGAGCACAGGCAGGAGTGCATTGGGAAAGAGCACACTTCCTGTTCCTGTTTACAGCTTCCTGCACTGCAAAATCTGAAAAACATTAGTTATACCATCATTTTTATATTAACAGGGGTTATCAGAGTAGTTGTATCACTGGTTATTTCTGAATGAATAAAAGCTTCAAAAAAAAGTGACCAACTAATCATCCTGCATTTTATCAAAGACAGTGTCTTCCCCTGGTTTTCCCATTAATTCCTTCTTCAGTATTATATATGCTCTAACCAGAAACTAGTATCATTCTAGTATGGAGAGGGGAAACTTGTAAGAGACCAAATGGCACACAAAGTAGGGAAGGAGGAAGAGGACAAGTAGAGGAGTGGGGGACACAGAGCGCTGACTCCTCATACCGTACAAGGCTGCCTGCATTGTGTGCAGAGCTTCCTTTTTAAACGAAAGTTGATTGTGCATTTCAAAACATTTATGCAATTTTTCCCTCATCTTGTAATCATTACATCAGACTATAAATAAGGACCATATTAATGGGGTTTTTTCATGCTTTAAAATTCCCCATGGCATCCTTTTTGGCATATTCTAAATTTGGGAGAAATTCAGGCCACACGTGGAAAAACTATGTACTCTGAAAGTTTAAAAAAACTGACAAAAACATTAATTAAAAAATATGCAATGTCCTATGATTCACACATGAACCTTACTTCAAAAAATGTCTCACCTGCTCCACTAAAATGTGACCTGCAGAAACACAAATTTTCAGGTTTTCTGCAATTGCTTCACCAAGATCAATTTGAAAGAAAAGTAAAAGACAAAAAACGTTATGTGAAGTTCGTAACACCAATAATCAACCATGCTTTCCAAAGGAAGGAAGGATAGAGGTGAGGAGGAGGGGAAGAGGGGGAGGAGGAGCGATGAAGCCCACTTCTCAAAGGCTCCTGCTTCCTCACTGGAGCCCCCTGGGAACAACTCCCACGGCCAGGCCTGGCCCGGGTCTATGCTTTCCACCCCCTGCTTCTGGCTACTTACTACATCTTCCTGTTCTGCCTCTTGGGTTAAAAACTTAAAAAAAAAAAAAAGACTTGGCCTCAGGCTTTCCAAAAGAATTTCCTTTCTCCACTGCTCTCCCCACGGCGCCTCCGCAGGCTCCCAGCCCACTGTGGTGACCTGGCTGTGAGGAATTCACTGACTCATTACAAATGACAAAGTCCATCTTGCAACTCCTGGCAAGTCACAGCATCGTGCATTTCCACTGACACAACCACAGGCCCAGCCAGGGAGGGAAGGCCTCTGCGCTGGGAAGCAAGTACCAGGTCAGCCTGGGCTGCTCCGAAGAGCTCATCTTACACTGGCAGTGGCTCTGGTGCTCACTGAGCTCCCCCATCCCCATATGGTGGAATCAGGGGCAATGGGCCTCAGCCCTGTTCTCTGCATTACTGACACCTTACTATCTCACGAAAGCACAACTGGTGGGGGTCTCACCAGAAGCTTGGTGTCCTTGATGACACACAGCAGTTTGGTCCACTGGCCGAAGCGTTTCTTGCGCAGCAGGAAGGCGCAGATCTTGGCATCTTTCACCAGGTCCATGGAGGCCTCCTCCGAGGGCCACTGGTGCCGAGTTTTCTTCCCCTTTCCGTCCTCCTCATCTTCATCATACGATTCATAGGAGCTGCTCATGGCATCCGAGTCATAATCTGCACAGATAAGAGGACCACACTGCAAGTCACCCTCGGCACAGCGTGCCTCATCACACTTCTAATCACAAGGAGTTTAGTAAGAGACAGGCTTTTGTCCCTGAAGAAAAAAGACAAATTCAGTGAACTGCTTCCAACTGAAGTACTGACACCTCTGCACTTCTAAAATCCTCTCTGGACTGTGCACACTGCACAGACCCGACACTGCAGACGATGCTCTGATGTGGCCACCATGTGGGACGCTTGTCCATGCAGAGCCTCTGCTCTCCTGCTTCCCACTGCCATCGCCACAAGAACATTCCTGTCACATACTCAGGGTCTAGCCAAAGACCCTCTTGCTCTTCCAGGGCAGCTTGGAACTGTAGCAGGAACTTACCGACCTTCTGTGACACATTAGCACTCAGACTAGGGCCCCGGTTAGTTTCCCAAACATATCTCCTCTCTTATATCAGGGTGTCTGAACATACCACAGGCTTCCCACTCATCGCTCCCCCTCTGCCCTTTCCAAGAGAAATGCGCCTGGCATTTCTTACTGCCTGGTCCAGGAAGCCCTCCCTGAGCACGGGGGCTGCAAGCCATAGATGGCAGAGCGCCCCTATTACCTGTGTGCTTAAGTTTTCATTCTAACCTGACTGTATGTGGAGATGGGGCTTTTAGGGAGTAATTGCAGTAAAGCAAGGTCACCAGGATCCTAATCCCATTGGGCCAGTGGCATATGAGAAGAAGAAGAAAGAAGAAGAGTGAGAGACCTCACATGCTGCCATGTCAGCACACAGCACACAACTCACAACACTTTCCAACTTGGAAAAGGCCCCATCAGAACCTGGCCCTGCTGGTCCCCCAGTCTAAGACTCCCAGTCTCCAGAGCCAAGAGAAGCAAATGTGTGGGCTAAGCTCCCCAGCCAGAGCACACTAACCTACTGGGTAGATGGCCCCGTCTGTGTTCTCACAGGGCCTAACACCTCACATCACACTGCCATTGCCATGCACCTGCTGGCTCCCATGTCAGTCTGTACACCCTGGGGAAAGGAGATCATCTTGTCACACCTGACATATCCAGCACCTAAGTATCTGGTGCATGGCAAGCATAAAGCCACATGTAGAAGGAGGACTGTCACATGAATGAGTTATACCTGCAAAGCCCTCCAAGGCATGGTGGAGTAACACTAGCAAGTCACACCCATACCATTCCCTACTTTGGGCTGTGTTGGGTAACAAGCTGCTTGAGGCAGTGTCTGATTCACTGCCGACTCCCCTCTCCCCCAGCATCGTGTGGAATGATGCACCATTCAAAGCATCCTTAAGGACTGAGTCCTAAGAGATGGATGCCTGACAGATAAGGAGAAGCAATGGCTATACAGGGTTGCATGATGGAGCAGTGGCAGGAATGACCATCTCCACGGAGCACAAGTTATGTGTGATACTCACTTGAACCTGGACCTTACCTGCACTCAGCAGTCACATTTGTATTTTAGTTTTCTGGCAAAGAATCAATATTCAGAGGGGGAAGAAAGATGAACATTTACAAGTTGAATTTGTTTTTTTTGTTTTTTTTTTTTGTGATGGTACTGGAGTTTGAACTCAGGGCTTCAGGCTTGCTAGGTAGGCATTGTATCATTTGAGACACACCTCTAATCCCCAAGTTGAATTTTCAATAATGAAAGAAGCCAAGGAAGGATTTTAGACAAGCACTAAGGAGATGGGTAGTGTGAATGGGGAAACAGCTCAAGGATGGGTTATGGTGGGGGTGACAGATAAGGCAGGGCTGCTGGAGCACCTGAAGGAATGTGCCTGAGATGCTGGGGGCTGCCTGGGCTGAGAATGCTCGGAGGAGGTGAGGCAGGGCTGGTCGGAGAGGTGCTGAGGACAAAGAACTGAGGGTCTGGGTTCTGATCACCTTGGAGAATAAATGACAGAGAACAGGCCAGACTCCCTTCGTTCTCCCACAGACAGGTGGCCTTTGCTCCTGTCTCCATATCCTTCCAGCATGTGCCCGTGTGCCCCAGACTACACCAGTATCTACATCTGCCCATACCCTTCCTTCCACGGTAGTCACCAGAGGCCAGTGAAATTACTTTCACTAAGTTAAGGAAAATGACACCTTTAGCTCATTGTTTGCACTCACCACACTTCAAGTGCCCCAAATCCCAGGGGCTGCATGAACCCCATGCTGCATGGCATATGCAGAGCACCAACACTGTCTCTACAGTCGGGGGAGAGAGGGGGAGAGGGAGACTGACAATCTAGCACAGACAGAGACAGGGACTGGGGTGGACACTGAGATGGTGAGCTCATCTCCCAGCCCTTGCAAGAGTTGCTGGCCAGTCTGAGAAGAAGCACCATGAGCAGTTGTGCTGAGAAGCATTAGCACTTTGGAGTCTGCTGGGCCCGTGGTGTTTTCCACAGCATACAAGTACACAGCCCTAGAGTCAGGTAGAGCAGCCTGGGAAGGTGGGACAGTGAGGGACAGGAATGACTCCAGAACTAAAAAGGCTCCACAGCAGCACAGCACATGACTCTTCTGTGCCGTTTACCTCCTCTGTCCTCTCAGGTTCGTGTGTTTACCAAAACAAACATACAATGTTTGTATACACCCAACACCCCATCCTAAAGCGAGCTATCTATGTGATAGACTCACAGGCAGGAGCAGGTGACAATGGACATAGTCAAACTTTTGGTTTAGAAAGACAGTTCTTAAAATGGCTTGGAGGATCATGAATCCCCAGAGCTCACCTCGTTTTCTGGTGCATCAAGCTCAATAGATATTTGGTGAACAAAGGAAGAAAAAACCTGATGAATAAATGAGGTATAAACGAGAACACTGGCATTGCCTTCACTCACTTGGCAATTACAGACTGAGCGCCTGCTCTCTGTCAGACAATGTTTTCGTGTCTGTATCTTAACGTTCCAGGGGTTGGGCGAAGCTGGGGGAAGACAGGTCTGGACATGAGGCATGGCTCATTAGAGAAAAGAAGGAAAGGAAGGATGATGCTCAGAGTCCAAGAAATGCTCCAGAGACTATGGCCCTGGTGAGTGACAGCTGAAATGGGAAGCAGGCCTCCTGGTTTCAGACTGGGGAGTGAGTGCACCAAGTCCTAGAGCCCTTCTCATCCTTGGGAACGGGCTGGGGTTGACAACAGGGAACAATGCACTAAGCTCACTGTCCTGCCTTCTGAGAGAGCAGAACTGCCAGCCATTTCTAGAAACACTTCAGTCAGTTGGCAGGAAACAAAGAACAGCCAGGAGTAACAAACAGAGTCTCAAGGAGAAGCAGCTCCAAAACTGTCCTCAGCAGCTGCCACAGGAGAACAGAAGTCCCACCATTCACCTGCTCAGCACACTGTGTGGCAGTCTAGGACTCAGACCATGGGCTAGGCCTTGTGAAAATTTCAGAAACACAGAATGGGGAGGAGAAAAAGAATTACTGCCTTCTGGTATGTCAGTGAATGGCACAGGTATTCATGGACAAGTAGGTGAAGGGTGCTGACTAGACACTGTCAGGCCCTGGCATAGCCTGGCCTCTCATGGAGAATGTCGACACTGCACGTAGGGACCAGCACACATCAATGGCAATCCTACACTAGGTGAAGACGAAAACCTGGACCCTGGCGAGGTGGCGTGCTTTCTCCTACTCCGTTACCTAAGAACATATCCCTGACTTATCCTTCCAAGCCACATGCACTAGAGACAAGGGTTAAGTGCAGAGCAGGTACTGGAAAGTGAGTAGTAGAGCCGCAGGCCTCTTTCCAGAGAGAAGGGTGAAGGAGAGGCTGAGAAGAGAGGTTTCTTCAGGGAACAACCGTGTTGGTAGGATTTGGATGAGTGCCCCCACCAAGGCCCATGTGTTGAAGGCTTGGTCCTCAGGGTGGCATTACTAGGTGGTGGAACCTTCAAGAGGTGGAGGGGAGGGGATGGAATGGAAGGGGAGGGGGGATGGAATGTGAAGGGAGGGGAGGGGATGTAATAGAAGGGGAGGGGGAGGGGAGGCAATGGAAGGGGAGGGGGAGGGGATGTAAAGGGAGGGGAGGGGAGGAGGGCAGCCTGCCAGCTGCTGACGCCCTGTGGGGCTGGGGGTGATGTCTTCCAGAATGTCTTCCAGTAGTGTATGCTCTAGTTCCCACAACCATGAGTCACACGTCCAAGAACAAAGGCCGAGAGGGTGGTGGTTCCCCTCACCACTACACTGGTGGTGCCCTAATGACAGTTTGTGCCCCTCCCCAAAGTGGCCCACACTGGACTAAGGACACGGTATGGCAACAATCCCAGCAGGCTGAAAGTGGAGACCGCCCCTGGCCACGCTGGGCTCCTCAGGCAAGGGGGCAGTCACTGTGGTGGCTGGAGCTGCTCCTGACTATGAAGAAGCTGTACCCAAATGATGGGCTAGGAGAGCCTGTCAGGACCCAGGTGACCCCTATAACAATCTTTGTCCTCCCCTGCCTAGCTAATGGAGCTGCAACCATTCAATTCAGGAAATCAGACTGACAGCTCAGACCTCTCTGGAAAGCAGCTGGACACCCCACCTGGAAGGAAGCCACAGTCATCTGAGGGCTTGCTATGACAAAGGGAAGGCAGGATGGGGCAGAGGGGATGGTGGACACTAGCAGTGGCTACTGGCCAGCTGTGGGAGGACCAGGCTATTGAGGAGCTTTGCTTCCTTGTTTCCACACAGATTTATCTATAAACATATAAACAGAGGTTTCTTTTCTTTCCTCCCAGTCCCCCGCCATCCAACGTGGGAAGTGTTCACAGTTGCTCAGCAGTATGGGTGTGCTGGAGGCCCCGGATTCGAATTTGCATCCATTCTCACTTTCCATGCTCCAGTCTTTTATAAAAACCAAGTTGATTCCCAAGGTTGACAGAGACTGAGGTATTCTATTTCAATTTCTTTATGAGACAGTAGCACTCTGCCTGACAAAATAACATCAATAACTCAAAACCAAATTCTGGAGACAGCTGAGAAGGCTTTCCCTGGTCCACATGTCACTCTGCCTGAGTTTGGAAGCTGGATCCCAACACAGAGGCACTTCTGAGGGTCATCAGCAGCAGCAGGTGACTTCTGCAGCCATGAGGATGAGGGCGTAGGCAAAACTTTTCTGGAAAACCTCTACCCCGAGGGGCCTATCTGTGCTCTGTCCAGTTATTTTCAACCCAACAGGCAGGCTGGTAGAATTGGTCAACCTTGGCCTCCGGGTGGACACACTCTGCCAAGAATGAGGGGATGGGGTGTTATGTACACCCATAAAAACACGACCCAAAGAGGTTGCTTCTCTCCTGACCAGAGGGAAGTCATCTTATCTGCCCATACTTGGTTCCACAGTGTTAGGTTTTGCTGCATTTGAGTCACCAGGATGACAGCCACTGGAAAAGGCACCTATAAAGTACACCAGCCATTCCAAAGTCCCTCCGGGATCCCTGCTTTCCTTGGGTCCCAAATCCACTGTGCCCACATTTTTGTGGTGCTGTGCAGCCCTGCTCATACCCAGGAAAACACCTGCCTCCCATCCCTTAAACCCAGGGCCACCCAGCGGTGGCTGCCACTCACTTGCCGTAATGTACTCAGGAGCCTTCCCAGGGCTCAGCGGCACAGCTTCCTCGTAGTAGCCCTCGGGGAGCGAGGATGTGGGCAAGGGTGGCGGCCCACTGTCAGGAGGCTGAGGAAAGGAAACCAGGCAAGGATTAGCTTGAGCACTGGAGGGAAATTCTGTTTCCCACTGATAGGCTGGCTAGCATTCCCTTCTCTACAAAGTCTACGGCAAAAAGGCCTCTCCCCTACAGAGGCTTGGAAGGTCAGTTCCACATGGACCTTTACCTCTGCACAGGCCACAGGTCCTTACCACTGTGCGTACTGTAAGCACAGCACTGCCTCACTGAGTATCATCTGCACGTGCTACACTATGTCCCAGGCAGAGAAGCCCTTCAAAAATCCAGCTGGGCTGGCTCATGCCTGCCCCCTGAACCCCTTAGTAGCAAAGACAGGGTCTATGTTCATCTGTTCCTGCCATCCCCCCCTCTTCCCCCGACCCCCATGGTGGAGTCTCCTTTGTGACCATGACGCAAGTGAGTCCTGAGACGGAGGCAACACGAGGCCCTCAGGTCTAGGGTGCTCACGAGGATGCATGCCCACACTCTACCTTATGCTTCCTGAGAGCCGGGAAATGGCTTAACCAGTGAGTCACCTGTGAACCATGATCTGCGCACTGCTCTCATCTACTCCTTACCAAACCCATCCCACCACCACTTCTTATATGTTCAGGCTCAGCCACAGCCTTGTTTTGAAGCCGTAACTTTAGAATCTGGTAGGCTGGGGCTCCCCAACCCCTTAGCATATCTGCGAGATGCACTGAGGTCCCTCTCTTCTACTGACTATCTGCCAGCTCTAACCACACCAGCCTCCTCTCTGAACATCTGCAGCACTTGCTGGTTATTGCCCTCCCTGGTCCCTCCACCCAGAGAAAAGGCTGGAGGGACAGATAGGCAACATCATAGTGCTCCTGCTCCCTGCCTGGCCGTGCTAACACCTGGGCTCTGCTCACAGAGGAAAGCAGTGAACAGGACGATAGCCCTGCAAAGTGGGCATTGTCTCTCCTCAGATTGCAATCTGAACCATCCTGCTCAAAATCAGACCCCAGACCCAGACACCTTGCCTGTCTTCTAAAGAACTTTCTATATTCATGGTCTCTCTCTAGGATGTAAACATCTCACACTATCTATATTCTATAAATAACTAGGGAAGAAGAAAGTTACAGAGAATGGAACAGACCAGAGGCCCCAAACTGAAGACGGTCAAGTTAAAGTTCCAAGTCGAGCAGTGTTCCAATGAGATCATGGTTTTCTGGTGTTTTTAATTTGTATGTAAACTCTCTAGAATGTGTGACTCCATCACTTCCTACGAAACTCCAAGTGCAAGAGGCCCTGTGTGAACAACTAACGACGTGCTACATACCCAGTGCACTCCTTCCTCTCCAGCTCAGGAAGGAGATGATTTCTTACTCTGAACACAGCCATCTCCCTTTGCCCAGTTCTTGTTCCCTGGACTGAATGACTGACTTCCCTTGTGTCCCCATGATGGCTTTCCAGGCAGTCACCACCTTGCTGTCTCACATAGATGGTGCCCAGATCCGCCTCCTCCTGAGAGGGAACCTGACCACCATGCTCTGCACCAGGCAAGGTCTGGGTAGGAGGCCACATGGGTCACACTCCTGCTTGGTGCATTTAGAAAAGAGCTTTCTGATTCACTGAGTGTCTCTGATCCAAAAGAAGCTGGGAGTTCCAATTCCCTTTTAGGATGGTGAGACAATAAATACGTGCCCAGAAGGCTGCAGGAATGGCAAGTGAAACTGATGTTTATGAGGTGCACAGTCAAACTCCCTGAGAGCTCAAGTCAGGCAGAGGTGGAAGCAATGGGGGTTGAACTCAGGGCCTCCTCCTCCTCCTTGCTAGGCAGGTGCTCTACCATTTGAGCCACACACCAGTCATCTTCTCTTTTAACTATCTGTATAGCTTGGATTTCTGCATAGTCTTTATCCCTTTTAAAATAAAATAAAAAAATCAAGCTCTTTTCACTTTGAAATAATGCCTTTAGTAACAGAAGCACTCTCTGCCACAGGAGAGGTGAGTGCTCCACTTCTGCCTAGCACCATGGTCCTCGGGAGCCTGCACAGGGCTTCCCACACTTGGGGTTGGTGTGGTCAAATACGAAACACGCTGCAAAGAGGACCTGGACTCTGAAGTCACTGCCTTCAGAGGAAAGTCCTCAGATCCTTTCCAGAGGTAGCAATTCACTGAGACCACAATCGACGCGGGTTTTAAGAGGTATAAAAAAGGAATGCAAAGGGGCCAAGGGGACCAGAGGATGGGCAGGAGGCAAGAGCATAAAATGACAAGGACTCAGACATGCAGCACGTATTGGCCAAGGTGTTCAGCCTGTTCCCCAGGGCTCTGCACCTTTCCCACCTCCCTGCCTGTCAAGGTGGCATGGCATCATGACCATGCATGCATCTGTTTCTGCTGGGAAAGGCCAGTTCTTTGGGCGGGATTCTGGTCATGGTACAGTCAAGAGGCAGTGGAGGCATCCCAGCCTCACTGAGGGACAAAAGCCATGAGGCTCTGTGATTAGAGCAGGTTCTTCGAGGTCCCCCAATTGTGCTGTGGCACACCCCCTTGGAGCTGCTTTGTTGAGCTTCTCTCCCTCAATGTCAGAAGTGCCCCTGTCTAAGCCTCTCTCTAAGCGTGCAACTCTAACCCTGTCTCACATCTGTCCAGGGTGTCCTAGGCCTCCTCTCACGAAACACAGGCTGATGAACTAAGGGACTTCAGCGCAACCACAGAGGACCTCTAGATATGCAGGAAGAAAGAGGAAAACAGAGAACGAGTAACCTTGGGCTCCACCATGCTTAGAAATAAGAGAAATGAGAAATGGCAGGGTCGGGTCTGGTTTGTGTTTGGATGGGAGAAAGCCTTGTCAAATCCAATATCCACAGTTCATGGTGCTATAATCTCTGGGCTGGCCATTTTGGAAAGAGGAGGCCACTAGGACCCACCTCTGCAGCTTGAAGGGAAAGCCTCCCAGAGAATTCTCTTCCTGATGATAACAGTCATGCTTATATAACTGTGTGGTGTGCACTCAGCAGTGACTGTCGGTGTCACTCCAAAGAGTAACGATAACTACTACTCACTGCTTGCCTGCTGCTCCCAAACACTGTCATGGGACATTGTGAAGATTTTTTCAGAAGTTCTGAAAACAACACTGAGAGTTGCTACTCCAAGTGTGATTCCACAAGTGAAGAAACTGAGGCCTAGGGATCACAGCCCTTCCCAGGTTCTCACATGTTGCATGATCGAGGGGACTGCATCTTTGTCCCCCGCACCTAACAGTACTGTGCTGAGAAGAGGAGGATGGGAGCAGGGACCCGACTTGTCAGCCACCTAAGTCTGCAGGGTCTGAACCATGGCTCCTATCCCCTCAACACAACTAGATCCACTGTTTCCTGAGGAGACTTGCAACAATGCACTTCACCCAGCACTGATACACCTTCCAACTATCTTCATGCCTTCTTGTCCTCCCTGCATCTTCCCCTACACCTAGCCTGATTTATTACTTAGCGTTTGGATAAGAAACACCATGAACCCTGAGACCTGACTCCAACTGAGGAAAATAGGACAGTAGAATTTGGAACCACTCTGGCTCTAATTCTGTGCATGCAGTAGGACGTCCAGATTGCTTTTCTGGTTGCAGGGCATAAAAAGTACAAGAGTAACAACCAATATTTACATGATCTGAATAAGAAGACTAGGGTTTGGGTAGTTCTGTTGCAACCCAGCAGTCCTTCCCCAGCTGACTGTGAGCTCAGCAGCACTCCAGGAAGTGGTACATGGGTAACTGGACCTCCTAGGCCTAGGACCGCCTGTGCCCACCCAAGTGAAGGGAGGAGCCTGGGGGCTGGGTTACAGTGATTTTCAGTGGGTAGTAAACTAAAATGGCTTGAATCCCAACACCAAAAACTTTTGAGTGTGTACTCTCACTGGCAAAGTAAGTCTTTCTGCAAATTCCACCATTCCATTCTGGTCACTATCTGACTTAATTCCACATAGCACTGAGTAAATGCGGTGAAAGCACCATGCATTTTCTTAAGTTTACTCTAGTTTTATTTAAGCACATCAAAGAATGAAGGCTGCAGGACCAGGCCATCTCCCCTCCTTCTCCAGCAGCAGGTCGGTGCCCAGATGAAGATAAGATAAAGATGCTGCAGATTACACAGGAGACCAAACTCTGAGATTCCAGAAAGAAGAAAGAAAAGGGAACAAGAAGGCTCATATCCACTGAAAGGCCACATCTGGCTCCTCATGGAAGTAAACGGTTTTGCTGTTTTAAGTCTAGGGCTCTAATCTCAACTCTGCAACTTCCAACACCAAATTTTGTCACATAATGTCAAAGAGCCTCGTAATCTCACCTGTCACATGGGTACAAAGGTGCTGTGGAGGTACAGGTGCTTAGAAAGGATAAAACACCAGCTCCAGGCTCAGGAGCAAAGACTGCTAACAAAGCCTCACTGTTCCATAGAAAAAGAATGGTAGGTGGATGCCGGGGGCTATGAAAGGGGGGCGGGCAGTTGTGCTTAATGGGGACAGAGTTTCAGTTTAATGAAGATGAAAAAGTTCTTGAGAGGATGGTGGTAGTGACTATGCTGAAGGCCACTGAACTGGACACTTAGAAATGGGATAAAAGAGAGCTAGGCACATGGTGGTGCACACCTGTAATCCCAGCAGAGGATCATTAGTTCGGGGTCAACCTGAGGTACTTAGCAAGACCCTTCACCAAAAAACAAAGAAAAAGAAATGGTTAAGATGATAAATTTTATGTTATGTACATTTTACCATAGTAAAAAAAAAAAAAAGCCTCATTGTTATCTGTTGGCCTAAAAAGGCATCAAATTTAGCTGGATGTGGTGGTCCACACCTGCAATCCAAGCTACTCAGGAAGCAGAGGCAGGAAGATCATGGCCCAAGATCAGTTGGAGCAAAATAAGCAGAAGATTCTATCTACAAAACAAACTAAAAGCAAAAGAGCTGGCAGCATGGCTCAAGTGGTAGAGCATCTGCCGAGCAAACTTGAGGCCACGAGTTCAAACCCTAATACTGCAAAAACAACAGTTCAAAAGTGCATGGGAAACAGTACGTAGTTGGAGTAAGTCACACACTAAAAACCCTTTCAAAGGGGGCTTTGCTTTCATGATAAACTCTATACCTCTCACACGCCCACCTGCTGAGCAGCTTCCTCTGTGATCTCCCACCCAGGTCCCAGTGTCAGCAGCCCCCAGGTCCTGTGCTGCTCCCAGTGCATTTGGCTCATACCTTCATTTGCAGGACCCTGCCTAGCACAGCCTCTCCACTCCATCCTTACAAGTAAGCACATTCTCCCCAAGGTTAATTTGCTAAGAACAAATGACCACTGTCCAAAAGCCAAGGTATCTGGCTCACTTGCCCAACTCTGTATTCACTGAGAAACCCTCAGAAAAATGTAACAGAGTCATGTGACCCAACTACTGAGCGGATGGGCTGAGGGACACAGATGCCTCCAGGCCCCCTGCAAAATACCCTCACCTATGGCCCTTAGATGCTACCGTTTGTGGCCAATGGGCTCCTCTCTAAAGTGCCCAAGAAGCCAACTCACCAGGTAAATTGCATGTTTACTGAGACAGCTTTGCTCTTTGAATTCTCATTACTCTAGTCACATTCACTACCACTTAAACAAACCAGTGGAAAAATGAGTACAGAAGGAGCTGTGAAAATTCCGATATGCTTTAGAAAGACTCAGTCAAGAGATTTAAGAATGGATTCGATCAGGTGGTGGCAAGTCACGATAATTAAAAAGGCAGCTTTCACAGCACTGGATTTTGCCACTGCAAAAAACATGTGAGGCACTTAACTTAGAAAGAGAAAGGGTCATGTTGTCCATGGCCAGATGGCCCAATTGCTTTTGGGTCTCTGATGTGGGTGGGGGTAGTAATGGTGGGGAATAAACCGTTCACCTCATGTCCCAGAAGCAAAAGAGAGAGTGGAACAGGCCAGGGTCCCACTGTCCGCCCCAGGGTACACCCACATTGATCTAGGACCTCCTCCCAGGGCCCCTTCCTAAAGGTGCACAGCTCCTCCCAACTGAGCTATCCTGGGAACCAGCTTTAATACCTGGGTCCCTGGGGACACTGAATATCCAAACTGTGCTTTGAAAGCTGGGTTAACAGGTAGTAATGTGCACAGATATAGACTATGCAGAGCACAGTGAGTAGCCCCACATGCCAAGAAAGAAGGCCCTGGCCAGCACAGAGCATGTGGTCCTTACAGAACATGACAGTACAGCTTGGGTGTGGGGAGAAGACTCCTGGGTCCCCATGTACAATAAGGAGAGGCCACCATTGGTCAGACAGCTACTCAAAGGTTATTTATTCAAACTTAAAGAATTCAAAGCACCTGAAATTTTCCTAGCCATTTTTGGCTAAGGTACCAGATCTGAGCACAGGAGTAGGAGGGCTTCACAAACCTTACACCAGACCATATTGCCCTGGCCATAATAGCAGCAGCTACCAGCAAGACAGAGCAAAGCAGGGAGGGGAGAAAGAGACAGAGAGAGGGGAAGGTTGGGAGGGAGGGAGAGAGAGAGAGAGAGAGAGAGGAGAGAGAGAGAGAGAAAACAGAGAGAGGAAAGAGAAAGAGAGAGAAAGAAACACAGACCCTTCAAAGAAGACTCTTGGTCTTCAACTGGCATCTGAACTGCCATTCTCCATCAGTGCTGTGGAGTGCAGTGTGACGGCAGGCAGGATGCTCCCCACAGCAGGGGAGCCAATGAAGTTCCTGAAGCCATCGCTACCCTCCTGCCTACTCCTAGTGTTTCCACTTCACCCTCCATCTTGAGACACTGTTCCCAAAATGAAATGTAATGATAAAATACAAGACAGCACGTTGAGCCTTATCACAGTGGCCCGCAAGGTCAAGACCAGCTTAACATTAATAAATAAATAAATAAACAAACAAAACAACCAGAAGATGAAGACCAAGTAATAAATGAACTACTGGTGTTCCACTTGGTTCTTCATCTTTTATATAAAATAATTTATTGGTAAATAGGATTAACATTGTTGAATTACTTAATTCTAGAATACAACTTCATGTTTCTTAAAACAGCAAATGAGACAATAAAAAATAAAAAGCTCTCCCAGATCCTAAGTTCCTACAACAAACAGTATGAGTGGACAGACGTTTCTACAGGGAAACCCATCACGTATGTTTAACAACAAAGCATAGAAAAGGCTGTTTATTCAGCATCGTCTCTGCTGTGGAAAGGAGACACGTCCAGGGCAGAAAGACATGCACAGCTGTGAGCCATTGACATAACCTGAATTTTCCAGCTGTCATAAAATTGATAAAGAGATTTTATTAACACGGTCATGAGTTGCATAAAGACACTTTGATCAACAGTGGACAGCATCTGTAACAGCGGTCACACAAGTTACAGTGGGGCTGAAGAACGTGTCCTGCCTAGTGTCATCCTCCCTGCTGTCACCCACCACGTGGAGCAGTGCACTATTCATACCATGCTGGTAGCGATGCTGGGGTAACACATCCAATGCCCTGCCAGCCATTGTGGAAGGGTGACAGAGCAATGACATGGGCACACACCTTGGACTTATTTGTAACAGTTCACTGAAGAGCAGAATGCTGTGTGACACAGCAGCAGCCTCACACGCCTCGTGTTCACTATGTCCCCTGACTGCTCCGTTTTCTCCTGCACTTGGTTGAATCTTCTGGCATTTGGTTCACGCTGGACCTTGAGCCAGAGGCTACACCCTACCGCCTAGGTATGAGGCATACCCTCCAGGCTTATGTAAGCATGGTGTTTGCACAATCACCTAATGATGGCTTTCCCAGATCCTATACTGCATTGAGTGACACATGACTGCTCTGTTTTTGTTTGTTGTTTGTTTGTTTTTGCAGCACTGGGTATAGAACCCAGGGCCTCGTGCATGCTAGGAAAGTGCTCCAGCACTGAGCGACACCCCAGCCTTCTATATATCCAAATATTACAATTCAAACATATTAGCAATGTAACAATTATCAATGAAATATCTAAGATGCTAAATTAAATCTTCCAAATCCAGTGAGAACTGAAACTTCCATCAAGTCTCAGTTGGATGCAGGCACTCTGCAAGGGCTCAATGCCTGCCATAGGTGGGCAGCACGGTGGAGAACAAAGACCGGAAAGGCCACTGTTCCTAAAGCTCCCTGGGGAGAAGGGAGTACACGTGATGCTTACTTACTGCTTTACCATCTTTCTGCCTGTGATCCCTACAGTGATCTGGTTAGAAATGCGGCAGCTAAGGCCCCAGCCAGACCTAGTGAGCCAGATCTGCACTTTGAACAAGACATCCAGGTGATCTGTGGACACTAGCATTGAGAATGCTGCTGCACAGGCCAATGGCTCACATGGCACATGGCAAGGCACTGGGGATACGTTGAGCCTTCCGTCCCCTCAAATCCTGCTGCACAGGCGCTGACCTGATCCGTGCTCCTCTGAGAAGCGAGGCAGCTGAGGCAGAGAGGTTCCATCCTTCCTAAGTCCCACAGGTGAGGACGCCTCACTCCAGCATCTGCACTGTGTGCTTCCTACTGCCTCCCCAGGAGCCATCTGGGAGCAGCTCCAGGTGTGACACAGCCCCCTTCCACCTGAGGTCATGCCTGCATCTGCACAGCAAGTGCTGCTGAGAAGGGCTGGGCTTGAAACTGAGGATGAGGGAAGGTCACGTGACACCAGAGGACCACGAGTCCTCACTGAGCCTGGTTCCTCTTCTGGAACATGGACAAGTACACTCTTCACACGGGAAGAGGAATTTAGGAGTCCTCTGAGACCATGCTGTGAGGATTCAATTAAATGGCAATTGTTCCCCTACCTGTGGTTTTACTTTTTGCAGTTACAGCCACCTGTAGTCAACCAAAAACATTAAGTGGGAAACTCCAGAAAGAAACAATTCTTAAGTCTTAAATTACTTACTATGGCACATGGTTATAATTACTCTATTTTATTATCAGACATTGGTGCTAAAAAAACCTTTTCACAGGTGTACATATGAGGGAAAGCATAGCCTATGAAGTCATGGCATACCCAAAGCGTGGGCATCCACTGGGCTGTGGGAAGGTACCCCCTATAGATGAGGGGCACATATAGATGAAGAAATAACAAGAAGGACCGTAGCCTGGAGCAGGAGCCAGCAGACACTTGTTTGCTCTGTGCCTGGCCACACAGTCATTACTGAGCTCCTACTAGACACTGGTCACTAGGCTAGGGCCCAGGTGGAGACAGAGAAACAAGACATGGTCTCCCTTCCCCCAGGTCATATCCTGGCAGCGAGAACTGATGGTTCATACCGAAAGCAGATATAGAGAGTTGCAAAGTGACTGATTTTGCCCTAGCTCTGAACAAAAGTCTAATGTCCCTGACTAAGCAAATAAGACAACAAACAAAGTGTGGAAAACCCAGAATGGAACACAAAAATCTGCACATGAGTATCTCCAGAATGGCCAAAAAAAAAAAAGGGACCCAAATAAATTTTAAATTATAAAACACACAACCCCAGAATATATACATTTTTCTCTCTTAAAAAAAAAAACATGAGGGCTAGTAGAGTGGCTCAACTGGTAGAGTGCCTGTTAGAAAAAGTGAGGACCTAAGTTCAAACCCAAGTACTGCCAAAAAAAGGGGGGAAAAAGAAAAGAAAACTTAATGGCAGAAGTAACACACAAATAAATATTCACACTTTACACAGAGGTGCTCAGAGTTGACTTGGGGAGAGGGTCAGGTCCTTAGGCTCCCCTGATGTTGTTTTGCCTGCCAAATTCTGACTTTTCAGAATCTGACTTAAGAGCAGAATTCCAAGGACCTGTAGCTCCACAGTGCTCTCCTCAGAGAGCTTTCCACACTTCCTGAGGGAAGGCTACACAGTCTACCAAACTGCTGTCAGCAGCACTCTGAGGCCCCAGTGCCTCCAACAAGATGAAGCCCCCAGCCTTCCAGAACTGGGCTTCCATACAGGCCCCAGCACATGAGTTACACTGGTCTCTAGTGACAAGGCGGGGACGGTGGTTTCAACTCACCAGCCACGGCTGAGGGATCTCTGGAAGCGGCATCTGAGGGGGCGCAGGCAGGCTGCTGGTCTCTTGCTTCTGAGCATGGTCCTTCACATCACAGCCTGAAGGGTTAGAAGAAGCACGAGTCAGGTGAGAGGGCCACCAGCGGCCTTTCCTCTCCTGAGCCCCGTGGAGAACACTGCAATAGTTGTGTTACAACACAACTATTAAAGTTGCAATTGTTACAACAATCCTGAAAGGTAGATATCTTTATTCTCCACTTCACACATGAAGAATCTATGGCAAAAAAAGAGGAAAGGAAAGGAGAGGGAGGGAAACAGAGGGAAAGGACAGGAGGGGAAGAGAGCAGAGGGGAGGGGAAAAGAGAAAAGAAAAGAGAAAAAGACAAAAGGAAGGAGGAAGATAGGAAGGGAAGGATGGACACATGGAAACTGTCAATAAAAAAAAATCAGTAGGTGTGTGTTAAAAAAAAAAATTAAAGAGCTGAAGAAAGAATTAGTGGAGTGGAAAATGTGGGAAGACACATCCAGAATGAAGCAAGAGAGAGAGGATAAGAAGTCCATTTGGTCTACCCTCCACCATGTCTAATCTGCCACCAGATCAATCCTTTCACCATCTTCCTGACTGATGGGCAGAATCTAATTCCATACCATGACTTCACTGGCTAGAGGAGTATGAACTGCACACTTTTTTATTGGCTGTGCTGGGGTTTGAACTCAGGACTTCAAGCTTACTAGGTAGATGCTCTACCACTTGAGCCACTCTCCCAGCTTTAGTTGTTTTCTCTTTGGCTTTAGTTGTTTTCAGATAAGGTCTCACATTTTTGCAAAGCTCCTACCCATGTGTCTTGTGTAGCTGGGATTACAAGTATGTACTATCACACCAGCTTGTTTGTTGAGATGAGTCTCACTAACTTTTTGCCTGGGCTGGCCTCAACACTGATCTTCCCAATCTCTGCCTCTCAAATAGCTACTGTGCCTGGCTCAACCACACACTTTGAAAAGGTGAAGTTTACGGTCTATGAATATCTTAGTAAAGATATTTAAAAGAAAATCCCTCAATTGTATCTAGTGGTCCCCTACAGACCTTCAGGAGCCCAGAACATCCTCCCAGGCTGCCTCCACCCATGCTCTCGTGCCTCATCAGCCTGACTTGGGCTCTCCTCTTCTGTGCTCCCCTAGCACCAAGGTGCTCTTTTCAACAGCCCCTGCAGGCCTCCTCTGTCCTGTTTTTCTGACTTGAGGAAGTCCTCACAGCAGGCCTGAAGCTTCTGGCCAAAGACTGGGCCAGGCTGGTGTCTGAAACGTGGGTTTCAGAAGTGTTCCTACTGTTTCTTAGTTGGTCAGGTTGGTGTGACCTACACTGCTTGTGCAAACAGCATGGATGATGTGGAACACCTGCTTTACTCAAGGCTGGTGTTCTGGTGTGTGCTAGAGGGTACTTCCATGACCTGCCCAGGTAGAACCTGGGGGCACTGTGTCTCTAAGCTGCCTCCCTAAACAGAAGCACAGCACAGAGTATGGCATTCTCACTGCTGAGGAAAGAGTGTGTGGTTTGGTGAGCTTCAGGGGACAGAGCGCACTCAGAAGGCCACACGTGGCTCCCCAGACCTAGCCTGGGCCTTCACCCTCCTTGTGATGGGGCTGTGGACCCTCACTACAGCATGATGTGCCCTGGACATGAGCAAGTGCAAATGCATGCTAGGTACTGAGTCCTTCCTGCCAAGGCTGTGGTGCTCTTGGGGGCCACAAGTCTATTAGCTCCGAAAGGCTTTTTCTCTCTCTACCTAGAGGCTAACACCACACTGGCCCGATGAAAACCTGACGATTAAATAACTTCCTGAGTCAACGAACAAATGAATGTGTCTTAGAAAGCAGGTGGAGTGATAAGATACTGGAAGAGGGAGACTGGCCGCGTGAGAGACTCACCTCGGGACGACTGTATCCTCAACAGGATGTTGGTGAGCACAGCCTTTTTCTCCCTCACACTCGATGTAAGGTGCTCATGGTCCAGGAGCTCCAGAAAGAGGCGAAGTTCAACTATTAACTCTTCCATTGCTGAAGACAAGGGAGAGAGAAGCAAGGCAGCCATCAGGATCTCTGGTTTGCAAATGTCACAGTATGAGTATAAGCTTCACTCAAAGCATTTCGTTTTAGCTTTTCACTGAATGCAGTATTCTTCTTAGCATATACTAATTGTACAAAGAGCTGCAGGGCGATATTTGCACATACGCATACAATGTGCTCTGATTAAGTTCACCCCCTCCACTACTCTTTTATATCCCCTCTCCTCCCCCTTTCAAACCATTTTAGCAGCTTTCATCACTCTATTTTCACACATGGATGGAGTACTTTGACCATGTTCACCCCTCAACCTCTTCTTCCACCCTCCTCCCTCCCGCTGGGTCCTACCTCCCAACAACCCTCCCCTTTACACTCCTGTCACTCATTTCTTTAGATCAGGTTCTGTACGTGAAAGAACATGCCACATTGTGTCTTTCTCTGGTTTATCTCACTTAACATGATGATCTCTACTTCCATCCATTTTCCTCTAAATGATATAATTCATCTTTGTATGACTCAATAACACTCCGTTGTGTTTCTATGCCACATTTTCCTTAGCCATTCATCAGCTGTGGGCACCTGGGGTGATCCCATAGCTTGACTGTGCACAGGATTGCTATAAATGTTGGCATGCAGGAGTCTCAGCTGTGTGCTGGCTTGAAATTCTGCAGATACCTGCCCAGAAGCAGCGATGTGGCTGGGTAATAATGGTAGCTCTGTTTTAGGCTTTGAGGAACCTCTGTACTGCTCTCCATGGTGGCTGTACTGGTTTACACTCCCAGTAACAGTGTATGAAGGCTCCATTCTACCGCATCATGGCCAGTCTTTGCTGCTGCTTATTTTCTGAGGACAGCCATTCTGACTGGAGTGAGATGGAATCTCAGTGTCACTTTAAATTGCATTTCCTTTCTGGCTAAGGACACTGAACATTTCTTCCTGTATTTATTGGTCATTTGTACTTCTTTTGAGAACTGTTTGTTCAACTCCTTTGCCCATTTATTAATTGGATTGTTTGTCCTCTCAGTATTTAATTCCCAGAGCTCTTTATATATTCTAGATGGCAATCCTGTTTCTGATGAAGAGCTTGCAAAGAATTTCTCCCACTGAACACAGTATTCTAAAAAAGCAAGTCTGCTGAAACCAGGCCTGCTATGACTCATGCACAATCTTCTTAGCAAATGTAGCTTCTCACTTTCACATTGAAGCAGCAAAATTCAGTTGGGATGGGTGCCAAGGGCAGGTGCCAACAGATGGTGCTGTGTCCCCAAAGCCTGATGTCATCATTTGGTGTCAATATTCAGTGTCAAGAGGGAGATCAGAATCCGGCATAGTGGCTCACTCCTGTACTCCCAGCTACTAATGAGGTCAGCCCAGGAAAAAGTTAGTGAGATTCCCATCTAAATCAGTAAACCAGGTGTGGCGGTGTGCATCTGTCACCCCAGCTATATATGAAGAACAGGTAGGAGTAGTAGGACCCCAGGCCAGCCTGGGAAAAACCAAGACCCTATCTGAAAAATAACTAAAGCAAAGGGCTGGGAAGGTGGCTCAGTTTGTAGAGCACCTGCCTAGCAAGTGCCACAAGGAGACTGAAAGTTTAAAATGCCAAATAGTTTTCAAATGACCACAAGGGTATGGCTTCAGAGCTTCAGCACCCATCTCGGTCCTCCTAGGGCTGCCTCCATCGCCTACCTTCACACTCTGCAACAAAGATGCTGGGTGGCCAGGGGACAGAAACAGAACCTCAGGGCTGAGCTCCCTCCATGCCTTGCCTTCCAGGGTCAGGCTGACATTTCCTCTGCCTTACACTGGCCACGAGAATTGGTGATGTGAACATGTGGGGACTTCAAGACCCTCTCAGGGGCCCACGAGGCCCACACTGCTCACAATGCTGAGAATGTCTTCTTCTGCCCCAGTGATGCAAACGCAGGGAGAGCTGAGTGCTCGCATCTTAACACAGACCAAGCAGTGCCATCACACTCATGCGCCTCACATCCTTCACAGCTGAAAAAGAGCCGCGATCACTGCGGAGTCCTCCACTTGGCCTTGACACTGATCGCATAGTGAAAAGCACTGCTGGCGTTGGCATTACTAAGTCCGATCCTTAAAGTTGCCCTTTGTGCCTCCTTCGTTAAGGACAACATCATGTGCGTGCTGGTGTCTACATAAGACTCACTGGGCTGACTGAGCTGCAAGCCGTCTAAGCTGCTTCCTTCACACATCATTTTAATTGGAAAGAGCCAATGATGGGCCAGCTAGGACTGTTTTATTCACTCTTTCTCTCTTTAATTCTTGCAATGCTGGGGGCAGAACCCAGGGCCTCTCCCATGCTATGCAAGAGCTCTACCTGAGCCATACCCCCAGACCCAGCTACAATTATTTAGACTTGAGCATTTGGCTCTCACCTTCTCAGAAAGGAACAGAGTACTAGTCACTTCAAGGTGAACCACTGACAGCCAAAGATAAAATTTGAGCTTTCAATAAGAATTTTAGTCAGGCACTGGTGGCTCACGCCTGTGACCCTAGCTTCTCAGGAGGCAGGGATCAGGAGGATCATGGTTTGAGGCAAGTCCAGGCAAACAGTTCGCAAGACCCTAGCTCACAAACACTCATCACAAAAAAAGGCTGGGGGCATGGCTCAAGTGGTGGAGCACCTGCTTAGCAAGCACAAGGCCCTGAGTTCAAACCCCAGTACTGCCAAAAACTTGTTTGAAAAAGAAACTCAAAAAAGTTTGAAAACCAGTGATCTATGGGATTCTTTCCAAATCTACTGTTCCACGTTCTACTACATCCTCCAGGACCAGATCTCCTGACCAAGGCCACTGCTTTATAACTCCCAAGTGCTCACAGTGTTAGGCAAGTGGGCAGAGAATGGCAGATGAGTCCACAGTAGGCAGGCATGTCCTGATAGCCCACCTGTCCTAAGCAGGAGAGTGTCCCTCCATGAAATGAAGAGCCGGATGAAGTGAGCCTGGAAGTCCTTTTCCTTAGCAAAACATCTGCTCTAAGTAGAAACAACCCATCTGAACTTTAAAAACGATGGGCTGATCATAGTGCTCATGTAGCCAATAGGTGGGCGTGGCCACGTTTTCATCAACGAATGTGGTATTTCCATCACAGGTAAGACACAGTCTGCCCATGCAACAGAACAAATTCATACAGCACGGATGAGCCTCCAAACCCTGTGCTAAGTAAAATAAGTTGGACAAAGAAAGGCAGGTTTTGCAAGATCCCACTTCACTGAGGCATGGAGAACTGTCACAAAGAGACAGAGTAGACAATGGAGGCCAAGGCTGGGAACAGGAGAGAGCATGGGGCTGCTATTTAAGAACCACTGAGTTAGTTTGGGATGATGAGAAAGCTCTAGAAATGGACAGTGACGGCTGCACAAGATGTGAGTCTCCTACTGACACTGAAGTCTGCAAAGAAAAGTGTTAAAATGGTCAAGGTTATGTTGGGAATATTACCACAATAAAAAAGAAACTGCCCAAAATATGATGGGCTGCTAAAAGCTGTAAGAGAGAGTGTGACAGACTTAAGAATCCAGATCTTCAGAACCCAGAATCATCCACTCATTTAGTCTCATCCAAACACCTGTCTTTCTTGTAGCTACATTCTATTAATCCTGCAAGGTTCCCCTTGGCTCCACTAAGAGCACCAAAATATGGGCAGATGGCCCAATAGTGCTCACCTGCAGCCCCAGCTCCCTTTCGGCTGACCTTCACAGTGTGGGTGTCTGGTGAAGCCATGGCTGGGTGTGTGCCCTGTGTGCTCCTCCCTTGGAGAACAGCGCCCGCCAGGAGTGTGGACACTGAGCAGCAATTTCTTCTCCTACAAGCAATTGGCTCACCCTAACCCCCGCTGGCCAGCAACTCTCCTTCTGGTAGGTTCTGCCAGGGCAGAAGAAACATTAGGTCTGGACGGGCTCTCACATGGAAACTCAAGAACTGGGGAGCAGCGGTTCAAGCATGCATGTGCCAAAGATGAAAGCAACTAGCCGCAGAGGCCAGCGTGAGGCTGCCACTCAGAAGCGTACTCAGGAGTCGGTCCCTCACAAGGAAAAGCTTGTGGGAGGAAGGGGTGGACACACACTGGCCACATCCCTGAGACTGTCCCAATTCTATATTCAGAAACTGGGCTGCACCCAAGGTTCATGAGATTCTTGTACTTATGTAGTCCGACTCCATCTTGGTGTTTACTCAGCTAACCCACATAGGTCTGTCCAACTGAAATTGCCACCAAAAGAGTCTCAAAATACAGCTCTCAACACTTCAGAATGCAAACAATCCAGTGGCCAGGCATGATAGAAAAAGGTCCTTGATTTAGGACTTTCACAACTAAATAGAGAACACTTTACACTTGACAGTCCTTAAGAGCACACCCCTTCCTCCCAGCCTTCTCCAGCCTTCTAACTCAGTCTCCACTCTTGACTCCTCACCCCAGTCTCCTAGTCTCCAACATTCACTTGTCTTTAATGACGGCAAACTTAGTGACCCGAAGGTTTACTTGGGTAAGGTGGGGGTTTTCTGTCTCGAAATAGCTGGTCAACTGGCTGGAGCCAGTTTTAGGCTATGCTTAGCTCTAAATACCTTCCAGCAGCTGAGAGCATGACCTGCACAGAAAGCTCATGAATGTCATTGAAGGAATGATGTAGAGTGGAGAAGTCACATTTTCTGACAGCCTGTGACATGAAAGCCATTGCACTGGGCATGTCCACATCACTGTGAGAGCACTTGGTACACCGCCTGGCCATGGTTAGTATTAACATGTGAGGATTGTCTAGTAGACCTCACACAGAGCCTCAGAGGGGACAGTACTTTCCAGGGGACAATAGCAAAGTCACTCCATGAAGTGAGACTGAGCTAGAGTGGTGGATGCAGCACGAGTCCCAGTCTGACCTGAAGAAATGCCCCTCCTGCCTGGCACGGGAAGGGTGGAAGATAGAGGTGAGCCCTGGGCACACCCCAGGGACGGAGCAGTCCCTTTGGAGCCTCATCTGCATGCCTGGCTCCTGACTGCTTGGCCTGCCAGGGAGGCACAGTCAGGGAGAAAGAACCGTGGCTCTGGAGGGCCAGAGGCCCAAGGGCACCCCATGCTTAGCAGGGGTGCTCCCTGCTTCAGCTGAGATGGGTACTGTTTCACCAAGTACAGCCAGACAGCTGGGATGCACAAAGCTTCTGCTCTTGCCTATGGCCACACGTTAAAATCACACTACTTTTCATCCTGTGACATCAACTCTGAGTTTTGCTAACAGTGGAAGAAGACATTAATTCCTTTGAGGTGACATTCAAATAACCTACATCTTACAACACAGAAAGGCATCTACACAGTTACACCATCAAGATCATTACCCTAGCTGCTTACAGCACTACTTCCTTGATCTTACATTAAAACAGTCTTAAGTTGGAAGAGCAGCTGCAGCTAATGCATTCAACGCTCTCACAGTGGGGAAAGGCTTGAGGGCCTGCAGAGGCTCCCTCAAGGGCAAGCCACTAGCCTCTCCCAACAGTGCAGACCTGCATCCTGACCAGAGGGATCTGAACACCAGTAGCACTGGTTACATCCTAATACATGAAGCACTTTTATGTTTTTACCTCATTTGATCCTTACCATCTTAACTCTGAAATGTTACAGAGAGCAGAAATGATATTAAGAAAGGGAAAGTGACCAGCAAGTGAAAGGGGCAGATCTGCCCCTGGACCCCTCCTTTGTCCAGCACCCCAGCCCTGATATTAGCCACCCCTCCTAGGCTGAATGGCAGAGTCACTGAACACGACTAGGACTAAATGACCTAGGAGTGAGTCACTAACTTCCAAAAATGTATTTTTTCCCAAGTGCCCACATCAAACAAAAGATCTGGCCATAGAACTGTCTGAAGGCAACAGGGGGTTGCCTGGAGGCATTTCTGGGTGTGTTTTATGCCTTTGAAAGCAATCCCCCTCATCCCTAGTGAAAGACTCCTTTGCACCAACCACGGGCTAACTATCCTCCCTAGTTCTGAGTAAGATGGGGAAGACAAGGGGCATCAGCAAGGGCTGGAGACAAAGGATCCGGTACAGCAGACACGCATTCCACACAGTGCACCCCAAAGCACCTAAAGCAAATCTCTGGTTCAGGTTGGGCAGTGAGTGAGTTCATTTATTTCAAGAGAATAAAAGAAATGGGTTTGATTTGAGGGACACAAGCCCACTTGAAAGAGATTTTCTTTTTACTCATTAATGACTACACCATGGATGGAAAAACTAGAGGACCCTGCAATCCAAAGCATTTATCACATCCATGATGGGACAGGGACCAGAGATAGCAAGGCACCTGCTGACGCTGGGCCCTGACTTAGGCAGAAGCCCTCTGCTATGCATTGAGCTGTCTCCCCATGCCAACCTACATGGGCAAGGAACAACCCCTCCTGGGTACACATAAGAACCCACACTACCTTATAAGCACAAGAACAAAGGTCCACCATCACTAACCCTGAGAAAACACAACTGTCTGCACTACATAGTCCTGTTCTTTGCCAAAAAGGTAAGGGCCACTGCCCAAGTTTACGCAGGGTGCATGCATTGACATAGCCATGCTTAATGACAGTCAAGTGCCTTGGTGCAGCCCATATGGGTGCACTAGGGTCTTTGCACTGACTACATTTTTATCTGAACTCCTTCCCAACTTTTCCTTCAAACCTCTAACTCAGAGCAGAAACTCCCAGAACCTAGACCCATGACTTCCTATTGTCTACTCCACAGTGCCTGCCTCCTCCCAATTCCCTCCGAAACAACTCCCAGCTGGCTCCCCACCTGCCAACCTCCATAGCTCATCTGAGCCTCTACAGCACATACACCTGAGCTGGAGTTGTCTGTCACCACCCCATACTCTGACTTCAGCCAACACTCTGGAGTGCCACCTCTATTCTCCCTCTGGATAAAGACAGCCCTGATCTTCCACCTACACTGGCCCCTCCTCAGAATAGCCTCTGCCCTGCCACTCATTTGGCCCTCACTGTCCTCCACTGTTTCTTAGAAAGGCCAGGTTTCATTGCCTAGAAAGCAGAGATTGGGAGGATCAGGGTTTGAGGTCAGTGAGGCAAAAAAAAAGTTAGTGAAACCCTATCTCAAAAAACAAGCCAGGTGCAGTAATCTGCTACCTGTGATCCCAGTTATATGGGAGGCATAGCTAAGAGAAGCCAGGAAAATCATGAGACCCTATTCAAAAATAAGTAAAGGAAAAAGGGCTGGGGGCATGACTCAAGGGGTAGCATGCCTGCTCAGCAAGTTCAAAACCTGGAAAAGACTGTGACACAGGTTACTCCAGAGGCACCTGCACACCCATGTTTATTGCAGCACTGTTCACAATAGCCAAGTTATGGAAACAGCCAAGATGCCCCACCACTGACGAATGGATTAAGAAAATGTGGTATCTATACACAATGGAATTTTATGCAGCCATGAAGAAGAACGAAATGTTATCATTCGCTGGTAAATGGATGGAATTGGAGAACATCATTCTGAGTGAGGTTAGCCTGGTCCAAAAGACCAAAAATCGTATGTTCTCCCTCATATGCGGACATTAGATCAAGGGCAAACACAACAAGGGGATTGGACTTTGAGCACATGATAAAAGCGAGAGCACACAAGGGAGGGGTGAGAATAGGTAAGACACCTAAAAAATTAGCTAGCATTTGTTGCCCTCAACGCAGAGAAACTAAAGCAGATACCTTAAAAGCAACTGAGGCCAATAGGAGAAGGGGACCAGGAACTAGAGAAAAAGTTAGATAAAAAAGAATTAACCTAGAAGGTAACACCCACGCACAGGAAATCAATGTGAGCCAACTCCCTGTATAGCTATCCTTATCTCAACCAGCAAAAACCCTTGTTCCTTCCTATTATTGCTTATACTCTCTCTACAACAAAATTAGAAATAAGGGCAAAATAGTTTATGCTAGGTATCAAGAGGGTGGGGGAGAGAGGGAGGGGGCGGAGTGGGTGGGAAGGGAGGGGGTGAGGGGACAAATGACCCAAGCATTGTATGCACATATGAGTAATAAAACAATAAAAATTAAAAAAAAAAAAGACCTGGAGTTCAAACCCCAGTACCATCTAGGCTTCCCAGTCACATACACGGTGCACACAGCTGCAAGTCTCAGCTCCAATTCTTCCTTATTGTGTGACTGTGGGTACATAAGTAATCCCCAGAATCATCTCACTCAGTAGATGGGCAGTTGTTCTGAATGCTGGTGTTGTAATGAGGATGAAGTGGGCTAAGGTACACACTGAGCCATGCATTCCACCAACGGCAGCTAGCACCTCGTCATCAGCATGCGTCCGTCATATCAGAACTCAATCTAAGACTCGGGATCCAAGAACACCAAGCCACATTGAAACTAAGATTAAAAAAAAAAATAGGTCATGTTGTAGAAAAAATACAACTTGTCAAATTGTTTTAGAACATTTACTCAGATCAATTTCCATAGAAGAAGCAGACAAAGTTATCAAGGAATTACCCTCAGAAAAAGCACAAACCGAGTGGTTTCACAGGGGAATTCTGCCAAGCCTTGAACACCAAGGCTACAACACAAATTGTTCCAGAGCACAAAAGCAAATAGAAAGTTTCCAGTCTCTCTTTTTGAAGCAGGTATAAAAATGATGCCTAAACCTGAAAGGCAGAACACAGTAAGAAAACCAAAACCCAACCTTACTGATACATTCATTGCAAAACTCCTACATAAAACAGAAGCAAACGGAAACCAACACAATATACTAGTAGGACATCATGGCCAGGAAGGCAAGGACAAACAACTCAATGCTGGCTGCTCAACAGACACAGCCGCACTGCTACCCCGAGGTGGGAAGATGCGTGTCCACGGCCCACAGAGAGGCTTCCAGAAGTCAGTACTCATCCCTGATGCTCTTAAAGACAGAGCGGGAATTGACACAATGTTTCCTGAACATGACACAATGTGTATCCTAACATTTAAAGAAGACAGATTGGGGGTGTGGGCAGGGAGCGGAAGGGAGAGAGAAAGCACAGAATCTCACTGATGACACATCAGGGACTCCCAGCAAGGTCAGAAACAAGTCAAAGAGGCCCATTTTCTCTACCACCCCTAACTCTGTACTGGAAGTACAAGCTGAATATCCCTTATCCAAAATGCTTGGGACCAAAAGTGTTTAAGATTTCAGAGATTTTTGGATTTGGGAATATTTGTATGCACTTTATCTGATGAATATCTCTAATTCAAAAAGTATCTGAAATCTAAAAACTCCAAAATCTAGAACTTGTTGAACACCATTCTGTCACTCAAAAAATTTTGAATTTTAGACTTTCAGATTAGGGATTAATGCAGATTGAGCAATCTATGTTAGCCAATTCAGTTAGAAATTTAAGGTTGCAAAAGAAAGAAAATTATGTCTATTTGCAGCTAATGTCAAAAATATACATGGAAAACCCAAGGGAATCAGCAATAAAACCAAAACAAATGATTTAAAAAGTTAAGAAAGCAGGAGATACAGAAACAATATGTTTATTTTATATCAAACAATAAATAGCTTGAAGATATAATGCAAGACAAGATTCAGTTTATAAGGCCATAAAAATACATAAAATACCTTAACAAGAAATATAGAAAACTTACAAAAGGAAACTTAAAACACTCCCATGAGACAAAGAAATTGGGGCAAATGCAAAGGTATTCTTTGCCTTTAGCAAGGATGACCTAACATCAAGAGGAATCAGTTGCCCCAAGTTAACAAATATGTTTAATGCAATCCCAATAATGTACCAACAAGTTTTGTTCTGTTTCTGAAACTAAATAAATTGATTCTAAAGTTTCTGTGGAAAATTATTATGCTGGGATTCTAAGAACAAGGAAGAGGAACTGGTCCTGCAGTGTATAAAAACGTAACATAAAAGTTCTATCATTAAAACAGCATTGTACTGACTCACACGTTCCCAGTCAGATCAATGGGGCAAAGTAGACCCAGAGACACGAAACTGCAGCATATGATAAAAAGGCAGGGTTTCCAAATCAATAAAAAAGGTCAGCTCAAGAACTGGGGCTAAAAGTCCAAGGTGACAGAAACTGGGGGGAGAGGGGAATAAAGTTGAGTGTATAACTTACATCATATATAAGAAAAATAGATTTGAGAATCTAAATATAAAAATGAAGCTATTGAAAGTCCTAGAAAAAAAACAGATGAATTCTTTCTCTACCTGAGTTTGGAAAAAGATTTTCTATGACTCAAAGTCAGAGGTAAGAAGACAAGACCATCAGTAAGACTGCAAAGAAACAAGGTTTGAGCTGCCAGAGAATAAGGAGTTTGAAGGAGAGACTCATCTCGTACCCAGCACAGAACTGCCACATGTTCCTGTGCTCCAAACCTCCCCGAGTGAGCAGCTGTAGGTCCCATCTGCTCTTTAAGCTGCCCCTTCCCCCTGGCTGGGCCAGTTGTCCAACCTCTAAAACAAAGGCCCTGACAAAAGCTTGGTACAAACATGCTGGATTCACTCACTGATTCATGATGAGTTCACACAGACAAGAACCCTGAGATGTCTTAAAGAGAGAACTGTCCTCTCATAGGAACTCTGTCTTTTGTGACATTTTTAGAACATAAACAGGGACAGTGGTGAAAAACTAACTCTGACATGATCACTTTCTCCAGCAGTTGGTCACCACCTGGCAAAGCCCTCCTCTGCATGCGTGCACTTGGGTGTGCAGGGAGAGACACAGCCCTTGTGTGGCATGGAGGCAAAGTGGCTGACACCCGAATGAAGCTTGCATATTTTCCCTTATAGGGTTACAGTTCAGTCTCCTCAGAGGCCTCTTCCAAATATTTCCACAGGCCTCTGCTGATAATCTGAACGGGTTGCATAAAGGCTGAGCTAAGAAATCTCAGAACAAGCGGCCTAGCGTCTAGCTACTAGGGCAGAAAGTGTCCCTCAGTGAGACTCATCTGAGTCTCTAAAATAGAGATGACCATAACTTGAAAGACTGGCTGACTTTGGGTGCCAGTCACTAAACTTCCTTGACTTCAGTCCTCTAACCTATGACATGGGGTGAAGACAGTCATCTGCCCAGCAAGACTTCAGGCTGTAAATAAAAGCCTGATGTCAGACACCAGTTCTGAAAAGACAAGGCAAATAACCTCTCTGCTTATCACTGCGCAGAGAGGGGCCAGAACCTGGGGCGATCTGCTTGGTGCAGCCAGAATCTAAATGCAACCTCTCTGAAAGGACAGTCTGTGTTATAAAAGGGGGAGTACATGTGTGCTCTCTGTCCCACATACCTTCCTTTCTGGATTACATAGAGCCAGCAAGGAGCCCCAGAGGAACTGGTTATGACAATGCTTACAAGTCAGACTAATTCACGCATAGATAATGAGAGTCCCTGGTGGGGAATACTCTTCCATTGTTTTATAGGAAGCCAAAGAGACAGCAAGGTCTGGACAGGCTTCTTACTAATCCTGATGATACGTGCAAGCTGATAACTCCTTGGAGCCAGATTTCCTGATTCGTCGGCAGGGAGGAGACGACTAGCATAAGCTGCGCTAGTCACTGACCAAAGTTTAAATGTGACCTCGAGAGCACAGTATTTCTGGTCCACTTACATCTACTGAACTTAATTCAGTTTGATTTAATTAACAGGTTATTAAAAACTAAAGATAAACTGAGGTAGTGAGCAATCAGTGTGAGAAGATGAAGAATGGCAGTAATAGAACAAAGAGGGAAATGGGAATTTATGCTCCCTTTATTGTAAGGATTCTGAACACGGACTAAAAACAAAGTGACATTTTGTCACTCTTTGGTTTCTCACTATTATAGCTCATGTAACTGTCCATTTGTTTTCATCCCATTAAAAAACAATTAATTAGTTTAGGAATACTTGGCTCTTCAAAAATGAAGCTGTGATCACTTATTTTAAAAAGACCAAGCTTCTTACCATATAGAAAGAATTTACATTATGGGTCACTCAAATGCACGGAAGGACTTCAATCACACATCTTCTCAGCCTTGGATCCCCTGCAGCCCCACTTCTATGCCCAGTGTCCAGTCCCTTCTACTCTGATGTGTGCTGGGGCTGCTCACAGTGAGTCCCAAGCTCCTGTCTTACAAATGTCAGGAAAAAGGGCATCAATACACAGGCAGCAGGCCTTAGCAGGATCATTAGGGGACAAACAACTTCATGCCTGCAAATTCAGCAGCTTAGATGAAGTGAGCAGGTTCCTAGAAAGACAGAGGCTGAAAACAACGGACAATCTGAACAGCACTACTTTAAAGAAATCTCCAGGTTCAGATAGCTTCACTAGTGAGTCCTATCAAACATTTCAGGGAGAGATATTAATTAACTCTCTACAAACTCTCACAAGATTAAAGAGAAGGGCCAGCAAATACTCAGAATGAGATGTTACAAGGACCCAAAACAAGCCAATACCCCTCACAAACAGACTCAATTTCAGCAAATTAAATTGAACACTACTCAAAATGACTAACACAGAAAGACCAAGTGGAGTTTATCCACGGATCAAGGTTGGCTTAACATTATCAATGAGTATAATTCACTAAATTAACAGACTCTTAAAGAAAAAGTATATGACAATCTCCATAGAGGCAGAGAAAGCATTTGCAAAAATCCAACATCCATTCATGATTAGAGCGGGAGACAAGAAACCCTAAACAAATGAGGATACAGGGGGAGCCTTTGGCCTGACAAAAGGCCCCCGCCACAGCCCTGCAGCCTTCCTCCTCCCCATTGATGCTGCAGTGGAAAGCTATGCATTCACCCTAGGAAGGATGGCAGTGCATGATGTCCACTCTGCCTACACAACATAGCTCAATTCACAATATCAAGGGTGTGTCTATGAACTTGCAGTGACCAGTAAGAAACTGAATCTTAAAAATACTATTTACAATAGCACCAAAAAAGTGAACTAACAAAGCACAAGCAAGGCCAACACACTGAAAACTTCAAAACACTGTAGAGAGAAATTTTACAAGACCCAAACAAGTAGAAAAAAGATTCTGTTATGGATAATTAGAATCTATATTTTTTATGACAATGACATACAAATGCAATGTAATCCCAACCAAAATCCCAGCAGACACTTTTATAGACACTGTCAGGCTGACTTCACAAGTCTATGAAATACAAAGAACGTGGGATAGCCGAAGCAAGGCTGGTAAGAAAGAATACTGACTTACCTGCTTTCAAAGCTCTCCATCAATCCTCAGTGGTGAAGAATGTGTGTAGCTAGAGTAGTGGTGTGAAGCTAGAGGCTCAAATAGAAAAGAGAACAATGGACCAGGCATTGGCCACCTACTTTTGTGAATAAAGATTTGTTGAAACACAGACATCTATCTGTTTGTGTATTATTTATGGCTGCTTTAGAAGTATAACAGCAGAACTTGAGAGTCACAACAAAGACTTCACGGCCTACAAACCTAGGATATTTACTATCGATCTTTAAGAGGAAGTCAGTCAACACAGAATAGAGCCATACACATTAAGGTGAGCTGGATCTTAAGAGGTGCCACAGTACTTCTGAGGGAAAGGACAGTCACCTTAAAAAGCTATGCTGCAACTATTCAGCTACACACTCAGCCCTTACCTCACATTACACAAAATTTAACTTAGATTGGCTCACAGGTCTACGTGCAAGAGATAAAACTTTTTAACTGAGTTTGAAGTCAGCACAGATTTATTTCTATTAGACACAAATGGCAGAACTATGAAAAAAATCTCTAGAAATTGAAATTCATGGAAAATAATTTTTGCTCTTCAAAAAATACTTTTTCAAAATGCAACAAGACATAGATTGGGAGAAAATATCTGTAAAATTCACATCCAATAAAGGACTTGTATTCAGAACATTAAAAAAAAATCATTCATATCAGAAATAATCCAATATTTAAAAACTGAACAAAAGATCTACACACACACCTCATCAAAAAGAGATGTATTAGCAGATTCCATCAGCATTCACTATTAGGGAAACAAACACTGAAACCACAAAAGTTTGACCATGTCCTGAGATGGTCAGTAGTGAAGCACTGACCATCCTGTGGTGCCTAGGACACAGAGGAACTGGAACTCTGACACACTGCTGACAGGAATGTAAGATGGTATGAGTCTGGAAAACAGATATCTTTAATTGTTAAGGTATATAAGATGCTGTGATTCCACTGCATTCTCTCAGGGATGTGTCTCTCCCAACGAGAAAGAAACTGAGAAGCAAAGTGTGTGTGTGTGTGTGTGTGTGTGTGTGTGTGTGTGTGTGTGTGTGTGTGTGTGTGTAGCATGGATATACTACTTACAGTATCAGATACACAGTGAATCTGTGGCACTAACTTTTCATTGGGGTGAGGATAAGAAAATGGTGTCTGAAAAAAGGCTTCCCGGGCAGAAAAATGGAAAAAAAAAGAGGACTTTGTAACACTGGTATAAGAGAAATAAAAGCTATATCCACACAGACTTGTTATATACATAAACGTTCACAGTAGTTTCATTGGTAAAAGTTATAAAACAAGTAAATGAGATTGAGAAGTGACTAGATGAAACATGCTGTGGTGTGCCCACCTAATAGAAAGAAGGTTGGGTGGCAATGAAAGCCTTCCACATAGTGCTCTACACTACCACTAACTTAACACGCTTCTATTGAGTTCCACATGAAGACCTACGGAAGATGTTCAAAAAAGAAGTCTTCCTAGTCTACGGGGAAAGCAAGTCCACAGGAGTCAGAGTAACCACCCATCCTGGGTTCGCCCAGGACAGTCCAGGTTTCACCTATCACACCAGCATAACTCCTAAAAGAGCTCTCTTCCACTTTCAAAGTTTTCGTTACTTAAGACACTAAATTTCATGGTTGCACACCCACAGACTGTGAGGCAGGGAAGGTTGTGCCTGCTTTTCCTCCCTTCCTAACTCTAGATCCCTCTTCATTTTGATGGTCTCTGCCCTGGAGAATGAACGGCTTGCTATTCTCAAGGGCCACACGGTGCAACCTCCTCATGCCCAACAACAGACAGGCAGAGGAGCCAAATGCAGCCTATACATAATGGGGTGTTATTCAGTCTAGAAATGCTGCAACACGGATGAAGTTAACACCTCATGCTGAGTGAAATAAGCAGCTGCAATAGGACAGATGCTGTGTGACCACTCATGTTACGTCCCTAGAACAAAGCAAATTCATAGAGACAGAGTAGAGTGCTGGGGGCTGGGGATAAGCAGGTGGGCAGTTAGTGTTTAATGGGGACAGAGTTCCAGACTGGGGAGAGAGCAAAAGTTCTGGAGATGGACGGAGGTGATGACTATACACCAATGTGAATGTGCTCAATGCCTCTAAACGCTAAAAATGGTTCAAATGGGAAACTGTGTTACAGATGAATACTGCCACAATCTTTTAAAAACTATTCAAAGTATGTGTACACATGGAAATTTCACATGAAACCCCTTGTACTATTAGTGAATCCTAAATAAATAAAAAAATGCAAATAAACAAGAATGGCTGTTTCCTACCATACGTGAACACTCAAGGGCTCCAAACCCCACTACTGCAACAAAGACACCTGCCACTGTGACGACAATTTCCTTAGAGGCACATCCCTTCCCAGTCCTCTCTCCTGTCAGCATGGCCTGACCCACCACTGCTCATTATTCCCAGGTTGTTCTTGTATCCCCTGACCATGACCTCAGCTCTTGGCTTCTGGAAGACCCTGGCCCTTGTCCCTCAGCCTCCCTACCTGTCAACATTCCTCTGGTACAACTAGGTGCCACCCCTCTGCAGGTCTGTTCAAGGAACATAGGCAGATCAGGCATCTGTCTATCCTCGGGCCCCTTATCAAAAGGTCTTCTGACTCATCCATTTCTTTAGAAAACATATGCTCTCTGCTAGCAAGAACAACTGAACAGTGAAATAAAAAACAAACTTGTACTATTTCTAATAGCATTAAAATACGTGAAATAAAAACTTTAACAAAAAAGACCTATCAAGTGACAACGAGACATGAGACACTGTTAGGAAAATTCAGTGAAGACATAAATAAAAGGACAGAGACGGCCTTCACAGACTGGAAAGGTGCACACTGCTGAGACAGAACCCTCTCCAAATTCATCCGGAGACCACACAGTCAGTCAAGACCAGTCACACAATAAAAGACCAACTGATTCTAAAGTGAGTAGAAAGGAAAATAACTAGAATAGCCAAATAATGTTGAGAAGAACAAGGTTGGAGGGTTTATGTTACCTGGGATCAAGGCCTGCTACAAAGCTACAGCTGTGAACACAGTAGGGTACAGTGTTCAGAGAGATGGTGGAACAGAATAAAGTCCAGAAGTGAACCCATAATTACACAGCCAACTTATCTGACAAAGGCACCTGTGGAAAACATCGCTGAGTACCTGGGCATTGCATGAAAAAACCTGAACTCCACTCCTCACAGCAGACCACATAAAAACTTAACCAAACCCAACCTAAGCACAAAACCATAAAACACTTAGGAGAAAATGATTATGACTTTAGGGTAGGCTGAGCTTCCCGAGGGCACCAAAAATACTTACAAAAATAAATAAATAAAAACCAGAATTTTCACAAGAGACTACTGAGAAAGTGGAAAGAAAACATGTGCAATAGAAATGTAATGCACACAGCATTTATGCTGATACACTGAACACTAAGAACAGATAAAGACAACCCAAGAAAAAATGGGCAAAACAGTTACAGACATTTCACCTAAAAAGGTACGGATGACCAATAAGCACAAAAAAAGATGCTAGTGCCATTAGTCATCAGGTGAGTGCAATTCAAATCACCACAGCATCCCTCAGACCTCCACCAGAATGAGTAAAAGTTGAAACGCTGATAACATCAAGCCCACGCAACAGTGCCCAGGGCAACCAGAACCCTCCCACTTTTCCTGGGGGACAGGACACTGAAGAGCCCTGTCACAGAACATTTTGGAAGAATCTCATAAAGTTAAAGGTACACTTACCATGTGACCCAGTAATTCCACTCCTAGGTATTTACCCAAGACACCGTATCGCATGCATCCACACAAAACTGACAGCTTTGTTTACGATAGCCAAAAACTTAGCAGAACCTAAACACCATTAACAAACACACAGATAAACAGATTATGGTGTAGTCACACAATGGCAGAAAAAGAAACAAACTATCTGCATACATAACTTGGAAGAACCTCAAAGGAACCTATGAGAAATAACAAACGTGCAGCAGCAAAGCAAACTGTGTGACTCCACTTTTAGGAAAACCAGAGCCTGCAAATGCACCTGACAGCGGCAGGCAGGAAGGACTGACCGGGTGAATTCTGAACCAAGACTGCTCTTCTGTCTTCAAGAACTAGCACTCTGTGAGTCAGAGAAGCATGAACAAGTCAGAGAAAAAACTGATCATGTCAGGGTGACCAAATTAGACAGGAAGTGCCATATGTTCTATCTGGCTGCATCAGATCTGGGTGAATGGAATTTTTAGACTCTGCTCCACAGCAGTCACAGACTTGAGAAGTAACTGCGTTGGTGGGCTGGGCATCTGTGGGTATGGGAAGTGCCCTGCTTTCTGTAAGGAAAGGAGCGAGATTCCAGGCCCAGGCTCCAGGAAAGCACGTTCTACCTGCCACCATAACCATGAGATATCTGTGCAGTGCTCGGGAATGGCTTCCTCTGGCCAGAGGGAGGAGCACAAACAAAGAGGAAAGGAAAGGAAGGCTCATTAAGATAAAAATGAAGCAGACTCGATTCTCACCTTGTTGGTAAGGAAATGAAGTCTGGAAAGGTGCAGCGCCCACATGACTAGAAAGGATGGGAGCAGTTCAAACCCAAATCAGTTCCTTGTCCAAAGACAGAAAGATCCTGCAGCAGCACCATGCTGGTGAAGGCAGGGGAGAAGGCCAGTGATGTGCGAAGTATCAAGCCAGTAGTGGACAGACCATTGCTCCAGCACCATTTACCCCTCAGGCACTGACCATGGTTAAGTGCTGGCATCACACCCTCTGTCAGTCCACCCACTTCCCGCTTACTGAATTCCCTCAGTGACAAGGCCTCTAGGTAACAGGGACTCCTGGCAGGTATCACGTCCAGTGCACCAAGACTATGGTTTTACTGAGGCAGACAGAAGCCCAGGGAAGAAAAGGGTGTTCAAGGGCACAAATCTACATGATGGCCCAGAAAGGACTAAAACCCAAGCCTGGATGTTCAAAAGGTGCTCTAGGACACCTGCCTATAAATCGCCTCAGGAATGGGGCAAAGTCAAGCAGCAGGACACAGTGGCCCTGAGATCACACAGACGTCCACTCGGCTGGGCCACGGGGGAGAAAGGTCACCCTGCCAGCCTGCACTGCATCCCCAAGTCCACCAGGTGAACCACCTCCAGCTCTGCAGCTGCCACGGTGGCAGACCATTTGACCTCTGGGACAGCACTAGAAGGTGGTGGGGGAAGATAGTGACTGGGAGCTTTGACAGATTTCTGCACTCTCCAAGAGTCAGAGGGAGAGGGGATGAGGACTCAGACAAGAGGAACATCAGGACCTCCAGGCTGCCAGTTCTCAGATACCATTTCCAATGGCGAAAGCAGCTGTTTCCTAGCCAACTTCACCTTTTCACACTTCCAACTCGATCCTGAGTCTCTCTGGCTACTATTTTATCAAATACAAAGCCTGCACTAACCAAGTCATTGAAAGTATAACTTTGGACCTGGGGGTACAGTGGAGGTGGCAGCTTTCAGGACTCTGAGATGGAAGGTTTCCTGCTGGACCAACCTCCATCACCTGTACATCCCCCCAATATTCCCCACTGCATTTGACATTGTGTGCAACCCCAACCAACTGAGTTGAGACTGCAGCCCATCATGGGTGGACAGTGGGAGTCATGCACACGCTAGGATGGCAGGGACCAAAAGAGAAGGCAGAAACACATGGCCTGAAAGTATAAAAACAGCACTTCACCAACCAGCACTTCCACCATTATCTGTCATAGACATCTCATGTGATATGCAAGCAAACTAAGACACCAAAGGGACGTGGGGTTTGCCAGTGCTGCCGCAGGGCCTGGCAAGAAACACCGCTCTGGCCCAGTATTCTCCAGCCAGGCTACAACACCTCCTTGCTATCAGGAAAACAATGTCCAGTCATCTGTCTGAAAGACATAGGCTGCCTTCTCAGCTCAAAAGCTGCAGCACTAACTTCCACTGCAAGAAAGCTGAAAATGAAGGATGGTTGGAATGCCCTCTTCCCTGTCCTCCAGACTGGATCTCCTAAACCTGCACTTCCCCAGCTGACTTGGGTCCACGCCTCACTGGCTGGGTGGGGCCTGAGGGCCTGCATTTCCAATAAGAATGGAGTGAGGCCGGGGATGGTGTCTATGTGTCACACTGGAGAAGCCAGACCCTAATGAGGACGTACGCTAACAGAAATGGTCTTGGAGGATCCTTGGAAAGTGCTGCTGTCATCTTTCACCTTTCCCACAGCCTCTGGGAACTCCAGCTAGGCCAAATTCAAATTCTCAGCCAAGAAGTAGAGAGAGGAGACAGGAAACAAGCAAGGGTGCCCCAGCACTGCACTTGGCATCTGGCTCCCTGCTTGGGAGCAGTTGGAACTGTGTACGGCCTCCTTCTCCTATCATCTAGCCAGGGACACCACAGCCTGCACCTGGCCAGACGCCTGTTTGTGTAAGGGAGGTTTCACTGGCACATAGCCGCATATATTCTCTTGTCACCGAAGCTGCTTTCACAGGATTAGAGCAGAGATCATCTTCTCTCCAGCCTGAACCCTGAGATCATAGCAGCCTGTTGTTTTGTCAGCTCTGTGTGTTCACAGGTGCCTCTTGCTTGGGAAAGCTAAAGGCAGATGTTATAACCACTGGCTTCCCACTGCTGACCACCCACTTATCACCAGCAAGGAACTCCAGACCAGCTCGATCTGGTTGGGACACTGCCCTGCCCCCCACAAGGACTTTGGACTTAGTATGACTGAAAAAAAATATCTGGTCCTCGGAATTCTCCTTTATTCTCCATGAGAAGCCCAAAAGACAGCACACACCCCATGCCCCTCACAACCAGCCCTCATCTGACCCACACCCCAGGCCCCACGCCTGGGTAGAAGGGGCCTTTAGAGCATGGGCGCCCATCTCCATTCCTTGCCAGTGAATAAAACTTCCTTCCTGCTCCCATGACTGGGGAGAGGACCCACACTTTCAAGACTGATCTGGCTCTTTATGGAAGTGAGCTTGCAAGGACTCTGGTATTCATGGAAATGAGCTCCAAAAGGAAAGCCTGAAGCCCAAAACAAAGGACCAGTTCTCACACTGTGGAGGCTGTTGGGACAGCCTGTGAGAGCTGAAAACTAGGGACCCCACCTAGCAAGGAGTGCTAATGGCTTTGTGAGAGTGCCCATTCTTAAGAACACTAAGTCTATACTGCAGGCAGGGGACAAAAGGAGCAGTCCGTCTGCTCCTACATGCCTAACCCTTTCCTTCAGCAGCCCTTATATTACACAGCCAAGGACGCCTGCAGCCAGGCCTCTAAGTCCCTTTGGCTGCTATCAGCTGGTCATCAGGAAGTGCTGTGAGCCCTGGGTTCCACATCAAGCATGTCTCCTCTGAGAGCCAAGAGGAAAAGCCTCAGGGGCTCTGACAGCAGGCACAGGATGCAGCCTAAAGCCCCGGGGGAAGAGGGCAGAGGCCACTGGAGAACAGAGCTGGAGGCTGGCATCTGTCTCTCTGCCTGGCTTCCCTGGCAGATGGTTCCTCCCCTGTGTGTGTGGGTACGGGGGTGGGCGGTGGGCACCACGCTCTGGGTAACATATGTCAGGGTGTTAATGGAAGCAAATTAGAGAAGATGGCTGTCTCACACACTATGTAGTCAAATGTAGGCCCCAAAGTGACCACGCGAAGAGGAGTGACCTGTCCAAGAGATTCTTTATTGCTGGGTGGGAGATGGGGAGAGCCAAGAGAGCGAGAGAGAGAGAAGGGCAGGGATTTAAATACCCCTCAGTGAGACTCGGCATGATCTGATTGGTTAGGATCTTATGGTTCATGCTGATTGGAGGTTGGGGCAGAAGGGGAGTTCAAGCTAGACTTGAGGCAGGACCGTGACCCTGGGAAACAGAAGCTTAAGGGTGCAGTAAGAACCGAAACCTATTGGCGCCATTATTGCCAACACTCCTTCCATTTTTGTTTGTTAAGGAAGGAGGGGCTCTTTAACAAACAGCTTCTTCGAGCTGGCAAGGGGCGGCGTAGGGGAAGGGAGGGTTAGTTGGCAAACAATGTTGGGGTGCTGAGCCTCATGATGGCGTACATCCAGGCTCCGAAAATGAAGATTTCCTCTTCCCTGAAGTTGATGAAGGTCCCTTGTAGCCATAGGTCGTAAAGAGTCTCGAGCCAATCTTCTGACCTCCGCATGGTATCAGCCAACTATCCTCGTGTAGGGAGTCGAGGAATTGTAGCAGGCGTCCTGCAAGGGGGTCTTGATGTTTATAATCCGGTGTCCTGGTAGGGTCCATTGTAGGTGTCCTCTGGTTGTGCTATCAGGGGTTGGTATCCTTGGAGGAGAAGCTGGTTGAATTTTTGATTAGCAATAGCAGACATGTAGTATGATACAAGGGAGGAAGCTTAAGAATAAGAGAGCAAGAAACATAGGCATTAGGATGGGCATTGGCCAGGAAAACCACTGTGAAATGTTGTTCCCTAGACAATTTCAAGGGTCCTCCAATTCCCTTCTCTATTTTCTAATTGTTTCTTGAGAGGTGCCGCCATTGGGGAACCCACTGAGCTTGACAGCAGTGGGTGTCATGAGAATGACCAGATGAGGGCTGGACCATTGAAGTAGAAGATCCTTTTTGGAGAACAAGATGCCCTGGTTTAACAGAAATTGTTATAGGGTGGGGCAGGATCTGGTTTGCATGCTCTCTGAGAAGTTCCCTGAGAAGGCAGGTAGTCAGCCAGAGGAGCAGAGTCTTGTTGGAGGCAAGTTTTCTAAGAGAAATGGGTAGCCATACATTATAAGACCCAAATAGGAATATTAAGGAGGAGCATAAAAAGGTGTCTGCTCAGGGACTGCATACCTAGGGATCTAAATTCTGCAAAATCCTATAACTGCCAGGAAAGCTGTAAGCTATCTTATGGTATGGGGGTTGGGAAACGGAAGATTGGGTTGATGCATTTATGACTCAGGGAGTGAGTCTGTCCCTTTAAGGCCACACCTAAGTAGGTGACCTGTGGGAGGCAGGGGCTGTCAGGATTTAAATGTAACACTCTTGGATAAAAGAGAGCTTTACCTCATTATTTTATATAAATTGACACCTTTAACCTTTAAATGTTTGTACCATATTTAGATAAAGTATAACATAACACTGTTACAAGGTGGTCATTTAAGACACATAAGCAAATATGTAAATGAACTCTGATTTAGTAGTACTTAATGCTTGACAAGATCAGCAGAAAACACAAATTTCTTTGATAAAATCTTTCTCAGTAATGTTTTTTTGTAGTGTTACTCAGAGCAGAACAATATTAAGATAACTTTGTTATTTCATAGACGTAGAGGATTTGATTTTAGTTTGACATGACCCTAAAAATCTTTTAGGCAACTCTTAGATTATATTCAACTTTAACTTTATCACACACCGAAGTTTTTATTATACACTTTTCAAACTTACTCAGACCTTCATACAACATACTAAACCCTTTGATGGTTTGTCCTTATCTTTCCTATTTGAAACAATCTTTAGGACAAACCCTTCTTTACAAAATCCCTTCTCATCCAAAAAACCATTCCTTTTTAACTTCTCAAAAAATACATTTATTGCCTATCTATATCCTTTCCAGTTGTTTACTTTGTAACTTGTATTTTAAAATTAACTTTTATAAGAATTTTAAATTTATTATAGGGGCTGGAGCAACTAATTAGTAGCCCTTATTGTTTTAAGGAACAGGCATAAAGCCTCATCGTCCCTCAGGCTTGAGGGGATATTGTTTTAGGTGTGGAAACTGTGAGGGATTTTTGAGTTTTATTTGAATAGGGAGGGCCGTCCTGGCTCACCCTACACTCATCTCATCAGTCCACACTGTGGAATCTCTTTGTTCCTGAAGGAGCGGGCAGCAGAGATAGCTGCCTGGGGGGAGGTTTGAACTTTTAATTGAGATACTAAATCCCATCCGAGCAGGGACACTGGAGTTTCAGGTACTATGAGGAAAGAGTGACAGAAGAGGAGGTCTCCCCAAGAGCAGGCCAGAGGCCAGGTAAACTAGCACTCCAGGGGCTGGCCAGATTTGCCCCGAATGATAACTTTTGTTATTGGACCGGGGACCAGGAGAAAAAGGTAAAACAGAGAAATGAGCCCCACTGTCTAGGAGGAAAATGACCTTTTGTTTTTCTGCCATTATTGCTCCTCAACATTGATGCCAAGAAGTGGAGTATGGACAGGAGGCTGGGACCCATCACCCATCAATCCATAGGAAGTCGCATCTCGCCTTCCATCTGGTGACGGGGGCACTTAGACCTCCAGTGGTTACCCTTGCAGAGGGCAGGGTCCCGGCTGGGGGCAGGGCTGTCTCCCGGGCTGTCCCCCCTTAAGCATTCTCTGCAGAAGTGCCCCTCCTGTCCACCATGGTAGCAAGTTCAGGATACAGGCCCCAGTCGGGTGGGGCCCTCTCTGAGAGCAGCAGTGAGGCCATGGTGTCTCTTATCTTTTTCTCTCCTGTTAGTAAGGTCCCGGACATACAGACGTAGCCATAAATACAGACATGGCTAGCTGTATTACTTGGTTCAATGATTTTCCCTTCAGCCACAGTCTGAGTTTTTTACGAATATCTGGGACTGACTGTTAGAAATTTATCTCTGAGGAGAACCTCTCTTCACCTGTGACTCTGAGTCCACCATGGTATGCTTTCTGATAGCGTCCTTAAGATGCTGTAGAAAGGTAAGAGGATTTTTTTTTTTTTTTGGTTGTTGCGGTAAAGTAAAGTTATTTCACATTGACACCTGACACTCTGGAGAGCAGGTCTCTGAACTGTTCTGGGCCTCAGTTTCCTCACTTGAGGGATCTGGTCTAGGTTAAACTACGTTTTTCTACTACGAGATGGCTGAAGTGATATTAATGCCACTTATCTTCTTTACCATTTTTTATTTTATTTTATTTTTTTAATAATGCTGGGGAATTGAACCTAGGGCTTTGCACATGCTAGGCAGACATTCTCCCATTGAGCTACTTCCTCAGCCCCAAATATTATTATTATTATTATTATTTCTTACTTTGGCTGTACTGGGCTTGAACTCAGGACTTTATGCTTGTAAAGCAACACTCTACTGCTTGAGCCACATAGTCATTTCCAACCTGAGTGGCCTGGGCCGGAACCCATTGCTTTTCTGATGAGATAAGAGTCTGGTCTAGTAGAAGCATATCCTTTCATGTCAGTTGAAAGGTTTGGATCACAGAGACAAAGGCTTGAATGTATTTGTCTGGGCACCAGTACAGCTGTCCAGATGTTTTTAAATTTCCCTTAGATCTGATAACTGGAAGGGGACATAAGACTTGCCCTCTTCCTACCATTTGCTGCTGAAGAGGGAAGCAATCGTTAAGAGGTTCTGAGTACTAGGGTGGCTTAGAAGGTAGAAATTTGTACAGAGGACCTCAGTTTACTTTTTTACTTTTATAGAAAAGGTCTAATTGGAGTATGGTACTGTAATTTAAGGAACCCTGTGAAGGCCACTTCTCTTGGTCACCCAAGGCACACTGAGGCCAGGTCTCATTACAAAGCTTCCAAATCTACCAGCCAGAAGACTGGAAGACGCAGGTCCCATCTAGAAAGAACAAAACGCTAGGATCCTGTCTTTTAGCTAACAGCAGGCAGCCTCTGTAATAAAGTCTACCTTTTTAACAAATCATTTGTAAAGTTAGAGAAGGGCATTCAGAGGGCATTTCAGGCCAATAACAGTGCCATACGGGACAACTAGTGTTAATATTTGGAGGGAAAAATTTATGTTGAGGCCAAAGGTATAAAAAATTCTAAATGAGAAGTTTAGAGACCACAGTAATGTCTATTTTGTTATTTCTGGACTATAACCTTGAGCTAACAATTGGCTTACAAGGGCTGGGTCTGATGCCCTGAGGTGTGAGGTGGGGCTAGGAGCAGGACTTGTGCAAGGCGTCACTCCCTCCACACACACCTGGGACAAGTGACCCTGACTGCCCGGGCCTGATCCTGCGGCCTGTCGCCCCTCCCCCCTTCCTGTGTACTGTGCGCGCATTTATTCTAGGGGAAGTGGCGGTGGGCCGCAGCCATCACCACGTGTGGCTGGTGACCCAGGATGTACTGGGTCCTCTCTATCTCTGTCTTAGCTATGACAGGCATTTTTGCTGTGTCCAGGAGCCGGCATCCTGTGCACAGGTGCGCCTGTTTGCTTTCCCTCCTCCCCTTTTGGGGGCGGAGTTACAGCGTGAGCGTGGCAGCTGCAGTTTTTTGTAAGCGCTTTTGTAAAGCAGCTGATTCAAAGTTACTTTAGTCTGAGAGGCCTGGCAAACTAGTTGGAATAACTGAAGTCATAAGGTACTATGTTACAAGTTTTTCATGGAAGGCAGGGTTCCAGTAAGCCCAAGGAGGGGAAGGCAGACAGAGACAAAGGACACGTGGTGAGACCATGGAGGAGGCAGAAAAGGTGTGCTGACATCTTAGGTAAAGGAGAGGAAGGCAGAGCCTGGAGGCATGACACACGCTTATGGGATTAGCCATCACCTGTGTCTCTAGGTTACTCCCATTCATTGGTACTGGCAGGCTTTCAGCAAAATGAAACCTCCACTCTCTGGTCACTGTCTCAGGAAAAAGGGACATTAGATGGGGAGGGGGAGAGAAGCAGTTGTCAGATGCCATAGTCAAACAGGACTCCACCAATGTAGCATGAGGTGTACCCAATTAAATCCAGGGCTTGGTCTCAGCCCACAAGAAGGGAGCATGAGCTCTCCCAGAGCTGGAACCGCCTTTGAGGCCAGAATTGGCAAGGAGTGGCTTGCTTAACTCCATGAAGAGGAAAGTTTTTCAGGAAGATAGGAGGAGATAAGTATGGTAAGCAGTGCACAAAGTCTGTTTACATGGGGAAGGAGGAGGTTTGAGAGAGGAATTGGCTGATTTAGAAACTGGTTTACAGGCCGATAGAATCTGCGCAGGGGAACAGAAAGTACAGAGGGAGGGTTTGAGGGCAAGAAGTACATGTTTTAGCTTGCAAGTGGTGCAGAGGGCTGGATTTAGATGAAGGTATGAAAAGATTTGGACACAATGGAATCTCTCCCCATCGTCCCGATCGCTCACAGTAGTTGAGTAAAAGGTTGGGATCTAAAGACCCGAAAAGGGGCGGGTGACTTTGGTTGTCTAAAGGGTAAGTGGGCCAGATTTGGGTGCAAAAGTGGATTAAATTTTTTGGTTTTATATCTGGGGTCAAACCCAAGGTGTCTAAATTATTGAGGAGGCATCTCAGTGGGGAGTCAGATAGCAAAGAGGAGGAGGCCCCCATGTTGGGACATGGTCCCGAAAAGGGTTTGGGAGGATATTATGAATCGTGGGGCATCCCCACGCAGCTCAAATATCCAAGAATGGTACAAGACGCACGAGAAGCAGTCGTCACTGCGTTCTAGTGGCTTGTAGGGCCAAAAGGCCGAGGGGACTGTGGGTCACCGGTGCCAGGATTTTTGGAGGGCGGTCTCTGAGACTGAAATGACAGAAATAGACCCAAGCCAAGGCTGATTGGGAAAGAGGTCTTTCCTCTACAGTCTGAATCCCAGAGATTATCAGAAAGGGGGAACGCTGAAACCCTAGAGACACCAAAGGGAGAGACCGCAAAAGGAGCCCAATAAGAGTATGTGGACTCACCAAAAGGATGTCCGGTGTTGGATGCGAGCAAGGGCGATCGGGAGGATGAGTCTTGGCCAGTCACATCCTCAGGGTGGTCGTGGAGTGAGTCGGAATCGGGGTCCCACCAGGATTAGTGGGGAAACCTGATCCGAGTCATGGCACCAAATGTAGGCCCCAAAGTGACCACGCGGGGAGGAGTGATCTGGCCAAAAGATTCTTTATTGCCGGGTGGGAGAGAGGGAGAGCCAAGAGAGTGAGAGAGAGAAGGGCAGGGGCTTAAATACCCCTCAGTGAGACTCGGCATGACCTGATTGGTTAGGATCTTATGGTTCATGCTGATTGGAGGTTGGGGCAGAAGGGAAATTCAAGCTAGACTTGAGGCAGGACCATGACCCTGGGAAACAGAAGCTTAAGGGTACAGTAAGAACTGAAACCTATCGTCACCATTATTGCCAACACACTAGGTTCCAGGGTTTGGAGCTGCTGCACCCACAGAATGGATGAGATCCAGGTTCCATTGCAACCTGAGGATAGAACTGTCTGGACACGTGAACAAGCACAGACCTCACTGCTGAGGACACCAGCCTGAATCTCTGCTCTGCAGCTTTTTAGATGTGGCGTTGCTTACAGTCACATTATTTTACCTCTGTGTAAGCCAGGGTGGTCAGAGGTTTGTCTGCATTTTGTTTATTTAAATGTCCTCATGTGAAAATTTTTTTTAATTTAAAAATAAATGTCCTTACGAGAAGAACTTAGCACCATCCTTAACATACAAGCCTCACTAAATGCTGACCACTACTGTCAGCAGCAGCGTAAGTACCTGTAGAAGTTTTCAAAGGATAAGCTCTATCTTAAAGAGTGGTCAGGAGGACTAAATAAATATCCAACTGGCCTACTATAGCCACCACACGAAAGTGCTCAACCAACTGTAGCTATTACTCCTAGAGAAGCCCAATGTCTTCTCACTTGCATATTCTGTGGACCCCAACAAGCCTGCTGTTGTAAACAAGCCACACAACTCTAAACAACATGCATCCTGCAGGGCAGGTAGCGCCATGTCACAGGTAGGATGCTAGCTCTCAGAAAGGCCAGGTAACTTACTCCCAGACATAAACACATAAACCTAGCAGAGGCAGGCCACTATCTACCCACCAAACCATGGCTACCTCACAAAAACACTAACAGCTTTAGGGATCGCCAGCTCTGTAATCACTTCAACAAAGCCAAAGGCAACTCCTCCACGCTATTATTTACATGTGGAAGTGTGCCCACTCCTGGAAAGTGTGTGTGTGTGTGTGTGTGTGTGTGTGTGTGTGTGTGTGTACGTGTGTGCCTGCATGTGTGTGTGATACTGAGATCTGAACTCCAGCCTCAGGCAGGTGCTCTATCACTTGAGCCAGGCTCCTGATCTTTTTCACTTTTTAGTTATTTTCCATAAGGATCTCAAGTTTTTGCCTGGGCCAACCTGGACCAAAATCCTCCTACTTATACCTTCCATGTAGCTAGGATGACAGGCAAACACCACCATGCCCAGATACTGATTGAGATGGGGTCTTGCCCAAACTGGCCTCAAACCACAATCCCAAATAGCTGAGATTACAGGCATAAGCCACCATGTCCAGCCTAGAAAGGACTTTTTTTTAAAGAATTAATCTGAAGGGCCCTTTTCTACAGAGAAAATGTTCTTTGTAGTGCCTAAAATACAGTACAACAACCCGCTATTGAAAGTCTTTTAAAAAAAAAATGTTTAGTGTTCCAGCTAAAGGGTGTTGGTCTTCTCCCCAGGATGAAGATCCAGAAGTTACAAGATGACCACACCTGTCAGTTGCCCCTGCTGCTCCCCTAAGCACTGTCAGAGTAGCTCAATGACAACCTGTTGCCAAGTCTAGCTGTCAAGGCTCAGCCCTCACTTCATGCAAGCTGGCAGCATCAGGCACGCTATAGTGTCACCCATTCTTCTGGAACGGCTTCATTTCTTTGTCACCTACCTGACTGCTCTCGGCTGTCTCCCTGCCTATGAAGGTTGAGCTGCCCCACATGTGAGCCACAGACTTCTTTTCCTGTATGTTCACCCCTAGGGAATGTCACCCCATCCTGAGATTTTAAGTGGCACTGATATAAGGATTATTCCTACATCAGTTTAGACCTCTGTCCTCATTCCGACTCATATTCCCAACTGCCTCTGTAGGGAAGCTGAACTCAACGTAACCTGACTGCAGAATGCTAAGGGAGATGATGAATCACAGGTGCAGGGGGCACGTGCCAGGCTACCTCGGGGGTGGCAATAGAGTTATTAAAACAAAAGCCCAGAAGGGGAGGCTGAGGAGGAACTATGAATCATAGGACAGCAGGACTGTAGAGCAAGTGGAGTGTACCTATCAACGTACCTACAACGCAAAGTGCCTGTGTGCCGTTTGGAGCAAGTGCTAGGTTATGTCCACCTAAAACATGGCTTTACTGCCAGCGCTCACTGTCCCTGTGACACCTGGGGTCTAGCTGGCTCAATAGGAAAACCAACTCATTCCTTCCTTATGAATTGCTCATGTTCTTTGGAATCTTGCTTTTTTCTTGACATCCAGTGGAGATTCCTGGCATCCACTAGGACCTCAAACTCGGCATGCCCAAAACCAACTCTTGCTCCCCGACTAAAGCCCACTGATGAATAGTCTTCCTCTTCCCAATAATAGCATCCAGTTCTCCAGCTTCCAGGGACTCAGGCCAAAACTTATGAAGTCATCCCCGAAACTCTCGCCCACCATCTAATCCAGGAACCAATCTCCCAGGCTTTCCTTTCGAGTCTCCTCACCGCCTCGCCATCCCCACCAGCCTGGGTGACAACCTCTCTCCCCGTTACTAAAAAAGCCCTTTCTCCTGTCTACACCACAGACATCTAAGAAAACAGTTTAGACACAGGGAGAAAGGTATGATGTTTGGGGAAACTGAGTGTAAGGGCAGACAGGAATTCTTTGCACTCTCTGTGACTTTCCCATGAAGTGTGATTATTTCAAAATAAAGAGTTACTGAAAATATCCTCCTGTCTCCTTCTGTGAGTCCTCCTGCCTGCCTCCTGGCCATTGGGTTCACAAAACGCAAAAAGAACTAGGGTTTGAACATGGCTTGAGTGTGTCCCTGGGCGGGGGGAAGCTCTCTCCTTCCTGTGGCCATGTTAAGAGGCTGTGGGACCTTTAAGAGGTGGGGCCTAGAGGAAAGTCACTATTGGCCCCTCCCAGTCTCTCTCTGGCTTCCCACATGGTCCCACCATACTGCCATACTGCCCTATGCTGTAGTGTGATCAGCCAAGGAGACCGGCGCCACAGGACAAATCAATGAGGCCACCCAATCTTCAACTTGCAGATACTGATACTGTGAGCTAAGTAAACCTCTTTTCTTTATAAATTAGTGCCGGTCCAGCAACAGAACACTAACTAATATACTTAGCCTTTACCTTTCTGTGTGTGGCAGAGGGAGCGATAGACCCCAGGTCTGTCCTTCACAGGTACTAATTTCAAGGGAAGGACATAAGCATGAAGAGAGCATTTCAAAGTGGTGGGGAGGCATGGAAATGCTACTAAGACATTAGTATGCTACCAAGAGCTTCCTAGGCAGTGAGGCAGGAGCTAAGTCTTACACTGAGAGGCAGCCCTACTACTGCCCTAACAGCGCTTTCACAGCGTGGGCATTGCTTCCCCCACACTACCAGTCTCCTAACGGTTAGCCCAGAGCCTAGCAAGACCCTGCTCCAACAGGCTTGCACATGTTGCCCAGTGCACAGTGACCCAATGGATGATGAGGCTAAGACCAGTCAACAGTCAATCACACAAAGCATACTGATATGAAAATGGCATTTTTCTTGTTGGAAGCAAGGACAGGGTCACAAATTATTTTTCTCTAAGGAGGGCAGAGGTCACAAAAGTCTTTGTCCCACTAAGTCCCATATCTGATCATGACTAGCAGCATACAGACCTAACAAGCCTCGGCTGCTGATAACATCCCTTCTGTCCCCAGAGTTGGCCAAGAGGAGGTTTGGGAAGTCCTGATAACCATGTAGGTGGCCCCCAGCCCACTCCATTCAACTAGAAGCCTGCAGAAGCTGAGGGTGGAAAGCAGAAGGCAGGCCATGGTGCAGGTAACTGGGCACAGCAAACAGAAGTACCAGGGCTTTGGGCAGGTTCAAACCAAGATGCAAAATAGGCTTCAACCTCCTGAACACACCGGTTGACTGATAGTGGCCACCTGAGATGTTATGATCTTAAAATTACAGAAACAAAATTACAGTGGTACAGCTCATTACAGTAGTGATTAATAACCAATATGGTCAAAACCCCTCTGATGTATTTTGGCTGTTCTTGGTTTAAACTGTATTCAAACCCATATGAACCCCTTAATACTAGGCCATACCAAATACCTCCAATAGCCCTGTCAGGAAGACATCCACTGACTAGAAATACAGTCATAGAGAAATTTTTCTCCAGCAATTAAACACTGAATAAATCCTACTTATTAGAACATGCAAGAATGATATCCTCAGCAATTATAATTATCACCAAGACCATCAAAATTCACACCCCGGCCAGAAGGAAGCAGGACAAAACATGGCCACACTTCTGCCTGTTAAAGAATAAAAGAGAAGCCGCAGAAATGCTGTGTTGTAGTTTCTGCTGGGTATTGAGGGGGGGGAGCGGGAGGGGGTGGAGTGGGTGGTAAGGGAGGGGTTGGGGGCAGGGGGGAGAAATGAACCAAGCCTTGTATGCACATATGAATAATAAAAGAAAAATGAAAAAAAAAGAAATGCTGTGTTGTAGCAACTGTCCTTTGCTCTGTGTCTCTGTCTCCAATGGCCATTCTTGTGTGTTAAAATAAATAATATGGAGACCCGATGAAGCCCAAAAGTACAGGAGGGAAGAAAGCCACACACACTGAGCAGGCTGGAGAGGGTGGCAGTACGGACAATGCAGGTGTCCTCACTGCCTCTGAAGCAGGCAGCTGTCACCAACTGCCACTGTCCTCCCCCACTGGTCTGAGTAGGTCCTAACCGAACTAGCCTTAAAGATACCTACATGGAAATACCCCACACAACTGCCTTCTGGCACAATACCTTGCAACCAACAAGAAACCAGAAGTGCATCTCTTAAAAACCTGGGACATGAATAAACATGGCCATATTTCAACTCTGGGGGCTATTACCCAGCAATGATGCAGAAGTTCACGGGAACAAAGGAATGGATGGCAGAACACATTTACACAGCACTCAGAGGAAGCATGACCTACAGGTCAAACTGCGGGGCTCAAAACACCATCGCAAACACCAAGGGGACTTTGGGCACAGTATCCATGCGTGAGCACCAGCTCCACCTGGTGATCTCTTTCCTTCCACTACTTCCCACTGAGTCCAGTCCAGACTAACTCTGCTCTCCTCCTTGGTGTTGAAAGTGTTTTCTAAGAAGCAAGAACATCTGTGTGGAATGCAGCTTGAGGCCTCCTGTGTGTGGAAGACTGTGGCTGCTTGACTGGAGGCATGATCACAAGGCAAACTCACAGCCAAGACAGCACGGCAGATGAGGCTGCATGGCCAAGAACACCTAGCAGAGAAAGGGAGAGAGTGGAATTTAACAGGGCTGGGCACCTACTGCACCCTGATCGCTCAGGTGGCCTCTGAAATCACAGTACAGATATCCCACACTTGCCCTGCTTTCCACCGTGATTTGTTTTAACTGCAGCACCCCCGATACGACATCACTGTGACCATCACTTCCAGCTCCATTTTACACAACTACAAATCTTTGGTGCTGTGTGAACACCAGACTACATGGCCAGTGAGAGTAATCCCCACCAGGAGAGCAACACTGAATGCCATCCTTCATTCCATGGTACCAGCCACCCCAGAAAAACTGGGGGAGAGGCTCAAGTAGAAGAGAAGAGGGAAAGGAAGGGGAAGAGAACAGGAGTACAACCAGGGCAACACTGAGGGGTGGAGGGTGGGGTGAGAGGGACAGCAGGGAGCTCCCAGATCTTATGAACACGCGGGTGGGATGGACTGGATGAGCAAGGATACTCCCCCAAGTTCTTTTGCTATTTTCCTAAAACAACTTAAGCATCCAAACCTGAAAATTTGAAAGGCTCCAAAGTCCCAGACTTTCTAAGCTTCATGCGGATCTGTTACAGAGTTCCAGAATAGGGTGTGCAATCAGAAAAGTCGATGCAAATATTCCAAAATCCAAAAACCTCTGCCACCAGAAGCACTCCTGGCCCCACGAATCTCCATCAAGGAATACACAACCCGTACTGGTATAAAAATCTGAACTCAGGCAAAATAAAAGGAGGTGCTTTAATAAACACCTGCCAGGTGCTTGTGCCCTGCCTACACAACCATCTAGCCCAATTTACATTTTCAGGCCCACATCCTTGCACAAAGAGAGTCCCATGCTTATATACTTAAGAAAAGATTTGAAATACCGTAGAGAAGACAATCTTTGGACAGTTCTGCCTCCAAAATTTTGAGTAGAATAAATAAAATTTCATGATTTCAAGGCAATCAACAATCCATCTTTACTGACAGTGATAAGAGCAATCTTTCTGAACCAGGCATGGAAAAGGCCCAGCTGGTTAGGGGACAGATAATAACCAGTCCTCAGAGGGTTTCTTGGTCCCAAATCCCAGTGCTATTAATACAGTGAAGTGAAAAGCTATCAATGGCCCAACATCTGCCCACTTACCCCACCTCACCATCTGCTTTTGCATCATGCAAATGTAAAATTAATAAGACCTCTCTTAAAAAACAGGGCTGGTGAGGCATCTGTCTGTCTAAAATTACAGATGATTACCCTCTCCACAATGGCTTCTAATCAGATTTGAGTTGAAAGTATCTCAATCCTAGACAGGGAATAAAGTAGAACTTGTAATAGTCTGGGTTTTTTTTTCCTTTTCCTAAAATTGCCATTCCAAAAACATCTTCTACTTTCTCATTTGTTTGGTAAGTTGTGTGAGGAAAGTGGAAATTGAAGGAATTATGAAAACTCCCCCCCACCACATCACTTGTGAGACTTGGGGGCACACCCCGCTGCTGGGTTTCTTCTCCACACCTCTGATCCACAGAATTTTCCCCTCTGTTATTACTCATTTGGCATGAAGGACCATGGCTTTCACAGTAAAGAGCGAGTGTGGGGAGAATCAGACTAGTTGAGAAGATTCCAGGGAATGTGCTTAACAAGCCTGAGGCCCTCTGCTCAATCCCCCACACTACCAAAAAAAAAAAAAAGAGTAGGTGCAGAATTGTACCCAGTACCTCGCCTTCACTTCTCTGTCCTAAGGACAAAAGCCCCTGAATCCAGGCTAAACACACATCAGCCCCCACATCCCCATGGGAAGCAGTGAGTTACAGCTTACTGCCAAGGGTGTCTCTGTCACTTCCACTAAAGCCCACGGCATCCTCCAGGTGAGCCTCAGGTGGCCCCTCACAACACACAGACCTCTACTTACTGCAATCCCTGCTCCCGGTGCAGCACTTCTCATAGGTGATGGAAGACAGAAGGCTCAGCCCATCCACTCAACAAACATGCATGCAGCAGGGAACCTCTATTTTTGCATGCAGAGACAGACAAACTAGAAAGTATGAAAGAGTTCATGGAAGGCTAGGGAGAAACATGCAGCAGGAAAGCCACTCCTGCCCTGTAGCTAGATAATGCTTACATTATGAAAACGGGGACTGGCCAGGCACCGGTGACTCACACCTGCAATCCTAGCTAGTTGAGGCTGAGATAGGGAGGATGGTGGTTTGAGGTCAACCAGGACAAATACTTCAGGAGACCCCATTTCCAAAATAATCAGAGAAAAATGGACTAGAGGTGTGGCTCAAGCAGTAGAGCACCTGGTTTGGAAGCATGAAGCCCTGAGCCCCAGTCCCACCAAAAGGAAGGGAGGGAGGGAGAGAAGGAGGGAGGAAAGGGGAGACAAAGGAAGGAAGGAAGGAAGGACGGGACGAGGGTACAGCGGAGGAACATGAGACATTAATTGCAACACAGCCCTTGTAAGGATATACTCTCCTTTCCTCAATCTTTCACTCCTCATACCTGGCCAAAAAGGGGGAGCGTGGGAGACAGGATAGTTACAGTGCTGTTTTAAGATGGCCTCAGACTTCAGATGCCTGATGGCCACACTCACACACTTCAAGGGAAAAGCTCTGTGAACCATCTGCCCAATGACCGAATGTCTGTTTTTAACAGAACAATTTAAATTTGAGCAAGTGTGCATGCTATTCTATGCTTTGTGCTTGTGCCCATGCAAACCACACTAACAGACCTCTCCCTGTTGTGCTGAGCTTGCCAGAAGCATGCCATCAGCAGGCTTCCATGTCTTTTCTTAATTGTTTATAAATAGCACAAGCACCCAAAAATGCAAACCAAGGCAAGCTGTGCCTTCAATTGCTGTTGCTATGATGACAGCAGATGACAAGTAGCCAAATCAGTTAGAGGAGATCCAGGACTGTCAGACGGAGTGCACTTCCCTATGGCAGCTAAAGAAACAGAGAATGAACCAACTCCCCGTGAGACGGACGCACCGTTTGTTCCTTAGACAAATACTGCTTACAATGTACTTTTCTGCTCTACCATGTTCAGTTTGTCACCATGCTCATTGTATGGGTGAGAGAAGTGAAGAGCAGAGAATCAGGTAACCAGCCAGGACCACCAGCTAATGAGAGCCTGGTCAACATCCAAAGCCAGTGCCCAAGTGCTTTCTCCATCACACTGTCCAGATGGAATTCGAGTCCCTTCCAAAAGCATGAGCAAGCCTGGTGACACTTCTACTGCATGAAGTCATAGTGAAATATTAGTGTTCTTCTCCAAAACGCTGAAATCATAACCACATTGGTACGCACGCACAATGCCAGGGTCTCAGTTTACCACCCTAATTCTCATCACGACGCCATAAAATCAGTACATCATCCCCCTTGTACAAAGGAAGAAATTGAGGCAAGAAAGTTAAGCTGTCCATGGGCACAGTTTATTTAGTATCTTTTTTCAAATTTTCAAGTAAATATTGCTTTAATTACAAATGTTAAGCAAACTTAAAAATAACTAAGACTCACTAAGTAATAAAATGGCAATAATAAAATCCTCCCTTCCTTCACCCTGCCCTGCAGTCCACCGCCCTCCTCTTGCGTAGCCAATGTTAACAGCATGCTACATGGTCCTCCAGAGCCTTTCTCTGTGCTTAGAAATAACCACACCCACACGAGTGAAGGGGAGATTACACACTATTCTTCTGCTGCTTGCCATTTTTATTGAACAATACTGCACAGAGTACACTCCATAATCAACACACTCCATAATCCAGACACTTCCCACACCCCTCCAAGGAACCAAGAAAAAAGATGTGTCTTGTTACACAAACACAGCTTCTAGAGGCGGCTTTGGGCCAGCGTCCCTTTCCATCACGTGTGCCTGCACATGTTTAGCCAGATTTTCCCACAGCCACCAGGAATAATAATTAGTGCCCATGGTCAATATCAGTGTGCCATTCAGTCCCTTTCCAATGACAACTTACTACAAGCTGCCTAACCACAGTGCCAGGCTCAGCAATAGCGACATCCTGACGGACACTGATTGAGTGAAGCATGGGATCTACGAGGTGATGCCCTGGTGGCAATACACTCTCCCAGGCACACCAGGGTGGCTGAGGCTCTGCCATAGCATAACCCCCTGCCTCCTCCTTCCTTTGCCTCATGTGCTGGTCTCTAAAACATCTCCTGCCCTCATCTGCCTCCATCAACCCCAACTCCCACAACACCTCTGCTCCCCAAAGAGTCCTTGGCATGCCCTTATTCTTCCCTCCCCATTACTGTCTCCTAAGCTGCATTTGCAATTATCGAGGTCAAGTAGGTGCGATGAGTCTTTTACACTACGTAAGAAACACACGAAGATTCCTGATGGAAACATGTATAACATCACAGCAAGCAGTGAGCGTGCAGCAAGCTCCTCTTTGAAGCCACCCTCCCAGTCTGTGGTAAACACTCACTCTGGTGCACAGAGATATCGATCTGTGGGCAAAAGACAGACACTTCCATCATGACGACCGCCTCTTAGGCACCGACCACAGCCACAAGGGCGCATAAGATCTCCTGTAGACACAGTGGAATGAGCAGCACAGTGCCCTTACCCAGCTCTGAGGCCATGGTCCCAACCCATAGTAGTAAACACAAATTATCCAGGCTAAAGGTGGAAAACTCCCATCATTCTCAATCTGAAAGATGCAGAGAGCCACATCACAGAAGAAAAAGAGGTCAATGAATATGTGGCAAATCACTCAACTTCACTCACGTCCAAAAATGCCAATTAAAATGCCACACATTATCTACAAGTTGACAGGTCACTGTTTAAATGACAATCCCTGGTATCAGTGAGGACTCAGTGAGATGCTGTTCTGGTACACTGCTGAGAGGGAGTGGCAGGCACCTCTCCATTAACCTACCCAGGGGATCATTCCCTTCCACCACATTTTCTAATAACGAGGGCTTTCGCTCAAACATCCAACATTACACGAACATTCAAGATGTCTGCTAAGACCATTACAAGTTATGTTTTCAATAGTCAAAGCATGACAAAATATTCACTGACAGTTGTTAAATAAAAGAGAGATTTCAAAAAGATGCAATGAACAATTTATTAAAAATGTACATGGCTGGGGGATGCAGAGCACTTTTCTAGCATGCAGAAGGCCCTGGGTTTGATCCAGCACCATAAATACACACACACAAGCAAACATGATTAGGGGAAAAAAAACCAACAAATCTGGATCCAAGTGACCAAGACCACCTGGGGTCATTGATCCACCAGGAGTCCTTCTTCATTCCCCCAGCAAGGAGCTGTAACAACATGTATGAAATGTCCCCACTGGGGAACGTAGTAGAGACTTGGTGCCCAGGCTCTTCACTGGGGGCTGGTCACATAGATGCCACTGTCTCCACAACCAAACTTCCAGACTTCCAGAATGAAAGTGAGCATCACTTAAGCCACATTGTCTACATGGCCAGCAGAGGCACATGGAGCCCCTCCTGCCAGCCATGGAGTGGGCACCCTCTCCAACCAAGTTCCCTGACCCAGTCAGGGGCCAGTCCTGCATGAGAGCCTCTCCTGAACAGGTCTCAGCTGCTATGAGAATCTGCCGAACACACCATAATGTTACAGTGGTTCTGTCTGCCTATGACTTGTCTTCTTCATCCTCAGTTGTTCCCAGACTTCCTACAATGAACATGCTGGCAGAAACAGAGAACTCTAAAAAGTTTTATTCCACTTATTTTACCTATATGATACCAATTTTTACATTTTACATAGGAGAACATAAATTTCTCTGAAATTCAGAAATAACAAGAAATACACCAGAGAAGTAGTGAAAGGGAGAAGATGGAGCAAGAATGCCATGAAGAAATCCAGTAGCCACACAGGGAAAGATTCCAGGTGAAAGAGCAGATATGAAACCAGAGCTATGTCACTGGCTTCCCAACTCTGTACCCCAGGACAACACCTTCACGGAAGCAGGAACTGCGGGGACAGGTTTCATCTCCAGAGGGTCATGAGGAGGAGCCTTCAATAACTTAAAGACTTCCATTTTCCAGACCTGCGCTAGACAGCACCACAGTTTGTGTCTGTACAAACCCTGCTGGATCTGAAGGCCATAAAACCTTCTTGCCTGCACTTTCTTCTTATGATCCCGGTCAGAGCACAGGATTTTAGATGACTCTGAAACTTTTAGGAAAAAGGACTAAAGATGTATGGACTTGGTATGTGGAAGGCCAGAGTTCAGTCTATGAATCCACCATGTTAAATTTCTTATCTATGAAAGGGGAGGAAGGGCCACCCACCCAGGGGTGTTAAGATTCAAATGAAAATAATGCATGTGCAAAAATTCTCTTTAACAACCATAAGACATCTAGAACACCATCATGTAATCATCCAACAATGCCTACTATGTGCCAGATATTACGTCAGGTCCTAGAGACCCAAAGGTAGATAAAACAGCCAAGGTCCTCAGGGCTCAGAGGGTCTGCTGTTTGCTGGAAGAACAGTAAAGAAGTGTGGTGGCTAAGAGGAGGACAATCTACAGAGGCAGGGAATGACCTTGGACTGGAAGCCTGAGTCTGAATCCCAGAGCTACCACTTAAGGGTTCTGTGACCTTAGAGTTGACAAGTCAACTGAGTATTCCAAAATAGCTAGAAGGGAAGACTTTGAATGTTCCCAGAAGAAAAGACAAATGTCAGAGGTGACAGATCTGCTAATTACCCTGATCTGATCATTACATGATGTATACATGTACTGAAATGTCACTGTGCCCCATCTACAATTACTATGTGTCCATTAAAAAAAAAAAAAACAACATAATTTAAACAGTTCTGTGGCATTGGGCTTAACTCTTCTGTGCCTCAGTGTCCCTATCTGTAAAACGTGAATCACAGCAGTGACTACAATCCTCATGGCGCTAATGAGAACAAAATGAGTTCATGGTGGAGCTTTTCACCATAAACACGCTTCAGAAATACAATTTCAAGGGGTCTTGGAATTTTCCAAAACTTGAAGGACAAAGCTCTTTCACATACACTATCTTACTGACCCTTACAGAAACCCCTGGAGGAAACATAACAGGAAAGGAAGGGTACTCATTGATCCCATGTGACTTATCAGAGTCAGAGAGCCTATACATAGGGGGGAAAAGGAGACGGGACTGAGCCTGTGGTTGTTAACACCATGCCTCCATCTACACCACCATGTGCTCAGCCCACCTGACCCCTAAACCCTGCTAGAAATGCCAACCTAGATCAAAGAAGCAGTGGAGAACGACTAACAGACAGACTGCTCTTCTTTGTCAATGCTCAGAGGCCCCTCTCTCTCTCTCAGCTGCAAGGCAGGAGCCCAAGGTTGTGAGCCTGAAGCAACATGTTTGGCTGTTGGCAGGTAATCTTTTGAGAGATCGTCCCATAAAATTAGTGTCACACTTCTCCAAAAGGAAGTGTGACTTTTATAGAAAAATCTATTCCATTTGGGAGAAAGGTCTAATAAAACCACAGAGGATAATACACTCAATACAACAACAAATTAAATTCATCTGTCACAGACTGAAATCCCAAAGCCCTCTGGGCACACAGCTGCTTTTCTGAGCTGAAATTTAACTCCAAGAGGACAACTTTTCTAAAGCCATTTCTTTTGCAAATGTCTTAAATAAAAATTCCTTTAACTCAGTTGTTATTTTCCAGGTTGAAGGCTGCTGCTAGCCTCATAAGGTGACACATGGATGACATGTTTACCATGGCCAGGGCCACAGCAGGCACAGTGGCAAACACACAATGACTATGACTATGGCAGCTGGGCCCTTCAGGGGCTCCCACTGGGGAAGAAGATCACATAGTCACAATTCTCAAACCACATAATCACTGCTTCAGGCAATCCAGCTTTGGCCCTACAAAGCTGGGGTCTTCAGAATTTCAGGCCGCTGCACCAGGGAGGAAGGAGACAGGACATGAAGCCTAGGGCTCCTCCCCATGTGGGGCGGGGCTCACCGAAAACAGAACCTACCACGCCAATCACAGGCTGAGATTCTGATCAAGAGCCAGGCCCCAGGAAGCCAGGGTCTATTCCCAGCTCCACTACCAAGCCTCTTGAGGAGTGGGTGAAGCTCCTGGCTCAGAAGCCTCTATGAGCCACTGGAAAACATACCGGAAGACAGAAGGTAGGGAGATGGTCCTGACCTTTCCTGAAACTGCTGAGGGCAGAAGATAAGATCGTAGATTCGGATGTTCTTTGTGCGTTCTGAAGCAAAATACAAATGTAAGAGAACATGCTTACCATTAATCCCAACAATGTAAAATCAAGAGCAGAGCATCCTCCTCCCCGCTGTGCAGCTGAAGCACATGCACAACCCCAGCACTGGGTTGGGGGCCTCCAACACCAGTGGGCTTCCACTGCATGGCTCCTCCAAGCAGTCCCTTGGCTCAGAGAGAAGAGCAGTTGACAGGGAACACCATGTCTTTTTCAGATGATTCAAGTCACCCAAACCTACCACACAGCTAAGCAAGAAGAGGTTTCCTACCACTAGGAATATATGAAAGCTGGCTTTCGTATATTCTCACAGCACAGATCTAAGAGCATTCGAACTTCATGTGATGGTATGAATTTCCCTGGGCTGAAGTCACAGAAATCACATAGCTGGAATGCTCAGAAAACATACTCATAAGAAAGACTTAATGACTTCTGCACTGAGCACACTTGATGTGACCTGTGACAAGCCGCCTCCTCTTTCCAGCCAACTCCACTGATCTGCAGCCTTCACAATGCTTTTACTAAAGCCAAGAAATTACCACAGCTGCATTCCCCCAAAGCTGAACACAGACCACCATATTTTCCCTGGGCTCACTAGAGATAACCTTGCTCAGGCTGAGGCTGGAAAGTCCAGTAAAACAATGCTGATGAGCAAGTCCCAAGTATCATACCCTCTGCCTATTCTTGAGGAAGATAGATGCGGGGAGTCTCAAAGTCAAAAGCAACTGAAAGGCGCCTTGCCCATCAGCATACCCAATCCCACCTTCCATAGCCAAGAGATCCAAAGACCAGCTAATGGAGGGAATCGTCTGGCTTAGTGAGGCACCCAGCTTCTGGTCCAGAGCTAGCAAGGATGCTGTACTATTTTCTGAAGAAGGACGGCAAGGCCAAGCACAGGCCCCTGTGCAAAGGCAGTGCTCCCACAGGACAAGAAGAGTAGCCTCAACTGTATTTGCACTTGTGGTCCATGATCATAAAGCCCAGCCCACTCCATGTGCCAAGTGCACACAGGGCACCCCTTTATCTTGACACTCAAGTGTCTCTTTTCTTTCTTTTTTTTTTTTTTGGCAGCACTGGGGTTTGAACTGAAGGCCACTTGAGCCAGCCATGTCCCTAACCTTTTTTTTTTTTTATTTTTTTAACTTTTAGTTACTTTTCAAGTAGGGTCTCACTTTTTGCCCAGGGCTGGCTTTACACCACAATCTTCTTAATTATGGCCTCCCACGTAGCTGGGATGACAGATAGGTGCCACCAAGCCCAGCTGATTAACATGGGATCCCACTAACCTTTTGCCTGGGCTGGTTTCAAATCAAGATCCTCTTGATCCCTGCCTCCCAAGTAGCTGGTATTACAGACACCTGGTGATTGACACTGTGTCTTACAGTCATAGATCCAGGAGTCTATCTGCCACTCAAGAGAGATGGCATGCTCATGAGGACAGGCATAGTACATTACTATTTTCCTATCCCCAAGGTCTACCCTGTAAGACAAACAATAAACTTACGCTTAAGCAATAACTTATACTTAAGCAATAAACTTATATTTCAACAATAACTTAACTGAGTTAAGTTAGTTACTAAAACATCTTAAACTTATACTAACAAAACTGATTTCGTAAGTTTTGTCAATGCAGATTTCACATCACAAAGCTTAAACCTCAAGTTATCCTGTATTCTGCTGGACTATGATTTGATAACTATTCAGAGAACACCTAATACATGCTAGACATTGTTAAGTGTCAGGGACTCAGCAGTGACAAGAACACTCCTTATTGTTCAAAAGGAACTGGTAGTCTAATGAAGAATAAAAAACATCAGCAGACTGATGAGAGAGCAAAGAAAGAAAGCCCAGGTGCTATGGAGGAACCCACTGTGCTGAGCAGGACACAAATGACACCATCTGCGGACGGCCTGCAGCAGGAGGGCATGTCCTGTAGGCTGCTATAAACTGGCTCGGGCCATTCCAGGAGTCTCTGTAATGGAGTACAGCCACAGGCTTAGTGCAAGAGAAGAACTCCCTCAGATTACATTCAGCTTTTGGTGGCAATGGTCCAATCATGAGATCCCTTGGCTACATTCATTTGAAATTCAAGGTATTCATGAGGCCCACATTTAAGTGGTAAACTAACCCCACCCATTAAAACTAAAGAAATCCTTGGTTCAAGGGCTAAGGATATACTGTCTTTGACAAACATATTACCTCTGAATGTTTACATTAAAAAAGTAAATAAACCCCAGTCCCACAAAAAAAAAAAAAAAAAAAAAACGGTGGTGCTGATGATAGTGATGTACTAAACAGTTTTATTGACTTTCTAGGCACTAAGCCAAGCACTTTACACATGTTTAAGTTTAAAAGTTTCAGAATAATACTGTGAGATAAAAACAATGCTCCCTGGGCCCCGGGTTTTCCCATTCTACAGATGAAGAAAGTGCAGTGTAGACAAGTTTAAATGCTTGCCCAAAACTACATTTAGCCAAGCTGAAGGCAGTCTGTCTCCACAACTCTGTAAAAGAAGTGGCGTTTATATAAACTGTGCACCCAGGGCTGGAGGAACAAGGACCCAGGAAATAGCTAAGGGGGACGTCATACCCGGACACTTGTGCCAGTGAACCTAGACTCAGGATGGCCTGCATAGTGAACTGTCCGTCAACCACTGTGCCGTGAAGAGAGGGGAAAATGGGTCAGATGAGAACCAACCGGACACTTGTAAGCATACCTCACAGAAGACACCATCAGATCGAGGTGCTCCCATATTTGTAGGCATCCCACTCTGATCCCTGCGAGGCATGTAGGCCCTGCCTTGCCTGGGTCCAGTTCCCCTAAGACTGGCAACCTTGGCCTGCACTGGATTAGAACCACAGCTGCCAGCTCTGGTCTCACAGGTTTTAATTCAGCTGGGCTGTTGTGCACGTGCATGCTTTTCTCAGGAACCCCCCACAACATACACATACACAGCACACCACCACTACCACCAGATGCAACTAGGGTTGCAAGACCTGGTCCCAGGCACTCACACTCTTCAGCTCAGCCCCATACTCCCCACTGAGACTGGAAGCACTAGGAACCTGGGCCAAGTAAGATTCTGTCCCCCTAAAAAGAGTTCCGAGTTCACGCCACTTCAGAACAAAGAAATCAGTATCAGGGATTCCTTCCAGTACAAACCAAATAAACTCCCAGATGAGGAAGGATTCTGGAGTCGCTTCTAGACAAGGCAACTTCCTGTATTTCCCTGTAGTCCCAGGGACTAACTGTGACTGAGAGAAAAGTTCACATCTGTAAAATGGTGCCTTTGCCCCACACCCAAAAAGCTCACCTTGACACTTGGAGTTGCCTTTTTAACAAGGTCAGAATAGGGAACAGCAACTCTGCTGGGCAGGGATTCCAGCCTGGCGGGGCTCCCTCTGCCATGTCACTACCCCTCTGTCTGAGCCAGGGAACAGATAAGGGAAAAGCAGAGCACAGAAACACTGATGCTACTCCCAGATTCATAGTTCAACACACGAAGGAGTAAAAGGAAGGGAGAGGCAACATCTACCAGCAAAGTAACTGAAGCACCCCCTCTCCCCACTCTTAAGAGATTGAAAGTGAAAGCAGAAATGCAGCCATGAGCACATCAAGGAGACTGAGGTACCAGAACACAAGCCAGTGTGTTCACAGCAGCTGAGGGAACACAAAAGGCACCCCGCAGGTGATGGGAATGGCACACGCTCACTCCACAAATACCAATTTAAGCATTCACTTACCGCAACCTATCAAGTTTCCATGCTCCTTACTGCAGGGCATCTGCTCTAACCATCATGGGAGCTCCACTGTGGGGGATTGTGTGATGGACGGCAATTACAACGGGAGGCCACGGAGGGGGAAGATGTACACTGAAAATGTGTTAAGAGTGCTTGGGAGGCCCCATGCAGGCTGCCCCACCTCTCTCCAGAAGTCAACTCACTCACTCTGGGGCAGAGAATGGAGGAGCAGACTGCCTTCCTCTGTTTCAGTCCTTTGGCTGACCCAGCATTCCCCAGAAAGCTCACAAGCCCTGGCAGCTCTGCCACGGGCTGCTGTGAGGCCACAAAAGCCATAAAAGTCCTGGCTAACACAGTCCATCTGTCTCTAGCACTCTTCTACTTGTCATGCTGGTCACTGCGTGTGCAGCCGCACTGAAAGAGACTTTGGCAGGTTACCAGGAAGTGACTCCCTCCAGTCCTCCCTCTCTCCCTCTGTTCCTGGTGACTGAAGAGCAGGGAGGCAGTGCTCTTCCACACCACCAAATGCTTGCTCCTTGTCCTCTGCACTGGAGACCCCAGACAGGCAGGAGCCCACCACCTCTTGACACAGCTGGAGGACAGGGCCGGTGTCCCAGGGCGGGCAGTTTGCATGAAGACGTAAGTATGAGCCTGAGCTGTCTTGAGCTGGGCTTCCCATGTCACATGCTTGTACCCCACAGCACCCTCCTCAGGGTGATCAAACAGAACTACAAACGTACTTTTTAAAGTTTCACACAATGATTCCAGAAATGCAGTTTATGCTGCTTTTCTCACAAGGCATAATGCTTACAGACCGCAAAGCATTCTAACTCACAGCTCGCCCACCCCTCACAGCCACCAATGTGATAATCCGGTTCATTTGCTCCATTTGCTTAGAGAATGAACTCACAGACGCTAAGTGACTTTTCCAAAGACATCCCACTAGTATTAGAACTGGAGCCTTTTTGAGTCTAGAACCAATACTTCTGCCAGAAAACCAAAGACTCTCTGCAAGGGTTCTTACCTGATCTTAGAAATGCAGACACAAAGTTTCTCTGTCAGGCTTTTGGGCTTCCTGAAGATGATAAAACTTCTAGCAGAAAGTAGCCATTTATTTGGAAAACTGCATAGGATACTTTTTGAAGTTAGTTCATTTATGTTTTAGAAGGACGGCTCCAATGCAATGTGGAGAATGAAGGGCACAAAGTGTTCCTTGAGGAGGCGGAGACACGGCCAAGTGGCCACCAGGAGCATTCACCTATGCCTCCAGGAGGTGCTCTGTAGGGCGTGACAGTGGCCACAGAGAAAGCGCATCCCTGTCCAGTTTGACCCAGGATGACAAAGGGAGCTAAAAATGATGTGGTTCCCATCTTAAGAGGTGAATGAGTACTCACTAGCCATGACCAAGCACCATCCATGTTACAGATGGACCACTTTATTTTAGCCATTCAGGTGGGTGCACAGTGATGTCTACCAGACAGTGGTTTTGTCTTTGAAGTGCTAGGGATCAAACCAAGAGCCTTAGTGTGCTGAGCAGCTAAATCCCCAGCCCTGAACTGCTTTCAATTTGTACATCCTTAGTGTTGAATGATGTTGGACATTTTTTCATGCACTTCTCTGTCATCTGCACATCATCTTTGGTAAGATGTCTCTTCATGTCTTTTACCCAGTTTCTAATTGGATGTTTTTTTTCACTGTTGAATTTTGGCAGTTCTTTCTGTATTATGGATACTAGTCCTTTGTTAGACATGTGATTTACAAATATTTTCTCTCAGGCTGCAGCTCATCTTTGTATCCTCATAACAGTCAAAGTTCTTGACTTTTTTTTTTTGGTGTTACTGGAGTTTGAATTCAGGGCCTCACACTTGCAAATGGTCTACCATTGGAGCCACACCCCAGCCCAATTTGATAAAGTCCAATTTATTGGGTTTTTTTCTTTTGTGAACTGAGCTTTTGGTATGAGTCTAAGTAAGAATTCTGTGCCTAGCCCTAAATTTCAAAGAGTTTCTATGATTTTTGGATTTTTTTTTTTAACTTTTTATAGTTCTGTGTTTCATATTTTAAATCTGTGACTCAATTTTTGTCTAAGGTGTAAGGTTTCAAGTCAAAAGTTCACTTTTTGTCTATGGATGTCCAGTTGCTTTAGGGAGCCAACGTTTCTAAATGGAATGAAAAATATGCTAGCATCACCTTTATTAAAGACAAGTACCATTTTGTGAAGTTTGAACTCCAACAATATGATATACTCAACAATATAAAAGTTCCACCTCAAAAGTTTGAAAAACATGTAGCTTTAGGTATTCTTACTTTAAAATTCTGATTCCTGTCTATGTATCACACACTATTTACATAGGTATCACAAAGCCTGAACAACTAAAAATGTATTAAGAACAATTAGAATGCATGCCTATTAATTAGGGTTTTGTTTCCAACTTAAGGTCATTATAAACCCTGTGACAGGATAATCCAGTGTATCTAAGCAAGCCTGAAGGATCACCTCTCTACATTACAAAGCACAGGCTGAGATTTAAATATCCAAGTGCTTCACACTACCTGAAAGCAAGACTGCTTAAGGTCAATATCAAAGAGAGGAAAAGGCTGGCCACCTCACAGCATCCACCCAAGTTCAGCCTTTCCACCTGCAAGGGTTGACCCCATTGGAATCAGAGGACCTGTCTGACTCAGCCAATCCATGTGGGCTGGGAAGTGCTCTCAACTCCTTGGGGCTATACTACCTGGACATTAACAGGGATAAATGCCACCCAACTTGGGGTGAGCTTGAGGGCTGGCAGGGAGCAAGTCTGCAAAGCCACTTCACAAAAGGGTGATTAGGAATGGCCAGTGCCATGACTGAGGCTGAGTAAAAACTCCCTCACTTTCCCAGGCTTGCTCCACATGCAATTAGCAAAGAAGAGCAAGTGAAGGAACCAAAGTAGCTACTCAACTTATAATGAGAGATGTTTTCTAAAGCAGGAGAGGAGGAGGGAAAGGAGCAAGGAGAAGGAAGAGGGCTAGGGAAGGCAGCTGGTGTCGCAGCAGGCCAGGGTTTGAAGGCCTTCTCACCATCACCAGCAGCCACCACATCCAGCACCTGGGCAGAGCTTCCTCAAAGCCAGCTTCTTCTGCCAGGAAGGCCTCTCCACAGGTGTGCAGAAACCAGCAACACCATGAAATGGGCAGTGTGGTTTTGGTAGAAGAGCTGGAGACAATTTCCCCAAAGAAACCACAGCATCAAAGTGACCCTGGAGGAGACACCAGCTGCTATAAATACTTGGTGGCAAAAACTGATGTCGTGCCTTCTATTCATAAGACGCCCAAATGAAACCTGCCAAAATGCAGAGAAAACATAGAGCAGAAGCCTGTGCACAATGGGCAATCCCTGTGCCATTGTTAAAGAAACGTTTCCAGCTCAGACGTGGAGAACCTGAGACTCGTCCCACTGCATGCAGTCATCCACCACTTCCACCTGTCATAAACACTTCACCACTGCACTTACAGATGTCGCTAGCTCCCTGCCCCCTACATTGTCTGACTGTTGGCACGACATTTTCAGGTCTGTACTTAATATATTCTTTAAGTCTGAAAAATCCCTTCCTCAGAAAAGGCTTATAATTTAAGAACATACTAAACAGTACATAAATAATTACTGGCTCATCCAGGGCAATATGCATTTTCATACCAGCCTGCCTCCAAAGAAAACAAATTTGAAATTACAAGACTAAATTGAGATCCCGGCTTAACTACATACTGTGAGACCAGACAAATTATTATATAATCTCTCTCAGCTTTGGTTTCCTGCTCTTCAAAGTGAGAGTGAAAAAGACAAAAAAAATTTTTTTTGATGGCACTGGCGTTTGAACTCAAGGCCTCACGCTTGCTAGGCAGGCGCTCTACCACTTGAGCCACTCTACCAGCCCTTTTTTTGTGTCAGGTATTTTTGAGATCAACTCTTACATACCAGGGGCTGACTTCAAACCGTGGTCCTCCTGATCACTGCCACTGTAGCTAAGTACAAGGGTGAGCCACCAGCATCCAGGAAAAAAAAAGTTAACCTATAAGATCAGCAAAGAACAAAACATTTGAGAATTCACTGTGTTGGCAAAGGAATAGAAAATAAACAGTCCTACATACTGATGACAGTGAAAAAACAAAATGATGTCTCTTCTTGAGACAGGACCCCAAGGACCTCACCTAACCTCACTGGGATTAGGGCTTTAGCATATGCATTTGGAGGGCACAGGATTCTGTAACAATGTCCTTTCAATCATGTTAATACAGCAACTAGAGTAGAAAAAAGTACCCTATAAGGAAGCACACCAAGACTTTTTATATTTCTGATGACACATAAAGGCCAACCTAAAATTTCTGTGAAAACAAGAGTCAGAAGCAGAGATAAATGAAAGTCAGTCATGAAAGCATTTCGTGTCAGCCACACAGCCAGCCTTTCGTACAATCCCACTGTGGAAGAAAGGGGGCTATGTTCTATTCCTGGTTTGCCATCAAGAAAGCCATGTGGTGAGCATAAAAGCAGGACCCTATTCCAAAAATAACAAAAAGCAAAAAGGGCTGGGGGTGTGGCTCTGTTCATTTCCACAACAGATGAGTCTTAAATGAGGGCTTCTCTCAGTATGGCCAGTCCACATATTTCAGAAGCCCAGCATGGCAGATTCCAAGTCTGGAGAGCTCAGTCACTCCCCTCACCAATCAGAAAAGTATACAGAAAGATCAAGAGCTCCAAAGTCAAACCCCCTAGTCCACCAAGGACTTCACTTTCCGAGTTATAATTATGGAACCAGGAGCAACTTTCTCAACTTCCCTACACCTCTGACTTCATCTTTAATAACTAATATTTACCTGCTTGATTGTGTTAAATGGAGAGTCACATGGAAAATAGCTGGCAAATAACAGGAGCTCAAGAACTGTGAGCCCCTTCTCCCATCACCTTGCCCTGGGGAGGAACACTGGATATCTCAGAGAAAGGCTGACAGTCCCTCACTCTAACATCCTGGTCCACATCAGATACAGTGGAACCCACACTGGTGGGTGTTATCAAATCAAAAGCCGGGGATAGTGGCACACGCCTATAATCCTAAACTACTATGCACGAGGCTGAGATCAAGAGGCTGTCAGTTTCAGGCCAGCCTGTTCAAAAGAGTTTGCAAGACCCCACCCACTTCAATGGAAAAATGCTGGGTATGGTAGCATGCACCTGTTATTCCAGCAACTGCAGGAACTTAAATAGGAGAATTGCAGTCCAAGTCAGCTTGGGCAAAAAGTGAGACCCTACCTACAGAATAATCACAGCAAAAACAGCTGGAGGGATGGTTCATGCAGTAGATTGCCTGCCTAGCAAGCATGAAGCCATGAGTTCAAATCTAGCACCACAAAAAAAAAGTGATTTTTCTACACTACCCTGTACTTCTATTTTTAGCGGACATGAACAGACCATGTTAATTCACTCTTTAAGTCCCCTTCAAAATCAGAAACAAAACTTTAATCTGTCACATTGTTATCAGTAGTCCCACCCTGGCCCCACAAAAGCGTCACAGGACTCAGATGGGCTGGTGAAAAGCATGTTATTCAGACAGGGATAGACGCCTGTCCTGTTTAGGTCTCCAGGAAAAGAAAGTTCCTCATACCAAACACACCAGGAGAAAGCTGCAGGCGGCAGCTCCAGGACACTGACTGGTCAGTGTTCATGACTACAGTCAAGAGCTCCCATAATGCCATTCTTCCTTCTCCATCCAAGTGTTAAGGTCAAAAGGCTGCTGCAGAGCCGCTTCCTCGGGAGTCATCCCAGCCACCATGGCCTTCTTATCTGGCTAAAATACTCTTTCCTATCCCCACTATCCAGTAGCTCAGAGACTGGACTTTGGGGCAGACCCCTCTGCTCAGACCTTGAAGGGTCCTGCTAGGGTTTGAAACAAGTCCAAGGTTTAGGTTTACACTTAAGCGCAAACCTCTAGGAGACAAGCTCTTGGCAGGCAATCTGCAGAAAATATTAGTAGCCCTGAAGCCAGACTGCCAAATCCTCCCCTAACTCTACACTTCTTGCTGTGTGGTGTTGAAGAAGGCTTCTCTGCCTCAGTTTCCTCACTGAAGAGTGATCACAATCATAGCTCTGCTCTAAAAATTAAGTTTCCACATATAAAGCAGTTAGAACAGTGACTGGCACATTAGGCAGAGTTTAACAAGCTTGTGTTAAATGAATAACCGTTAGCTGGTATTAAATATATCCATGTACTCAACAGTGTAGGCACACTGCACAAAAATGTTTGGAATTTATATTTCACTGTTAACAATGGCTACCTTTAGAGAAGGAGGGACAAATTTACCCTACTTGTGTGTTTCTGTATTTATCACCTGAAATTTTTAGACTGACATGTATATAAATTTGTCCCAGAACAGGCAAATGGAGGTGATTTTGGGCTCAAAAATTCTCAAGCCATGCTGACTTCGGTCTGGAAAGGTAAAGTTATAGGAGTCTTCCATCTCCTTGCTCTGAGGTCACTTCAAGTGGCTAACACAGGCACTGCAGTCCTTTCCTTATGTGATAATGAAAATGTCTCTACAAGTCCAAGTTGCAGAGCTAGACTGCTTCTCAGAGCCGGCTTCTCATGTAACAGCAAGGCACTTCCCACCAGTACCTGCCCCAAAACATCACCCAAGCCCTGTCCTCAGGGGTCCTGCAGTAAAACGGGTATCTGGTTGTAAACAAACAGTGCAGCTTTCACTTACTGATGGGAACACATCCACCTCACTCCTCTGCAGGTCCCTTTCTCAAGTCACCTTTCCAAGCCCTTCCATTCAGTTTACCACAAGCGCCCAGGCTGAGTAAATACTCCACTAGGTTTCGTCCCCAGTCAAGCCTGTGCTTGGAGTTAGTGCTACTTCCTCTGCAGAGTGCTTCCACTGCACTCTGCTCACGGTGTGCCTAGCACCTCGCAGTCATCATCTCCTGTACTGTTTACCTTTCTGCACTGGGCACAGTGTTCTTGTCTCATAAGGGAAGAGGCTCAAGGAGACTCAGATGACTCATCCAAGATTCCACATCGTTGATCAGCAGCAGAACCAGCATGCCCATGCAGGTCTGGCCAAGGACTGTGCTCTGTCACCTCACCTGGGGGCAATCCCCAGAGCACTTTGGATAAGGGACAGATCACCATGGCACAGGCTTTGGCATTTGGCATCCCACTGAGTTAAACCCCCCAATACACCCATTTGAATTAACTGGGAAGAGAGGAATTGAAAAGAAAATAACACACATCAAGATTCACCCTGATCACTTTCATGAGTGTCCCCAAGAGAAGCAGTGCACTACTAGCATTTAGGAAACTCTGCACAGGTGTGACATGTCCTCAATACGTATGGCTCCAGAATAATTCTCAGTGCTATTCCGCTTTCCTCTTTGGACATGGGTGGCAATCTCTGTTTATCAAACACCCCTAGGAAGTGCTGTGTCCTGCTCTCAAGAAGTCATTTTCCTAAAGGTCCCCGACAAACTTTTCACATTACATAACATCCCTCAACCTACTCTGCCTACCACAGCTGAAAATGACTCTAGTTTGTCACACCATGACCTAATGACCAGAACAAGAAGCCATCACCATCAGCTTTGTCCTTTTCTTAACAATTTTTAATTATTAAAAAATAGCTCAAGGAGGGAGGGGTCTCAAAACTCCCTGTCTCTGTTCCACAAGGGCTGCTCCAAAGACACTGCACACCACAATCAACTGGTGGGTGCAGGCAGGTTAAGTGTGAGGAAAGGAAGTTCCACAAGCTAAGCCTGAAAATGACAGAGACAGGACTCACAGAAACTTAATATTGCATTTCAGGCTGACCATGCTCTGGCTCAGGAATCACCCATGCCCTGCCCTACTCATTGATTATTGGTTGGGAATCACCTGGTTCTTCCCTTCCCATAGGTTAGTGTCAGTTTTAAAAGCACCTGGAGTAAGGGAGGCACACTCTCTGCCTGCAGGTTCCACCTGCACCCACCATGCTCCCTTTTGTATTTCCCTTCCCTAACTTTCAATAAACTCCCTTTACACCCACGTATCCTGCCATGGGTTCTTCCCCATGGGACGCAAAGAATTTAGAAGTCTTCTGATCACAGACTGAACCAGCACCATCAACAAGGACACAACGTGGAAGCAGAAGTGAGCTACAGTGTAGCCATGGTGCACAAGAAATGTTTTAAACAGAAGACACGTAGAACATGTAGGGGCTACATGTTCTAATACCCACCAAGAATGAAAAGTAAGTCTTTTTTCCATGTTAGAGAACAGACAAAGTGGTGAAAAATAATGTTCCTTTCTAACTATGGCAGTGTCATAAAACTACTGTCAAGTGCAAGGCAGACTGGCAAGCCATTAAGGAAACCTTTCCTCCACAACACAAAGGTGATAAAGCCAAGCCCGAGCCCAAACAGCAGGCAGTGCTCAGAATGGGTTTCAGGGTGGCCTCGATACACCAGGTAATACATGAGCATCATTGAGCCATTCCACAGTAAATACAGATTTCAGAGCCTCAAGTTACACTTCATAAAATGTATACATACAACTTTTACCTGCAAATTAAAAAAATAAAGTAGCTTTAAAAATCTAACTATATCCTTGAAACAAAGATGGTATATCTTTTAATAGTCTCAGGGACAATAAATGTAAAATATAGCAATAAAAAATTCATAAAAGGTTCTACAGAAAAAGTCAGGGGAATCTCCCAATGGAAAACAAAACTACACAAAAGTACTTCCCTGGAGTCTCTGGGTGTGCCACCCTCCCCAGAGCTCTCCCTGCCCATTGTTTAGGGGTTTTAAGGAGGTTCCATTGAAAGGCTAATGGATTAGATCAATGGCCATTGGTGATTAACTCAACCTTTAGCCAGACCTTTCAACAAGGCTGGTGGAAGGAGCTGGAAATTCCCAAACCTCTAGTCCTTCCTGGGTCTTCCTGGCAGCCAGCCCCCAGCCTGAAGCTATTTAGGACAGCCACTAGTCATCTCATTACTATGCAAAATTCACTCCTAACTCTTGGTGGTTCCAAGAGTCTTAGAATTAGAGACTAAAATGAATGTTATTAGGAAAGAGGTTCCTATCAACCCCAACACTTGTGGGGGGGTGGCGGTGACACACAGTGTGGAGCTCTGGGCAGGGAAGCAGGCAAAGATCAATGTCTATTTCTTCCCCTATCACATTATCACAGTAGTGATACGAGGAGGATAGGGAACAAAGAAGTGGGCAGCAGGAGTAGGAGTCAGGGTACATGCCCTAAATCTCCTTCCACAGAGGGTGACTCATTCTCACACACTCACACATAGTGAGGGCTCCTGGGAATCAGGGGAGGAGTAGGGGATTGCTATGTTTTTGTTCTGGGCCTTGAGAACATTTGACTCTTAAAACCATGTGCCTGTGTAACTGTTAAGAATGGGGATTTAACATTTAAACAAAATCTGATACTTAACCAACAAGAATATTATATTAAGCAGTATATTCTTTAAACCTTTTAGGAGTCCAGCCACTTTGAAAGATATGGAAAGTTATAACCTCTCCCAGTAAACACACACAGGCCACGGGGATTTCAGGGATTCATAAATCCACAAAGGCAGGGTTACGTACCTAGCAATGTCCATTCTGAATGTGTTTTGTTTTTGTTTTTTTCCTGTGGTGCTGGGAATGAAACCAGGACCTCAAGACTCCTAGGCACACGCTTTACAACTGAGCCCCAGCCAAGGTTCTGGTTCTTATAGGAAATATATTTCAACACAGAGCTTGTCATTTACTATACAGGAAAAAATTCATGAAAAACTATCAAAAACACCTACAGGATCAGAGGTCATACTTGGTCTTCATACTCAGTGACATCATCATGAGTTTCCTTGTCCACAGGTACACCTGGTTCCTACCAAGGATGGCACAAACTTTATTAAGCTTCTCTGTGACCTTGAAACATCTCGTACTGTGAGACTCGGGTGTGAGCCGCTGTGGGGCTGACTCAGCTGCTTCCACTCCAGAAACAGAGTCGTCCACAGAGACAGCACCTCTAGAAGGCAAGCTCTCGAATTCCTCACCTCAGTGTCTCTCCCACTGGAGGAATTCCTCTAATGACCTCTTGCCAAAACTGCTACCATCAGAGCAGACCACTTAGCTGCTCCTGAACACAGAAGTGATCTCTGTTTCAGACTGTCCTGTCTCCACTGCTATAAACCTCACGACAGCTCCACATCCAGTCAGAAGAATAATTTGTCTTTCTTTGTTTTTAGAGACAGGGTCACACTATGTAGGGCAGGTTGGCCTTGAACTCTTGATCACTCTGCTTCTGCCTCCTGTATGCTGGGACTTACAATTTGTTATCCCTGTGGATCTTAAAGTTCCTGCCAAGTTGCTTAAGATTTTGATGCCATAGTTTAAGTACCTGTTAACTAAAGGTAACAACCACCACTTCATAGATGGTGAGATGAAGGAGCAGGCAACTGCATGGGCAGGCTTAACTGGCCCCCATAACATCACGCCCTAATCCCTAACCTGTGGCTGTGTCACATCACAGACCACAGACAGGGAGATTTTCCTGGATTTTGCAAGTGGGCCACTTTAACCACAGGAACCAGAGGGTGCAGGTAACTTTCTCTGGGTGGAAAAGCAAGGCGTCCGGGGGGACATCTGACAGCTTGAGCAGGATTCCACCACCCTTGCCAATTCGGAACAGAGGGGCCACACGGAGTGACCAGAAAAAAAAAAAAAGTCCTCGGAGATGACAATGGTCCCCAGCTGATGGCCAAAAGGAAACAACTGAAGGAACTACACTTGGACAACACCTGAGTGAGCCTGGAAGCAGTTCTTCCTGCAGCTGAGGTAAGGAGCACAGCCCTGCCAACACCTGGATTTTGTCCAGCGAGATACAGGTCAGACTTCCAACATACAGAACTATGAGAAAATATCTTGTTTTACATGGTTAAATTTGAGCAATAAAAATACAGTGATATTTGTAAAAACACCTATCAAAAGTGTCTGGCACAGTGTGGGCATCTGTGAAAAGTTAGCTTATCTCCTTAAATCCAAAGGCAGGGCTGGTCACATTCCATCCAAAACACCGGATCACAGACTGCTTCTAACAGATGCAGATCTGGGGAATTATAAATTACTCAGAACACCTATGAACTTGAGGTTTCCAATAATTCCTTGCCTTTCCTTTAACTTATAAAACTAGCAATCCCTACTTATGATAAACTAGGCGTACCACACAGGAGACTAACTGAGGACCATGTGCACCAGCCCTGCCACAAACACCTACCTGAAGGAACCTCTTCTGGCACTTTGGAAGCTGCACTGAGATAGGTCCAGGTCTGCTTCTAAACGAAACCTCAGCCCTTCCGGGATGAGTCCCAGCACAGTGCTTAGCTCATGACAGGAAATCTGTGTAGTGTTTGTTGACACTAGAAAGGATGGTAAAGCTTCTTATCTGCATATAAAATGTAAAGCGGCCCAGTGCTGGGTTTGTTAGCCTTTGTGTCCCTCTTGCTGCCACTACAGGGGGAAGGAAAAGGGAGTAATCAGAGGCCTCAGTAGAAGTTGGTGAAGAAGCAGAAAAGGGAGAGGGGACCAAAAAGGTGGACACTGACTAGCAGTGAGGGACACACTGCATAGCTTCCTAAGTGGTTCAAGGAAACCTCCCTGGGGCTGGAGGCAGCCTCACCCTGAGGCTCACTGCTCACTAGTACCATCCATGTCAACAGGCAAATGCTTTTCTGACCTTGACCTCTGACTGATCTTTGCCTTCTCCAACTTCAAAACAAATAAGTTACTTAAGAACCAAAATGCATGGAAAAAAGTTAAATGAAGGTTCATGGATGCATCCAGTTGAAGGGATTGCTAAAATTTCAATCATGCACATTCAATAATTTCACTTGTAAAAGATTAATAGTAAGTGGAAAATGAATCTGATGATTCCCCAAAATGTACACCAAACAATATATTGGCCAAATAAAAATGGAAAACAATACTAAATAAAGTTGCCTTACATGTTACGGATATTGAGTACATAAAGCATTTGGAGTTTTAAAGAATAAAGGCAGACACATTAAATTCTTTGCTTGTCTGTGGTACTGGACATTAGGCCCAACCTTGTGCATGCAGGCAGAGCCCTCTACCACTTGAGCTATGCCCAGCCCCAGATGCATTAAATTTTTAATGAAGCTTTTTTTTTCATTTTTGACAATACAACGTGTACACTTAAATAACTGGACTAAGGGCATGGCTCAAATGGTAGAGTGTTTGCCTAGTAAGCTTGAGGCCCTGAATTAAATCCCCCAAACTGCAACAACACACACACACACACACACACACACTGAAATCCCCTCATATTATTAATGTATCCTCGTTCAAAATAAATTTTTAAAAAATTCCATTTTTTATAATTTCACTTGATCCTCAAAACAATCTCTTGAGGTAGATAGAAAAGATATTACTGACAACTAGCCCCCTTTTACAAACGAGATAACAGAACTTCAGAGAGGCACCTGAACTTAACAAAAGGCTTAACAGAGCCAAGTTCTAATTCAAGTCCGCTGCCCCAAAGAACTTAAGTTATCCTTAATGTCCTGTTCATATCTACATCCGGTCAGCATGCAAAAAGGTTCTGAGGCAGCCTGCATAACAGACAGTCAGAACCTTCAAATGGAAAAGACAACAAAAACCACTCTAAAGGAGAGGCTGAGGGTAACCAACACCTTAGATGTACGGCCTAAGAAATTACCTCTGAACTTCTGTTTCTAAGTGAAAATACCTACAGGAGACAAGACAACTTATAAAACCATCACAATCCAGGCAGTGGGGTCACTGTTTAAAATGTTCCAGGTATCACACAAATCTCACTGACAGTTTCTAACGGAGGGGTTCCACAATGGTAGGGGACCTGCTTGGTCTGCTGGGCCCCAGGCAAGGGCAAAGAGGGCAATGCTGAAACAAATGTACAGTCAAAATCTACCTCCTCCATCCCAAAACATGCCCTTCCATGAAGGACCCCTTTTCATTTACCCAACCCCACTGCCAACGAAAAATACTCCTGGTGCAGAACAAGAGCTAGCTGGCTAAGTTTCAGTTTAAACCTTAATAAAATATAAGAAAACTATAAAGAAAATCCAGTGGCATTCTAAAGACCCCTCCTAAAATAAGACTGCCTAACAAAATAAACCACATGGCAAACATAATAGAGCTGTTTTTATAATTAAGAAAAGAATGCAAATCGAAAAAGGCAAAAATCCTATTGAGTTAAGTAAAAGCTATAATTCGGTAGCATCTACTACTCAACCAAATAGCTATCATCTATTTTTAATCCCTGTAATCATCAGAATAGCAGAGGAAATTGCGCATCCTTTCTACAGACTGAGACGTGTGGCCAGAAGAAACGCAAGCACGCCAAATTCCCACCTTACCAAAGAGACAAATTGAAAAGGGGCTTAACAATTTAAAGATTAGTTACTGTCTCCCTTAGAACTGGAGCTTGAAGAAGGATCACTTATGATGATGTAACTTTTTGCAAGTAGTAATTTTAAACTATACTTTAAACAGCTGTACATAGCCAAGTACGCTCTACCCAAGGCACTCTGAAAATTCTATTTATTTCAGACTCTCCAAAATAAAATCTGTTATAGACTGGGACACAGAGAAGCCCACAGTTGGAAGCCTTCACATGACATTTACAAGATGGACAAAATGCTTCTGAAAAAGATCTGTAGCCAAGGACTTCATTAAAGAAAGAAGCCAGACCAAGTTGATATAACGAAGATGTTGCAAAAAAAACACAATTGTGAAAAATGCACACAACAACACTAAAAATGACTTAAGGTTCCATCCTAAATGTTTGTTCTGAACACTGACAAACAGTAGACCCATGCAACCAAACTTCTTAAAAAGAAACTAAAGGGAAGGGAAGGAACCTTTCTCCTTAGAACACATTTTCCTGTGTCTCCCTTGTTTGTACCATCACCATTAAGAGAATTACATATTGGTTGAAAGAGTTAAAAGATTTAGGACTGAAAAAGGCTCTTAAGAAATAATCTCATGGGTGGGGGGAGGGGGGAGAAATGACCCAAGCATTGTATGCACATATGATTAAAAAAAAAACAGAAGTAATCTCATTTAAGATCCTCAAAGGTGAGGAAGCCCAGAGAGGCTGCCATCCAGCAACAAACACTATATTAATTCTAGAGTCAAAATAAGATTTAAATTCTAATCAAAGTTCTCTGTACTATGTAACAAACATTAGAAAGCAATAGCAAAAAAAAAAAAATCTAAAAACCCTAAAATAACATGAAATACTTGGATCCTGGTATAAACCAGAACCTCTCAAGTTGGCCACACCTCTTCCTGCTCCAGGTACAAACTGTGCCTCCAGCAGAGAGAGCACTTTTCAAGCTGTGCTACAGTTAAACAGCCCAAACCCTCCGTGTAGCTGTGGCTGTAGGACGGAACTAAAGGCAGGGAAGGCTTCAGAGAAAGGGTGTCACTAAGTGAAGAATGGGTAAGTGGAGCAGAGCGGAACCCTGAAGGCACAGGCAAAAGTGAAGTCTGTAAGCAAAGTGATACGGTCCAACTGTGGTTATGAGTATAGTTTTGACTTGTATCCATTATTTAGACACCATCTCTTATTTAGAAAAAATTTCAGGCTGGATATTAGAGTTCCTCCTTCCTGCTGTTTTTTTCTCTTGGACAATAATGCTCTTAAAAGGGAAAAAACGATCTTGTCTGACCGAATCTCCCAGGGACACGAATGAGCCTGAGGTATAGGTGTTTTTAATAAGTTTGCTGAATACCTTCACTTCAGTTGGTGGCTAAGAAAGACCAAGCCTGCTGGACAGCCTCAGGGCTTCCCCTCCAGCTGGGATCAGAGATCCCTCGCTCCCACGACCTCACCCTAGCGCTGCCTTCATAAATTTGACCTCCAACCGTAACTGCCTTGGCCTCATTCCCTGGGTGTGGAGTCTCCTCATTTAAACGCATTTTCCAGCCCGCCAAATTCTTGGGAGAGTTTCCTCCACTCACCAGACGCTGAGAACTACAAAGTTAAATGTGACTTTCCAGATTTGTTTTTTTTTTTTTCTTCCCAATCCTAACCGAAGAAATCAAGAAGCATATGGCAAAGGAGCTCTGCTTCCTCCAATCAGAGCCAGCTCCTGGGCCCCTGGATCACGAAATGCCCGACGCGCGGTCTCCAGCCAGTGACAGCCCCACGATCCCCAGGGATCCAGCTGGGTAAGGGACAGGGACGGGAGCCAGGCCGCCCAGTGTCGGCCCCGGAGCCCGCGCAGCTCCCGGCTTCTGCTCACTTGGCAAGGAAGACAATAAATCAATGAGCGGGTGACAGTCCTGCCCAAGTCAATTGCGCCTGGGGCGCACAGCCGGGCACGCACGGATTGGCGCAGACAGGCGCAAAGGTACCCGAAGACACACGCACACGACTAGCTGCAAAACGGGGTCACATCTCGACAAACCACGGGGACAAGGTAGAGCACCCACTCGCAGGATGACCAGGACCCCACGCGCGCAAGTCCACGCTGTCACCCTCAATGGCACACGGTATACCAGTCACACTAATGGGGGGAGAGAAGACACGGAGACAGACCCTTCCGCTTGCAGTGTAACCGGGACCCCCACGCGCGAATGTCCACGCAGTTACCTTCGGTGCCACACCAAGGAGGCCGGAAAGGAGCCCCCCACACGCGGGTCCATGTGACACCCTCCGTGACAGCGAACCAGTGACACAAGGGGAAGGGAGGACCGAGGCCGAGCCGCCACCAGCAGGATGACGGGGACCTTCCAGGTTTCACCCCACGGCGGGACAAGGCTCGCGCGCACTTACTTGCGACGGCCCTCCGTGCCACCGCGTCCCCGTCCCGGTCCCGCCGGCGCTCAGGGCGGTGGCCGCCCCCAGGCAGCGACCCGCGGAGCCCGCGCGGACCCGCCACGGCCGGACGCCCAGCCCGGGACCCCGGCCAGGCCACCGGGAAACCCAGCGCGACCCGGAGACCCCACTCGGGTCCCCTGCCCGGTCCGGAGAGCCCAGCCCAGCCCTCGGACCCTCGTCGGGGCCCGAGAAAACCAGCCAGGTCCGAAGACACCGCCCGCCCTGGGGACCCCGGCCCAGCATCCCCCGCCCTGTCCCGAGACCCCCGCCCGGCCAGGCCGCTCGCAGCCTCACCTCAGACCGCCTGCCCGCGACGCCGGTGGAGAGCAGCACTGCCCGCAGCCGGCACAGCTGCGGCCGCCTCAACAATGGAGCCCCGGGGCGGGGCCCTTCGCCGCCTCAGCTCGTCCCCTCTGCCCGGCTCCGCGAGGAGATGCGCCGGCTCTGGGCTGCGGCCGGCGGACACTGCGCACGCGCGCTCCGCTCCGCCCGCCGCCTTCACCCCGCCCCCGACCTCGCGCTAGGGCCCGCCTCTCGACCAATGGGAAAAGAGTTTCGCGGAGGGGGCGGGGCCAGTGAAACAAAGGGAGCCTGGGCGGGGCCGCACTGGGGCTGGAGCCGAGAAGGGACCGAGATCCAGCCCTGAGGTTGGACTTGTCGTGGCCCAATTCCGGAGTCCTGGAACGTCCAGTTCAATACCCACTGGGACTCGGCTCAGCGGCCAGTGCTCATTCCCAAACTCAGGTTTGTCGGGCTGAGAGTTGACAGGCCGGCTTTACAGAAAGGGAAACTGAGGCCCAAGGAACGAGAGCACTTGCTGCCCGAAATCACATAGTCCTATTCCCTCGGCCATCTTCTAATCATTCAGCAAAAATTTCGAAGCTTGTCGCTTTTGTTAGGAGTGGAGTGAAAGTGAATTTGGGTCTTTCTTGAGCTTGGCAGAGCAGTACCATTTCTCTCCCTCACATTGCCTGATAAAGGGGTCAGGGGTTCAGGGCTAGTCATTTCCCTTGCCTGCCTCCGAGCTTTGGTTCTGCAATTCCCCACCTGGCTGGCCCTCCTCTTTCCACCTGCCACCCTGATTTATCCAAGTACCAAACATCTTTAAGACTTTGTCCTCACCTTTTCTGAGATTCCTAGAAGGTGCCCGCACGCTGTGGGTTTTCCTCTACCCTCACTAACTGCCTCCTGGTGACCTCCAGGATCCACCTCCTCCTCTGTTCCCTGTCCCAGGGTAGGGTGACCTGTGGCTGGTGCCAGTCACACTTCTGTTTGCCTGGACACTCTCACAAGGAACTCTCCCATTCTCTTGGGCTTCAAACACCATCCACCAAATCCAGCCCTAACCTCCACCAGACCCCAGCTGGGATCCCAGGAACCATCTCAACTACACCCCCAACCTTCTTCTTCACATTCTTCCCCTCCTTAGTAAACAGCCTCTCCATCCATGTCATGTTCAGGGTCACAATATATTAAATACCACTCTGCCAGAGCACACTGAAGAGAGAGCTTCCACCTGCAGGCTCTGCAGGGATACCCTGTGACCTGAGAGGGCCTTTGGAGAGCCCACCTGGGAATGAATGGGCACAGGGCACTGAGGTCCCCTCCAGCTGGAAGCCAGCACAGTGGTGGATCCTCCATCACAAAGGCCCAAGGAAAGGAGTTCCGCCAACAACCTGAATGAGTTGGGGACCTGATTCTTCCCTAGTTGAACCTCAGAGGGAGATGCAGCCCAGCCCAATACATTGAGTGATACTGGTTGACACTCCAAGCAGAGGATCCAGCAAAAATGTGCTGAGGTCCTAATGCAGGGAAACGGAGCTGAGGGACATGTGTGCTGCTTTAAGTCTCTAAGTTCATAGGTACTGGTTATGAAACAAGCTAATAAATACTGAATCCCCACTCCGTGACACACATTTACAGCATCTGGTACTTCTTGCTGGCATTCCTCACAACTATCCGTAGTTGCTTAAAAACTCACTCTCGCTACTAACATGAAGACCCTGTGAGAATAGAAAAGGAACTAGCTGGCTCATGACTGGGCTCCAAATGCCCAAAATACCACAAAAAACTCAAAACCCTACATGAAAAATAACTAAAGCAAAAAGGGCTGGGGATGTGACTCAAGTGTGAAACCCTGAGTTCAAACCCCAGTATAGCAGAGAGGAGGGCCAGAAAAGAAGCAAGCAAATCTGTGTTCTGATAATGTAGAAGTGGGGAGGGGATGGCATAGCAGGGAGATAAAAATTAAAGAATCTAAACAGGAAGAAGGTCATGTAGCACTGGGGGAAGGGGATGAAGTAGCCAGTAGAGTTGCATACAACCATATATGGGTTAAATGTGCTTCTGTAACCTGCCCCTTTGTTCTTGGGGCTCAGCCTTTGGATGGGAATCCATTGAACCACTGCTGGCATGCTAATAAACACTGCTTCCTGAAAAGCCTTGGTGTTCTGTTTCCCTGCTTAAATATCCGGCAACACCAAGACTGCCAAGAAAATAAATAAATAAAATAAAAAATATACCAAAACTAAGATAATAGTCAAAAACCATTATTCGCTAATGATTTTGTCACAGTTTGCTATTATCTATGGCTCTGAGGACTTTACATCTGCTGAATCTGCTAGGGAGAAATCCTATATAATGAAGTGACTGGCATCTCTTCTCAACTCTATAATGTTGACTTGGCAGCTCAAAGTCAGATACAGTAGGAGAATTTATACCACAACAACTGCTAGAAATAAGACTTCTCCCTTCCTCCCCAACCCCAAAATGCCAGTGATGAAAGATTTTAGGCCATAGCACTGGGTTCTGGGGAAGATTTGCTCTCTTGGAAAAAGGACAGACAGCATTAGAGATCATTACCTTGATCACACTTGTGATATCTGGAGCTGCAGTGGCCACCTTGCAACCAGTAGGAAAAGGCAAGAAAATCTGATCCTTTGTATTAGTCAGACTTTTCATCTCTGTGACAAGATATCCAAGAAAAACAATATAAAGGAGGAAAGATTTATCTTGGCTCATATTTTCAGAGGTTCCAGTCTGGCATCACTTGGTTCCATGTTTGTGGGCCTATAGTGAGGCAGCAGATCATGATGGCAGAAAGCTGTTCACCTCATGGCAGAGAGAAACAAGAAAGAGCTAGGGAGAAGATATCCTTCAAAGGCCCACCTGCAGTGACTTGCTCCAGTCAGGCCAGTGTTCGTCCAGTTCCTAAAATACCATCACCAGTTGGGGACCAAGCCTCCAACACAGAAGCCTGTAGGGGACACCTTATAATCAAATCATCACACCTTTGTACTATTTTGAGCACTGAAACAAGACGGCAATCACCTAGACTGGAATTCCCTATTAGGCTGGGCATGATAGTACATGCCTATAATCCCAGTACTTGGGAGGCTGGCACTGAAGAATCTAGTTTGAGGCCAGCCTGGGCTATATCACAAATCCCTGTCTCAAAAAGAAAATGCTTGTTAGTTAGAAAATTAGTAAGCTAATAAACTCAGCTGACCCTTCAAAGTGTGCTAGGAGACCTCCTACCATAGCCCTGACCCATTGTCCAGCCTGTACCTATATCTGTGAACAAGAGTTCACTACCTGACTGGTAAACCAATATGATAGCTCAGATTAGTAGGAAGATTTCCCCCTCATGAAAGTGGACCTCAGAAAATAAGTCAGATCCCTCTTTCCCACCACAGCCTTTCAGACATAAATAGAGCTTCCACCGTATGGGGCATTACTGAGTGAGAATTGGAATAGCCCTCTTTGTAGAAACTCAAGTCTGATATGTGAAGGGCTGGTCGGTAGTTAGCGACCTGACACCTACCTCCTCCCAGAGTTTTCCAGTACAGGTTTCTTGAGAAGAAATCTAGTTATGAGCTGTTTATCTGCCAAAGCAAGCTTCACCTTCCATGATACTGACGGTGCAGTCCCCCTAGAGTCTGGTGCCTAGAGTCAACTATGGCATCTGGCATGCATAAGAAATCCTAGGATCATTTAGGAAATTAGTCAGTTCACCAATTCACTGAGAGCTCACTGCCTGCTGAATTAGTTATATTGCTGCATTATAAATTACACATCCCCCCCAAAAAAGCCATACAGACTTAAAACAACTAACGTTTACTATTGGTAGCTTCTGTGCCTAGGAATCCAGCCTGCTGTAGCTGGGAGTTGGTGGCTCAAATTGTTTCACAAAGCTTTGATAATTCAGGGCTGGCTGTGTATCAGGTGAAGGGGGGGATGCCTATCCAAGCTCACTGCCATGTCTGCTCCCAGGTTGTGTTCTTGTGTTCTTCAACAAATGCTGGCCTCCTTGGTGTAGGGTAACTTAGCAAGAGATAGCTGAAGACTCCAGAACAGATGAGTGAAATGGCAAGAGAAAGCACCCAAGGGCTGGTGGAGTGGCTCAAATGGTAGAGTGCCTGCCTAGCGAGAGTGAGACCATGAGTTCAAACCCCAGGACCACCAGAGAGAGGAAGAGGGAGAGAAGGCACCCAGGAAGGGAGCAGTCCTCTTGAATACCAATGTGGGAAGTGACATACCATCACTTTTGGTGTCTTCTAGTCCTTGGAAGCAAGCCAATAGGTCTGGCCCATGTTCAAGGGGAGAGGACCACACAAGGCCAGAATTGCCAGGAAGTGGGGAACCATCTCAGAGGCTTCCCACCATAGCTACTGAAAGCCCATGATTAAAATAAAGTCTTCAAGGCAGCCAAGGCAAAAGAATATCACATTCTGGGCAGGATTGATAGGTGTGACCAATGATTTCCCATCCAAAGTAATGAAAGCCAAGGGCAATGGAATAGCGTTCTTATAACATTGAAATACTGAAAGAAAAAAACCCAGAAAGTTGCTTCCAGTTCACCTCCTGCTCACCTACAATCTCTGCCACATCTTACATGCACAGCCTTCAGTCTCTCTCATGCACTGGGCATAATATGGAAAGCACCACCTTCTAGCTGGTCCTCAGCATAAAAGTCACTTCTCATTGCCTTTGCAAACACAGGTCTATCCAGTGAATGTGGTGGTGTGATGTCTTGTAGGATATAAGTTTGAGAGTAAAATCAATCATTTTTGAAGCCCCTGGCTAACACCTGCATGACTTTCAGTGAGTCTCCTAGCTGCTCTGAGCCTCTTTAGCTACACTGGTGAAATATGTACACCACCTGCCATGCTGGATTTCCCTGAGAATTAGATGAGATTGTATATAAAATTGCCCCTCCCATAGTCAACACCTCATAGATTTCAGCTCCTTTCTGCATGAGTGTCACGCCTTCTGTAAGGCTGTGTCAGCTACCCAGGAGAACATCCTTGCCTCCTACACCTTCTCACAACTGCTTAAACAGCCACCCTCTATTCTGTACTTAATACCCCACACTGTCACAATTTGTACCCAGTGCTGTCTCTCCCATATAACGGGAAGCTGGGCTGGGGTGGGCTTCATCCTCATCTTCCTGGCCCCCACAATGTGCCTGGCTCTGTGGTATGTACTCGATGAATGTTTGTTATTTGATCAGAAACAATTAAGAGTTAAAATGAGTTGTCCAGACCTTGATCTATGCTGAGTATATCCATGCTTCAATTATCCAACATCTGGGCTCTCTTTCCTATGTCTTTCCTTGTTCCATGGAAGGAAGAACTTCCCCCCCCCCAGGTGAGACTGCATTGCCACCATCACCCTGAATAAAACAGCACCTCTCTTCCCTCCCTCCTTCCTCTTGCTGCATTTATCCCCTACCCTGGCACACAGCAGGCACTCCTAGCTCCTGCTGACTTACCAGTCTCACAGGGTTGAAGTCACTGATTATAGAGCCCAGTGGGATTGTGCTGTCATACATGCGGCTGCTTCTTCCTTTTTCTCATTTGTCCTTACTTTCTCCAGCCTCTGACATCAAAGAGGGCACATCGCCCTCACCATCTTGTCATCCACAAAAAACAGGCTCCTCTTCCGCCCATCCAGCCACTGCCCACTCTGCCCACCCACCAGACCAAACTCGGATGCTGAGGCTGTTCTTCTGCAGCCTTTGCCACTGGTCCTCAGTCCTCCTGTCTGGTGTCTGCCTCCTCCAGGCCATAACACTCTCCTTGCTGCCAAGGTCATGGTGCACTGCTACAAAGTGCACAGCTCACATGCCTGGGCCCTATCTGACTTAATGTTACCTTGCCATGTGTTCTCTGGGCCCCTTTCTCCTTATCATAGGTGCTTCCCTCAACCTCTGAGTGCCTCTCCATTCTGACTTTCCACCTCCTTTTCTGCACTCTTCATGCCCTGCCTTTCCTCCCCCAAAACTGGGAGCACCAGGTCCTCAGAAGCTGGCATGCTTCTAGGCTCCATTCCAGCTCTCACTCTGCTTTCCTGGTCCATCTCATGCAGACCCTGACCCTGGCCATCCCCACCCTACCTTCACATCCTGCTCACTCCTCTTGATAGAATCTCAACTCTGCTGGTCCAGCTATCTCCCAAGCACCTGCCTTTGGGCAACACTGGGGCACAATCCACCTAATGCTCAGTAGAAAAAGCTTGTCTCCTTCTGCCCATTCTTAATGCCCATTTCAGGTACCTTCACTCTAGGCAGCCCCACCATATGTCCTATCACAGAAAGTGGGATCCAATCCTGCCCTGCTCCCTCCCCCTCATCTCCCTCATCCAGTCACTGGGGAATCCTGGTGACTCTCTCTCTCTCTCTCTGGCACACACATCCCTCTCCCAACCCCCAGGGCCTTTTCCAGGCATTTGTATCTCTCCTCAGAATTCCATCCAAAGCATTTGTACCAATTGCCCTACACTCTTCCCCACCTGTCCTGACCCCTCCAACCCATTCTCTATGGGTTATCCCAGAACAAGGGGAGGGGAGGGAGGTAGGCCTTGAGAGAGGACCTGAACATTACTTTCTCCAAGAGAAGCACTTATGTTGGCTCAGAAGATGCCTTGAAGGATGGGCTTGCTTTTGAAGACCCTCAGGCCACAGGAGGTTGGGCTGGGGCAGAGAAACACATGGACAACCATGTGTTTGGACTAAACTTTCAGTCTTAGTTACCAATCAGATTACACGGTATACTTCACAAGGTAAGAATGTATATGTAGTGCTAAGAAAGGGTTAAGGAGGTGCAGGGTTCAGAGAGCTGTGCTGGAGGCACAGGCAGAGCTCACACAGAGATAAGGGAAAGTCTCTGCAGGGGATCAAATAAGAAGTTTTACTAAAGGCAGGCACATTTGTTCAGGGCATGGAGCTGTCACATGCAAGTCTGGGTGATGCATCATTTCCAGTGTCAGCTTGAAGTGGGCTGTGTGTCATAGCAGGAAAAACTGCATTCAAGCTGGGGTCCAGCAGAAGTCCTTCACTTTGGCAATTTTCCTGGACCAGGCTTGTGATGAGTGACCTGGTGGTAGTGTCAGTGTGCTTGCCATGTCTTAATGTTGGGATGCTCCTCTTTTTATACTCCTAATTGAAGGACTTACATCTGGTGTTATTGACAAGCTCATGTGCGTGGTGTTTCTGATATGACTTGATACACTCACATATGTAATTACTAATTGGCACAAATGAATTATTTATCAGTTGGTGCCTTATGGTGTTCTGGCAGATGGTGACTGTTTACTTGTATAAACAAGATGTAGAGTCATTTTGTCTTGGCACTTATACCCAAAATGGAGTAACTTGGATCAAAACTGTTGCTTTATAAAATGGAGTAACTCAGGGCTAGGCACAGCCTGAAAACTGTTGTTCTCTACCACATAGAGAGTGGCCCAGAGCAGGACAGCCTGGTCTCCTACAATGAACAGTGAGGAGAGGAGAGGTAGCCTTGGCCTGGAGCAATCTGAGAACAAAGACATCTAAAGATCAGTCTTTGTCAATCCACGTTGCAGAGCAGCACTGGCTTTTGCAGTCACCCTGTCCTCCAGGACCACTTTTGTGAGCTGAAAGAACAGGAGGGGCTGGTGGTGAAGAATCAGCTTGGAGTTGAGGGCTGAGCTGTGGCCAAGGGTGAAACACCTGGGCGTTGCCTCTGATTCACCCAGAACTCCACACACTTTGCCCAATGAATGGACTAAGCCAGTCCAAGCAAAGCCACCAAGCCATATTTCACATTGACTTTTTCTATGGGGTTGGTACCTGCATGGATTTCTGACCATCCAGTTCAATAGTGGCAAAACGTAGGTGTGGGCCCCTACCCCCAAACTGCTGATATTTCCTTCTAGAACAGACCATTGCTCACACAAAACCCTTTTATTTTCTTATGAGTCCTCCACACAGGGATTTGTGTCTGAACCACCCCGGGTGGTCACATTAACCTGTTACCTGGCTCCAGGCTCCAGAAGTCTTGTCTCTTCTCTTCCTTCAGTCTTAGGCTTCCCTCCAGTAGAACCCCAGCATGGGACTTGATGGGTCTCTAAGACCCCCACTGTATAGATGTCACTCTGACTCTGATCTGTGAGGCTGCTTATTCCAACTAAGCTCTCCATCCATCCATCATCCATCCATCTATCCATCATCCATCCATCCACACACTCATTCATCCGGGGTTTATCTTCTGGCAGTGAGGTGAGCTGTGCATCTTGACACCAGAACATGATTCATGCAAACATCTATTCCAACCAGCAGTCCCCCTCCATCTTTAAGGCTCTTTCCTAAAAACAATGGCCACATAATGGTCATCACTCTGAGTTGATGAATTTGATCCTTGTGTGTGGAAGACAGAGAAGTGGGGACACAAGTGACTAGAGAGTACAGGTATGAGAGCTCAGTGGACTTTCCTCAAATCCCATGGCACCACCAGCCAGCTAGCTGTACCTTTGTTAGATTAGTCACCTAATGTCTCTGAGTGTCATTTTGCTCATAGATAAAATGGGCTTGTTGTGTTGGTTAAGTTAGACAATAAGGTATCCCCCATTGTCAGGGGGATAAGGGCATGGGCTTTGGAGCCACAGACTCTCCAGCTGTGGCTCTCAGGCCATTTATTCAGCCCCTCTCAGTCTCCTCTGCTGTAAAATGGAGATGATAGTACCTATTTTACAAAACTGTTCAGAGAATTAAATCATACAAGATCTATAAAATACCCAGTGCAAGCACTGTTTAACTATTGGTAAAAGTATCTCCTAACACATGAGAATGGTGATGGTGGCAATGACAATGACAACATCTGAGAAATGACATATGGGCAGGCCTTGATTGAAAACCGTGAGGCTTCGGCCCAGTGTGGTGGCACACACCTATAATTCCAAACTCAGGAGGCTGAGGCAGGAGGATACTGAGTTTCAGCCCAGCTGGGCTATGTATTGAGACCCTGTCTCAAAAAAAATGATGGTGAGGTTTAACTAGAAATGACTCATTTCAATGGACTGGTCTTTTTTTCCCTTTCTGCCAACAAAATATTTTTTTCCTTGAGACAGGGTTTTTCCATGTAGCCTCGGCTGGTTTGAACTCATGATCCTCCTACCTCAGCTTTCCAAGTGCCAGGATTACAGGCGTGCACCACCTCACCCTGCCAAAATAGTTTTTAAAGAGCATTTATACTTCTGGTTCTTTCCAGATTCCAATGCAATGTGTATATTGTTTTTCTCTAATTATGTTTTATATGAAACACCCACCAAATCCAATGGGATTCCTATGAATATGGCAAAATGCATGATATCATGTTAAAACCTTCTCAGGAACAATGGAAGAAAATAATTGCTTTACTAATTTAAACAATATGTGTATGCTGAGTTCATTTATACAAGTCCACTCCCTTGTTTTATAGAGTTTAATGATTTCCCCAAAGTATGTAGATATATAAACATCTCTTTAGAGACCTCCGTGAGAGACATTTTGCTGTAGGTTAATTTCACATATGAATGTTGAAGTAAAACTTTGAAATAAACCATAGCAAAGAGAACGAAAGAACCCATAAAAGACAGAATAAAATACTTCATTATTATCATATTCTGTTATAATGATAAAAAAAAGAACAGGTAAGTCCTGGCCAGGTAGAGTTTATCACAGGAATGCAAAGATGGCTCAATGTTAGGAAATCCGTTTAACGTGAGATTGTGATCCTAGGTCTTCTAAGGAGCAAAATTGTATGAGCATATCTGAGAATGCTGAAAAGGAACTTCAAAAAAATTCATCACCTTGATTTTTAGAAGATACTTAATAAAATAGAACTAGATGTGTACGATGGTTTCCTGAACAAGATGGAATACGCCAGTCGAGAGCCAACACTGCCCTTTGGGCAGGGATTGGAGAGAGAAGAGTCCTGAGGAAGACACCCACCTTCCTCGTGTCTATTTGAAGTTGTGCAGAGCTGTGCTGTTGAACAGAGGAGAGATGGTGTGTGGAAGGATGGGGCGGCATGCACTACATTTGTTTCTTCATACTTAAAAAAAAAGTTGTTCTGGGATCTGTGAGAAGCTAGCTATTCCATGTCACAACCCAATTAAACTTTTATATTTATGCATTCATTTTCTCCCTCAGGCCATAGGTTTTATTGGCAGGTGCTGTGGTTTGGGTTCTAAATGTCCCCAGACGCCCATGTGTTAAAGGCTTGGTCCTTGTCTCATGGTGCTATTGGGTGGTGATGGAGCTTTCAGCAGATGGGACCTTATGGAAGGAAGTTAGGGCACTGAGAATGTGCCCTTACAGGAGCAGTGGGACCCAAGCCACTTCTTGTCTCTCTCTCTCTGTCTCCCAGCTGCCATGAGGGGTTCCACCCCTTCGAGAGCACACGCCCAGTGATGTAAGGACCTCCTGTGGAGTTTACCTCTTAAAGATCACGGCCCCTCCCAGTAAGTGCTCCCTTGGGAACCAAGCCTTTACACATGGACATTGGAGGTACAACCCATAATCAACCTACAGCAGATGCTACCAGTAGCCAGAGGGTGCTGTCAATCTGCAGGACAGTGCTGGAGTTCTTGGTGGTCACAGACCCTCTATGGTCTTGACATAGCAGCTGCAGTTTCAGGATGGCCTGAGCCCCACCTTCAGCTCGCTGTTGCTTGCTGGAATGTCCTGGAATGACACAGACCCACAACCCTCCCGAGGGTCAGCAGCTGCCTCCTCCTGGGCAGGTGAGGCTGGAAGTAGACAAGGTCAGGCCTTGAGAACAGGTGACTTAGGGGACAGGGCTGGGATCAGGAGGTGTGTGTGTATGAGCAGCTGGGCACTGTGGGCCTCTGGCACCATCCTAGAAGGGAGCAACCTCAGAACCCCGTCCCCAGCATTGGTGGAGATCTCATTGGCTGGCTGAGGCAGCATTGACTGCTGGACTCTCCAGGCTCACCCAGGCCCCAGATGCAGACATCTGCATAAGCTGCCTACAGATGACTCAAAAGTGGTGAGTGCGAGGAGCCCTGGGCGGCTCAGGGCAGGTGTCTCCTTGCCAGAGAGCAGGAATAGTCCCCAGCTGATGTGGCGGAGTCCTTTCTGAGACGCAGGCAGGCTGTCATGGAGCATAGAGAAATGTCTGACTCACACTGGCTTGGCCCTGGATGCCCCACACAGTTCCTGTCCTCACCTCGGCCTGCGCAGTTTCCTCTGCCTGGAAGGCTGCACCCTTCACTGGCTGACCCTTGCTTACCCTGCTGGACACAGCTCCTGGGGAACTTGATGTTGGAGGCCTCTCTCATGCCAGGTTTCTTCCTCCCCTCCTCCACACTCCTGTTGTCTGCAGTGCCCGCTGCTGTGACTGTCCCCTTCACAGTTTCAAGATCAGTCCTTGAGACCAGGGATTGTCTCCTATTTATCTGTCAGCACCCAGCTTGAGAAACATCATATGTTGAGGAACTGGATTATTTGGGCGTAACAGCTGGGGAAGAAGGAGGTGTATCATGAAAGTCTTTGCAGAAAAGAAGACGTCTCAGCTGGGTATTGAAGGATGAATAGGAGTTTGCCAGATGGGGCGTGGGGCAGCTTTTGCACAGGATGCAGTGTTTGAGAGGGAATTGAGACGAAGCTGGGGCACAGAGGGGAGCAGTAAAAAAGAGGCTGGAGGGAGAGACAGGGGCAGGAGATGGTCATGAAGGAGTGTACAGAGGTCCCCAGGGCTCATCAGTTTGCATTTGAGACAGATGGCTGTGCTCTGCAGGAGTGATGCAGCACAGGTGTCTGGCGATGGAGAGATACCCAGGTGTGTTGGGAAGGCCGACTAGCGGGAGGCAGGCCTGCTATGGAGTGAGAGCATGGTGTTCAGCCCAGGGCTCAGGCAACCTTCGTCATCCCCAAACCGAGCTCAGCCATGGGCCTGGTGCCTCTAACGGCACCCAGGAAAGCCCTGCTCTTTTCCTGTTCCATTTGTCAGAAGTGCTTCTGTACTGGGGACACCTCCCAGCTCTGTGACCCAGGCACTGCACCTGGCAGCATCTCCCCCAGAACCCTCGCTGACTCCATCAGCCCTGCCTGGCCACTCGCCCAGCAACAGGCTTCTGTTCACTCTGGACGTGGGGGTTTGGGAGGAGAGGACTAGCTGGAACGATGCAGCTGTATGTAACCCATGCAACTTGCACAAACCCACTTGATTTCTGGGTTCCCTCTGGGGACTAGGAGAGGGGAGCTGTACAGACCATAGCAGGGAGCAGAGCTGCCCATAGTATCCCAAACTATGGGATGGGGGGACCGGAAGCTCAGAATGGAGGTTGTGATGGTGACTTTGAAGGGAGGGAGGGAGGGATGCCATTGGGATTAAGGCCAAGAGGAAGCCCACTGCACAGAGGCGTGACTGTAGGTGTCAGAGATGCTCTGTCCTCTGGGGCTGGGGCTGTCTGGGGTCTATAAGAACTAAGGTGACAGGAAGCAGCCTGCAGCCTCAGGTCCCCGTGGCCAGGACTTCCTGGCAGGAGTACCATTCTCTACCATCCAAGACACAGCTAATGTCACTAACACAGTGCTCAGTGACCCCATATGAGCTGGGAATCCAGCCTCCCACCAGGTGACCTATGGTGGTGTGGTGGGGGGGGAACAGGAGGGGACAGGATCTTCTTGTGTGTGTGGGAGGAGGCAGCTCAGGGCACTTCCACACCCATACTCCAGTGGCCCACCTGCTCCTCCAGGCACATGAGGGGTTTCTCTGCCAAGCTGATAGGGAGACCTGCAGCCAGAGGGGGCCAGAGGATGACTGCAGGCCAGGCTCTTCGCCTCCTCCTGGGCAGGGCTGCTTCAGGCAAACACAGGCAAGGTGAGGTGCCCTATCAAAACCCAGAGTGTGGGGCGTGCGTCTTCAGCCTGACACCTACGGTTTAGTGATCCTCGACATGTTAGATCAGGCCTCTCTCTGGGCCTCAGTTTCCTCTTCTAGAAGGCTGGAGTTCCTCTGGGCCAAGAGGATGCATCACAGAAGTCTGTTGGATTGGATGGCTCTCTTCTGTCTCCCACTGTGACTGGGTCCAGGCAGGTTCTGAGTCTGGAGACCCACCCTTACGTGGCCTTACAGGCGGGCTTCACTGACTTCCACCCTGGTGGGATTAGGTCCAGGTTTGGGGCGAGGATGGGCGAACCATCCTTGAAGACTGTTGGAATCTAAAACGCACTGGGCAGTATCTTCCAGCTTGGTGGTTCCCAAAACTCTGCCTTGGGTTTGGGGATGGGTGCACTGAACTGTCTCTGGTTCACAAGCTGCAGGGAGCCAGGTGGGCTTTTGTACAGAGCACATGACAGGCCAAGTACCCGGGATGTCTGCCTGGCTTGCAGCTTGGCTCCTCCAGCTCCAGCTGTTCCTGCTCCCCTCCTCCTTCTCCCACTTCCTTCTCTCTTCCCATTGCCTCTGCTGCTCATGGCTTTGGCCTGGGTGCCCCTTGCTCTTGCCCACTCCCTGGTGTTTTCTGCCTAGTAGATGGATTTTCATGTAGAACTAAATATCTCTATGGTTGCACCAGGCCACTGGGGTGTGGGGGGGGTCATCTCTGTAGATGACCTAGGGGCCATTCTTGTCCCATCACCTGTGCTGTGGACAGCAAGCTGTGATAAGAACATGTTGCTTGTGAGTGAAAACCCTCCAGAAGGGGTGCTACATGTGGCAGGGACTTGGAGAGCTGGTGACCTATGCCGGCCAGTGGGCAGGTTCTCATGGAGGACTGAGTAGATGGCTGGCCTGAAGAGGTTGGTAGCCAGAGCTGCTGAGGAATTCATAGGAAAAGCCACTGGATGCACTGGGGTGGGCCTGAGGAAGCAGAGACTGTGTATAGCCTCAAATATGGAATCAGCCATGTTTTTCTGTGGCTCTAGCCCTCTCCCCTTCTTGGACACAATCCTCATGCTTCCTGGACCTCTCTGCAGTTGTGGGAAGAACATGTGACCAGTCATGACCAATGGACTGCGACAAAAGGCAACGTGTCACTTCCTTTTTTAGTTTTCAGATAGGGCCTCATGACTTTGCCAGGGGTAGGGCTCAGACCTCAATCCTTCTACCAACACCTCGTGAGTAGCTGGGATGAGCCTGACATGTGTCACTTCTGAGTCAAACACTAAGACCAGCCATGGATTTCCAGGCTCAGTGGGTTCAGAAGCTCTGCTTTGGGGCTTAAATAGTGGGCAGCGCACAGCTCCACTGGGGAGAGGGACAGGAAGGAGACCCTGGTGGCTTCCATTTGTCCTGGGGGATCCAGACACAAGCTCTTGCTGGTGCTGTCTCAGGAAAGTAAGTGCCATGGCAAACATGACAAGGAAGACAGAGCCAAACTTGGCCTTGGATCTTGGGGATAGATGAGTGTGATATTGTGAAATATACATTCAGTCTTGTCTGTTTCCTGGCACACAACTCCTAAAATCCTTGGAATTTCCAAAGTGATTTTTTTTTTCTAGGCTAATGAACTGACAGATGGCTGGAAGCCACTAGCCAGCTTCAGGATGGGAGCTGGCCACAGGAAAGACCAAGGCAAGATTAGGAGTTGGAACTTTCCCCATACCCCTGCCTCTGAGGAGGGGAGGCTGCTACAAAAGGCTGAGGTGATCACTCATGGTCAGTGATGCCATCAGTCATGCCTAGGTAGCGGAACTCATAAGCCCAAAAGGACAGGGTCTGGGAGGTTCCGGACAGCAGAACATGGGGAGGTTCCCAGAGGGTGGCACCCTCCCCATACACTTCGCCCTATCTCTCCTCATCTGTATCCTTGGTAATACCCTTTATGATAAACCTGTAAACATAGTGCATCCCAAAGTTCTGCAAGTTTCCCAAGCAGATCAATCAACCCCGTAGAGGGGGTTGTGGGAACCCGATTTACGACTGGACAGTCAGGAGCACAGGGAAAGCCAATGGGATCTGAAGCGGTGCGTGTGGGTTTGGGTGGGGTGTGAGGACAAAGCACTCAGCCTGTGGGATCTGACACTGTCCCCAGGTAGAGAGTGCATAGTTGAATTGCGTTAGGGTTCCCTGGTGCCATAGGTTCCTCAACACACTTCTTGATGACCAGAGGTCAGAGTCAGTTGTGCCGACTGTTGTGTGTGAGGGCAGAGGAAAACCAGTGTGGGGGGAAGAGTTCAGAAGGCAGATTCACGAGCTCTGGGGGAATGGGACTCGCCACATGTCCCCACACCCAGGGCAGGGCCAGGCACAAGGTGCTCGGCAGCTGTGCTCATATATCCTGTACTCTAGATGGGAATGACAGACCCCAGGGCTCCTGTGAAGTCGTCTCCTGTGCCCTGCCACTAGCCACCCATGGCTACTTAATGTACACGCATTGAAATTTAAAACTCAGTCGCACTGGTGGATGCAGTGTCAGAGACATGAATCTACAACATTCCCTTCATCGCAGAAAGTGAAACTGGGCGGCACTGGTCTAGAAGCTCTACACCTTGAGACACTTTGGGGTAGGCCAGGGATCTGGATGGGTGCTGGCCTTGCTATAAAACACGTAGGGGATTCCCAGTACACTAGGGATACGCATGTCCACCCTCACAGGCTTAGAGTTGGGTGAAGGAAAAATGAGCCAATAAAGACAAGGCCCATTACCACACAGGAGGCCCGAGGAAGGCGCCGTGAGGAATTCTGAGAAGGCTGGGGGCTTCGAGTCAGCAGTGGGCCTTGGAGGAGGGATTTCTGCGTTGACCTGAGAAGAGCGGGACATGCTGGGAGGGAGAAAGTGGGAGGACACTTTTAGGAACATAGCAAAGGTGCAGTTGGCCTGGCTCACTCAGAGCTTGGCGTGAGTAGGTGGATGTTTTGGGGCACCTCTCGGGCTGTAGGGTGGGAAATGACTTGCCTGAAGGGTGGGAATGGGGTCAGCTGTGTGACAGGTGAAATAACCTGGACCACATGTCCTGCTCTGCCCAGGACAGGAATGTGAGCACCTCCACCTGGGGTCACCTTCCGCACTCAGAGTGTCCCGGTGTGGGATGGCTCTGTGGAGGCGACTGTGCACATGGAGAGAAGCAGATGGTGCTCGGGAGGCGGAGTGACCAGGACTCGCCAGGGGAAAGGATGGAGGAGAACATGCCGCTTGCAGCTTGAGTCACTGGGTACACAGTGGTGCTGTTTACTAAGGAGGGTAGGTTATGTGTTGGACAGGCTTTGGGGGGAAACCCAAAATGTACAAGAATCGTTAATGTCATTGGCATAAGATTAAAGATTACGAGCCATTTAACCTCAGGATGGCATATGCCCTCCCCAGTGGGACCTCTGCCTGCATTCTGTTCTCTTCTGGCCTTTGCCCCAGCCCTATGCTCAGCCATAACCAGCCACCAAAGCTCCCAGAACCTGCAAGAGTGTTCCCAGCTTCAGTTCTACCTGCCTGAGATGCTTTCCAATCACAGTCCTTTGTCAGGACTGAGTTTGGGCAGCACTTTCTCTAGAAAGCATCCCCCAACTTTGGGGACATATTGGGGACCCCTTGGGCCTTCTCTATGGAGCAGAGGTCCATCTTGGCCAAGGTCTGTTTGTTGGTCTGTCTCCTTACTCTGACATGGGGCAGGCAGATGCCAGGTCTCACTCGTCACCGGTGCCCACCCAAAGGGCTGAGGATTGCTATGAGCAAGTCGAGGTTCCAACCCTCGTCACAGCCTCTGGGTGGTGGGTTGTCCCTCTCCGGGTCCTGTCCTGCCCCATGTACCCACCTGTGGCTGCCCCAAGCACTGTTTGCAGAACTGCCCAGGGCCTTCAGAAACCACACACACTCAGAAAAGTGGCTTTGTCCTTTCACAAGTTACACTGCGTTGCCTTTTATTTTCCCAGGGATCAGACATGACAGCGCTCGAATGAGGAAATGGGGGTTTCCAGTTGCTCAGCTTGGATTGCTAAGTGGCAGGAAGCATGTTAGGTGCCAAAAGTCCCCCCCAGCCCCCAACGGCCCAGTCAGACTCGTGAGAAGCCGAGTGCCAAACAGGTCTTGGTGTGTTCTGGGGCGTGAGGAAGCTGAGTAAAGATGACTTGTGGTGGCGACATCCAAGGTACACGGAGGGCGGGGAAAGTAGCTTCAGTGTTCATCCCCAGGGCACTCGGTCAGCACCCTGCAATGGCTGCACACCTTACCCACCCATCACTACAGACATGCATGCCCGTCACTGGGAGCCCGGTCAGCCAGCCTCCCACTCCTGATTGCTTGATTGCAAGAGGCAGTGTCTCTGTTCTTCTCAAATGTTTGGTGTCTGTGTCGGGGACATGCATTAGTGCCCCGTCCCTGGCGTGTGGGGCTTACATCTCAGTGGATAAGGTGAGCAACACAGGCCACATGGCACTTGGGAAGCCACAGGGAACCAGGCCACTGTGGGGACACCTTTATTCCAGGGCTTTGGCCATTGGGGTGGGCTTTCTCTCCGAGACTTGGAAACATAACAGCCAGGGAACTGGTGGCTACGATTCACGCGTATTTACAAACAGCGTTACTCAGAGGGGACTGTCTTCAAAGTGGTCTGTGTGACACATATTAAGGGAAAACGACAAAGGGGAAGGAGGGGGGCCGGAAGCACAGAGACCTGCACAGTGGGGTGTAAGGCGGAGGCGCTCCCCTTCAGAGGGGCCGTAAAACTAAACTCTGCATATATGTCGTCTTATGTGTAAGGAAGCTATACTTTTTAATAAAATAAAAACTTCTGTGTTACTTGAAAGATATTTTTTAGGCATCTAGGGGGTGATTTGGAAGGAGGGAGCAGTGCACAGAGCACTGGCAGGGGCATCCTGTCAGGTTGACATAAGGCCTGAAAAAGAGACCTGTCACGGACAGCTGCAAAAACTTATGGCCCCCACACTTGACACTGCACCCAGACCTAGGCTGGCTCTCCTGCCCCAGCCTGTGAGCCTGCCCGCCAGGCTGTGCCCTGCCAGCTCTGAGGAGCTGCATGCTGGTTTATGTACTCAGCATATGCCACCTCTCTACCCATGTCCTGGCCACCGCCAAACCCAAGTGTACAGCACAGGGGCCAGGGCACTCCAGGAATGCAGAAGATGTTGTGGCCATCTGGATGTTCAGAAGCGTCTTCTGTGACAGCTGGCTGCTGCATTGTCCCATGTCAAGCCGGAGCGGGAAGGAGTGGGTCTAGCTGTCGCTGTGGCCCTAAACTACAGATGGGAGCGTCACTGGCACAAATGGGCCGCACCTGCTGGGGGCCTCCTCCCGCCAGCTTATCTGCCTCCCCCAAGCGCCCCACCTGCCCCACTGACACGGACAAGCCAGGGCGAGGTGCAGGAAGGGCTTGGCAGTGCTCAGAGTCCCTTGGCTCTGCCTTGTGCCAGGCTTGCTGCCATCAGAACAGCAGGGCTTTCTTCTTGAGGTCGTTCCTCTTCCACAAAGCCAGGCGGTCAAACTCTTCGATGCTCATACCAAACACTTCCTGGAACTCCTCAGGTGACAGGTGTCTCTTCAAACAAGGGAAAATAGGGCCATTAATGGCTTTGCAGCAGTGTACCCACTGGGCCAGCTCACTGCAGCACCAGACTGGGGCAGGACTGGCTCTAAGGATGCCCTTCCTCCGAATTCCCTCTTTGCAGTGAAGGTGCCAAGCCCAGAGGACATGCGCTCAGCTAGGGACACATAGGAACCAGCACAGAGCTGGGGTCAGCACCGTGACTCCTATAGACACACCTTCCCTAGGGACCAAGTTTACAAATGTGCCCTGTGACAGGATGCCTGCCTGACTGGACGTATCTGGCATTTTTGGATTTCTTTAGGTGGTCATACTTGTCACCTTGCTCAATTATCACAGCTGCTGTTTGTGAGCTGGAGGTGGGTGGTGCTTCATCTCCAATTCCCAGCAAAGGAAGGAGACAAAGAGGCCAGGCCAGGCCAGACCAAGCCCCAGCATGAACCCTGCCTCTGGTGTGTGATCTGTGAGCACGTTATTCTGTGTCTCTGTGCCAAGTTTCTGGGCTGGTGACACCATGGAGGACCTGCACCACTTGGGGACTAGGGCTTGGATGCCAGAGCCTCTGGGGTGCTGTGTAGCTGGCCTTGGGGAGTTTCAGTTTAGGCAGCTGCACGAGGGGCCTCCTCTGTGCTCGCCTCCTCCTGGAGTCCTGGGGATGAATTGCCTAAGTGCAGGACAGCACTAAAGCCTCAGGCCTGGCACGGAAGCCCCTGGGGAATTGACCACGTCCATTATGGCCTGAGATAGTCAGAGCGAGTTCCATGAAGCTCCTCCCTGACTTCCTTGACGAGCTCTGAGAAACTCCTTCTCAGTCCTCAGGCCCACTCAAGTGTGCCAGGGCTGTCCTCCCCTGACAAGCCTGCCTGGAGCTTGGGACTTTCCAAGTGTGTGCTGCCCCACCACCACCTCAGGGGCCGAGCAGAAGAACCAAGAGATAGGGTGTGGCAGGAGGACACCAGGCCCCGACCTGGGTGACCTCCTGCCACCTACTTCCCCTGTAGCCTCAGGGGAAAGCTTGACACCACATGTATACAGCACAGTATCATCAACCACAAAACTCCATGGAGTTCTGACACAGCAGGACACGGACAAGTCTTGGAAACACTAGGCCTAGTGAAAGAAGCCAGACACAAAAGACCACGAGCTATATGGTTCCTTTTGTTTGAAATTTCCAGAACACACAAAGCCACGTGGACAGGAGCAGAGCCTCGGCAGCCAGGGGCAGGGCGGAGAAAGGAATGGGGAGCGACTGATTAGTGGGCGTGGGGTTTTTTTGGGGTGATGAAAATGTTCTGGAACTGGATGGTGGTGATGGTTGTGTAACACTCTGAATGTATGAAATACCACTGAATTGTATACTTCAAAATGTATAATTTTACCACAAAACGATACACTTTACCACAATTACAAAACATTTGCCAAAAAAAAAAAAGGTACAGTTTCTTCAACTATAAACAAAGCAACGAATACTAAAGGTTGTAATGATCAAGAGAGAAAACGGGTGAGGAGATATTTGGTAACCTCTGAAAACCATAAATACTGGTCTTTGCCCTTTGTGTTTTTCACAAATGGCACAAAATCTGTGTAATGTTCACTGGGTTTTGGAGCCCAGCTATCCTGTGATCTGGAGGAGAGAAGTCAAGAATCCCAGAACACAGTGTCACAAAAACCACTGCTGCTTGAACCTGAGCCTGGAGTCTGACATACACACAAAGGCACACACTGCACACTGGCACACGCACACATGGACACACACACACCCCTGAACACTTATACATACAGGCATACACGAACTTCTACGCATAGACAGTGAGCACACATGCGTGCACACGCACACGTACATATACCTGCACACACGTGTGCACACATGCACAAACACAAGACCCTCAGCCACTGGCTGGCTATCTCAAATTTCCAAAAAAGAATCCTGGGCTCGCCAGAAACTAACATTTGTTTAGGGTTGGGGATCAAGGGTTTCTTTTTGTTATTTATTTATTTTTTGATGGTACTGAGGTTTGAACTCAGAGCCTCATGCTTGCTAGGCGGGCACTCTACAATTGAGCCACACTCCCAACCCTTTTCTTTGTGTTGAGTATTTTTTGAGATACAGTCTCATGAACTATTTGCCCTAGTTGGATTTGGACCACACTCCCCTGAATCAGGGTTTCTTGGTGTGCAGGAGGAGCCAGGCTGTGTCCTGCTTTGCCTCAGCACAAATCACCTCCCACCCATCTTGTAGTCAGGTGACCCGAGCTAGCACCAGTCTGGCCATCTTGGCTTGGTGGCCTCCTGCCAGGCTCTGCCCTCTGTATCAGGAAGGAGCTGCCAGGGGCAAATGGAGAAGCTGGCCTTGTCACTTGGGCTCTGTCCCCCTCACATCATGTACCCTATGCAGTTCCTGCTCCTCCCTGACCCTTGGCTGCCAAGAGCCTCTGAGAATAAAGTCCAGGAAGTTGCTCAGAACCTGAGGTCTGTGGCCATGGAAACATCAAAGCCTGGTGGAGCAATAGAAGAGAGGAAGAGGACGAGGACGACCAGGATGGAGATGGCAGATGAGGCACAGTTCCCAGCACTTTGATGTAGTCAGGCCAGGGAAGCAGCTGACCCATTAGAAGGGGACAAGACCAGGCCTTCAAAGAGAGTTCCGAGACTGGGTCCCTGGGTTCAGTACACTGAAAGGAAGAGGGGAGGCTCCCTGGGGTCTCAGCTGAGATCCCAACCAGGGTCCTGTCCCTATTGCCTGGGATGCTTTTCAGATCTGAGCCCCGTGAAGCCTACTGAGACAGGCCTCGCGGTGTAGGGCGTGGGGAACATACCTCCCTCCCTGGAGCAGCTGGGGGAAGCTGGGCTTGAGAACTTTCAGGCCAAGGGAAAGACCTGGGCCAGTAGAGACCCCTACCCTCGGCTGAGTTGTCTCCTCATCTGCAGAAGGGAACAGAACCTGGTTGTCTGAGAGTTCCAGAGGGCAGGTGAGGGTCCAATGTCCTGGCAGGGGATCTGTTCTTGCCTCCTGGTAAGGAGGGGCTCAGGTCCTGCCTGTGGCTGCCACAGCGTCAGGGAGACAGGTCAAAACCCTACCCGCCCTTCACAGTAGGCAGGATATGGGGTGCAGCTGACCCAGAGGCTGGGGCAGCTATCTGATCTCCCCTGGCCACTCCTCTGGCTTCCCTCAGGTGCCTGCCAAGGTCAAATACATCAAATTCCTTCTGGAACATAGGAAGGAAGCCCAGGTGGGGGCCTTGGTAGAGGGGTAGGCCAGCCTCATTCCGGGACACCCTCATTCTGGGGTCACCAGTCTCCCTAGAGCGTCCCTGGTGAGGAGGCCATCTTTGCAGCATGGAGGCACCTCATGGGCTGTCTGCCCTTCTCCATTGGCACCCTGCAGGACAGCGCCATGTAAAGCCCCCAGGCACACAGTTCAGGCACACCAGGGTGCTGGTCCTCACTCCATCCCTGTCCAGCTGTGCCAATGACCTGACCTCAGCTGTGACATCTATGAAATGGGAGTGAGCTGGCCCAGGGCCCTTCCCCCCAGTGCTCAGAATGCCAGTCCTCCCCATTGCCCAGGCCACTCCTACTCATTCCTCAGACCTGGGCTGGGGTCTCGGCCCTGCAGGAAGCCCCTCCCACAGTCCACAGAACCCTCAAGCCTCCCTTGGTTATGTTGGAAGATGTCTAGCAAGAGGGAAAGGATTGCCCGGTGCTGTGGTCTGCCTGTGTCTTCCGAAACACTACCGACACCCGGTATTAAGAGGTGGGGCCTTCGAGAAGTGATTAGGTCATGAGTCCTGAGGGCCGCCTTGCCTTTCCCACTTTGTCCACGCCCGGCCCTACATACAGGAACCATCTATGAAACACGGAATGGCACTTGGCAGACCCCCACCTGCTGCGATCTTGAACTTGGACTTCCCTGTCTCCAGAGCTGTGAGAAGCACATTGCTATGCTAACCTGGTCTAAGTTATTTTGAAACAGCAGCCCAAGGGACAGAGATACCTGAACTTGAGAGAAGTAGGCATTTGCCCACTTCCATGGTGTGAAATCTCCTGCCGTGGCAGTTTTAAGTGCCAGCATACTGTCACTGAACACAGAGCTGGAAGATACCCGGCAGCCACCATCACACGGTGGTCCTCCTTATCCCTCGGAGACATTCCAAGCCTGCGGTGGACGCCTGAGACCGTCCACCTATGCAGTACACATGGCTCTCCTATATGCCTGCAGGGTCACCACCTGGCACCAGAGTCAAGCTGTCTTTCCACCTTTAACCCTGGTGTCTCCTTTGCAGCACCATTTTTGCTCTTTGGGGACATTAATAAGTAAAATTGGAAATCACTGTGATCGTATGACAGTCAATGTGATAACTAAGACAGCTACCAAGTGACTCTCGGGTAAAGCCCAGCAGAGATGTGCTGGACCAAGGGATGATTTATGTCCCAGGCAGGACACAGTGGGACTGCATTCTGCTTCTCAGAATGGTGCATGATTTAGGCCAGGTGCAGTGGCTCACATCTATAATCCCAGCTTTTAGGGAAGTGGAGATAGGAGGATAGAGGGCCGAAGCTGGCCCAGGTAAAATATGGTAAGATCCTATCTGAAAAATAACTAAAAGCAGAAAGGGCTGGGAGCATGGCTCAAGTAGTAGAGTGAATGCCTGACAAGCGCAAGCACGAGGCTCTGAGTTCAAGCCCGGTACTGTCAAAAAGAAAAAAAAAGAGAGTATGATTTAAAACTTAGGAATTACTCATTTCTGGAGTTTCCCACTTAATATTTTCAGACTGCAATTAGTTGACTGCGGGGAAGTGAAACTGCCGAATGTGAACCAGGGATGAGGGGGTGGCACGGAGAGAGTCTTACCACAGACCCAACTGGCAGACACGCTCAAGCAGGGTAAAACCATTAGCAAGGGGTGAGTTCTGAGTCTTTTTTAGTGCGGTGCTGGGGTTCAAACCCAGGTCCTCACGCATGCTAAGCACACACTTTACCAGTGAGCTACACCCCAGCCCCACTATCTTCATTTTCAGTGTAATTTATAAGCGTATATCATTTACTTTTCACAATAGCTGGGTTTAACAAAGCCTCTGAAAATGTAGCATATAGCTCTTAGGAGCCCATAGGAGCAGCTCCAGTCACACAGCCAGGAAGCAGCGAGGCCAGGCCTGGGAGCAGGTTCTGACCTCAGCCCCATGTCCCTCCCAGCACCTGCACACCCCCACCAAGCTCAGATGGGAGACCTCCTGGCACCCCCTCCCTCTACCCAGCCCGCCATGCACGACCACGCCCGGCACCAGTGCTGTGCTGACCTGGTGGCCCTCAGGTCACAGTCCTGTACAGCCTGGGGCTCCAGGGCCAACGAGGAGTGCTTTTCTCCCGAGCCTCCCTAACACACACAGTCGCTCATGCTGCCTCAGCCTGCACAGGAGGCCCCAGCTGCAGATGCCAGTCTCACTCAAGCTGGCTTCAGAGGTGGACCGGAGGCCCTTCCCAGAGCACGGCAGCATCACTCTTATTACGACAGTGGCCCTAGTCATCTGTGCAGTGTGTGCTGGCCAAGCCACCTCTCCACCCGCCTCTGTGATCTTTCCACAGTCATGGGGGGAGCGGGTGAGTCAGGGGCTCAGAGATAGACTGAGAGGTAGGTGGTGAGGTAGCTGCTGGGTGGCTCCAGGGCGCTGCCTCACCATGGTTGCCTCCACCCCGCCACTCCTCTACTCCACATGCCCTTTCCCCGACATCACAGGCAGCATCTTCTCATCCACGGGTCTTGTCTCAAATGCCACCTCTTCCAGAGGCCTCCTGGGTTGCACTAGTCAAGCTGGGCCCAGGGCCAGCTAACCCCGAGAGGAGGACAGCATGGTCTGTGCTCTCATGCCTTTCCTCCCTCCCTACACCTGGCCTGGACTTCTAGGCCCTAACACATTCTCCCCAGCCACCCAGAGCTCAGTGTGCTTCTCTTCTGCCTCCAGGCCAGGGAGGTATGGCTGTGAACGCCTGGTGGCCCCCTCAGTGTCTGGGGTGCACAGTTTCCTCCCATCAGACCGGCCTGGCTGGTCAGAACAAATGAAGCATTCTTTACTGCAGAGTCCTCACTCCCAGGCACGTTCCATCTCACTGCCTGAGTAAACTCAGGTGTACCTTGGCCTCAGGGCTCACAAGTGGCAGCCAGGGAAACCACAGGGCTCCTGCAATAGCCTCCTCTTCTGTCAGTCTGGCCCTGCCGGCTCCCGGAAAGGGCCCAGAGCTTCCAACTCAGGAGTCACAGACCTCGAGGAACCCACCTGGATGTGGTCTCCAGGCCTCAAAGCAGACAGGGAGCCCTTCCACCTCCTGGCTTGCACCATGGTTAAATTTGATGTGTCAGTTTGGCAGGCCCTGGCGCTAATATTTGGTCAAACATATAATTTATATATATATAAATTCACCTTGAAAATTCGGGTGAGTCTCTTCCAAGGGGTTGAAGACTGGAAGAACAAACACCGAGGTTCACAGAGAGGAAGGAAGCTACTCCCAATGGCCTGAGCCTCCAAGTTTCAGAATTCCTGTCCTCTGAGTTCACATACATCCTGTCTGTACGTGCACCGGGGACACATATGTGTATATGTGTATGTATACATGTATCGCTCTGCCTGTGTATTTATTTACATATGTATGTCTTTACGCGTCTGTGTACCTGTGTGAGTCAATTCCTGTCACTAAGAGAAAATACCTAAGAAAAACAACTTAAAGGAGGAAGGAAAGTTTTATTTTGGCTCCTGGCCTGCAGAGCGGCAGAGCATCATGGCAGAAGGGTTGGGAGGAGGAGGGCAGCTCATGGTGACTAGGAAACAGAGAGAGACGGGAAGGGGCTAGGGACAGGCACATCTTTCCAGGTCATGCCCCAGCTGTCCTACTTCCTCCGACTAGCCCCCCACCTGTGAGAGGTCCTAATAATGCTGGCAAACTATGACTTCTCAGTGAATGAATCCACTGATGAGGTCAGAGCCTCCTGATCCTGTCAGCCCTCAATGATTCGATCCACAAGCCTTCAATGCAGGAGCCTTGCTGGGTAACATACGTAGCTGTACCTATCTTCATTTATGTATAGTGTACACATGCATGCATGTGTGTATATGTGTGTACGTGTGTGCATGCATAGGTCTTTATGTATCTATGTATGTCTGTATGCATGTATCTATGTGCACGTGTGTCTAGCATTCGTCCGCGTACCCATTGTGTGTCTGTGTGTAAACCTGCGTGCTCACGTGTATGTATGTATCTATCTGCTAATGGTTCTGGTTCTCTGGAGGCCCCTGACTGACACGCTTTACGGCCTAAGGAGCAGAATGTGTGTGTGCACATTGCGGGGTTCGGGCGTGGCTGATTCATGTCCCAGTGATGCAAAGTGCCCCTAAGCAGCCTCCCTGCATCCACACAGCCAGCCTAAGCTTCATGGTGCAGCCATTGCAATTCATTTTCAACACTGCAATTAGTCCAGGAGGCAGGGTGGCAGAGGCAGGGGAGTGTGGACAGGACAGCATATGCGAGACAGCATAGACAGGACGGGGTAGGCAGGATAGTGTAGATGGTGTAGGACACATAGGATAGCATAGATAGGGGGTGAAGACAGGGTAGTAGCAGCTCTGAGTGCCACCTTAGCTCGAATCCCAGCTCTGCCTTTTAGGACCCGTGGGGTCCGGGAAAGCGACTAAAGTCATCACGTTGTGAAAACCTGTTGTGCACTGGGAACAGGGCCTGGCACACAGTCAGGAGGGACTAGTGTTAAGTGCACCACATGGAGCTACTGCCCAGTCATTCCACATCCTGCCAGCACCGGGCACTGGGGGGATTCCCTTCCCTTCTGTGGCCGGGTCCCACGCTGACCGCCTCATCCACACGCAACCTCCCAGCGGGGCAGGTGCAGCGGCTGTCACTTCACAGGTGAGGCTCAAGTTCAGAGTGCCAAAGTTACATTTTGGACACTGGATTCACACCAGGTCACCCTGACTCCAGATGCCCACCCCTCCTAGGACGCCATCTTGGATGGCAAGAGGACAACTCAGGAGCACAGTGATGCCTGTTGATGAGTGCAGGGCAGAGGGTGTAGGGGTGGCCTCGAGAACATGTGGTTCCGGCTGAGCTCAGCAGAGCTCCTGTCTCTCAGCCTGGATGCTCCTGGCACAGCAGACCCTCAGAGGACACTATAAGAAGGGCCCCGAGAGCCTCTGAGGCAGAGATAGCTGTGTGCTGTAGCCAAGGCTTGGGAACAGAGCACTGCACCTCATAAAGGTCATTACACTGGCCTCCTCGAGCCTCTCGGGGGGCAACTGCTGGTCCTGCTGGGCTCATGGGTGCCCTGCGACTCATCCAGCCCTCTCTAGAGTCAGACAGGATTTTCACGCCTTGCTCACAAGTCACTGATGTTTTCTGAGCACCTGTCATGTGGGATGAGGCTCCTTCATGAAACCTTTCACTGATGCCAGGCTTGGCAGCCTGGGTGTCCTGATCATGCCTTACAGGCCAGAGTGTCAATAACTATCAGTGTGGCACACGGCTGCATGGAGTGACCACTGTGACCACAGTCTACACAGCTGGCCTGGAGTCACCCCTGGATTGTCCCTCCCCTCCCCACAATGCTTCCTTCACCTCGAAGTCCTGCTGCCGCGCCTCCCAACACGGCCTGGATCCATCCACTTCTCGCCTCAGTGATGGTACCTGCCCAGGATGCTGGAAGACAGACTCCCTGCACAAAGGCTGTTTGCAAAGGCAAACTAGTCATGTTGTCTTCCACCTTAAATGCCATGGTTTTCAGGTTAACAACACTCTGCTTAATGTGGTGAGCCTGGCCTGTCCTCGCCTCTGCCTGCTCAGATCCAGCCACCTCAGCCTTCTTACTCTTCCTCAAACAGCCTAGGTTCCTTCCTGCCCCCGGGCCTTTGCACATGCAATTTGCTCTTCCTTGAATACTTTTGCTGCCTGCTAACCCTCCCCTTACTTACAAACACAAGTATGCACGCACACACGTGTGCACACGTACCTGAACACATGCTCGGCATACCCAGTAACATGAAACACTCAGGCCCGCATTCCTCTCCTTCAGAGGTCTGCTCATTTGTAGTTAGTTAACTGACTTCTGTCTCCCATGTTAGACTGACTACCAGGGCAGAGCTTGTGCTGTTTTTGCTCACAGGCATCCCCAGGGTTTCACTCAGTGCTGCCACATAGTCGCAGAATGAGTGGAAGACTCAGCTGAGCACTGTGGCACTGAGTGTTGATGACAATGGCCAATGGCCCAGAACGGACCCTGTGGTGAACTGCCCACCACACCCTTGTCCTCTTCCTGACACTCATCTGGACTCTACCTCCCAGCCTGCCTTGCTGTGAGCTTTGCATGTGACCAGCTCAGCCAGTGGGGTGGAAGTGGTGGTTACAGTCAGGTCACAGCCTGGTCTTGGGACTGCCCACAGAAACCATGGTGGTGGCAGATCATCACTAATCAGCATGGAAAATGCCCGTGTCAAATTTAAAAGAAACTAGCAGGAGGTCAAGTTGAACATACCACGTGAGCCCTCCTTATCCAAAACAGGACTCAGCTGTCTCGGGTGTTTGTGTAAGGAGAGAGCTCTTCACATGATAAAAGCGAGAGCACACAAGGGAGGGGTGGGGATAGGTGAGATACCTAAAAAATTAGTTTTGCATTTGTTGCCCTCAATGCAGAGAAACTAAAGCAGATACCTTAAAAGCAACTGAGGCCAATAGGAAAAGGGGACCAGGAACTAGAGAAAAGGTGAGATCAAAAAGAATGAACCTAGAAGGTAACACCCACGCACAGGAAATCAATGTGAGTCAACTCCCTGTATAGCTATCCTTATCTCAACCAGCAAAAACCCTTGTTCCTTCCTATTATTGCTTATACTCTCTCTACAACAAAATTAGAAATAAGGGCAAAATAGTTTCTGCTGGGTATTGAGGGGGTGGGGGGGAGAGGGAGGGGGCGGAGTGGGTGGTAAGGGAGGGGGTGGGGGCAGGGGGGAGAAATGACCCAAGCCTTGTATGCACATAGGAATAATAAAAGAAAAAAAAAAAAGGAGAGAGCTCTTGAAGCTTGTCCTCCATGGGGCTGCCAGGTTACGAGTGTGTGGGGGAATTCCATAAGATTTTTACGTTCTTTGTCCTTCTCTGGACGAAACAATAGTTATGCACAATTTTTATTAATAAAACTGAAACTCTCTCCCCTGACATCAAAACACCAGGGTGCCTTCTGCTCCTGTGGGGAAGAGCACCCCCACTCTGGTTCCTCACGTCCTAGCCCCCAGCCCAGGAGGGGCAACCAGCTGCTGAACAGTGGGAAAGGGACAGGAACGTGCCCCAATGGCTGTGAGTTTCCAATTTCTCCTAAGTGTCTGAGCTTGAGGGGGAAAGAATGGTGCCCTTGGGTGTGTTCACGAAGACGTGCAAGAGTAAACCCACTTCCAGACCCAGTGGGCTCCTTAGAAGGCCAAATTTCCAATGGCAGTCACTGACATCCCCCACTTTTCCTTGCGCATTACGTGTGAGTGCACACGTGCACCCTCACTCACAGGGGGACTCGAAGTCACTTAAGGCGCACCCCAGCCCCAGAGGGAAGTGATGAGTCCCAGCAGGCTCCAGCAGTCCATGGGGACATGCCCTCTAACAAACCAAGAGCACAGAAAATAGGAGCCCTCTTGGCTCTCCTGACCTGCAAGCTGCCCAGCAGCCAGCAGCACCCACTCATTAGCAGCTGCATGTTTGGGACAGGACCCCTCCATTGATGAGGCCCCAACTGCAGTGAGAGCCCAAGATGCCTCCCGAGGGACGTGGGTGACACTGGCACTATCTGCAGAGAGGACCAGCATGGGCGCCTTTTCTGGCCCCTGAGGATGGTCGCATTTGACGTCCAGGTAGGGGCTTCCAGGACCCAGTCCCCAGAACCCTAGCTTAGGGTGGTGAGGCCTCCTAATCGAGGTGGTGCTGCTTGGCTCCAGTTTCCTCTGCACACCCGTTCAACAAATAGGCTCTGAGTTCCTCTGTCAATAGGCCCTGAGTTCCTCTGTTTGTCAGTAGTGCTGGTCCCCACACCTTGGAGGGGCTCCCAGGTTCCCCTCCAGACTTCCTCACAGCTTCCTAGCTGCCCCTGCTGCCAGCCCCTCCCAAGGGTGATACGCGCATCCAAGCACCTGAGAACACTGTGGTGGCCTTTTCTCTTCTGCAGGACCAAATCCCAACTCCCTCAAACCAGCCAACTTTAGCGCCATGGTTCGTTTGCCAGTACAATGGGCTCACTTTGTGGACTGGCTGCTCTGACTGGCCACGGTGGTCAAGGGCTTACTGCGCTGCGCTGTCCCTTCCCAATCTCTGCTACCATCTCCCTGCAGGGAACCCTTGCTGCCTGTCTGCTGCCCAGTACCCTCTCCCCAACTCAGGTAGCAGGTCTTCGTTTCTCCCAGGGGCCACTCTGGGTCCCTGCAGCTCAGGTGACATTAGCAGCCCCCTTAGTCTGAGGCCTGGGCACCCGGGCTAGCTGACCAATCAGGGCGTCACATTCCCTGGGTGAAACTGGTTGACCACTCAGAGGCCATCGCCAGGACAGCTGAAAGAGATGGGTCCCTCCCCTGCAGAGATTTCCCTGTAGATCTTGAGCCTGGGAGGGTTTGATGAAAATGTCTACACCTGAGGCAGCACAGAAAGTGCAGTCAAGAAATAGAAAGAAAGAACCTGGGTGCTGGAGACCCAGCTTAGAGCTTGATCAAACCACACCTGAAGGGGCCATTCAGTCATGACAGCCAGTCAATTCCACTTTTGCTTAGGTTGCTTACAGTCAAGTGCCTATCACTTTCGATAAAGAAGATCGAACAGATGTGCTTCCTCCCCAGTACAGCAGCCACATCAGTATCCTCGTCACCCTTCTCCCTGCCACATGCCTCTGTGCAGGGGCCCTGTCATTTTCCAGGTCCCAAGTAAAGGGATTTGCATGACTCCTGTCTGCACAGTGACTCACTCAAGGGAAGCACTGTATCCTCATCCTTAAGTGTGGAAATGAAAACCCAAGTGCACGGCCAGGTAGCCCCGGAGAGCCTGTGCTACCGCTGTGACTCTTACTGCAAACTTCACTCACAGCAACCTTGCCTGGAAGGCCCTTCCCTCTCTCCCGACTCTGCCCCTCCAGTCTTGCCCATCCTCTAGGGCCAGCATGGCTCTCCCCACACCCATACCCAGCACACATGGTCCCTGCCAGGCCTGTCTGTCCCACCTCAAAGGCCTGCCCTTTGCAAACCACCCAGTCTGTTCTGCCAACCCTCCTGAGCCAATAGCAGTGCTGGGGTCCCTCGGCTGTGTCCACGCTGCTGCTTCTCTGCTGGCCACAGACAGAGCCACTGCCCAGCAGGCAGATATGGCTGACTTACATGCTCCCTAGCCTGGGGACCGAGGGCTGCCTCAGCCTCAGCCTCAGCCTCAGGAACCTCCTTAGGGGACTGCTCACCCCCGCGTAAGTCATGACAAGGCAGAGTGCATTCGTGCAAGGCTGGGGAGACAGAGTCCCCACCTGTGCTGCTGGCTTGAAGGGCCAGTTGTGAGAATATGCGTGAGTGTTGCACAGGGCGCTTTGGCTTTGTGTATAGCAGGTGATTGGCAAAGTTTGCTCCTTCAGTCAACAAATTCTATACAACACTGCTCTGCTGACATCCTGCTGGGACTTTTAAACACACTTGCTTTTCTTAGACACACTGATTATTCTAGACCGGCGTAAATGCAGCCACAGAGGACAACTGGAAAAGCTGTGGATCCCACGAGCCGGGCACCAGCACTTGTGATAGGACCACGATGAAGCTGTACATTGCCGCACAGCCTTCCCTGTCCCATCCAAACACCAGGGCTCCTTTGCAAAGCCATCCGGGTTGGGACAGTAACCATGGTCCTTAGCCTTGGCTCTGTGCCCGGCACCATGCCCCTGAATGAGTGTAACACTGAGGTTCAGGCCTCTGTGGAGACACGCTCACCCGTACCTCCAGTCGTGTCCGGTCCACATCTTTGGGCAGTTTTACACGGATTCGGTTTGTTACGATGAGGGAATCATAAGGATAGATCTGTAGGGAAAGAAGCCACAGGGTCACCTCGAGAAGCGAGCGTATGCTGGGTCAAAGAGCAGAGCAGAGGGCAAATCAAAATACATACTTGTGTTGGCATCAGACACACATTTCATAGGGAAGGTACACAGAAAGGAACTTTTAACCTGGGCAGGTGCTGAAGAGATCAGCGTGGGTAGGCAGGCAGCCTCTCTTACCTTGTACTCTGTAAGAGAAAGAGCAGAGACCACAGGGGGCCATTTAGGAAGTTTAAGAACCATGGTGAAAGTAATTCCTAGCTGGGGTCACCCAGGCCCCCTGCAGTTGGCTAGGCCAGACATGGTCTCCTGGGCCCCTAACCAGTCTGTGAAGGGCTCTAATCCCAGGCCTGTGGGGAGAGGAGCCCTGAGGGTCCCCTGGGAGAACCCAGAGCAGGAGGCATGGTCAAGGAAGCTGGAGGCCAGACCGGAAGCTGGGTGGTAGCACCGTGCTCCTCAACTGGGAAACATCTCCCCGGGTGGTCTGGGCCACCCTGAAAAAAGATGGCCGCCTCAGTTTACCCACCTGTGCAGTGGGCACTCGGGGCACTGGGGGTGTTGTGGAGACTGACACTCTCACTGGCCTCTGACCTCATCACGCTCTCACTGTCTTCCTTCTTGGCTCTCCTTCCTCTCCTAAACTACCCAGCTCCTCAACTTCTGAAATGTTTTCCTTCCAGACTAAAAGTTTCCTACCAGAAATAAAATCTTAGAGGTCAGGGCGTCCAAGGACACAGGACCACAGAAAGCAGGGTCGCCAGAACCCTGGCTTCAAACCACTCCAGAAGGGAGACTCCTGTGATGGGACCAGTTCCTGAGATCCCCCACATGCCACACGGGGTCCTGATGTGCCAGCTGTGACGCCAGGGACTTGGACAACCACTGAGAGAAGCAGGCAGTGATGCTCTGAGGTCATCCATGTGGAGACCAGCTCAGGAGAGCAAGGGTCCCTGGCATTCCCAGGGGTGACAAGGATGTAGCATGGCCAGACTCAGGACCCTGCTCAGAGCTGGAGTAGTGGCCCTCTGTGGAGCACCTGTCACATGACCAGGTGGCTACTCTAGTAACAGCCACCCTCCTGCTTCAAAGCCCAGAGAGTTGCACTCATGCCATCCGCCACAGTGAGTGAGGGCAGGACACAAGGTTGGAGATGCACTGTTGGGCTTGGACCCTGAAAGCTGTTTCCCTGTGACTCTACGTCCCCAAGAGACACAGAGCACCCAGTAAGCCAGGATGGGCCCCTGCACCCCAGGAAGGGGGAGAAGGGAGTGTCTTGAGTAACAGTAGCTTGGAGGTCTGAGGAGCCTCCCTGGGGTTCCCTGCCTGCCATGCCGAGCCTCTACAAGCAGACCCTGGAAGGGCAGCCTCAGAATGAGACCGGGGAACACGTGTTAGTGAACCCTGCCCAGCCAGAGACCCATGGGGGTCCCCGCTGTAAGTACCTCGCGTGCCCCAGCAGGCATCCAGGTCTACTCCACAAGGGACCAGGTTGGCATTCTGGAAGAGAGAGAGAGAGAGGGAGGCAAGAGGCAGGTTGCACAGGGTAGGCAGCGGGGAGCTGGGAGATGCCTCATTCCTTGCACAGCCCTGGGGAGGAGGGTGTCCACAATACAGTGGTGGTCTTAGGTGACCCAGTTCTAGAAGGCTAGTGTCCAGGATGCCTGCCTGGCGGGACTGCTGCCTTTTACTCTTGCCTTGGTGGCCTCTACTGATCCTACCTGTATGGTCAACTCCGTCCCATCTTCACAGAGTCCCCAGATGCCAGGGCCCTGGCTCCGTGGCTGGCATGGACCACAGCAGGTGATCATGCTGTGCTGGCATGATGCCCAGCGGTGCCTCTGCTCCTGCCACACCACAGGATTCTAGTGTAGCACCCACAACCTGCTATCTCAGCGCTCCGGGTAGACCAGGATCCGCCCTGCACCCTCTGTGCCCCACAAGCAAGCCAAGGGGGTCACACTAGCCGCTGCTTTCTGGGGCTGTAAGCCATCTCCTGCTCTGTTCCTGCAGGCTGCCAGCTACATGATATCTATGGCGGTGTGTGCCAAAGTCCATCCACCCCAAGGCTCCAATACAAAGGGGCCCCCAACCTTCTCCCAGGAATGCACAGGCACCACGGTAGCTCCACAGTGACTGTCTTGATGGCTAAAGGAGCCTGGTGGCTGAAGGTTCATGGTGTCTAAAAGAGCCTGGGCTGTTGTAAGCACTCTGGACAGAGTGGCCGTGACTCTGAAGATAATACTTCAAAAGGGGCGTGGAGCTGAAAGCCCCTGGCGCCTATCTCAGGTGCCTCCCTCAGCTGCCCAGGGCCTTCGTCGGCAGACTTTGCCATTTTTTAGTGCAAAATCATGGCCATTAATGTCAGGAGTTCCCTTTCTCTTCTGTCCACCTGGAAAAAAAATCTGTAACTCCCACATAACATCCTCACCATGACCACACAGCCTCACCCTGCTTAGCCTGCGGAGGGTTAAGCAATCCCTCCCCTGTCCAACTCCTGTATCTGATGGCGCCTGGTGTTTGCACTGAGAACTGTGCACAGTCAAGATCATGCACCTGGTCCAGGGTCTGAAATGGGGTCAGAACTGTTGACCGGTGCTTCTGAAATTGGGTACAGGGATTGCATTTCAGCAGAGAGCTCTGAGTAGGAGAGGGACAGGGTGCTCAGCCCAGCAGATACTGTTACAAGGAAAGCTACTTTCAGCACTGCCCTGCTGAAAAGGACAGTAAGCAAGGCACTTGTCACAGCCCCCAGAGATTGCAGGAACAGGAAAGGACCCCACAACCTAAGCTCTTCTTCTGGAATAAGGAGGTAACAGGCCAACAGAGAAGCTGGGACCTTCCTCCAGCCACATGGCTGCTCCCAGGAGTCTGGGACCAGGCTGGTGAGTGCGGAAGTGTATAAGCAGAGCGTTGGGAAGGCTCTTTATTTAAATTTTTGGTATTTTGTTCATTGTGGATTTTTTGCATTGATTTGGGTTTCTAAAATTATTACATCTCCACGGCTCTGTCATTTGGTCAGTGCCTCACTGCCTCACACAGACCTCACTTCAAGACCTCTCACCACCGCCACTTTCTCTCAGGAGTTCTCAAGGACAGTTTTGGGGGATGTTTTCTCTTTCAGACCAGTACCTGAGGTGAGCCTGTCCACCAGGGAGCTTCCTTCTTTCATAAAGCATTGCAAGCCTGTCTTGGACAGGCCTTTTTGCCTGCTTGGTGTTGACTGAGTGAAGGAGAAATGCTGCCATCTACTGTCTGGAGTCCTGCATCACAGGCTGTCAGACTGCCCAGGCCACCACCTTCCGGGCAGCAGAACCAGCTTCCTCAGTCTTCCAGGCTCTGAGGTGAGACAGGACTCCCCAGAACTACGTGGGCAGGGTAGGTGGGACATCCTCCAGGTGCAGGAGGGGGGCGTCAGGTTGATCCAGTTCAGGGAGGGTGCAATCGATACCTGGTCTTCTGAATGCAAAGGGAAAGGCTGTGCAAGACGTCCCAGGGCAAGCAAGTCCTGTTCTCCCTCGTGTCTGCACCAGCAGGAGAGCTGAGTGGCCAGGGGACCAGCCCAAGGCAGCACTTCCTAGCCCCTCCCTGGCTGTCTTCCCTCAGTCCTCAATGGAGGTGCTAGGGATTTTGTGCACAGCTGTTCTACAGATATATCCCCTAATCTTTCTGCAACTCCAGGAGGTGAACAGTACCATATTCATTTTATTATAAGAAGCTTACAGAGGTTAACAAACACCCGGGGCTGTAGAAATTTGAACCCACGTGTTTTCCATTGCAAAAAAAAAATCACACTGGGACAACCAATAGGAATGAGATGGTGGCCCGTGACCATCACTTTCTTGCTAAAGCCACATTCGAGAGCTGTCTCACTCAGCTGGGGAAAGAGGTGCTAGACACTTGCTTTTCAAATGACGACTAGTGAGAACCATTTTATGGAGATCATGGGAAGATCTCACAGCTCTTGTGTCCTCATGATAACTTTAAGAGATAAGGATTGCTTTTTCTTTAATTCTGTGAAGATTCAGAAGGTTTAAGTAACTTGTCCAAAGATAGAGGTGGGATTTGAACTCAGGTCCTTCTGAGTCTAATGCATATGTTCTTTCTAGCACTACAGCTGGAAACCTCAGAATTTTAAAAATTTCATTAAGATTCTGTTTGTAGTCATATACATAAACATTTTTTGGTAAATGTTTTATAAACATGTGAAAACTGAATTTAAAAGATACATATTTTATCAGATTTAGCTTGCTGTTTATATTTTTAAATTATTCTTTGTTCACTGGATCCAGGTCTTATTGCAAAAGAGCCACATCCAAATCACCTACACTGCTAGCATTTTCCCAAGATGCCTGGCATTGCCACATTGCTTGGTGCATTTAAGTTTACGAATGCTATAACTGTTTATTAAATTGGCCCTTTATCTCTTTACATATCAATTTTGTTGAACCTTAACTTTGACCTCATCTGATACTAACATTGATGCTGCCTTCCATGTGTAATTTTAACATCTGTTTTTTATCCTTTTCCTTCCTATCATTTAAAAATGATTTTAAGTTTATATCTTATAGTGGCATGCTATGACAACGCTATTTTTAAAAATTCAGCCTGACAGTCTCTGCCTTTTAACATTGAAATTCAATCTATTCACAGGTGGCAACAGAGGTTTTCAACATGGAATTTCTTCCAGGGAACTGTCACAAGGATCTGCAGGTGGCCAGTGGCCATTCTCTTAGCAGACCAGGGGCACATGTCAGAATCATTACAGCCTCATCCACAGGGGAACCTGTAGCAGGAGGCTGACACCCTGCTCATGGGTGGGTTTGTAAGCATGACTTCCTGCAGCAGACAGGAGCAGATAACCTCCTCCTGCAGGTTGTCTGGATGTTCTCATGACCTTTGGGACATACAGTGCTTTGGATCACTGGGTCCTCATCACAAACTCCCCTTGAAGCAAGACCCAGGAAGATCTTTGCCCTGATTTCCTTCAGTTCCTCAGACAACGAGAACTACGTAATTAGGTAAAGTCACAGTTGTGTCTAGGCCTTGGCTATCAGGAAGCTCAGAGGAAAGCTTGGGTAGCTTTTCTCATACAGTGTGCATTTGTTTGTTTTTGATATCATTTTCTCCCAAAGTTTCCCCCTCTATTGTGGTTTAATTTTAATGGAACTTTGGTCTCACTACATCTGTGCTTTTACTTAGGCCCCTAGAATCCTTTTTCTGGAAGCTAAAAAAAAAAAAAATCCAAGAAAGCACCTAAGAAATAACTCTGGGGCAGCAAAGGCCATTGGTAAAGGAGTATGGATGTGCACTCATTGGAAACCTCAGGGAGAAGGGCCAGAGTGCAGCTGCTGGGCGCGGATGCCCATAGGGCTGGTCACTTGACAGACCGAGGACCTGGTCTACACACTGATGAGGCATGAAAGTACAAAAGGGTTGTAGAGAGAGTGAAAGAAAACTAAGAAAGAGCATTACCAGGGAAAAAATGAATCTCAGAGCAGTGAGTGACAATATTGCCCCTACAGCGAACGTGAAAAGGTACAGCTTCCCAGGAGGATGAATTCCAACTTTGTGGACTCCCCCACTCACACAAGGGCACCTGGGCTTGCAATATGCTCCCCACACCTGCTGGGGTAGCAGGAGAGGCATCCTCACAAGGTCTAGCTCTTAATCCTGTAAAGCTTAAGCTGCTGCTGGCACTCATTCTGGGAGAAGCAAAGACTGTCCTGCCAGAATGTCTGGACCAGCTGTTCTCAACCTTCCAGGTAGGGCATCTGGAGACATGAGGTCAGCAGAGGCCAAGGCTTCAATCCATCCACTGACACATGCTAGCCGAGGTGCTCGCAGAGGGTGCACAGGCTGGACATGCAGAGAGAGCTGTCCCTTCTCTCCTACATCGAGCAAACCCCCAGCGCCTGACTTGGATGGGGTAGCATGTTGGCTTAGTCAGATGAAGAATGACACACCCTCTGGCTGCTGGGTTAGACAGCAGCTGCCCCCAGTGAGAAGAGAACATGCTAGACAGACTCCCACTGCCCCCAGCGCCCTTGATGTTGCAGGAGTCCCATGCAGGTCTTATCCCCTGCTTTCCCTGTGGAGGATGAAGAAAATTCAAAGAAGCATGCTACATGCGTGTCCATTCCAGGATGGGAAGAGCGGTTAGTGGGAAGGGAGGGAGGGGGCTTGGGGTCCACTAGAATCCAGTCATGCAGAGGCGCCTGAGCCAGGGTTCCCAAGCTGGGCTCTGGACAGAAATACACAACAGATCTGACAGATCCGGAGAAGATGGAGAAAAAACCCAAAGGCTGGCCCCAGAAGATGTCTGCTGCTCCTGGAAATAACATCCCTGCTCTTAGGGAGTGTCCCTGTGGCCTTGACCCTGGGGACAGGACATGCCCAACGTCTGTCTCTGAGTTACACACTTACTGCCATGACTACTGTGGGACAACACGCAAGGTCCTCAGTTTTTTAGGGTTGTTCTTAAGAGATGAATGATGAGTTTATGGACAAATTTCCCCAAACTGGGAAGAGGCTGAGTGGGGTACTGGAGGGGTTTCCGGGGCTGTGTGTTTACATGTCGGGGACTCGGATACCGTCAGGATTCTCATCAGAGATTCCATACAGCTGTGGGATGGGTGTTGACTACAAGCTCTCTTCTCAAGGGGCCAGGGGTAAGGCCAGGCCCTCTGTGGGGCTGTCAGGCTCCAGAAGGCCTGCACTCACAGTCAGATGCCCTAAGACTGGGAGCACACAGGATGGAGGACAGACTAGCCTGCAGCTGAGAGCAGTGACAGGAAGCTCGCATAACATCACAGGTGCCAATTGGGCCACTCCTAGTAACCATATGATAGTAACAATGGGTGGGCCCTGGCATCCCAGCCCAGGCTGTGGTACTTGGCTCCCACTGGCCCAATAGTCCTTTCTGGGCCTTATGGGGTTCGACCTCACAATGGAAGTGGGGCCTAGAGGCTCCTTAGAGTAACCCTGATCACTCCGGGTGCTCCACCTCTCCCCAGACTCACATAGTGGTGTCTGCCTGGGTCGTGGGGCAGAGCAGAGGGGAGTCGGGGTGTGGCCAGATCTGATCCAGTCCTGGTATGGAAAAAGCTGTGACAAGTGGCCCTGAGCAGAGTGCTATTAGTGGCAGGGGCTGGCAGGCGAGCAGGGTCACGCCTCTCCTCTCCTCTCCTCTCCTGGCTGTGAGATCAAGAGCTGTGGGAGCCGTGTGCAGCTTGGCAGTGAGGGGTGATTAGTGCCCCTCGGGAGGGAGGGACTGAGTACCTACCCGGAGGTCCAGGCCATCCTTTCCAGGTCCTGGGAGAGAGTCAGGTTTGGAATAGGGGAAGCCTGCAACAGACACAGCACAGCTTTGTCACGCAAGCAGTTGGCCAGGCGGGGAGAGCACGTGGCTCAGGGAGTGCTTCTTATGGAAGGGACAGGGACTGGGAGATGACAAACCTGCCTCGGTGTGACCTCCTATCCTCAGAGCAGGGACTAGGAAGAAGCCAGGGCCAGGTGACATCCTCAGTCTACTCATGACCCCAGAAACACCACTGCATCTGGGTCCTAGACCAGCTGGCACCTGTGTTCAGGACAGGCTTTGACATCATGTCACCTCACTCCACAGATGGGGCCCAGACTTGGGATCCCCTGGGGCACATAGGGCCACACCATCTTGTGCCAGGGTGGCACACATGGCCTACCAGCAGCCAAATGGGGCCTGGAGACAAGTTTATTTTCTAAAATATCCTCAGATCTGTTTGTGGTTGGAGGATCTCACATTAAAATGTGATTTGCTAGTTTCTCCTGGCTCTGAGACACTGGGCCCTGGACCTCCCCAGCTGGCCCTGGGTGGACTCAGGAGGTTGAGCCCTATTAACCTGTTTAGTGACATTGCAGGAAAGACACAAAGGAACCCCACACCCAACACCCACAGCTCAGAGGTGGCGAGGTTGCCTTCTGGAGGGAGGGAATGGGGCACCGCCTACTCACCCCTGTGGGGCATGAATCACTACTCCCAGAAAGCACACTGAAAAGGCCTAACCCAGGACCCTGAGCTGTCTGTCCTTCCACTGTCTTGCAAAACTTCAGACAGCAGGGCCCACATCTGCCTCATGTGAGTGCCTTGCCCCCAGCCCTAGCCTAACTCCAGCAGTACAGACCAGCTAAGCCCAGTGCCAAATGTCCTTGGGGTCACCAGCAGCCCAGGGGAGGGCAGTCATGTCCTTCAGTGTTCATGAGGCTGAGTGTGTACAGGGGACAGAGGTGGGCACAGGACTGCTGGCCCACCCACCCATTCCCGGGAGGCTTCACTTCTGAGCAATTACTGGGCCAGGTGCCTTGCTTTGGGGAATTCTCATGGAGCAGTAAGGACAAAGGAGAAATTCTACAAAGGTCACACATGGACACAGAGCCAGAAGGAAATGCCTCACTGGGCACTTGGCCTAGGGATCCATTTGCCACCAGGTAGCTTGTGGGAAGGTTCTGGATGTGGGTCAGCAGGGCTCTTTAACATCAAGGTCAAGTTCCCAAACTTCCTTGACAGAGGAGCCCTTGTCATACGAAATTGTATACCAGAGGGAGCTGGGAAGAGAGTGTCTGGGAGACAGACTTGGAGCCAACCCTGCTGAGCTGCTTCGTGCTACCCCCAGCCTCTGTGGCCCCTTCAGGTAAATGGCCTTGCCTTCACTTCATGTTCACAGAAGGAGAACTGAAGCCCAGAGACATGCAGACACCTGCCTGAGGTCACCCACCTAGAGCGCCACAACCCCAGGATGCCAGACACGCTCTCCTAACTTACAGTGGGGACCCTCCAAGAAACACCTCCCTCCTAATGTATACACAGAGATGGGAACATCCTGGGATCTTGAGGGACCCACTGGCTGAGACATGGGGCTCTCATCAGCTGGATGCAAGATGCAGTGGCATGAGTTGCTCCCCAGCCAGTGGCATTGACCTTACTGGGGAACTTATAAAAACACAGGTGCTTGGCCCCACCCCAGACCTATTGAGAGAGAATTCTGGATCTGGGGAGTATATGTGTTTTTACAGCCTTCCAGATCCATTTGGATGTATGCCAAAGTCTGGGATGTACTGTCCTTTGTCTTGAAAACTGTGAATGCCCTCCACTGTACCCTTGCCCTACCATTAGGTCTGGGGGTCTCACCCAAAATGCACACGGCGGCCACCCGGAGAGATAGAACAATTCCCAGTGCCTGGGCTGCTGGCCACAGGGATCACATGCAGTGTGGAAACCTTACTTTCATTAAGTCATTTTATGCCTCCATCTTTCTAACAACAACTATGCTAGGTCTTATGGAGTCCCTGCATCAGATGGTGTTATACTTATTGCTCCAATCATCAAATATGACTTGAGGAACTGAAGACGAGAAGAAGGATGGTCTATTTCATTTACCCCACCATTACCTATTCCAGTGTTCTTCCCTTTCTGAAGTTCCAAGCCTCTGCCTGCCATTACTCCTGTCTGGAGAACAGCCTGGAGCCACTCTTTAAGGTCTAATGGGGACACCTTGTCTGAGCTTTCCACTGTCTGAGAGCATCTCTATCTCCTACTCATCCTAAAGACTACTTTCACTGGATATAGAATCCACACGGACAAGTGGATGACAAAAGTGCCACTCCCTCCTGGCTTTCATAGTTTCTGATGAGAAATCTGCTGTCATTCTTAGTGCTCCCCTCTGGCAATGCCTCTCTTCTCACTGGATGCTCTTTCTTTCTTTCTTTTTTGTCTCTAATGTTCAGAAGTTTAGTTCAGATGTTTTGGTGTGGAGTCTTTGGGTTTATGCTCTTTGGGGTTCACTCAGTTTCTTGAATTTGTAGGTTCCTGTCTTTTGCCAAGTTTGGTATTCAGCCATTATTTCTTTGAATACTTTTTTCAAGTTCATTCTTTCTCCTCTTCTCCGGGAATCCAGTGATATAAATATTGTCTCCCGGGTCCTTGAAGTCCTGTTCATTTTTTTCTATTTCTCTTTGTTCAGGTTGGATAGTTCCTACTGTTCTATCTTCACAGTCCTGATTTTTTTCTCTGCCCCATGTGTAGGAGGCCAGCCCTCTTCCCTCTTCCTGCCCTGTGATGTTGGCTCTGTTATTTCCAGGTTCTCGCAGTTGTGCTTAGTGGGGGCACAGGGAGGGAGGGGTCTGCTTGATCTCATCCACTCAGTTGCTATCTGTGCTATCTGGGCCCAACAAAATTGGTCTTTCTTGGGGAGTGAACAGCCACTGGCTGATTTTAAAGGTCCCAGGGCCCCATGTGCAGTCAGGGCACAGAACTTTTCTTTTTTCTATACAAAAAAAAAATCCCTTTTCACATTCAAATATTCCACTCAACACTCACTGGCCTATGCATTGAACATGAACCCATCTTAATAGATGAAGAAGGCAAGGCCTAATGAGAATGAGTGGCCTGCATAAGGTCAAACAGCTTCCAGCTGGAGAGAACTTAGGCTTTTGCTCCCAGCATATGGGCATGCAGACACCTTGTCCTCTAGGGACCTAAGTGTCTGATGTGATCATATGGTCTTTAAGAGTGTGTGGCTGTGTGTGGGCATGGGGGGTGGGCAACAGGGAGAAGGCAGGTATTGAAGACCTGGGGGAAAGTTCACAGCTGGGTGATCATAACCCTGGGTCACATCAGGTTCTGCAAGCACTGGACACCCCTCACCCACAGCCAGGCTCAGCCATCCATGCTCTCTGTGCCAAGTCTCTGAAGCCTGCCTGAGACTACCTCATCCACAGAACTCCGCCTGGACTGCTCTTGGGGTCCCGAGCACATTCTCCCTGGTTCTGTCTTCTTCCAGGCCAGCTCATTAGAGGTCAGGGGAGCCACTGGACATTAAAGATGAGGTCCTTGTAGGTAGGTGGAGGAGTGTTCCAGATGCAACAGGAGACCACATGGCCTGCCATAGCATTCTGGGGAGATTGCCATTGTCTCACTGGTGTTCAAGATGTGACTTTGTTGCTGTGTGGCCCTAGGCGGGTTTGGTCCCTCTCTGGACTTCAGCATCCCTATCTGAAGAAGAAGGGGTCTGAGCTATAGTGAGGAGAGGCCCCTTGAGCAGTCTGAGCTTCAGCCTGTGGAAGAAAGTGAGATGGGCCTGTGCCAGCTGCTGAATGATTGCCACAGCCTGGCTGTGGACTTGAATGTGCTCTGCCTGGATGCCTGGCCAGGCCATAGGATGCTCTGTGTTTACATGTGAACTTCTCACCCCAGAGGCTCCTTGCCAAGAGGATGGGATCATCCTTGTTTTGAAGGTGTGGGAGTTTCACATCCAGAGAGGTTTTCTCTTGGACCCAATGTCCCATAGCAGTGAGAAGCTGGGATTCTACCCAGTGGACCAGTTCCTAAGCACAGCCCCTCACACGGTCTTCTGATGAGACCCTGCCTGCTCCCACTCATGCCTGGTGGTCTTCCTCCCATACCATGTCAGCTGTTTCTCTGGTGGTCACCTGAGCTGGTCACTAAATCTTCACATGTGCTGAATAGCCCCCAAACCTGGACACTGGTGACCACTTCCTGTTACCTTCTTGCCAGATCCAGTCCCAGGAAACTTAAGTCAGAACCCTCTAGGAAATTCCCTCCCCTGGGAGGCCACGCCAGAGTCCTCCATAGGCTCACAAAGGGCCAGTGGCACAGCCATGTGGCCTGTGCTGGTCCTCACCCACCAGGCCTGCCTCTACCTTTGGTTGGAGCACCAGGTATTCACCCTGTCTAGGGCCAGACCTCAAGCTCTGCTGGACCTTGACTTCTTTACCTGAGGACTTCTTCTGTGTCAGGCTGCGCCTGCCCAGGCACCCATGCCCCAGATGACTTGCTCCATCCCACTGAAGGCAGCTGCACAGGATAGGAAACTTGGTCTGTTTTGGCCCCTGCTCTATCTCCCCACCCAGAATGCCCTAGGACACAGAAGGGACTCATGAACTACATTCAGGGTGACTGGGCAGCTCGCATCCCACTCTGGACCCTGTTTTGCCTGTTGAAAATGAGGACATGGTGCCAGTGTCTTCCTGGTCTGATATCTGTGGACTCCGCCTCTATGAGGTCTCAGACACAGTCCTCTGCCCAGGTGCATGAAGCCCATCTCCCTCACATATGAGATGGACAGGTGGCAAATCAGGACATGTGCCTTTCAACCATGGGCTGTGACCTTGAACTCCACAGGAATCAGAGTGGAAAGGAAAAAGGCCATGTTTGACCCTCCTGCTGGCTGGAAAAGAAGAGGGCCACAGGGGACCAGTGTCCTGTGACTTCTTCTCCATGGGGAGGGTAATGAGCGAAGATAAACATATCCCATCAAACACGGGACTCCACAGGGTCCTCCCAGGGAGGGGACACACAGGTGACACAAAATGACAAGTTCAGGGCAAAGAGGCCCATGTCAGGACCACTGTGCTGCCTTGGTTGCTAGCTCAGAGCTTTTCTCATGCATCCCTATGCCCTAAAACACCAGGGGCCTGGCCCCTCCCACCTCCTCTCCCTTGCTGGGGTTGACAAAGGGGCTCCTCCCTTTGGAAGCCCTGGGGCCTTGTTAGGGACTACTGAGTCTTCTAGCCAGTGTCTCCTGCCTGCTAGGGGCCTGGGATTATGCTGGCACACATCTGACCACCGCATGTGTGTACCTGTATGTGTGTGTGTGAGTGAGTGTGTGTGCATGTGTGCGCACAAGGGACCTCAAAAGAGAGGGCAGGACCTGAAAAGTGAGGGATAAGGGGCACAGAGCAGGAGCAGTATCCATGGGTACTGGCCAGGGGCGAGGTCCGGGCCACCTCCTGTTCTTCATCAGGGAGTAAAACTCATCCTATAAGACCTTCTTCAAGGCCCTCTTCTTATAATGGAAGGGAGCCCCATCCTTCCTGTGCAGAAACCAGGCCCACTGATAACGCAGATGGCTGCACACAGTCCAGATAACACCTATGCGTAACAGAAAAGCACAAAGTAGTCTACAACAAAACTAGCTGTGGCATGCTTGTAATGCCAGCTACTCAGGAGGGGAGGCAGAAGGATTTCAAATTTGAAGTTAGCCCCAGGAAAGTTAATGAGACCCTATCTCAAAAACAAAATAAAAACAAAAGGACTGGGGGCCTGGCTCAAGTGACAGGGCACCTGCTTAGCACATGAGTCCCTGGCATTGCAACAGCACAAAACAACAAAATCCCCAACCCCATGTATTTCTTTAGACACAATGGCAGTGCCCAGCTGAGGACCATTGCCCTGGGATGGGGCTGTCACTCTGGCTTGTTATCCTCCTGCCTATCTGCTCCTAGTACTGGGTTCAGCACAGAGTAGATGCTCAGTAAATACCAAGTGAATGAACGACTCGGAATGAATTCAGTTCTGAGTGAGATGTGCTGATGGTGTCATGGATGGAATGAGGCTGTCACCAGGCCCCTGTGAGCCACAAGGCACCTGGGTAGACAGACAACAGAGGACACACGAATGAGTCTTTGGTTGGTGTCTCTGCCCTCCCCGCCACAGCTCTCCATGCACTGCCAGGGGCTGCCCTCAGCTTCTGTCTCCCCCTTGGCACCCTGTTCAGCGTCTGGAACAGAGTGGGTGCTCAATAAATACCCGTTGAATTTAATGCATTTCAATTCAACCAACATTTATTGAGCGCCCACTGTGTTGAGTGTCACAATCCTGCCTTCCTTGGCGTGCTACCGACTGGGTGCCGACTCTAGAGAGTGGAAGCTGTGTGCAAATGGAACCGGTGCCGATGGGCTCACGCTCTGAGACTCAAAAGAACCATGAGAAAAAGGATGGATAATTGCTCCCCTCCCTCTCTGAACTGCTCATGAGGCTGGCAGACCTAGGCAAGACCGGCAGCCTGGGTCCTCACTGCTATTTCTGGGTGCACAGGGAGCGAGATGAAGTTATCAGGATGGAAATAAAGGTAAAGTTACAAGGTGGGCCTCCTGCCTAGAAGATCTGATGTCAAGACACCAGAGAAAGTGAGGCAGAATGCAGTTGTGACTGCAGGCATGTAGCAAGTGTCCGGGGGCTAGGACTCACACACAGTTTATGCACCGGGTAGTTACCTCCCCAGCTACATCACGGGCACCTGCATGGAGCAGGCTTATTCCCATCTGAGCCATGGGCACTGCTTGCTATGGAATGCAACAGAAGGGGTGGAGCTGACAAACCAGCCCTTGCAGCTGTGGGAGTGCCCAACTGAAAGGACTGACCCAGCCTTGCAGGACCAGTCACGCTCAGGTGCCCCTGGGAAGGCATCTGCAGAAGAGGAAGTGGTGCAGGAGGTGAAGGCTGCACGCACAGGTCTCACTGCACAGCAGTGTCAGAGGGAGGGCCGGAAAGGCAGCTGTCTGCAGTCCAGGCTTCTTCCCACATTGTGCCCCTTCCTCGGTCCTGGGTCACAGGAAGGCCACAAACTATAGTTTGTGAGAGAGGGGAACAGGGATTGATGGGGGCAGTAGTTGGCTTCCCAGGGGGAGTCAGGGAAAGGGATGAGCCTGGAACCAGACCTGCCTGCCCCCCAGCAGGGGAAGGACGGGAAACTAGAAAACATGACCTGAGACCGTCAGACATTCAGTTTTGGCCTCAGGGCTAATGCTTGGATGCTAAGACACCATGTAAGTCAGGGCAGGCTGCAGAGCAGCTCCTGAGCTGTGCAGAGAGAACTCCACCTCCCAAACTCACATGCATGACAGGCAGGAAGGTCTGTCGCCAGACACAGCCCTGGCCACAGGCTGGCACGGCACCTCCTGGAGCAAGGGTCCCTGGGACAGACAGAGGGCTGAGGACTCTGAGCAGCCTGCCCTCAGCACACAGGGACCTTCACCACCTCCTTACCCTGCCTGTGTGGGGGAAGGGCGTGCTTCAAGAGTCCAGCCCCTGGGATTGTTCTGTCTGTCTTCCCATGCCACGTGGACCCTGTGCACGTGCTCTGAGACCCTGAGGACAGTCCAGGCACCAGAGAATGCAGGTCCCAAAGAGAACACTACACCTTTCTTTGTTTCCAGTTATTGTTTAACACGTCCTGATTCCAATGTGTTGCTCTCTCCCTCCCACACGGAGCACTTTCCACTAGCATTGGTCAGACAGCGCAGTTCCAATTTGGGAGGAAGGTGAGGCGAGGATGATACATGTCTGTTTACTGAGCAGCTACTGTCAGTCAGCCAGGGCGCTAGGTGCAAGCCCAGGGTCACACAGCTGCTCACAGGTGAGCCTGGATTTGAACTAGGGTCTGTCTTACTGCAAAGCCAGGAGCGCTCCTCTGCTTTCTTGCACCTCATTCAGCCCTGTGTCCTCCGTTTCCCACTTCAGCCCTGGCCACAGAAAACAGCCCTGCCCAAGCTCAGACCCGAGGCTGCCTCCAGGAGACCTGATGAGTCTCACTACAGCTCGCTGTTGGCTTCTGTCTGTGATATACAGCATCTTGCAAACGACATGACCGGGAGTTTCCTCTATGTTTGAAAGTCACTCCCAATTCAGCCTTCACGACACCCCCCAGGTCAGGCAGATATCAACTTTGTCTCCTGTAAAGTATGAGGCGATAATGTCTGGGACTCACCAGTGCCTTGTTCAGGATGTCACAGGAGACAGGGAAAGTGCCATGTCACCACCTCCAGGTCTGGACTTGCCCCCTGGACCATGCCCACATCTGCTCTGGAGGGAGATGGATCCTAAGAGCCGTCTTTCTAAAATTACCCAGGAGCCCCTGTAGCTTTCTTGCAGCCCTTAGAAGTGTCACTAGGAGGCTCGGCGCTGGGCCACAGTGGGCACACTGTCTAATTAAGGCAACGCAAAGGCTCTGCTTGCCATCTGGTTTGCCTTACATTTGCTTTTATATTTTTCACCAAGCAAGGTTGGGATGTGGGAGATGGCTCAGGTGTGGCCCCTGCACTGGAGGCCTTCCACGCGTGTCATGGCTCCTGGCTCAGAAGAACCACTCACGTGAGCAGAAGTTGTCTCCTTGGATTGTTTGGAGAGGATCTCGCTCGGTCCCACTACTGAGGGACAGAGACTGGCTGTCCAGGTCTGGAGAGTTCGTCCTTGTGTCTGTGTCTCCCTTGAGAAGCAGCCAGGTGGTCTTCTGCAGAGGGACAAAAAGTCATGTGAACATTGAGGTCATTGTGATAGTGAAACAGTTCACTAGAACCTTCTATTTGCTTCTTTCTTCTAACCCACAAGCCAACTCCATGGTGAGAAAATTCAATACGTGAGAAGTCCAGGTTTTAATACAAATCCCAGCATTTAGGGATTTCATCTTGCCCCCTCCCCCACCTTCTCCAGGCAGGGAAAAGGCATTACCCCATTTCACAGACAAGGAAACTGAGGCTCAGGGAGGCCTGGGGCCCAAGTGGCTTCACTGAGGAGAACAAGGTGAACTGGCCCAAGTCCAGCATGGGCTCTTTCCCCTCATCTACCTGCCTTCCTCAAAGACAAGTGCGGGGCCTTGACTGGAGAGGCATGGAGGAGCTCAGCCTATGGGCCAAACTCTGCCCACCGTCCTGTTTTTGTAAGAAAAGCATGGAACACACCTGGGGACCCTGCTCACTCTCACGTCCTCTCTGGCTGCTTTCACAGAGCCGTGTGACCGTGTCAGAGAGCTATGGACAGGATCCCCTAAGATGTTCACCCTCTTAGATAGCATCTGGTAAACGTGTTCCCAAAGACTCACCCCAAATGCCTCAGAGCACACCTGGGTTTATTTCCCTTTCACTGTTCACATCTCCTCAGTTTTAGACCCACGACCAGGCCACATAATGCAGACCAGGCTGTGGCAGAACATGGGCTCATCCTCAACATAGGAAGGAGGCTGAGAGCACAGCTCCTACTTATGATCCTGCAGGATCCCAAGGATCAGAGGAAGAGGAGGAGCTGGAGACCAAGCTGGAGAAGCCACCGCCCAGGACAGGGCTGCACTAAGTAAGAACTACTTCCTCAATTACCTTCCTGCTGTCCTGGTCGAAACTTCCGTCCTCCCCATCCAGTCGCCTTGAGGCTGGAAGGAAAAGTCAGTGTGTCAAGGCCGTACACCTCGTGGTCTGCGTTTCCTGCTTACATTATGCTCAGTAAGGGAGAACAAGAAAAGATCAACTGTATGAGTGTCTTTTAAGGGCTAGGAGCAAGAAAAGCTGGAGCAGGCCTGGGGCGGAGTAGGGGGAATGCCATGAATGTGAATGGCTCCTGGGGTCACAGCCCAGTTTGTGGGTGCAGCCTTTGAGCATGAATGGCTCCCAGAGGAGAGGGCCTGGTGGTAGACATGAGCCCTAAGGGCGAATGGAGGTACAGCAGTGACTCCTCCTTCAGTTCTAGCCATCCGTGGAGTCCTGTTTTAAGGTATAACCTCTTGGTATTTGAAGGACTCACTTTCTACCTTGCAAGTGGGACACTGAGGGAACAGAGGGTCTCAACCACAGAGGCCTCAGTGCCAGACATGAGCTAGGTACCTTACATCCATCACTGCCTCCCGTGCCAAATCCTGCAGGGAGGGGACTTCACACCATTTCACACATTGAGAGACAGAGGCTCAAGGAGGGCCTTGTCCAAGGTCGCAGACTAGTGGTGGGGGTTGGGAACAGCGGCTGACATGAACCCAAGCACAGAGTCCCAAGTCCCTCCCCGTCTGTCCACCCTGAGGTCTGCAACTGCATTTTTTTGTGGGTGAGTTATACCACTGAGAAAAGTTCATGGAAAACAGTAAAGAAGTGACAAATACACCCTGGGATGAGCCCAGTGAAGCAGAGCAAGCGAGCAAGGGTCAGTTTACCATGGATGCTATCTGCAGCATTGGTGGGAGTTGTCACCTAGCCAGGCTGACATGACTTCCAAATGAGACTGAGCAACAAAACCCCACAGGCACCCTGCCATGCCTCAGCATCAAGTCAGTGCAGAGAGCGCCCTCCTACACCATGCACCCGCCCACATGCAGCAATTATGTGAGAACCCTTGCTCCTTTCACAGCCTACCACAGAGCCAGGGACCATAGAGGACATGGTGGCAGCTGCTTACAGGCAGCCTGTGATGGGCTCAGCCTTATCAGTCTTTTACAGCACCCTGCCTTCTGCACCACCAAGGACAAGCCTGACACTAGGTCAGAGAGCTTGGACACTGGGGACTGGACTATAGGACATTGACAAGATAGGGCCAAAATTGAAGACTGGGCACTTCCGTTCTGGCTGTGGGGATATTTCCTTACTCCTGATGACTGTCCATTTCTCCCTCCTCAGGAAAGAAAGATTTTCTAGGCAAAAATAAAAATCCCTGCTCTCTCTACTCCCAAAGATGAGTTAATGGTGAACCTGATGAGGAGGCTGTGATGGAGAGACTGAAGGTGGGGAGCATGCAGGCAGACACAGGCCAGCAGTAGGGTCCTCCGTGTGCCCAGACAATGGTCATGCCCCAGTGCATCAGCCTTGACCCTGGCAGCTGACCAGCAAGGCCCAGGGATGAGCAGACCAGTAGTGAGTGGGAGCTCTGATAGTACTGTCACTGTCCATGCTGGAGGAGGCCCCTGGGGCTGAGTCTGATAGTGAAAACAAGTAAGCCACTTTCCTGAAAGCAAGAAGTTCAGAAAATGGATGAAAATGCTTAGAATAGTCTACTACGACAACACAGCTGAGCAGCTCTGGCCCAGGGCTCTTCAGGATGTGAAATCCTAGCCCTAGAGCTCAGGCCGTGGGATCTGTGGGGACCTGGATTCCAGGACCTCACACAGCCGTGGAGGGCTGGCTGGTCAGACATGTTCTGGTGGACAGAAACCTCAGATTCAAGCACAGCTGCCATCTGCTGAGAAGGGTGTTCTGCCAGACTTAGCAAGTTCCCTCTGCAAACACTGCCAGCACATCAGGGCTGCAGTCAACCAGGGTACAGCCACGGGCTTCTCAGAGCCAAGGTCACAAGCTGCAAAGCTGCCATCATTCATCTGGGAACTAAGAGCTTTGCACGAAAATGTAGGAAACTGGTATTGTGTATTATTGGTGAGTTGATGCCTCAGTTTCCTGATCTGAGAAACAGGCAAGTAATACCCACTCCTCCAAGTCCTAAAGACCAAATGAGATAATGCATGCAAATCTTGGAGCAATGGGGAGGCCAGCTTACAGACTTGAAGTTATGAACAAATAAGGGGCTGATTCTGAAGTTCATTTGTAGTATGCTGTTTGGGTCTCAGGAAAAGAAAGATTGATTCAGGACAATCAGATAAAGAGAGTTTAGTGTGTCTTTTGTGTCACACAGAGCTCGGGAATGCTTTGCCCTGAGGAACCCTCTTGGGAAAGGCTCACTTCCTACTTCCTGTATCCCTTGGGAGTCTTGTTAGAGGCATCACAATGAAAGTGAGAGTCTAGTTTCCCTTCTGGCTTGAACTCAGGACCTCATGTGTGCTAGGAAGGCGCTCTACTACCTGAGAGACTCCACCAGCCTCTAATTTTCTTTCTGGATACAGATCAGCCCAGCCTTTCCTGCTTCCCATACTCTGTCTTATAATTTTTCATACCTGGACATTCATGAATGCATCTATGTACCCCTTTAACAAGTCATTTATTCTTTTCTATTCACTTATTTACTTATTCTTTTAGCTTCCCAGCCACCCATCCATACACACATCTACCCATCTACCATCCATCCATCCTTCTATCCACCCACCCATCCATCCATCCATCTATCCAGCCACTCATCCATCAATCTACCCACACACCCATCTATCCACTCACCTATCCACCCATCCACACACCAGTCCATCCATCCATCTATCCATTAGCTCACACACCCACCCATCCACATATCCATACATCTTTCTAACCATCTAACTTGTTCATCTATCCAGCTGTTCCCTTATTCCCTCAGCCACCTATCCATTCATGCTTTTCTTTGCCCACCTCAATCCATTCCTTTGCCCACTGGTGCCTCCATTCATCCCTGCATCCTTTTCTCCACCTACTCCTCTCTTCATGTACTCTCTGTTTTCCATTTAACCCTTCAGCCTTTGTCTCCCTCCCTTCACTGAGTGTTCATCTGCACTGTCCCAAGTATGGGAAGGCAGGAAACCTCAGACATGACCCTGGTCTTCAGAGGCTCACAGATCAGGAAAGTGGAGGAGTACAGAGGTTTTAGAAGGTTTCTGGACGTGTAACAAGCGCCTTGATGGGGGAGCAAGGTCAGCACAGAGGTGCTCCCCAAGACTCGCATGTGATGAGCTCTTGCTGAATTCCCACTCCCAGGGCAGACCCTGTACCACGGTGTGGATAAACACTTGCCAAGGGTGTTAAGGGTTATAGTAAATGTGTGGACCTCACTCACACTCGAGGAGGCTTGAGGTCCGAGTGAGGCTGCACAGCTGGCAGCCCTGAAGCCCGAGCTCACTCACTTCATTCCCCCTGGAAGATGTGTTACTTAGGGGACTCACGGATGCATCACCCCAGCTCTGCTTGCTATAACTTGTACACAAATCTACTTCCCCACTGAGCAGCTGACAGGAGACACCTTAAAGCCAAGGCCACATGTGTTCAGTACCTCCCATGGTGACCTGCACATGGTGAGTGATCAGAGTTAGTGGACAGGTGGACCCAGCATAGCTGATCCAGGGCTTCCAATACAGACCCTGCCAATTCCTGCTTGGTGGCACCAACACACTGATGGCTCTGATCTCTGGACTCCCTCGCTGATGTCCAGGGGGCTGGCAGGGCTGTGGGGGTCACTCTAGTCACTGTTCTGGGGGCCATCCAACCCCTGTGACCACCCAATCAGGTGGTTTCAGCTGTGGTCTAGCTCTCTGCCTCCAGGGCAGACACATTTTTGCAATGTCTGCAGTGCCGTCCAAGTGGGAAGGAGCTTTTGGGAAGACAGGATCTTCCCAAAAGACAGGATCTCCTCAGGCCACATGGAGGAGATCCCATGGGCTCTGCAGGAGATCTGGTTTCCCTCTAGCCTGTAGACTGGGATTCTGAGAACAGACCCACTAGGGTCGTTTCTCTTATTCTCCCCAGAATGACCCCTATCTGTACAGTTCAAACCAAGTTGGAATTACTTGAGAGGGAAAGAGAATGAAGTGTGTGTGTGTGTGTGTGTGTGTGTGTGTGTGTGCTGTGCAAACCTGGGCAAGTCCACTACACTCTCAGCTGCATGGAACCAGGGCCATGTGTAGTCACCATGTTTCCCCAGCCTTGGGACAGAGCCAAGCACATAGTGGGCGCTGGAGAAGTATTCTTTGGAAAAATGAATGAATGAAAGTCACTTAAATCCTTTAGCACTTGGCTTCCTGTCAGTGTGGAGAATGACTCCCGCTCACTGGCTGACGGCAGGACCGACAATAACTCAGGAGGAAAAGGAGTAGAGCCAACGCCTCCGACTCCTCCTCCTCCTCCTCCTCTCCCTCCCACCTTCCCTCTCTCAGAGCGAGAGGGTTTAGCATGTCCTCCAGATACCCAAGGGCAGCTCCTTCTGAGGCCTGGCATGCTTCTGTCCCAGGGCCCTCTGAGGAAAGGCTGACGTCCCAACCGCCATGTCCCTTGGGAGCCTCTGCCCATTGGAAGTGTGAGGTCTGGAGTGTTCTCTGTGGACACAGAGTCTGTCTGGCTCGGTGAGCCAAAGTGAGACTTGACCAGAGAGACAACAAAGGACAAATATCTGTTTCCAATCAGGGACGGAAGAGCCAGTGATCAACACACACCAGTGGGGACACTGGTGTCTCACTTGGTGGGAGGCTTTGGGAAGGTAGGTGGTTGATGTGCATCCTTGCTGGTCTGACAGTGGCTGGAGAGCAGGGGCCATGGGAGGAGCCACCTCCTGCCTCCCAGGCCAGAGCAGCTCCCTCCTGTTCATCTGACTCACATTTACTTAGAATCAAACAGCAAACCTGGCAAAATATCAACGCCACCCTGCACCTGGATGGTCAGACTTCCTGGGAAATTTTGGGGAGAGTGTTATTTTGTTCTTGTGTATTCCTCTCAAACAGTCTAAACACTGGCACTGCTTCCTTCCATTGAGTGACTCAACCTCCACAAAGTCCCCACTATGGGCCAAACATCATTTTCCAGAAACTTCCTAAAAACCCTACAACCTCATTTTCTGGAGGAGATGGACCCTGAGGAAGGAAATATTTGCTCCCTGTGATGTGGCTAGTCACAGAAGGAAATGTGGTTAGATACTGTGAGTCCCAATGGAGAGCTGCACCTGAACTGAGAACCTTCCAGAACCTTTGATCCCTAGTGGCTGCCACAGCCCCTGTGCTGCTCTGTCTGCCTTCTGCCAGACACACATCTGTTCCTGATGGTACAGGGAGGCTCCTGTTCTGTCCCTTTCTTGCCATTTCCCACTAATTTCCTTTTGCTTCCTTTCTTCTCTTCTTTTTGAAAAAAAGCCAATAAATAATAGCCACGTAGAGTTGGAAGTAATGCAGAAATATTGTCAGGCCCTAAATGCTGTGATCGGAGCAGGTGACATAGGTATGAGTCAGGCAAACCCTGGTGTGAGCAGCAGCCTGGCAGATGGCTGGCTACTTCACCACCCGGCTGTAGCTCCCTCATCTGTACTGATCCAGCCTTCCCAGGTGCCAGGAGTGAGCAAGCTGTCATTTACCCAGTGCCTGGCAGCAGCCACACATTACCTGGCTGCTTTGTGGACACTAGTTAAACTCATCCAGGCCCAGTGTCAACCCCTGGGCCCGGAGCCTAGTCATCCTCACAGCCAGACTCATTTCCCCAATGCAGGAACAGGACTCGAGCATCAGAAAAGAGTAATACTAATTAAAAAAAAGAAACCAGTAATCTCCAATGACCTTGGGAGTTGAAAAGTAAACATTAGTTAAAGATTGATTTTTTTTAACTTGTTGAATATATTATCTTAAGCTAATTAAACCATTGAGTAATTCCACATCATCCTGGGGTCTGTTTCAGGCAGGTTCTGGGATGAAAGCAATGCTGGTCCTGCCTGGACAGTGCCCTGCACTCTCCTTCAAGAGACCAGGTGGTCAGGCTGCCTGGATGGAGCATGGCTGCACCTGGGCCTCAAACACACACATGCACACACACAAGTACCCCCTTCCCACAGGGGTATGATCTACACAGATGGGGAAAGCTTGCAAAAACGAAACACCTCAGATGCTTGTACTGAAAACCAAACACATCCTAATACATCCATCATTTTCCAAGGCCGACCTAAGGGAGCCAGGCCAGGGAGAGTAGCTATCCCGTGCTAAAGCTCCAGTTTAAGGTCCCCCGCTCCGTTATGCACAATTTACAAGGCCCGCTGGTATTCACTTCATGACAGTTTTACTCATGTTTAGCCCCACACCATGGTCAAATGCCTGGCAGAGAGGAAGTGAGTGCTCTGTAAGATCTAGTTTATAAAAGAACGTAACAAAATTCTGGAAGGAATTACCTTGCCTTCTGGAAGGCAGTTACCTTGCCTTTAGGTAGAAGAGCAGTTTGCATCCACAGTAGAAAGATGGTCGCTGGTGACAGTAAAGTCCCATCTCCCTGAGAGGGTTTGGTGACAGAGCTTTGGTTGGATGCTCTGACTCAGATCTGGCCCTGCCCACAGCTACTGAGCAATTTCACAGGCTGCCCCTTCCTCAGGGCTGACCCCTCCTGCGTTGCTGCGTTCAGCACACAGCTAAGGCGCCAGTCTGAGACGCTTCGCTAATGGTGCTTAATAGTGGGCTCTGTAAGTCAGTCTCAGTCCTGGGCTCCCCAGAGCACAGAGCATGCAGCCTTCCACACAGCCTGTCCAGCACTACACCATGAGGGTCACTTAAAGGGATGCTTCTTCCTCTGGGTGGGTCTCAGTCCCCCTGCCCGCACATACACCTGTAACACGAAGGAGCAGGTCTGGGCAATGTCACAGGGCCCTGAGTCTAACTCCCCCTCCCTGCCCCTGTCTCTTGGAGAAGATGCTCTCTGTTCCTCTGGCTGAGACTCGTTCTCTGGGAACCCAAGACTTAATTTGCCTCTTTCCTTTGGGGACAAGGTAGAAATGCACAAAGCACAGGGCCTATTGCCACCATGGAGGAAATAAAAAACCAACACACGCAACACACGTAACTAGATCACCGATTCGTCAGCTGGGCACAGCAAGCAGTTTAGCAGAATTCCACCCAAAGGCTCCATCCAGTTACCGGTGTGGATGCCTCTGGACAAGAGCTCTGCTGTGTGAACCTCTCCCTCCATCTCTAGCAAGATGCCTGCCATGTGCACTACTGCCCTTTTCAGTGTAGAATGTGTCTCCAATTCAGCATTCCAGAGGGCTTTGCACCCAGCCAGGGAGAAGGGCAGGGCGGAGGGGAAGAAACAGAGGCTCAGCACCCTGAGGCAATATAGCCTCAATCACCAGAGATTCTGAGTTCGACTCCCTCTGACTCCTGCTCCATGCCTTGAGCAATCTGCTCTTTGTGCACTTGTCCCAGGTGGACTCATGTGGTCAGGAGACAGGGTCAGAGGGCCAAAAATCTCCAGCCTGTATGTGCTGTTGCAAGAACCCCGCTAACTGAAGGCAAGGACCTGACTTCTCGCTAAGGTGTAAATCATCGGTTCTATGTTGTTTGGTATTCCAAAGACCAAGCCTGAATTAGGATGTGGAGCTGGAAGCCCCTGTCCCTCTCCATCTTGGCTGGGGCCCATTTAGCAGCTTCCCTCACAGTAGCATCATCGAAGCCACCAGAACCAGGCTCTTGGTTGTAGACCTTGTCCCAAGATCATCTGCCATGCATTAGCCTCAGGTCTGAAACATACATAAGTGTCCCTCCACTGTCTCTTAGGAAAATGGGCCCCTCAGGAGCCCCAAGTGAGCATGCATTTAACAATCAGACAGCAGAGCCTCCTGGGGCCTCTGCCCCACAATCAGGACACAGCAAAGGCGCATGCAGAAGCGAGCGGGTGTGGCAGGCATGCAGGAAAACCACGGGCAGACTCCAACTGTACCATGCTGTTTGTAGATAGGGGGCTTCCTATAGATGTTATCTTTTACGCCAGTGTCTGGGGAAGAAGGAGAGAGAAGGAGAGAGGTGAGGGTAAGCAGGTAAGCACATGTCATGGGCTCTGCCCCACTGCTTTGGCAGCACCAACAGTCACCCAGATTTACAGCCACCAGAAAGGCTCGGGCACCCGGCAGGTGGCTGATGCTGAAGCCCACACCTCTATCAAGCACCCCCACTCCAGAGCCACCCCCAATCTGCAGGAGATGGGGAGAGAGACAGGTAGTCAGGGAAGGTGGCAAGCAAGAACCTCGGGACCACCAGGGTATAGCTAGCTCAGAAAGCCCCCTTTCTCCATCCTCTTCCCAAGAGGACAAAATGTCCCGCTGGTGTTTGTGGGGCTTTGGGAGAACCTCAAACACACATTAGTTTGGGGGATATGCAAACCCACTGATGAGTTTTAAAAAGCTCAAGGTTTGGGGGAGCAGTGAAGAGGCTTGGCAGATCACAGGACACCTGCTGAGTCAAGGCAGCTGAGGCACCTGCTCTGACACCTCAGGTGTGGCCAGACATCGTCAGGGTCGACAGAGAGCCAGGGCCTACCTGGGACATGGAAGTGGCGCGGCGCCTGCTGGTAGGTGGAGGAAGGAGGCCTGCTGTCCGACAGCACTGAGAGACTGGGGGTGCTGCGCCCACTTTCGCTACCTCCAGATGGAAGGGCAGAGATGGCACGTGAGAGGAGGGAAAAGCAGAGCAAACTATTTCAAGCAAAGGAGCTGGGCTCCCATGAGTCCTGACTCTCCTTCCTGCAGGAGATCCAAGCCTTTGGTCCAGGGATGGGGGGACTGTGGACCTCAGAGATTTTTCTAGACTGGGCCCCATGACTTGTTAATCCAACCTTGAGTGGAACCTGCTTGGTGGCCTTGGAAAAGAGCAGTGGTGCCAAGGATCAAGAATATGTTAGTGCATGAGGGGTGCACCTGGGGTGGGTCCTGGTATGCACACTCTGCTGGGGTCATGCCAGGGTGAGCACACCCTGTCAGCTCACCTAAACCAGGGCCCACTCCCCAGTGTCCTTGCGTATAAGCTACGCCTGCCTCCCAGATTGTCCTGTGTATAAACTAGGCCTGCTTCCCCTATTGTCCCTGTGTATAGACTAGGCCTGCTTCCCTGATTGTTTTTGTATATAAACTAGGCTTGCCTCCCAGGCTGTCCCTGTGTATAAACTAGGCCAGCCTCCCTGATTGCTCACTTTCTTCAAGCATCCACGAATTAGTCATCTGAACAGGCTAGAATGGATCAAGCACTTCCTTCAAAGCCTGAGTAGAATTTTGCCAGCTCCAGCATGGCAGGTGGTCCTCAGTCTTCGTTAATTCTGGCCTGACTTCTCACCTCCTGTGGAGCTGTGGCTTCTGCTTAGGAGGAGGTTGGATCATCAAGTCACAGGTGGACAGAGACAGAGAGCTGCAGGTGGACGCCCCTGCCCCTTACTCAGGAATGACTGATGAGCAGAATGCAATGGACACTGGACATTTGATGAGGAGGAATGCAGCTTGTAGTGAGATAGCCCCAGGACACATGTCACCTCTCCTGTTAACCTCAGGAGCCCTACTGACCCGATAGCAGATCAGGGAAGGAAGGGGCACTGGACTTGAGAACCTCCCCACAGAGTAGCAGGCCAAGCAGTAGGAACCTCCAGTGTCCTCACCACGAAACAGAAGCCAGGCCTGGAAGTGGACCTGCCATAGACTGGAGGGAGCTGGACAGACAGGCTTGGTGGGAACTTGTGCCTGGTGGGATGAGCCATGGCTTCTCAGATGTTTAGAGGGGCCAAAGACCAAAGGGACCTGAAGCCCAGCCATGGTGGACCTGGTGACCCTTTAGGCCTACTTCACACCTGCCCTCAAGGGCCTCTAACACGGACCACTGAGTTCTGCCACCTTGGTCAGTCCTTGCCTGAGACACCACCACTAACCTCCTCCATCCCCTGCCCCACAAGCCAGAGGCTTCCCCAGGCTGCCCACTGGCCTGGGCTCTGCCTCGTCTGCCAAGCCTTGAGGAGGGCACAGCCACTGAAGCCTTTCCCTCTGCACTGGTGCTGCTGTTCCCGTGCAGCTGACAACACACGTGGCTGACCTGGACCCCACAGTGTGTCCACAGCAGCCGTGCAGGGTGGGCACTTCTGGTGCCACCTGCTGTGGAGGTTAAGGAGCCATGTTTTGTGAGCCAGGCTCACTTGGTGCTATGAGGTTGGCTTCCTCCCTGGGCCTTGGAGGTAAAGACCCCAGGCCATTGATGCCACCTGAGGGCCTGACTGGGGGTGACAATGGCAGACAAAGAGGCCTCTTCTGGTGAGGCTCATTGCTCCTCCTGGAGGGGGTCACAAACAGGGGGGCTTTTGATATTCTTCCTTCTGGGAGAGCCCTGTGCGTGGATGGGCAACTCAGGAGACTGCTCTGTCTTCTATTTAATGTAAACAAGTGTTTAATTTTAGGATATTTTAAAGTAATTATAGAGGGTCACTATCGACCCAACCCAGCTTCCATGCAGTACTGAAATTTGAACTCAGGGCCTTGTGCTTCCAGGCAGGCATTCTATCACTTGAGCCACGCCCCCAGCCCTTTTGTGCTGTAGTTATTTTCAGATGGGGCTTGTGGTTTTTTTTTTTTTTTGCCTGGGCTGGTCTCAGACTGTGATCTTCTTCTTTACGTATCCCTCATAACGGATTACAGGCATGAGTGCCCCTGTCCAGCCCTCCATCCCTAACTTCTGACATCCCTCCGGTGCCTGGGTTTCATCGTGCTGCCTCAACACCACACTTTATCTGGATTTCAGCTGTTTTCCCCTAACGTGCTCTTTCTGTCTCAGGATAGCACAGTACACTGGTTGTCACATGTCTTTAGCTCCTTTCTGCTATGACAGGGCAGGGGTTTTGCAGAATGTCCTTCAGCTGCGACTTGTCTGATATTTTCCCTGCATGGATCTGGGGAGAAGGCACACAGATGTCGGCCATCCTCGTCCATGGCAGTCAGTACCTGCTGTCTGCAGGATGCTGTGCTGCTGCTGATGGCTGGGTAGGGGTAGCACTTGCTAGGACCCACCACTGCAGAGCTGCTCTTTTCCTATAATTGTCCCCTCTTTGAGGGCCACCGTGTACAGCCCACACTTGGCCATGGGACCCAGGATCCCATGCAGTACTTGGAGTTCTTCTGTGTGGGAGGCTTCTCTCTTCTCCCCCACGTATTTTTGTGTTGGTCCAATCCTTTCTTTGCTCCAGTGTTGGCTCGAGGACATCATGTCACAATTAGTTTTACAATCCCATGTGACATTGTTCATTTCGGACTCCAGTGGCTCTGGTTTTGTCCTTGGTGGGCTTCAGCTGGCTCTGGTTGAACTTTCTCAAGGTCACCAAAGCAAGTCTGACTCACAGCCAGGGCCTTTGAGGATGATTACCAAGACAAGGGCAGGTTTCCACGTGGTGCCACCTCCTATCTGAGTCATCGACTCCAGCCTCTGTGAGGTTGAGGGCTTGCAGGTTAGAGTCCCATTTTAGAGCCGAGGGAGGGGACGCTTACCAAGATGAAGAGCAACTAAGGACATAATGTTGTGGGGGAGGTGGACCTTGATCCTGGCTCCACATCTGAGACCCTTTGTCTCCCTTTCCTTTTCGTGGCCGTGTGGAGTGGGAAGGCTCAGTAGTCAGCAGGCTTTGGCTGCCTGGACAAGTGGCTTCAGCAGCACTGAGTCCCTTGGAACCTCATGTCTGTCTGTCCTGATGCCTGATCTTTAATAGGTGAGAGACAGGCTTAAACTTTAACCACCCCATGAGACACACCAGAGACTGAAATTCACGCTAACATGCAAATGATTGCCACCAGCAGTGGGTCTTGGTGGAGGTTGGTCCTGGGCCCTGAGATAAAGGGGGAATATGTATCTAGGCTGGGTGGGAAGAGGGGAGAGAAGTGAGGGGTCCTGCCAGCTTCTGGCCAGGCTGGGAGAGTGTTGGCTGGGGTGAGGGCATTGTCCAACAGGAAGTGTCCACTGAGCAGAGCCAAAGACCTGAAGATGCCCCAGGAAGGAGTGGGAAGGGCTTTCCTAGAGTCGGAAGATGCCAGCCTGTGTCAGCTGGGAGGCAGGCATCTGAGTGCCCCAGCTTGCTCTAGCACAGCCTCCAAGATGGTCCACCAGCACCCCAGGTGACTCATGGGCGAGGGACTGGGGAGGAAGCCTGTTCCTGGGCTCTGCTTTGGGCTCTTGACCAGACACTTCTTTCTGGGCCTTGTTCTCCTCTGGGGCAAGTTCTGGGAAGAGCTGGATGCTCCCAAGTCACTGACAGCCATGGAAGCCAGGAGAGGCAGAGCTGTGAGCTGGGCTCCCCATACCAATCCCATCAAGAAGGGCAGAGGTTTTCCTCTGATTTCTGAGCAAAGGGTACTGGTGGCCAAACCAGAGTAAGGACTAGCACCAAGTCACAGTGCCCTGTCCCCCCTACAGGGATGGTGCCTCCTGACCCTGTGGTGGGCTGGCCTGAGGTCTTCTGAACCATGTTTTGGTGGATGGGTGGGGCCTCTGAGTTTTCTTCCCTAGGGGATGGGAGGAAGGGGCTGTTTGCCTTCCCCTCCCTCCCTGGCTCTCTCTCCTGGACTGAGCATGGGAGCTGCCTTCTGGTTGCTCCCAGAAAGAGCACTGTAGACTGTGCTACTGCTCAGGGGCAGCCCTCAGCCCAGGTCTCATCTGACCTTTCTCCACCCTGGAGTGGTAAAAATTCAAGGGTGGAGACTCAGGAATGGGCCAAGGAGGAGAGTTGCCAGGTCAGGTCTGGTCCCAGTCCCCACATAGGCTGCCTGGGGAGTAAGGAGAATGCTGCAAAGACAGCCAGTGTCTACACCTGCCCTTGCTTCTGACCACAGCCTGACCACAGCAGGGCCAGCCTGCTGTGGAAAGCCAAGGAAAGCCAAGGTCCAGGGCCCTCTGACAAGGACGGAGCAGTGGCATTGACCTGGGAGACCTGTGGCTTGTCCGAGTTCAGGATTCACTCGGATTTTGAGAATGGCCCTCTCTTTGCTACTCCCACGGATACATGTGATAAGGCCTTAGCCACTGTCCCCCAGTTCTGGGGATGTGCCACCATGGGTACATTTTTCTCTCAGGACTCAACCCTGACCAGAGACCAGGAGCTGCAGGGCCAGACTCAGGAAGGGGCAAGGAAGGTGGGACCCGTGTCCAGGAGTCTTCTCAGTGGACTAAGGGTGAAGCGAGCAGTGAGGGCACAGGTAAGAGAACGGACCCATCTGCTGGCCATTGATGCTGGGAGCAGCCAGCTGCATCTGCCCCACCGTCCACTCCCTGATAAGACTGTCAGAGACTTCCCACCCCTTGGTGGTAAGGACAGGAAACTTAGCCTGTCACTGGGATTGAAGAGGACCTCATCACCACACCCTCCAATGCCTTGGGAATCTTTTGTGGTGTCTCCATCATCTGAGCTGTGTAACAAAAATGCTGCAAATGGGACTCTTTAACAATGGGCACTGATTTCCTCATACTTCAAGGCCAAAAGTTGCACATTGAGGCCCAGCTGGGTGGGGTTTCTGTGTGGCCTCTCTTCCGGGCTTGTTGATGGCCTCTGTCCCCATACTGCCTTTCCTCTGTGGTGCAGGGAGAGAAGCCCAGGACCTCTTCCTCTTCTTACAAGACCACCATTTTTAGTGGATGTGGGGTCCACCCTGTGACTTCACTTAACCTTGACCACCTTCATACACAGTCACGTGGGGACTAGGACTTCATGTGATCTGGCAGTGTGTACCACTCAGACCTTCACATAGAGGAAAACATGAGGTGGCCATTCCTGTTGGGGTTCATGTGTGTGTGTCCATGCAGAGACATGGAGGTGGCTGGCTCTGTGTCCTTGGAAGAGCTAAGGGTTGGAGCCATCTAGGCAAGTCCTGGCCCTGCCACCTGGAGGCCATGGGCATCATGGCCTGCTCTACCCAGCTTCTGGTCTTGTAGTCCCTTTCCTACCAGCACTCATGCCCCGGGGCTGACATGGAAATGAGGATGCAATGACTTGGATGAGGCTCTGAGCCCAGAGCCAGGCTCAGCGTCTAAGCCCGCTCCCTCCAACTGTCCTGCATGACAAGTCACCTGCACTGTCCTTCCAGGAACACAGACACACCAACAGGAACAGAGCAGACGCACAAGACACACACAGCACAGGTGTCAGACAGAGGGTTCCGGAAGCCATGCGGCGACAGGGGATGGGCACCCCCCCCACCCGCAGCACTGTGTGCCTTACCTCGGAAGTAGGGGATGTAATGATGTCTGAACACGGATGTAGGGCTTGGGTGTTGGGACAGGGACAGGCAGCTACTGGTACCAACACTTGCAGTACCAGCTGCGGGCGACAGAGAGCAATCAGTAACCCTGGGCTCCCCGACCACAAAGCCACCAAATATTCCTAGTCCCCACTGCTCTAGGAACATTTGTGCCTCCTTTCTCTAGGAATACATGTCTTTTAGGTGAATGAGGGTCATCACTGGGCTGTGCTCCACTCTCCTCCAGGGGTGGAGAGGAGGCCCTGCCTCTGAGCCCAGTCAGGGCTGCTGAGAGCCCTGCCTGTCGCTCACTTTTGAGGTGTCATTGGAATCAAGGTCAGATGGAGGGCAGCTGCCAGAAGTCAGAAAGTGGTCTGTCACTGACATCCTCACAGGCTTGCCACCCTGGACACAAATTGTGGGTCTCCGGGGTTTACCTGGGGCTAAGCAGTCAATAGCCAGGCCATCCATGTTACCTGATATTTAACAGCCAAGTCACAAGGGACCTCAGGAGAAGGGTTCAGTAAGTCACCACTGCCCACTCATTGACTTTCTCTCCTGCTCACCCACTCACTGATTCACTTGCTCGCTCATTTACTCACTCACATACTTGCTCATTCACTCACTCATTCATTCACTCACACATATTCGCTCACTTACACACTCACTCGCTTACTCACATACTCACACACTCACTCACTTGATCACACACTCGCTCACTCACACACTCAGTCACTCATTCACTCACTCACTCACATACTCGCTCTCTTCCCCACTCCCCCACTTTCTAACCCTTACTCAGCAGGATACTGGCACATTGCAAGGAGTCAATGAAAATGACTTTGCAAATGAATGAGTTTAGATTTTTCCATGAAGTTTGCAAATTAAGAGCTGCAGTTCATGATGTGAAAATGGGGTCATGCACAGCTGGCCAAGAAGGAAGCAGCTTGGAAAAGTCCCCCAGAAAGGCAGCATGTGTGTGCATCGTCCCCGTGGCTTTGACTTCCTCTGGGGGTGGGGAGTTGAGGGGTTCCAAAGCCAAGGGAGAGCAATGCACAGCTGGGTGCAGGCAGGGATGAGCTGGCGGTAAAAAGGACCCTGCACAGGCCTCTCTCCTGGCTGGGAGGGACATGGTGGGGCTTCTCACCAATTTTCCCGTGAGGACCCTGTCTCAGGGATGACCCTCCAAGCAAATGCATATTCTGACTTCATTTTTTGGCCACAGACTTTTTTCCCACTGCTCCAGTCTTCCCAGCCCCATGTGGGCCAGGAGCAGGCTGAGTTCTGGCTGCCTGCGTTTGTTGCTCTTACCGCTCAACAGCTCCACTTTGACACGTGAGCTTGTTCTATATACTCAGTGTGTGTTCCCAGGAAGTGCGCTTCACAGGTGGCTCCTCTAATCTATGGGTAACCAGCTGCCCCAGTCCCCCAGGCATGAGGCGGTCCTTTTCTTATGTCACTAAGTGGCTGTGCTGTGCATTGCCTGCCCACTGGCAATGCCACCCCCTTCTACCATCTTTCTGGTTTCATAAAGAAGCCGCTTTAAATCAGCAGAAGTACAGCTTCATCAGATGTCAAAGGAACTAGGGGGGCAAGTACCTGGACGGCTGTAGTGCTGGGGTGACCGTGAGGTCGGGGTGTAGCGCCCAAGGCTGACGGAGCCGGCAGAGCTGGGGCTGGAGGTCCGGCACTGCTTGTAGGACCGGTCATCCTGGTCCCCCTGGGTGAGAAGACACAGCCAGTGAACACCCGAGCAGGAGCACTACCCACCCCTGACCACCCCCTCAATGTTTGCCCTCCTGACTCCAGGGGCTGACACCACGTCGCCTCAGATGGAATCCCCAGCCCCTGCGGCACATGTGTCAAGGCCAGGTGGGACATGGCCACAGTGCTGACATGCCTCTTAGGCCTGAGCACGGTTCCTGTGTCCGTCAGGTGCCTTTCAGGTGTGCCTCCTGTGGCTGGGGCATTGGGGGTGGCAGAGGCACCTGGCTCCACTTGCATCTTCTTGTCCCTCCTGCCTGACACTCCTTGGCATGCAAAGCCACTACAATATAGTTTGAGAGCCACTGAACTGCCCCCAGTTCCCACGGGGGTCCCTCCATGGGAGCTAGGGGCTCCACACGCTCTGAGGCACCTTCAGAAGGAGGCAGGTGCGCCCTGGAGCCCTGAAACCCAAATGACAAGACCCAGAAACACTGACAGTAGAGCCCCTATAGGATCAAGGAAGGGGGCTGCTGGGAGTGGTCGGAGCAGCAGCATGGGATGACATGGCACCATGGCACCGGGGGAGCAGCCAGGTGACCTGGGTAGTGCCACGCCTGTCCAGCCTCCCTCTGAGGGGTGGATACTGCTGCTTCACCCCTTGTGGCACTGCTGGGATAGGCTGGGGTCTGGTCTGGTGTTTGTGGCTGCCCTGGCCTGCATCCCTCAGCGATGCTGACCCTACAGCTTGCCTGCATGCCCACCTCCATACCGTCCCAGGTCATTTTCCTAGCTGTGTTTCTCTGGCGTCAGAGGTTGTCCCACCTCAGCTCTGGCATTCCCTCCTGGACCAGTTGGACCCCTGTTGTCCCTCTACCTCAGAGCATCCTCTGAACAGCCCACCTGCTGTCCTGCACTTTACGGTGTCCTGTCTCCTGGCCCTGCCTGGATTTGGGGGTTACTGGCTATAGTGGGTTGAGAAACCTGGCACCAGGCTGTCACTTGCACGTTGTGTCGGGCACATCTGGATCCAGGGTCTGATGCCCAACTTTAACTGGCTATAATCATGGCATGCCCTGCCTAGTGCACAGCAGTGACAGGGATAACATGGAAACTTTCCTCCCCAGTCCCGAGTGCTATTTCCAAGGGGACAGTGAAGGAAGCCAAGTGGAGGAACCAGACAGGGGCTCTGCAGGAGGGTCTGATTCTGAAGCTACAGGAAGCGAGGGGAAGGCTTTGGCCTGGGGAGATGAGCCATGTCTGCCTGGGACCACCCCTGAGGGCTGTATTGGGAAACCCCACTGAGGATGGGGTGGGAAGGAAGCAGGCAGTCTCAGTGATGGCAGCTGAAGTCCTGGCTACAGTGACCATCGGACCAGAATCCAGCAGGCTGTGCATCCTCTCAGTGACACAGGTGTCCAGCCTGGGATCATAGCCTTAGAGAGAGTTTTGCAGTGAGGCCAGCCTCTTTCTAAGATGGGGTTCTGTCTTGGGCAGAGCCTAATCTCATCTCTGATTGGGGCCAGCTAACATCCTCCTGTGGAGGACCCCTGGACAGGGAATGAGCTGGTACAAGAATGCCTGACTCGGCACTCAAGATGGCCAACAGCCACTGTGGTTTAGTGACTTAAGGAGTAACCACGATGGGAGAGGCCAGCGGATAGTGTCTCTGGGCAAGTGGCCTAGAGTGAGGGGCCAGGGAGCCCAGGAGTGAATCGCCATCCAACTAGAATCTTCCTCTGACTTTCTATAGCTGTGACCCTGGAAAAGTTATTTGAGTTCCCGTGCCTCAATCTCTCCATTGGTATAAAGTGGGAGGCATTAGAGAAGTTACCTGTGGGAGCTGTCATGGGGTAAAGGAGCTCCTAAGTATCAAATGCTCCCAACAGTGCTGAGCACAGAGCATTCGAGGGTATCTGTGGCTACTGTTCTTCCTCCTGCCTGCCATGACGTCACTCTCGCGCTGCCTGGCTCTACAGTGACTAGGGACCTATCGTAGCTGTCTCTGTCACTGATTCATAGTGAGGCAGAGGAAAAATTCCCGTGTTGCTCATAAGGAAGGTGACTTGATAGAAACACTTTCACGGTGCCCATCCTTTGAGGCCTGGATGCTTCCTGTATGCCCTGCTCAGGGCTGTGAAGTAGACTTGAGCTGACCCAGGGTAGCCACAACCCAGGCCAGGATCTGCTTAGTGACTCCCGTGTCCCAGGTGTCATGGTGGTGGGTGGGGAGACACACAGGGAAGCATGCAGAGGAGATCTGATTACAAAGACGACCAGCACCACAGCAGGCGCCCAGCTCTGGAGGCCAGTCTAGGTCACAGCCAGGGCCCTGGAGGCCCTTTGGTGCTGCACTGGTTGTCTTTATAACCTAGCGGGCAGGTGGGCAGGTGGGTAGGTGGGCAGGTGGCAGCACTGAGAACACACAGGGCACAGGCACGGAGTGGGTTACCTCAGTCGGCGTTGGCGAGAGCAACTGAGGCAACTGTGGACACAACACACAGAGTGGACGGTTAGCGTGGTGCCAGGGGTCACTTTGAGGTGAAGGGCATTTGGGTTAATGTGTAGGAGACATGGAAGCCTACATTCTTGTGGTGCACCTGAGCCCCACACAGGAAGGAACCCCCACCACAAGAGACACAATGCAGGCCCTCAAGACTTCTTGGTGGAGAAAGTTGGGGCCATCCAGACAAAGGGGCCCTTGGGAGTATGTTTGGTGCCTCTGAGCCTGCTGCCTTCTCCAACCAGCCCACCCGCTATCCCCACAGCTCTCCGTGGAAACCTAGTTTTCCAAAGACACTTGGCAGTTCAGGGCACAGGGTCCCCTTGGCTTTCTCTAGAAAGGAGGAAGAGGAGCTGGCAGAAAGAGGGTGACTGGGGGCCTCAGGGTAGGTGAGGTCTGGCTCTGTTGGTGGGCCCTGGGCTGGAGGAGAGGCTGCTGGCCTTCCCCAGAGATAGGCCAGGTGATCACCACCAGCTACCTGCAGAAGTGGAACTCGGCCCAGGAGGCAGCCTAGGGCCAAAAACCAGCACCATCTTGGGGTCTGGACGAGGCTTAGGGAAGAGAATGTAGGTCCCCACATAGCCAGAGAAGGCACCCAGTTCACAGGAAAAATGGAATTTTAGCATATGATACAGCCCCAGCTGGAGGCCCTGAAACCCTGCTCAAGTGGGAGGTGGCAAGGGCAAAGGTCTCAGGTGAGGCTATGGAGGCCAGGGCAGAACCCATTCGGGCTGTCCTCTGGCTGCTCTCCCAGGGAAAGTGCATTGCTAGGAAGCACACCTGCTGAGGTTTCTCCAACACACCTGGACAGGTGGATGGAGGCTGTGTTCCTTGTATGTCAGAAGTAAGTAAGTGCTCTCACTTACTTCCCTCCTCAGGATGAAGGGAACTGTGTCTGCCCACCTTCCCACATCAGTGGGCGACTAAGGCTCAGAGAGGTGACACAGGTCCCCATGCAACTGGTTAGTGGCTTTTCCCTCTGCTGGATCTCTCCTTTGTGACAAGCCACTCTTCTACTGTCCAGCACCAAGGCTACATAGGCATCGTCTCTACCACCCACAGTGGACACTCACAGTGACCATCGCCAGCTGAGGTGAGAGGGGGTGAAGGCCACACACAGGGAGCAGCGACCAGAGTCAGGCCACTTGGGCCCACATAAGCCATAGCTGTGCCTCACTCAGTCTTGGTGCCCTCACTTGCTCCTGGGGACAATACTTCCCAAGGTGCTGGGCTGTCATACGTGGGTGGACATGAAAACCCAGCTCAATGGCAGATCGAGAATGGGGCAAGAGAGGACAGCAGTGGTGATGCAGTCAGCCCTCTGTGGCCTACCTGAGGAGGGTGTGAAGGATTTCTGACCCTGAGTTTGTCCTGGGCCTGGGAGGAGGTGGACTCCCTGGTTGAACACCTCTGTCCTGGGACAGCCTGGCCTTGCCCCTGCTGAGGCAGGGACTGTAGGGCCGAGTGGGTAAGGTAATTCCAAGCCACATGCACAGCCCTCCTCCCACTGCCCCACCCTCTGAGGGACAGGTCCTAGCATCGGGAACCATCCATGGTTCCCACGTGCGCTGTCATTTGGGAGTGTGGCCCCAGGTCCACTTGTACTCCATGCCACACTCTGTTCATGAGCTTGGTGACATCGTGACTGTGAGTGCAGGAGGAGGGTGTCAACAGCCCAGACCCTCACACATCACCTCAGCTCACACTGGCCCATCACAGCATAGCTTCCCGAGGCCCCAAAACAACACAAGTTCTGCAGTCAGGAACGTATCCCAGGACTCAGAATAGAGCAGGGACTTGAACCCAGCTCTCTAAACTTGAATCCCGTGTCCTGGAGGAAGAGTAAAGGAAATAGGTAGCAGGTGGTCTTCAGGGGAGAAAGGCTGCATTTGGGTCTCAGAGGGATCAAAGCCAAGTCTCTCCTCTCTGTCCTTCTCCCAGTGTCCACTGCAGACCAGTGGGATGCTGCAAATCACACTCTGCTGGGTGCATAGTGGGTGGGTACACCTCAGGACACCTTCACCTTCTACCCCCTCCTCAGGTCCACACGCATCAGGAGGGTCACCTGTTGTCCCTGAGCTCTTCCCCTTCTCCCCAAGTGGCCCTCAAAGCTTGCAGGTGTGCCCAGCAGCTGTGACCTGAGAAGGGCCAGCTGGGCCTCCTGGCACCATCACATATGCATGACACCTTGGGGGTCTCAGGCCTCACTCCTAACGAGGCCCTGCAGAAGTCCCAGAATGAGGAATTCCAACCAAGGGAAACAAGTCTGGAAGGGCCAAGTTTTCCCGCTCCAGGGCAGCACCCACACCCTGGCCTCTCATGGACAAGCGTGTGCAGGCAGCAGAAACTGCTCTTATTATCCTAGGCAGCTCCAGCCACACTGAGATCTTAAAACCACAAAAAGAAAAGAAGACAACAACAAGGAACTCCGTGGGAAATGGAAAAGGGCAGCCTCGAATAAGAAATAATCCAGTAAGAAAGGACGCCATCCTGGGAACGCTGGGACATAGTGTCTGTGGCTCAACCAGGCTGGTAGAACTGGCTCAAGGCATCCACAGGAGAGAGGGGCGTGCAGGCCAGAGGGGGTGGGCATGTGGCCAAGGGTTTTGGAAAAGGAAAACAACACACTTCATGCATCCTGAAAATACTCCAATATGCAAGAAAATCCAGGGATTTTCACTGAGTGTCTATCCTTTTCCCCAAACACTGGCATACCTCTACTTCTTGCTCCATTTAAGGAGACCCTTCCAGACTCACACATTCCCCCAGAGGGAAGCTTGGGGCCAGGGTACACTGGGAGTTATTTAAATCAGGTGGAACAGGTCACTGGGAGCAAAGGAGGCAGAGAACAGTGGAGGGGACTACACAGCTCTGTCCTGTCTGAAAGGACCACACGTGAGATGCTGCCTGTCCGTCAGGGCCTGCACTCTGAGCACCTCACCCAGCTGTAAAGCAGGATCATACCTCGCCATGGCTGTGCCTGTCCCCCGCAGAGTGGCTGATGTAGGGTGAATAGGAGATTAGGTCAGGGCGGTCGATGTCGTAGATGGCCTTATTTTTGGGAAGAGCAGCCAAGTCCCTGTAGTCCAGGATCTCATCACCAAGCTTTGCCTGGGAGGGAGGAGAGCAGGGGAGGGGCCTCAGCGAGACCCGCAGTCAGGGCCAGCAAGACCATGGGTTGGGAGTGAGGACAACTGAGGCTGCAAAGCCCTGAGCACACCAAGCTCACTGCAGTCAGGGGACTCCGATCTGCAGCCAGCCACCAAAGGGCCAGTGGCCTTAAGCATAGGTCTTTTTTGAGCTTCAGTTTCCTTCTCTATGAAGTGGAGAATGATCATGAGGATGGCCCCAGGGTCAGAGGTCAAGCCTGTGATATGTTGGCATAGGGTCTGGTGGATGGCGAGACTCAGTCTGTGACCTAAACACACACACACATCCATGTCACATGCACGCCCTGTGTATGCACAGTGCACACATGGGCACACATAGACCATGCCATCTCGGGCTGTGGAGGGTCACCATGCCCTGCACCTGCTTCCACATCCGAATGCCCACACGCTTGCCCAGATACACTTCCATGTGCTCCCACACATTGGCACGCCTATTGCATACCAGGACTCCCTCCTGCACACACACGCATTCACCCCACCCCACCAACTGAGCACAGAGTCCCACAGCCAGAAGACATGGTAGCTGTTCGGCTGTGGAGTTTGTGCTCTCGGTCATGTCACACTCCCTCTCGAGGGAGGGTCTCTCAAGCTCCAGCTACACCCCTGCTCTCAGTTCCTGCCTCCAGGCAGCCCCATCCTCAGATGGACCACCTCACTTATGCCCCTAAGCTTGCTCTTCAGGTTCTCAGCCTATTTGCCCTAAGTTGTCTCCTCCCCAGCCCAGGACCTTCCAGGCTTAGCTAAGACTCCTTTTTCTCCACGGCCCTATAGCCCCCAGCCCACCTCCTCCAGGAGGACTGCCCTGACCACCAGATTCACTCCAGGACTCTCCCGGGACAATAGCCCTTGGGCTGAAGCCTGCTGAGTTCCGTGTGTAACGACAGTGAAGGCCTGATCCTTTTGGAACCCAGGGTGGGTGTCAAAAGACCCGAGGTGAAATCTCGAGGCACAGTACAATTTGTAGTCATGCATGTTGATCCCCATCAGGACCTTCCAGCTGCTTCCTCTGTTGTCAGAGGAAATCTGACTGGAGACCATGGGTGAGCAGGTCCTGTCTACTTGCTGGTCTCTTCCACCCCACTCACTTGCTCCCGCCACTCCTTGTGGTTCTCAACACTCAGATCTGAGGTGTTGCCCACTCTGTTCCCTTCCTGTGACACACCTTGCCTAGGCTGCCTGGCTCATCCCTCTTCCCGACTTGACCAAGGTCCCTTCCAGGATTCATTTCTGGGTTCCCCTTCCCTACCTGGGTTGGATCCTTCTTTCTTTAAGTAAGGGCTAATCTTTGTCTAGTGACCCTGAGGTTCCCCAGCCAAGATTAGTGGGACCCAAGACCCTATTTGCTTTGTCATCAAGTCCTTCTTATGAACTCTGGGCTCAACCCAGCCAAGGTGCTCAGGACATCCTGCCTGCCCCAGTGAATTCAAGCCAGTCGGGCATTTGCAAAAGTGAGTGAGCTCTCAGCTCGTCGTCTCCTATAGGAAGGGACCACCATCCTGTGTCTTGTTCTCTGCTGGGCTTCTGTGAGCATCATGCCAGGCTTCAGGGGATGCCCCAAGGCCTGCAGACACCACACCTTCCCCACTCACCTGCACTGGGCTTTGCTAGCAACCTGGCCCTGGCGTGTCCTCTCATTCCTTGGGCTCCACGCACAACCCAGCCCCTGGCAGGAGTCTGAGCACGCAGCCTGCATGGTGCCAGCCGCCCCCCAACTGCCCAGCCGCAAACCTGACAGGTTGCTAAGCGGCCTCTCAGATCCATCTCCTCCATGCCAAGTCCTTGGCCGTTGCCATGACAACTGGCTATGCTCTCTAATTGGTCAAGGCTAGGGTGGTGTGTGTGGACAAGTGTTTTTTTTCTTTGCTTTGTTCTTTCCCACACTCCATGCAGCAAAATAAATGGTAATATGGCCACACGTGATGTTACGATTGCAATATGCACCAGTCAACAACAGAGCGTGGCGACCTTGCTCTTATACCAGGCTTCCTCACTGCTTTATCACCATGGCCAGAGAAAGGGGACAAAACGCTATGTTTAGTGTGACTCCTTATTGTCACACTGACTCATAGGGCACAGCAGCAGACCCGAGACAGGCAGGGCTTGCGCCATCAGGTAACCCCTCTTGGTGAAGAAATTAGACCTTGTGCACTGCCCGTGGGGGCTGACATCACCCTGGTTTGGGAGAGGGAGCTGGAGAGCCTGGTCTGTGGCCTTTCTGGTCCCTGGGGGACATGTGCGTCCTTGGGTCATGGTTCCAGCATGCAGAATCTGTATGATGTAAGGAAGTGTGTGTGTCTTGCTGGAGTACTGCAACAATGCAGCCACATCACCTGTGATGTCCACATCGCTATTTGGCTCTGGGGCTATGACAAGGCAGGGCAGCCTGTGCCTGGGGCCTGTGCTGCCCTCTGCCGGGCCCTGGCTCTCCAGGCTCCCTCTGTGGTGCCAACCTAAGAACTGGCAGAGCCTGGATTCAAGTGATTTGTTCAAGGCTTCTATTTAAAACTGGGACTTCTGCGAGCAGGAAGTTGACCCAAGCTGAGCACAGCGTGACATGCTTCAACCTACCTGGGTCTAGTGCACCCCCACACTCCTCCCTCACCAACCTCACACCTTCCCCAGCCTGCATCTCAGTGCCGGCCCCACCCCGCCACTCCTGTGGCAGCAGGATCATGCTGTCTAGACCAACCACGGTTTGTGCAGCAAATACCTACGGGAGAAGGAGGGATCTGCCAGGGATGTTTTCAGCAGGGAGCAGTGGGGGCCCCTGCAGACAGTCTGGCCAGGAAGTAGTGTTGGGATTAGGGGCTGCTGTCCCTGCTCACTGCATGATCACGTGACCATCCCAGTGCTAAGCCCTCGCAAATGCTCATTCGTTCCTTTCTCAGCTCACGTTTAGTGAGCAGTTACTACGTGCCGTCAGTCTACGTCACCAACAGCTGCTGCCATGCGTTGAACGCTTATCAGGCACCAGGCCCTATCCTAAGTGCTTTGCAAACCTTAGCTCATTTAAATGTTACTAGTCGTTACTATTCTTCAAAATGATGACAAGAGTGTTACAGACTGAATTATGTCCCCCCAAATCCCTGTGACCTCAGAATGTGGCCATGTTTGGAGACAGGGTCTTTAAAGAGGTGATCAAGGTAAAATGAGGTCAGTATGGTGGACTCTAATTTACTAGGACTGGTGTCCTTCTAAGAAGAACAGATCAGGACACAGACACAGGGACCACATGAGGACATGGGGAGAAGACACCAAACAAGCCAAGAAGAGAGGCCTCAGGGGGAGCTACACTACCCACACCTTCATCTCAGGCTTCAGCCCCAGACAGTGAGATGCTACAAGTCCCTTGCTCAAGCCGCAGTCCTGGTTCTTTGTTATGAAGCCCTGGCGAAGTGGTACAGGTGGTGTGCTCGACTTCACTGCTGTGCCAAATACCTGGGAGAAACTGTTTAAAGGAGAGCGATTGATTTTGGCTCAGTTTCAGAGGTTTCAGTCCATGACCAGCTGGTTCCCTTGCTTTAGGCCTGAGATGGGGCAGAGGGTTACCGTGGTGGGGGCATGTGGCAGAGGGTGGCTATTCAGGGCAGCCAGGAAGCAGAGCGAGAGAGAGAGAGAGGAGAGCGAGCGAGACAGGAGGGGGCTGGGGACAGGTACATCTTTCATCTTTTCACGGCACACTCCCAGTGACCTACTTCCCCCAACTTGGCTCCATCTTCTACAGTTCCATCATGTCCCAATAGTCTATTCAAAGTTTGGATCCATCAATGGATCACTCCGTGGATGAGGTCAGAGTCCTCATGATTCAACCACTTCCCAAAAGTAGCATCGGGGACCAAGTCTTCAGCACATGAACCTTGAGGGGAGATATTTCATAGCCAAACCCTAACAGATTTAATAACAAGATCAGCAGTGAGTGTTCCCTGAGCCCTTCCTCCAGGCAGGAGCAGAGCACCGAGCCTCACACACAGTAACTCCGTAAGCACCGGACAGCAGGTGAAGGGGCTCCCCATCCTTTAGTCGAGCTCCCAGAAAGCCAGAGAGGGAAAGGCCTCATCCTGGGGCACAGAGTCAGCCTGACCTCACACAGGCAGGCTAAGCCTCAGAGAGGGCATCCCCAAAGAGCCCTGATGTCATCACCCTTCAAGACAGGGACAGGTTACAATAACCCAAGGAGAAGTGCTTGTTATCATCGTCCACCTGTCAGACTATGCTGGGAGGGTAAAGGCTGGAAAGACACAGAGAGAGAAGGAAGTCAAATCTCTGTTGTGATGTAGAGAGCTGAGGGTCCTCATGGGAGGGGGACAGCAGAAGTGATTTGTTCCATGTCATCTGCCTTTCTGCCAAGTCCTGGGATCCTTTCCCTCACCTGCACCTTGGGACTCTCTTTTAATGGCAAATTTAGCAAACAGTGACAATAATGACCTCCTATCTTCAATCCAACCACTCAGCGGAAACTGCTGTAACAGTTTGTTAAAATGTTTCCAACTGTTCACACACACACACACACACACACACACACACACACACAGTCTTTAAGAAATGGGATGACAGTCTACGGCCATACCACCCTGAACGCGCCCGATCTCGTCTGATCTCGGAAGCTAAGCAGGGTCAGGCCTGGTTAGTACTTGGATGGGAGAAATGGGATGACAGGAGTCACACCATCCTTAGCAGGCTGCTCTCTAGGAGCCCGTTGGGATACATCCCACGTTCACATAAACAGATCTGCGCTGGAGTTCACAAAGCCTGCGTGGTCCTGCCCCGTACTCGGCACACCCTGACTGTTGGCCGTCACCGTGACTCCATTTCTGCAGTATTATGGCTTTGAGAGTCACCAGATATCGGGACAAAACTGGCAGTTGTGCTAGGTGCAACAGATACATCCATGCTTTGGGCTTTGAATCCACCTCAGAAAGTCCGCATGGCCTTTGCCCCAGGCAGCCACAAGAGCGAGGCTGCCCCATCCCACCTGTGATAGCATCCTCAGTGAACTCTGCAGTCCCCACAGAGTTCACTGGCTGGGTGACCCCAGCCCCACTTACATAGATCACGCGGCTCGGGGACCCTGAGGTGCTGGAGGCAGGTGCAGAGATGATGCTCTCTGAGGAAGTCCTGGTTTCCTAGAACAGAGAGGGTGGAGACTGAGCCAGTGCCTCCATGTCAGGAGCCTTCAGAGGTGTCATCAGAGGTGCCAGCTCAGGAGGTGCTTTTATTTTGTTTGTTTTTTGGCAGTGCTGGGGTTTGAACTCAGGGCTTTGCCCTTGTTAGGCAAGTGCTCTGCCACCTGAACCACACCTCCAGCCCTTTTTGCTTTTCAGGTTTTTTTTTTTAATAGGGTCTCGTGTTTTTGTCTAGGCCAGCTTGGATACAATCCACCTATCTACAACTTCCTGTGTAGTAGGGATCACAGGCACACATCACCACACCTGGCTTATTGGTTGAGATGGGTCCTCGCTAACTTTTTGCCCTGGATTGCCTCCAACAATAATCCTCCTAGCTTCTGCCTCCTGGGTAGCTAGGATTATAGTGTGAGCCACCACATCTGGCCTTTTTTTTTCTTTTTGGTGGGCTGAAGGAGTTCTCAGGATAAACACACAGGATTCGATGAAGGACCAGAAAGCTACAGTCAGATAACACATCAGGCCACACTGTGAAAGGCAAGGGCAATGAGCCCAGGCTGGCTGGAAATGCTCCCACGTTCATGAGAGACCACCTGGGGATGAGCTGTGTCTCGGGATGAGTGAATCAGGGCATGTTAAACCACCCCTCAAGTTGGAAAGCTCAGGGTGCCACTGTCACCACTTTTCTGCTGTGCAGAGAGGTATCCACACCTGGAAAACAGGGGACATGCCGGCTATGTACAGCACTGGTTCCCTAGGCCAGACCTTTTGTCACTGGACTCTTCAGTAAATCAGCCACAGAGCTCTCTGGTCAAGCTTGCTGCAGTACCCTGACCTCACACCCCACACCATTCTCAGTGTCGGAGCAAATTCTCTAGCCCCCATGTGCCCGGACTCGGCCTCCAGTGCCAAACACTTTCACCGTCACATCCTTGGCCTCCTCCTGGCCTCTGCTGCTGCTTGTGGCCTGTACATGTGCCTCCTCACATGCCCTCTGCCATCCAGAGCCCCTGGACCCTCTGTATGCCCTGGGCTGATGGTGACCCTGACATCTGTCTCCTCCTGTGCTCCTCACCCACCTGGTGACTGCATCTGATGTCCATTCGCACCTGCAGGACAGGGCCCACCACCTGGCAGCTCCACTCTTCTCTTCTGGTCCAGCCCTGGCCCCAGAGCCATCTGCCTGCCTGGCTTCCCAGGCATCCTGCTCACCCCATCTGAGAGAAACACACTCTACTCAGGGCCTCTCTGCCTCTCAGGAGTCAATAACCCAGACTTCTCTGTGTGGCCCATGCCCTCCACTGAGCCTCAGTGGCCCTACTGTGGCCTCCCTGCCTCTTTTCCCTCATCAGACTCTTTCTTGCCTCTCTCTGGTAATTCTGCCCAGTCCACCTCAGTGTCCCCACCCTGCAGGGGTGTGTGAGGGGGATCCCTCCAATTCCTATACTGAGGCCCTGCCCTCAGGACCTCAGGTGTGACTATGGAGATAGGGTCTTTAAGGTAAAATGGGGTCCTTGGGGTGGGTGACTCTAATCCAATCTGCCTGGTGCCCTCATAAGAAGAGGAAGTCAGGACATAGACACACACAGGACAATCATGAGAGGACATGGGACGATGGCATCTCAACCAAGGAGGGGGGCTTGGGAGGAGGCAGCCCTCCCACATGGGATCTCAGACTGCAGCCTCCAGTCTCTGCTGTTGAAGGGCCAGGCTGTGGGACGTTCTGCAGCCCTGGGAACTGAGTGTGGCTATGTTGGAACCTCCCCTCGGGCACAGCTACTCCTCCACCCAGCCACAGCACCAGAAAGAACAGGTGGACACCAGGGCCAGCACAGCCACACATGGCAGGGGAGGCACAAACCTGTAAGGCATAAGGCGTGGCCCTTGGGCAGGCCTGACTGTGGATGGGGCTCTGCATCTAGAAGGGAGAGAGGAGGGACAGGCGTGACGTGTAGGTGCCACCTCTTCATTCACTCGTGCCAGCCACCCCTCTGTGGGCCCCGAGTTCCTGACTCTCTAGCTTTGCTTGGCTCCTCCTGGAGCTCTGTGCTTCCTCAGCCCCCAGGCCCTGACAGCACACTGGAGAGGTGTCAGACCTCAGCCTCTGAAGCCAGCAGGAGCTGGGGTCACGTCACAGCTCAGCTGCCTGAATCCTTGGCCACCCACCACCATGCTGCCTACAGAGAATGTGCCCCACTGTGCCGATGACACGGAGCCTGTGCTGCCCACTGTTCCAGTATACAGACTGTGTGTTTCCCTGGCCCAAATGATGTCAGCATCCATTCCAGGCGTTGAAAACGCCTCCCTCGCTATGAAACAGGGAAGCTTCCAGAAAGCGATTTCCAAGCTTGAGTTCTGGGGCAAGGCATGTGAGGTGGGGTCCTGACGGGCAGAAACATGATGTCCACAACAACATCCCCAATACTGGACACGCCAGAAGGATTATTCCACTATCTCACTCCCCCTGAGTCAGCCCTGCAGGGTGGCACAGGTAGCCACTGTTAGCACCAGTGGGCTCAGGCTGTTCTCAGCATGGGCCTTGGGGCCTGGCTGCTCGGAGCAATGGTGACATCATGGAGTCTCCTCACATTCAGCAACCAGCTCTGCAGGGAGGCCAGGGGCAGGACCACTCCCATGGTCAGCAAGGGGACACAGGGAGCAGAGTTGGGGTTGCTGTCCTAGAATGAAGAGACCAGAGCTGCTCTGACTTCTTCCCCCCACCAGCCCGAAGGGCGTCACAGCGAAACTCAGCACCAGGACCAAGCAAGAGGTCTCATTCTGACCCACAGAGATGAGGGCCTGGAGCTCAGCAGCTCCAACAATGGGGAAGCAGCTGCCTTAGAGCTGAAACGGTGACACCTGCTTCTCAGTAAGGTCACATGGGGGGTTGCACTGACTCTGGTACTCACTCATTTCCATGTTACAGCTCAGGGGCTGAGGCCCAGAGAGGGCTAGTGACTTCCCCAAGGTCCCACAGCTGGGCCGAGGCAGAGCTGGACTTCAATACTCAGGCTTGCTGTACCATCCTGGCTGGGCTGAGAGTTCTGTTAGGATATTCTCACTGGCACTCAGCCACAACACCCTGGCAGTCGGACCTTCTGGGGCAGGAGGAGGTAGGGAGTCTCTGAAGCCTGCTTGCTCCTTGCTCAGTGTCTCCCTGCCCCGCAATCTCTAACTTTCTCCCAGGAAATTTGGACTGTGCACTGGAGAGGCCTCTACTGCTTCCCCAAAAGACAAGGAGGTGCCACTGGGGAAATCCACAGCCTGTTGGACCAGCTTGGCCAGTCCAGACTCTCTCCTCTGAAGTCACTCAGTCCCTGGCCAGGCAGGAGCCCTTCTGGGCCAAGCTGTCCCTGATGACGGTGCATGGGCTCAGCTCTGGCCACCCAGCAGCAGAGATGAGTCCCCTGTCCCTGGACAGAAACCGTTGTCCAATCCCCTGTGTGTCCCTCGCTCCTCAGACCCAGGATCCAGAGCCCAGGTCTGGGCCCAGCAAGTCTCAGCCCCACGAAACCCTTGGTGACTCCACCTAGCCAGCCAGGGCCCTCCCTGCACCATAGTCCCGCTAGGCACCCTGCACCTCAGAGCCTCCCTGATCTGTAGCTTTCTCCAGCTCTAGACATGGATCCCCTTGAGGGCAGGGACCCCACAGGTCTTATTCATCTCTGGTTCCAGGCAGCCAATTTCCAAACACACCCACTAGGATCCTGGAGGCTGTGTGTTGAATGTCGCATGATCAAATGCCCCCGGCTGCACTTCGGACAGGGCAGTTAGGACCACACTTTCTGAGGTCTACTGAGCACCCTGTGTAGATGCCCAGTGACATCGAACATGCAAGGGACTCCATGTGGTAGAGGAGGGACGGCCATGTAATCAGGGCTACCTTCTGCACAGCACAAAAAGGTGTGCATACTTCTGCCTGAGCGTTTTTGCGTGGACTGGGTGTTCAGGTACAGCCCACCCTTGTTGGAGAGCAAGTCCCTGGGGTAGGGGGATAGAGCTGGCTTCTCCAAGGTTCTGGAGCCACCTAAAGTGATTACAGTGACAGCTAAGTTCAGATAGCTAAGTCATTTGTCATCTTGCTCACTGGGTAACACAGTGGAGCCACCTCTACTCAGTGACAGGTTTCAGTGTCATTACACAGATGTCACCTCCATGCTCATTTCTCAGGGGCAGTGCCCATTGGAACCAACCAGACTTGCTGGGCTGTGCACCCTCACTTGCTAGCTGGTCATTAAGGGTCAGGTAACACAGGGCAGGGAGGCTCTCCCTCCATCACCAGGCCAGGCCAGGCCAGGCCAGGCAGCTGCTGCCCGTGGGGAGAATCAACTAATAGAAAACCCGAGCCTGGTCAGCCTTGGCATGGTGCCCAGAGAGGAAGGCTGTTTCCAGGCTGCCTGGCCTGAAGGCAGCAAGCTCTCATTTCTAAAATAATTGTTTCAAAATCTATGCAGACAACAGAACCCAGGAAGCTGTCCCGCCTGTACAGGCCCATGAGGACAAGGTCCCCTTTTTCCCCATCCTGGCAGCATCCAGCCTTTAGATGCCCTCCTCCAGATGGCCAGAGACCCAGAGGCAAGCAAGGACTGCCATTGGTTCTGGCGACAGAGGCCACTCCTGCTGGGCCTCCTGCAGCCCTGGGGCCTCTCTCCTCTGCTCCTCTCTCCATCTATGGTCAGGGCACCCTCCTTTGCTAGCCTGGATCAGAGTCAGGGGACAGGATGTTCCCCTGTGTGTCTAGGTGTCTGGACACACCAGGCTTTATCCTGAAAGTTCCCTCAGTTGATCTTTGCTGGACCAATGGGACAGCATGAGGGGCGTCCATAGACAAGGGGTCAGGCCCCAGGGTCACTGCCCACTGATTTGTCACACACTCTGAACACCACAGTTGTGACCAGTAAGGGCCCTGTGATAGGCATAGGGATCCCAGTTTGATGAGGTGATGGTGGGAATTCCTCCCCACACAGGATGGGTGCCCAGCCTTCTCCCAACTCCTGGAGTTGCCAGCCTACTCCTGCCTCAGGGTCTTGGTACCAGCTGCTGGTTGCTCCTGGAGTCCTCTTCCCACCCTCATCAAAGGGCTCTGCCTCTTCTTTCAGCTCTCAATTCTGAGATCCTTCCTCTGGAACCTTCTCTGACATCCATCAGGAGGGCTCTCTATTGTCCCTTCTTGCAATAGCCATAGTTCCTGTAACTGCTCCTGCCACATGGTACTTCTTGTCACAGAGGTGCTCTGTCTTGGAGCCCAGGTTCCAGGATGACAGGTCTATCTACCTCACACATGGCTGTACCCTGTGCCTTGTGCACAGCAGGTGCCTGCACAGTCCAGACCTGGACTTGCCCAGAGAGGCCTGCCCTTTGCCCTCTACCTCTGGAAGGGCATCTTGGTCCTTCCTGATAATTGCATCTTTGTTTAGGGAGGGACTGACAACATCTGGCCATCTCAGAGTAGGGGTGGCCAAGTCAGGAAGCCTTTGGGTCTTACCTTATGAGCCAGAAATCAACCAAACAATCATACCTATGGAGCCCCAGTGACCTGGGCATGGAGCTCACTTGGCCAGCAGTGCTCTCTGAGCACTGTCACACATTCACGCAGGGGGTGGCATGCCTGAATCCACAGGGAGAAGAGGGCTGAATCCCTGTGTCTGGACCCTCCTGGACTCTTTCTTTGGCTGATCTCACCATCCTCCCTGTCACAAACTGACTGTGAATGCCAGCAAGAGTTGAGCCTCCAGAGAACTGTTGGACTGAGGGCAGGGGGATCTATGGAATTTGCAGTGGTGTCAGAGTGAGGGTAGTCTTGGGGGCTCTTTGGGGCCCTTCAACTTTGCACTTGTCCCCAAACTTTCACAACCACCCACGACCAGTGGCTGGATGAGGTCGGCAGGACCAGTTCATGGAGATTCATTGGTACCCATGTTAGACCTGAGCTATTGCTCCCCTGGGCTACCTGCCCACACCTTGCCACCGTCTCCTCTTCCTCATCCTGGCTGCCCTGTGCTGCAGTCTGAGGGACTGGCCTAGCCTGTGTAAGCTGGCCAGTCCCTCTAGATTGTATGAAGACGCATATGTAGAGAAGCCAGCGAATTCCACCCACCTTGCTTTTGTCTTCAGTCCTGGCTGCCTGTCGACATGCTGGGTGCCAGATGGAAGAGCCTGTTGACAGATTCCCAAGAGGACATGGTTAGTGGTTGGTGCCACCCTGGGGGAGCCTGTGTGGGAAGTCAGAGGAGGGAGCCGTGGTCCCTGCGTATACACCTGCTGGCCAACCTCTGAGCAGGCCCCAAGCGTTCTCTCTGTGCTTTGGTGGCCCTGAGCCTGGGACATGAAGACCACAGACCCTATGCTGGGTGGCTCATACCCAGGAGTGGTGGAGACACAAAGGAACAGGAAAATATACACCACATGTGCTAATGCTTCCAGAGGAAGTCACCTGAAGTCCCAAGGAGCCTGGGGGCACCTGCCCAAGGAAGGGGGTTTCTCAGAGGAGGGGGACTTCAGGTGGCTTCAAGTTCACAGGCAGAGAAGAGGAAAAGGGATCCTGGGCAGGTGTACCTTGGGGGATTCACTTGCTTGTAGCGGGCTGGGCCCCATTGTGGGGGTACCTGGGCAGAAGCAGGGGTGGCAGTCAACCTTGGGGATGAGGGCTTTGTCTGTGGAGGTATTCTCAGATGGGCACTGCCAGGAGGGTACTAGTCTACTCCTCGGGGTGTGGGGGTGGGAGCCCCCACAAGGCTCAAGTGCTGGGCCCAACCCTGTCCCTAACCTGTTCAGTCTCTGAGGCTTCCTGTGCCTCTGTTTCTTCACTCATCAGTTCTGCCCAGCCACCCATGTCAATAGCCACCACCATCAACACAACAGGGCCTCCAGGCACCAAGTGCCCCACGGCCTGGCCCTTTGCTCTTTTCAATTTAACTCGACCCACCTGAGTCTCTGTGTTTTCCCCCTAAAACCAAGGGGTGCTCTCATTTTGCCAATCAGTGAGTTTAGTACGTTAAGTGGAGGCAACGATGGCTCACAAAGTGAGTCATACGCAAATGTTACCACAGTGTTGGTGTGCAGTAGGGGAAGGAGGGCTTCATGCAGGTTGGCTGCCTGCTCACCCCCTCCTTCAAGACCTGCAACACCTGCTTCCTCTTCCCTCTGTCAGCCATCCTGGCTGTCACCAATCACACATGAGTCCCTGACAGTGGAGTCCAGTCTGACTCATGCCAGCTTCCCTCACACAAGTCACATAGGGCCTGGCACAGAAGAGTGACTGTGAGTTTGTGTAGAGCACAGGTGCTTTAATCACGTCCTGTGTGCAGAGCCTTCCAGGGCCTGCCTAGGAATGGCTGCCTCTCCCAGAAACATATCTGTGTCCTCAGAGCACCCAGAGATGACAGATGGATGTGTGTAAAACGTTTATTGTCTTCAAGAATTTTTATGATTATAAATAAAATAGAAATTCATTACTAAACACTATACAGGCAAAAAAAGTATAAGTAAAAAAATTGAGGTATCTGTTACTTATTACCCACTTTTGCTGGGCCATCCTGAGGACACATGTGAGTCCTGATGGCACAGGGTGCTTGGGTACATGCACAATGTCACGCTCTGCAGCTTTGGCTTACAAGAGTCTTGAATGTCCTCCCATAGACATCTTTCCCATAGACATCACAGGAAGTCGCTCAGAGGGCTGTGTGCCTCCCACAGTACAGGCAGACTGTGTCCCCCTACCCATTTCTACCCTTCCTGGGCTGTGTTTATTTCTAAACTGCGCTTTGGGCTCCACTTTCCCCTTCAGCACGTATAGTCCTGATCCCAGGAGAAGATATACTCTGTGCCTTTGAGATCTGGAGACAATTTCCCAATTTCCATCCTCACCAGCTGGGAAGAGGCCGGTCCCTTGAATCTCACTACATGGGTCCTGGCCTTCCTCAGTCTTTGTTACTCCCAGGGACGAGGCAACCTCCCATCATTATTCTGGTCTGGGCTCCTTGAGAGGAGCTGGCCTCCCCCGGCCTGTGTTTATTGGCAGAGGCCCTGGTGGGAACCGTTGTGGTTCTGGGGTGGCCTGGAGGTCAGAGGAGACACCTGCTTGTTAGAGCTCTAGTGGCAGCATGGTTTGCCTGTCAAAAACACATTCATCAAGCCCTGGCCTCCAGGTGACCCGGCATAGTGTCCCATGGGCTCATGTGTTCCACGGGACAGAGCTCAAGTGCCACAAACCCGGCCCAATCTCTCCCCGTACAGTGTGGAAACCCAAGGCACAAGAGGGGACTGGTTTGGCTCAGCAACCCACAGAAAGCCCTAGAAGGACCTGCTGTAGAGATCAGGTGCCAGCCCGCCCAGAGTCATGAAAAGTGTCTTTGTTCCCTGAGGCGAGGTCACCCCTGACAAGAGCTGGCGTCCCTGAGCTGCTGTCCATGTATCGTGCTTGGCATCGGCTGGCCTGCTGTCTGCGAGTTCCATTCATGGAGGGGCCTCCTGCCAGGCAGCCCTGTGCTGCTAGCTGTGTGCACAGGACCCCTTTCAGGCAGGGACTTAGGACAATAAGTGACAGTGGGGACAAGGCCATCCCATCTGACATCACCCACCAGGCTTGCCTCAGAAAAGGAGGCCTGTCTGACACCCAGCCCTGGGACACTCACATGAGGTCACTCAGCAGCTTGTCTGCAGGCAGTGTGTCCCAGACAGATGCCACTGGCTCTATCCCCTGTCTGCTCAGCAGCCCCTGGGGTCCCAGGTGACAAAGGAAGTGGTGGCTAGCAAGATACAGTTTCAACATGAACCCATCCTTGCCTGCCCCCTGCCCACAACCAACCCATCATCAGTCTTGGGCTTCTAGAATGGGGCCACTGTCTCACAGTCACCTGCTCTGAGATGAGGCAAAGCCTCTGGGCCCCTCCTGACTCAGCCTCTGTCCTCTGGCCCTTCTCCACTGGCTATGGGGTGAGCCTTCCCCACATCCAGTTCAGCCAGGACCAGCTAGCATGGCTCACCACTGCCTGCCATCCACAGAATGAGTCTGCCCCCCTAATCCACCCATCTGCAGAAGACGGGGCTCTGTGCCTCCTTCCTGTGCTCCTGTCCATCCTGCAGCCATCCAGAGCTTTCAGCTCAGCTGATGAACCTCTAGCCTCTGGCCTGAGCACCCCTGTCCCTCTACCATGGCCAGGCCTTGCTCTGCCCACACTTCCTCTGGGGAGTCCCTCCCAGCTTATGTCATGTACCCCTTGTGCTTGGGGCCTTGATCTTATATCCCTTTGACTGGTCACTCCTAGAAGGTGGGCCAACCCTACTCACCTGTCTATTCCCAGCATTTAGGGTAAGGGAGAATGAAGGTTTGCTACTTGACCAAATCAAGTCAACTTCTCTGAGTGCCCTAAACTTGGCCTTGACTTCTGTTCCCATCCTATCTTAGGCCCACTTAACCCCGTTTTTTAAAAATTTTTTTCTCTTTACCAGGTTTTATTTTTCTTTCTTTTTTTTATTGTTTTATTATTCATATGTGCATACAAGGCTTGGGTCATTTCTCCCCCCTGCTCCTACCCCCTCCGCCCCCTTCCTCTCCTCCCCACCCCCTCGATACCCGGCAGAAACTATTTTGCCCTTATTTCTAATTTTGTTGTAGAGAGAGTATAAGCAATAACAGGAAGGAACAAGGGCTTTTGCTGGTTGAGATAAGGATAGCTATATAGGGAGTTGACTCACATTAATTTCCTGTGCGTGTGTGTTACCTTCTAGGTTAATTCTTTTTGATCTAACCTTTTCTCTAGTTCCTGGTCCCCTTCTCCTATTGGCCTCAGTTGCTTTTAAGGTATCTGCTTTAGTTTCTCTGTGTTAAGGGCAAAAATGCTAGCTAATTTTTTAGGTGTCTTACCTATCCTCACCCCTCCCTTGTGTGCTAAAGTTTTTATCATGTGCTCAAATTTCAATCCCCTTGTTGTGTTTGCCCTTGATCTAATGTCCACATATGAGGGAAAACATACGATTTTTGGTCTTTTGGGCCAGGCTAACCTCACTCAGAATGATGTTCTCCAATTCCATCCATTTACCAGCGAATGATAACACTTCGTTCTTCTTCATGGCTGCATAAAATTCCATTGTGTATAGATACCACATTTTCTTAATCCATTCGTCAGTGCTGGGGCATCTTGGCTGTTTCCATAACTTGGCTATTGCGAATAGTGCCGCAATAAACATGGGTGTGCAGGTGCCTCTGGAGTAACCTGTGTCACAGTCTTTTGGGTATATCCCCAAGAGTGGTATTGCTGGATCAAATGGTAGATCAATGTTTAGCTCTTTAAGTAGCCTCCAAATTTTTTTCCAGAGTGGTTGTACTAGTTTACATTCCCACCAACAGTGTAAGAGGGTTCCTTTTCCCCCTGCATCCTCGCCAATACCTGTTGTTGGTGTTAACTCGGTTTTTGCAAGAATCCTGCAAGTCAGTTTCAGTTTAGGGAATCCAGCCCCCTTGCTGTTTGATGATGCCTCTCACCCCTTGCTGTGGTGTCTGAGCCCTGGCCTGACTTCAGGCCCCCTAACTGGGGGTGACTGGAAATGCAGAAAGGACAAACGATAGAAGACAGAAATGTAGTTTGGGGCCAGGTGTGCTGGGCACCCGGATGGAGGTGCACAGCAGTCTCATTGCTTCTCTTCTCTATTCTTTAAAACCTTACTTCTAAAGTAAGGTTCTTTAAAGTTTCTTTCCTTAGACTCACTCTGCCTCATGTTTTCTTTAATTTCTCTTAAAGTCTCAGTCCTTAGACTTGCAGTGTCCCATGTTCTCTTTAGCTTTTCTTTATGTAGCTTCTCTAAAGCCTATGTGTACAGTTCTCAGTGCAGAAAGCTGCTCTAGTGGAGACACACAGCCAGCAGCAGCAGCGGCAGTGGCAGCCAATCAAAAATCCCCATCAAAAAACCTCCATCAAAAACCCTGTGTCCTCCTTCAACAAGTCTTTTATATACAGTGGTAAACAAGAAGGTGGAGCAGCAGTTCTTGGGGAGGGGTGTGACATTGTGACACGAGGAACCTCCTCTCTACTTCTTTCTCTGAACAGAAACAACTTAGGAAAAGCAGCTGTGCTGCATTTTGCCTCTCGCTCTCTTCTGCAGCTGGGGCCATGTCAAACAGCCTGTAGATCATTGAGCACAACTGTGCTTACGTCAAGTTCTCAGAGGCATCTCATAATCCACTCCCCATAATTGTTCAATAAAAATAACTGAGGGCTGTGATTCTGGACTCAGCTCTCACACGAATTCCCAACAGACCATATAAAAGTAAAAAATGGAGTCACTCTGTAAAATTCCCAGATAAAGCTGTGTGCTATTTATCCAACCTTCTGAGAAATAAGGGTTGGAGGGCACAACAGCCAAATTCCCCAAATGGGCTTCAGTGGGCAAGATCCAGATTCACCCACCTTGACCCTTACACAGAAAGCAACCTGGTGTGGCCTGACCCCGGTCAGCCAGCTCTTCCCCATTGTCTGTCCCCTGTCCTGCCTCACAGGAACAGTAGCTTGGAAACAACCCCTCCACTCTGTCTCCACCCTAATACTGGCTTCCATGCCCAACTGTGGGACACTGGTTCTGTTTTGGGGAATAAAGTGTTGCCCGATTCCAAAAATAAGGCCAGCTAGGGTCAGTCTGGTAAATCATTGTAATTTTGCTCTTTGACACAATTATTATTAATTATAAATGGGCTGGGGGGTTCCCACAGCTTGTGGTTAGAAGGCTGCCTGTTTTCCTACAAAACTCTCCTTTTGCCAATGCCCTGTGAGCTGATCCTTTCCTTGCTTTGGGAAGAAAGCCTTAGCTTGCTGCATTGCAGTTTGTGATATCTTCATCTGAGTACCAAAGGCCAGAGGGCTGGGCAGGAAATAGCTCTTAGCATGAACTCCCCAAGCCAGGAAGTATCCTGGCTTCAGCCTGAAACAGTGAGGAGGATAGCAGGCTGTCCTCATGTGAGCTTTGCTAAAGAGAACCAGGTGGCCAGCCCGTCTTGGGCCTGACCTGTCCATTGTCTCATCTCAGGCTCACTGACAACCCAGACAGTGATAGAGCCTGACAAGGTGGGCCTGTGTGTGTGCTCCACCTGCCCACCTCAAAGGCTCCAAGGTAACATAACCAAGTTCATGCATGGCATGTGGTGTGACTGACCCGTCACCTATTTCATAGAGGATGAAATAGCATTTGAATATTTACCTTGAAGATACATCTCCTCGCCTTCTGTGAACATCTGGCCACACCTGACACATAGTGCACACGAGGGGTGGTAGTGCTTCTCCCCGGCCTGCAAGAGAGCATAGGCATGTCCACTGGGTCATGGAACACAGTGTGGGCACTGCGTGCCCCATGCACACAGGTCCTTGGGGGATGCTAGATGGGGTGCAGCTCAACCACTGGGTTGCTGCACAGAGCCCAAGCTGGTGCAAGGTCCTGAACGAAGGCAGGCAATACCCAGCTGCCCCTGCCTGACCTCCATGGACCAGGTGTGCAGCCAGTCTCCTCCTGGGAGGCCATGGACAGGGAGCATCTGCCTCCTTACCTGGGCATCTCCCGGAGAATGAGGGGAAAGAAGAGGAGGAAGGGAAGGGAGGGAGGAAGAAGGTAACATTAGCTCCCTAGGCTGAGGACTGGAGCAGTGGGTGAGAGACAATGACTGATAATTTTCTTTCTGTATCTCTGTGTTCCTTAATTAGGTCAATTAACATTTTGCATTTTAATAATTCTTTAAAACCATTTGATTGGATTACAAACATCAATACTGACATTACATCAATAGGTCTGGCTTGCTTCTGCCTGGTGCAGAAAGAAAAATCACCCCAAGTTATTATGTGCAGTATTACAGTGAATGCTCGCTAACCCGGGGTGGGCAGAACCTGTGCTAAGTGTGAGCATGAACCCTGGGTGTCATTCCTCCTAGAATGGGAGGCGGCTGTGCACTTGCTTCCTGAATTGAGACATCCTCACAGCCATCTCACCTCGCTGTCTCTCCCTTGTCCTGTCCCCGACAAGGGGCCCCAGCATATGGAGAAGGAGAATCCAGAACACAGTCCTCTCTTTCATGGCTCTCTGTGGCCTCTGCCACCTCAGGCAGGGCACAAGGCTGACTGGTGTCTTGGGCAGTGAGCATGGGAAGGCTGCATCCTTGGTCCTGTAGGCTGCAGTCCCAGGACCGCTGAGCGTTGTCTTCTCATCCCAGCGCCACCTCCCCCTGGGATCCTTCCCTGATCCCTCCCTTATCTGGTCCCTGCTGGCCCATTTCTCGCAGTTTGGTGAGAACTATCTGTACTTATTCTTCCTAGCACAGTGGCCCTCACGTCAGAGCTGGTCAGGCACCTGGGTCAGTTCTGGAGCTGCTAAGTGGCAGCTCTGCATGGACAGTAGGTCTCACACAGCACCTGCCTGAAAGAGGAGACAGGTTCACTTTGGCCATGCATGTTTTGAGGTCTGAACAAGAGATTGAAACAGTTCAGTATTTTTAGAAGTTAAGTCACCTGTTAACAACGTGATAGTCAACTGCTGAGGTTGCACCACACTCTAACAAGCTCCTGTTATTTACCAACATAACAATTTCCCATAAAATGGGTCAAAGACCTAACGGTGAGTGCTAATGGTAGAACTGTTAGAAGAAAACTAGGAGCCAATCCACATGATCCTAGATTTAACAGCAGAAGCATGAGCAACAAAAGAAAACAGACAAAATGGACTTTGACAAAGCCAAATACTTTTGTTCACCAAAGAACCTTAACAGAGTAGTGAGAAGACAACCTAAAGAATAGGAAGGAGTACTTGCAAATCTGATGAGGGAATAGCAACCAGAATACATAAAGAACTCCTTCCAGTCACCAGCAGAACAACCAAGAGCCCAATTACAAAATAGGCTAAAGACCTGAACATACAGAAGATATTCAAACGATCAACCAAAGGTATGAGAAAAGATGTTCTTCATCATTGTCTTTTTTGTTGTTGTTTTTGCAGTACTGGGGTTTGAACTGAAGGTTTACACCTTAAACCACTCCTCTAGCCCTTTTGTGTGATAGGGTTTTTTTTGAAATAAGGTCTCATGAACTATTTGCCTGGGCTGGCTTCAAACTGTGATTCTCCTGATCTCTGCCTCCTGAGCAGCTAGGATTTCAGGCATGAGCCACTGGTTCCCAGTGTCATAACTGTCTTTAGGAAATGCAAATCAAAACCCCTGAGGACGTGGTACTTTGCCCCCACCAGGACAGCTATAGTAACAGCACAACAGGAAGGAGAATCAACTTGGCAAGCACTTGTGTAAAATGGCACAGCCACCGTGGGGAAAGACAAACATAATTGTGCTATGATTCAGTGAGCGAAAATGAAGGGAACAGGAGAAATAAAAACCATAGTTCCAAAAATTTGTATGCAAATGTTCACAGCAGAACAACACACAATAGCCAAAAGGCCCAACATCCCATAAGTGGATTCAAAGATTCCGTTTTAGACTTCCAGAACCAAATTAGGATCTTAAAAGTCCTGGCCACCATGGTGCACAGAGAAAATTAAATTTACTGAGAAGAGAATCAAGACCCTGAACAAAGGCCATGCAACTTGAGGGTGTCTGGTGACAGTGATGCAGAATCCCCCAGGGGTCTTCTATCTGAGACCTTGCAGGGGTCACTCAGTCCCAAAAGAGGAAAGGAATTCCCACCATGCTTGCAAAGTCCTGGGAGGTCCACAGCCTCTCCCTAGACCTCTGTCTCCATCCTTGCCCTTGCCCTCACCCTCTCCCAGATCACCCTCCATGGCTCTTACTGCCTCAGGATGTCCAGGAGTGCATGTGGCCTGGTTCGGGGTCGCTCTCTCTCCCCGCCTCCTGCATTATCACTCAGCTCCACCTAGGAAGTCAGCTGTGGGAAGCTGGGTGCTGGCCACACATTCTCCATGACCCTGTGCAGTGCCCCCCTGGGGAATGGGCTCTGAAGGAGGGACACAGGCCCATGAGACATTCACGAGTGGTCCCTAAGGACAAAGGGGCTCTAGCTGAGTTCATATAGGGACAGCTGAGCAACCCAGTCCACATGTAGTATTCACACGTGTGCTAAGGTGCAGAGAATATGCCACAAGGACAGCTGACCAGCATCCTGACCGGGCCAGCTTCCAGAACACTGTAGATGGCATTTGAGGAAAAAGACTGGAGGTTCCACTGTGCTGTTGGGCCACTGTGTGACACAGGGACATGACAAAAAGGCTAAAGGCAAGTGCACAGGCAAGTGCTTGTCTGTGTGTCTCTGTGTGTTGTTGTGGTGTCTGCATACATCTCTGGTGTGTTCCTTTGTGTAAGTCTATGTGTTGTCTGTGTGTCTTCCGTGTGTTGCTGTGTGTCTATGTCTTTTTGTGTTGTCCATGTCTGTCTCTGTGTGTCGTAACTATGTGTAAGTCTGTGTGTTACCTGTGTGACTTGTGTGTGTGTATGTGTGTGTGTATCTCTGTGTTGTAAATGTCTGTGTCTTATGGAGAGTGGAGTATGAGAAGCCTATGAAAACTGGACATAAGCAAGGCGAGATGCAGCTCAGCTGCTTTTCCTAAAATGTTTATCTGTAGGCTGAGATTGGCACAGCCCTGACCACAGAAAAGGAGAATGCAAAACAGCTGCTTCTCCTAAGTTGTTTACATTCAGAGAAACAATGCCACGACCTTCCCAGAGAACCAATGCTCCATCATTTACTACTGGGTATAAAAGACCTGCTGAAGGAGGACACAAGGCTTTTTGCTTTGGGGTTTTGCTTTGGGGTTTTGCTTGAGGCTTTTGCTTTTGGCTTTTTGGTGTTGGAGGCTTTTGGAAGGGAAAATAATTGCTGAGGGGAAAAGAACTGCTGAAGGAGCACTGCTAAAGGGGAATTGCTAGCAAGATTGAGGGCTGAGACTTTAAGAAAGCTAAAGAGACAACATGGGACAGTGTGAGTCTGCACTGAGAACTTCATACATAGGCTTTAGAAAAGCTAAGCTAGAGAAAAGCTAAAGAGAACATGGGGCAGTGCGAGTCTAAGGAAAGAGACTTTAAAGAACAGAAAAGAAGACTTTAAAAGCAAGGTTTTAAGGAAAATCTTTAGAAGTAAGGTTTTAAAGAATTGTAAAGGAGCAGACCTTAAAGAATAAAGATAGAGAAAAGAAGCCATGAGGGTTGTGCATCTCCACCTGAGTGCCCAACACACCCGATTCCACTTTCTGTCTGTCTGTCTATCCTGTGTCCTTTCTGCATCTCCTGTTGCTGCCCAGTTAAGCCCAGTTAGGCTCAGTAATAACCAGGAACAAGAGAAAGCTCGCTCCAACAAGGGAGCAGGAAAAAAAGCTCGCTCCAGTGTCTGTGAATGTCTCTGTGTGTGTTCCTATATGTACATCTGTGTGTTGCCTCTGTGTGTCTGTGCATGTCTCTGTGTGTTGTGCCTATGTTTAAGTCTGTGTCTTATGTATATGTGTGTGTCTGTGTGTGTGTGTATATCAGCAGAATTTAAAAGGATCTTTTTTCAATGTTAAATAGTCTGGGTGGTGGCATTTGTGATGAGTGACTTTGTCTATTTTATGATAATCAAGTATTCCCTCCAAGTTCTTTAAATAAGCACATTTATTTTAAGACAGAGGGGGCGGAGCTTGGGAGTTTGACTTCTCTCTGTCCTCAGGAGATGCATGCATGTGTTTGGAAGCACAGCTTCTCTTCTGCCAGTGGTAAACATGCACATGACTATGAGGAGGAAAAGAAAGTGACCATAGCAAGACCAGGGAGGTGACAAACAGGTGTCTATCTTCACAGGTGGTAGCATGTGAAATGGAGAAGTGCTCCTGATTTGAGGCAGGAACAACTTGGCAGCCCCCCTCTCCTGCAGGGGCTCTGCAGGAGACGAGCCCCCCCCATCTCCAAGGACAGCACCCTGTCACCTTCTGTCTGTGAGCCCAACCCCCAACTCAAGTTGGACATGCAGAGTCCAGCAGGGGTCTACAAGGTGAATGGGAAGGAAAGAAAAGAGGGAGGCAGCAGAAAGAGTTAATTAGTGGTCTCAGAAAGATGCCAGGCTTCTTGTTACTATGGAGACAATGCAGGTGCCACACCACATGGGTAAGTGGGGCCCTGACCACAGCACGGCCAGGGTAGACAGCAGAGCCAGGGACTCCCCCTCCCTCAGTACACCCCAATTTTCCAGTGCCTGTGGGGTCCCTCTCAGGCTGTGCCCTGTGCACTTCGCCTGCAGATTGCAGCTCTCCGTGGGGCGACTCCTTCCCTCCCCAGAGCCCTACAGCAGTCACTGCCAGGCATGGGGGCTGCCCACCACCCTGCACACAGCTCCGGCCAGCCCCTCCCCACTCCCTGGCTGTCCATCTCAGCTGGTGGGGAGGGAAACCCCAGAGACAGACAGCAGGACTCCAGAGGCTACATACTTAGGAGATGAGAGAGAGGGAAGGAAGCCTCCATCACTATGAATGTACACTTCACGGGCGGGTGGCACTGGGTGCCAGCCAGCGCCTAAGATGGCACCGTGCCTGCTGCTCACAGGCACAGGACAGATGAGAGCTGCTGCTGTGAGGAGCCTGGGTGTGCTCCTGCTAGGATCTGCAGAGAGGGCAGCCCGGCATGCTGACAAGCATCTCAGGGAGGAAGAGGGGAATGACAAGTGCCTGGGGGGGGCTCACACCAGTCCCCAAAAGCTCATCCACCTATTCCAGCATGGCCCTGGGAGCCCCGACAATCTCACCAGGCTTCCTACCTGCACGGTGTCTGGGCACTGGGGCCCAGTCCGATGGCCTGATGCCACAGCCCTCCTCCAGTGCCTGGACTGTGTGTCCTGGGGATGATACTTTGTCCCTCAGCCAGCCCCTGGACTTTTTCTTTTCCTTTTCAGATCTGTCACTTGCTCCTGCTGCTCCCCAAGAGCCTGCTGTCACCAGCTGGGTGCCAGCACACCTGGTTCAGCATCACGCAGTGCCACCTCAGTGGCAGCTCCCTTCTGCAGGGCTGGCTCGTCTCCGCCCGCAGCTCCCGCCTCACTCCTGCCTCACACCCACCAAGGAGGATGCTCAGAGATTTGCAGAGCCCACAGCACGACTCAGCCATACCACCCGGCCGAGGAGAAAACAAAAGCCTGAATCTTCCCTTCAGGAAACCCTTTACCCTCCACCTGTTAGCTCCTGGCCACCAGGATACCCATCCAGATAGACCAGGGGGTACCCAAGGACTATTCACAGTACTAAATCCCAAAGTTTGTATTCGGCTAGTGTTGCTTACACAGCAGACATGGGGTGCCCTTGCCCTTACAATCCACGGAGCGTCCACTACTTACCCAATATCGAGGCCTCCTCCTGTGCACCATCTGGGGCACCACAGATCTGGAGCACTTCATAGATGATGACTCTCTGACTCCCTGACTGCAGGCACAGGAGCTGCACTGGCTCCAGGCCAGGAGGGCCAGAGTAGTCAGGATCTCTCTGGGCTAGAGGCCTGGGTGCCAGGAAAGCAGTCAGGCTCCCCTACCTGTAGCAGCAACAGTGGCAGCTCCCTGAGCCCCAGATACACCAGCATCAGACCATGTGGAGACGGGATTAAGTCAAAATGCAAATCCAGTTTTCCCTGGTAGAGGCCAGGGGTGTGTGGATAGCCCGGGTTCAAGGCCAGCTCGGCCTACTGCTTGGAGGCCGATCATAGACAGCTGTACATGGAGAGCACCAACACCTGGCATAGCTTTGGCACTGCCCTGCATTTTAGAGGAGGAACTTGGATCAAAGGGGCAGCTGTGTGTGTCAGCCAGGTGGGCATGAGTAAAGGTGTCAGGGAGGGAGAGCAGAGTGCAGGGGTGGTGGTGTTGAGGAGAGGGGCACTGAGAGGCAGGGGGCCAAGGCCAGCTATGAAGAAAGGAGAGCGACCCACAACTGCCAGTGCTCCAGGGGCTTTGGTCCCGACCCCCTGTGGGTACCCCTTTCAACAGGAGAGACCTAAGCTGGGGAGGAAGCCTTCAGGAAGGGGAAGGGAGAAGACTATAGGCGGGTCAGGCTCCAGAGGTGGGAAGAAACGGACCGAGTACAGGGAGGGCCACCTGGGGAGGGAAGTGGGCCCCCAGGCCCAGGCGGGGGTTGTGGTACAGGATGGGTCATGTGTGCACACCCAGGGAACCAGGGTATGGGTGTTTAGATATGTTGCCATCCAGGAGAATACAGAGAGGACATGGGGCAGACAAACATCACAATCTTGTCACACACACAGTGTGTGTGTGAGTGTCAAAGACCCCAACACACAAGCAGGCAACTTTATGAAAGGTAATTGAAGTACAAGAAGTATTTGAAAACCCAAAGTGACAAACAGTTCCCCTAGGGACTGAGGGAAGGTGGAACAAAGCAACAGGCATGTTTTCACAAGTGGGCAAGGGTTTCAGCAGGAATGATTGCACTCCCAAGCTAATAAGACTCTTTCTGGAAAGCAATTTACAACAGTGTCAAGAACTGTAAAAAGGCTCATAGTTTTGACCCAGCTTCTACACTTCTGTGAATTTATCTGAAGGAAGATTAGAAATGCAAGCAAATCATTGTGAGTGCAGTGAGAATCCGGAAAGCATCAGGTACGGTGGCTCACATTTGTAATCCTAGTTACTTGGGTTTGTGTGTGTGTGTTTTATCTTTTGGTTTTGTTTATTTGTCTTTGGTGGTAGTGGGGTTTGCACTCAGGGCATTACGCCTGCTAGGCAGATGCTCTACCACTTGAGCCATTTCTCCTGCTCAATTCTAGCTACTTGGAAGGCTGAGATTGGGTGGATCAAGGTTTGAGGCCAGCAAGGGCAAATAGTTCATAAGACTACCATCTCCAAAATAACCAGAGCAAAATGAACTGGAGGTGTGGCTCAAGTAGTAGAGTGCTTGCTTTGCAAATGGGAAGCCCTGAGTTTAAAACCTAGTCTCACCAAAAAAGAAAAAAAAAAAAAGAATTTAGAAAGTACTGCTATGTCCTACAATAAGTGCTCAGCCTTGTAAATTTTGGGTAGCCTGTGATGAGGTGTGGTACGGTGCTAAGCCATGCTTATGTGCAAATAAAATTTGTGAAAGAGCCACAGGCAGAAGACCACATGCTGTTTGATCCGGTCTGTATGAAACATCCCAAACATGGAAGCCTATGTCAACAGGAGGGAGCATAGTGGGATGGGACAGCTGGAGGACACAGGACTCTTCCTGAGGTGAAGAAATGCTCAGAAAACGACAGCGCAGATGGCTGCACATGTCCTGAGGACAGTGGACACCCCCAATTGGACAATTTAGTGGGTGAATTATATCTTCATAAGCTGCTAAAATGTTCCATAAAACACGCAAAAAATGCTTATGAAGACTTTATAATGACATGGAAACCTACAGAACTGGAAGCTGAGGTGGGAAAATGATGACCTAGGATTTCAGAAATGGCTTGGTATCAACTCTGATCCCAGGGCGAGGAAACCAGGCGAGGAAATCCCAAGGGGCTGGCCCGAAAGTGAAGCTGACCATGACTGCTCAGTGGGCTTTTCTCTGCTCTGTGTTGCAAACTTTCTCCCACAGGCAAGGGGCTTATTAACCAATCCTCTTGGGCAGAGGCCGAGCTCTGCACAGAGCAGGAGTGCTCACAGGGTGGGTGGTGTCCAGCTGTCTGGGGTCTCTAACTGGGGAAATGAGGTAGGGTAGCGGGCAGCAGGGAGGTGGGAGGCTGTGCCCAGCCACCGCCAGGGGTAATGGGGAGGCTGGAAGGTAAGGCTGAGTTTCCCTCAGCCAATTGCAAGGATAGCAGCCCAGCCCTTGCTGTTTTTCAGTGACCACTATCCAGTTCCACGGAAGTGCTCTGGATCCGGGCTGGAGCAGGGCACTTGCTGTGGGGGCTGGGAGGTATGCCACACCTACCTCTCCAGGCTGGCACTTGGCTCTGAGGACTTGTCCCTTCTCCCTAGCCCCTCCTCCAGCCCTGCACTCTCTGCAATCCCCAGGGCTACTTCCTGTGACCTCTTCTGCAAGGGGTGCCACATCCGTCCCTTGGGCAGTGCTCATCCCCTCCACACTCCCTGAGATCCCCATTCTAAAGACAAAGGGCCCACCCAGGATGGAGGGCTGCAGTGGGCACAGGCACAGGTCAGCCTATGCATTGGGTGAGCACGTGGAAGTGTGGATATATATGGAAATTTCACCCAGGGAACATGTCCACGCACCCAGTTCCCTGATCAAAGAACATAATTCTGGGATCACCTGGGGCACCCAAGAGGCTTCCCGAGGGCAAGGGCACCAGCAGGCCCAGCTGTGGGGAGCACAGCTGAGGCAGATCTGAGAGGAAGTGGGTGGCCAAAGTGTGAGGTTATAGGTTCTCAAAGAAATGCAGCTCAGACTTCACAGTAAACTTGGGGAGCAGATGAACCCCAGCATGCAGAGAAGACCTAGCCCAGAGAGTACTCAGTCCAGAGAGGACCTAGTAATGAGAGGACCCAGCATGGGGAGGACCCAGCCCAGAGAGGCCCAGCCGGCCCTCAGGCGGACTGCTCACCTCCAGCACGCGCCCGGTGATGTACTTCTCACAGCCATCACAGCGGATACCGAACTTGGTGTGGTAGTCAGCCTCGCAGTAGGGCAGTCCATCCCTGCCATGAGACAGACTTTTAGGATGGTGTGTGATCACCCCGAGATCACTGAGCATTGGCCCCTGGAATGGGACAACTTTCCCCTGCTGTCAGCATGGGGCATGCCTGCTCCTCCCGCTCTAAGGAACAACACTGCGGACAGGTAGCGGTCACACTCCCGTCTCTCAATGGATAAACTGAGGAGCGTAGAGGACAGGCCATCTGCTCAGTGAACTGGGTCCAGTTCTAATTGGGTCCTCAGGAAAATGTGAGCCAGATAAGGGTGCCCAACTGGAGACAGGGCCCAGGGATGACAAGAAACCCAGTGGCCAGTGTGGTGGGGACACAGGGACATGAGGGCACAGGGCTGGCGCTGGCCACACACAGAACCAAGGCCCCTGCCATGGGAAAGGCACAGTTGGACTCCACGGACATGCATTGGCTTCTTCTATGCCTGTTTTCAGCTGCCACTGGGCACCGGGCACTGCAGTGGCCGTGGGAGGCAGTGTGGGAGCTGCTCTTCAGCCAGTCTGCCAGGGCTGATGGGAACAGCGCCACCTTGACTTCTGCGGCTGATTTACAATCTGTTCTTGTCATTGTTGTGAGATGGATATCAGACAGATGGCCACACAGGCAGGGAGGAAAGGCTCAGGGGTGGCATGGAGGTTTCCCAGTGGCCACACCTAGTGTGGGGAAGTGTTTCTGGGCAGGAGATACACGAACAGCCTTGGACTCAAATGCCATGCCCCAGATATGTGAACCTGGACAAGTCACTCAACCTCAGAGCCTCAGCTTCCCCATCAGTGAAATGGGAGAGACAACAGTAAGGGCTACACAAGAGGAGACGTGGGCAGAGCCCAGTCCATGGTAAGTGCTCGCCCATCTGGTCATTGCTAAGCAGGACTGTCCTCCCAGCTACAGGCCACAGCCTAGCAGGAGCTGGGTGTGGAGATGATGGGGAGGGGGGCACCTATCAGTTCAATAAACTCCCTCTCCATTTTTTGTGAACTTGGTCTTGGTTTCACACAGCTATGACAGAAGGCAGGATTCCTCAGCTGTCGGGGATTAAACAGGCCAGTGCTGTCCTCCTTCCCTCCAAGTTCTGGACCTTGAGGGTCCTGAGGGGGCCTTCAGGATGGCAAGGGCTCTGCCTGGGTCATGGCCCAAGGGAGAAGGCACAGGCTGGGCTCTCCGTATCCACTTTCAACAGGGTCCAAGGTGCTGCCGACCTTGGGCCCCACTGCATCCCACAAACCGGGGTGCCTGCTGCAAACCCAGGAGGTTTGTAGACAATGTCTCCATGGCAACACCAGTGCGCTCTCCCCCTTGATTCTGGGATGGCTGGGGAGGCTGCTAGGTAACGCATGTGGTGTGGGTGAGCCACCAACGCCATGGGGGATGGCACCTGCGGGGGCTGGCGCTGTCACTGCACGTCAACATCAGTCTGAGGTGCTCCCCACCTGTGTGGCTGTGATGGAGGCCAAGGGACAGAGGCCCTCCTGGGTGGATGCTCATCTCAAAACGGTTCATTTTGTGATCACGTGTCATTGTAAGAAGCAACACAGAAAGTCCCATGTCCCATGTGCCCTCCACCCAGTCCCTTATGACATCCACAGAGTGAGAGTTCAAAGTCAACTGGATGCTGGCAGGGGCACACCTACAAGCCCTGCTCAGACTCCATGTACATGCCTGCAAGTGTGCATGTGTCACGGTGTGTGTGTGCATGTGTGGGTGTAAATGTGTGTGTACGTGTGCGTGTACACACGAATATGCACAGTGTGCTTCACTCCACGCAGTTCCATCACAGGACCCTCTTCCCTATCCACTCCTGTGACAGTCTGTCTCTTCAGAGCATGCAGAACGAGCATCTTCCACAGCAGCTGCTGAAAGGGTCCCTGGCCCCCAGGAAGGAGCTTCTCTGCACTCGGGGAGCCACTCTTTCCTCCATTAGCTCACCTTGCCTGCACTGTGGTGACCTGCCTGCCTGAGTACCCTGGGCTACCAGGCTTAAAATGCACCCTGGATCCTGGCCACGATCACCTCAGGTGGCTCCCCACAGCCTCTGATAAAAGCATGCTCTCCTCTCCCAAACCAGCCCCACCTGCTGGACTGCATATTTGGGGAGTGCTGTGCCAGCCACGGGGAGACCCCCAAAGGCCCCACTCTGAAGAAGATGGAGAATGTGCTGACCACTGACACCCTCCTCTCCAAGTCCCCGTGACCAGCATCTGTGGACTACTTTGAGCTTTGTAGGACATCCAGCAACAGAATGTCCAGGTTCCAGGCAGATGGAGGTGACACCCTGGGATCCAGAGGAGAGGCATTTGACAAAGTCACAGCTGGAAGCCCAATTCCTCTGCTTCTAACCAACAGAAGAAGCTGGAGCCACGTAAGATGCAGACTGTGGGCAACAGAAGAAGCTGGAGCCACGTAAGATGCAGACTGTGGGGACAAGTTTCAGGTCCTGCCCAGCTCCTCACCCAAGAGCAGGACAGCGGTAGGCACTCTAGGAATAGGAGGGGGGTGGCGCTCAGCCCCTGCCTGCCCGCCTGGCGTACAGAAAGACAACCTGGGTGCACTTACTTGCTGATGTACTCTGCGTTCAGGAGCTTTCCGCACGTCTTGCACTTAAAACAGCCCAGGTGCCAGTGCTTGTCCAAGGCCACCAGGGCCTGGCCGTTTTTTATTTCTAAGGCACAGCCCCCACAGCCTGAAGAAAGAGAACAGAACACTGACGTCCTCACTGTGGGTCCAGGGGCTGGGAGAGCAGGGGACCATGGCCCCAGCAACACCACCAAGGGCACTGGGGGTGACTTGAGGGTGACCCTGGACCTGCTGCTCTCAGACCCCATGGAGCACCTGGAGCAGACCCACAGGAGAGGGACAGAGGGACAGCCACCCTGGCAGGCTGGAAGGACCGTGTTGTACTCCAGCCTAAGGGAGCATAGACAAGCTCCCTTCCATGCTTCATTCCTGCAGGAATGAGGCACCAACTGTGTGCGGCCTGGGTTGAGGAAACAGACATAGAGACAGAGGCCTTGCTGCCTAGGAGATGGGGGTCTCTTCTAGCACAGAGATGGGAACTTAGATAAGGGCGCACTGGGGTGGCACTGGTCTGGGGGGTAGGAGGCAGGTGCTCTGACAGCAGCCTGTCTGGGCAGCCCCACCTGTGCTGTGTTGGAGCCCAAAGTTGAACCTGACTGACATACTGAAGCCAGCTAGAGGAAACGCACCCCCTTGGGGAGGGAGGTCAAAGGTCTGAGCCCCGCCCACTCCATCATCCCCACTCCTTGCTTTAAGTTCCCTCCTTCCTGGAGTTCTCCCCCATCCCATGTCTGCAGTCCTCCTCTGGCCTCTACATACAGGACTCTGCCCAAGGGGCCCAGGCAGGCTCAGCGGTCAGCCTCTTCTGCCCTCCACAACCAGACCACTCAGTCCCCAACTTTGTCCTCCTGACCTTCCCCATGGTCCCTAGAGTTCTTCATCCTGCCACCAACCTCTAATCTGGGCTCTGGCTACCTCCCTGGCCCTCTTTCCTCTCAGCTGTGCCCATCCCTGCTCAGCACCCTCTGGGGTCCCACGGCCTTGGGATTCTGGCCCTGCTCTAGTAAGCCCACGGTCTCTCCTCCAATGAGCTGCCATTGTCACTCACTATCACTCACTGTCACTCGCTGAAGAATGAGTGGGAGCCCTCAGCAAGGAGGGCAGGCAGAGGGAAGGGGGGAAGAGCTTTGGTGGCAGTAGCTTGCACGGGGCATGTAGATTGAGTGTGCAGGGCATATGACTGAGCTGTATGTGTACATTGTGTGTGTGCAGGCATGTATACATGTATGTGTGTGTGCATGCTGTGTATAGGTTTGGCCATCCCTCAGTAGCCATGGGGGTTGATTCCAGGATCCTCTTTACTTGGGCTGCCAGGAAGCTCTGGACAAACTGTTCAGACTAACCCCCCTTGAAGCTTTGCTGCAAGCTTTGCCCACCACCTTGGTTTAATGCTGACAGCTCTATTGCTTGTGACACAAATGCTCAAAGATCCAATCCATCCTGACCCCAGCTGGGGAGAACTTGTTAGAGGACCGTCCCTAGCAAGTCCCAAAGCCAGTGATGGGCATCTGAAACTGCTGGTGCTTGTCCCATCCCGGGTGTGGGCTTCCCTTTGTTCCTTTACAGAGTGAAATGATTGCTACCTGCCCCCAAAGCTGGGAAGCGCGGGTGGGATCTGCTGCCTCTGCAAAGACTCTCAGCTCAGCATAGCAGAGAGCGGGGGAGAAAGGATGCGTCTGTCAGGAACAAGAAGTAAATGCCAGCAAGGTGCTGGCAGTGGACATCAGTAGAACCCTTTCTCTGCCCTGTCCCAGACATGCGGCCCTGCCTCAGAAACACCAAGGGAACATCACAGTGACCCTGCACGTGGGTGGTTCTTAAAATGCCGCTCCTCCACAGGCACAGGTCCTAATGTGTAGGGCTCCCCCTCCCAGTCCCACATCCCCTCTCCTGCCCTAGGGGAGCCACAAGGCTGGGAAAGGCCACCTTGCTCTCCGCCTTGCAGTCACTCTGCCCCATATCTGCAACCTGTGACACAGCTGGCATTTCTTCTTTTACTGTGACAACTCCTGCTTTCTCATTCAAGGAGCATATATTGAGCACCTGCTGCATACACACCTGGTCTAGCTCCCAGGGTGGGCCATGAACCCAGAGCCCCTGCCCACAGGAACCCAGAGCTCAGGCCTCTTCTAAGGGCCCTTAACGTGCTTCCATTGGCCTGAAATCTGTGTGTGTGTGTGTGTGTGTGTGTGTGTGTGTGTGTGTGTGTGCGTGTGTGTGAATGCCACAGACAGAACAGGAAGGAGGCTGGAGGACCAGAGGAGGGACAGCTAGAGCTGGGCTGCCCGGGAGAGGGGTAGGATGGAGAGAAAGGTGGCACCTGAGTGACAGGCATGGACCTTACAAGGGTGTGGTGGCATGAGCCAGGGTGTGTTTCCTTTCTACCATGTCCCTCACTGTCCACAGCTCTGGTCTTCTGCTGGTCCCACATATTCAGGCCCCACCCTGGGCCCAGCAGCAGCCCCTCCCCATGGCCAGCGCCCACTTACTCCGGAGGCCCTGGGACAGGTGCACACCGCCGCCCCCTGACGTGGGTGGGGAGCACTTCTGACACATGCATTCCTTCCCGTTGAAGGTTACACGGTCCCCGGGTGGAAAGGGCAGCCTGAAAAGAGAGAGCTTGTTACCCACCAGTCTGCCTCTCCGGGGCACAGTACCAGGGCCACTGCCCACGGGACCTCACGGACAGTGCCCTGGTGCTGGCTGCTAGGTACTGTGACACAGCCTCCATGCGGTCTCATTTGATAACTTCAATGTTTGTCTGAGGGGGATTTGCTGCATTTTCCCCACACAGGTGAGAAAACTGAAGCTCAGAGAAATTAGTTAACATTTCCAAGGACACATAGCTGATGCCAGTCAGAACCAGGTCCTGTCTGGCTCCAAAGTTCCCTGATTTATCTACCTAGGTCTCTGAGGAGGCACAGTGATAAAAAGTGTGCCTCGTAGACATCAAGGTGCTGTGTCATTGGGTCCTGTCTTTATTTACATTTCTGGCATGTCATTCAAAATGGATTTTTTTAAAATATCGCATTAAAACATCATTTGCTTTGATTACTGAGATTTTGGGTACCCCTCATCCAATGTGAGTCCCTGCAGGGAGCAGCAGAGCAGCCCCACCCCACAAGCAGCCCAAGGCTTCTCCTTTGGAGACTGAGGTCGCTGAGGGGTTGGGGGCTGGCAAGTCAAGGCCAGCCCACTTGCAGGCAAGGTCAGAACCAAAGTCTGAGAGCAGCGTCTGTGTCCATCCTCAAATCCCATTGCCCCTGAGCTCCAGGCAGCTATGGGACATTTCTTCTCGCCCACATGGCCTGTCCAGAAAGCCTGTACTCTGTGGGCAGAAGCCCGCAGAACAGCCAGCTCAGGATGTACCCTGAGGCCCTGCCTCAGCCGCTTTGGCTGGCTTCCCTGTTTTCTTCAGGCCTGCAATACTCCACACACCCTGGAGCGTGGGTGACAGGATGGTGATCAAGGGAAGGACAGAGGCCCCCCTGGGAGCTGAGAGCTCCAGCTGCCACTCCTGCCCAGGGCTGCCTGATGGCCCCACAGCTGCCTCAGCTCACCGGCTCTGGACCCCTGGGCAGCAGGAGGGAGCTTTTCTAAGCTGAGCCTGTGATACACTTCTGTATCCATTGATCATTCACGTAGATTCCTTCGAGAAGTATCCGTGCAGCTCTTTTGGCCATGTTTGGCAGTGTTCTGTTTTCTTATTGACTTGTAAGCGTTCTTTGCATATTTCGTATGCAGTCCTTCGTTGTGTGTCGTCACTGTTCTCCACCAACTGAAGCTGTTTTGGATCTTGTTGGTCTTTTGAAGTCATTTCCCTTCAGTCTGCAAAACTTCCTATCTGCTCGCAACAAATTCATTTAGCTTTTGTGCGCCTAAAAAAGTCTTCATCTTCATCTTTTTTGGTACCCACTTTAATTGATGCTGTTCACATATGGTATAATACATAAGCCAGTGGGCTTTACCATAGTCACAGCGGTGCAGCCATCAGCTTTGGAACATTTTAGCTTTACCATAGTCACAGCGGTGCAGCCATCAGCTTTGGAACATTTTAATCACCACAGATGAGGTCTCATGGCTTTATCAGTCTTGCCTTCATTTGTGTGTGTGTGTGTGTGTGTGTAGGGACTGAGGTTTGAATCAGGGCTTTGTGTTTGCAAAGCAGGTGCTCTACCTCTTGAGGAATACTTCCAAGTCCATTTTGCTCTGGTTATGTTTTGGAAATAGAGTCTCAAGAATTATTTGCAGGGCTGGCTTTGAATCATGATCCGCCTGATCTCTGCCTCCGGAATAGCTAGGATTACGAACATGAGCCACCAGCGCCCCTTTATTTGATTGTGAAGAATTCGGTCTGGTTTTGTTGCGTTTATTCTACTTAGGGTTCATTGAGGTTGTTGAAACTGTGAGGTTATTGTTTTCAACACATTTGGAAGCTTTTAAACCATGACTTCTGAGGAATATTGGGGTCTCTGATACCCTTGCAGGTAGACAAGGACTCTGCTCAGAACTTAACTGTTTCCTCAGTTTGTGCAGCACATAGGAGCCTGGTTATTCTTTACACTGTGATGGTTAATGTTGATTGTCACCCTGATGGGACTAAGAAGTGTCTAAGAGATTAATAACACACACTTCTGGCTGTGCCTGACATCAGGGGAGACCCTGTTGAATGTGGGGAGCACCATCCCATAGGCTGGGGGCCTGGATAGCACACAAGGGGAGAAGGAAGAAGCCAGTCAGTATAGCCATTCTTTCTCTCTGCTTCCTGACTGAGGTGGAGTGAGCCGGGGAGGTGAGCAGCTGTGCTCCACCCTGCCCTTCTGCCATGATACTCTGCCACAACCCAGAACCAATAGTCAGTCAACCACGGGCTGAGACCTCTGAAACCATGAGCCAAGATAAATCCCTCCTCCTTTCAATGGTTTCTCTCAGGTATTAGTCTGACTAACACATCTACCTGTGAGTCTCCATGATTTCTACAGGGCTTCGAATTTGGCCCTAAACTCAAGAGCGCCACCTGCAGGCCTCTGAAGCTTTCATTTTGCATCGCTCTCCCCTCTGTCTTAAACACACCCCACTGCTGCTGCCTTCCCACCGTAGTGTCCTGACCAGGAGATGCCAGTTCTGCTTGGTTGGTCCCCGTATGCTATATTTTGAGAGTCTGCCTCCAGGCAGGACACCCGGACGAGCCAGGTTTGCTGTTTCCTGCTCTCAGACCTGGGCTGCCCAAGTGTCCTCACCAGTGCCTCACCCTTGTGTCATCTTCTGGTTGTTTCTAGCGGGGTGGATAAATCCAGTCCTGGTCCTCTCACAGCATGAGTGCCACTGCCTGCTATCATTTGTAAGACAATGGTCACCCAGGCAGCCTTCAGACGGTGACCGTGCCAACCCTCACTGCTAGGAAATTGCACATGTGACCCTGGGAGACCGCTGACCCAAATGGTGCTGTGCAAACACACGGTGACCCCGTGATGGGAAATTTCCCTGCACCACCACTGCCTCCCCCAGTGTCCTTTGACTAAAGACTCCATTTCAGTTAAGTTACACACACTGTGTTAGGAACAACACAGAAAACAGCCCCACAAGTTGGGTAAGACAGGGACCATGGGGCAGAAAACAAGTTGTTTTTATCTTTACTCTTTGTTCTCTACAAACGGAACTTTCTGGGAAGAATGTGTTTTGGGGGGCTGTGGGAGGAGGAGCAGGGAGGGACCTAGAGAGCTTCCCACTGACTGCCTACTCAGACCTGGAGACGCGGGCAGTGGTGAGCACAAGGCCCTGCTGCTAGCATGGGACCCAGTCTCTCTACAGTGATCCCACTCTGTGCCAGGCCCTGGGGACCACTGTCTTCTGGCACAAAGACATGGCACAAAGTGACATGGGCACAAAGTGTGGAAGGGGTGTGAATGTGGGAGCCAGGAGAGCATGGGTCAGGATACAGTAAGGAGGGAGGGAGGGAGGCATTAAGAAGGAAGGAAGGGAGGCTGATTTTGGTGGGAGGGGCTCTACAGGACCTGCCCCTGAGAGATGCTAAGTCTGTGGGACAGGGTAACACATCTGTGAGTCACAGGGAGCCCTGAGCCGGGCACACGTGAGTGTTCATTGAATGAGTGAGTGAGAGAACAAATGAATGAGTGAAGGAGTGAGTGACAAAATGAATAAGTGAGTGAATGGATGAATGAATGAGTAAATGAACAGATGAATGAGTGAATGAATGGATGCATGAATGGATTGAATAGGCTGGGAAACACCGCTGGGCTAAGATAAGAAGCCCTGGTGATCTCTTGGTCTGCAGGAGTAGTGTGGAGTGGAAGAGGGCCAGGCAGAGGGGAGGTGTCAAGTGCAGAGGTCAAGTGCAGCTGAGAGTTGAGGCTTGAGCAAAGGCAGTGGCTGGGAGATTTTGGGACAGTCATACGTGAGAAGTCTGGGAAGATGCCCAGTGCCTGGTAGATGGGGCAAGATGTCACCTACATTTTGGGGATAGAGCAGTAGAACTGTGGCAAGCAGATGGGTGTGACAGGACAGAGGAACAGCGTAGGTAGCCAGGGAGGGACTGCTGGGTAGATGCAGTGGGCAGCAGTGTTAGAGGAGAACTGAACTGAGGACGAGGCCAAGGAGAGAGAGGACCTTCCTGGAGGATGGAGGAGGCCAGTGTGCCCTGTGGGCAGCCTAGGGGCCTAGGAGGGAGCCCTAGAGCTGGAAGAACTGCAAAGGCAGGGAGGAAGGGAGGGCATGTCTTGTTGGCAGGCAGCTGAAGGCCATGGCCTGAGCAGGAGGTGGGAAAAGACTCCCCTCCTGTATGCAGGGAAGGTGGGGATGGGCTGAGCTCAGGAGGAGTATGAGGAGGCTTGGAGGGGAGTAGGTAGAGACACAGACTCTGCAGGGCCCATGTCTGCTGTCAAAGCCAGCTTTGCCTCTGGCATGCTGTGCAGCTAAGGCAGTTGCTTGATGTCTCTGTGCTGGTAGTGAGGGTGCAGCCTGGGGCATGGGCTTGGGGCTTGGTGGGCGGAGGTGGGGAGGATGGGCAGACCTGGGGAGACCACTCACCGGCAGACAGCGCACACGAAGCAGTTGGGGTGGTAAGTCTTGCCGAGAGCCGACACCACCTCGCCCTCAATGAAGCCGTCGCAGCTGAAGCAGCGGGTGCCGTAGAGTCGCTGGTAGTCCTGCGTGCAGATGTGCTCGCCCTGCCGCACGAAGAAGCCGCCCTCGGCCAGATCACAGCCACAAGCTGGGGAGAGGATGGAAGTTGGTCAGCAGCAGCAGGAGGGCCACCGCTCCACATCTACAGCTGTAGCTGGTGGACCTCATTCCTGGTCTCTGGACACAGCCTCGTGCATCCACGTGGGCGGCTCGTCGTACCCAGGGGCAGGCTTCAGCCCTGCCTGGCCTGGAGTTGAATGGACTTTTCTTCCAGAAACTTCTGGGAAGGGGCTGATCCAGGATGAGAACTAGGCCATCCTGAGGGCTGGCCAGCCTCCCACCCTCCCCAGAATAACTGTGAGACTCCTTCATTACACCAAGAATGAGGCACTTGTGCCCCGAGAGCTCCTCCTGATGGCATCCACTGTGTCCAGCACAGGGCAGGACAGGTGTGTGTTTGTGGGGGGGTACCTGAGCACCAGAGCCTGAACCAGGCTCTGTTCTTCTGCCTCTGAAGATCCTGGGGTACAACAGGTGATCCCACGCTTGTCCCCTAGTGCACACAAGCACCCAGACCTCTGGGTCTCCCCATCTCCACAGTCCTCACTCCTGAACCCTACAATATGCCAAGGTCAGGCCCCCGTAGGAGGGACAGAGCCTGTGGACCCCTGCCTGTGGGTCATTTTGTCTCCTCACCACACTTCCTGGAAGCAGGTGCTATGGAGCACTGGAGAAGGGCTGGGTCGCTTGATAGGAGGAAAGTGGAGCACCCACTCTCAGGACAGCTTGCTGGTCACCCCCGCATGCCCCCCCTCCAGCCCAGGGGCATTTGGGAGCCATGCACAGTTTCAGAGAGAGCAGCCTATGACAGTGCACCCTCGCTGGCCCCAGCCCTTCCCTGTTGGGGTACAGAGAAAGCCTCTCGATTCTGCCTAGTGGCCTGACCAGTCCCTGGTTCTGACAGGCTGCTCAGCAGCCCCCAAGCTGGAGTTTTGAAAAACCATGGAGCCCCCACCTTAGGTGGTGAAGCTGTCACCTAGAAGTTTCCACCACAACATTAACTTGTTACAAAGCCTGCAGCTTTTGGGATATGGTAACAGGGGCTGCTTCTGTGAGGCCCACCAGCCACAGACCTGCTGAGGGCCCAGTGGCCACGCTGCCTGCATTGAGCTCCAGGGCCACCTGTGTACCTACCATGTTCTCTGAGCCCAGTCCTTACTGCAAACACAGGATAGTGACCCTGAGTCCTGTGGACCACCATCTACACCCATGGCTGCTGCTGTCATCACTCAGAGAGAGGCCAGAAGCCAGGACAAGCCGGCTCTGAATTCCTTCTCCACACCCAGTCTGGGAACGAAAACCCTGTCTGTGCCTCAGAGCAAGTAGATGTGTTCCCACTGGGAAAAACAGGCCTGCTGGGGCCTGATCTGGGATGGTCACAACATTTTTATGCAAATGCTGCCTGGGCAGCACTTGGGGCTAAGTTGGCTCACTGGTACCTATGGTTCTGGCACTGAGCTGTGTGTCTGCCATCCTAAAGATGCGACAACACTCGTCCTGGAAGGAAGGAGGAAGATGTGCAGTGGCCCTGGTTCCCATGGAACAACGCGAGCCACACCGTGGTCACTATATGAGGAGGGTGACCACAGACAGCTGTTCAGTCCCACCAGCCCCCTTGAGCCTGCAGCGGCGCCTGGCCCTGAGGTGGTCTTGGCTGCTGGTAAGGCTCTGGCTGCCCTGAGGATGCCAAGGTCACTGCCAGGCAGTGAGAACCCAGACCTCTGCCTCCTAAAAATAAAAAGTCCAAATTCACCAGTAACTCTAGAACCCTGATCAAGACAATGCATTGCTATCGTATTACCTTCTGCCACATATCAAATTAACAGACCGCTAACGGCAGGCAGGGGTGTTGGTGACCAGGGCCCATCTTTGGGGAGCACACTGTAGTTATTTATGAGAAATGGCACGGAGGAGTGAGGCTGGGGGGGAAGGAGGATTTGTGCCACTTTCTGGAATTCCTTTTGGCTAACTGAAAACCAGCTCCTGCCCTTTGACTGCTCTCTCTCTTCTGGGAGTCTGTCAGAAGGAGACGACCTTGAACTCCCACAGAAACTCAGGTCATGTAGTAAATAAACACCTGGCTTTGGAGTTGGACATCCTGGGTTCCCTTTCTTGCCCTTGCCACTTCCCAGCGGTGTGACCCTGGATAAGTCACCTAATCTTCTCCAGGTCACGCTTAGCTGTGACCTCATCTTAATATACTGCGCTTTTTCCAAGGTGTGGTGCATGGGGCCAAAAAGGTGACTGGTTAAAAACACATCCCAAAGTGCAGACGTGGCCCACCTAAGGACCAGGAGAACCAGGTGCAATTTCAAGTTGTTTGTGACAATGGCAACAGCCTTTATTGTGTTTTTAAAGGACCTGCTATGTGCTGCCTGTGCACATATCTTACTACTATTACAGAGCCAGTTCTAATGTCTCTAGGAACCAGACATACTCTCAGGTCCCTCCAGGACACCTTCATCGCCAGCCTCAGTCCCCAAACTCCCTCGAAACCCTCTTCCTCCGCCTGCCCCCGCCCCACTCTGCTCCTGCTGCTCCCAAGGCTGCCAGACCTTGCTTTGGGGCTCCACCCTGGCTGTTCCCCATGGCTGGGGTGCTCTTCCCCACATACGTGAACAACCAACGCCTCTCCTCACCTCCAGGCTTTACTCAGAGGTTATCGCTGCCTTGAGGCTCACCTGACCCCTAAATAGTGCCCCCCCCAGCATTCCTAACCCTGCGGTATCTTGTCCCTTGTCTTCTTCTCCCGACCCCTCCTCATTTTCCAGTAGGTGATAAAACCTACTCACCCATTCTATGTTCATAGAGTGTATTGTTTGTCTCCTGGTCCTAGAACTGACCTCCTGGAGGCAAGGAGGCCTCTGTTTGTGGATATGTCCCAAGTTCTAAGAACAGGGTCTCCCACACAACAGATGCTAACAAATGACCAATTGGTGGATAAATCTTACAGTTGGAAAAATTGGGTTAAGGAATATGTCTAAGGATCACATGAGCTGTGGTGTCAGAGGCGGGATTTGAACCCAGACCTTCAAATGTAAAAGTCACAGACCAAGGATAATTCATTTCTTTCATGGCTTTCTCTCATTCCTGCTTGGGGGCAGGAATGAACCACAACAGGACTCTCTGAATCAAAATTAGACTGAGGTGCACCTGTCTTTCATGTTCACTCCCCTTGCTTTGGGTCATTGTTGACATGCCTGCTCAAGGATGGCCCTGAGTGCTCCAAGTCAATCAGGAGCACCCCCATTCCTCTTTGCCATTGGGGTGAACACGTGACTCAGCTTTGGCCAGTGAGTCATATGGGAAGTCGGTGTAGGGAAGGGGACTTCACGGGAGAGAGAAGCCCTCTGTCTGTAAAAATCTCCCCCAAATCCCTTGCCAGGTTGCATGCCATCCCGTGCAGATGTGATGTTGGAGCTATGGCAGCCATCTTGTGAGGTAGGCATGAGCAGGAATTAGGAAATGTCCTGGGTTGCAGGATTCCATTCTAGAAGTCCAGATGGCCACGGCCTGGGCCAATGATTAAGATAATGGCCCTATATCCTCCTCACACAGCATGTATCCACATCAAGGTCAGACATGTGACTTGAGGGCTGGTGACGGATACATGACCTTCCACTAGCAGGCTAAACCACGAAGGGCAAAGGGGATCAAATGTGCAGGCGTGTGCACATTCATCAGACTATTTGGGGAGAGACCACAAGAGGGGTGCCTTGGTTTCTTGTCACTGAGAAACCCTACCCCGTCGAATAAAACTCTAAGCCCCAACAGCTTCTGCTCAGCTGGTCCTCACCTGAACTGTCCTTCACCCCTTGAAGTGCAATTCCCCTGTCCTAACAAATCACTACTTGATAACTTCCTGCTCTTCATGGTCTTTTGCTGTACCAGGGTGGCGTCCTCATCTTAGACATCGTACTCAAGAACCGAGGCACATCTGGATCACCCATCGCTGGTGACTTCTTGTAATCATGAGGATAGCTCTGATGACATGCACAGACAGGATGGGACGTGGGACAGGAGATGGGGGATGGAAAGTAGAGAAGAAGCCGAGTCTTTGATGACCCTTTGTGCTGCGAAGTTGACCAGTCGACTGGGGTGGGGTGGGGTTAACTCCAGACTGCATGCAAACATGATGACTATCTGTGTTGTTGAAGACACTGTGAGACCGACAGGGATCCTCAGTGCTTCCTGAACTGTGTTTCCAATTGCATTTTCATGAGAACCTGGGCCAAAGTCAGCTGAGACTGCAGACCTCAGATTTGAACAAACCCAGCTGCTTTCAAAGCTCGAGGGAGGGCTCAATGACTCAGTCACCCTTCAGCAGGGATTCAGGTCTCCTACTGAGGCAGAGCCCATGGCGTCCCTAGGGCTTCTGCAGGCTGTCTAGCTGGCTGTGGGCTGGTCAGGTGGCAGGGGACTTGGAGCCAGGCCTGCACTCCACAGACTCCCACCACCACTGTCACCAACCCATTCTGGGAAGCTGACACTAATGAAGACTGAGTCTCGGAAGAGGGCTGGCACAGCTGGCACTGCCTCACCTCTTGCTGCAGATGGCAAGGAGGGGGGTTTATGGTCATTTCCATCCTCTCAGACCCAGGTCACCCCAGGTGACCACTCATCTGGGAGAGCATGCACAGCTTTAGAGAAATCCTTTTAAATAAAGCAGCACTCCCCCTTTGTATTTTATAATGAGCTTTTCGAAAGAGCAATCTAGTGTGCTTTGTTTTACAGAAAAGGAGAAAATGTCTTTATGGATAGCTGGGGAAATTAAACCAGAAAAATCCCAAGAAGCCATGAGAAACACTAATGTGGGCTGCAGGGGAGATGCCCACACGAAGACAAGGGACAAGGGAAGGCAAGGGACAGAGTGACTGGGACAGTGGCCACTTCTGCTCCTCAGGAAAGATCTCCTAGAGCTGATGTGTCCCTTCCTCCTGGGGCCCAAGGCAAGGGACAGGTGGTTAGTGTCCCTGTGAGGTGAGGTGAGGTGAGGCTGCGGCCAGCCCTCCACACTCCACTCTATACTGGCTCCATCGGGCCTGGAAACAGTTCCTTCCAGCACGTTGGGGGTCAGTTGTCCACTTATCCTTATTTCAAACAGTTCTAGGCTGCTATCTAGGATGCTCCTGAGGTCCTGCCATTAAAACTGGGACTCTGGTGCCTTTGTTGGAGCATGGTAATGGAGTCCCTGGGAAGACAGGGTGCCAGGGGAGAGTTCATAAAGACCAAGGTGTCTGGGATGCATAGGGGACCCCTAAATCCTGGTGACCTTCAGTGACATCCCTGATAGCTGCCCATACTCCCAAATGGAGCCTCTGAGGGTCAGGGTTGGGGTCGGCCTTGGCTGGAGTGACCAGAGCCCCTGTCCTTGCAGAAACCGTGGAGCTCCCTGGGAGTCCCAGGGTGGGAATGGAGCTAGCTGGGCTCATTGTTGTCCTGTCAGGCCCCATGTGGCTTCCACGGGATTCTGTCTGCTCCAGAGCTGAGGGCAGCATCAGGGCCTTTCTGATGGCAGAGGAGTCTGGCTGTGATTTTCAGGTTTTCCTGTGAACAGTGAGCTTCTGCATATATCCAGGCTGAGCTCCAGGCCTGAAGCACATGGGGACAGAGCTCCAAGGGGGATGGGGTGGGGGGCTTCACCTGCTACCCTCACGTCCCCTCTACCCCTAGGGGCCAAGGCTCTTCTCCTTCCACCTGGAACAGCACTGCTGCTGCTGCTGGACTTACAGCCAAACACTACCCTCCTGTGAATACCTTTCTGGAAGTCTCTGGATCCTCCCCTGGGGACCCATCTCTCCCCAGCACTCCGTTTCTAGCATGAGAAGTTAACCAGAGGCTCACACCTATAATCCCAGCTACTCAGGAGGCAGAGATCAGGAGGACTGCGGTTTGAAGCCAGCTCAGGCAAATAGTTTGTAAGCCCTTATCTAGAAAAAACCCATCACAAAAAAGGGCTGGTGGAGTGGCCTGAGGTGTAGGCTCTCTGATGGCCCAGGAGGACGTCGCAGCAAATCCCAGGGACATGCCACACACCTGTCAGTTTGGGCTGTGGTTTACTCACCCATCCCTCCCCACAAGCACTGCTTTCCTTACTTTTCTAAAAGCTAAAAGCAGGTGCAGTCAGTCCTGTTTGTGCACACAGAGAATAGGACAGAAGGAGATGGCTCAAGGCCTGACCACCTCGGGGAGGGAGACTTCACAGGTCTTTTTTTTTTCCTTTTTCTTTTTCCCATCTTTGGGATATTATTTGAATTTAGCATATTACTTTTGTTACTTTTTACAACCGGAGAAAAATTAGTGACTTTCATTTAGAAGGAAAGGCAATGCTTTCCCTGCTATGGTGTGTGTGTGTGTCGGGGGGAGGGGTGGTCAATGCTGACCCAACAAGCCCCACGTCCTCAACACTGCTGAGTTTGCATGGCCAGCAGTGACCATTTGCCCTTCTGGCAAACAAGCCCAGCTGGCTGCTTTGCTTTGGCCACAGGATTGGAAGTCTCCAGTAGCAGGAGGACCCTCGCCACTGGGGACCGGGAGCCTTGCCCTGCAGGCCTATTCTGCCTCAGCAGGTTCCTCACACAAAATGTCATAGGCCACACTGAAAAGGTAACACTACTTATGAAGATTCTGGACTCAGACTTTTCCAGTATTCCAGACCTAACCAGAGCTTCCCAGGCTGCCCTGCAGGGTCCACAATGGTAGCTGGGAGGCCCGGTTCTGAGGCCACACTGCAGTGCCATCTTGCGGCCACCATGGCCTGTGGGACCCACAGAGAGAGGACTCACCTTTGCAGACGAAGCACTTGATGTGGAAGTACTTGTTCTGCACACGCAGAACCTCCCCTTTGCACACGTTGCCACAGGTGTTGCACAGGATTGCCGTGCTGGGCGGCTTCTCCAGGGGGGCGTGGGCAGCCTGGGGCTGCGACACTGTGGGAAGAAAGGAGCCGTGTTAAGTGGGGGAGAATGATCCAGGCCTAGGAGAAACCCCAATCGTGCCCCACCAACACCTATCCCACAGGACATCCAGGAATGGACTGTGGTCTCTTTTTACCTGGGAACAAGTGACAGTCAGATCGTATGACAGGTGACAGCCCTGAGGGAGAAGTCCACCTGCTCAGTGGAAATGTGGGGCATCTGTCTGCAGCAGTCTTCCACAGTGAGAAGTCCTGTCCCTGTCTCTGCAAACACAGCTGTGGCATCCTGTCCCCTGTCTCTGTGTGCATAACTATGTTGACAAGGCCATCACTGCCCCCTCCTGAAGGACATCAACACCCGCTGCCTCCACCTTGAGGGACCTTGACCCTCCAGGATCTCAGAGGCCACCCCTTCCCCTTCACCAGTTCAGCAGCCCCTCAGCACCAGGGAGCAGTGTCCCTTCAGCAAATATGGCAACCAGAGTCATCGTGGGCACTGCTTCACATTTCCTGGAACACTGACATAACTGGAGTACTGTTGTTGCCCCCTAAAGCCAGCCTGGGCATGGGTTGTTTAAAAAGCATGAATGGAAGAATCAGGATAGGTGTTACTGTGGGCCCAGGACCAGATAGGACCATCAGGCCTCACCCATGTCCTCCTACAGCACCAGCAGAGGTCAGTGCACAGGACACTGGAGGCTACTGCAGGGAAGCCCTGGGTTTTCCCCTCTCCAGTCCTGTAGTAGTGACAACCAGGTAAAGCAACAGTAATACCCAGGTGGCAGAGCTGGCCTCAGGGAAGCTCTCCCAGGAGAACTGCCTGAGTTTTGAAGTATGAAGTGGAGATGGTTAGCTGGAACTGCTGCAGGCCTAAGGCACAAGGCAGCCATGCAGGGACCTGAGAGGCACACAGCAGCCACGAGGGTCTGTAGCTGGGAGGGAGGAGCCGGGCTGCAGTGACCTCACTGAGAAAGGCCCAATGTTGTCAAAGATCCTTAATATCAGAGAACATTTGCTGGTGAGGTCAGAGGAGACACGCTGTGCAAGGGATCAGACAGGTAACGTTACTGGCCTTGATGAAAGAAGGACTGAAAGCCAAGGAATGCTGGCACCTCCAGAAGCTGCAAGGTGAAGCAAGGCTCTGCCTCAGCCTGCAGAAGAAGTCAGCCTGCTGCCTCGACTTCAGTCAGGAAGACGTTGTCAGACTCCTAACTCAGCACTGTACAGTCCTGACTCTGATGTGTGCGGCCACACAGCTTGTGGTCCTGTTACAGCAGCTGCAGGGCACTCTTATGGCAGTCATCCTTTGTGTGGAGCGCAGGGCCCAGGCATCCAGCCCCACCCTACAGCATCCATTCTGCCCAATGACCCACACATTGGTGGGCAGGATCCACCACCAATGGCAGCTGTGCCATGGGGCTTCCCTAGGGGCAGACCTGTGCCCAGAGCCTCTGACGATTGCATGGCTCCATCCAAATGATCTCACTGGAAGACTGAATGCATGATGATGGCCACACAGTCTTGGCCAGCAGCCACCTGCAGGGACTCTGGTCCCTGTCTCCCACCCAGCTTGCTACGGTCAGTCAAGCAGGAGAGCAGACACTACCATCCTCAGGCACAGCCAGACCCAGCCCTGTACGCATGGGTCCGAAGCAGCCAGGACTTGATCCCTGACCATGGCTGCCCTGACTTTTGCCCCTAGGGACACCTGCTTCTAGGGGGCACCTCGGCTTCCCAGGCACATAGCCTCCCTCAGGTGCACCTGAGCCTCTCTGTTCTGTGCCACTTCCCTTTACAGGAAGGACTGTGTAGATCCTGTCCAGCCTGCCCATCTGCCCCAGAGCCAAATGGCCCAGAAGCCACTGGTCTGATTAGGGCAGGCAGGACTTCTGTCCTCTGCAGACCCTGCTGTCCAGTGGGAGGCTGACAGTGGGCAGCATGGAGGAGGGACCCGCATCACTCTTGGGCCAGCAGCCTTCCAAGGACAGGGATTCTGGATAGCCCAAGGGCAGTGGGTGCCAGCTGCCTGGGGACAAGGGCAGAAAATCAACCTGGAGAAGCAGGAAGGGGTCAGTAGATAAGTGTCAGAGCACCTGGGGCTCCAGGGTCCACTCCTGCCTTGTGTGTCAAGACTTCAGGAAATTGAAGAGTAAGCTGGACATGGTGCAGATCCAGCTGGGGTCCCTGTTGGCCTCGCTGCAGCCTTGGGAGGTATGGTGACATTTTTCACCATGGGGCAAGTGTCCACAGCAGTTTGCCCACTGTCCTTACCCTACAGAATCATGGCAAAAACACCTCATCCATTACTACACAGAGCTGGTGGAGGACCAGAGAGCCAGGACTTCCTGGGCAGGACTCAGATGCTCAGTGTTGGCTAGGGCTGACCTGTGATTGGAGACCTCAGGTGGCACTTGCTCACGTCTGTGCACAGTGAGCCCGAGCTCCTTCCTGTAAGCGGCTTCTTACTGAGTCACCCCAGTCCTGTCTGAGCCTAGAGATGCAGGGAGGGGTGTAGCTCTTCAGAACTGTTATGTTCTCATCTCTTAGGGACACAAAGGACAACGTGCCACCCTCCTTATAGTCAGATAAGGCAGGGTTTATAAGACTGGAATCTGTCTCACTACCAGGGTGAGGGAAACATCAGATCCCAAGGGCAGTATGGACTGTGGGGGCAGATGGCCCAAGATGCAGCATCCACTCCACATCCAAAAGGTCGTGACCTCTAGGGAGTCCAGAACACCTCCCTTCTCTCAGTCTTTCCATTTGTCCTGCCCACTTACCCACCCCTCCTCTGCTCATATTACCTGGCCCTGGGGAAAGCTAGGACTGCAGACACAAGTGTTTACCCAGAAACCAGCCTAGCAAACAACACATGCTCCACAAACAGTGACACTGCTATTTTCAAGAATGCATGGGCTCTGGGGGTGTGGCTCAGTGGTAGAGCACTTGCCTACCATACACACCAAAATGCCTATGGCCTGACATCACCAGTTCCAAGGTTTCTGGAAATACACTCGAGATAGGGCAGAGCTACTCTAAGAGCATCAATTTTCTTGGATGGCAGAGTGGGGGTTGTGTGTGTGTGGGGTGGTGGGCGCCCTGCTTCCCTGGAGCAGTCTGCAGTCTCCTAGGCCTTAGGCTGTGGGTTTGTGGCAGTGGTGCTGCCCTCTGGTGATGGGAAACAGACACTGCACTATGAGGACTGCCACAGCTCAGCGCAGGGACCTGGAGCCCCTGCAGGTTCTTCTTCCAGCTGTCTTCCTGTGCAGGTGGCCCTGTGGTCACAGGTTGGTGAATCACTGCAGATTTGCGGTGTGGGTTTTTTGCCCCCCAAGAGGGATTCACACCTAGCACCTGCTGTTGCTGTTGATTTGCAAGGTCAGGTTCACTCTCGGAGAGGCCTGGGGAGTGGCAAATCCCTCTTACTTCCCCCTCCTGTCTGTCATCTCCTGATGGTCAGTAGTGACACACATAATGGTGGTTCCCAGAAGGAGGCTGTCCTCAGGGCAGAAAGCAGAGTACTGCCACCAGGCCACTGCAGAGATAAACTACGCTCAGAGAGGGGACGCTGCTATGGATGGAGGGTGGAGGGTCAGGGCCAGTGTGGGGTGGTGCCCAGAGTCTTCTTCATGCAGCCATAAGACAAGACAAGGCCTTTCAGACCAGGCTGTCCTGTGAGATCTGGATCCCATGTTCTGGACAGGCAGCAGCAACCTTCAACTGTCCATGCTACCCACAGTGTCCTTTGGGGGTGCAGGAAGCTGGATGCTTACAGAAGACAGGGTCCCCAGGATGCAGGGGCTGGGTGTGGCTCATTTAGCTGACCTAAAACTGCTCCAAAGACAGAAGTGCCTGAAGTCAGCCTGTACAAGCTGTTCTTGAAGGTCAAAAACAGCCTGGCGGTCGGACAGTGCACAATTGCTGGAGAAAAGCAATCTTTCCAAATAATAAATTAGCTCTGAACAAAGCTGCAAGAGCACAGGCGCCTCCCAGGGTAGACTGTCTCCTGTCCTCCCCACTCAGCAGCTCTGGGTCAGGATACAGGCTTTGTGTACAGTGGTCAGCCAGGGAAACCGGGGAAAAGATCACCCCACTTCCTTTTTTCAACAATCTGAGTTCTGGCCCCAGTGGGTCATGCAGCCATCGTGGCCCACCTCACAGGTGAGGAACCTGAATCTGAGAGCAACTAAGTGGGTCCAGGTAAGCCAAGCTCCTACACATGACTGCACCATGCCAGGGGGCTGCACGGTACTGCTGAGCCCACACAAGGGTCCAAGATACAGGGGACCCAGGAATTTCATTTTATTAATGGCTTCAACAATTCTGATTAACTCTCAGGCATCGTAATTGGAAGTTACCACTCCCAACAGCAAGAGCCAGCCTGGTCAATGTCCCCCACGACTGTCTCCTCCAGTGGGTTTGGATGAGTGCATGCTGGGGACCAGGCCATGGCTGTCGCAAGGAGCCTGCATTTGGGGAAGGAGGGATGGGACATCTGAAGACTTGGAAGACCACACCCCTAGCTGGAGTCCAATTTGGGAGGGAGGGAGCTTCGCAGGGCTGGAGGGTGGTCCCTGCAGCTCTTTCAGAGCCCAGGGTGGGCAAGAATAAGGAGTGAGAGCAGTGGACAGTGTGAATACTTGCTGTGTCTTCCAGAATGTCTAACCAGGTATTAGTAGGCCTAGTTTCATCAGAAACATCCACCTAACCACAGGTCACTTCACTGCTGCTCATCTGCACACAACTTCCTGTGACTGTAAACCTCCAGTGTTCCTCCCTGGGCTCCAGGCCCCAAGGATCCTGTCACCTGGAGGCTGTCCCCCAAGCCTGTGCATCATTTGTGGACACAGGAAGTCACTCTCACCTTCTCCATAATCCCATTAAGAGCCACCTGCTGTGCCCCTGCCTCTGGGAAGTTCTCTGGGATTTCCCTTAGGCTGACAGAGCCTTCTCCTCTTCACGTACACACCTGTGCAGGAGGTCTGCATGCTGGATAGTCACGGCCACCTGCCTATCAACAGCCCAGCCAGGGAAGGACTTGGAAGGAGGGACCTCCCAACCTCTGGCCCAGCCTGCCTCAGACAGATTTTGCATTAGAGATTCTCAAGACAGTCTCCAGGAAGGGAATGGGTTAGAGTCAGAGGGCACCTGATAAAGCAGTATTTTCAATGCTTAAAACACACAGTTATCAAGCCAGGAAGAGACACGGAGGGATCTTAAAAGAATATTGCTGAGTGAGAGGGCTGCAGACTGCACAACTCCAGCCATGACATTCTGAAAAAGACAAGATATGGGGACAGTAAAAAGGTGGGAGGTCACCAGGGTCTAGTGGGGAAGGGTAGACAGGTGGTGCAGAGATGATTTTTGGGGGCAAAGACACTGCAGTGGTGTGGACATCAGTCATTGTACATCTGTCCAGACTCAAACCCGAGACACTAAACATGGCCCCTGGCATAAGCTGTGGGCTTCAGTTAATCCTGCCAAATCAGCATTGGCTCACCTGTCCTCCCACAGGTCCCACACCAATACGAGGCATTGTAAAGGGGAAAGCCAGGGTGGGGACAAGGAGCGTATAGAATTCTCTGTGCTTTCTGTAAATCAAAACCTGTAGTAAATAAGTTGTTTTTTAAAAAAATTAAAAAGGAACTACCACACTCCGAGACCTAACCACAAGTGTGGCAGGTCCGTCCCTCTATAACTTCAGGATTGGCTCTAATATTCGGTTAAGAAGCCTCTCACTGGGATAATAACAGAAAGCGTAAATAAACTCAAGTGTTAAGAACCAGTCACACTGAGGCTGTGACTACTGAGCCCTGTGATAATGAAACCACGGCCCTGGGAGTCTTGGTGGAAATAAAGAGAATGATTAGGTAACGTCTGTTCACAACTTTTACTCGAGGGTCCGGGCTGTGCTCTCTTAGACCGGAGACCTGAAGCCCTAGAAAGTCCCCAAAACTCTCCCTCTCCTTTCCCCCTGCTGGACTCCTGTTCTTCCGCAGCCAACAGGGCCTGGGGAACAGGGATGGGAACCACATGTGGGTCTGGCTGTGTGGCCTTGGAGACTGGCTTAGCTCTGCAAACCCTCAGTTTCCACGCCTGTGAATTGGACCTGGCCTTGAGGGGAGTTTTGAAATTGGCTATCGAGGTCAGTGATACCCCAATGTCTGATGAGCAGTGGCTGGGGGCGGAGCTCTCTCCAGGCCTCTGAGGCACAATTATTCCCGAGGCACAAGGATGACCAGGGGAAGTGACACTCATGCTGCTGGTGACAAGCCTGGCACAGAAAGCAGTCATGTGACTGTGGATGTGGTATGGCAGAGGCTCCTTCCAGGTCCTCAGTTACGTTCCTTGGCTGAGATGGTTCAATGGGGACCACTGGCCTGTGCAGACCAGTGCCTCGCCTGCTGTGCCCAGGCCCGAAACAGCAGGTCCCACTCACATGCAGTGCTGGGCCTTGCTGGTAGCTGAGCCCACAAGGGTCACAGTCAAGGTCAGCGTGAGGCTTGCTCTCAGCAACACTGTCCCTCCTGGTGGGGAACCTCCAGAATGCCAGGAAAGCATGCATGGGTCCCCTGGTTCCTTACAAGGATCATGTGACCTTCCCATCCTCTATCCTGTGACTGGGGGGAGGCCATTCCCCACCCACTCCCACAGAACACCCCCACCCTCTGCCACACACTGAGCACACACCATCACCACTTCGTTCAAGAAATTCTCCTGCCTGCCACTGTCTGGGCAGATAGACGTCCCAAACCGGATATCACCAAACCTGGAGTCCAACTGTGACACCACCAGTAACACACGTGCCTTGTATCTGCTTCCTCAACCACCCCATCCTGACAGGGCAGGTAATGGCAGGCTCTGCCTCACCCTGTCCACACCCCCAGAAGTCCCATCCTCGTAGTGTTTTACACCCGAGAAACCTCCACAGGGAGCTTTGAGTTCATACCTTATGTCAGAACTACAAGGCCATCATTGTCTCTTACTTCGTCCTTTCCTTCACTCACCCTGTGGCTCTCAGGCCCTGCCCTATGTCCTGAATGGCTGCAGATCCTGGGGAGACCACACGAGCTTACGTCCAGGTCCTCAAGATTCTCCCACGTGGTCCATGCTCCGCCCTGCAGGAATGGCTGGTCATGAGTACAGAAGGGACCCAGTGAGGGTCTGGTGGCCCCTCAGCCCTCTGTTGGTCTGAAAATCACACATTCACTAATTTCATGGGTGGGAGACAGGTGTGCCAACTGGTCACCACATAGATGACAGGCGGCAGGAGAGAGGACACACCAGGCAAGTGGGGACAGGGCCCCCTCCCAGTATCAAGAGGTCAAAGTCCATGCATTCCATAATCCTTGGGGATTTTTAACTGTTTATTTCTGTCCTTTGTCTGCGCATCCATATTTAGCTCTGTCCTTCTCCAAGTGACCAGTTGTCACTGGACACCTGAGCAGGGATCCTGACTTGGCCAAAGACCAACATCCTTTGGGCTTCGCATCTCCCATTTTCCTGGGTTGGCTTTCAGAACCCTGCCATAGTGCTGAGGGGGACCTTGTGTGCTTGTTTGGGGAACATGGGGTCAGCCCAGCAGAGGGTTCTAACCAAAACCACGTCCCCCCAGCCAAGGTGGCTTCTGAGAGCCTCTAGTTTGTGTGTCAGGCAAGTGGCTGGTTTGGAGCTTCTGAATTTTCTAAGTATGAGAACATATTTTCTAAATATGTTTTTCAAGATATGGAGCAATTTTCAGTGACCAAAGGCACACAGATTCACTTCTGTGGCTCGGTTCACCTGAGCCTGAACGGGTGGTGTGACACCCAGGGACAGCTCTCTTGCTCGGATCTTTCTAACCGTGATGATGAACGAGAAGGGCAAGATGAAACTGCATGCAGACAGGAGGGCTTTCTGGAGGAGGTGACTCAGGGAGGAGGCTCCGAGGTGGGTGGCCTTCTGGGGCAGGAGCAAGAACCTGTCACAGGGCTCATCTTAGTCATCACACTGATCACATAGGTAGCTGCTGTCTACTATCTCACCCGCTTCTCCCAGCTGGAAGTCCCTCTGGGCCATGGGTCAGGTCTGAGAAGTTTGTCTCCTTATGGCCAGGACTGTAGCCCCAGTGCTCAGTGTCACTGCAGTGACGACAGGGCCCTCACCCCCACATGGCCACAAGTACCCATCCTTGACCTTGCTCTGGTATTTTTTAAATTCTTGGCTGTACTAGAGTTTGAACGCAGGCCTTGCACTTGCTGTCCAGACACTCTACCACTTGAGCCCCAACCCTTTTGGCTTTATAGGTTATTTTTCAGATAGGGTCTCACCTTTTTTGGCCAGGGATGGCCTGAATCAAGATCCTCCTACCTAAGGCCTCCCTCTCAGCTGGGATTACAGACATACAACACCATTCCTGCTTGTCTGTTAAGGTGAGGACTCCCTAACTCTTTGCCTGGGCTGGACTTGAACTGTGATCCTTCCAATCTCGGCCTCCCGAGTAGCTGGCACCAAAATGTGAGCCCTACACTTGGCTTTTGCAGCTGTTTGTCTTCTGGGCCATTTTCTCAATGTGGCATGAATGGGCTCAAAGGCACATATCCCAAATTATCACACCACCCAGTGGTGTCTCAAGGTGTCCCCCCAGCACCTGGGGTACTGTAGATCAGTGAACAGGTCCAGGCCTCACCTCCTGTCCTTCCCACCTGCTGGCTGGGAAACTGTGCCAGAGTACAGACCTTCCTTCCTAACCTACTTAAGGGCGACTGCTAATTATAACCACAAACCCGGTAGCTGCTCTCTGGAGCCCATGTCTCAAGCTATTGCAGCCTGGGCCCTGCAAGCTGGCTCTGTGGTCTTTGGCTGTCCCCACTCCACTCAGTCCTCCATCAGTGAGGACCAAGTTGGACCCACTGCCTGCCAACTGTAGCTGGTGTGGGACTGGGCTGTGAGGCAGACCTGGTCCCTGAGGTGGGACTGCCCTGCACAACCCACATACATACACAAAACTCACAGTACCAGTGATGCCTGAGCCCAGGCCCAGGCATGCCACTGCCCACAGGTCTACTGCATGGACCACGTGAGCAGACCTGCAGGACCCTGGGAGCTACCTCCACTGAGGCTGTCTATCCCCCACGCTCCTTTCCCCATGGGCAGAGCGGACTCTAGTTTCTCCCCTCTGGGCCCCTGGCCAGCCCAGTCTGTGGTTCCATTCAGCTCTGTCCCGGGGTTCTGAGCATGGACACAGGCCTTGAGCACAAATGTCAGCTGACAAACTGAAGGGGGAGCGCCCCACATTCCCATTTGCCCCCTCAGCTCCTCCAACAGCTGCATACCAGGGCTCTGACCCAACCCTGGTCCTCAGGCCCCATCAGGACTGGTCCTGGGAAGCAGAACAAGGCTGCTGGACGACTGGGCCTGGTCTCCATGCCCATCTGCTCCCTGAACGTGCCTTGAGTCCATCTCCTGTCCTTGGAAGGACTGTGGGCTCTTTCCCCCGCCGCCGCCCCGCAGACGCCTCTCCCCAGGACCCAGCACCAGCCCTGTGCTCAGCCCCAGCGTGTACTCAGTGAAGAGAGGAGTCTGCACACAGCACCCGGAGCCACGCTCGTGTGCGCAGACTCCTCTCGCCCTTCCTGCACATGTGTCATCCATGCCCACGCCTTCTGGCCTCTCCCAGGGTGTCCGTCTGCAAGTTGCTCTCTGCTTATCCCTTGGGCTCCAGCATGGGCCATCTACACAGCCTGCCTGCTCCACGACACATGGATAAACATCTCCTATCCATGTGCCCATCTGCAGTATGGCACTGGCTCTTCTCCCCATAAGTAATGGGGTTGCCAAGCCCTGCCCTTAAGCCTGACTTGACCAAAGGAACACGAGAGACGTGACAGCAGCTGACTCCCAGCAGGTGCCTCGCTGTCTCTCGGAAGCAGTGGCCGTGCTGTGAGAAAGTGTAAACTGCCCACAGGTGTCGCAACGTGGAGGCCACGTGGAGGCTGTCTGGCTGGAGGCCAGCAGCATCAACTGCCAGATGTGAGCAAAGGAGCCTCCAGAGGGTCCCAGCCCCAAGTTCCCGTGCCACGCTCACCATGGTCACTGCGGAAGAGACACGCTTGTGCACCACACCCTTTCTGAATGGTTGCCTCAGACCAGGGAGGGCAGCGGAATGCTCTGTGCCACCAAGGATGGGGGTCGTTTGTTATGGGACTACAGGAGCCAGAATGCTGCCACAGTGATACCTGGACATCAAGACACCACTCTGCTAAGCCTTGCTCTCATTTATATGCTGCCCCTTGGGTCCCCTAGAACAGCAAGAAGCAATATCACACAGACCCTTAACCCCAGGTGATGACAAGAACAGTGTCTCGCCAATAGTGTCAGCGCCACTTGTGGGTGTGGCAAAGCCCCTGTGCTCTGGACTGAAGGTTTTCCTAAGCCATGTGTGAGGTGCTGGGTGGGGCATCACTGAAAAAGGGGTCTGGGCTCTCCGAAAGGGTTGGGGACCTGTGCCTTGCACTGTAGCAGCTTCCCTGCTGTGGAGAAGTCTGGAACCAATGCCAGGTTCCAGTTGCTCCTGACCTCAGCCCTGCACTTGCCGCCCAAGCACAGAGCTAGGCTCCGTGGAGACAGAAGTCACAGGTGCAGCATTGTAGGCACTCATCTTTGATACATCAAGCACTCCCTTGTGTGATGGGGCAGGAGTGGGCTGTGGGGCATCACCTGGCCCCTCTCAGCCTGCACAGGGCCCCCCAAATTCACATATGCCAACCCTGACCCCCAGGACCTCAGAGTGTGGCTGTATTTGGAGTCAGGGTCTTTAATAGCATAAGTAAGATAAAACGAAGTCAGTAGAGTGTCCCTAATCCAATAGGACCGGTGTCCTCAGAAAAAGAGGAAATTGTGTATACCTGTTGAAATATCACACCAGGGGGACCTTATGAATATGTACAATTATGTGTTAATCAAAAGAAGTTTTTAAATGCTTAAGGAGATTGAAATCAATGTGAACGACACGAATTTGTTCATTATGCACTGCACATGTACACTGAACTGCCAAGCTGTGCCCATAAATGTGTACAAAAAAACAACTAGAGTTTTACAGGGGAGATTTGGACCTGGAGGCAGACAGAGAGCAGCCATGTGAAGACACAGGCTGAGGAGGGGGCCTGGCAGACCCTCCCTCACAGCCTGGGAGGAACCAGCCCTGCCCACTCCTGGCTCTTGGGTGTCCTGCCCCAGAACTGTGGGACAACACGTGGCTGTGGTTCAAGCTGCCCTGTCCATGGTTTCGTTACGGATATGGAATCTCAGATGCCAGCCCTGATGGTGGAGAGAGTGGAGCAGCAGAGTCTGCTCATTTCTGAGCCTCGTCCACCTGCAAAGTGCCATGGTGACCCACCCTGCACTGAGCATTTTGGAATGGTGACCCGATGGTGACAGCAAGGGGCTGGCCTGTGGTGGGGTAAGGAGTGGAGTGAGAGTGGGGTGGGGTAAGGCTCCTTCCAGATGCAGGAGCTCAGAGGAAAGCGACAAAAAGTGAGCCCTGGACACTGTGGCTGGCCGTGGCTCCCATAGATGTCAGCTCCAGCCCCTGGCAACTCCCAGACTTCCAGCTTCCAGCAGCTGCCCGCCCCCCACCTCGCTGTGTCCCTGCAGGATGCTATTTCATGGCTGGAAGAACACAGTCCTTCAGCACTAAGGACACCTGCTCTTAAAGTGGCATCCCGGAAGGACAGGGGTTGGTGGGCATCTAGGCAGTCTTCCCCTCACACACACAGGCCATCGGTGGCCAGGCCACACAGCAGTCCCTGGCACACGCTGCCTTGGGCTCTCTCTGGGCCTCCAGTGACAGCAGATGCCTACAAATACGCCTTAGATCCAATGGGAAACAGGAAGTGCGTTCATGCCTGCAGAGCCTGCACAGAACGAGCAACTAATCACCCCTAACAGTCTCATCACCCAGTTCCGGCCAGTCCATCCAGGCCCTGCACTCGGCCACACCCAGCGATTGGAGTCACAGGGCTGCAGCGGCGCCAAACCAAACCCCGCTCTCAGCAACCCCCCCCACCCCCGACCCCGAGACCAGCACATTCCAGTATGGAACCCTGGTACACACTGGCCACACCTCAGCTGCCCCCACTTCCTGATCCAGCCTCTTACATGGTCTACAGCCTGACCTGCACACACCCCAGCCTAATGGGGCACAGCCCAAGTCCAAATGGTCTAGGAGAGTCCTTGGCTTCAAATCCAGTGTGATGGCTGCAGGGGTGAAGAGGTGACCTTGACCTGTGCTCTCACTCTAATTTTCCAGGAGGACACAGCCTGCCTAAGCTGCTGGGGTGCCTGTAACAACGCCATGGACCAGGGCTTAAACAGCTGACACTCATTCTCCCATCTCCGGAGGCTGGAGTCAGGGTCCTGGGGAGAGCTTACTATTCCTGGCTTGCAGACAGCACCTACTCTCTGCACCCTCACCAGCTGCAGGGGATCTGTGGCATGTATCCCACCAGGAGGACATGTGAAAGTGTGCTGGCTACAGCTCTACCAGTGCATGGCAACACCATACACCCTGACCGCTGGGCTCTGGCACAGCACAGGCCTCCCTGGCTGCATTTGGGGTGACATGGGCACCTCATTCTCCTGGAATGTCTTCCCCAAAGGGAGAGAAGTGTGAGCTCTCTGTCCAGAGATTCTCCTTTGCTGAGACTCAAGGCAGAGAAGCCCATGGGTGCAGGCATGCCGGGCAAGGCTGGAGTCCCTGGGCAGTCATGGACAGGCCACTACCATCAGGGATGGGGTAGAGTGGCCCTGGTCACTGCAAGACCACAGGAGGTGCTGTGGATCCAATGACTCTAAAAACTAAAACATTGGATGAAACACAGGTTGGCACCAGGGTGGGCTGCGTTGGGGCACACATTATGGCATCCAGGTTTCAGGTGCCACACCTTGTATGGACACGGTTCCCCACAAAGGAGCCAAGGCTCAGAGAGGCTCAGTAACTCAGCAGGACCACACAGCCCCAGACAGGCAGGCAGGGACTGTATCCCGGTCCCCCTGTGAAGGACCTGGCTTTCTGTCTCTGTGTGGCCCCCTCCTCCTTGACCTCCCGGCCTTTCGCGTGTTCTCCCCCAAGGAAGGCTGGCATAGGGAAAGCGTTCCCTGAGTGTATAATTAAAGCTGGGCGTCGGAACTGCTGGCCAGGAGCCGGGAAAACTGATCTGTCTGTGTGGGACGACAACGGGCGCTGTCCTTCTGCTGCCTTGGGGTAAACATAGGACGTAGGTGCAGCAGGCCCTGCCTGTGACACCCCAGGCTTCTGGGAGTCTTGCTACTACCAGCAGGGCCTGGCTCACAGACCACGTGGCTAACTGGAGGCAGGCAGGGTGTGCCAACATCTAGTCATGGCTCTCCTGCCACGACCGGTGGCTGCTCCACAAAGGGGGACAGCTTGGGTGCGAGCCTGGCCCGGAACCACCACTGTTCTCCTGAGACACAGGAGCTCCTGGATTCAACAACCAAAATAAATTCTTTGTGATTACACAGGAATATTTCTCACTGTTAGGAACCTAAGTGGTGCGTGGCAGATGAGAGCACAGAAATTCCATACCTCCTCTGAGATGGCCACCTTGGCCTGTCAGTGGGCTTTTCCCTGTGATTCTGCATGCCACAAACATAAGATCTGAGATGAGGGGGCGAACGGTGCTATGTAGTAGCAGTGTTTATCATTTCATAAGGCGGAGCCCACACCTGGCCCCTGTGCACGCCCAGATGTGCTGGCCTAAGCAGCAGCTCCACAGAACTCTGCAGAATGGCTCGGCACACACCAAACAACCCCACTGAGATAGAATCCACCTGTTTAAAAGCTATGACTCACTGGTTTTTGGTATATTCACAGTTGTCTGTTGATTACCATAATCAGTTTTAGAAAATTTTCATCACTCCCAGAAGAATCTCTGTATCCATTACCTTCACTGCTCACCTCCCCTTCTCCAGGCCCCTGGCAATTATTCATATATCTCTATGGATTTGTCTGCTTTGGGGCGTTTCATATAAATGCAATCAGATTATATGCAGTCACTTCTTTCAATCAGTGTCATGTTTTTCGGGTTCATCCGTGTTGGGGCAGGTGTCAGAATTTCACTCCTTTTCAAGGCTGAATTTCCTATTCCCTTTCAGGGAGGGACTGTTTGGTTTATGTATTATCAGCGGGTGGACTCTTGGGCTGTTTAGGTTTTGGGGATATTAAGACCAGTACTGCAGTGAACATTCATGTGCCTGTTTTTGTGTTCACATATTTCTTCAATTCTTTTGGATTGCTGGGTCCCCTGGTCACCCTGTGTTTAACATTTTGAGACTACCCTGGCTGTTTTCACTCCAGGGTTCTAATTTCTCCATATCATTTTTCTTTCCCCCAGCTCTGGGGGAGTCAGGCCTCGTATTCTAGGCCCCCCCCCCGAATGCGTGTGAAGTGTTACCTCATTCTGATTTGCATGTCCCCCATGGCTAGTGACACCAAGTGTCTTCTCATGTGTGTGCTACCGTTCACGTGTCTTCCTTGGAGAAATGAGCCTTGCCCATGGTAGGGGGGGCTTGCCTTTTCAAGACTGACCTACAAGGGCTGTTTATATATTCTAGACTCAAGTCTTCACCAGGCCTATGACTTGCAAATGCTCTGTCCCATTCTATGGGCAGAACTTTCATTTTCTTCATAGTGTCTTTTGGACCACCAATGGTTTCATTCTGATGACATACAATTCACACAGCTTTTCTTTCATGGCTTGTATTCTTGGTGTCATTTCTAAGAAGTGTTGCCTAAGCCACAATAATGGAGATTTACCCTGGTTTTTCTGTTTTAAGCCTGAGCTCTTATTACAATTCCCAAAATAGAATCACATCTACTTCATGGCTGTCTTGATCAATGGACACCATTCCTTCATAATTTACCATGAGATGTAGTTTCTTCCTCTGACTTGGGGACAACAGGGTTGTCCCGCTGGCTATGTGAGGGTGGACGCAGTGCTGTGTCCGTTTCTGTTCCTGTTTGCATTTTGCTGTCAGGATCATCACCTACCATTGCTGAGAGCAGAGCACACAGGGCGTGAGAAAAGGGAGGAGACCTCCCACATCCGGCTTGGAAATTCCATTTGGGAAGTGGATGTCGTCACATGTTCCCAGCTCTGGGAATCCACCAGTACCTTCAGAACAATCTAGCTAATAGTCTGTGCCACCCACCCCAAGTCACTGGTCCCCTGAGGCCAGCACTGGGAGCCTTGCTCTCAGGCCACTGCCAGCTGTGGGGAGTCTACAGCCTCTCCTCTTTGGGGAACAACATTAAGCATCTGCTATGTTTGCTTACAATACCCTGGAAACGAGGAGCTATAGTCAACCCCTTTCTATAGGCCCAAGAAAGTGGGGAAGTGCCTTGACCAGCTCCCACAGTGGGTCAGGCTAGAGTCAAGCTTGAACCATCCTTGATCTGGCTTCCTGGCCAACACCACTGCTCAGAGAAGAGCCACTCCTTCCACAAAAAATTGATGGAGCTCCCCAGAGTGTGAGGTGCTGAGGGAGGAGAGGTAGACAGAGGTCCTGGTCCTGCTGCTGGACTGACTCAGTAGGCCAGAAAGGGACACCAAGGAAGGGAAGGCTCAGGTCCAGCTACCTGGACACAGGTGCCTGTTGGGCACCAAGCCTGCTGCCCACACAGGGTGTGAGTGTTGAGGGGTGGAGGCAGGAAGCCCATGGGAAGTGGGACCCCAGGGGAGCATCCAGTCTGGACCCCTGCACCACTCCAGGCCCTCCGAGCTCTGCCCTCTGCTTCTGCGGTTCAGGTTCCCTCCCTGCCCTCCTCTTCTATCTCTCCCCAGGCCGCTTCTCCTGGTCCCCTGAACATGTACCCTGTCACCCTCTCCCCACAGACCACCTTGTTGGCTAACATGTAGAACTAGAGCCCAGTAGAAAACACTTCTTGCCTTATCTCAGGACCCAGCACACTCTGCTCTCCATGTTAACAGCACAAGATAGCTGTGTCTCTATTCCTAATGCTCAGCTCACCCCAGCTGCCACCGTGGGCTCACGGTAACTCTCGCTGTGGGGCCAGCAGCATCCCTGACCAATCCCCACTAAGGCCAGCAATCCCCTCCCCAGTGTGACCATCACAAACGTCTCCAGACAGTGCCAGATGTTCCCTGGGGAACAGAATATCCCATGTTTAAAATCCATTGCTTTAAAGGAAGAAAGAAAGAAAGGAAGGGGGAAGGGACAAGCACAGAGAGGTTGTGGGCCAGTGACTCCATCCCAGACTCTGGGGGCAGATGGCGCTGGAGCCCAGGCCTGGCTCTGACCACCACCGTGTGATATTGTCCAGCCTTCTTTCCCTGGCCTCAACTTGTCCATCTGTAAGACAACTCACCCCATGTGTTGTCTATGAGAGAATATCCCTGAAGCCTGCATACAGCTGGCGCCTGTTTGCGCTGGCTTTCACTACAATCATGAGACAGCAGAGCTAGATTGGATGCCTCCTCTCAGGCCAGACCCTCAGAGCTCATGTATGGTACTCATGCCTGATGTCTGGTTAAAAAACGAGTCCTTGGGCCTTGCCAGATGGGCTGAGTGTGGGGCCATTCTTGGCTTTACCTGTCCTTCCTTCAGGCATCCCCATGGGGCACGGCCTCCTCCTGAAGGGCGAGTCGCTCTCCCTCTGAGGCTGGGAGGCTGTGGTGACAGCTGGGTGAGCGGAGGGCCTCTGTGGCCAGCATGAGTCCTAATGACATGCCAGGGGTCACATGGCAATGCCAGCCCACGCCCAAGGCGGGGCAGGGCCAAGCCCTTCCCGGAACACTAAAATAACTTCCCACCATGCTGCCATGCACCTGTTTCCCAGGCGTCCGGGAAAGGGACTCTGAAAAGATGCCAGCATGGGGATGTGGGGGCCAGTTACCAACCCCCATATGCTGGGGCAGCATGAGCAAACTCACAACCCTTGTGTGGTGGAGGTCACAGCCTGGACCACTGTCCAGGGCTGCCCCATCAGAGCCCGCAACCGGGGCTTCAGCAAGAGCCATCTATTCTCTCCAGTTCTGGGACCAGAGTTTGAGATCAAGATGTGGACTGGGCTGTGCTCTCTGAGGCCCAGGGGAGGACCTTCCTGCCTCTTCCAGCTCCAGGAAGCTACAGGTTTCCTTTCCTTGTGGCTGCACCACTCTAACCTCTGCCTCTACATGGTTGCCTTCCCTGTGTGCTGTGTCCTTTTTCTGTCTCTCCTAAGAGTCATTGGGTTAAGGCCCACCCTACCTATATCACCTCATCTCCATCCTCACCTTAATTACATATGCCAAGACCCAAAGAAGGGCAAGTTCTGAGGTTCTAGGGGGACATGAGTTCGGGAGGGACCCATTTAGCTCCCAACAGAGACTGAATATGCCAGCAAGAAACCTAGTCTCAGGAAGCTCAGGCCACTTGCGGAAGGACCCTCAGCATGGGGTTGCTGCCAGGTCTGGTAAAGCTCCCTAGTTCCCTGTTCTTCTTGTTGCTCCCAGGAAGTTTCAGCTTGAAGGTCTCTGGAGGCAGAAATGCTCTCTGGACCTGTCAACCACCTGAGCATTAAGAGGCCTTGACCGGGAATGAGGCAGCTGTGGAGCCTGAGGTCATTATCCTGCTAATTGGGCACATGACTGGGTAAATCCCGTCTTGTTAAGGGGCAACACACAGGCTCAGTCACATTTCACACCCCTGGCCCCACAAGGTAGCTTGGAGTTGACAGAGTCACCTCTGCAATGATGCCAACAAAAATAACTGGTCCAATGGGCTCTGGGGAAGAATCAGGGAAAAGTGGTGGCCGCTGCCCTGCATGCATGGTCTGACTACAATTAATTGCACCGTGGGAAACCTCTGCCTCATACCACATGGGGGAGGGGTGCTGGTGAGTGGCCATGAGGCAGAATCTCCAAGAGGAGCATGCAGGGTGACTTCTCAGGGCTCTCAGAACCCACAAGTGGGCCCAGGTTCTGTGTCCGAGGCACAGAGCTATCCCCCTTCGCTCAGCAGCAGTTTGTGTGTTCACTGATTCTGCAGCCACCGTGGCCCTGCAGCCCAGCTCAAAGCAGAAACCACCACAGTGACGATGACAGTGGCAGCTCACTGAGTGCTCTGCAAGTCTCACATGCTGTGTGCCACCCCCATGTCCTGCTGTCCCAACTAGGGGAGGACCCTGGCTTTGGGCCTGAGAGTCCAGCAGTGCGCCAGGGGCCCATGAAGGACAGAAACATGGAGGGTGGCCAGTGCCCGGCCAAGGTAACACCTCTGAGGCTGCTATGGAAGAAGGACCCTGATGGAGACGTGGTACCCAAGGAGCAGCTCTGGGTTGGGAAGGGCACACAGGGCAAGGGAACAGACTTTGCAAAGGTGAGGAGTCCCTGCCAGCTGATGGGAGGCAGAAGACTGCGGTGCCCGAGCCCGCTGCATTGGGGTGGTGGGGAGGCAGGCAGAGGACAGGGACCAGGGCAACAGCCACCCTGGTAAAAAGTATGGGGGCGGGGCAGCTGCTGAGGGGTTTTGCTCAGGAGCTACCAAAAGAACTGTCTTGTAGCACTTCCTCGTGGTGCTCATGTTCACGAGACAAATGCTTGTACATGTGGACCTCGCTGATACTATGGTGAGCTGGGAGGGGGGCTGGAGACAGAGAGGTTCTGTGTCCAGGCTGGACTGCCAGAGGCTGGTCGGGATTGCAGAGCCATGGTCACTCTCCACCCTGTACAGATGGCACGTGGAGCCAGCCTGGAGTGCCTGTTGTCCACCCCGAGGGACAACTCCTCAGTGTTAAGCTCCCAAGAAGCCAGATGTGGCAGCCCAGGAGACAAACAGGCAAGAGAAGGGGGCCAAACCAGGTCTATATGGCCCTCCCAGTCGCCTGTGGACTTGGCTACATCAGTGTCCCCTCGGGGTTCTGATCCAGTGATGACAGTCCTCCAATACCCCTGCTGCATACCTGTGACCACCCCACTTACTCCAAAGACAGCTCCCAAGGATGGCACAAGGGTGTGTCTGTGCTGGAAGATGAGAAATGGAAGAAGTAGAACTGGAAAGTACAGAGTGGGGGTGGTGAGCAACCCCTCCCCAAAACTCCTCCCCCTCTTGAGTGTCTCTGTCACCATCCAGTGACTTCCAAACTGTTCAGCCATTGACACACAGCCCTGTACACTGCAGACAGCAGCTCTGCACACACAGGGGAACACGCCTGCCAGGCGGTGGAGTTTGGGGCCTTCCTGTCACCACAGCCTCCCCAGGGTCTCATTTGGGGAGTGCATTTTCCCGTTCTATGACTTTCTGCTTGTTCCCGTGGCTCCTAAGTGGACATGACCATGGGGCAGTTCCAACTCCAGGCCTCACTTCCCCTATTGTGCTTCTGTCATTGTGGTAGGACACACGTGGCCAGCTGTGGGTTTCAGGAGGATGATGGGCGATGGAGCAGTCTCCACCAGGCCCAGCTGAGTCAGTGGTGCCCAGCCAGCTGCAAATCCTGTGATGAGGACTTGCTGTCCATTCATGAGTGATGGGAACTCGTGGGCAAGATGCCTTTGAGTGTTGGGTTATCTGCTCTGTGGTGTGTGTGCCCTGGGGCCACTGTAACAAATCACCACAGCCCAGGAGCTTAATCTAACAGAAATGAATCCTCTTCCAGTTCTGGAGGCCAGAGCACAAAATCAGCACTCCTGGGTGAATCAAGGTGTGGACAGGGCTGCAGTCCTTTGGGAATCTCCAGGGTGGAGCCCTGCTGGACGCCATGTTCCCTGACTTGTGGCTGCATCGCTCCAATCTGCCTCTGGGGCCTCTTCTGTGGTCTTTGTGTGGCCTCCCTCTGCCTCTCCCATAAGAATAGTCATGAAGGTATTACAGGCTCACTCTGGTAGTCCAGAAATATCCACATCTCAACACCCTGATGTAATCCCACTGCAATGTTCCTTTTTCCCAGGTTGCAGGGATGAGGTGGGGATTATGGGGTCGGGGGGCATTTTTCAGTCTACCATACACAGCAATAATTTAATTAGCATAAATGTAAATCTATAACTGTTTTTTTTTTCAGAACAATGCTCATGCTTTCTGGTTGTACTGTGCTCTGCTATTTTCTATTCAGTTCAACTTCTTATGTAACACACCCTCCCTCGACCTACTGAACTGATTTTTGTGCCCACGAGTGGGATGCCCAGTGTGGTGCAGTGAATTCTATCCCAACCTCCACAGCTATCCTGACAGGGGTTGGGGGACTGCTGAGGACTGAGAGGGTTTCAAGAGAGATGAGGTGTTAATGTATGTGGAGGGGCAGGACCCCGCCCAGCCCTACCTCACCCACTGGACTGTCCAGTCTGCTCTCGGCTGCTCTGCTTTGTACCACTCCCAGCAGGCCACCTCTTCAGCTGCCTGCGCCCCAGGAGCAGCATAGTGGCCAACTCAGGACCCACAGATGTTTCTCTGTGCCATGCTGGTGCTTGCAGGAGGAAGCAAACTGCTGGGTGCTTTGGTCTGGCCCATCAGGTGGCAGTGACAGGGGCTCTGATGGAAAGGAAAGTGAGTCAAGGCCCCAGGGGAGGACTGCTCTGCCCACTCACTCAGGCACACCCCTGCTCCCAGCAGCACACTTTCCCTGCAGCCAGTGCAGCACAGTAACTTCAGTGGCTGCACTCACAGGCCGCGTATCCGTTATGTTTCAGCTCTCTGGCCCCCAGAAGTTTCTGATTTCCATATGTATAATGAGACATATGGGACCCCAGTCTCAACCTGAAATTCATTTGCATGTCATATCTATCTTATACAAATAGCCTGAAGATAATTTAACATAATAGTTTCCATTACTGTGTGAATGAAACAAAGTTTCGTGGTGTGCGGTTTCCCATTTGTGGCATTGGGCTGGTGTTGGGGCATTTAGGATTTCAGTTTCAGATTAAAGGTGCTCAGCCTATCCTAACATCCTCCTTCTGAACATTGCTTAAAACTGAGAAGCAAATAAAAACAAAGGCTTGAAAGACAGAGGACAGACGATAGATTTTGAACACGACTTTAAAGCAAAGAAGGCAGCAACAGGTTTTCAAGGGCATGCAAATGTAGGCTTGGAGAGACTGAGCTATCCAGTCCCACGTAAGGACGCCTAATGTCCTGCCCTGTCTCTCCTGAGCTCCAGCTGCTTGCTGCACACCTCCCCCAGAGCCCCCAGGCACCTCAGCCAGCAAACAGACTACTTGTCATCACGCCAACCCCCAGCAGTGCTGCACATCACCAATGACCCCCTTGCCCAGCTGTGTCCCTCTTGGAGCTCAAAATGGGGTTTGCAACCAGCTTTTCCTCTGCTGTGCAGTGGGGGGGCCTCCTGTCCAGGCTGTGGGAGGCCAAAGGCAGTGCTGTGTCTGGTGCTTGTCAGGTACTGGGGACCTAGTGGCTTTCTTTCCCAAGTCCTAATTCCCTTAGTTGTCCTGGGTCACTATCACAAAGTCCACAAACAACAGACATTTATTCTTTCATGCTTCTGGAGGTCAGAGGTCCAAAATGAATGTCAGGACCTTGTCCTCTCTGAGAACCAGGGCAGGGCCCTTCCTTGCCTCCTGCCTGCTTTGTTGGTAGCCAGCCATCCTCGGTGTTCCTCGACTTGAAGCTGCATCACTCCAGCCCCGCCTCAGTCATCACATGGCCTCCCAGCTGTGTGTCTGTCTTTACATTGTCTTTCCTCTTCTAAGGACACTAGTCAGATTGGCTCAGGGGCCGCCCTACTCTGGTATGACCTCATCTTGCCTTGTTGCATCTGCAGTGACTCCAGTACCCAAGAAGGTCATTATCCTGAGGCTCTGAGACTTTTGGAGAAGCCATTCAGACCCGATTGCTGACTTTCCCATTTTCATCGGATAATCTGCAGTGGGAGTAACAGAGTCGAACACCAGCACTCCCCAGGGAGCTTTAACCGCTGTACCTATAGGACATCCTGGTCTCCCCACCCTCACCAGTTCCCCAAGCCCTGCTCAATGGATCCCTGGGTCCCCTCTGCAGAGGGCCATCTGTGGGGGCCACAAGGCCTCCCAGATTGGACCAAACTCCTTGCTGTAGATTCTGAGACACTCAGTGGTCAGGACCCTGCCCCTTCAGCCCCTCCCTTGCACCCTCCCACCCTCTCCTGTGCTCTGCACAAGTCAGGGGCTGCCTACCCCCACCTGTGCTTATGCCATGCTGTCCCCCACCACAGCTCCTCCCCGTAGCATCACGGGACGGCAAGCAACACAAATCCCCTGAGACAGTAACTCCCAGAGCCCCTAAGTGTCCCCAGGACCTGCTACAGTGGAGAAACCCAGGTGCCCGACAGTGCAGCCACTGAGGCAGCTGTTCCCTCTGTGCACTAGAGTCCTGAGAGCCGTGAATATCGGAGCACTCAGGGAGATGATATTCACATCAAAGTTCCAAGAATGAGAAAAGGCTGAAGAGCGTGGGGACAAGTCCAGGGGGAGGGGATGGCAGGGGGAGGGCTCCCAGGGCAGGAGGACGGCACAGGCTGGGAGAGGTTCTAGGGGAGGCCCGAACATCTGGACAACAACTTTGGATTCCATAATGGGGTCTTGGGCCCGTGACTGGCAGGGAAGCCAACCAATGAGAATAGTGGATCCAAGGAGATGGGGTCCTTGTCTCTCCCTTCTTCTACCCCATCCGGCTTCTGTCCCCAACACCACCACGCTCCAGGCAGGAAGCTCACACCATTGGCCCCACCACGCCCCTTCCAGGCCCCATTGGCCATGTCATCCCAGGCTAAAAGTAATAGCAACTCATCTCCCTGAGGGACGAAATATCGGCCCATTCCTGCCTGCCTCCTGAATCAACAAAGACAAGACAAACAAGTAGACTGGACAGACAAGCAAAGAAGGGGCAGGAAAGTTACAGACACACAAAGGGCCGGAAATGTGCAAAAACACACTGGCTCCCCAGTGCCCAGGACCTCAGGGAGGGCCCTTCCTATCGGATAGCACATATTAAAACAACCCATGCCACCCCGTGCTGGCCAGGAGGGAGGGAGACAGGGTCTCCTCCTTTCTGCAAAGATGTGAGCTGGGACAGCCAACGGAGCGGGCAGCCGTAATGATTCCACTTGGAAGCTCTGTCTGCACGTGGGCTGAAAGACATACATGCAGAATTTTCACCCGTGCTGGGTGCACACAGGTGTGCTGGAATCTGAGGGCAGGTGGGACCCTGCAGCTGGTGCCTCCAGATGGGCACAGCAGGCAGGACACTGTGGCTCTGAGACCAGACTCTGGCCAAGGCCCTCAGCAACTCAGGCGTGAAGATTCAGACCAAACCCCACATAGGATATGCCTCAAATCAGCCTGGTCTCGACTCTTTAACGTGTGAGTGACACAGAACGAAAACAGAAAGGACAAAGGGTGGAGAGCATCATAGAACAAAGGAGAGTGAGCACGTGGAGATACAGCAGCCAACTGCAGTGCGTGGGCCTAGAAGGCACCTGGGGAGAGACAAAGAAACCCTCTGAAGGATGCCAGGTCCGGGACCCCCCAGAGGCCCTGTGCTGGAAGCTTGCTCCCTGGTTAACAGAGTAGAGGAGATGAAAGCTTTAAGAGGCGGGGCCCAGTGGGAGATGATTGCTGGAGGCTCTCCACCCTGGGAAGGGATTGATGTGCTTCTCACAGGAGTGGGCATGGTCTCCCGGGACTCGATCAGTTCTCAAGACGGCAGGCCACCCCACCTGCTCAGCCCCTTCTGCACACGGCTAGTGTGCACCACACTGCGGCACAGCCAGAGGAGGCTTGCCAGAATTCCAGCCACCAGAATTGTGAGCCACATAAACCTCCTTCCTTTATAAATTGCCCAGTCCTAGGTATTCTGTCACAGCAACACACAATTGACACAGACAAGGGGCAACCAGACATGGACTTTTACAGGAACTCTTTTCCTGTGGGTGCATCTGGACGTAGGTGGGGGGTGAAGGGTCACCATAGAACTCACTTTCAAATGGTTCAGGAGGGAGAGGAGGGAACGGGGAGAGAGACCTCACACTGTAGAAATGGTAGTAACTGGTGAACAAAATGGGGCAGACTATTTTTAAGTTGAGGAAAAACTGACAGAGAAGAAAGTAAGTCCACTGGAAGCCGGAGAGAACCTGACTCACTTGTTTCCTTTCCAAGGTCCTGGGAACTCTGCCACAGCTACAGAGAGAGCGCCAGAGCTCAAATCGAGTTTCACAGTGAGCACACGCTCTCCTCGCTCGGCCTCAGTTTCCCCGTCTGTAGTCAAGCTGGACGAGGTGGTTGCATTGCCCCTCCCCCTTCTGTAACCCCCCCCTGCACCTGTGGCAGACATGGCTGACCTCCTATCTTTGCCCCTGTGTGACCCGTCCTCCCTACCCTGCGGTTTCTAGAGGTGGGACCGAACAGCTCAGGCCAGAGGCTCAGCCCAGGAAGGGTGGGAGCAGAGCCAGTGCTGGGGACACTAACACGTGGCCGGAGCATGGACAGGTGCACATGGGCACCCAGATGCTGCCAGGAAGAGGGACGAAGCCCAGAGCCTGGCACCTGGTCCAGAAGCTGGCATCTCAGACACGGTGTTCCAGCCCTGGCCTTGGCTTCATATCTGTGCATCAGCAATAGCAGCGCCCCTCACAGTGGGTAGAGAAGCGAGGTAGGAGAAGGGAGTGTGAACCCAACTATCTGCAGGCAATCCCAGCAGCATGGCTCACAGCGGCCACGGGAAGAAACAGTGCAACCATCCACTCACAGATGCAAAGATGAGAAAATGCACTTTGTCCACACAACGGAATAGTATGCAGTCTTAAAAAAGAAAGGGCATTCTGACATGTGAGATAAGCCTTGTCCACTCCTACAAGGTGACAGAGCGGGGTGGGGCCAGGATGGAATTCCACTTTTTCCAAGACGAGAAAGACGTGGCAGTGGATGGTGGAGACAGTTTCCACTCCCAAAGATGGCGAGGGTGGGACCTTTATGCTACACACATGGCTCTGTGATATTTCAGAAAGGGCCTGGGGCCGTGAAGCTCACACACAAGGGAGCGACCCCACCTCCTCCCATCATGGTTCCAGGCCCTCGGGGGTCAGCAGCCCATTGTCCACCAGAGTCCCTGGGCTTCCTGATGGCAGGTGGCCTGGCAGGTGGGGACTCTGACAACTTGCCCGCTCCTGGCACCATGGTGGTGCTGGGGTCAAAATCAGGGCAGGAGTGGGGTGCAGGGCATTTTCTACCGCGGTGCAGCTCAGCTCCTACCCTGCAGCCCAGCACAGCATCCTGCAGTGCGGCCTCGGTTCCAGCTATAACTCGCCAGAGTAAGTGGCCAGTTTCCTGACTCAGACCTCACGCACCAGAGGCTGCCTGGCTCTCAGACGCCTCCCTAGGTCTGGCGAGCTGAGGGCCTGGGTCACTCACTTCCGGGTCCCCCATGTTCACATACTGAAATCCTTGCCCTTGAGATGACTATAAGGGGTGGGGCCTTAGGGAGGTGATGAGGTCATGAGAGCAGAGCCCTCAGAATGGGACTTGTGTACTTATAAAAGAGACCCACGCGGGTGTGGTGATTCACACCTGTAATCCCAGCTAGTGGAAAGGCAGACAGGAGGATTGTAGTTCAAGGCCAGTCTGGGCCGGGGGGCGGGGGGGGGGAGTTAGTGAGACCCCATCTCAACCAATGGGTAGGTGGTGGTGATGCATGCCTGTCATCCCAGGTACACAGGGAGTGTAAATAGGAGGATCTCTGTCTAGCCAGCCTGGACAGAAGCAAGAGAGCGGTTCAAGTGGTAGAGCGGCTGCTTGGCAAGTGTGAGGGCCTGAGTTGAAGTCCATGTGCTAAACGCCAGACACTTGAAAATGGTTAAAACTGAAAATTTTGTTATATTTGAACCACAATAAGAACAAAAAATAATAAACCTCTCTCCTCCAAAAGGTCACAGTAGAACCCAAGTAAATCAGGCACAGTGGCGGCTGATGGGCACAGGGTGGAAGGCTGGCCAGTGCCGTGCCGTGGGGCTCAGGGAATGGAAGGAGAGCAGGCGTCCCACCTGAGGCTCAGGGGGTCCAGAACCCACAGACAGAAGAATTGGGAGGAAACAGGGCAGGGGCGACGGTGGCCTCTCTGCGTGGTGAAGGTTCCCAGGTTGTCCTCTTTCCAAAATGAGCGTGTCCGTTGAGACAATAATACTGAGCGTGAAATCCAGTCGAGAAGGTGCTGGTGAGAGCAAGACCCCCGCCCCAGGACAGGCTGGGCCTCCTCTGTGAGGGACACCCAGATGTGAGCACAAGGAAGGAGGAGCCCACGCTGTCCTCGGCGTCCCTCTGGGGGTCAAGCTCCAAGGAGCTTTGGAAACTGAATAAAACCAGAAGAGGCCTGGATGTGCGCAGTACTTTTGGAAATTCTTCTCACTGAAATCAGCAGGGACGCCCGCTGCCCTAGGATTTCTCTCCAATGTCATTCATTCCACCTGACCTGCAGCTCTGCTGAATGTCACCTCTGTCTGCAGCTCCCTCAGCCCTTCTTCTGCCCAGCCTCGCCCCTGTCCGCTCATTCTCACTCTTCTTGGAGACATCTGACCTCAAATTCCAGCGTGGCCTCTTCCTGGCTGTGTGACCTCCCTTGCCCACCGGCTTTTTCCCAAACCCTCGAGGCCTGAGCAATTCTGAGGATTCTGGAATAAGTCTAGCAGATCAAGAACATCCAACTGCTTGGAGAAGAGCCTGGCCCCGAGCAAACGGAAGCTGTCATTTTATGGATTATAAACCCCCAGACCAGGCCCCAGACTTGACCTGCCGCTGACTGCTGGCCTGTCCTCCTCCTCAGGAAAGCACAGCCTCGTTCAGATCCCCCGTACCTCATTTCCGTTCGCCCAGAGAAATGGCTTCCTTCACCAGACACATTAGTGCGATTTGGGTCCGGAAGTCACTCTCTGGATAATCCAGCATCCATAAACAGGGCGGGGAGGCAAGGCTTAGCGCTGAGGGCGGAGCTGAGTGTGGGCACAGCCGCTCTTGAGGGCGGCCTGGCTTCTGAGCAGTCTGTGCCCTGCACCATGTCTTGCATCTGGGAATTCCTTCTGCGTGCACCCACGGGCCAAGCGTTTGCAAATGTCCAAAGGTCCCATCTGAACTGGGAGTGGACGGAGGATGACGATCACCCTAAACAAGGCCATCATGCAGCAGCGGGGACCACACAGCCCCCACTGTGCACCCAAGAGCTCAGGGCCAGGGAGGCCACCAGGAGGGCTCGGCTAATTACTGCGTTACTGTGTCCCATGCTGGAGAGGCTGGGGACAAGCCTGCCTCTCTCCAGTCCTGATGCCAGCCGCTGGCCCTCTGTGTGAGATGCTGCAGCCCCAGAGTCAGGCGGCACTTGGGAAACAGGTTCTATTCCTGGCAGAGCTAACCATCTTTTCTAGAACGGGGCCAGTGCAGACCTGGCAGCTGCCTGGGTCGGTGCGCCGGCTGGAGCCTGTCTGTGCTCCCCTGGCTCTCCTAGTCCATGTGGCCCTGAATGCCACCACTGTGACTGTTCCTGGCCAGGATCTAGGAGGATCACATCTCTAAGCAGGGACGCACCTGCCTCATGTCACCTCCCCCAAGTGTGTCCTGGGAGGGACGCTCTACCTCCTGGTTGGAGGGCACACATCTCGTCCCCAGCTTCCCTGAGACTTGGGAATCACCCAATCCAACACGACGCTTCAAAACCCCAAAGCTGGCCCTTTGCTTCCCCTACCCGCCCCCATCCCGCTGTGTGCCTGGGGACTGTGGGTGACAGCAGGGCTTGACAGCTGGCCACTGGCTGCTGGTGCCCCTGGAGTGTGGCCGTGGACACCTGGTGGGAATGGAGGGGACTCAGGGCTCCCAAACCAAGCTTTTTGCCCGAGACCACCCACACCTCCCTGACTGCTGGATGAAGAGCCACCTCCTCCAATCACACGGCACCAAGGGACAGATCCCCTGTAGGCCCCGGGGCTGCCCGCAGACGGTGCCCCTATTCCTGATGGGGCGGTGGAGACCCACATTTGGGGCAGGGTGAGAGCCACTCGAGACAGCTCAGCAGACAGGTGAGGAGACACAGGGGTGTGGCCTTGGCACCTGTCTCTGTGCGCTCTCAGCCCCTCACCACAAAAAATCACAAAGCCTGAGTGTCCCCCCTACCCTGGTGACATCAGCCCTTGGCTAAACATCTTGAAAGGGAGGTGACACCAGGGTCCGCATACCTGGCTCAGCCAGCACCCGCGGGGGGCAGGGAGGGACTGAGGGTTCTTAGAAGCAGAGCCTGGGCCCACTCGGCTCTGTCAGGGCATCCAGGGCGAGGCCCGGGAATCTGCATTCTGCAGTGTCACCATCTCTGGATTCCTCCTCTCCTCTCTCCTCCTCTGCCCACCCCTCCAAGGTGGACCCCCTGGGCACAGCCTCGCAGGCTCCCATGGCTGGCTCTTCACAGTGCCACACACTACAGTGTGGTGCCATGCAAGGAGGTGGAAGGCCATGGAACACAAGAGGTAGACAGCACTACAGGGCCCCTTCTCTGGGCACTGCCTCTCACCTAGGGCCTAAGGTGGAGCATGAATGAAGTTGCTTGAACATACCCCTCCCACCTCTGAGCCTTTGTACCAGCCATCCCTACTGTCAGGATGCCCTTTTGCCACCCCTCTGTCTGCCTAACTCCTACTTGGTTAGATGCCATCTCCTCCAGGAAGCTTGCCAGGATTTCTGTCAGGCCAGTTCATTGACTGCCCCCACAGCCTCCCTCAGAAGCGCTTTCTTGTTGCATGTTTCCCCCTTATTGGCTGGGAGCTCCTGTTAGGAGGAATTGTATCAGGGGCACTTGGATCCCTGGCCAGGGCTGGACATTCCCAAGCCAAGCCCACAGTACTGGACTGGCCACTTGTTAAAGAACCCAGCAGCCTCTGAGCCCTTGGCTGGGGCCCGCCTTTGGGGCCCACCTTTGCAGGAGGCCAAGCCTGGAAAGGCCACTCTCCTGGTATCCCTCACCTCAGGGAAAGGTGGGTCCCCACTGAGAAGCAGGCATGTGAAAGGGAGGACTGGGGTCCCAGGGAGCCCCACCCACACCCTTGGGGGCTCCCTGGCCAACACCAGGGAGGAATCACACTAAAAGCAGGCTGAGGCCAGAGCTGTGCCCCTCCCCAGACCCTGAGCACAGACTGGCTGAGACCGCTAGGCCTCAGGGGGTGCCCTCGGGAGTCACAAAGAGAAGGTGTCACAGCTGAGAGCTGATTACCAAGGGCCTCGGGGCCTTGATGTGTGGACAGAAATGACCTAAAAATACCCAATTTCCAATAAAATGTTCTCAGTGGGGCACCACTGGCTCTGCCCCCCCAAAAATGCTCTTTTAAAGTTGCCAGACTTGGGGGGGGGTCACAGTTCAAGTAAGAAAAGGGACAGTCTCGTCCCTCCCAGAAGTCACTCCCCTCTCTCTGATGGTGGCTTCCTGGAGCAGAGGCCCTGTCCGCGGTGGCTGGGAAGATGGGGCTGGAGGAGAGGGATGGGGCATGAAGAGCCTCCTGCTGTCCAGGCTGACCCCACAGACACAGAGTGCGAGGGGGCGGGAGACAGCGGGACATGGAAAGAGGCCATCAGAGTCAAAGGCCGGCTCTCCCCCCACCAGAGTGCGACTGCGGGCTTCCCCGAGCTGCCTTGCCTCAGTGTCCCCGCCTGGAAAAGGGGTGAGGGACTCAAGGAAGCAATGCCCAGGCACTGAGACAGGGTGCTACTGTCACACTGCCACTGTCCCCAGCCGCTGAGGCTCCTTCCCTAGAAGTGTGGCAGTTTGGAAGGCTGAGTGTGAACACACTCAGCCAGAGGGAGGTTTTTATCAGGCTCAGACGCCATTCCCTGGTTGGCATCAGAGCTGGAGAAGTGGGGGGGCATGCGCTCTCGGGGGACATGGCTGGTATGGGTGCTCCAGGGTAGGGTTTGATCCCATCGCCATCTCTACCCGCCATGTGGCCCTGGGCAAGCCACAGCTCTGTCTCATCCCTGAGACCTTGTCTGCAAATGGGGCAATGACATCCCCCAGGGGATCTGTGGGATGGAGGTCAAGCCTGAGCCAGCTCTCCACCACACACTGCACCACCAGGGGCTCCATGAAGAGTGGATATTGATCGTTATGACAAATCGATCACTCCCTGTGGGTCCCACTCTGCCAGCGGCCAAGGCCCCGAGGTTGCCAGCACACACCAGGCTATATTTAGCTTTGCACTGGGGCCCTGCCAGGTGCACGGTGCACGCATCCTGGTGAGGACACAAGGTTTCAGGCGCCTCCTTGTTTCTCATCTGCAGCGGAGGAATTTGCTCCAGAGCAGGACTCTTTTTTTTTTTTTTATAACTGTAGACCAAATCACCACCACAGCTCACACGCACATTTTAGGTCCCTGTGTCTGCTACACACCGATGTCCCTTAGAGCCCAGCTCCACAGCGAGCAGAGAAGGCTGGCCCCAGAGCAAGCCCATCCTGGTGCCAGGGAGTCCAACAGCTGCTCTCTGAGGGACTGTCCTTGAGACCTAGTATTGGCCAAAACCTGTCAATGTCACCCCCGTGAAATGGAAAAGCTCTAAAGATAAAACAGCAGAGCGTTAGGAATGAAGAAAGTCTTGCCCATACACTGTTGAATTTTGATCCATCTGCATCTAGAGTGTTCGTTCTGAGTATTTCGCAGAGATCCAAGTGTATAAAATTTATACTCTTTACCAGCAACCAGCACTGACACATGTATTTCACAAATGCTTGGTAACCCTTCTAATGACCGAATAATATTCCATCCTTTAATTACAAGTTTTCAAAGTGTGCCCCAGGGACCTCTTAATGGTCTCCAAGACCCTATCTGGGCTTCACAGGGTCAAGACCATTTTCATAATAAGACAAGGCATTACTACCCCTTGTCACTGCTGCAGATTGGATGCTGAGTGTCCTCCGAAGGCCATCTGGGAGGCGGAGACTTTAGGAGGTGGGGTTAGTGGGAAGTCCTTAGGTCAGTGGGGTGTGCCCTTGGAGGGGATCCTGGGACCTTTCCTCTTTTCCTGGCCATGAGCTAAGTTTGGCTCTACTGTACGCTCCCCCATTGCCATTCCACCACCCTCACCAGAGAGAGCAAAGGGTCCACTGATTATGGCCTAAACCTCTAAACCATAAGCATTTTCTCTCTTTCCTTCTTTTTTTTTTTTTTTGGCGGTACTGGGGCTTAAACTCAGGGCCCTACACCCTGAGCCACTCCACCAGCCCTTTTTGTGATGTTTTTTTTTTTTTAAGATGAGGTCTCGAACTATTTGCCTGGGGCTGGCTAGACTGGCTAGTCACCAGTGCCTAGCAGCACTTTCTTTTTATGACTTAATTGTCCTGGCTGTTTTGTGATAGCAGTGAAAAACCAGATGCAGGAAACCGGTACTGAGAGGTGGGGTTGTTGACCAGCTGTGTCTGAGACAAGTGGAGGAGTCTTTGGACTTGCCTTACGGGAAGCGTTTGAAGGACGGGCTGGGAAAGGCCCAGCATGCTGTAAGTGGAAATTAGTGGTCACTCTGGTGGGGACTGGGGAGACCAGCATGCTGATGGCCTTGTCGGCAGGAAAGTCCATGTCGAGGTGTCAGATGGAAACAAGGATTCTACTGGGACCTGGACCAGAGGCCACCTTGTTACACCATGGCAAAGCATCTGCTGCATTTTGTCCATGCCCTGATAGTTTGTGGAAAGCTGAGTTTAAAGATGACGGACTGACTTATTTATCTGGACACTAGAAGGAGGCCCACATTCAGGCACAGCTGCTTTTAGCCAAATTACAGTGTGAATCAGGAGCAGAGAGAAGCAAAGCAGAAATATTTGGAGTCTGCACCCTGGCCAGGAATGAGCGTGTGTGAAAGCTTTAGGAAAGGAAGGCAGCTGCTAGCTCTCGGCAGGTGCTTTGCACTGGGACAGTAGGACAGATGCCTCGGGGACATCTCAGGACCAGGCAAGTGCAAGTGAAGAGCCAACGTTGCCTCAGGGGTGTAGAAACGCACATTTGTTTCAGAGACTTTCCAGGACAGAGTTCTTTTGAAGAGAGCCCCAAGAGTGTCCTGCTGCTCAAAACCACCTCAGGATTCACTGTCCCATGTCCAGCCAGCAAGGTGCTCAGAGGCTGCTGAAGCTATGGTTCAAGTGACCCAGGTACAGCTCATATGGGCAGCAGATCTTGGAGTTGTCCACATGCTGCTGGTTTTGCAGGGGTGCAGAATGCAAGAGCTGTGGGGTCATGGTAACTTCCACTGAGATTTCAAAGGAAGGCCTTGGAGGCCAGGCAGGGGGCTGCAAGGTTACAGTTCCTTTAAATGGCCCCTGAAAGAGCTGATACCCAGAGCTGTGAGTAAAGCAGAAGTTGTGGTGGACGCTCCAGGAAGGCGAGACGCCAGCCATGTGCTATGCCTGCTGAGGGAGGCTGCAGGCGCGATGCAAAATCTCCCCAGGAGAGAGGCCACAGGGGCAGGACTGTCCAATGCACCCCACCACAGGGCGCCCTAGATGTTGGATGTGGAGATTTAGGATTTCACGTTTGCCCTGGTGGGTTTCAGTCTTGCTTTAGGCTGATCCCTTCTTCTATTTTCCTGTTTCTCCCTTTTTGGGATAGGAATGTTTACCGTGCCTTTCCCACAACTGTACCTTGGAAGTATGTAACTTGTTTGTGTGTTTGTTCATTTTACAGGGGCTCCTAGCTAACTTTTCCTTGAGTCTCAGAGGAGTCTTTGAACTTGGGCTTTTGAGCAATGCTGGGACTGTTGAAGTTTGGGGACTCCTGGATGGACTAAGTGCCCTTTGCCTTGTGAGATGAGCATGAGCCTCTGGGGGGCCAGGGTTGAATCCAAGGTCCAGTTTGGATGTTAAGTGTGCCCCCAAAGCCCATGTGTAGAAGGCTTGGTCCCCAGCCTGGCACCTTTGGGAGGAGATGCAATCTTTATGAGGCGGGACCTGGTGGGAGGTCCGTAGGTCCTTGGGGTGTGCATTTGAAGTGGATAATGGGATCCCCAGCCTTTTCTCTTCCTCTTTTGCTTCCTGGGCATGAGGTGAGCAGTCTTACTCAGCTACGTGGTCCCTGCCATTGCCACCTGCACCCTTATCAATTGCCTAAAAGCAATCCATCTGCCCAATCGAGGATGGACCCTCTAAGACTGTGAGCCCAAACAAACCTTTTCTCTTTATAAGTTAATTACCTCATGTATTTTGTTATGTATGGAAGCTGGCTGACAGTCACGCTCACGCTCTCTAGACTGCACAATGGAGTTTGCAGCAGCTATGTGACATGTGACATCACAACCGAGCACAGATCCAGACTTCAGAGCCCGGCTATTATCTATCAAGGCAGATAGTAACGAGATTTGCGAAACTGTAAATCAATGCCACAGCCCATTAATGATGCTCTCAGGTTTGTTATTCATTTAACTTAATAGCTTTTTAAAAAATCCTTTTTCAGTCTATAACACACATCCAGAGGTACAGTCCACAGAAACAGAAGCTCTTCGGGGACCTCAGCAACTTTGAGTACTAAGGCCCTGGAATTTTGAGCACCATTACTTGGACAGTGGCTGACAGATCGGTATTCCACAGCTGGACGTGTCCATGCCAGAGAATGAAAGCCTGCGACCCCGGGCTTCTGAGTTCAAACCCAGAGCCATGTTTCAGAGCCGTTCCTCAGAGACCGCACATTTGTCGAAAGGCAACCGCGAGTTTAAGGCTCAATATGGTCCTCCTAGCTGCTCCTAGCCTGGAAGACTGTTCAAACCTGTATCCTGTCAGCAGTCTGACAGCAACGAGCTCAGGGGATTCGGAGTTGAGAGTAACATTTTTTATTCTATGAGAAGTCGCTCTCCCACTCTCAGCCAGACTAGAGATGCTACAGGGAGGAAAAAGGGTACCGGCCCCTGAAACAGAATGCTCCAGGATTGCCTGTGTCTGGTTGAATGACTGTCTCCAAAACATGTCCTCATCCTCCTCTCTAGAATCCGAAAATACAGCCTCCTGTGGGTGAAAAGGGAGAGCTCTGCAGGTGTGATTTAAGTGAGGGTCTTGAGATGGGAGGTGGTCCTGGACTGTCGGCCTGGGCCCCAGGTGTTTTCACATGTGTCCTTCTGAAAAGGAGCAGGGGAGGCAGGTGCAGTGCCTCATGCCTGTAATCCTAGATACTCAGGAGGTGATGACTGGGAGAACTGCAGTTTGAGGACAGCCCAGGTTGGGAGAGGGGGAGAAGAAACGAAATCCTCTCAACCAACATCTGGGTGTGGTGGTGTGTGCCTGTCATCCCAGCTATGAAGGAGGTATAAATAGGAAGATCATAGTTCAAGCTGGGACCGGAAAATAAGGGACGATCCTATCTGAAAAATTACTAAAGCAGAAAAGGGCTGAGGGTGTGGCTTAAGCTGTAGAAGGCCTGCTCAGCAAGCAGGAGGCCATGAGCTCAAACACTCCCTTCCCCCAAAAAAGAGAGAAGAGTTTTACACATACAGAAGACCATGTGAGGATCCAGCAGAGAGGTTTGCAGATGCTGGTCTTAGAGATTGGAGTGATGTGGTCACAAGCCATGGAAAGGTGGGAGCCACCAAAGCAAGAAGAGGCAAGGACTGATTTTCCTAAGAGCCAGTGGGGGAATGGGGCCTGCAGAACCTGATGCCACACCAGGGGTCGTGGCTTGGGCTGGGGGCGTCCTGACTTGGACTCTGGCCCCCAGGGCTGTGTGTCCACTGTTTGCGTCCACCCCTATACAGGAGCCATCAGAACTGCTCTCAGGACCTCCTACCTCTCACCAGTGAAGACTTTTGTGACTGTATCTTACGCTCATCCAGATAACCCAGAATTATGTTCCCCTGGTGAAGATCTTATTTAGTCACAGCTGAATGCAGCTTTTTCTCTGTAGAGGTTACTAGTGAGAGGAACCAAGAGTTAGGAATGTCTTCAGGAGGCTATGATCCAGCCCTCACACCATCAGAGAGGAGGCATTTCCGAGACAGGCAGCATCCATGAGCAGACCCCATCTGCAGCAGGAAACTCCAAGTTCAAAGGGGGAAGGGACGTGAAGGGGCTGTGCTGAGAGAGCCAGAAAGATTCAGGGCCATTGTGCTGTTCTGGCAGAACCAGAACCCTCACACAGCTCAGACAGAACCTCACACAGCTCTGGCAGAACCTCACACACTGAGAGGAAGACAAGTTGAAGCTCCAAGAAGGGCGGGCGGGAGGAGAGGCAAATGGGTTCACTTCAACAGCGCTCGCACAGGGAAGGTGCTCATAAAGAGTCATGCAGGAACATTCTGGAATGGTCTGAGCCCTTAGAGGCCTGTGACAGCTGCCAAGAGTAGAAGCCTCTGCCTAGCCTAACGCTGGACAATACCCGGGCCCTGAAGGAGCCACTGGGGTGTGGCAGCTTCACAGAGATGTCACCCTCGCCCCACCTCTTGGCCCAGCACATGGGCCCTTCCACACCTGCAGCAATGCTTCTCTTCACCATTGGCATCTGGCTTCCCAGCTCTGCAGGAGCTCGCTCACCCCCCCAAGGCAGGGTTTGTGCTCCCAGAACCACCCCGTGAGGATGGGGCCAGGAAAGACACACCAGCTTCCTGCCTTCTGGGGTGATTGTGAGGACACAGAGGGACTGAGTCATCACCACAGTGACATCCACCATCCCAACACTCTTCCTGCCTCTCTTCCTCCTGCTGCACCCTCCTCACTCTCTCTCTTGAGTTTCCTGGTCCCTTCCAGGGTGACCAACTGCACCACATCCCACTGCATCCATTTGGGGACCTGAAAGAGACAGTTGTGAGTGAAGGGCCAGAACAGCATGGAGATATCTGAACTTGACTGCCATATGGAAGGTCATCTAGATGTCCTTGGAACTCTGTCTTGTTGGCACTTGGTGCCCACTGCAGCACCATCCAGGGCTTTGCAGGTGTCATTTTCCATGTCAGATCCTGGGGACACTGAAGTCTTAGAGAAGCAGGAGGTCAGAGAGAAACTGTCTGGTCCCAGAGTGACAGGGACAGAGAAGGAGGTGGAGTATAAGGTTGAATCCCTGCTCATTCACTCTCCACTGACAGGTGTCAGGAGATACCTCCCTGGCTCAAGGCAGCCTGTGTGGCTCTCACAGAGCAGCAAGTCTGAGGCCTGGCCTGCCCCCGAGGACAGACATCAGCAGGGACAGGAGCCAGCAGCTTGCCTCACAGTGAGCTAAGCATCAATTCCTTGGTCTGCTGGGCATCACGGTGCCAGCACCGCCTGCTCCTGTGTGTGAAGAGCCTGATGCCAGATGTGCAGTATGTGCCTTGTGCAAGAGGCTGGGGGCCATGGCTGCTGTGCCAAGCAAGCTCAGCCCGGAGACTCAAAACATGGCCCCAAGGACCAGTGCACCTCTCCCTGTGCCCTGGGGCCAGGAGGTCTCTGGAGATCATGGGAGATGTAAACAGGGCTGCATAGTACTGGGTCAGGAGGGAGCAGGCAGGGAGGAGGATGAACCACAGACTGGCTTAGGCAGTAGCTAGTGCCAAATGTAGAGAGGACAGAATGCAACTTCAGGATTGTCCCCTAACACAGAAGGTGTTTGCCTGCTGACACAGACCATTTACCCATTTTCTGATGCCTACTGGGCCCTCATCGCTCTAACTCCAGAAGCAAGTGATCTCCACTTCATAGGTGAGGAAATTGACACAAAGAGCAGAAAAGCAACTAGCTCAGAGGGGCACAGTCAGCAGCAGGGACAGGAGCTCAGCAAGGTTGACCAGAAGGCCACTTTGCCATCCATGCCTGCAGACTGTCTCTCATGCTGAGAACCTTCAGCTGAGGAAAAGTGACCTAGAACCCCCACAGAGCCTTCTCATACATGGCACACCTGCTCATCACCAGCCGGAAGCCCACCTGGGGTAGGAACACCAGAACCATCCTGGGCACCCACGAGGCTTGCCCTGAGTCACACAGGCAAAAGTGAGGTTCACAGAAGGCAAAGCCTACCTTCTGCCTACCCTGATCCCTCCCACAGAACAAAGACTGTGGCTGCTGTGCTCCCAGATCAGATATCAGGCAGATGTCTCTTACCTGGCAGGGAAGGAGAAACTTCCCCACTAGGAAACCTTGACAAGAAGGCCAGAGCACGTCAGGCCGCCAGCAAAGTACATGGAAATGTTAGGTGAGCAAGGCTAGTGGGGCGTTTCTTGGAATGACATCGGCCTCAAGCTCAGCCCATGGGACAGGGACTGCCAGAAACAAGTGTGTGCTCTAGGATGGCCTGTCTTTATACACAAGTACACTGAGGCACAGGGTAAGAGGATAACTCTTACAGAGGTCACACAGAGGTCCAGGCAGGCACTGTGAGTCCTGAGAGACCCTGGTGGGCGGCTGGATTGTATGAGCCAGAAGAGAAACCCAAGCAGAGGTGCTCTGATTGCTGACTTCCAGGAGGACAGGTGGGCTGTGGGGGATCAGAGAGAGCTGGGACCAGATGGCTGAGGTTAGAGAGGCCCATGGCTCAGTGTGGTGAGAATCTGTCCCATAGTTCAAGCTATTTTAGAGTGGACTCCTGGGGCCATGTGATGACCCCAGGCCTGAGTCCCACAGCAGGCAGAGGTGATGACAAGAGATCTGGTCTGGCTCTGCCTTCCTGGTTTTGTGCGGCAGGTGCCATACCTAGAAGATGGAATGATGCTTTATGCTTGGTTGAGCAGATGGTGCAAAAACCCCCCACTAAGAAGCACCATAGTGATACCCCCAAAAGAGGTGGGTCTGTTCCAATAGGACCCATCCCACACCTGGGGGGAACGGTTTGTTCATCCCTGTCAGTCAAGTGCAGAGGTGGAAGAGATATGCAGACTGCTCAGTCAGGCCCACTGGGATTTGAATCCCAGCTCTGCCACTTATAAATTTTGTGACAACCACCAGCACCGGGCTGCTGGAACCTCCAGAGCCTCAGTTTCCCCATCTGTCAGTGGGGGGAGACCAGTGGCACCTGCAGCCTAGGATCCCAGGAGAAACTATGAGGTCTGGCCTGGGGCCCAGAGGAAGCACTCCATGGGCCACGGCTGCTGTGACATTTAAGCCTGTCCCCTCCAGTGCTAGATACCCGAGCTACAACAGAAACATTCCCGAGTAAACAAAGACGCTGCACTCAGGTTGCTCCGTGGGGCACTTGCTGCTTCGGGGCTTCCCGTGAACCCTGGGCAGCCAGGTGCTAAAGCTGGAAACTGCTGGGCTCTCACAGCTCCAAACACCCATGTGACCATCCTCAAAAGCCATCATATGTCACCTGGTCTTCTTGCTGCAGCTGTTTCAGCTGCTCCGAGTCTCTACACTTGCCCTGCACTGGCTGCTGAGGGCCCGGCTCCCTCAGTTCCCCCAAGACCCTGGGAAGATTAAGCAGAGAGCAGACCCAAGATGCCAGCACAAGAGTTTGGGGAAACCCTTACCAAGTCCTATGGAGGCAGTGCACACAGAGGGGCCCCAAGTTGTCTATGCAGGGAAGAGTGTGGACTCCAGGCCAGGGTGGGTATTGGGTAAGCAACCCAAAGTCCCAGCAGCTGCTAGTGCCAGCAACAGTGGCCTGGATTGGCTCTGTGGACAGGCAGTACCCATTTAAAGGCCCAGTGACGGGACAGGCACCTTCCCCAGAGCTGATCCGCCTCCCTCTCCTTTCCTCTTCTGGCCTCTCTGTTCTCTCTTGCTGGCATAAAGATCTCCTGCACCCATGTGCTCTGGGAGCCCCAGTTGTTGGGCAGGTGACTTCTGCACACATCAGGAGACATTCCCTTTTCTGAGACAGTCAGATTAGACTTTTCAAGAGTTCATCAAACTCAACACTTGATTCTGGAAGATATCAAACTACCTTATAAACAGAAACTATTTTTAAAAATAGGATATTGGGTGGCCAAGTTAGGAAGTAGCACTGGAAGTCATGGGAAATGGGTCAGAGCTCAGTGGGGACCATGGGGAACCACAGAGTGTTACTCATGGGTTGCCAGGGTCCTTTCCAGATATGATTCTGGGTAAAAGTCAAGGTCAGGGGGGTCTCAATTCTGTGTAAACCCAGAATGGCACCATGCTGGGAAGACAAGCACAGAGTGTTCCCTGTGCTTGGCTCTGTCAAGCTTTGGATGGGGAGACACCAGCTCCACTTTGTGCAAATGACAGTGGCCCCTCACTATGGAATCCTCCTCTGCTCACATCATGGGTGTCCCCAAGCCACTGAAGGTCCTCGTGAGAGTCAGAGCAACACTTGCTTTCTTTATACTTGGCGTTCACTGCAAAGAAGCACCACCCAATGATGAGGAGCCCCGGAAAGTCCGTGCAAGTGACAGCCTGGTTCTTCCTCTTTCCACAGCAGGCAGCTCCCACAGACACACTGATGTATTTCCTTCTCTTTCTTCCTTTGCCATTTTTGTGGAGTTGAGATCTGAGGAGCTGCTCCTCCACTGTTTCTAAATTAGACTGGTTTTCTTACACACTTTCTCCTCGCGTTAAAAGGTAATCACACACATGGTTAAGTACACAAAGTCTCCCACTCGTCCCCACTAGAATGCAAGTGTCAAGAGACTGTGGACTTTCACGTTCTTGTCCACTGCTGAATCTTAGGTCCTGGAGCAATGCAGGCACATGGTAGATGCTGAGTGTTTGTTGGGTGGATGGATGGATGGAGAGACAAATGGATGAATGAGTAATATCCATCACTCACCTGCACGGTTGGATGGCTCCTAACTTTCTGCTATTATAGTAATGCCTAACTGGATATTTCTGTAGCTCCATCATCATCTACCCTTCTGTGTTAGCCGAAGTGTGTGTCTCTGTTTGGGAGAGTCAGAGGACCGGGCCTCAGCATCTGGCTTTGCCATGCCCTCTCCTTGACCCTGGATGGTTGCTTGTCCTTGTCCAGGCCTCAGTTTCCCCTCTGTGTGAGCGGGTGGGCTTGGAGCATCCACAGATCCTTTCAGCTCCTAACACAACAGCCAATTGTGCTAGCCCTCCAGGCCCTCTACCTCTGGAGGGGCTGAATTCCTACTGTGAAGTCCTAACCTTACCACCTTAGAATGTAACTGCACATGGAGACAGGCCTACAGAAGCCATTAAGGTAAAATGAAGTCAGTTGGTGGGCATGATTCAGTCTGCCTGGTGTCCTTATAAGAAGATCAGGACACACATACACAGAGGTACGACCATGTGAGGACACAGGAAGAAGACACCGTCTGCTAGCCAAGAACAGAGAATCCAGCCCTGCTAATGCCTCCATCTCAGCCTTTGGGGCTCTACACTGTCAGAAAATAAACTCCCATGCAGCACCTGGTCTACGGCACGTTGTTATGGAAGCAAACACCCCACTATCTCTGCCCAGTGGGGAAATCCCACCTGCCAGACCTCCAGCCATCCAGAGGAAACTCTAGGCTCAGTGGGTATGGAGGGCTTGCCCAAGAATCCAGTGTCCACTGATGAGAGGGCTGACACTAGGACCCCATGCCCAGCTCCAGCTCAGCTGTCTTCTGCCTCCCTGGCCCGACTGACCACCAGCCAGGCTGTGGTGTGATGAGGCACCCATCACACTCATCAGCATCTACAGGGCTCTACACCCCAGAGTTAAAGGCATTCACTCCATGCAACTAGGGAAACTGAGGCACAGGGAACCACACAGTGCGCTGGATTTGGATCTAGCCTGTCTGACATGAACCCCTATCTCCTTCCACCTTGTCATGGCAATGTCTAAACATTTTCCCTGGCCACCTGAAATCATCATGCAACCAAAGCTACAATGGCAAATTCAAGGCCTCAATGCTTAGAGACGCCCTGGGTCATCAGACCACAGATAAGCCTTGGTCCTGAGCCTCTGGCCCAGGAGGTTGTATAAGTCACCCTGGGCTCTCATCATCCCACCCCTCTGGGACACTGGACAGGTGATGACAAGCCACAGAATGATGGTGCCAAGCTCCAGAATGATGTCAGCCCTCTGTGGGAATAGGCTGCTCCCTGTGGCGGAAGCTCCCGACTTGTCAATGTGCACGGCAGTTGAGAGTTACAGTCCACATGCCAAGCACAAGCGATCACAATGTCCACTCTGCTCCACAGAAAGTGTGGGTGAAATCCCTGCTGTGCACATAATCAGCTGGGGCCAGCGTGGGACACGAGCAACAGGTGGAGGGAGGGCACTCACACTTCCATTCCATAGTGAACTGAGAAGGGAGGTGGGCTTGGTCACCTAGCAATGACCATCTAGAGCTTCTCTATGTGCAGGGTTTTTCACCCTGTGCCTTGTCCCCTCCCAGCAACCAGCAGTACTGCATGTCCAGATCAGTAGGCCAGTGGGAAGACCACCAGGCACACATCACAAGTCAAAGCCCAGTCTTCTTGCCCCTGTGGCCCAGACCCTCCCCTGTGGACAATAACCATAAACACAGAGGGCGGGGGTACCTGTGCTCCTTCCCAGGGCTCCTGATTATAGGAGGGACCAGAGGTATCAATTATGGTCACAGAGAGCATGAAATTAGCTGGTGTGTACCCAGCCATTATCCCCACCTGCCATTAGATAAATGTCTGGTGGTCCTGCCAAGTCTCAGGGCGCCCTCCTCCCAGACACCCCCACATAACAGGTTGGCCATTTCAGAAATTCTGTTCCAAAAGCTTCTGCCTCCAAGCCTGCCACTTGCTCTCAGCCACTCTCCAACGCCCACTGCAGCCAGCAGTCCCTCCTTTCTTGGCTAGGAGGGGGAGGGGACAAACAATCTCCCCTAGGAGGAGATATATTCCCCCACAGTGTCCCCTCCTGGTGGGGAGAGTCCTCACTGAGCTGTCACTGCATGCTCATTTGCTCCTTGGCCTATTTTCCCCAAAGGGAGGCAGCTGTCCCCAGGTTTCTGCACCATGGCTAGGGGCCATACTGCAGACAGAGGTAAGACAGGCTTGGAGTCAAAGGGCCCCAGATTTGAATCCCGCCCGCTGTGTTAGCCCAACCCCATGAGCCTCAGGTAGCACCCTAGAAAATAGAGACAGCCCCCTCCCTGCCCTGCTGGGGAGTGTAGAGACCAGCCCTCAGCCCTGAGCTGAGGCTGTCAGAAGAGCTTATTCCCCGGCCAGGCTCCACCAAGGCCTCCCAGATCTAGGTCTCAGTTTCTCCAATAGCACAAGGCGCGGATGGGTTGGGCGACGTGGGATTTTGCAGCGCTGCACAGAGGCTGTCAGATCCGGGTGGGAGGGTGCGGTGGGAGAGGCAGGGCTGAGATGCGCAGGGGTAAGGGGATGGAGAAGATGCTCGGAGATCTGTCTAGTCTGACACACATACGGAGCTACTCCGAGCTCCGGGTTTCCAGGTTTATTGCAGCGAGACCCGGACGACCAGGGTCGGCCAGGCCGCCCCCGACTCAGGCGCTGCGGGGACCGCGCAAGGGCGGCGTCCTCTGCTGCAAAATCCCGCCTGTCATCACATATATCTCCGTGGCTAGGACTGGGGTGGCCCTGGGCTCCTCACCGGGACACCGACCTCCTTCTGCAGCCTGGAGCAACCCGGGCACCAACAAGAGAAGCAATGGAGTGGCGCCTGCCAGACAGCCCTGCGTAGCCACCCTGGCTGGCGCAGCGGGAAAGGATCCCCTTCGCGTCCCATGGAGCTGCGCGCACCCGGCGCAGAGATAGGGGGCTGCGTGCCGGCCCCTTGCGGCTGCAAAACCCTGGAGCAAAAGTTGGGTGGAGCCGCTGGGCGATATCCCCGTGTTGCAGGTGCAGCTTCGGAATGCCACCCAACCTTCGCGAAGCTGGACGCAGCTCGGGGACCCACAAATCCCTCGGTCCCCAAAACTCACCTGCACTCATCTCCGCTGTAGCTTGGAGTCAGGATGGTCCCGGCGCTGTGGCAGCCCGACGCCCGGGCCCGCAGGTGCGGCGCCCGCGCGATCCTCCGCGCGCCTGTCGGCCAGCGGGCTCCGCTATAGCTGTCAGCGCCCGCCCTGCAGCGCCGTCGCCGCAGCCCCTCTGCACGCCGACTCCGCCCCCGTCCTCCCCCGTCCCGCCCCTCCGAACGGCTCCGCCCCGCGCAGCGCCGCGGGCGGGGCGCACCCTGGGAAGTGTAGGCGCCGAGCCCACGCCGCCCGCCTTCGCGCCGCAGCGGCCCTGCACGCGGACTTCAAGTCCCAGCAGGCTCCGCGGCCCGCGCAGGCGCAGGCCGGCCACGGCCGCGGCGGCCTCCAGCAATTGCTCCGAGGGCTCTGCAAAGCTGTCTCCGCGGGCTGGAGGCCCCCAGTGCTGCTCTCGAGAGTCGCGGAGTCGCTAGGAGGGCGATGCATGGAAAAACGAGCTCGGAGCAGCTTTTCTGGAGTCATGGAAGGCCTTCTAGCCCAAGCCCACCTTATTTTCTAGTTTACAGAGGGAAAACTGAGGCGGGGAGAGGGTGGGGCGGGGCCTGGGATTCCTGCGCCCTTTGCTGTCACCCTGGCTAGGCTGACCGTCGTCTCGCCACATGCCCCAGCCTCCCGTCGCGCCATCCCGCTGGCGCAGGGCGACGCGCACGGTGGAGAGGGCACGTCCTTCCTCACCACGGTCCTGGCCCTGTCCCCTCCAAGACCGACTCCATCTGTGACGTCAGGCGGCCAGCGCGGGGCTTGGAATACCGGACAGGAGAGGGAGCTTGGGGAATAGGGAGGCGACGTGCAGCTGGACCCAACTGTGTGTCTCCTGCGACAACAGGTGGGCTGCAGAGACACTGGGAGGAGGCAGGCCTGAGTGAGGGGAGAGACGGAGGTGTTGCTGAGGGTGGGGAGCATTTAGAACCCCCATCACGTGGACAGCCAGTGACCAAGGACCTTTGGCTTGGGACAGGGCTGTTCAGAGATGCTGTCTGGAAAGAAGCTTGCATACAGAAAATGTGAAATCTGAGCGGACTACTGAGGCAGGAGCCAGTATTTCTCCCTGGCTCTCAGCAGCAACCATCTACTTCCAAAACCTCCAGACTAGAGGCTCCCAAGGAGAGCTGAAGTCCTGGGCAACCAGCCCAGCCCCACATACCCTGGAAACCAACGAGGCCTGGCACAGGCTCTGAAGCCTGCCCCCTGGGATCTCTTGCCCAGAACACAAGTGTCCTGTAATGGAAGAGATACCAGAAAGGGTCAGGTGTCCTCTTCCCAAACCAGCTGCCTCTCTTGGTCATGGGACCCTGGGCTAGTCCCTCTCTTTGTGAGCATGACCAGGTCTCCATCAGCTCCTGCAATGTGGCTGACTCTGCCATCACTCATCCTTAAACTCAAAGCAATGCTACCTTTGAGCACAGATGGAAGATGTGGAATCACATGTGTGCCCCAGTGAGCTGAGATCAGTAAATGTGTTTGATATTATTATGCCATTGCCGCTATTCCCAGTGCCCAACATGGGGACACAGCAGGCACTCCACAATTACCTGTTAATGAAACAGGAAAGGGAGAGGAGTAGAAGAGATATTGCACCTGCAGCTCAGCCTGGAAGACAGGCTGGGCAATCAATCATCCAGCATGAGAGCACCCTCTTTGAGAAGTTCTCTGTCAGACTCCCCCATAGATGCTCTCCCCCACCAGGCCAAAGCACCAGCAGCCCTGTGTCTCCAAAGGTTTCTAAGGGCCCCCCAGGGGGTATAATTTCCTCCTCCCAGCCTGATGAGGACAGCATGGAAGCCACCATTGCACCTCTCAGTAATGTCCCTGTGAGTCAGGGTGGCCCTTCTGTGGGCAGGTCCCAGAGTTCAGTGTGGCGTGGGCCATCCCAGACCTCCCAAGGGAGCTGGCTCACCTGTCTGAGCAGGCACCTTTAAACATGTGGGGCTCTGGGGGGGCGGTCACAGCAGTTCTCAACCTGGAAGGACCTCAGGGTAGTGTGGTCACAAGGGCAGGAACTAATGTTCAGAGAAGTCCTGCCCAAAGTCACCTAGCAGGTTGGTGGCCAGGTTGGCCTGACCTGGACCTGCTCTTGTCTTGCACTGAGGTAGACCTCAGAGAATTTGACTTGAATCAAATCAGCTGATTTGAATAGATTGAACCACACCTTGAATCTGAGTCCCCAAGTCTTCCAGCCAGGTGTGACCTTGGCAACTTGCTCACCCTCTCTATGCCTCAGTTTTCTTATCTTCAAGTCACAGTGCACACCCGTGAATTAAATGGATAAAATAAAAAAAGCATTCCAAAGCTTCTGGCAAAAAAGTCAGGGGCTCAATAAATGATAGTTATTATAAATGTAATTGAAATAGACCAGAAAGAAGTGTGTGCTATCATCTTCCCCAAAGCCTTGCCTATCCTCATGTTGTATTTCACTCACTCACTCATGCATTTGACAGTGATTTACTGAAAAACAGGCAAGAATTTATTTCACAAGTTACAGTTATTATGGAAAAATGTTGCCTGCTGCTTTTTGAGCAGCTGATTGGGGTGGGGTGGGGTGAGGGGTATCAGAAGGCCTTCTAGGGGCTTAGACCACAAGGAGGTCCTGGAGAGTCTAAGTTGGACCATGGCCCTCTACTTCCATTGAAACAGTGAGACACTTAGAGGCAGAGCTGGACTTTGGTGGGGTCAGATGCAGAAGGGACCACAGGGCAGCACAGCCTCTGCCTTCCCTGCCCTGCTCATCCCCGCACCACCCAGAGATACCCTGCATGACTCCTGCCCCCTCCCAGAGGCACTGTGGGGACCATGGGGGCCTCTCCACCCCACATGCGTGTCAAGCATTTCCCTGGGGACTCCCATCTCCTTCTATTGATGGTCCAACCAAGCTTCTTGAAGGCAGTGGTCCCCCAAGGCCCTGTCCCCAAAGTTGTGGATCAACCCTTGCTGTGCAAATGTTTGCCCCACTGTTTCTGGTGCAGGACAGCATGCAGGGCCATGGTCTCCTCTGCAGCGTTGGAGAGGGCATTGTGGTGTGACTGTGTCCCCCAAAAGTCCTTGTGTTTTAAGTGACCCCAGATTCAAATGTAGATGGTGCTGAAAGTGGGGCCTTGGGAAGTCACTAGAGAAAGGTGAGTGTGGCCCCATGGTGGCATTGGTTGCTTCAGAAGAAGAGGACGGGAGACTTGACCCAACAGCTGGCCTTGTCTTGCCATGTGATGACCCGCCTCAAGGTCCCACAGATACGGGATCATGCTCTTAAACTTCCCACCCTCCAGATATGCAAGCCAAATAAACCTCTGTTCCTTCTAAATTACACAGCTCAGTGTGTTGTGATAGCAACAGAAAGTGAGCCGAGACAGGGGGAACGACGTGGCCTGTCTCTTGTTCTGGGGAAGCCTAGAGGGGTGGGGCTTCACAAGGTACCAGTGGGAGGATAGTGGGTTGTCCACCCCTTGGGGCCCCATTGGGACATCACTGGCCAGTTGTCCCTCCTGCATTAGGAATGTCTGGCTGCATGGGCTAGTCCCACGACTGTGGTGCACTCTTCATGACAAATGCTCTTGGGACAAGCACAGGTACCTGCCACTGCTCCATGGTCTTCATGCTGCTTAAAAACAAGGGTCATTTGTACTAAAGATGTTCCTTCCCCCTCTGAGGGGCATGAAGGTCTCGGGAAGTGTGGGAGGACCAGTGGTGGACAGGGCTGGGAAGGGCAGGGTGGATCCCTTAGTGCTGACACAGACTGATAGAGGGTGTCTTGAGGCTGAGACAGGAGGGTCTGGGAGGAGAGGAGCCAGTGACGTAAGTGCGGTGTCCTGAGATGGCTCTGTGCCAGACCTCTGAATGTCATCTCAGAGGACCTTATCATTGTCACCATCACCATCATCACTATTGTCCCCATTTCACAGATGTGGAAACTGAGGCGTTAACTTACTCAAATGCAAACCTTACTAACTGCAACAGCTGAATGCACACCCATGCCCTTCTGAAGAGAGGGCACAGAGTCTTTGGCACCATGCCCTTCCTGTACTTGTCATGGCCTGAAATGGTTGTAGATTCCAGGGGCTAAGCATAGAGTACATGGCCGGGAGGAATCTTCCCAGTTGGATTGCAGCGTATCAGGCACTCTGCTACCTAGCTATTGGGGATGCCCATCTTCTCTGGATGGCTCAGCCTCACCTCTGGGCTCCAGTTGAGATTCCTCCTCGGAGAAGCCCCCACCCATCCCTGCTAAGTCGGGGGTTCCTCTCTTCCCTGGGGCCTTGTCTACCACACCACATCGCTCCTCTGTCTGTCTCAGGTTTTATTTCCTGCCTGGCTCCATCCCCAGACATCAGACCTCCCGGGCTGGGCTAGGTTACATCTGAGTACCCTGAAGTCTGGAGCATCTCAGGAGCTCCAGAGCATCTTGGGGGCCTCAGCACATCTTGGTGTCTCTAGAGAATCCTGGGGTCTCTAGCATAGAGGAGAGAAGCCACTGAACTGTGAGATCAAAGTGTAACTGACACTGCAGTTTCCACTGACACCCCCACTCCACAAAGGAAAGAGGCCAGACCTGCCAAACCCCTTCCAGCATTCTGGACCTCCCCCTGGTCTGCAGAGGATTCCCAAAAATTGCTTCTACAGAGCAGCACCATGTGGCTGGGCCCACCTGGGGCCTGGTCTAGAAAGAAGGTGGCCGCTCTGGAAACCTAGCTGTATAGGGACCCTGCTCGTCAAAGTAGCAGCGGCAAAGGGAGCAGGCAGCATCCAGAGGCTGAGCCCCGCTTGTGACAGGAACATGCAGGTGTGTTCTTGCCTAAGCTGCATGTTGTTCTGCCTGTCCTCACCTCCAAATGCAACCAGGGAATTGATTTACCTTATAAACGGAGAAACAAATGAAATACGATTTCATTGTGGGATCTTTCCAACTGCTCAATAATTTAAAACCGTGCCATATGAGACCAGGAGTAAAAATAGCCCGCAACTCACAGCTCCCAGCGAGCCTCTCTCCAAGGCAGGTCCACACACCTGGGTCATCAGCTGAGACAGGCCCACTTATGGCTCACCTGAGTCCTGCAGGTGGGATAGAAAGAAAGTGACACTTGCTTCCCAAGTCTCACACACATGGATTACCTGTAACGGCTGACAAGATCCACTGTCCTTTAACGCCGAATGGCTTTACACCCAGAACGCACTGCCATCACAGACAAATCACAAAGCATGTGTTGGTCCAAGTGATAGAAAAAGGTATAACACATAGGCCGGGTTGCAGGAATGATCCATACTGAGCGACGCTGGGGTCTGCCTGGGCCACTGGTTAAACCTGGACCTGTGCAGCAGAGTTCAAGGAGGAATCAGGAGAGAGGGAGGGAGGGAAGGGCAAGTGCTGAAGTGAAGGGCTGTGTTTATCGAGCACCTATTGTATACCAGCCCCTGCGCTGGAAACAGATCAAGAGGAACACAACCAGAGTACACAGTGCACCAGTCAGCGAGGGCTGTGTCACAGGCTGTAGTGGCTTCAATCCCGGAGGTCAGGAGAAAACCATCAATGTGAGAGTGGAGACTGGGGGACACTGTTCCAGGCTCCTGTCCAGGCTTGCTTAGATTTCTACTTCCTCTTCTCATTGTGCTCTCCCGTGTATGTCTAAAATTTCCCCTTTTAGTAAGGACACGGCTGTACTGGATTGGGGTCCATCCCAGTGACCTCATCTTCAAATAAGGTTCTCAGAGTTAAGAGCGTTGACATCTGAATTTTGGGGAGTCATGATTCAGACACAGTTCAGCCCCTGCCAGTGGTAACAGACAAGGACAGAGATGATTTCATGCTGACATTTCATGGTGTTGCAGGCCCACAGAGTGGAGCACATAGGCCATCCTGGGTGGCAGCTGGAGGTAGGAGTGGCCCTGGTTTGAATCATGGAGGTGGTGTAGAGTCACCTGGGCCATGAGGGAGGAGGCAACAGGTGACCTGGAAAATGTGTACCTGGCAACTTGTCCATGCTAACTCCTAGGAGAGGATGAGCCATGGGCTCACATGGTGGGTATGGCACTTGTTCTCTGGGTACTGCACAGCCCCTAAGGCTTTGAGCAGGGACCAGGGATGAGACAAGGCCAGCTTTGAGTTTTGGAAACACTGCGCTCCTGGAGTGGGGCTGGAGTAGTGCAGACAGGAAGGAGCAGGGGCCAGGGACAGGATGTCAACATATCTTTTTTAGGAGTCAGAATTCAGCCCATTGCATGGGATCAGCAGTATCAGACTCCACTGGGACACTGGCCTCTCAGAGCTGTGCCTCATTGTCCTGAGAGAAGAGCTGCAGATCTACAGGCTCTGAGGGGGGAGAAGGTTACAAGGTGGCACAGAACCAGGTCCCAGAGACCAGAATCCCCTGGAGTCTCCCAGACACATTCTCTCATTCCCCATGTCCCTAACGCTGATCATGGTGTGGACACGTGACCCAGCAGAGTCCTCAGAAGCCAGCTGTCGCTGGCAGTGAGACCAGGTAGGGTCCTTGAGCCTGAGCCTGGACTTGTTGTCTCTGCTCAGGTAACAATCAAAGCAAGATAGCTTGTTCCCTCTTGTCACTTTATTACATCATCTCCCGGGTGAGGCAAGAGAACACTGCCTTCTCAGAGAACCATTGTCCCACAGGCTGCTTGAGAAGACTGGGGAAGCTCACCGCAGCCCCTTCCTGCAGACCTTGTCCAGAGCTCCTGGCTGGCCTCCCTCTGAGGTCCCGGTGGGGACACGCCACCTGGTTTTACAGACAAAGGGCTTTCAGCTTGTAATGGGGCCCTAGGAATTAGAATCCATTTGCAAAGCTTCTCTTTCAGCTTCAACCCCCTACAAGAAATATCACGGAGGGAGTGCAAATCCTCCTCCCGGGCCCCAAAGCCCAGGAGGAAGACAGCTCCCAGTTCATAGCAAAACTTCCCTGTGCCTACTCTCTGCTTTTCTTTCCTCTTTGCTATAAGTTGGGACACAGCTATGGCCAAGGCCAGGACAGATTGTGAATGTCTCCCCCAGTTTGATTCAAAACTGTAAATAAATTCATTTTTCTATTGCTAAATGTATTCCGTCTTCATTTTCTCTTAACATAGGGCAGCATTCAGGCCTGCGGGCTCCTGTAACAGATCACCAAGGCTAGGAGGTCGCCTAGTGCCCGAGAGGCTGGGCTGGGCCACACCTGGGTCACTCAATGAAGACGGAACACTGTCCTCTGAATTGCTGGGGTTTTTCAGACTATAGCCAGGCTGCTGGGAGCAGGAATCCTGTGGTTTGATGATGATGCTAAAGACCACTTATGGGGAAGGTCAAGGCCTCCAACTCCTCCCACTGTGCCTCCATATTAAAACAAGACCCACAGCCCTTCCCCACCTGCCTGTCCATCTCCCAGGATCTCCATACTCCAGAGGCACCTGTGCTTGCTGCTGCACCAATTCAGCTCCCGTTCACCTGAGAGCCCCTCACCTGCCTCTGCCCCTACCTGACCCCACTGCCCTCAGTCACACCCTTCCGACCTCAGGAGGTTCCACCCAGTGGAGGAATCCCCAAATTTCCACATTTGACTGACTTGCTGTCTCAGAAGATCCCAAGGTTCCTGGTCCCCTCTTGCCCTGACCCCTGCTGTTCTTGTCATTGGCTTCTCCAACCCTGACCCCCTGGCTTCACTGCCCCCCTCCCCAAGTGAATGTACAGCATGGCCCATCACATCAAGGAACCTCACTTCTATGCTGCCCCCTCCTGTGAGGGTCACTTCTATGTGTCAACTCAGTCAGGCGTTAGTGCCCAGCTTCAGCCAAACACTCATTTGGGTATTGGGTAAAGCTGAGGAGGTCTTCTGTAGATTTGGTTAACGTCATCAGTCAGCTGACTTCAACTAAAGAGATTTCATTGTATGGGTGGGCTTTGCCCAATCTGTTGAAGGCCTTAAGAGTAAAACAGGTTTCCAGAGAAGAAATACTGCCTCATAGCTGCAACGCCAACTCCTGCCTGAGTTGTTGGCCTACAGTTCTGTCTTGCAAATTTTGAACTCACCAGTCCCTAATCCCATTACCCAAATAAGTCCCTATCTATTGATTGATTGATGAATGGATTCATCCATCCATCTACCCACCCATCTACCCATTCATCCATGCATCAATGCATCCATCCATCATTCATCCATCCATATACCTGCTCACCCACCTACCTATTCATCCATCATCCACCCGTCCATCACCTGCCCACCCATCTGTTTATACACCCATCCATCTATCCATCCATCCACCATTCATCCACTCATATAACTGCCCATCCGCCTACCTATCCATCCATATAACTGCTGCCCACCTATCTATCCATCCATCCATCCATCCACATACCTGTCCACCCATCCATCTATACATCATCCATCATTCATCCATCCATTACCTGTCTGCCTATCTATCTATACACCCATCCATCCATCCATCCATCCATCCATACATCTGCTACCCACCTATCTATACATCCATCCATCTATCCATCCATCCATCATTCATCCATTCATATACCTACCCACCCATCTATCTATATACCCATCCATCATTCATCCATCTATACACCCACCCACCTACCTATCCATCCATCCATCCATTACCTGCCCACTCATCTGTCTATACACCCATACATCTATCCATCTATCCATTATTCATCCATCATGTACACCTGCCCACCAATCCATCCATCCATCCATCTCTATCAGTTCTGATTCTCTGGAGCCCAGATAAACTCAGGGACCTTGGTCTGCAGCATCTTGTGCTGAGCTGGAGCTGTCCTCTGTTCCTTCCCCCTCCTTTTAGCTCCTCTTTGAAATGGCACCTGCAGCCACCCCATTGCTCTCCCTGACATGTGAGAATCCCCAGTGGCTTCCCTTCCTGCCCCTTCACATGGGCCCAGCTCCAGGTCCTGCCTCCAACTTCTCCCACTGGGTCTTCTCCTGCCCTCTCTCTCCTGATGGTCACTGACATCTCCCCTTGGTTTCTTTGCTCTGTCCCCACCTCTCAACCCCTTCTCAGGAAGTCAGAGGGGTCTGCTAACTTGGCATGAATCAGACCCTGTCATCCCCTGTTGAAGGCCCACCTGACTCTGCCCCAATGGCTCCTGCTCAGTGCTCAGGAGACAGCCCAGGCACCACCTTCTCCTGGAAGTCTCTTGACCCCCAAACTGAATTGGGTGCTCTCCTTTGTTTCCAGGGGTCCTGGGGCTCCCCTTTGATGAGTGATGAGCTTTACATATTCTGAGCCTCTGTGAAAAGCTGAGGCTGGAGGAGCCGAGGAAGAGGCTGGTGAAAGATGGGGCAAGAGAACCCAGAGCTCTCCATCTCCAGTGCCTGGAACACTAAGGAATCAGGTGCTAAAGCCCTGTTTTGCTCTGAAGAGTATTTGGGGCTTCTCACCATGAAAACCTTACTGTAGAAAGATCTTAAAAGCAACTAGTAAGAAAATTCAGGTGAAGGAAAACTGGAAAGAACCATGGGGGCTGAGGTCAAGCTCCGACTCCCTGCCATTCTCTGCGTGGCACAGTGCTGTCCCTCCTCCATCCCCGCTTGGCAGAGAGAGGAGTGCATCTTTACAGCACCCTCTGTGTCTATAGGAGCCACACAAACGCTGCAGAGCATGCAAGGCTGACCTGAGACGTGGGAGTCTGTCCCTCCAGGTCCCGTGGGTGAGGCCAGCCTGCTTAACCTGCAGCCCACAGCAAATTCTGCATGTGTCCCAGAGGGCGACTTCTCCCACCATACCCCCTTCCTGTCCCTTTTTGCTGCTGGACATTGAGGTTTGGGGTTACTATTAACAGAAAATTTACACTTAATTCTAAGGGGAAAAATGCTGGGCGCTTGCCCACCCATACTAATGGTTTCCACACTGCCAGCACTTTCTTGACTCTCCTTCCGCCTGGTGGCAGAACACCTCACTGCAGCATACCGTCATGGAGTCTACACACACTGCCTTCCCATCCGCATTGTCCACCCTGCATCTGACAGGGGCAGATATTGCTCATAAACGGCACCAAGCATCTGCCTTCGGCCAGCACAAAGGGACAGAAGGGAAGGGACAACTCCACACCAGGCCTGGATGGAATTCCATTCCATCCCCTTCCTGATTTCTGAGGTGTTTCCCATTGGTGATTGGATCTAGTTAAGAGCAAGAGTAGGGAGGAGAGAGGCGGCCAGTCAGAAATTCCTTAGTCGTTCCCTGACTCCTACGTCCTCACATCCCCACTTCCTGCCTCCTCCTAGCACCCTAATTTCTGTTCAAGGGCCACCAGCTCTCTCCCTCGCAGCCCATGGACTCTGCAGCAAACTGACACCTTGGCCAGAGGATCTGATGAGTCAAAGGGTGATCGCAGCCCTTGCAGACAGAGCTCAGCTGCACTAGTAGCTGGACACAGGATAGCTCCAGAGGACCTTTGGACCCAATTCCAGCCATGGGGCTTGGGGAGGCAGTTTGCTGAGGGGTGCTAGCAAAGATGTCTCTTTTCCCTTAAGAGGGGGCTCAAGATGGAGCCCTCTCCCGGTCAGCATTCTGTTCTGCTGGGGGCAGAGGGAGGAGTGTGCACCAGCTATTGCAATTTTGTCCCCTGGTGAGAAGTCAGCCTGAGAAGGAATTCAACAAGTCAACACCTAGGGAATCTTGGAGAAATGAGCCCAGAGCCCCTAGATCAAGCCAGTCGTGAGACTACCTTTGGACTTCCAGATCCATGTGCCAAGAAGGCTGCTTTTGTCTGAGCCACTGGACTTGAGTTTTTGTTAAGTCTATCATCCCTCGTGAGCCTCCGTTGATTTCATCAGTGCTTGTGCAGTCACTGGAGTGAGCAAATCCCGCAGCTGAAGAGTCTTTGGTGTGGCCTCCCCCAGCTGCATGGCGTTCAGATGGCTTCGGCTTCAAGTGACAGAACAGTCTGGAGGTCCTCGCCCTCCCCTCCTCTCCTGTCTCCAGGAGAGAAAGATGCACTCAGGGAGTCCTGAGTCTCTGGCTTACCTGAGCCCTCCTCAGGGCTAGAAGGAGCCATGACACCTCCAGGGGTCACTGAAGCCTTTCAACTCGACCCTGACTATGGAGGGGCACCTCAGGCCGGTAGACTGAAGGCCAAGAAAACTCACTACTGCTGTGTGTGTGTAGATGAGTGTGTGTGAGCATGGGTGTGATTGTGGTGTGTAAGTGTGTGTATTTGATGGTGTGCCTAGGACAGTGTGTGTGAGTGTGTGTGAGACTGGGGTGTGTGTGTATGATTGTGGTGTGTGTAGGTGAGTGTGTAGATGAGTGTGTGTGATTGTGGGGTGTGTGTAAGATAGTGTGTGCAGGAGAGTGTGTGCAGGTGAGTGTGTGCAGGAGAGTGTGTGCAGGTGAGTGTGTGCAGGAGAGTGTGTGCAGGAGAGTGTGTGCAGGAGAGTGTGTGCAGGTGAGTGTGTGCAGGAGAGTGTGTGCAGGAGAGTGTGTGCAGGTGAGTGTGTGCAGGAGAGTGTGTGCAGGAGTGTGTGTGCAGGTGAGTGTGTGCAGGAGAGTGTGTGCAGGTGAGTGTGTGCAGGTGAGTGTGTGCAGGAGAGTGTGCAGGAGAGTGTGTGCAGGAGAGTGTGCAGGAGAGTGTGTGCAGGAGAGTGTGTGTAGGTGAGTGTGTGCAGGTGAGTGTGTGCAGGAGAGTGTGTGCAGGTGAGTGTGCAGGTGAGTGTGTGCAGGAGAGTGTGTGCAGGTGAGTGTGCAGGTGAGTGTGTGCAGGAGAGTATGTGCAGGAGAGTGTGTGCAGGTGAGTGTGTGCAGGAGAGTGTGCAGGTGAGTGTGTGCAGGAGAGTGTGTGCAGGAGAGTGTGTGCAGGAGAGTGTGCAGGAGAGTGTGTGCAGGAGAGTGTGTGCAGGAGAGTGTGTGCAGGAGAGTGTGTGCAGGAGAGTGTGTGCAGGAGAGTGTGCAGGAGAGTGTGTGCAGGAGAGTGTGTGCAGGAGAGTGTGTGCAGGAGAGTGTGTGCAGGAGAGTGTGTGCAGGAGAGTATGTGCAGGAGAGTGTGCAGGTGAGTGTGTGCAGGAGAGTGTGCAGGAGAGTGTGTGCAGGAGAGTGTGTGCAGGAGAGTGTGCAGGTGAGTGTGTGCAGGAGAGTGTGTGCAGGAGAGTGTGTGCAGGAGAGTGTGTGCAGGAGAGTGTGTGCAGGAGAGTGTGTGCAGGAGAGTATGTGCAGGAGAGTGTGCAGGTGAGTGTGTGCAGGAGAGTGTGCAGGAGAGTGTGTGCAGGAGAGTGTGTGCAGGAGAGTGTGCAGGTGAGTGTGTGCAGGAGAGTGTGTGCAGGAGAGTGTGTGCAGGAGAGTGTGCAGGTGAGTGTGTGCAGGAGAGTGTGCAGGCACACCCATGTGGTAGCTGACTTCGTTATTAGCCCTGGGAAGAAGGAATGCTGCTTCACAAGGAGGGTGGAAGGAGCAGGAACTCTGGAATCAGACGCTTCGCTAGACTTTCCTGGGTTGTTCTGTGCCCAGTGCCATTGGTGCATAGGTGACTTTCAAGTGGTGAGGGAACAGCTAAGGGTGCAGATCCAGAAGGACCTTAGTGGACATGCTGTCAGGGGGGAGTGCACCCGGATGGGTAGTTGAGGAGGGAGGTAAAGAGGACCCATGACAGCCTCAGGGTCACTGAAGCAGTGGTCACAAGGCTGTGTTTTGCCACCCGAACTGATGGTGATAGAGGAGAAACTCAAGACAACTGGAGAGGCTGTCTGGAACAGCTGTCCATGAGGGCTGAGCAGAGTCCAGCACCTGGGGACAGAGGGAAACCTGTATCCAGGCCTTGCTGGGAAATGAGCTGTGCAGAGTTGAATCGATGGCACTGCCCACACAGCCCTGCAATTTTCACCCTTCTTCTCTGCCCTGAGCTCCTCTGATGCCCAGTGGGGGATGCCTTGGGACTTCCTGGCATGTCACCAGGTAGCAGAGGGAATGGACAATGGGCAGTCGTGGGGCACAGGAGCCTCAGGTAAAAACTCTGAAGGAACATTCTGCACGTTCCTCAGAGACCATGGTAATCAACTCTCAGCTGCTGCAGGGGTGTAGAGCCCAGGATGCCCTGTATGGGTCCCACCCTACTGGCCTCTCCCCCAAGAGCCAGTTCCTATTCCATGGGGCCCCTGGGAAGTCAGTCCCCTCTTCTGGAACCCTGTCTCCAGCTCTGCTTTCCAGGAAAGGGGTGGGGGCTGGGTTAGCACAGGCAGGGGGCAGGGGCCACCTGCAGCAGGACTGTCAATGCTAGGCACAGTCACCTCGCTGAGGGACTCCTCAGAATCTCAAGGAGTCCTCAGGCCTGAGCCTGACCTGGGAAAGAGACAGAATGACTGTCAGAGACAGACAGCACACAGGGGGCTGGGGGAGGAGGGAGGGATTCAGGGGCAGACAGCAAGGGACAGACAGGATAACTTTGTTGGAGACATAGGAAAAGCACCGGGGCTGGGGTGGAAAAGCAGGAGCTGTGAGCTTTTTCCTCCTTTTAAGCCATCCCCGGCTACTGGGACAGGATTTAGGAAGGCTGGGAGAGTCTTGCTGATAAAGAGAAATCTGACTCAACATTATCTGAGCAAACTAGCTGCTTCCTCGCAGGGGTAGACACTAGAGGGCACTGCAACCTTGAACCTTTAATCCAGGAATCAACTTGTGGGCACACATTCCTGTAACTCAACAGCCCACTTTCCTATCATCCCAGCCATTCTCTCTGGGCCTCACTCTTGTCTTCAAAATGGACAAGTTCCGTGCACCTGGCAGGCTGGTTGTGGCACTTAGCCAGGCGATGCACACAAACAAGTACTCATAAAATGGGGGGTGGGAAATGACAGCCCCCCCAGTGCCTTTGACTCAAACAGGCTCTGCACTTAGAGCTCTGTCACGTGGGAAATGCTTCCCTTCCTGTGCCCAGAGATGGACAGGGAGGCAGCTGGAGAACTCGCAGGCTTCCCCGACCTGCACATACTTTAGGGTCGGGTCCTCAGGTGGGTACCAGGCCTGCACAGACTTAATGCTGCAGTACTTGGCGCCCAAGCCTAAGCGGTTTAACCACTGTCAGTAGAGACGTGGGGTTCGTGCAGGCCTTTTGAGAAGTGAGGGCATGGGTTTTTATGGTTTCAGGAGACATGAAGTGCCATGGAAGCTTGCTCCAGAGGAGCTGGCCTGGACTCAGATCCTAGCTTAGGGACCTTAAGCCAGCCTTCCCAGGTCCTGTCTGTGCACCTGGAAACAGCGACAGTTTCACAGACCTTACTGGACCACAGATGTGAAAATCAAAGGCACAGGAGAGGCACCCAGAAGATCCTCCACCTGAGGAGGGCAATCTGGCACTGAGCGCCTGTAAGCCCTGGGGCCTGGCCTATACGACTAGTGACCTACCAGTCAGCTTTGGCCAAGCCAATCCTGCAGGAGACCAGTCCCTGCGGGAGAGCTGGGCGGGGCCCCCAGGAACCCCAGAGCTCAGACAGCCTCCCAAGGACCTGGACAGATCTACAAGGATTTGACTATAACCTCGCTCTCCAGAGTGTCACCCAACTGAGCCCTTGATGTGACGGGGTGTAGGAAAGATCACATACTTCAACCTTCAGCTCCCCACCTGTGGCCAGGGTGGGAAAGCTGCCCCCAGGCTAGGCTGCCTGGATTTTCAAGAATTACTAGATGGCTCGTTTTATTGTGAAACCTCTACCCTTGAATGTTGAAAATGATTTGGTGTCTTTAAGTACTACCCTCCGGCCAGGGGAACATGAGCCCAGGGCTGCACCAGAAGCCCACCGCTGTGGGGAGGAAGACCAGATCCCTGGTGGACCAGATGGTGTTGGGCCAAGATAGCAGTGAGCGGGGCATGATGGGAGAATTCTGTGCTCGCCTAAGGGAAAGCACAGAGAAGTACCAAACAGTTTGCACCCCACCCATTCTTCATTTCTTTGTTCATTCCCAAAGGCTAGGAAGACCCTGTGGGGAGCACATGCCCAGCCTTGAGCCCAGCTCAGACCTCAGAATGAGCCCAGTGTTCCCACCTCCCTGCCAAGCCAGCTCTCCCCGCAGGCCAGTGCGCTTGTGTGGCAGACAGTTCAATCATCAGGATGAAGGAAAACACAGCTGTGGGGCTGGCAGGGTGGCTCAAGTGGTGGTGTCTGCCTCACAAGCATGAAGCCCTGAGTTCAAAACCCAGTACCACCAAAAACCCCCAAAACAACAGCAGACAAAAACCCCTGCATGTGTGTGTGTGTGTGTGTGTGTGTGTGTGTGTGTGTAAGTCCTCAACATTTACTAACTTGTATATTCCCCATAAACACCAAAAGGTAGGCCGAGCACCTACTGTTCTTCCAGTTCAAGGATGATGAAAGGGAGGCACAGAGCAGTGAGAAAGTTGGCCCTTTTCATACAGGCAGCCACAGGGCAGTGGCCCCACTCTGGTGTCCAGAGGGCCTGTGGGAGACAGGGAAGCCCCAGGTGTCTCTTACAGGTCCCAGATGACTGCCCACCTATTGAATATCCACAGGAAGAGGTGCTTTTGTGACAGGGTCTCCCATACTTGACTAATGACAACGTCATTTGGCAACTTGTTAAAAGTCCAGAGTTCTAGGTCCTTTCCTGGGAGATCCTGACCCAGGGGTTGTGGGATGAAGATCTGTAATTTTAGGGACATCTCAGGTGACTCACATGTTGAGTGAGTTTGGGGATCAGACTTTCTGGACACCACCTAAGAGACCGTGCTCATCTTTGCTGCCCTTTTTGGCCTTACACAGGGCCTAGCAGCATTCAGTAGGTGCTAATAAATATCTGCTGAAGTCCCTAGCCAGTGGACATGAAGGCCAAGCTTACAGACTCAGGCTCTGTCTACAGAACCCAGGCCTAGGCAGAGTGGTCAGTCTGTCCACATCCCAGCAAAGTGGTGGCCTGGGCAGCTGTCCTAAGGGTCTGTTTCTCTTCCCTCTGAGGTGTAGGGTCAGGCAAGGGTTCCCACCTGCTGGTATCCCCAAAGCCTGGACAGACCAGGCTGAGCCTAGGAGCTTCATTCTCAGCTTCTGCACTGCTCCTCCCCACCCTGCTCAGGAATGCAAGGCCTAGAGACAGTTCAGATGGCAGATAAGGAGAAGGAAGGTTAGCAAGGAGGCTCAGCCCTTCCCAGCAGGGCGGGCCTCTGTCCTGGTGATGACTCAGACCATCTGATTGGAGCCTGGAGGCCTGGGCAGGGCACTGTCTGCTGACCATCCTGAGGACTGCAAGAGTCACACAGCAGCAGGTGAAGGGCCGGAGTCTCTCTCCTTCCCTCCCTTCCTTGGTAGCAGCTGCCCTGCTGGCAGGGTAAGTTCTAGACTCCTCTGCTGAGTCTGCCCCAGGAAGGACCTATGCCTAGGGTTGTCCGTGGGAACAGGTGAAGCCAGGGAGGTGCACACAGGGCAAGGAGCCCCCGAAACTGGCCTGGTCTGTAACGCCAGGAGGTCTGGGTCTTAGGTGGCCAATGTTTCAGGTGGTGAGGAAGAGCAGCCTGGTCCCCTTTGTCTGTGAAGTAAGTGGATCTGGATATTCTTGGGGCAACAGGCATGAGGTGGGGGTGCCAGCTCCCCACAATCCTGAGCACCTGGCAGGGCAGGTACCTCGTGGAAAGGTGAGAGCCCAGGAGATAACCACTGTGGGCTTCTGATCCTGGATCACCACCTCCTGGCTGGGTGCATTTGGGCAGGTGACTCTGTGCCTCTGAGCCTCAGTTTCCCCATCCGTTGGGTGTCCAGAGCAGTGTCCACACGTGGTCAATGGCCATAGTTGATATACAGCCCAGTGCAGGTGATCCTGGATAGTAGCCTTGTGCTTGGGGGAGGGGGGGAGGTCACACTGCTACCTCAGCTCTGATGATGCTCTGCCAACCTGAAAAATTAGCACAGGGTCTTTGGGGATTCCAGAGGGGCTCAGGGGGCCATGGGGGCAGGGAGGCCCCAGTGTCTTTCACAGGACAATTCTCTACACAGCCCTCCCTTCCCCCTTCGGCCAAAGTCCCTTCCAGCCCCTGGGGACAGCTCATTCCCTGGAGTGGGTCTGGAGCAGAGGCTAATAGGGTGGTGAACAGAGGGGTCTGACTCTAGGGGAAAGGGGAAGTGCTGCTCTGAGTCTATCGACTCTCTATTCTAAGGCCGTGGCATGGAGTCTATGGACTTCGCACAAGAGGCCATGGTGAGGAGGCCAGCTCTGTGGACGCAGGAGAGGTTCTGGCCTCTCTGAACCTCAGTTTCTTCTCATGTGCAGTGTGAGTCTGGTGACCTTACTTCTCCACCCCACAGAGATTGCAGGAATTGATTCAAGGCTGTGGGGATCTTTGCACCTTGGTAGCAGTAGTGTGAGTCTAGGCAGAGGTCTGTTTACCGTGAGAAGTGTGTCCTCCTGCTCATGTACCAAGGACCGTGGGGCTCAGAGTGGCCTTGAGGTGGCAAGCTCACTGGCAGGTAGCAGGTAACTGGAGTGCTAGTCCTAGGCTGCCTTGGTTTCCCCAGTGTACAGGATACTAATGAGAGCACCAGGCTCTGCCCCAGCCTATGATGGACCTCAGGGGAGAAGTGGCACAGACCCCTGGGCTGGCCCATGACCCCGCGACCCCAGCTGTGCAGAAGATGGGTTGGAGCATCAGCCCGGGCTGTGGCCCTGGGCAGCTTCTGTCCCCAGCACCTGTCTTTGAACCTTAATAGTTTGTCCTCCAAACACATCTAGCCTGTTCCTCCTTACTGGGCTTGTTTTAGAGACTTCATTTTTTGGAACGTGTTAGATTTACAAAACAAAGAGGAGGAGAGAACAGAGTGTTCTCTACCTGCCCAGCACTCCCCGTGGTTAGCATCTCACATCAGCATGGTGAGTGGGTCACAACTCAGGACCTGGTACTGTCGCATTAACACCAGCTTAAGGCCACACTACACTCGGACCCCCTTACTTCTCACCGAATTTTCTTTCCAGTTCTGGAACCCTCCTTTCTGCTCTCCCCACCTCCCATCGCCCCTTTAATGAGACCGTTTCATGCACTGGTAACACATTGGTTGGTTAGGTCACCTTTATCTGTCCTGGGATTGCCCTGTCCTCCTAAGATTGTTTAAACTTTTATACACTAAGGGTCACTCTGTGCTGTGATGTTCAATGTCTTTTAAGAAATGCACGGCGCCGTGCCCCACCCCCACCACAACCCAGACAGTCTCTCACTCCCCAAATCCCCTGTGAGCCACTGCACCAGCACCACCACCCCACCCCACTGGCCGCGTGTTCATCCTTGCATGGCAGAGGGACCGGCATGCACTCCAGGGCACAGATGACCTGAACTTTGTGCTGTATCTGCTTTTCCACTTGGTGTGTCTCAGGGGAAAGTCCTCATTCATCACCGGGCTTGCTGCATGAGGTGGAGGAGTTGACTTATCTGACACTTAGGTTGTTCCAAAGGTGTTGCTGTTATAAAAAAACCCTGTTGGCACCTGGTCCCTGGTCATTTCAGTCAAAGGCAGCAATCTGAGAATGAGTGCCAGGTCAAAGGATAAACACAATCTTGGTTCCATAGGTTGCCCTAGATTGCAACTGATAGCACTGTGTTCTCTATAACCTGCTGAGGATGGGCTGATAGGTGCTGGGGGCTGCTGATCCAATCTGAGAGGTGACAAAGGGTTTCCTGGGGTCAGTCTGCACTTCCTGCAAGGGAGAAATGGAGCATTGTTCCATATAGGACCTGGGGGGTGCTCTCTTTTGGCCACTGGTGGCCATGGGTAGGTTCTAGTGTGGTGTGTTACTTGTCCCATCACTTGCCCCCACTGTGGTCCGTGCTCCTCCACTCTGGTGGTAAGGGGTGCTGGGAACTGACAGTGCAGATGCTCTCACCACCTCCCTTCCCCATGTCCAGCCCACTTCTGCACCCTCGTCCTTCCTGGGACTTGAATCGTCCACTCCTCTTACAGCCATTTGTCCTTCAAGGCCCTGCTCGATTGTCATGGCTTCCCTGACTGCTGAGCATGGTGTCTTCACTTGTCACCTCTGCCACTTGTCCCACCCTGCTCCGTACACACCATTGGGTTTGTAGGAGGTGTTTGTCACAGTTATACTTGGTTACAGGTCTCAAGGGGCTGTATCAGGACTCACTGCTAGTGATGTTCACCTTGATCACCTGGCTGAGGTGGGGCTTGCAGGATTCTCTGCTGTGAAGTTGCTCTTCTCCCATCTTTCCACGCTGTGCTCTCTGAAAGGCAGTCACTGAATGTGTCCACGCTTAGGGAGAAAGTTTGTTATATCTCCTGCCTGTAGGCCAGAGTAGTGACGTAACTTATTTGGAATGTCCCATGTGGGCGGTCTGCCCATCCCCCACCGTTTACTCATTGTCTCAGTATGGATTTGTGGATATTTACTGTACCCATTGGATTATAATCCAGGACTACTTTATTTTATTGTTACACCTTAGGACATTGGGAACTCTTCTAGCTCGTTCCTATGTCCCCTTGGCATAGTCCTGTCATGGTGGGGACCTATTGACCCATCAATCATCTATCAATCTGTTTATCTGTCTATCTAGCTATCATCTGTCTGTCTTTCTGTCTACCCATTTAGCTGTCTCCCTTACTTCCTGGCACTACAAAGTGCTCCAGGTCCACCCTGTGTATTTCTTTCCTGTCCTGCCAGGGACTATATTTCATGAATATTTTATGCACCAAGGCTGTCTCAGAGCCCCACCTCCACGCAGCCTCCCTGGCTGTCTCAGGCAGGAGTAGGGGTCAGTTGGTGCTCTGGCCTCTCTGCCAGCTGTTCTGTCTCCATCTGTCTCCACAGCTCTCTTTGCCCCTCAGCTGAAAGCTCTGGAAGGTGGACTTTGTGGGTCAGCTACGTCCCGGGCACTCAGCACCGGACCCGCCACCTGCCTACACTTGGCAGTTCCACTCACTGCCACAACTCACCAATCCTGCCTTCCCCTGTTGTAGCATTATGACAACAACTGCCTTCCTTTGTGGAGCCCTGATCTTCAACTGGGCAGGTGCTGGACTGGGCTGCCAGCCAGGGCTGTGGAGAGCAACAGCTGCCGGGGGATCCAGTCGAGGCGGTTGGCTCCGGAATCTGCCCTTCATCACCTGTGTGGGGCCACGCAGCCAGTGCAGGATGAAGAGCTGCAGGCTTGTAAGGCGGGTTATGTCTGGGTAAAGCGTGGAAGGTGTGTCTCATCCTACAACAGGTTAGAGGAAAGCCTGTGGCTCACATCTGGCCTGGCATCAAAGCGATGGGCCTTCTGACCACACCCCTGTGGTGTCATCTGGGAAACATCACAGCTGGGTGCCGGGACCTGTGAGGGTGCACGTGTGAGCCTCAGCTGCCAAGGGACGGCTGACAGTCCCTGTCTCTCCAGAGTCTGGATGGGAGGAGCTGCGGGAGGGGCAGAGGCCAGAGACTGCCTGGCGCTGTTTAAACTCACCCGTCATCGATGCACACCGGAGGCGGGAGGGAGTAATTCCCTTCTGTGTGTGTGATGGGAAAATGAGCTGGAGGGAGTCTGGTGTCCCGTGCAGACCTAACCGGAAGTATGGGTCAGCCAGGGGTGCCCCCTCCGACACATCTGGGAGCCACAAATCCCGTTCAGAACACACAAGGCCATCTTCCAAGGACACAGGGGGACTTGCACATGGTCCAGTCCCCCGTGGCTGGCACCTCTGCTGTTAGTCACTAGGTCAACAGTGGCGGAGTGTGAGGTCCTGCAAGTGTCCTTCGTGGAGGGCTAACACATAAGGACCATGACAAAGGTCTGTCAGGTATAGCACAAACGTGCTCCAGGTCTCCAGGGTGCTGGGGAGGACTGGCCCATCTGGTGGTCAGAGAGGGCCAGGAGGAGGAGGTGAGGCAGGAGAGAGGTAAATGCAGGGGTGGTGGCTGAGGCAGAGGAATGAGTTTGTCAAGGGTATCAGATGGAACTGGATGAGGACTGTGAGAGAACATGGGCTGGGTGCCTCCTGGCACAGTTTGCTAAGCCTGGGGGTGGGGTGGGTAGTGGCTGTCCAGTTTGGCAGCTTTTGACCAACAGAGAGGAAGCCCTAGCAGCACCAGCACTGCCCTAGGCCAGCTGCGGAGCTGGGGCCCCAGAGGTGTCCTCAGGGTATGCAGGTGACTCTGGCCATGGTGAGCTCACAGCCAAGGAGGGAGAGCCTTAAAGAGGTGTGAGCATGAGGTCAGAGGGAGACAGCAGGTGGGAGGTATCGGGGAGGACACGGGCAGCTGGACAGAACAGGGAGCACTGAGAGGCGGGTTGGACCAAGACCCCGGACTCCAGCAGCTTGGTCAGAGCAGATGACTGAGGTCAGGACAGTTTAGAGTGTGTGGGTGGGGCCGGGGTGGACTGACCTGAGTGGACAGCATTTGGGGGTTTGAGGGAGGAAATAAAAAGATGGGAGCAGCTGAGTCACTGAAATGGAGCTGTCCCCACACAGGCCAAAGGTGCTATAGTGGCCTGTGCCCCCCACCCTGAGCCTCCTGTCTGCTTCTCAAGCAATGGCCTAGCCTGGTAGCCACCATCTCCAGGGCTATGGATCTTGGCTGGAAGAACCTCACTCCAGGGAGGTGTTTGGGGAGTGGTGTACCTGGGTTAGGCTAGTGTTTGCACCACCCAAGGTCAAGACCGACCAACCGCTAGGATGACTGGGCTCTAGGGAATGTCAGGAATTCCAGCCAGGGTCTCACAGGAATGCTGGGGCTCTGGGGAGTGAGAACCCACACACGGGGTGGATCCGGGATAGGACAGCGTCCCTCTGCTGTGTGCTCTGCCGGTGGAAACAGCTGGAGATGAGGAGTGCTGTTCTGGGAGTCTCTGTCACACATACCACGAGGCCCTCGCCCATGGGCCGGGCTTGCCCAAAGGAGGAGGCGTGATTGTGGACCTGCTAGCTCAGAGCCAGTCATTTCCCAGCTGGAGGGTGACGCCCGTCCTGACAAAGCCGGACACACCACTGGCCCGTGTTGCCTGAGGTTTGGCCGGATGCAGAGGGACCCCTTTCCGGCCAGGGAGGAGCAGGCGTCTTCAGTCTAGCAGAGGCTCGTGAACTGCTGACAGCTTCCTGCAGGCCTCTGACCTGGTGGCATGGGTATCCATCTGGCCTGGATGGCTGTCGGTCATCTGGGAAGCCTGTTTGCTTTCCACGTCCTTGTTTTTCAAAAGCAGTTCCTGAGATCTGGGATATAAGGCGCTGCACATCTTTGATCAGGGCTGGTTTTAGCTACCAAGGCCAGAAATAACAAACAGACCCGCACCTGCAGAGCAGACTCTGTTCTAGTGTTTTCTGTGTGTTGATGCACCGCGCTGGCCTCCAGTGCCAGCCATGTGCTGCTGCAGCTAGTGGCTTATGACACTGTCCTGGAGGGATGAGGAGGGACGAGGAGGACTCCATCAGTGAGGAATCTCAGGACGCATTCCTGCCGTGCCTGCCCTTAGGTCTGGATAGGGGTCAGGTGTGCCTGAGTCTTGGAAGGTGTGTGGTGGTGTCTTTGTCATTCTAAAAACACTGTATTCAGCCGTGTATTTCACAGACCAGGAATTACAGGGCAGGAAATAGAATGGGAGCGCTAGAATGGGGCAGGGGTGGTGGAAGTCTCAGGCTGTGCCTGCCTTGGAGGGGGGACAATCTCCAGGTGTCCCCTTTATAGTGAAAGGGCCATGAAGACCATGGGAACTTTCTCCCTGTGCACACAGGTGAAGTTGGTCCCTTCCCAAGCCTCAGTTTCCCCATCTGTAAGCCCAAATGGCGCCAATTGTCACCTGTGGCCAGCTTTCTTTGTCTGGAGCTCATCTCTCCAACCAGGGCTGATGACTTGATGTATGAGTGTCAACTACTCAGCTGCTTCAGAGACAGCGTGGAGCTGAGAAGGAGACTCAGGCTCACTTGTCACATCTGAGTGCCCAGCACAAGCCTGTCTCAGCTGTTGTCATTAATGCCCATCCCAGACTCCTCCAGGGACTGTCCTGGCCTTAGCCTGCTTTCTAGATGTTTTTCCTTTCCTTCCAGCCTTTGTGTGTTCAATGCCAGGGTTGCAGGGACCTCTCCATGTGAGTCACTCATAACACTGTCGGCCAGGGTAACCCCGAGGGGCCTCCCGCTATCTCTAGGGCACAAACGGCACCTGCAGGCCAAGCCCAGCCCCTGCTGTGTAAAGTTGCACCGGCCCAGCCACGCCCACCTGCTGACTACTACCACACAGGGATGGCAGGGCTGTGACAGACACACACCTCTTCTCTCCGGTTCTTCACGTGATCTAGAATGACCTCAGAGACACACGCGTGCCATGTCCACAGCACAAGACTGGTGGTGAGACACAGGCGCCTGCTGCTGTCATGCTCCCCTGCCTCTGCATTCCTGAGCCTCACTGTTCCTGGTCTGTTGTAGATTAACCCCAGGACAAGGGCACTGGGCCTCTCCTTGGCTGCCCGTGTCCAGGGGCCTGAGTGGCTACAGAGGCTAAGTCCTCTGTGTAGGATGAAGCTGTCTGTGCTACAGCTTGGCTTAAGCGTCCCTCTGAGCTCCCTGCCCCCAGGATTCCCCTTATACCCTTTCTTTGCCTGGCTCTTTCCTGCCAAGATTCAACCCAGGTACCTCCACTGCTGGGAAGCCTTTCTAGATTTTGCACTCCTCTCTCTCCACTTTGGCTTCCCTCTGTCACTGCCTGAGCTAGCTGTGGCATCCTGGTTTTCCATTGCCTGTGAGCCCTGGGGAGCAGAGACCCAGGGGGCAGAGCTGGGATGATGGGGCCACCACCACAAGAGGCAGGAGTAGCTCCAAATCCCAAAGAACTGAGGCAGAGATTGAAGTCTCCAACAAAGTGGGGATACGAGTGAGGCAGGTTGTGTGGGGACCTTCCCCGGTACAAGGGGAAGGTCAGACTTGTCGCCAGCCTGAGACTCTGGGAGAATGTAACTTATCACTGTCCCTGAGGACTTAAAACGCATTGAAATTAGAAACTGCTTTTCATCTTCACATGACAGCCGCCATCTCCATTTGCCCCAGGGAACTACAAAAATAAGAGTTGTCCCCCAAGCAGCAGGAGTAAGTCAGGGTGCCAGCATCCCAGGGCTGAATGGGAGCCTCTGCTCGGCTGCTCAGTTATCTGACCCTGTTAGCATTCACTGTTCTGTCCCAGGAAGGAGTCTCTGCCCCAAGGGCAGGGTCCACCTGGGCTGATTCAGGGTAGTGAGGGCCCCAGAGGACCTTCGAAGAGAGGATTGGTGGGGGCTTGACTGGGGGCTCCATGGCACGGATGTGTCCTGTGGGTGGGGGGGGGATGTGGACTTTCCCACAGGGAGGACTGAGGAGGGGCTTAGGCTCATCTCTGTATGCCCAGCATGGCACATTCACCTCCAAGGGAGCCTTCAGCACCAGGAAGGGGTGGATGGGAGCAGAAGCATGTGTTGGAGGAGACCCAGGGGCACCAGTGGCCAGCTCACAGCCCATGGCCCCTCAGAGAGTCCATGCCAGGGACCTTTCTCCATCCCCTTCCTGAGCCTCAGCATCCTGGGGGATGGCAGTGCAGCCTTCTGGGACAGCTCTGTTCCCTGTCCTGGCTGTGTCCTGCCCTGTAGCTACAGTCACAGGAGAAGTCCAGTTGGCGCTGGTGGTCATGCCCAGGCTTGTGCTTTGGCTACTGTGTCCCTCTGGCTTCATCTGCCTGGACCCCTGAGCAGCCTAATACAGAAAGCCTTCTTTGGTGGCTTAAAGTCAGCTCTGTTGTCCTGTGGCCTCTTTCTCAGGAGCAGGGAAGGATGGGGCGGGGGTGCAGGGGGTGGTGTTGGAGTAGGGACCAGTGAGAAGACAAGGACCCTACAGCATCCCTTCATCCTGCTAACTGGTACCCACCACTGTGCCTAATGTAACTCGGTAGCACCGGGTGGCCCCAGTGACATGGGCAAAGAGCCAGCAGGACCTCCACCTTTTAGCTACCTGGAATCCCCAGCCTCTCTGGACAGGACTTGCCTCCTTAGTATCCTGGGGAATGGCCCTACTGCCCTCTCACTGCTCCATGGACACATAGAGAAACCAAGGCAGTGAGGGACGGTGAGGACCACTGGCTTTGGTGTGGTTGGCTGAAGCCCTGCATGACTGAGGCAGTGCAGCATCTGTTAAGCTCCTTTGCTGACCATCCCAGTGGGGTCTGCAGGAGAGATGGGCTGGGCTGACTGTCATGGAGCACCATAGGTGGGTGATCCACTCAAGGGACTTGACTTCTTGGCATGTGACAAGCTCGTACTTACTATGACTGGATCAGGAGTCAGTACCAATGAGCACAGAGGTACTGACTCTACTGAGGCTCAGGGAAGTGACAGGTGGAACCCATGCCAGGGCTGGGATTCAGATGACCTCTGGCGGGCAGGGCCATGTGGTTTTGTCCCAACATCCTGCAGCCCTTGGAGCCCTGCCTGGAAAGCCCCAGGTCCAGAAGGCACCTGCTTCTTCCTTTGGAAGGCCAGTGGGTTATTGGGTGGCTGTGAGGTACCCTAAGCACAGTGGGGGAAGCTCTTGAAAAATCCCTCTGGGTGTGGGCCAAAAACACAGGTTCAGAGACAAACAGGATACAGGGTTTTGAGCTGCAGCTGGGGACAATGGCCGGGACAGGAAATGCCTCCAGACCCTTGTGTGGGTGTGGAGACTGTCCAAAGTCTCTCTCAATATGGCTTCCAGAAAAACAGGCTCAGGGGAGAACAAGCATCCCTGGAGTCTGCATTCTCTAGAGAGAGGTTTGAGGTGTGGATGGCAGGAGCCCAGGGCACCCACCCATTGGGCCCTACACAGACCGGGGACGGGGTGGGGGAGGAGGCAGGCAAGGAGCCAGGGAAAAGGAGGATGTATCTAGGGGCACGCAGCGAGTGTGGAAGATAGGCCAGCCTCATCCCATGGGCAGTATGGTAAGGACATAAGAGCAGAAGCCGACCCAGTTCAGTTCCTGCTTCTTGTCTGTACCCACGTGAGATCCAGCCTGGGCTTCCTCAGAGAGCAGGGCCAAGATTCCCTGCCTGGCCTCAACCTGGACTGCTAGAGACAGTGCTGCTCCCAGCTGGCAAGAAGGTGAAGAGGTAAAGCCAGCCTGCAGGCCAAGCTCCTAGGTAGGAGTGCTTGCAGGCCAAGGAAAAGAAGGAGGCACCTCTGTTCCCCCAGACAATGGCCAGTGGGCACGGAAGAACCGTAGGCCAAGTGAGGAGCAGCACCTGTGAGGTTTTGAGTGCTATGTCTGTGTGTCATACACGTGTCTGCAGAAGGGGAAAGGGAACAGGCAGCAGCTGGTGGACTTCCCCAATCCCAGTGTAAGCAGGGGCCTGGGTGCCAAGCCTCCTCCAACCAGGAAGGGCCTGGCCCCAGTCCAGGAAGGAGCTAATGATCAACTGCCCAGGACGTCCAGGCAGCCGCACTGGGCCTGCCTCTGTTGCTGGCCCCCAGGCGTGGTGAGGAAGTGGGGCAGGAAGCAGGAGGTGGTGGCAGCATTAAGCAGTCAGTCGGCTGTGGGCGGCCCCTGCCTGTCCTGGCCAGTTGGAGACAGACCCGAGGGCCAGCCAGCACTGAGCTGGGCTGGGAGTGGCCACCTGGCGCCTGTGTCCTGAGGCCTGGTCAGCGTCTCTGAGAGGAGTGCACAGGTACAGGGGGTCTCCGGGTGGGGGCTCTGGGCAGGAGGGTGTGGACCTGCTCAGCTGGATGCTGTGGGGTGAGCAGAGTGAAGCTTGCCACCATTGGATCTAAGAATAGCTTCCCACCTTCCTCTTTCTGGGAGGCTTTCTGATTTTCTTGGGGTTGGGGTGGAGCACAGCCAGGATGGGAGCCATGGGACGCTGCCACTCGAGTTGCTGGACTGATTTGTGGGTTTGCTCAGATAATGACTTCAGTTTTGACAAAGCATTGCTTCTGTGACCTTGTCATCATCCTGGCCCCCAACAAGCTTGTCCTCAGGTTCTGAACGAGATGTGGGAACTGACTAGCAGTGAGGGATTCTGGGGCCAGTGGGTTCCAGCAGTGACCCCTGCCCTGGGTCAACACAGGCCACATCCAAGACCCACCAATACTATCGTGTGCTTCTGCAAGGCATATGGTGCCACTGTGGCTGTGACCCTGCCATTCAGGTCATGCTGGATCTCTTCACATCAACCAATGAGACCAGGGCCTTGACCAGGGCGGTCTACTGAGCCTTGTGGGGAGACCTGGGTGAGGTTTCCCACCCCAGGTCCCTGCCGGGCCATGGGGCCCCGTGCACGCCCACCGAGACCCTCTCTGGGCCTAGGCGTAGTCCCTCCAGAAGCCTAAGAGCCCCCACCCTGCTCAGACACAGTGACATCCGGTGAGTTAATGGTGCTGACCAAGGCTGGAGCAGGAGCAGCCTATTCAAACTGGTCACTCAGACATGTCCTCCCAGCACTGATGTGGGGGGCCAGGGCTGAGCCTGTACTTGGAGGCGACCAGGGGCACAAGCTGGGGCATCAAGGTTGAGGTGGGCATGCAGACTGACCCGGCTGGGTTAAAACCTCACCTGCTGCCTGATGGTGTGACCCCGGCAGGTTGAGCCTTAGAACACATAGCTGTGACGTGGGTGCAGTGGCTTCTCCATCATCCAGGTTAAAGGTTAAAGGTGAGGGCTGAGGTGCTCCTGAGCAGGGCCCCGTTAGGTGTCTGTCAATATGTTGACACGAGGCTTCCTGTCTCAGGCACGGTGCCAGCAATTTATGCTCATGCTTACAAATCCAATGACATGAATGCTGTTAGCCCTACCACAGAGGACAGTTACAGGGCATGGCGGTGCCCATGGCTGCCAGAGCAAATGATGTCCTCAGAGCTCTGTGGGCCAGGAGTCAGAGAGAGGGTGTGGGCAGGGCCAGGCTCCTTCCAGAGGCCTGAAAGGAGGGATCTTCCCTCTTTAGTTTCTAGGGCCCCAGATGTTCCTTGTGGCTTGTGGCCACATCACCTCTGCCTCTGTGATCACCTGGCTGCCTCCTCCCTCTCTGTATGTCTCTTTTCTTCATAAGGACCTCAGGTGCTGGGCGGAGTGCCACCCTCACCCAGTACCACTCTTCTTAATTGAGGCTCACTTCATCTGCAAAATCCTATTGGTAAAGAAGCACCCTGCCTGAGGTGCCTTGTGGCACGAATGTTGGGGGGACAGTGTTCACCCCCACGTGGAGTGACAAGTCAAGTCTCCAGGGGTGCTTCTTGGTGAGGTGGACAAGGTCCCCATGGTCCCTGAGCAGAACCTGGTGAGAGCGCCAGTCAGACCCCCTCAGCCCCAGTGAGGACTGAAGGAGCATGTCCTGCCTCCAGCCCGCCTGTATTAAACACTGACTGTAAACCGTAGCACCGTCTGTTTCACCCACCCGATCTCCTTATGAACTGGTGTTTTCATTCTCATTTTCTAGGTGGGTAAACTGAGGCAAGGGGCCAGATGCTGCCTAGGGCTTGGGTCTGAGCCACTTCTGCCATGGGCCTAGAAGGCCTGTGAGGCAGAGGGCTATTCACTGAAACAGCAGGGAGAGGGCTGTGCTACGGAAGTGGGGCTGGAAGCGGAGGCCTGAGTGGGAGCCCTACATGTATCGCAGCTTCTCGTGCCTGGGCAAGCAGGTGGGAAGTTCCCTCAGCCAGGGATCCCTCCTGTTCTCAGGACATACCCTGAGTGCTGGCTCTGTGCCCGGGACCCTGAGACCTCCCCTCCTCAAATGAGCCTGTTCCTGACCCAGGGAAGGTGGGCAGGAAGGGAGCAGATGCCCTCAGCATTGGCAGCTGGTGCTAACGCCTGCCCAGCAGCTGGGAGGCCTGTTCTACCTGCACGTGGGGACATCCTCCTGGCTGTGGACAGTCAGAGTGGCAGGAAGGGGAGGGCAGGACCCATGGTTGGGTCTAGACAGGGGCGGGAGGCACAGGCCCTATAAGCCAGGACCTTGAACATCACAGGTGGGATTCAGGTGCTCTGTTGAGACACCTCTCCTCTGTGTGCCTCAGCTGGGAAGACAGGCTTGGCCTCGAAGGTCCTTGCAGACCTGGGCCAGGCAGTAGGTGACCAGTGGGAGCCAGGATGGCAGTTTGGCAAAACAAGGAGAAGGACACAAAGTCCAGGGTGCAGGCTGAACTTGAGGCTGGAAGGGTGGCAGGGGTGCCTGGCTGCAGCCTGAAGGATGCCGAGGAGGACCTCAGGCGTGACCGGGTGGAGACAGCATCCAGGGATGGGGGTACAGGGAAAGCATAGATATGGGACCTGACCTGGTATGCAACATTGTGACCCACAGGATCACATATCCCACCCCAGCACCAGGCTCCAGTGCCTGCAGTTCTGTTCCTTTCCTCAGGGGAGTGACAGTCATCAGCCTACCCCTCCTTCCCCCACTAGGGAAGGACTGTCTGCAGGGGACCAGGTCTCCTTGGTACCGTTGGCATGAGATGCCCACCCTAGTTTTTGTCCCTGCCCTTAGAGATGAATTTGGCCACAAACTGACCAGTGTACATGTGGAGCAGGTGTGCGGGTGGGAGCTCCCTGAAGCCACCTCACAGCTCCAGGATTGTCACGTCTGCAAGTCTTGCTAGTGCTTGGCTACCAGGGGCTAAAGCCCTTGATTGAGAGACCACCCCCCCTTCCAGAGACCCTTCCTCACTGTCCCATTCCCCACCCCTCCCTCTGGGATGAGGTGCTGCTCTCTTCCCATCACAGACTGTGCCACCTGGAGCTGTCACTGCTTATGATATCTGAATTCCCAGTTACCAGCAGGCTGGTGGGGTGTCCTCCCTCTGCATCCCAGCTGCCTAGTGCAGAGCTGGCATAGGGTGGGGGCAGCTGGGACGCAGAGGGATGCAGGGTTTGTTAAAACTACAGAAGTCCTCTGATCTCAGTTTCCTCTGATCCCCGTTTTACAGTCTGTGCTGCAAGTTGGGTCAAAGCCAGTCGTCAGGGGCCAGCAGCATCCATGGGGGTGCATGCTGCACCAGCTATCCTGTCCATCCCTGACACACCTGTCCAGGTCTCCCTAAACCTGTGCTAAATGTCCCTGGGAGAGGTGCTGAGGTCTCCAGGGCACTCTGCACCCATTCTGGGACTCTCGGGGCAGACCTGTCCAGCTTGGCCAGTGCCAAAGGCCTGGGTGGCTCTTGGGCAGGAGTGGAGAGGAATAGGGAAGGGGCCAAGGCTGGGGTCAGGTCTGTGGCTCCCAATGTAGGTAAGAAGGCATCCTGTGTTGTCCAATGAAGACTCGGCTGTCACACTTTTGGTAAGAATTTGAGGTGAGGAAAGAGACAAGCCCAGCACCCCTGTGGCACCGCCTCTAGCCTGTGCCATCTAGCACACTCTGGGCAAGTATCGGAGCAAACTCTCAGACCCCAACCCAGTGGTCCCAGTGAAGGGCTTCGGTGGTGCCTCTCTGCCTTCGAGGGTGCTCCCTCGTGTCATGCCCCCATGATCCTAGACCCGGGGCACTTCTGCAGCTGCCCAGGCTGCCTCCCACAAGTTCCTAGCTCTGGGACTGCAGGAGACGTGAGCAGGGTGGCTGGGCTGGCAGCATATCTGGACACTAACCCCATGCTGCTGGCAGGCGCTCTCCAGGTCTGCTGCTGAGCACCCTGAGAAAGAGGGCGGGTTGGAGAAAGCCAGCCTTGCGCTTTGATCCAGTGAGTTGGGACAGAGGGACTCTGCCTGTACTCTGCAAGGCAGGACTGAGACTTCCCAGCTCACGGTCAGCCAATGGCTGGAATATTCAGATCATGCTTTGCCAACTTTCCCTGTGAGCGGGAAGAGCCATTGGTGGCCACTCTGCTCTCTCTGAAGGGCATGTGACTAACCCTGTCCCAGTGGCCAAACCCGGGAGTCTTCCCCATGCTCCACAGCCTTGTCTCTGCTCCATGCTCTGCCTGTGGCCCCTGCACCTGCATTTGATGTCAGAAAGGGAATTTATGTCATTCTTTGTCCTTTGACCCCAGGAGCACAGTCCTTAGGTTATAATGGACATCGTTTGCTTTCTTCTTTTTTCTTGTGGTGTGAATTGAACCCAGGATGCATTCTAAGCAAGTGCTCTGCCACTGAGCTATGCTCTCAGCCCCTCTCATTTACTTTTGACTCCAGGAAAGGGTGAGACATAGTGATCGCTCCTCATCCAAGGGGTTCACCTCATCCCTTCTCCCTTCCCCCCTCTGCGTGCTTCCCTCCCTCCTAGGGAACCCTGAGGTCTGGGCTCTCTGGCTTCATACAGACTCTTCTGGAGGGGGAGGCTGAGCTCAGGGGGGTAGCAGCAGTGTCTTTTGGAAATCTATGGCCAGAACCCAGCACAGTTGAGATCTCAGGGACCAGAACTGCATCACTGTGCAAAACCGAGGTTCCTCCCTGGCCTCCTGAGGAGACATGTCATCTCTCTGGGGGAACCAGCCCACTAGGCTCTAGTTGGCTGGGGTGTGTGGTGGGTTTAACAGGAAACCAAGTCCCCTGGGTGTCCAGTGGGAACATGAACTCTGCTATCTAAACAGTCCTACAGAAGTGTTTGGTCATCTACAGGGCTGTCTGATCTGATTAGTGCTCACCAGCCAGGCCCAGAGCTGTTTCCCAGAGACCTGTTAAGTAAGAAAGAAGGGAGACCCCCACCAGCCCTCAAAGGACACCCAGCCTGTTAGTGAGACAGCTTTGACATCCACTGTGGTGCATGACTCTGACAGAGCCTTTCCAGGGGACTTGGCCAGATTGAGGAGGAAAAGGCCAAGTTGAGCTCTGAAAGGATATGTGGGGTTCACCCGTCAAAGGGGAGAAGGAGCTGTCCAGGCAAAAGTAACAGCCTAAGCAAAGGTCCTGTGGTAGCAGGGAGCCCAGCAAATTCGAGGGACCAAAGAGTGCTGGCAAGGTGGCCTGAGTAGGGGGAAGGGATGCAGGTCATATACCCTGGCCCTCCATGCCAAGCCACCTGCTGGGAGCAAGGGCCCCCACTGGGTCTCAAAGGGAACCCCTTCAATGCCAGTCTTCTCTCTCCTTGACCCCCAACTCTGGCAATGACCTTATGTTGACCCTGGTAGCCTGTCTCCCTGGAGATGCATCTCTGCTGACTGCCCTGTCCTCTCTCCACAGAAAGCCACCGGAATGCCAAGCCCTCAACCCTGAGGCGTCTGTGGGTCATGAAGGACCCTGCAGATGTGACTACCATGGGGAGGGGGCGTGCAGGACCCTCAGGAAGCTACAGCCATGGGAGCAAGGTCCAGAGTATGCCCATGAACTCACCCACTGGACAGGAGCGAGCAGGGCCAGGGGAGGCCAAGGCCACAGTCACAAGTGGTGAGTGCAGTTTCTGAGGCCTGGGCTCCCTCCTCCCTCTGAGCTGCTGTCTGCCCAGTGCTTCTCCTTTCCTAGGTCCTGAGAGTCATTTGTCAACTGGGGTCAGGCTTGTGTTTTTCAGGGCATCAGTGATAGGAAAGCTGGCAGAGCTCAGGGAAGGGCCTGCAAGCCGACCGTCCATCCAGGGACTTCTAGAAATACACTGATGTACACCTCTGCCATCAGTCCTGTCTTGTCCTTGTAAACTCTGGGATTACTCAGGACAGGGGGCCCTCGTTCCCCAAGAGGCAAACCAAGCCCTGGAGAGGGGAGAGGATCTGTCCAGGCCCCATGGTGATCAATGAGTGGCCAGGTCAGTCTCCTGAGGGCCTTGGTGGAGATGCCTTCTCCCTGGCCACCAGGTAGTCACAGGAGGGCTATGATGGAGAAGCCAGGAAGGGTTGCACCCAGGAGACCTGGCTCTAATCTTGGTTGTCAATGGGCCATTGTTTGACATGGGCCTCAGTTTCCCCACTTGGAAACCTGAGAGGCAGCCTCAGTGACCTCCAGGACTCCCTCCTCTTTGGACCCTGGGAGAGAGAACTGGTGGACACCAGAGTCTCTTCACATAGTCTGACTTATCCTGCAACTTGCTTGGCTGTTCCCTGTCTCTGGTCCCCAGGGATGGCACATACTCTATCAGTGCCAAGTGATGGGTGAGTGACTGACACATTGGGAGAAGGAAATCAATGCATCCTGGGCAGGTGCCTGGCCTGGGCCGTGACATGTGGACCCTGGACTTCCAGAGAGCTTTCTTACCTCAGTCCTTCCCCTGTGGGAGGAGATGGGGAGGGACCAGGTGGCCTCCTGGGTGCTGACTCACAAGGGGAAGTGGTCCTGTCAGGAGGGAGGGCTGGAGGCATGGGTGGAGCCACGGAATGCACAGAAATCACGACATACATGTGTCAGAACAGCCTGCCCCAGAGTCACCTCAGCCAGGGAGGGGCTGTGTGTGTCAGAGAAGGGAGCAGTGGCTGACATGGGAAGCAATGAGGTGACAATACTGACAGGTGCGCCCTCTGGAGGCTGCACAAGCACACTGGTCCTTCTCTTTGCTCCCTTTCTCTCTCTCTCTCTCTCTCTCATTTTTTCTGAATTACAGACATGAAGCCTTTCATCTTGAAAGGTGTCTACATTTCCCAACAAGGACCTTCTTACAAAACCATAGTGCTGGGATTTATGGGTAATCTTCTGGTTTGACAATACTGTTATCTGACTTACAGACCTTATTCAGAGCATTGTAGGTCATCCCAAGAATGTCCTTGGGAGCCCATGGAAGTCTCAGGTAATGCTTGGGTGTGCTCACCACCTCTTGGCAGTGCCTTTTAATCAGGAGGTCGCTCTTTTGAAGAACATGGTCCAGTTTTCGTGAGAATGTCTATCATTGGGTCCTGCTGATGTATCTTTGGGATCACATCAGGGTTTAGAGTAGGAGTGCCACAGATGTGAGCTGTCCCCTCTGTGCAGTGTGTAGCAATGCCCACGATGTGGATTTGTGTGGCTCCTGGTGAGGCTGATTTGCTAGGCACAGGTTCCACCACTGAGCCATAGCCCCAGCTGCAACACTAACGTTAGTCCCTTGGGTAGGGAGTGTCTCCTGGTTTTCTCCAGTAGAAAGTTACACTTTTCCCTTTGCTGTCCATCAGCAGCTCTCGGGAAGACGCCCACACTGAGTGTCCTCTCACCAAGCTCACAAAGCACTAGCTTTTTCCTCCCTGATCGCTCTAGGGTAGAGTGATAACTATGATGATGGTGGCAAAGTGGTGGCTTCCTGATGTCTCACCCCTTGTACCTCCACTCACTGGCTTTCTCCCAGGCTCTCACTCACTTCAGTGTGAGCTCACAGGTCTTCAGTCTCTGGACTTTCACCACCACCATCTCCCGTTGACCAAGTGGCCCTCAGTGGCTTTTGCTGTGTTCCCATTGTGCTGCAAGCATGCCCTCACTTTCTGGGATTGCAGAGATCCCAGGCTCATCTTCACATCCCCTGCTCCAGGGAGCCTTGACTTTGGTACTGGAGGGTGGCATTGATAAACCATGACCTAAGGTTTCCATGTAGTTTTTTTGACTTGACAGCCACTGCTGAGCCCCTGCTGTGGGCTCAGCTCTGGCCTTGGTCCTCGGGGTACAGAGAGAGTGAGTCCTGTGAGTGGAGTCAGACAAGATGCCACAAGGCCAGGATCAACAAACGCTGTGTGAAATGAACTTGGTGACCAGATCTAAGGACAACATGACCAAGCTGAGCCATACCCACTGCTCTGTGTCTCCAGGGTCACAAAGATGGCTGTGCTGAATTTCAGCACGCTCTAAGCCAACATAACCTTCTCGATTCCCATCCCTTGATCCTGAGGCTTCATGCTTCACCTCGTTTCAGGTGAGGAAGTAGAGCAGGACAGAGTTGAGGGGCCCTGGCTGTGATTCCAGCTTGCAGGCAGTAAGAGTGGGAGCTGGCCTCTGGCCCTGGCCCCAGGGACTCAGCAGCACCAAAGGAGCCATTGGCACAGTTCACATCCTACTCTGGCCATGAGTAGCACCTCCTCTGACCCCACACTACTGGGGTCTTACTGGTCTTTGACCAGATTGCAAGTCCCACACTACCCGTCTCCCAGGGCACCAGTGAGTGGCGCTGAGACAGATCAGGATGCAGCACTGTCTGGCCCTGAGACCCCAACAGTGCTGTCACCCCTTCTGTGGTGGGCAGAATAATGGTGGCTGAGATGTCCATGTCTTTATTCTGGCACCTGTGACTATGCCACCTCATATGGCAAAAGGAAATTGCATATGGGATGAAATTTGGGGTCTTGAGAAGAGAGGTTATCCTGGGTCATCCGGATGGGCCCCAAATGACACACAAGAGTCTTTATGGGGAGGAGGAGCAGTGAAAGAGACATGACCATGAAGGCAGGAGTCAGAGTCAGAGTCTCCAGTTGGAGGCTGAACTGTGAGCCTGAGAGGCATATAGCCTCCTGGAGCTGGAGAAGGAAGGAAGTGGATCCTCCTCTGGAGTCTGCAGAAGGAACTAGCCCTGCTTATCCCAGCCGAATTCCAAAAAGACAAGATAACATATTTGTGTTGTTGCAAGCCACCTCATTTGGGGCTGTGTCATGCCACCAAGGGGGAACATGCAGCCCCCTCCTTGCTAGGCTTTGGTGTGGTGGGGCGGGTGACCAAAGGGAAAGGAGGCTGTGGGTGTTGATGCCTCTCTTCTTCCAGAGAGACCTGGGTGTTTGGAGAGGTGCTTCTTACCCCCCCTCTCCCCCTTCACCCCCACCCCCCACCGCCTATCACAGGAACCCACTCTGTTGCAGACACCAGTCCTCTGCCTGACATTGCTGGACCAGCTGCTGGGACCCCTTCTAGCCAGATGGCAGTGTACCCCACAGGTGAGTATCCTGGGCCCTATATCACGCCCAGGGGCAATCCTGGAGTGTTGTGTTAATTGAATTTCTGCTACTGTAACAAAACACCTGAGATAATATGGGCTTGTGAAGGGTAGGTTATGTGCACTCAGAGTTTCAGAGGTTTCAGTCCATGGCAGGTTGCCTCTCGCTTTGGACCGATGGGGTGGCACATTGTGGCAGGAGCACAGGGCACAGCGACACTGCTCACCTCATGGTCAGGAATTTGAAGAGAAAGCAGAAGAGACTGGGGTTCCCCAATGACCTACAAACCTCCCACTATGCCCCACCTTTGAAAAGCATCACTGCCTCCTAACAGTGCCACAGGCTGTGGACCAAGTCTTTAGCACATGAGACTTTGGGGGACATTCCAGATCCAAACTGCAGGAAGCGTGGAGCATCCTGTGCACCTGTCAGTGCCTCACTCGGGGCTCATCATGCATGGCCTGACTTCCCACCTTAGCGTCACACAGGGCTGGGCAGGGGCTGGTTCAGTGCAGCTGCCTACCCCAGGCCCAGAGACCCTGCTTCAGGGTTGCTGAGAGAAGGCAGCCCTGGAAAGAAGGCAGGTCTGGAAAGCCAGCATCAGCCTGTGCTCACGGCCATGTGGCTTCAGTAAAGGCTTCCCTGGACCTCAGTCTGCATCTACCCAGGTGGGAGAGACCCATGAGTGGCCCCCAGGGAGGTCATGCCCAAGGGCTGTGGCAAGAACTGAGTGGAAGTGGCCACTCTGTTATAGGGATGCAGAGGCATGCAGGCTTCCCAGGGAGGGGCTCCAAGGACCCTAGCATTTGCCAAGGATGGTGGGAGGCAGCCCTGGGTTGGGGTGGGGGTGGGGAGAGCCCTGCACTCCTAGGCATATGAAGCCCTATACCCCCAATGGCTGCCCCAACACTGGCTATGGATAAACTGAGCCCCAACTCTCTTGGCCACACTTTTACCATGGCTATGACGCCTGCCCAGCCCCTGTCTTTCCACTTGAGAGATCATTGCTCTGTTATTCTGGATAATCAGCACATCGGCCCACGGCACAGACCATTTGGGCCTGGAAAATGCAATGCCTGCCCTCTTCATGGAGTAGAGGCTCAGACCTTGTGAAATGCTGTGCGTGGCTTCCTCTTATGGGAGGGGCTCCTCTAGATTACAGAAGTCTCCACATTGCTCAGCCACTGGCTCTTCCCCTACATGGGGCGGGGTGGCAGCTTCAGGGCTCCCAGGCCACAGGTTAGAAGATAGGTGCTCCAAGCTTATCCCAAGGGTGTGGGCAACTGGTCTCTCTCTTACCTGCCTCTCCCTCTTAACTCTTTTCTTTCCTCTCTCCTTGCTCACTCCCTCCCCCTTCTCCAAGCAACTCCCAATCTGTGGAGGGCCGGCAGCCCCCATTCTGAAAAACCCACAGTCAGAGCCTTGGGGCTGTGTCTTGACAGGAGGCCAATTTTCTCAGCATTTCCACGCACTGGGGCAGACATAGTCACTTCCCCAAGAGCCTGGGAGCAATAGCCAGCCTCAGAGAGGGACAAGACTCAGGATCCCTGTAGGGTGGCAGGGAGGGGTGGTATCCCAGCTAAGAGCTGTTCAGGGCAGCAACCAGTGAGGACCCAGTGTAGGAGAGGTTCTGGGGCTGACAGAGGTCATGGTGAGAGCAAAGGTCCTGGGACAAGGCTAGGGGTACCTTGCCCAAGGCTAGGGGTACCTTGGTGTCTTGGGGCAGCAGAAAGGACCAAACAGGACCAGAGGCTCAGGCTGTGTAGCGTGTGAAGGAACTTGGTTTTGTTCTACAGTGAATGGAGACCTCTGCAGCTGTGTTTTCTCGTAGGCCACCCTGGCCACAAGAGGCGGCTTGCATTCAACTCTACCTAGAATGAACAAAAGGCCTAGTTCTCTCAAGAGCTCTGCAGCCTGGAGCATGTAAAGAGGGCATGTCTACCCTGCAGACACAGACATGTCTGTCCTGCTGCCCAGAGGGTCAGGAGCCAGGCTAAGTTGGAGCGTGTTATGGCAGCCTTGTGCTGGCCCAGCCCAGGGTATTGTCTGAAGGAGGCCCAGGCCAACTAGCTGCCATCTTGTCACCAGGCCAGGGCTGTGTGAAGCATGGGCTGAGGTGGAGGGTGGGACTCGGGGACTGGCTGCCTGGTTACTGTGGTATGTGACAGGTTGGTGGTAGGGGTGCTTTTGGAGACAAGAAAGATGAGAAGGAGCCGGGAAGGAGGGATGGAGATGTCTGGGCTGCTCAAAGTTGGAGGTGGTGTCCAGAGCTGGGGCTGAGGGCAGAGATGGGGCTGGAAGTTATGGTGACGAGGAACCACTCACTGAAGAGTTGCTCTGCACTGGCCTGTTTTTGTTTGTTTGTTTGTTTTATTATTTATATGTGCATACAAGGCTTGGGTCATTTCTACCCCCTCCCTTACCACCCACTCCGCCCCCTCCTTCTCTCCCCCCACCCCCTCAATACCCAGCAGAAACTATTTTGCCCTTATCTCTAATTTTGTTGTAGAGAGAGTATAAGCAATAATAGGAAGGAACAAGGGTTTTTGCTGGTTGAGATAAGGATAGCTATACAGGGCATTGACTCACATTGATTTCCTGTGCGTGGGTGTTACCTTCTAGGTTAATTCTTTTTGATCTCACCTTTTCTCTAGTTCCTGGACCCTTTTCCTATTGGCCTCAGTTGCTTTTAAGGTATCTGCTTTAGTTTCTCTGCGTTAAGGGCAACAAATGCTATCTAATTTTTTAGGTGTCTTACCTATCCTCACCCCTCCCTTGTGTGCTCTTGCTTTTATCATGTGATCAAAGTCCAATCCCCTTGTTGTGTTTGCCCTTGATCTAATGTCCGCATAAGAGGGAGAACATACGATTTTTGGTCTTTTGGGCCAGGATAACCTCACTCAGAATGATGTTCTCCAATTCCATCCATTTACCAGCGAATGATAACATTTCATTCTTCTTCATGGCTGCATAAAATTCCATTGTGTATAGATACCACATTTTCTTAATCCATTTGTCAGTGGTGGGGCATCTTGACTGTTTCCATAACTTGGCTATTGTGAATAGTGCTGCAATAAACATGGATGTGCAGGTGCCTCTGGAGTAACAGTCTTTTGGGTATATCCCCAAGAGTGGTATTGCTGGATCAAATGGTAGATCAATGTCTAGCTTTTAGGTAGCGTCCAAATTTTTTTCCAGAGTGGTTGTACTAGTCTACATTCCCACCAGCAGTGTAAGAGGGTTCCTTTTTCCCCGTATCCTCGCCAACACCTGTTGTTGGTGGTGTTGCTGATGATGGCTATTCTAACAGGGGTGAGGTGGAATCTTAGTGTGGTTTTAATTTGCATTTCCTTCATTGCTAGAGATGGTGAGCATTTTTTCATGTGTTTTTTGGCCATTTGAATTTCTTCTTTTGAGAAAGTTCTGTTTAGTTCACTTGCCCATTTCTTTATTGGTTCATTAGTTTTGGGAGAATTTAGTTTTTTAAGTTCCCTGTATATTCTGGTTATCAGTCCTTTGTCTGATGTGTAGCTGGCAAATATTTTCTCCCACTCTGTGGGTGTTCTCTTCAGTTTAGAGACCACTTCTTTTGATGAACAGAAGCTTTTTAGTTTTATGAGGTCCCATTTATCTATGCTATCTCTTAGTTGCTGTGCTGCTGGGGTTTCACTGAGAAAGTTCTTACCTATACCTACTAACTCCAGAGTATTTCCTACTCTTTCTTGTATCAACATTAGAGTTTGGGGTCTAATATTAAGATCCTTGATCCATTTTGAGTTAATATTGGTATAGGGTGATATACATGGATCTAGTTTCAGTTTTTTGCAGACTGCTAACCAGTTTTCCCAGCAGTTTTTGTTGAAGAGGCTGCTATTTCTCCATCGTATATTTTTTAGCTCCTTTGTCAAAGACAAGTTGCTTATAGTTGTGTGGCTTCATATCTGGGTCCTTTATTCTGTTCCACTGGTCTTCATGTCTGTTTTTGTGCCAGTACCATGCTGTTTTTATTGTTATTGCTTTGTAATATAGTTTGGAGTCAGGTATTGTGATACCTCCAGCATTGTTCTTTTGACTGAGTATTGCCTTGGCTATTTGTGGCTTCTTGTGTTTCCATATAAAATTCACAGTAGATTTTTCAATCTTTGTAATGAATGTCATTGGAATTTTGATGGGACTTGCATTAACCATGCAGATTACTTTAGGGAGTATCGACATTTTTACTATGTTGATTCTACCAATCCATGAGCATGGGAGATCTCTCCACTTTCTATAGTCTTCCTCAATCTCTTTCTTCAGAAGTGTATAGTTTTCCTTGTAGAGGTCTTTCACATCTTTTGTTAGGTTTACACCTAGGTATTTGATTTTTTTTGAGGCTATTGTAAATGGAATTGTTTTCATACATTCTTTTTCAGTTTGCTCATTGTTAGTGTATAGAAATGCTAATGATTTTTCTATGTTGATTTTATATCCTGCTACCTTGCTATAGCTATTGATGATGTCTAGAAGCTTCTGAGTAGAGTTTTTTGGGTCTTTAAGGTATAGGATTATGTCGTCTGCAAATAGGGATATTTTGACAGTTTCTTTACCTATTTGCATTCCTTTTATTCCTTCTTCTTGCCTAATTGCTCTGGCTAGGAATTCCAGTACTATGTTGAATAGGAGTGGAGATAGTGGGCATCCTTGTCTGGTTCCTGATTTTAGAGGGAATGGTTTCAGTTTTTCTCCGTTAAGTATAATGATGGCTGTAGGTTTGTCATATATAGCTTTTATAATGTTGAGGTACTTTCCTTCTATTCCTAGTTTTCTTAGAGCTTTTATCATGAAATGATGTTGGATCTTATCAAAGGCTTTTTCTGCATCTATTGAGATGATCAAGTGGTTTTTGTCTTTGCTTTTGTTAATGTGGTTTATTACATTTATTGATTTTCGTATGTTGAACCACCCTTGCATTCCTGGGATGAAGCCTACTTGGTCGTGGTGAATAATCTTTTTGATGTGTTGTTGAATTCGGTTTGCCATTATTTTGTTGAAGATTTTTGCATTAATGTTCATTAAGGAGATTGGCCTATAGTTCTCCTTTTTGGAGGTGTCTTTGCCTGGTTTTGGGATAAGTGTAATACTGGCTTCATAAAATGTGTTTGGCAGTTTTCCTTCCCTTTCTATTTCATGGAACAGTTTAAGGAGGGTTGGTATCAGTTCTTCTTTAAAGGTCTGATAGAATTCAGCAGAGAATCCATCAGGTCCTGGACTTTTCTTTTTGGGGAGACTCTTGATTGCTGCTTCAATTTCATTTTGTGTTATAGGTCTATTCAGGTGATTAATTTCCTCTTGGTTCAGTTTTGGATGATCATATGTATCTAGAAATCTGTCCATTTCTTTAAGATTTTCAAATTTATTTGAATATAGGTTCTCGAAGTAGTCTCTGATGATTTCCTGGACTTCCACGGTGTTTGTTGTTATCTCCCCTTTTGCATTCCTGATTCTACTAATTTGGGTTTTTTCTCTCCTCATTTTAGTCAGGTTTGCCAGGGGTCTGTCGATTTGTTTATTTTTTCAAAGAACCAACTTTTTGTTTCATTCATTCTTTGTATGGTTTTTTTTGGTTTCTATTTAATTGATTTCAGCTCTTATTTTTATTATTTCTCTCCTTCTATTTGTTTTGGAATTTGCTTGTTCTTGTTTTTCTAGGAGTTTGAGATGTATCATTAGGTCACTGATTTGGGATCTTTCAGTCTTTTTAATATATGCACTCATGGCTATAAACTTTCCTCTCAGGACTGCCTTTGCTGTGTCCCATAGGTTCCAGTAGGTTGTGTTTTCATTTTCATTGACTTCCAGGAACTTTTTAATTTCCTCTTTTATTTCATCGATGATCCATTGTTCATTAAGTAATGAGTTATTTAGTTTCCAGCTGTTTGCATGTTTTTTGTCTTTACTTTTGTTGTTGAGTTCTAGTTTTATTGCATTGTGATCAGATAGTATGAATGGTACAGTTTCTATTTTCTTATATTTGGTGAGGCTTGCTTTGTGCCCTAGGATATGATCTATTTTGGAGAAGGTTCCATGGGCTGCTGAGAAGAATATATATTGTGTAGAAGTTGGATGAAATGTTCTGTAGACATCAACTAGGTCCATTTGATCTATTGTAAATTTTAGATCTTGGATTTCTTTATTGATTTTTTGTTTGGATGACCTATCTATTGATGATAATGGGGTGTTAAAGTCTCCCACGACCACTGTGTTGGAGTTAACATATGCTTTTGGGTCTTTCAGGGTATGTTTGATGAAATTGGGTGCATTGACATTGGGTGCATATAGGTTGATGATTATTATTTCCTTTTGGTCTATTTCCCCTTTTATTAGAATGGAATGTCCTTCTTTATCTCGTTTGATCAATGTAGGTTTGAAGTCTACTTTGTCAGAGATAAGTATTGCTACTCCTGCCTGTTTTCAGGGGCCATTGGCTTGGTAAATCTTCTTCCAGCCTTTCATCCTAAGCATATGCTTATTTCTGTCAGTGAGATGGGTCTCCTGTAAGCAACAAATTGTTGGATCTTTCTTTTTAATCCATTTCGTCAAGCGGTGCCTTTTGATGGGTGAATTAAGTCCGTTAACATTAAGTGTTAGTACTGATAGGTGTGTGGTGATTCCTGTCATTTAGTTGTCTTAGTTGTTTGAAGGTTTGATTGTGTGTACCTAACTTGATGTTACTCTCTATTGTCTTGCTTTTTCTTTTCCTGTGGTTTGGTGCTGCCTGTCTTTTCATGGTTAAGTTGGGTTTCACTTTCTGTGTGCAGAATCCCTTGAAGAATCTTTTGTAGTGGTGGCTTTGTGTTCACATACTGTTTTAGTTTCTGCTTATCATGGAAGACTTTTATTGCTCCATCTATTTTGAATGATAGTTTTGCTGGGTAGAGTATCCTGGGGTTGAAGTTATTTTCATTCAGTGCCCGGAAGATCTCACCCCACGCTCTTCTTGCTTTTAATGTTTCTGTTGAGAAGTCTGCTGTGATTTTGATGGGTTTACCTTTGTATGTTACTTGTTTTTTCTCTCTTACAGCCTTCAATATTCTTTCCTTAGTTTCTGAACTTGTTGTTTTAATGATGATATGTCATGGGGTAGTTCTATTTTGATCTGATCTGTTTGGTGTCCTGGAGTCCTCTTGCATCAGTATGGGACTATTTTTCTCTAGATTTGGGAAATTTCCCGTTATTATTTTGTTGAATGTATTATGCATTCCCTTTGCTTGCACCTCTTCTCCTTCTTCGATGCCCATGATTCTCAAGTTTGGTCTTTTGATGGAGTCGGTGAGTTCTTCCATTTTCTTTTCACAGGTCTTGAGTTGTTTAATTAATAGTTCTTTGGTTTTTCCTTTAATTACCATTTCATCTTCGAGTTCTGTGATTCTTTCTTCTGTTTGTTCTATTCTGCTGGATTGGCCTTCTGTTTTGTTTTCCAATTCTGTTTTGTTCTTTTTTCTGAGGTTTTCCACATCCTGGGTCATTTACTCTTTAATGTTGTCTATTTTTGTCCTGAGTTCATTTATCTGTTCATTCATCGTGTTCTCTGTTTCACTTTGGTGTTTATACAGTGCCTCTATGGTTTCCTTTATTTCTTCTTTTGCTTTTTCAAATTCTCTGTTTTTGCTGTCTTGGAATTTCTTGGGTGTCTCCTGTACATTTTGGTTGACCATATCCAGTATCATCTCTATAAAATTCTCATTGAGTACCTGTAGTATGTCTTCTTTTAAATTATTCTTGTGGGCTTCATTGGGTTCTTTGGCATAGTTTATCTTCATTTTGTTGGAGTCTGGATCTGAGTTTCTGTTCTCTTCATTCCCCTCTGGTTCCTGTACTAATTTTTTGCTGTGGGGAAACTGGTTTCCCTGTTTTTTCTGTCTTCCTGTCGTTGTCCTTGGTGTTGTTATTGTCCCTGTACTGTGTGCAATTAAGTATTTTCTGGCTGTAATAACAGCACTAGTAATATTTAGAATGGAAGGGTGAGAGGGGATGGAAAGCAAAGAAGTTAAAGGAAAAGGGAAAAACAAATAATCAAGTAGAAGAAAAAAACAAAACAAAGAAACAAACCAAAAAGTTCCAAAGATATAAACAGGGAGAGACAGTGTACTAATCAACCATAAGCTGAAAAGGCATTAGAGAGACAGAGAGTGGATTAAAAATAAAAAATAAAAAGAATAAAGATAAGAATAAAAATAAAAAATAAGTAAATGAAAGAGAAAACTATATATATAAATAAAATAAAATAAAACAAAATAAAAAATAGAAAATAAAAAAAACCCTCCAAGTTCAAATGCAATGAAGTTTCAGTCTTAATAATTTTGGTGTTCGTCCCTCAGCCTCCAGTCCTGGAGGTGGTGCCTCAGATGTTGTTCTGTAGTTGTCTCATCAAAGGGGAAACATAAAGTAGAACAAAACTGCACAAAAAAAAACCCCACAAAGTGTCCCAAGTTCAAATGCAATACGATTTCAGTAAGTTTTTCAGCATGCAGGTGTAGTTCGGTTGTTTTCTCATCAAAGGTAGGGAGAGAGGAAAAAAGAGTCTGGAGACAGGTCTGTGAATGGTATCTGCAGCTGTGGCTTGCCTGCCCGCTGCTGTCAGCCTGCTGTTGCTGGAGGCTTTATTTATGCAGATCTCTGGGGTGAGCTTAGCACTCACCTGGCCCCGCAGGCTTTGTTTACTCAGAGTTCTCCTGTGCGCGAGCCGCTGCTACGGCTTTCCCTTTCCAAGCACACTGGGGGAGGTGACACTGCACTCACTTTCTTAGGCCTGCGTGTTTGTTTACAGCTCACGTGGAAAGTGGGTCTTCCCCCCTCTCCTGTGGAGTTTTCCTCCCTCCGCCACTCTCACAAGCTTTCCCACTCCTGATTACTGGGCGCTTGCCCCCGCTCCCGCCCTCTCCAGCCAGGCCCGGCTTGTTTATTTACAGTTCTGGGAGGGATTTCCCTCCCCCCCCAGTGTCTTTATTTGTTCTTATTGCTTATTACTCAGTTTCTCTTTTTTCCCTGGGTGGATGTCGGTCTGTCCAGGGGCTATGCTGCTCTGGCCCAGGGTTGTCGGTGGAAGTACCACGTACCACGAAGCTCACCTTGTCCATGTCTTCCTAAGCCATCTGGGCACGGGCGTCTGGTGGCCCGGGGGCCCTCCAGGTTTCTCTGTTTAACGTGAAGTGGAGATTCTCTGTGCAGGCTGGAGGTGTGGAGGGGTCAAAGTTTTGCCTCTTCTCGGTGGCTTTGCCTGCAAGGTGTGTCTCCAGCATCTCTCTAAGATTTCACTATAGGAGGCTCGCTTTCTGCTTCCTCCCTCTAGCCGCCATCTTGGAATGCTTTGTACTGGCCTGTTGTAGGGGTGGAGCACAAGAACCCTGCAGGCCAGGTACAGTGAAGGAAACTGAGGCCAGGGGTTAACAGCTGCCCATGTTCCCTGTCCCTGGAGGACAGGCATTCACAGATAGGGGTGCTAGGCCAGACAGCAACAACAGCCAGGGCCTTTACAGGTGGTGCAAAACCTTGTTGTGGTTTAAGCCTGGGTCTCTCGGGCTCCCCCTGAGCCCAGGGCCCAGGACTCCAGTGTTGGTTCTGTGGCGTGGAGGCTGGTGGGGTTGGGGTGCACCCTTCAGATCCCCCACAGGGCCAGGCAAACCTCTGACCTCATCTGTCCCTCCAGACCTGACCCTGCAGCTGCTGGCAATACGGAGGAAGAATGGGCTGCCAGACCCTGGCCTGCAGCAGGTTCTGCGTGGCCGGCTTCGCTTGCTGGAGAATGACAGCAGGGATGTGGCCCGTGTGCTTGGGGTGAGTCTGGCTCCCAGGGGCTGGGAAAGTGGGTGGGAGGGGCTCAGGGAGCTCCTGTCCCTGAAAGCAGGGACAGAGGAAGAAAGTCACATAGACAGTTCTCCTCAGAGGACAGTGGAGGCCAGCCTGGGCCAGAAGGCCCCTCCATGGCAGTGGTTCAGTCTGCTCAGGGGTGGGTTGGATGTTAGCATCATGGGGTCAGACTGACCTGGCCTTGGCTGGTGGCCCCTAGCCTATGGGAAGCCAGCTTCCTCAGCTGCACATTGGAGATGCTTAGAATCGTGTTTCCAGACAGCTGATTCAAGGATTTGGTGCCTGGCTCAACAACAGGGCTCTGCCCAGGTTGAGGAGAGCTAAGCATGCTGGCTTGAGGTTTGAATCCTGCCTGCCCCACTAACAGGTCAGACCTTGGAGAATAAATTTATCCTTTATTCTCAAACGGAGATGGTAAACGTCCTGCCCTCCACACTTTCAGTGGTAGTTGGTGTGGTTGTTTTTTGCCTTTTTCATTTGGTTTTGTTGTTGTTATTTTTTGGGGGGGGGGCAGCATTGGGGTTTGAAGTCAGGGCCTTGTGCTTGCTAAGCAGGCACTCTGCAACTTGAGCCAGGCCTCCAGCCATTTTTGCTGTAGTTGTTTTTTGGATGGGGTCTTGCTTTTTGCCTAGCTATCCTGGGTCACAATTCTCCTACCTGTGCTTCCCGCAGAGCTGGAATCACAGGGGTGCACACCCATATCCAGCTTGTTCACTGAGATTGGTCTCTCTAACTGTTTTCCTGGGCTGGCCTCAAAACTGCGATCCTCCCATCTTCACCTACAGAGTAGCTGGGATTATAGGCATGAGCCACCATGTCAAGCACTGGTGTTTTTTTTTAAATGTTCCTATCACTATAATATTATGGAAATCAGAGCAGAGGGGGGCACAGGAGTTAGAACTGAACCTGAGTGGATGCTTCAGGTATGGTCAAGAGGCAAGGCCAGGTCACAGAGGGCTAAGAGCACAGCCTAGGCTGGATCAGCAGAGGTGTTGCTGGTGTGCAGAGATTAAGGCAGATGGAGTGGGCAGGAAGAGGCTCAGAAGGTGAGGGGTTGGGGCAGGAAGCTCTATAATGCTGCAGAAGGAGCATGGGCTCTGTCCTGCAGGCACTGGGGAGCCATGGTTGGCTTGTGAGCAGGAGAGGAGCAGGCTTGGCCACAAAGGAACTCATTGTCCACTTACTGCCCCCAAGAAGGGCCACTTCACAAAGTACCCTGTACCTCCTGTTCTCTGATGGTCAGCTATCCCAAAGCCATTGGCAATGTCTGTAATGCCTGTATTTTTCTCTTAAGGAATTGTCTGCCAGGCTGTTATCTATCCACAGTGACCAGGATCGGATCATGGTGACATTTAAGACTTTTGAGGAAATCTGGAAGTTTTCCACCTACCACACTCTTGGTAAAGCAGCCACCCTCCCAGAATTGATTGTGGGGACTCCTGTTGGTGGATACTCATAACCTCCTTGTGCGTTATGTTACAAACCCGTGTTATAAAATAGGTTGGCTCACTGCAGCCTCTCCAGAAAAGCACAAAAAAGACACATGTACCCCAGAGTTGGGGAGAAGCACTGTACTGGAGAAGGGAGAGGGATATGACATGGTCTGGGCTGGGCTCCGTGTGGTGTCCTGAGCTCAGACCTGACTAGGCTCTAACCTGGGCTAAACATCACAACCTTCTTGGGGATGCTTAGACTACAACTTCCCCAACTTGTGATCTTCTGAGGAAGCTGGAGGATCAGAACCATCTGACCTTTGGGCAGGGCCGGAGCCAGCCTGCAGGGGTGGGATCTTGCTGCACACTCTGTCCTATGTAGTGTGAGGAGACTGGTTCCTATAGGAGCTGGCTTGTCCTTGGTCCACCCTCCAGGCACCAGTCATGGGAGACCATGCTGTATAGAAGGCAGTGGTCCTTCTGGTCCCTGTCTTTAAATGGCTGTGCTACTTTTAATGTAAACGAAGGATTTGCTTTCCATTTGCCTTTTCCCTAAAAATGGAGCAAGTCTGGTATGCCTGCTGGTTATGCTATGGTTAACAAAGTCTCATGCCCCAAAACAGGGGGCCCAACCACAACACCCCCAAAACAAGCACTGGCTTGCTGAATGTGGGCAAAGAGAGTATCAGCTAGAAACACTAAGCCAGGACTTCCGAGTGTGTTCTGTATTACTGATGTCTTGCAGCCCAGCACCTCTTAAATTCCAAGCTTGGGCATGCAAATACAGAGGCACAGAGAGGCCACTGACATGACACAGCAAGGACAGTGAGGCCAGTGGACTCCAGGGTATGGAGGAACTGGGAGCTCCCCAGGGCAGGGTGGCTGTCATAAGGACATCCCTGGGTCTGGTCCATGCAGACCTCAGCCAGTACCAGGGCCTTGCAGACTCCCCTGCCCCTTCTGGAGCCCACTGGTGACAAGGCCTGGTCTTGCAGGCTTCACCCATCACTGCCTGGAGAACCTGCTGGTGGACCAGGCCTTCTGGCTGCTATCGCCCAGTGAGGAGGAGGAGACAGCCATCCGTGTGCACGTGGATGAGGACACCTTGAAGCTGACGTATGAGAGCCTCCTTGTCCAAGAAGGTGAGCACCAGGGGTGGCAAAGGTGACCATGGCTAAATCTACACGGGGTCGGGGATGCCTCTGAAGGTTGCAGGGTGTGTTTCAGGCAGGAGACTGTGGCCTTGGCCTGACATAAGATGCCCCGTGCTCTGTCACAGGGTTATAAGGACACTAGCAGCCTCCAAAGAGATGAGATGCATGGGAAATAGCCCCCGCCAGCACTCCTGGCTCATTCACTTTAGCTTGGTGGCCCCACGTCTGCAGGACGGGAGTGTGAAGCTGCCTCTCCCACCGGGGTCATGCACGGGGCATCCGGCTGTGGCTGGACTCCTTTGTGGTGGTCCAAGCATGAAGGGCTGTGGGAATTACATGCCTGCCACTGAATAGCACAGATGGGGAAACTGAGGCCTGGAGAGAGTCTGAGGCTGAGTCAGCACCACAGGGCGAGTCGAGTTAGAGCTGGACCCCTCCTTTGGGCCTCCTGGGGGTCTAGACATTGGAGCTGGGACTCCTGCAGGTGTGCTCACTGTGCTTCCTGTCAGGGAGCACACAGGCTGTGAGGGTCCTGCCTGGCAGACCTACAGTTGCCTGGTCTGGTCACCCTGGATGACAACCTCTGTCCCTTTGAAGGGCCCTTCTTTGTCCTGTGTCCTGACCACCATGTGAGAATGATGACAAATGCAGGGAAGGACCCCCAGCCCCCCAGGCGGGCTTCGGGAGGCCCCCTGGGAAAGGTGGCATTGGGAGCAGGCTCCTCGTCTCCCAGTCCCAGCACATCTTCCAAGGAGGTGACAGTGGCAGCTGCTCCAGAGCCCTTGACTCCATTTCATCAGTAGGTACCAAGATGGCCACTCTGTTCCCTGTGGTTCTGGGTGGTGCTGGGCCCCATGGACTTGAGTCTTGGTCTGCCTGTAGCCAATGGGGTGGACAGAGAGTAATGTGAGTCCTAGGCAGAGCAAGCTGGGGTCCCTTCTGCTGCTTCCCTGATGTGTGGCCTTGGCAAATTGGTTTACCTCTCTGTGCCTCAGGCTGCCACCTGCATAGTGGGCCAATGGCATTGACCTGGCAGGGCTTTCTTAGGATTAGCTTGTCTACTCATCCTCAAAGGCTTTTGAGGGAGCTCCATCACCTCTGTGCCTTCATGAAGGAGATGCACATACAGAAATCTGCACACATAAGGGCAGGTAAATCCAGCAGCTGTAAAGACAGATAATTGAGTAAGCTTCTGTTCACCTGCTGAGCATAGAGTGTAAACCTGGCTAGGAGCTTCCTGGCAGCCAAAGCAAAGAGAAAATGTTCATGATTTATGGTGTCCATGAAGTAGCAGCTGTGGCTTGGTGTCTCTCATCACAGAAACTGTAGGACTTTCTCCCTGGCACCTTCCCTGTGTCCTGGGGCCAGCCATGTCCTGACAGGGGACATATTCTTGGGTTATCCTTTAGTTCTTAGGCTACCCATGGAGAGGAAGGGACTGTCAAATACCCAGTCCAGCTGTCTGGTTTTGTAGCTGAAGTAGCTGAAGCCCAGAGAGGAGTGATTTGCACAGGCCACGTGGTGGACAAGGAGACAGTGAAAGCCGGTTAGAATCCAGGCTGGAAACCCCCACGAGCTGCTGTGCTGAGCTGCGTCCAGAGGAAGCGGACACTTTGCAGCTCTGCTGGGCTCTGAGCTAACAAGGGTGGCAGGGTCCCTTAGGATGAGCCACTTAGGGACAGTGCCATATGTTCCACGTCTGAAGGCCACACACCTGAGTAGGGGTGGGTGTCTGTGTGTGTGTGTGCATGTGTCGGGGGATCTGCTCAGGTCCCTGGGGGCTGCTGACTGTCCAGTCTGCACAGAATGCATTTATTCCAAATCTGAAACCCGCAGCACAGACCTCCTCTCCCTGCTCCAGGTGGGCTCTGAGGGTCCCCTGGGACCCCACCGATGACTCTGCAATTGGACCTGTGGCACCAGACATTCCACTGATGGGTAAGTGTCTTTTTTGGCCTTTTTTCTCTGGGGGAGGAGTAGCCCTCTAGCTGGTGGGAACAGCATTCTGGAAGTTCCTGTATTTGTCCTGACAAATTCCTACTCTGAGCCAGAAGAGGAGGCTAGGGTGTCCACTGGGCTTCCGGGGGGTGACATGCTGTGAGGCTCAGAGGATATTCAAACTGCACAACACTTGGGAAGCCAGACCAGGGCCCTGGTCATTGCACCAGAGACCCCGACTGGAACCTCCTTATGGCTCAGTGAGACGCTGATCTTCCTGGCACTATATTGAACCTCCTCAAAGAGCCCTGGCCTAGGCAGCTGGGCAGCTGGGCTCTGGTTGAATGTGCCAGGGGCACTGATGGGAGACCGAGAGGCCTGGCCTCGCCCGTCCTATGTCTTTCATGTGAAATGAAAAGCCCACCCTGAAAGGACCCTTTGGCTCAACTCAGGGCCAATACTTGGCTCACACAGAGTGGGTGTTTGGCCAGCCTTTTGTCCTATGGAATAGACACAAAGCCCGGGGGGACAGGAAAGACTCTGGGCTGCAGTTGCATTAAGAAAGAGCCCTGGCCTTGGAGGCTGAGGGTCCAGGGCTGAGTTATCTATTGCCTCTGAGCCTCAGTTTCCCATCTTCAGCCTAGGGACATAAATGCCCCCCTCCGAGGACCCTATAGCTGCCTGGTCCCTCAAAGAACAGGGCCAAGTTTCCCTTCACCCCCTGATGGCAAAAGTTGAGTTCTCTGGCCATGCAGGATGGAATCCCAGCATGTACCTGAAAGCCATCCTGTCTGATCACCAGACCCCAGCACTGACCATGTGGTCTCCTTCTCACAGGGCTTGGCCTGGCCTCTGCAGTGGCAGACTGCCAGGGCTCAGGGCCTGAGGAGATGTCCTTCCATTCTGGTGACCTCATTGAGATCCTCGGTGCCCAGGTGCCTGGCCTGCCTTGGTGTGTGGGCCGGCACTTGGCCGCCGGCCAGGTGGGCTTTGTACGAACTGATCTCATAAGCGTGCAGGACACCGCATCTGAGTGAGTGACCGAGCCCCTCTTTCCTGAATCTCCTACCACTCCTGTGGGGACCCTACCATCCTCCGCCCAGATTTCCAGGTGACAAACCTGGATGCTGTCCCAGACAGCTCCTTCTTCCTTTCCTCATCCCCAGTGCTTGTCTCTGTCTCCCCTTCCCCCATGTCCTTCCTCCAAAGTGCTACCAGGAGGACACTGGGAGCTGCGACCTGCCATACTTGTTAACTCCCAGCATTGTCGTGACAGCATAGAGAGCTGACCATCACGGACTGTACTCCCTCATGGTCTGGGGCCAGAAGTCTGAGGTCAAGGTGTCTGTGGGCTGGGCTCCCTTTGGAGGCTCTGAGGAGGGCTCTTCTCCCCTTCTTCCAGCCCCCACTAGCTTGATGTCCCTGGGTCCTGGCCGCACCCCTCCAGTCCCCACCTCTGTCCCTGTGACTGCTGCCTCTTCCTGGAAGACACTTGCTATTGTACCACCTGTCCACCTGTCTCTAGTTAAGACCCTCTTTCCAAAACATTTGCCTTCTGAGGTTGGGGTATATGTGTGAATCGGGCACTACTTATCCAGTTCGCTGTGTCGCTGTCCTCCATAAAGCCCTTCAAAGCCCCTCCTCCTGCTTTCTAGGCACCACACAACTCTGGTCCTGGTGACCCCAATTTCAAAGGCCACCACTGGCCATCAGCTCACTCCAAGTCCAGCTGAGCAGGTTGGCTCACCCCTCCTTAACGTGTGGATTGACATGTGTGTCCCCTCCGCCTTGACCCTCCTGAGACCCTGGCTCCCCAGGGGCTCTGATGGGCCCAAGTCCCAGCTGTAATGGCTTCTCCCTGGGGATACTCTTCTTGGCCTGGCTCCTTATGCTATGTGAGATCCCACCCTGCCCAGGACCCACCTACTCTCTATCCCAACAGAGGGACTCCCAGGGGAGGACTCTGGTCGCCTCTGGATCCCTCTGGGCAGCAGGCGTTTGAGGGGGTGGTGTTCTTTGGGGAGTGGTCAGCAAGCACAGTCGTGCTGTCCTTGGATGGCACTATGCTTTCCTGGACTTGACCTGGTCAAGACCTGGATGCAGAAGCCTGGAGGGGGGTGTGGAGAGCACCCTTCACGCTGGTCCTGTTCCCCCACCCCTGGTCTCACCTCCCACACATGAGCCGTGTCTTCAGTGACCTTGCTCTGGGCCGAGCCCTGCAACAGACCAGCGCCTCTCAGCCCCGTTCCCAGGCTGCTGGCTCGGCATGTGCCCCTGTTCATTCCCGTCCTCTGGTTTAGAGTCTGTCTGCTTTGGTCCTCTTGCACCATCAGAAACGTTTTTCAGTCTGTCTTGGTCTTTTGGCACTAAAGTCTTAATAGGCCTGCTGTTTTATAGAGTGTCCTATAAATTACTCTACAATCTTCTTTATCAATAAAGTAAATTTCAAAGTTTCATGTTATACTGGTAATTTGGTCCGTCAGGCAAAATTGCCTCCTTTCTTCTCCCTCTCTCTGTTCCTTCCTGCTCCCTTTCCCTGGTTTTATGGGGCACACGAGCCCTGTCTCTGTGTGGGGCCCTGTGGGGCACATGGACAGAGGCTGTCTGAGGGGCCATGGCAGCTGTCCCGGCAGGCTTCTCAAGGAGAGGACATTTGAGGTCAGGCTTTGAAGGCTGCCCAGAGGTCCCTTCCCAGGACCTCACATCGTTCTTACTCCTGAGCATCTGCCCTTAGCCAGGCAAGCCTCCCCTTGAGAGCAGACCTGTCTTATTTTTATCTTGGTGTCTTCACTGGGGGCTGGCTGCCTAATGAGGGAATAAAAACAAGTCTTACTGTGAAATGTTTACTTTTGTCAAAAGACAAAATCCCAACAAATTCAGTTATAGCTCTGTTGGGTGGTCTTCATGACTCTGGAGCCTTCATTGGCTCCTGAAGGGCCGTGGTGGGATGGTGGGCTTTGTGGGGTGGGAACAGGAAGCAGAATGCCAGAGAAACACTGGTTGCTTAATGCCAGGCTGCTTTTGTGTAAAGGCCAAAGCAGGGGGCTTCCTCATTGTGAAGCTAAGCCTGGCCTGTCTGGGGACTTGACTTTTATCTCCCTGTCAGGTAATCTCCGTTTTGACTTGGAGAGATAGTACCTTAGCGTGAGTGCCACCATGTTGGTTCAGTCTGGAGTCTGGGTCTGTCGGGCCCCAGGCAGCCCTCAGTTCAGTCTGGTAGCCTCCTGGGTTTTATTTAACACTTTGGAAATAAGCCCTTTGGAATAAAGTCCTTTATTTTTCCAGGTTGGAAAGTGTGATTTTCCTTAGTGAGGAAGAAAGGTCGTTCTTCAGCAGTGAGGGGCGATTTTCTGAGGAGGATGCCAGGAAGCTCCTGAGCAGGACTTCGGGCATGGACGTGTGTACCGGGTACAGCTTGGGTAGGTAAGGGGTATGTGTGATGGGACAGCGCCTCCCCTTGCCCTCTGTGGCCTGCAAGGTCATCTCAGGAGCCGCGCTGATAACCTGGGAGAGGTTCCTCAGACAGATTCCTGGAAGGAACAGCAACTCGGCTGGAGGGTGTGGGGCCAAACAGCTTTGCTCCACCTCATCAGCACTGTCCCTAGCATTAGTCCCTAGATAGTTGAATGTTTCTGGTTCCTCCACATTCCCAGCAGCCTCCCCTTCCTCCTCGTCCTTTCTGGGAGCTCTGCCTCCCTCATGTGTGGGCACCTAGTGAACCCCCAGCCCTACAGAAAGGTGAGTGCACAGACACCCAGTTGCCCTTGGCTTCTCGAGAGACCAGAGACAGGAGACAGGTGAGGCCATGAGGCTTCCTGCTGCTGAGGTCCTGTTGCCAAGGAAACCTTTCTCCACCATTCCAGACTCCAGCCTCAGACACACCAAGCCCTCCACACCACTGGGCAGGGGAGCACAGGACCAGGCGGTGATCTGACCAGCACAGGGGCTCCTGCTTGGGGCCAACCCTCTACCTGACCATGTCAGTGTCTCTTCTCCCTATCCCAAGATGGAGCCTGGTTCCATGGCTGTCGATTGGCCCAGGCTGTCCGACCACTTGGGCTGTCAGGCAGAACCCCAGGGCTGCCATTCTCATCTTAGCGAGATGCCCTTCTACATGAAGAGTGTTTCCCTGAGGCCTGCTATGCATGGCGGTGGAGCAAGTGAGTCCTCAGCAAGGAAAGGAACATGGCAGAGTGCAGGGCACTGGGCAAACTAGCCCATGGGCTGCTACAGGTCACCAGGACGCGGTGATGTGGCCCTGCCACCATTTTCTGATGGAGCCAAATGCACGTGTGTACACTACCCGCTGGTGAGCATGAGTCCACAAGTACATGCATACACACTCACATGTGTATACACAGACATGTACACACATGTAATATACACTCAGGTACACACACCCGCACAATTGCACAATGCACACTCACGCATGCACTCAGAGGCATGCATGTGTACACATGTGCTCACACACGTATGTACTCTTGCAGACACATAAGCGTGCACTGCTCATGTGATACACAGAGCCGTGTGTAGACACACGGTCACACGCATGCTCTTGTGCAGACATATAAAAACATGCACACACATCTACACTCGAGCACGCTCACAGAGATGTGTGTTTATATGTGTGCACACACATAAACTCGGTACATGTATAAACTCACACAGAAACGTGTTTGTACACACATATAAACATGTATGTGTACACACATATACATCCCCACAAATGTGCATACATGCACACCCACTCCCCCAGACATACATACATATGTTCATATCTGTGCACACACGTGGTATGTACACACACATAGAAACAAATACATTTCTGCACACTTTTCTTTCTGCTCAATGGCAGGCATCGAAAGATTTTTTTCCTCACCAATATTAGATTGAAACTTTTTAGACCCCAAATGAATTTCTCTTCCTAAAAGGACAAAGCCAAATTTGAACTCAGCACACCAAGGCTCAGACCCAGTTGACACTACATCCTGCTTTCTTAGGAGGCAGAGTTCAGGCCCCAGAACAATGGGGCTGGAGATGTTGTATGGACGCCTCTGTGTCCAGTGAGGGGGAGGGGACATCCCAGGAACCACCTACCTGTTGTGATGGTTCACAGTTTTTCACAATTTATACATCCTTTTCAGCTCTTAATCCCATTTGGTTTCTATGGCAACCTAGCAGGCAATGCTGGCCCATGTCAAGGAGGTGGAAACTGAGGCTGGGGAGTGCTGGCCCTGGAGTGAGGAGGGTGCTCGTGATACAGCAGACTTCATTTCACACTTGAGGGACTGAACACTACTGCCCCTCTGTGCACTTTATCCCAATGGAGCATGTCCCCTGCCCCACAGGATGGTAGGATGGGGTCCCACGTGGGGATGGAGGAGAGCATGGTGGACCACTATGCTCTGTCCTGGCCTGGAGCCTCTGGGCAGAGGGCCATGGATTCTTCAGCCACTGAACCCCACTTCTCCCTGATGGGTGCTAGCGATCAGTGCTTCTGCCACTGGTTGGAGGTGGTGACTGCTTTTCTTCCCTCTCTCCTCAGATCAGTTAGAAGAAGCTGAGTGCCAGCAGCTGGAGGAGCAAGGTGGGTGCTGCCTTTGGGCTCGAGTTCCTCTGCTCATGGCTGGGCTTCAGGGAAAACATGGGGCAGAGGCAGCAACACTGGACACAGTAGACAGTGGGTGTTAGGCGGGCTGCAGCAGAGGGGAGGCTGGGTGAGGTGGGCCTGAAGTTTCCCATGCTGAGGCTGTGGAACCCAGGGACCCGCACGTCTTCCAATGAATGCCCACAGCCCCGGTAGGGTGCAAGGGGCAGGCTCCCTTTCCTGGCTGAATTCGCTTGCCCCAGATAGCTGAAGGTAGCCCTGCTCTACCTCAGTGGAGGGCTACACTGCCCCCAGTGGCAGAGAGATCTGGGCCTTGAGTAGGTGAGGAAGCCCCTCCCCCAAATCTGGTCCCTGAGGTCCACCCTTCCCATGAGGCTGGTTCAGGGAGACTCTTTCCATCACCCCTCTGTAGCCCCATGTCCTCTCCCAGACCCAGAGGGTCTGCATGGGGGAGTCTGGGGTCGTGAGCACCCAAGGGCCTGGGGATGCCTCTAGCAGTGGATCCATTTAGGAACAAGCCCACAAGTGCCTCTGGGAGGCAGGGAGGAGACTCTAGAGGAGGCCTAGAAGTGGCGGAGCCCTAGGCCTCCCAGAGTTCTACAGGCTGAGGCAGGTGAGGATGGAGGAGGCCTCTTTCCAGGTGGCCCATAGTCTGCCCAAGGACCTTCTGGCTCTTCTGGCTGTCAGGGCAGAAAAGCAGCAAGAAACCAGCCTGGAGGGGCCGCTGCGGACGGGGTGGGTTTCTTAGGTAATCTAGTACAGTCAAGTGGGACCTGTGACATCAAACCACAGTTGATTTTTTCTTATTCCCAGGCTTCACAGACTAATAAAGAGACTGTTGTGAAATATTTTTTACATATGAACTTGAGAGAGAAGAGGCTGATTCTTTCCTTCCAAATAATTCCCAGTTAAACCCGTGTTTTTTGGGCAAAAACACAGCTTGTTTGCTCTGCCCCATAAAGGGACATGACTTGCATGCCACACTCATCCAAGGCTGATAGTCCCCTTGGTCATCGTGCACTTTGTCTTTCTTAATCCTTTGGCAACCACCACTGACTGGCCTCAGACTCCCAAACCACCCAAGGCAAGGGTGGAGACGGTGTTTGAGAGTCATTCCCCATTTCACGCTAGGGATGGTCTCTTTCCTGTGAAGTAGCTGCACAGACAGTCACAGGCTCCCTCTCCTCTGCTGTAGCTGGGTTTTTCTTTCTTTCTTTTTTTTTTATGTCCCTGGGGATTGAACCCAGGGCTTCGTGCAAGCTAGCTACGTGCTCTGCCACTGAGCAATACCCAGCCCGTTTTATGTTTTTGTGTGGTGACTTTTGAGTCATGCTGATCAATAGCTCCAATTGACATCCAAGCCAATTGATTTCATGGATTCTGGTTCAATGGGAGAGCTGGATATAGGGACAGAATCACACACTTTCAGCTGCAGCACTGGGTTGGAGGGGGGATTGTGCTGGCTTTGGTGGCTTTGATTCTTTCTTTAGGGAAGGGTTGCAAGTGACCCTTGGCCTCCTAGAATTATGCTCTCAAAAAAGCAGGGTTGGAAGGTTGGCCAGAGGGACCTCACTTTCCCTGGAATCATAGTGACTATATCCCACTGTTACCTTCAAGTGCTCCAGCAGCCTGGTGGGAAATGGCATTCAGAAAGCATAGCATCATCAACACGCAGGCCCACATGGAGCCAGAACTCACATCCAAACAATGATCCAACTGGGCCTTTTTGTGACTTGCAGAAACGTCTCTGCCTTGCCTGAGCCCAGAGCCCTGTGAGATCCTGCGGAGGGTAAAGGATGTTCTAGAACAGTGCAAGACCCTCCCAGCCTGCCCTAAAGAACCAGCGTCCTGGGGCTTCCAGGGGACATCCAGCAGTGTCAGCTCGCTCGACCTCGAGGAGCCCCCCTTCTGCCTGGACGCCGAGGACGACTGGGAGGACCCAGAGGCCCCCGGCTCACTGCTGCAGGTCCTGAATGCCCCAGGGTATGAGCCCTGCTTCCGTGGCCTTTATGACGTCTCACTGCCGTGGCTCAGCCGTGCCTTCTGCAGCTTCACAGATGAGGAGCTGGTTGGGCGCCTGGCCCAGGCCCGCGGGCTGGCCAAGAAAGCCGGCCTGGGCATGGCCCTGGCCAGACTCTGCTTCCTGCTGGGACGGCTATGCGCCCGGAGGCTTAAGCTCTCCCAGGCCCGGGTATACTTTGAGGAAGCTCTGGGGGCCCTGGGAGGCAGCTTTGGAGATCTCTTCCTGGTGGTGGCTGTGTATACCAACCTGGCCACCATTTACCTGAAGCAGAAGAACCGGGAGAAGTGTGTGCAGGTGGTGCCCAAGGCAGCAGCTCTGCTTCTGGGAACACCCAGTCCAGTGGCAGGCAGCATGGATGCAGAGGCTGAGGTGCTAAAATATGCACTGAGGAGAGCTATCAGCAGCCAGAGCCCACAGGCTGAGGCCCGGGCCTGCTTTCTGCTGGCCAAGCACCACAGCCACCTCAAGCAGGCTGAGGAGGCCCTGCCATACTTGGAGAGACTGCTGCTTCTGCACCTAGGCTCACGGGCACCAATGGCCTTGTGGCCTGCAGACTGCTGCCTGCTCCTGGCAGACTTCTACAGCCGGAAATGCCTGCCCCATCTGGGGCTGAGCTGTGCCAAGGTGGCCTCTCTGTGGACCCGGGGCTCGCTGGCTAGCTCCCTGAGGAGTGTGGACCTGGTCCTTCGGAACGCTCCTGGACTGCCTGGTCCCAGGAAGGCAGCCCCCAGCCTCCCTGCCCAGATCGCCCACTACCTCAGGCAGGCGCTGGCCTCGCTGGCCTCAGGCACGGGGCAGGCGCTATGTGGTCCCCTCTATGCCAGCCTGGCCCGGCTGCATAGCCACCACCAGCAACAGAGCCAGGCCATTGTCTTCATGATGCAGGCAGCGGAAGCTGACACCACAGCCGGCGTCCACCTGGTTGTGGACCATGTGGTGGCCCTGGCCTGGTTGCATGTGCTCCACAGGCAGAGCCTGGTGGCGCTGGACATCCTGGAGTTCGTCCTGGAGGCGGCTGTGGCCAGTGAGGACCAGGAGGGAGTGATTGCCAACATGGCAGCCATTGCTCTGAGAAGGACGGGCAGGACGCGGCAGGCAGCGGAGGGCTATTACCGTGCTCTACACGTGGCCCGGGGCCTGGGACAGATGCGGAACCAGGCTGTGGTCCTGGCCAACTTCGGGGCCCTGTGCCTGCAGGCTGGTGCCAGCAGGCTGGCCCAGCACTACCTCCAACAGTCCATCAGGTTCTTCTCCCAGCTGCCCAGTGGGACGTGTGGCCAGGACTTCATCCAGGTGCTTCTGTGGATGGGCCACCTGTCTACCCGCAGAGCCCTCATCCAGCAGGGCAAGTGCTATTACGAGTGGGCCTTTGTGGTTGCTGTGGAGATGGACCACCTGGAGAGTAAGTACCACCATGATGCAGGCAGCGGAAGCTGACACCACAGCCGGCGTCCACCTGGTTGTGGACCATGTGGTGGCCCTGGCCTGGTTGCATGTGCTCCACAGGCAGAGCCTGGTGGCTCTGGACATCCTGGAGTTCGTCCTGGAGGCGGCTGTGGCCAGTGAGGACCAGGAGGGAGTGATTGCCAACATGGCAAACCCATGTTGCCCTGGGGTTTATGTTGAGGTGGACTGGCATCCTGGAGAGAAAACGTGTTTTCTTTCCCTGTACTTTGGTGCACATCTTGGGGGTCCCACACAGGCCAGACCATGTCAGGGCATTTTAACTGCAAGGCCGGCATTCTGGGGGCCCCGCAATCCCCCCACAGGCCTGTGGGTCACCCTACTCAGAGCCCTGAAACTCAGGGCTCAGCTGAGACGGAGAAGACTTGGGACCCAATGAGCCAGGCCTCAGCTCCTATTACCTCCTTGGTGTCTCTCAAAATCCCTGCTCCTTACACATCCCTCTTCCTATGGTTCAGGGCAGCAGAGTGGTTCAAGTTCATGCAAAAGCATGTTAGGAAGAATGTAAGCCAGGTTCCACTCACAAGCAATGCCACTTGGTCCTCAGTGGGGACTGAGCACAGGAAACAGATGACCAGGTCAGAAAAGTCACAAGAGAGGGTTGACTTTGTGGTGACGATCAGCTCCAGCTCCTGGCTGGAGTATTATGGTGTTATTTCTAATGTGGGGCTGGAGAGCTGAGGAAGATTTAACCAAGCAAGGTAGTGAGTAAGGAACTGGTGGTGAGGCTGTGCAAAGGCCCTGGGGTGAAATGAGTGGGGCCTGGGGTAGGTGGGTAGAGTGGTGGATAGTGAGAACCTTGACTAGGAAACTAGGCAGGCCCCAAGGGCCCCAGACTGTGGGGCCTTTTCTAAGAGCACTGGAAAGCCATTCAGTTCTATAGAACACTCACTATGGTTTTGTTCACTGAATGGATAGCAGGTGGGATGAGGAACCGGTGCTCCAGGCAACAGGACAGGTAGAGAGTGTGGTCGAAGGATTGGGAAGAGAGTCCTGAATAAGACCAGGTCATGGAATGCTGTTCAGGGATTCCAGATCCCTCTGCTGGGATACTTGTCTATCCCCCCAGAATGGAGGATAGTGACACTGCTCAGAGAAGCCTCCTTGCCCCTCCTCCAGGGTCCCTGGGCTGCAGCCAAGTCTGCCCATTCGCCACCACATGTTCAGGAACCCTGAAGGGATGGAGCTTGTGGAAATGACCATGTGAGGGGGCCTGAGGAGGGAGGGAGGGTTGACACCGAGAGCTTCTTCACCAGCAGGTGAGATCATGACAGGTCAGCCTCTGGCAGAAGGCGATCCTGGGGGCCTTCAGGAGGAGCCACCCCCTGTGGCCTCCTGTACCCAGGTCCTGGTCATTCTAGCCAGTGGCACCTCTCCTGCAGGACTCACCCAGGGGCGGGGAATATAGAGCTGGAAACACTGAGCAGGGAGCCTAAGCCATATTACCCTCCTCTCCCTTAGTGAAGAATCTAAAAGGGGTTGGGGTGGTGTCCCAGAGATACCAGGTCCGTAAATCCTCCCAGGTGCTTCTGAACCACTTTGGTAAGGAGGGCGTCTCTGGAAATCTGGAAACTTCATCTAGGTTATCTGATTTGCTGGTGTGCAACTGTTCACTGTGTTCTTTCATAATCCTTTCATTTTTGAGAGCTTTGTCCCCTCTTTGGTTTGATTTTAGTAATATGCTTCTTTGTCTTGCTCAGTCTGGTGAAGGAGTTGTTAAATTTGTTATTCTTTTTAGACAACCAGTTTTTGACTTCACTGATTTTCCCTCCTCTGTATTTTATTTATTTCTGCTCTGATCTTCCTTTTGCTACTTTTATACTTGGTGTTGGTCAGCTCTTCTTTTACTAATCTCTTAAGGTAGGTTAGGTGTGGGATTTGGCATTCTTTTTCTTTTTCTTTTTTTTTTTTCAATGAAGCCACCCAGAACTATAAATTTCCCTCTATACACTATTTTAGCTGCATTCCTTAAATTTTCATGTTTTGTTTTCAATCATCTCCAAGTTGTTTCAGGTTTCCCTTGTGATCTTTTCTTTGACCCCGTGGTTTTAAAAGTGTGCAGTTTTATTTTCACACATTTGTGAATTCCCCAAACTTCCTTCTCTCACTGACCTCTATTCCTGTGCATCTGGAGAACATATTGTGTATGATTTCAAGCCTTTTACACGCTGAGCCTTGTGCTCTGGCCTGCTGTGTGGCCTGTCTTGCAGCCTGACCTGTGGGCACTTGAGAAGGCTGCATTCTGCCACCATGGGCGGGGTGCTTTGTAGGTGTCTATTTGGCCTGACTGGTTTATGGCATGGTTAAGTCTTCTGTTTCCTTGTTGATCTCTGGATTATTTTTGACAGTTGGAGGCTCTGTAAGACTCCCAGGCCTTTGGTTTTAAGAGAGGCCACTTGGCCTGTGGTTTGGAGCCAGGCCTCCTGGACAGAGCAGGGCTTTGGAATGCTAGGGCCTGAATGAATCACCCCATGCTGTGAGCTGAAGGCACTTGGCTTTGGACTCTCCATGTGTCCATCTGCAATGGGCTGCCAGTGCCCTGGCCACTGGATCTGGGTAGAGGCAGCTATTGTTTTGGCCAGGAGAGCATGGTGAGGCTAAAACAGGAGGTCGGGAGTGGTGTATCACTTAGCCAGGACCTGGCCCTGGGTTTGTCAAAATGGTCAGTGCCATCTCTGGAGCTTCCCACCATGCACCAGGATCTGGGAATTTCACAGCGTGCCCTCCAGCAGGTCACATAGCCTGTCTGTGGGCTCAGTGTCCCCATCTATGAGGAACCGGATTCATGGAGGTATGGAAGAGGCAGATGTAGAGTGGGGGCCTTGATCCCAGCACCCATGAGTTGTATCTTCCTTTTGTCCCCCACCTGCCCAGGCCAGCTGCAAGCCGTCCAGCAACTCTGCCACTTCTACAGCAGGGTGGTGCCCAACGAGGCCCAGTGTGTCATCTACCATGAGTTCCAACTCGCGCTGGCCCGCAGGGTGGCTGACAAAGTGCTGGAGGGACAGCTCCTGGAGGCCATCAGTCAGCTCTACCTGTCACTGGGCACTGAGCGGTAAGAGCCAGCCCCTCAGCAGGATGAGGGCAAAACAGAAGCCAGGCCCTATCCCTGGGGAGCTCCTCTCTTTGGGAACTATGGGGTTCCTTAGCTTCAGCTCAGTTCTAACCTGGCAGGACTTGTCATCAACCCATCCATGACTCATGACATGTGCTCCAGCTTAGACCTCCCTGATGGGCAACGAGCCCTCTTGCCCCCCTCCCATACCTCCCCAATGGGAGTTTGACCCCTAGAGGGGTGTTACGTGCATTTCCAGGCCCCTCTTCCTGCCATGGTGGCTTCAGCTGCTGTCCCCCCAGACATGATGACAGTGACCATGTTTCTGAGGCTTCTTGTCCACAAAAAGCAGGGCCCTCGGTCCTACCTGCTTCCCTGGAAGAGGTCTCAGGCTCGTTTCCCAGGTGTGGCCCACACTGAAAGTCCTAATTAGTCCATGGGGCCTGGTAAACTCATTGTAGTTACAACCTCCTCTAGTGTGGGGAACTCACTGAGAGTCCATGAAGACTCTGGGAATGGGTGCCTGCCCTGACCCTGAATTCACAGCAGGAGTGGTGGGGACACAGGCTGCAGTGATGCTTCTCAAAGTGTGGTGTCTGGGCCAGCAGAGCAGCTCCTACCTCCCTGGGAGTTTGTTGGAGGTGTCCCGTCTCCTTCCTGCCCCATGCCCATGGAGTCAGAAAGTCACAGCAGGGCCTTCCTGGGAGCAGTGTGTGGCATGTGCAAGTTTAAGAGCCACTGGCCTAGAGAGTCGGAATTTGTGCCCCATGGTGGTGGTTCCTGGGTGTCCAAAAGGGATGCAGGCTGTGTTTGGGCAGGCAGGGAGAGCTGGCAAGCATGCAGCAACCACCACGTGGCCAGCATGGGCAGCATTCCCTCTGAAGAATCTTCATCTTTCGGTACTGTGTTGTGGGTGTTCGTTTCAGTCTCCCAGCAGCCCAGGAAGTACAGGAGGCTGCACACAGCAGAGGATCCATTCAGGTCCTGACTACCAGGTCCATCCATCAGCTGACCACAGTAAGAAAAGCAGGGCTAGTTCCATGCTCTCACTCTGACCTCTGTGTCTGATTCCAGGGCCTACAAATCTGCCCTGGACTACACCAAGCGGAGTCTGGGGATATTCATTGACCTGCAGAAGAAGGAGAAGGAGGCGTATGCCTGGCTACAGGCAGGGAAGATCTACTATATCTTGCGTCAGAATGAGCTGGTGGACTTGTATATCCAGGTGTGGGCATGGGGCAGGCTAGGGGAGCCCAGTCACTCATCAATCCACTCACTGTCCATCCACTCATCTACCCATCCATCCACCCACCTACCTAACCATCCATCCACCCATCCACCTATCTGCCCACCCATCTATCCATCCACCTATCCATTCAACCATCCATCCACCCATCCATCCACTCACCTACCTAACCATCCATCCACCCATCCACCTATCTACCCACCCATCTATCCATCCACCTATCCATTCAACCATCCATCTACCCATCCATCCACTCACCTACCTAACCATCCATCCACCCATCCACCTATCTACCCACCCATCTATCCATCCACCTATCCATCCACCCATCCATCCACTCACCTACTTAACCATCCATCCACCCATCCACCTATCCACCCACCCATCCATCCACCTACCTATCCATTCAACCGTTCATCTACCTATCCATCCACTCACCTATCTAACCATCCATCCACCCATTCACCTATCCACCCACCCATCCACCTATCCACTCACCCATCCATCCATCCACCTATCCATTCAACCATCCATCTACCCATCCATCCACCTACCTACCTAACCATCTATCCATCCATTCACCTATCCACCCACCCATACATTAATCCACCCATCCATCCACCCACCACCTATCCATCCATCCATCCATCCATCCATCCACTCATCCATCCACCCATCCATCCACCCACCCACCTACTCCTCCATCCACCCACCCATCCACCCATCAATTCATCCATCCATCCATCCATCCATCCACCCACCACCTATCCATCCATCCATCCATCCACTCATCCATCCACCCGTGCTCTCATCCATCCACCACCTACCACCTATCCACCCATCCATCCACCCACCCACCCACCTACTCCTCCATCCACCCACCCATCCACTCATCCATCCACCCATCCACTCATGCATCCACCTAGCTCTCATCCTTCCATCCATCCATCCATCCATCCTTCTGCCCATCCATCCACTCATGCATCCATATGCCCATCCATTCATCTGTCCATCCATCCACCCACCTGTCCATCTACACATGCATGCATACATACATTCCAGAGCTACTTTTGAGCACCTACTGTGTCCCAGGGACCTTTCTCCCTCTACACCCCTGGCTCCCTCACAATCTCCCCCAGTGCCCAGCATCTCCTCCAACCATCTAAGCTCCCTGGGGGGCAGAAGGGTGGGGCCCTCACAGTACCCAGCACTATGCTGGTATGCAGAAAGTTGGTGCACAGTACTGTTGCTCAGTAAGTGTGCAGTGGCGCACACACACAGCTGACCCAGAGTCCAAGCAGTATATGGCTCATTTACTTTACTTTTATTTGTTTTATTTTTGGGTGGTACTGGGATTTAAACTCAGTGCCTTGGGCTTGCTAGGCAGGTGCTTTACCACTTGAGCCATGCTCCCGAACTTTTTTTTTTGTTGTTGCTATTTTTCAGATAGGGCCCCACACTTTTTGCCTGGGGTCAGCCTCAGGTCTTGATATTCCTACTATATCTCCCCCATAGCTAGGATTACAGATGTAAACCTCCATGCCCAACTTGTTTGTTGAGATGGAGTCTTGCTAACTTTTCCCCTGGGCTGGCCTCAAACTGTGATCCTCCTCATCTCTGCCTCTCAAATAGCTAGGATTACAGGTGTAAGCTAGGCACATTTACTTCTTTCATTGCATGCATCATAGAAACTGTTTTTAGATGCTTTCTCAAACACAATATGATTTGGACAAATGGGGAGGACACAGGATTTCATGTTTGAGCACCACTGTGTCCTCCCCTGAGACAACAGCCAAGAGTTCCAGGCTTGGGAGTTCATGGCTGAGAAGGATACGAACAGGCACATCAGCTCAGATAGATGTAGGGTCTGGGCTGTGGTAGACTGGGGCTAAGGAGGTCTGAGTCAGGGTGAGGGGGGCTAGCCACCCCCTTCCAGAGGAGGGCTGTTATCAGCACAGGACTCAGGTGCAGTCCAGAAGTCCACAGAGACATGGCACATCCTGGGAGCTGCAGGCAGTTAGGTCCTGCTGAGCATCAGGAAAGGCTCGATTCTCATCGCTGGGTGGGAAATTGTTGGATACCTAGGTGCCTGGGAGCGTGGGAGGCCCTAGACACAGCAGGAAGCCACAGCCTTGTGGGGCTAGTTTTCTGGTGGAAGAGACAATAGACGTGGCCAGGTGATTGTTGCTGAGGGTTCAGAGAAATGGAGATGTGGTGGGGTGGGGGAGATTTGGTGGGAGCCACAGGTGATATGGAGCAGAGGACGGTGGTCTGGGCAAGGGGGACAGAGCTGGAAGCAGGACTGGAGCTCTGCTCGCACTTGTAAACTGGCTGGGCTCCTGGGCTCTGGCTGGAAGACTCCTCAAGGTACTCGGTCGCTTAAGACAATGGTCCTGAGGGCCCCAAACTAATAGGGACTAAAAGAAGGCTGGCACTTCTGGGTGAGAGAAGAGGATGCTGGCCATGGCTGCATACCCAGCCAGATGGGGACTTTGGCCACCTGGTCAGGTCCCTTCTCCAGGGAGCTTCTGGATCCTTGCAGGTGGCACAGAATGCAGCCCTGTACACAGGGGACCCCAACTTGGGGCTGGAACTGTTTGAGGCAGCTGGAGACATCTTCTTCAATGGGACCTGGGAGCGGGAGAAAGCTGTGTCCTTCTACCGGGTGAGTGGCTGCCATGGGTCTGTGCCTATGTGCCTAAGGTGGGCAGCCCTCAATGGGCCTTGGCACAGGTATGGCAGTTCAGAGGTCTCCCACCTGGGGGCTGGACTGACCCAGTGCAAGCTCGGTTTTCTGGAATTGTCTTGACAACCTCACCCCCACTCCAGCATCTGTCTCCCACTTGCACCTGATGATCTAAAGCAAGGCTGAGTGGGAAGTCCTGTCTCCATTTGACAGACAAGGAAGGGGCTCAGAGAAGCAGAGGGATATGTCACAGGACACACAGAACATCAGTTAGGAGACCTTGGCTTCTCCTTTCCACTGGCCCCCTAGCTCACAGTGTGTAGCTTGGCCCTGGGTTCACGTAACTGTACCTTTTTTTGAGCAAAGAGTGTTAGGTCCTCCCACTCAGATCCTATGCCTAGATGGTGGAGGGACTGGGCTGAGGCTGCAGGTGTAGCTAGATAAGTGTGTGGGTGGGTCACCCCAGCTTCCAGCTTGGGGTGCCAGGATCTCTGAACCATTTTTTCTCTGGGGCACAGAGCTGCATGAAGACCCTGCAATAAGGGGCGGGAAGCCCGTACACATGTGGTCTGGGAGGGATTTTGCCTGGCAGGTACTGCGGAGGCATTAATCCCCTGCCCTCATGTGAACAGGACCGGGCACTGCCCTTGGCTGTGACCGTGGGGAACCAAGAAGTAGAGCTGCGGCTATGTAACAAGCTGGTGGCGCTGCTGGCTGCACTGGAGGTCCCCCAGGAGGGCCTGGAGTTCGCTCATGAGGCCCTGGCACTCAGCATCACTCTGGGTGAGCCCCCTGTGCCCCACCAGGGCTTCCACTCCCAGTCTGTAGGGCAGGAGCAGAAATGGCCACTGGGCCTCTTCCCATCCCCTTGCCAACCTGAATGCCAGCCAGTCTGTCCTGCTTTCTGCCTGCTGTGGCTTCCCACCGGTCCTTGAATGAGCCAGGCTGACCTTGATGTCTGCTGGCCTTCTGTATCCTCTTCCTCACCTTCATCAGCCATTGTTGCTCTCTGGCTGGTGAAATCCCTTCCTGAAGCTGCTCACTGGTGGTGCTGTACGGGCTATGGGTCTTCCTCAGGAGAGAGAGAGCATGGAGAAGGCTGGTCAGCACCTCTACCCACAGTAGATATGCAGGCTCTGACCCTGGAGGGAGGAATGCCAGATACCACAGAGGCTGGCTGCCTGGGCCCAAGGCTCCAGGGGGCTTGACTCCCCAGGGTTGGGGACTGGGCTGACAATATACTAGGCAGGGGCTTCTGCCAGGCCTGTGGGCCAACCTGAGCCAGTACCGAGAATGCATGCACCACGTGCCTTGGTGCTCTGAGTTAAAAACAGTAACCAGAGGCACCCATCCAGGTGACTGCGCACAGGCACAGAGCTGGTGCATCCAAATCCAAACTCTGTCAGATCCAAAGGTGGGGGGACTGAGTGACCCACTTTACAGATGGAAAAAGCAAGTCTCAGGGACAAGAAGTGACTGGAGCTGCCCAGGCTAAGCCATGAAAGTGCTCAGAAGCAGAGACAGGCATTGTGGGCATCTGATGCTTGGTGCCCATCAGCCTTGCCCTGTCTGCCCTATGGGTCGTGTCCTCTTACCCACTCCATCTGCACTCCAGGTGACCGACTGAACGAGCGAGTGGCCTACCACCGGCTGGCCGCCCTTCATCATCAGCTGGGCCACGGGGAACTGGCAGAGCACTTCTACCTCAAAGCTCTGTCGCTCTGCAGCTCCCCCCTGGAGTTTGACGAGGAGACTCTGTACTATGTGAAGGTGTACCTGGTGCTCGGTGACATCATCTTCTATGACCTGAAGGTGGACAGGAGGGGCAGGGCTCAGGGTACTGGGGCAGGGTTGGGTCAGCACGGACCTCAGGGGCCTGGGCTCAAGCCTTCCAGCAATGGGCAACCAGTCTCCCTGTAGCCAGGTCAGCCAGACACTGTCCAGACTCCCTTGTTGGCCGGGCCCAGCCCTCCAGAGCTCAGGGCAACTGAAGGAGGCTGAGGTGTGACAGACATAGGGTAAAGGGCACACAGCTTTGGGATTGTGGTGGTGGTCACCTCCTGGGGTCTCCTGGAGGAGGTGATGCCAAAGCTAGCCTTGAGAGTCACACAGTGTTAACAATAAAGGGCTCAGGGGAAGAAGGACATTCAGGATGTACTGTTGTCCCCAGAGACCCACATGGGAGATCCAGCCCATATCCTGACCCCTCTTCCAGGAAGGTCGCCAGGACGCCGACCTATCTCAGCAATTCCTTCCTGCAATTCCGGGACACTCTATCTTCAGGTCACTCAGGCAGGGCAGGCACGTCCATTATTATTCTGCCTATCAGAAGGAAACTGAAGCTCGTGGAGGGTCCCTGGGGCTCCGTGGTCTGAGGCAGCCTGGTTGAGTCCTTGCTGGTCAGGGACAGGAGCAGAAACTTCTTTTCCATCTGTCCTGCAGCCCCCTGTAGTGGCTGCTGAGCTGACCACCTGTAGGAGAGGACTCCAATGTCTCCTCCACAAGGTGTCTCCTTCTGTCCCTTCCCCAGCCAGGTGGGCCACCTCCTAGTCCGGCCCCCATCCGCCTGGCCTGAGGCCCAGAACTGCACCTGCACAGCATAGGTGCTTCTGCTGCTGAGGGGTGCGGGCCCCTGAGAGGCTTCACAGTTGTGTGAGGGCCTTGAGGACCCCATCTGCATCCCCACCCTCCACCCCAGGTCCTATGGGCACTACCAACACCTGCTGGTCAGAAGCGGTCTTGCAGCCTTCCACCAGGGCAGTGCCCCTTGCAGGAAGGAGTTGCATCTGGCTGTCCAGAGGGCCCCACACCTACTCTTCTGGGACTTTAGGACAAGGGTCTTCTGAGAAGGGTGCCTTTATCTCTCTAAAGTCATGCCTGCCTTCACTCCACCCACCAGGAGGAAGGAAAGGACTGGGTTGCTGCAGAGAGGCCAAGGTCCAGGCCAGGCGAAGGGGTCAAGGGGCAGAGAACTCCCTCTGCTTCCTTCCCCTCTCCTCTGCCTTCCTCATAAGCTTCACGCTTGCTACCTAACACCTAGCCTGGCCTTGACCAGCAGTGTTGACCTCAGGCCTGTGCATCCCAAAACCCTCCCTTACCTATGCAACACTGCCTGGAGAAGATGGGAAGGAGAAAGAGGCAGATGGTGGGAAGAGCTGCCTGGGGGGCAGGCATCCCAGGTCATTCCTGACAATTGTCTCTAACTCTGGTCACCTTCAGTCTAGGCACAGATCCTCCTAGCCAAAGTGCAAGGCTTAAGTAGGGTGGACTTGAGTGCAAATCCTGACCTGCTCTTCTCACATACACATGCACACACTCATGTGCACACACTTTGGCTGGCTCCTTCTCCTTTAGTTCAGATGTCCTTCCAGAAGCCCTCCCACCCCACCGCAGGCTGTCCTCTGTCACAGACCTGGCCCCATATGGGCACCATTTAGCTCCAGGTCCCTGGGTCTGGGAGCAGGAATTACCATGAGCCTGGTCTGTTTTGTTCTCTGGTCCTTTCTGGGGGTTGAGGGGTGGACAGAAGAGACAGACTGGTCCATCTTGGCCCTGGGGAGCTGTTGAAAGCTGCTAAGGTGCAGGTCCTAGTGGAAGAAGGACCTCAGGAGAGGCTGGGTGGGAGGCGGGGGAGGGAGAGAAAGCCCCATCCTGACCAGGACATTGAACTTGAAGCAAAGATGGCTTGGTGGGGGGGTCTTACCCCTCTGAAGCTTCTGGGAGGGTTCCCAGAGATGAGGCCTGCAAGGTGTACACGGGACCACAGCTGCGGAGCCTGCGTCACTCACACACTCACCCAACAGCACGGGGTCAGAGGGCCCCCAGAGCTGGCCCGGCCTGCAGCCCTGGGGACTGACCTCAGCCCCAGGAAGGCAGCACAGGCCTTTGGAGGGCAGGGAAGGGCAGGAGACTGGTGAGTGTAAGGTGTGGGTGGTCAGGAAGTTTCAAGAGGAGAGGTGACAATTCAAGGTCCAAGGCCCTGAAACCAGACAGGAGCCATCGTGGGCACCAAAGCAATGTTCTCATGTGGGGGGCATAGGAAGGACCTGGGGTCGGGTGGTCAAAGGCCACTCCAGGCCCACTCAGACGTCTGGATCACTGTCGGGGTGAGATGGGACTCCAGAGCCCAGAGCCCAGATCCGGTGTGGTGGGTTCTCCTGGTAAAGCTTTGGGAAAGGCGTGTCCTGTTACAAGAATGAGGAAGCTGTGGCCCAGTCAAGGACAGAGCCCTCCAGCCACCATCCTGCAGGCTGAGCTGTGGCAGTGTGCCTCGGCAGATGGGTGTCCTCCCAGTGTCTTGGCTGTAGAAGTGAGGGCCAGTCAGTGTGGGGCTCAGTTGATGGAGGGATCTGGATCAGGAGTAACCCTTGGGGACAGACTCCGAGTCCCCTGCCTGCCCCTCCCCACCCTCCTCATAAGTCAGAGCTGAATCCAGTTTAATCACCACATCTGCCCCCACAGGACCCATTTGACGCTGCTGGGTACTACCAGCTAGCCCTGGCGGCAGCCGTGGACCTTGGCCACAAGAAGGCCCAGCTGAAGATCTACACGCGCCTGGCCACCATCTACCATCACTTCCTCATGGACCGGGAGATGTCTCTCTTCTTCTACCAGAAGGCCAGGACCTTTGCCTCTGAACTCAATATCCGCAGGGGCAGGGGCAACCTTGTATCCCAGCGCATCTGCGGCCGGGCCCCCTGGCTGGCCCCCAGCCACCCACTCTGACACCCCGATGGGTGCACTTTGTAGCAGGGGTCCCCATTTCTCCAGGGGCTCTGGGCAGCTTCTTTTCTGGGAAGTGGCTGTACAAAGGAAAGGTCAAATGGTCAAAGAGCAATAAATGTTTTTGCAGCAACTTGCTGGTTCTCCAAGGTGCCGCCCCGGCTCTGTTCCCATGGTGTGCCCTTTGACAAGTCAAAGGAGGTGATGGGTGATGGGGGTGGGCTTCCCCGGGCAGGGTCCCAAAGTGACTTTGCCTCCACTTTCTGGTCGTTCCCTGGGACTGGCACTGCCCTTGCCTTTCATCCTCTGTTTGCAGTTGAAGATGTGGAGGCCCAGAGAGGTTAGGAGTGACACCCACCCTGCAACCCTGACCATTCGGGGTCGCCCAGCGTCCCCACCAGGAGGCAGCAGAGAGCTTTCCAGAACCAGCCAGGGTGGGGAAGGAAGCAGTTTGTCAACTGGCGGACAAGCCTTTCCTGGCCCACACTGCCTGGTGGGTGGACAGGCGGTGGGAAGAGTCAGCATGACTGAGGATAAGAGGATGTGGGACCTCTCTGGGCACAGCCAGAGGTCCCATCACAGAATCTGAGGACATGTCACTGAGGTCATTACCCTCAGTGCTGGCCACAGGACAGCCACCCTTCCATGTGACCAAGGCTCAGGCGTCCCCAGCTGCCAGCTGTCACTGCATGCAGTGTGAGGCTTTGGCAGGTGATTGCTCTGAGTCCCCATCTGGTCACCAGTAAGCCAAGGCTGTGTGTGGGGGCTGAAGTGAGATGGACCCAGGGCTCCAGCAGGGCCAGTGCTGGCACCAGTGCCTGCTTCCTGTTAGCATGTGGATGACCCACGGTGGCCACTCCAATGCCACAGAACACTGATGAGTAACGCCAGCCACTCGCTTAGCCCCTCGGACCCTCTGCCTCTTCATCTGTAACCACAGACAAGCCTACTTCAGGGTTCTGGGAATGGAGAGAGAGGAGTATGTGAGAAGCGCCAGCGTGAAGCAGTGTGCAGAAGCTGCAGCCAGGGCTTGGGAGTGAGCGGGGGAGGCCGGGGCTCTGCTGGCGGGGGCCCTGGCCCTGCTCTGCCCCTCTGAGACGAGGCCCCAGGTAGCACCCCTTCCCACTCTTCCAGCTGAGTGGGCTGTGCTTGGCCCACCACCCAGACCCAGGTTTTAGAAGGAGACACTGAACCTCCCCAGGTCAATCCAGTCACTGTCCCACACATGCCCACTGCAAACCTACTTGCACCCTGAACCACACGGGAACCGGTGAGGGTCAGTCAAGGACAAACTCACCCTCCTCCAGGCCTCCCTGGAGACTCTTCTCTGAACAGAGAAGGAAAGCAACTTGGCCAGGGTCACACAGCCCCAGCTCCAGTATGACTGTCTTCACTCTGCTGGGAGCATGAGTTCTCTGTACCAACCTCATCTAAGAGGCTTTATGCTTACCTGCTCCCCCCCACCCCACCCTGCTCTGCAGGCCCCATGAGTTACATGGAGGCCGTGAGGTCAGTGACTGTATCTGGGACCCCCAGTTCCACCTTCCACCCTTCCACCCCACTGTGTGAACCCAGGTCTGCTGGGCTGCAGATCCTGGTTCACTGAACAGATGGTACACATCCTGCCCCGATCAGTGGGGATCCCTGCCATGAGGCCCTCAGTGGGGGGGATTTATGTTCTGCAGGGGCACCGCTTCCCAGCTACGAGCATGGACCTTGCCTGCTCACTGCTGTCTGTCTGTCTCAAAGGACGGTTCCTACCACCCAGCTAGAGCCAGCACAGCAGGCATCTATAGCCTGCTCCCGTGTTTGCAAGGTGTGCAGGGAAGAGGGGAGATGTCTTCAGGAGTTGAAGTGTCTTCCCAGAGCAAGTGGAGCAGCTCCCCGTTCTCAGTTCTGGCTCTGTGAGCCTGTCTACATGGCAAGGAGGCATCCCTGGAGCCTATCCATCTGGGTTGGCTGTTGGGCCTGGAGGGTGGGGATGGGTTTCCTGGAAAGTCTGAGGGAGGGAGGCACAGGCCCATCCCTAGGAGGAGGGCCATGGGCGGTGGTCTTCTCACCTGCCCCATCCTCAAGGACTCTGGGAAGCCTGGGCCTCTCCTACTCCTTCCCACCACACCTCCCTCAGGGGACCCTGGCGTGCATCCCTTCCAGGCACTGGGGAAGGCCCAATCTGCCATCAACGCACACCCAATGGCCGCCTCCAGGCCAGTGACCAGTAGGGAGGACCCACTGAGTAGGTCATCACATGTGGATAGACAGCTCTACGGCACACCCGTTCCCGGCACGCCTGGGTCCCAGCCATGGGAGGCTGGGCTGGCCTGATCTAAGCTTTGACTGGAGCATCTCACAGGCCCTGGATGAAATCAGGGGATTGAAGAGGATGGCTGTCACCTCCCCATGTCTGCCCCAGCATCTGAGGATAGCCCTGCTTGTGCAGGAAGAGCCCAGGCTGCTGGACACCAGGACCCACCACAGGTTCAACCACTCTCTGTGTGAGTATCACCCAGTTCCAGCCAGCACCGTGTGGACAGATCCAAGGCAAGCCCAGCCCTGGCCCCTCAGAGGACGGGAGGAGCATCCACCAGCCATCATTGCTCTCAGCAAACATCAAGGGCGTGGGTGGCCCAAGCAAACAAGTCTCCACCAAACTTACAGCGGACACCAAAAGCTCTGGTCCAAGCCAAAGGGGGCACCAGGGATCCCCCCCAAACACACCCAGTCACCATCACGCCGACTGCCCTGATATCACAGCACAAGGGAAAAGAGTCTGATTCGAAGACTGTTGAAGAAACCAACAAACTACACTAACAGGCGCCATGATGGCCGCGTGGAAAACCTGGGTTTCGAGTTCAAAACCAGTTTTTGTTCTGGGACATAGTGGACAAAAGTCAATTCCATTCTTGCCGACTCACATAATGTACAGGAAATGCAATCTTTAAATCACACAATTTAGAATGTCAAGAAAAAAATACAAGACAGCCAGGAATAAATCCTACCAAATATGGCTCCTGTGCTCAAGTCAGAAACACAGAATGTAAAGCCATCCGTTTTCCTCAAGTTAGCCTGTGGCTTGTGGAAATTCAACAAAAGCCCAAGGGTTCATGGGAAACTAACCGGGGGCCGAAGGTCAGGACCACCACAACACTGCCAAAGTAGGGGGATCTGGGGAGGGGGGCCTCTCTCTGTCAGGTGTCAGCTTGCCACCACTGTGACGCGTGAACTTAAAAGAGGAAAGGTGTGCTGTTGCTCACAGCTTTGCAGCTTCAGTCCGTGGTGGCTGGCTCCATGGCTTTGGGCCAAGGTGGCTCAGCGCATCATCGCGGGGAGTACATCTGTCAACAAAGCCACTTACCTCCAGGACAGGACTTGAAAGTGAAAGGAATATGAAGGGGCTGGGGTCCCACTTCCCACCAGGAGAGGTTTTGGCCAAGTGCAGTTAAAGCAAATACATAAAATCCAAAGAAATTTCAAAAACAAAATTTAAATCCCTGCGCGGTTCTCACAACTCAGTGGGTGCAGAGGCGCGCTCAGTCAGTCCTGTGTGACGGTCAGTCAGTCGGTTGAAATCGTCGTGTGATCTGCTGAGTGCTTCCCCACCCTTCATTCTGTGAAAATCTCCTTCCCCAAAGAGCAATCGGTGCCCGAAAGGCAAGGTAAAGGTGAATGTGACGGAGTGAGAATTTGGGATTTGGCATGGCTTTAGTGGAAGTTGGGTGCTGTTAGGGGAAAAACGAATCAAGCATCTGGAATACAGCACAGACTTCTATAAATCCTGGTTTTCCCCGGGCAGTGGAACCATAGATCTGCAGATTCCAAGGGTTTACTGTGTAAGTAATTAATATATATAATTACATAATACAATATATTATATGGACACCTATATAGAAATGTGTATATATACATATAAATGTGAAATCTGCATGCCTCCTATACAGCCAAGAACACGCACACACATGCACACGCTTTCACAGCCAGTTACTGTAAATAAAGGGATGGAAATGGAAGCAGGAACTCCCCAGAAGAGGAAAGAAATAGTTCATCTGCATTAGTGGCCGCTCAGCCTCACAGGCCGTTGGGCAGATGCGAATCAGGTCAGGCCAGGGTGATGTGAGAATGGTGGTGACATGGGACAGGGTCTCCACTGCAGGCTGGTGGGTGGGTATGGTCACTTCCAGGAAAATATGGCTTTACCTGTGTGGGAATCAGCTTAGGTGGGGGCTTTTCTGTGAAAGGATTTACTCAGTAACCACCACTGTTACAAATGTCAGTCTCACTAACTCGCTTCCCATACAGTGCCTTCACGGACTGCTTAATGTGACAAAAGTTTCTATTAAGAACGAAGGGTTGTCATCCTCAGCGGGGCAAGAATTCTGCTAGATGTCCTCGTTCCGGAGCTGATAACCTAAAACAGTTATTGCTTCTCTGAACTTTTAAACTTCTTTGTCTCCAAAGCCCCTCCCGATGTCCTCTTTCCAATTAGCCAACCATGCAGACCGTGAGTCCAAAACCTGCCCGATCCAAGGGAGGGGCAGCATTGCACTAGAGACAAAACCCCAGTGGACTCCTGGCAGGGTGTGCTTGCTCTTTGTCTGTGGTGCGCCCTTCTGCAGAAGTATATTTTGCCTTGCCTGTTGACTTCTGAATTGCGGTGTCTCTCTCTTGTGACACCCAATATCTTAAAGATATTTCTAACATCTGGAATGTGTGGCAGACTCTCAGCCACCACCCACATGTTCACTTACGGACATGGCTGACCTCACAACAGATGCCCCGGGAGGCCCTTGTGACTGGACAGCAGCATTGTGATGGAAACGTAGCCAAAGGCAAAGGGGCCACGGCCCTTCCTGCCCACTGCAGTGCCATGGGTGTGCCGGGGACCAGGGGGCGTTGGTGTGTGGAGTTCAGGCAAGGTCAAGACAGTGCTTAGGAGGGCTTGGCTCCTGCTGCACTTGGGATCTGAGTCCTCCCCATGAGTAAACCCAGTCTCCCAGTGGACAGGGGGTGCAAGGAGATCCACAAGACCCCCACTGACTGCTACAGGTGAGCCAGGCCATACTACACTGCCATTACTCGGTCACCAGCTGAGGGCCCAGCACAGAGAGCTCAAGGTCATTGGGTACACAGCACAGCACCCTCAGCATGAACAGAGGAACCAGGACTAGGTACACACGAACCTCTCAAGCTCTGGTGAACAGAAGCAAAACAACAGACACCATGCAGAACCCAATACCAGTGACAGGAAGTTTAGTTCTTGGAAGGGGCTGTGTAAATGCTCCTGGCCAGGCTCACAAGGTCAATGAAGGCAGAGCGGGGAGGAGACGTTAGTGTCCCCCAGCTGTGTCCCTGGGCCAGCTGCCTCCAACCCCTATGGCGCCACCCCTTTGTTGTGTCTCCTCCCTGTCCACAGGCTGGTGTTAGGCCTCCCAGGCCCATGGTGGGGCATGGGGTGCTGGCTGCCTGTTCCACCCTCTTTTCCAGAAGGCCTGACCAGAGAAGGTACCAGGCATGCAGGGATCCAGGGAAGGGAACAGACGGGCCTCCTGAGGCAACAAGATGGTGTGTGGGGGCTGCTTCCAGGAAAGGCGGCTGCTGGGAAGGAAGGTTGGGTCCCGATGGGGCCTGGGTGGAGGTGGGTATACTGAGGGGATACCGAGGTTGGGCCTCCAGCCGGGTGGTGAACTCCTCCAGGCTGGTTATTTGCATGCTTCAGCCCAGCCTCAAGGCCTGCCCTCCCCTCCTCCACCTTCTCCAAATGTGGCCCCTCCATCAGCTGCCTCAAGGGTGCACAGAGGCAGAGCACAGCCTGAAGCTTGGGGCTGCCCTGGTTCTAGCTGCCACAGTAATTTAGACACTGCTGTGACTCCTGACCCCTGAGGGTATGGTCCAGGCTCTTTGATCTGCCCTAGAGGCCCTGGCTGCCCCCTTCCCCTCTGGGGCCACAGCTGCCCCTCACCCCCACCACAGTCTCATAGTACAGAGGAACCTGGGCATCCCTGCCACGTCCCTCTGATACAGCCAGGACCAGAGATAACCAAGTCATAATGAGGAAAGGTCTATTTTGCTTTGCAATTTGTAGGTTCCCATCCATCACTTTTGGGTCTGTGGCAAGGCAACACATCATGGCAGGGACAGGTGATAGAGAAAACCCTTACCTCACAGCCAGAGAGCAAAGAGTGAGGAGGGGGCTGGGGTCCCACTGTCCCCTTTGAGGACACCCCCACACAATGACTTGAGACCTACAGTAGGCTCACCACCTCCCAATAGCACCACTGTGGGGCCAAGCCTTCAACACAGGGGCCTTTGGGGTTATTCAGAATCCCAACACAGGCCCTGGTGATCATCACATCAGGCCTCCATGGGATGCCCTAGCTGCACCATTGAAGGCTGCAGGGTCATCGAAGTCTTGGTCTTCTCATCTGTAAAATAGGGACACTGGGGCAGATTTCAGAGGTCACCATGACGATCATGGGAAGGTGTGTTGGTAATGTACAAACCCACAGTAATGGTACTGTTTCACTGCTGTATTTCACTGGGAAAATGTCTCAACGGGCAAGAAGGAGACACAAGGGACAATCTTGTGTCCATCATTTTCTCTGTGTACATACCCTGCTCCTGAGCCTGGTGGGCTCCTGCTCACCCTACAGGACCCTGTGTGAATGAACCCTTTACAAGCTTATCCTGGCTGCATGGCCTCTGCTGTGCACCTAGCTCTCCACACTGCACTGAGCAACGATCAGTACACTTGATTGTTCACAGGTCTGGCTTCTCCCTCCCTGTGAGGCATCAGGTGGGTCTCACATACCACCCTATGGAGGCTTCGCGGTGCTGGCCAAATGAAAACCACACAAAGGCTGAGGACACTCAGGGAGGTGGGCAGAGGCTTCTTGGGGCAGGAGTTTGGGGTGAGGGTCCTGGCCTCCCAGGGATGAGGTGAGAAAAGCTTTGAGTGCATGTGGAAGAAGATCTGCATTCTGCACTGAGCAGCAAGGGCTTTTCTTTCCCAGAAGCCCCTGGTGCTCCCCTTTCCCATGCCCTATTTCTCTGTAGGGAGTTCCTATCTGTGCAGAGATCAGAAAAGCAACCTTGGGTTTCCCGCCACCACCGTGGGGCCTGCAGATTGCTTTTGTCCACTGTGTTTAACAAATGCACATTCCAAAATCCCTGCTTTAAACTGCCACACAGGCTTCTGGGTGGGTAGAGTTGGGGCCACTGCTCATGGGGACAAAGTGTGTTCCAGAGACAGGAGGGCATAGCCTCTTGTAGCTGAGGCCCGGGGGGAAAGGCAGCTTGGAAGGGCAGAACAGACCAACTCTGGTTGCCCAGATTTTCCATGGCAACCCTGAGATCTCAACAGGTATGTGTTGTGGGGGCAGCTGGCCTGGGGCTGGGATACATCAGGCCCCTGTTCCCCTATAGCTCTCACCTGAGGACCCTCAGAGTGCAGCTGGGGGAACACAAGCAGCATTGCAACTCGGTTAAAAATTTTACAGCAAGCATTATCTACTGTTGACCAGGCTGGGACACTGGCTCTGAAGCCAGGAGGCTTGTGTTAGTGCCCACTGGCTGCTGCTGAGGCAGGCTAGAAGTAGGACAATTTGAGGGCTCTTGTAGGCTGCCCAGGGATGGGCCAGACCACCCTCATCTGGCTGGGAACCACCCATGCTCTCCCCACTCATTCATTATTGGGTGGGAATCTCCTGGGTCTGCCCTCCCCATGGGTTAGTATAGGTTTTAAAAGCACCTAAAAAAGAAAAGCACGCTCACCCTGCCTGTGGACCCCACCTGCGCCCGTCATGCTTCCTTTGTATTTCCTTTCCTAACTTTCAATAGACCCCATTTACAACCACGTGTTTCTCTTGGAGTCTTCCACGTGGGAATGCAAGGACCGAGGTCTTCTGAAAACAGTTTGCCGTTAACACTGTCACACTAGCCATAAAAAAAACAGCGCAGCAGGAATGCATCACCCATAGTTCTAGGACAGACATCCACAATCCAGGGGTCTTTGGGCCCTTCAAAGTCTCGATGAGTGTCCTTTCTGCCCACTCGGCTCCTGGGGGCTCCAGGCCTTCCCAGCTTGTGGCCACAAGATCACACCTGTGGTAGCAGTTAGGATCACCTGGACTACCCAGGACTATCTCTACCTGAAGCTCCTCTACCTTCTCCTGTCTGTGCAGACTGCTCTGGGAGATGGCATCTGCAGTGCTGGTGGTAGCACCTGATGTCTTAGGGCCACTGTCCACCCCCTGACACCACAGCAGAGCCCTGATCATCCTGTCCTCCCAAGCAGAGCCTAGGGAGGAGGAGGCCTCGGTGAAAAGTGCCCGCCCTGTGGGGCCAGATTACCTCTCTATGCCAGCACCTAGTCATAGTTGGTTGTTCTGACTGACCCTCACAGGTGTCCCCAAGCTCTTACACTCTGGGCTTAAAGCACCATCTTACCCCACTGCCCCACCAGGACCAGCTCCCAACCCTGCCCCCTCTACCCCAAGTCCTATGGCTCAGGGGCTATGGGAGAAGCTGGGAACATGGGTGGCATCTTGGAACTGAGGGGTGTGTGAGAGAGGGAGGAGTGAGGGAGGAAAGAGGGAACTCTCTTCTGCTTCTGTAGCCTCCATTGTCCTCTTGCCAACATCATTTGGGCACCCTGGCAGGTCTGCATGTCAAGACCTGTTCTCTCTCTCTCTCTCTCTCTCTCTCTCTCTCTTTCTCTCTCTCTCTCTCTCTCTCTTTCTCTTTCTCTGCGGGGACTTGGATTTTGAACTCAAGGCTTCACACTTGCATTGCAGGTACCCCTCTGCTACAGCCACACCTCCAGTCCATTTTGGTCTGGTTATTTTGGAGATGGGGTCTCGCAAACTATTTGCCTGGGCTGGCCTCAAACCATGATCCTCCTGATTTCAGCCTCCCAAGTAGCTAGGGTTACAGAAGTGAGCCACCAGCACCGGGCTTCTTCTCTCACAGTATGCTACTGTGCAAGCAGCCCCCATCGCGGTCATTCGGGCTTCTGTAACCCAATGATGCAGCCAGGTGACTGATAAAAACACGCACTAACTTAGCACAGCTCTGAAGGTTGGAAGACCAAGGCCAAGGTGCCAGACCTAGGGCATCTGTGAGCCTCGTCGCGGTCACCACCGTGCATTCCACCCTCATGACCTCTCGTCACCTTATGACCTTGCCTCCTACTGCCATGGCCTTGGGGGCCTTGGGGGCTAGGATTTCAGCACATGGACTTGGGGCTGTGCTGCTCAGCCCCCGTGACTTACACTGTTGACCCATTAGCTGAACCACAATGTCCTTCTAAGGATCACTGTTACCAGTGACACCCCAGTGAACATCTGCCATTGGCATTCCCACGGCTGGCTGCAGCCTCCGCACTCACAGCCTGGGGGTGGGGACCCTGGCTGGGCCTCCACACAGAATCACAAGCCACTGAGGTCAGCTGATGGTCCACTGCTGCTGTGTGGCAGGATGAGCCAACTCCCTCAAATCAGCTCCCTTGGGTTTCTTATCTATGAAACAGGGGTGAACGTGGCTCAGTGCACACAGCGCACTCTGTGGGTGGTCACTGGAGGCCACCATGTGTCACGCCAGGGACAATTGATGGGACAGGGCCTGGTGGTGTGGCTTAAGTGAGAGAGCACCTGCCTAGCAAGTGTGAGATCCTGAGTTCAAACCCCAGAGCTGCCAATAAATACATAAATAAATAAATAAAGACAATTGGTAGAACAGTTCTTCTGTCTTTTCACACAGCCCTGGTTGATTAAGGCCCAGATGCTGGGTCTGGGGTAGGATGGAGCAGCAGGTGCAGATGAGGCTGTGCAATGAGTGGGGTGCAGGCATTGCTATCTCTGACACAGAGAATGGGGCTGGAAATCCTACCTGGGGCTCCTCACATAGGAGAGACCTTAAAATGTGGGACACTTCAATGTGTCCTGCCTGCCAGACCCACCCCCCCAGCTCCCTGAGTATTGTTCACACAACCCCAGCACTCCAGACACATGGGAGAGGGACTTGAGGGAGGAGGGAAGAGAGAAGAATGTGCGAACAGATGGAGGGCTGAGGGGAATTCAAGCAGAGCCAACTCCAGGATGAGGCTCTCTGGCAAAATGAGTTTTAGGGTGTGTCTGAAGGCACGCTGCAGGGAGGGATTGATCAAGTAGTCTGCCAGATGGGAGGGTTTTGAGTGTGAGCAGCTCTGGCCAGGCCCCAGGCATCACCGAGTGGTGGGTGAGAGGACTGACGCATTAGTTCAGGCCTTCCTTGGCTTTTTGTCCTAGAGCCCCTGCCTATGGCCTCCGTCTGTGTCATTCACAGGACACTCAGCCAGCACCATGGACCGCAGTAGGGGTAGCGTGACAAATGCCCCTTTGAAGATAATATTCAATGACAGCAGAGATGCAGCAAGATAGACCTGGCAGGTAGAGAGTAAACTGGTGAGTGCTTTCTGAACAGCAGGTTGGCATCCGTGCGTGCCGAGGTCTCGAAGGGTACAGTTTGCTGGCCGGCAGCCCCTCCCTCCCTGGCTGCTCTGGGGAGGAGGACAAGTTTCAGCTTCCTTCCCTCCCACCTCCTTCTGAGCTTGGCCTGGGGGAGTCCAGGGTAAGTGGGGGACCGACACCAGGGCTAGTCTCCAATTGTCCCTCTCCTGAACTACCTCTTTCCCCACAACCCTCCCACCCCATCAGCTTTTACTCAGCACAGAGGCCCTGAGTTCATTCCCTTTCTTTGCAATACCTAGAATGGTCTCCATTTTCCAATCCGGAACTGTGTTTATTTTGAAATAATTATAGATTTATAAGAAGCTGCAAGATAGTGCAGAGATCCCAGGTGCCCTAAGCCAGAAGGTCACCAGTTTCTCCTGGTGACTGCATTTTGTTTAAGCACAGCCCTTATTGAAGCCAGGGCGCTGACGCTGTAGGTGTGTCTGTAACTCGATGTCACTTCTCAGCAGAGCTCATGACCACCACCAAGACCTCCCAGTGCCAGCCCTAGCCACCCCATCACCACACCACAGGCAGCCATGCCTCTGCTCCCCGACCCTAGGACTGGTTACTTCAAGTGACAGCGATGGAAGCTGTCACACAGCAGATGCCTCTTGAGGACTTGGGGACAGTGTTGTCACCACACAGCACCTTGTGCCTGCCCCAGGCATTGTGTAGACAGGGATCGCTCTGTCACCTTGCTGAGCAGTCACTGTGGTCTGGTGGCATGGTAGGATGAACCCCCATGATCCACTTAGTTATCTGATACTCTGTTATTGCCAACTTGGGGCAATAACGAGTGAAGTTGCTGTGCCCATGACGCCCGGCTTTTCGTGAGACACAAGTCTCCGTTTCTCTGGATGGATATCTGGGAGTGGGTTGCGTGGCTATACTTAGGTTTTAAAGAAACCACCAAACTGTTTTCCACAGTGCAGGACCATTTTACATTTCCTGGGAGGATTTTGATGAATGCACAAGCCTAGAAGAGAAACACAAAAATGATCATTACTTTTAGTTGATATAGAAACAATTTTGAACCTCGTAGATATGTTTGTATCTTCCAAATGTTACGAAACATATTTTGCAATATACAGTTTGCAGTCAGGAAAAATACCTCTCTGAAAAGGATTTGTTGAAATGAGAAGGTTCTTAGGAAGTCACGTTTTTATAAAAAAGAAGAAGGTTCTGTAGGTCTGCCGGTGTGGTTAGACATGTGCACACTCACCACGCCCACCACTGCACACACACCTGCACGCTCTCACACTCACCACTGTACACACATGCATGCGCACACATACAGTGTACACACACTGTACACACACCACTCCATGCACACTCACACACACTCATACACCTCACCAAGACTCCGGACCTGAGGAGAGTAACCAGATGTCATGGACTCTCACTGACCATGGGACCAGGGCCACTATGTCACCATTTGTGACCTAACAAATGACTACTGGCTGGGTGGGTTGATACAACAGAAAGGGATCATCTCACAGTTCTGCAAATTGGAACTCTAAATCGTGGTGTGCGCAGGTGATGCGTCCTCTGACAGCTCTATGGGAGGCTCCCTCTTGCCTCTCCCAGCTCCTGGGGTGCCAGGCACTCCTTGGCTTGTGGTTGCCTCGCTCCAGGCTCTGCCTCTGTTGTGACATGGCCTCCTCCTCCTCTGTGTGTCTCTTCTGAGGCCATTTCCCATTAGGTTAGGGCCCAGGAGCATCCAGAATAATGTCAGCTTTGCCACATCGGCACAGACGCTTCTCTTGAGCAAGACCGGGTGGCAGCGCTGGGGCTGGATATGTCTTTCTCAGGACAGCCATGCAACCTGTTACAGGGGACGACTTCTAGGAAAAAGTTTCTCTACTCTTTGCTCCTTTCTGAGTTATCCACAATAAGAATGAGTAGCTTTTATTATCAGAAGCAGAGGCAATGCTACTAATGACACACTAAACACAAAACAGCGAGACTTCTTTGTCCCAGCACAGGCGACAAAGGGAGAGACGGTCAGCACCCAGTGACAGAGAACGAGAGCGATGGAGTTAGCCAGACCCCTTATGGAGGGGCAGGACCACCTCCACTGCAAGAGGCTGGCACTGCCCCAAGGAGCGGCAGCCTCATGGTATTTCAGGAAGATATGGGGACGGTGCAAGAGGTGCCAGTGACTCTGTGATGACAGGGACAGGGAAGGGGTGATGCAGGAGCCAGAGACACAAGGCTGTGACAGCTGTTGATTTGGGCCCTGTGAGCAGCACTGCACAGAGACTCTCTGCTGCCCCTCTCCCTTCCTGGGCAGCTCAGCTTCTGTGTCCCACGGCACAGTGGAGGCAACAATAGCTTAGATGGTCAGATGGTCTGCTCCAGGCTCACAGCTGGCAAGTAACAGAGCTGTGACTTGCACATGGACAGGGAACTCAAGTGCAGGGCACTGTGCAAATCTGACACCAGCTGATGATAGACTGGAAGACATGTCCCTTTGTGTGTCCTAGGTGTATGCAGTGGTGCTCAGCCATTGTTCCTGGACTCCTCCTTCCCAAAGGCAGAGTTCATGTTTAGTTGTCCCTGTGTCACTGGTGTCTAGCTCCAAGGAACAGGGATCCCTAGGGTGATGACAGAAAGGGCTGGGGGGTGGGTAGGGGATGCCCTCAAACAGAGCAGATGGTGATGAAGCCCTGAGCCCTGAGGTCCTGCCCCCAGTATTGTGCTCTGGCTCTGTGATTTGGGTCAAGTTTCATGCCATCCTTGCACCTCAGTTTCCACACCTGTACAGAGCTGGGGCTTTCTGAGGCCCTGCCACACTCTGCTCCTCAAGCCATGTGAGAAGCGGAACAGCAGCTTTCTTCTCTGGCTCAGTGGTGGCTTGACCTCATGGGAACCAAGGTCACTACCAGGCTCCCAGCATCCCAGGCCCCACCTGGTCCAGCTGGTGTTAGTGAGCCTCCCCTCCCCCTCTCTGTGGAAAGAATCCGAGGGCAGAAAGTCTGGAAAAAATGCTCATCCTCCCCTGGGAACACCTGGGGGACCAGGACTGTTTGTCTGCCTGTATGAACTCGGGACGACTGTCCCGGGCAGAGCAGCACACACACACACGCCGGTGATAAAGAGAAAAGCACCCAGAATCCTGCTACTATGGTGCACAGACTGGAGCCTTTCCCTTCAGATTTCAGTGGAAGGACAGATGCACACATCCTCTACTTTTTGCAGAAATGTCACTCTGCGACCCTTTTGTCTCCTTTCCTCACTCAGGACGTGCTGTGGTTCCACACAGGAACAGAGACACCATTCCAGTAGCAACCACAGAGCCAGACCTCATGCTGCCTGTGGCACCAGGGGACACAACCTTGTCACACAAGTCCCGTGAGACATGAGTCCTTCCCAGAGTTTGGGCCGTGTGAACACACTGCAGGAGCTTCCTGCAGCTAGACGTTTGCACGCAGTCTTCCGGGATTTCGAGCTGATTCGTCCCCTGGGATGAACTCCTGGGTCACAGAGTCCGGTCAGTAGAACTCGGTTCTCAGTTGCGCGAGATTTCTCTTCTCTGCCTCCGTCCACTCGCTCCACTCTGAGAGGCGCCCACCCGAGTGGTGGGTGGGAAGCTCACTCCCAAAGCTGCTCTCAGCTGTACAGGCATCCACGTGTGTCTCATGGACCCGCAGCTGACCACTGTGTCTTCCCTGGAGGTAAGACAGGTGTGTGGCATGTGGCCCTTACCTCAGGATGTGGTGTAAAGGACTGGGCTGCTGGGGACAGCCCAGAGGCCCAGATAAAAGATGTCTGTCCCCGCGGGTTCTGTGGAAATCACCCCAGTGCTGGAGGTGACTCCTGGGGAACACAGCCAGAGCACCTGCCCAAAGGCTCTGCGCTCAGCTGTCCTGCCTTGGTTTCGTCACTATACATTTACATTAACTCTTAACACACAAGTCCGAAGAGGGAGGCACCAAAGGACATCCTCGGGTCCCCTGAGTGCTCCCCACACCCAGTGCATGGCTGCAGCCCTCTGTCTCCGAGCCCAGAGCTCCCCAGCAAGGGGAAGCAAGAGCCCAGGTGGCCAGCAGCGGGTCCATTCCCGACTTGATGGAGCCAGTTCTGTGGCAAGCCCTCTTCCTTGGGACTCCAGCAGCTTCCCAAGATGGCACAGTGAGAGGGATCTGGTTCCACCTCCACTCTTGGTTCCCAGCCGCCACTCACAACCTCCATCCCCTGTAATTTCTCCTCTCAGGAATGACTACCCTGTCTTCTAGGCACTGACCAGACACAAAACCCACAACACAGGTCTGCATAGACAGCACGTCTGTCTTGTTTCTGAGGCTTTGCGTCCCCAGGGGGTTGGTGCTGAGCTTGTAGGAGGACTGGCTTTGCAGATGGGGACTGAGCATGGGCAAATATAAATTTGTGTTTTCTGACAGTGGACTGAGCTGCAGTCCAGGCTGTGGTGGCGGGGACAGTGTGGGGACATGTCCTCTGTGAGTGTTCAGGGAAGCCAGGGCCCAGTGTATCCAGGGGAAATGCCTGCTTCTGCCTGGGGGTGCAGTGGTAATGCCAAGCCAAATATGGAAAGACAGGAAGATTTCCATGCAATGACAGTGAAAAGGGAAGCCCAGGGAGAGGAGGGCATGGCAAGAGCGAAGGCTTGGGGGCTAGCGAAGACAGAATGTCACCACAGGAACCTGGCGAAGCTGGGAAAAGGAGAACCAGGCACTGGGGAGCCAGAGGTGATGAAGACGGAAAGATCTGGGCTTCCACCCTGGGGGAGGCTCCGGAGCCTGCTCGCCACATCAGGAGGGCCAGGGGACCTCAGCTTAAGGCCTGCTGGGAAGGGGACGCTTAGGGGATGAAGTCACTGACTTCACTGTGCTGCGTCTGCACAAAGCCACCACAGGGCTGCGGTGACCAAAGCCAGAGCCCCACAGCAGTGGGGGAGCCTCTCTGGGGTCAGGAAAGCCACAGCAGCTGCAGGGCAGAAGCTTCCTGCCCACGGAGTAGGAAAATTACAGGGGCCTCAGCCAGGGCTGGCGGGACTGCAGCAGCCCTGCTGCCAGCTCAGGACCAGCTCGTACCCTCCTCCTATGGGTGCCCTCTTGCTCCTCCGCAGCCTCCATGTGTCCCTGCCTGGCAGCTTTGTCATCGACCACATCCACACTGGGGCATTTAAGGTTAGTGGGTCATCACGTCTGCAACTCACAGTGCCACCAAAGTGCCCTGGTGACACAACCCTGATGGGCCACCAGCTCCACTATCCCATCCCCCAAGTCTCCCATCACTCCTCCCTACACAGCAGCAAACTCCATTCTTGAAGGGCTCATCCACTCACTCTCCAGCCCCACTTCCCCACCATGCCTGGCCTCAAACCCAATCCCCTCACCAGGGTCGGAGCCTACCCTGCCAGCCCTGCCTCTTGCCTCCTGTCCTTATCCACGCTCTGCTACAGACCCACCTTCAGACGGTTCAGGGCCATCCTTTCCTCCCTCCCGATGTGCTCTTGTCACCCGTTTCCCTCAACGGGACATCCAGGACGTGCTCAGTGCTGGGCAGGGGCAATTGACCCCAGCTCTGGGCCCCCAGCTGGGCCTGGGAAGAGAATTCCATGCCAGCCCAAGGTTTGGGCTCTCTGGCAGGATTCTGGGAGTCAGCCTGGCCCATCAGTGATCCTCTGTGCCCTTGGGCAAATGGCTTCATCTCCCTGACCCTCCACGATCCTGATGGCCCTGCTGACCTCAGACCTTGCTCAAGTGTCTTGTGGCCTGCAGGACAATGTGGTGGAGCCGGGGCTGCTCATCATAGTTGAGGCAGGTGTTGGCCTTCTGGTGTGGCTTATGAGCAGAGACTTTGGTGGCGACCATAGTCACAGATTGGTTATGGAGTTTACCTGGTTCCAATGTCAGCTCTGCCCCTGCCTGGATGAGTTTCCTGGCCTAACCTGTCTGACATCTCACCTAGTCTCCTGGCTCAGGTCAGCATTGCCCAGAGAGACAGACAGACAGACAGACAGAGACAGATAGGGAGCCGTGTCTCAGTAATTTTCTGCAGGTCAGTCAGAGAACAGAGGCTCATTTGGCTCTGATTCTGAAGGCCATTTAGTCCAAGAGCACGGTCACCTCTGTGGGGCCTTGCGCTGCATCTCCCAAGCAAGTTCACCTCACAGCTGCTGAGTGTTGGTTGAATGGTGGCTCCCAGGATATGGGGGGCATGGAGGGAAGGAGGGAGGGAATGGGGACTTGTTGACCAAAGGGGACAAGTTTCAAGTAGATAGGAGGGATGGGCTTGGGGTTTTCTTTCAGAGGGAGGGAGTTTGTCAGTACTGTGGATTGAATTCAGGGCCTTGCTAGGGCAAGAGCTCTACCACTTGAGCCGTCCTCCAGTCCTTTTGCTTTTGGCTTGTTTTGCAGATAAGGTCTCACGTTTTCACAGAGGCCAGCCTTGGACCAGGATCCTTCTGTCTCTGCCTCCTCAGTAGCTGGGATTACAGATGTACACCACCATGCCCCACCTGAGGGAGGGCTGGGATTACAGATGTACACCACCATGCCCCACCTGAGGGAAGGGGTTTTAAGACCTATTAAACAGCATGGTGACTGTAGTTAACAATAATGTGTTAATGTATTGGATAGTTCAAAACAACTAAGTAATTTTTAAGTCAACTAAGAGCAAGTGAAGCTAGGGGCTCGATTACATTTCTCCTCGGTAATCGCCATGAAGGGACAGAATGGGAGAAAACATTTGCAATTCATGTATCTGACAAGGAGCTTTTATCCAGAATATAAAAAGAACACTTACCACTCAATAATAATAAAAATGACAAGCGATCCAACTGAAAATGGACCAACTATATGAATATACATTCCTCCAAGACAGAAATACAAAGGGCCAGGTTACACCAGAAGACACTCAATGTCTTTAGCCCTTAGGAACGTGCAAATCAAAGCCACAGTGAGACATTGAGTCACATCTACTAACACGCAATGATAGTGACTTTTAAATGGAAAATAACAAGAGTTGGCAAGGGTGTGGGGACATTAGAGCCCCGGGTGTGGCTGATGAAAACAAAATGGCGCACCAATGTGGAAAAGTCTTGTGGTTTCCCAAATGGTTAAACATGGAGTATCACCTGACCCAGCAATTCCACTCCTGCATATGTATGTACTCAAAAGAGAATTGAAAACACATGTCACACAAAAACTTGTACATGAACGTTCATTGCAGCATTGTTCATAATAGTGAAGAGTGGAAACAACCCCAAAGTCCACCGATGGACGAATACATAAACAAAATGTGGTCTATCCACGCAATGGAATATTACTCAGTCATAAAAAGGAATGAAATATTGATTCATGCTACAATGTGATGAACCTGAAAACATGACGCTTGGTGAAAGAAGGCAGACACAGAAGACCACATTCCACATGACTGTGTTCTTATGAAGTACCAAGAACTGGGATTCACAGATGGAAAGCAGAGTAGTGGTTGCCAGGGGCTGGGAGAGGGAGATGGGGGTGACAGCTCGTGGGTGTGGAGTCTTGGGTGATGCAATGTTCTAAAGTTAATTGTAGTGATGGATGCATATAACGTGACTATATCAAAGGCTACTGAGTCATGCACTTTAAAAAGGTGAGCTCTGTGCCGTGTGAATTGTGCTGTGATATTTGACAAGTGAACTGAGACTTTGGAGGTTGAGCAGAGAGTGGAGGGGGCAGGAAGCTCCTGCTGTGAGGGGTCCTGGGAACGGGGCAGATGTGCCGCTCCCATCAGCCTGGAGTCACCCAGATGTGGGATGCGGGAGGGAGAGGGTTAGTAGGGTCAGGGGAGTGGGTGAGAGTCAAAGAGACATCAGGTGGGTGGAGGGTCATGTTTAGGATGTTCTGTGGGCGCTCTCGCCCTGAGGGTGTCACAGAGGTGGGTTCATTTGGGCTGAGAAGTTGCTGGGTGGGCCCCTGGCTCTTTCCCCCCTGACCACTGGATCCCAGGCACAGCTGAGAGACTCAGTGCACAGGAGGGCAATGGCTCTGTGTACCCATTTTATAGAGGAGAAACTGAGGTCAGGTGGTGAATCGCACCAAGGCACTGGGCCAGCGTTCCACCAGCCCCAGGATATAGCAGGTTCTAGACAGTGCCCAGGCGATTCCAGGCCTGGTGTGTGGAAGAGCTGGTTCGACTATGTGCCACTCCCAAGGCACCAGGTGTCAGCCCCTGTTGGGCCTCTGCAGGAACACCCTGTGCTAACCAGATGCTCCCTGGCAATGGCAGGTGCCAATGGCTGGCCAGGCCAGCAGCAAGGGTGGTCCCAGTTCTGGTGTCCAGTGTGACTGGGCTCTGGGCTCCAGGGCACAGGCTGCCTGGGAGGGAAACCTGTGAGGGCTCTGAGCCAGACATACCACTTTTGGATCCTGATGCTACCACCACCAAGCCATGTTGCCTTGGGTGTCAGTGCGTTTGTCTCAGTCTCAGGCCTTCACCTGTGGAACGGTGTGTGGCTGTGGGCCGAATGTGTCCCCGAAAGTTCACATGTTGGAAATGTAGTCCCCAAATCCCTCTGCTGCTGTGCAGGCAGGACCTTCGGGAGGGAATTAAAAATTGTATGAGGCCACAGGTGTCCCCACAAAAGGATTGGTGGCTTTGTACATGGAACAGAGACCTAAGCGGGCACAAATCCTCTCTCTTGCCATGTGATTCTTCCCCCCGCTGCCCCCACCACATTGTAACACAGCAGGCAGGCTCTCGTTGATGGGACCCCCCATTGATGGGAGAGCGCTGGACTCCCAGCCTCCAGAACTGTAAGAAATAAATTTCTTTACACTTTTTTCAGTACATAGAGTGGGTTAGCAGCATCACCAAACAAACTAAGGAGATGTAAAGGAGTCAGTGCCTGGTGCAGAGCAGGTAGGGGACCACTGTGTGGCACAAAAGGCAAACTTTGGGCCTTCAACGTGGTTCCCAAGAAAAGTCTGGTCTCAACAGCTTTGTCACAGGCCAGAATGTTTACAGACTAGGAGCCTCTTATGACTAGACCAAGCTAAAACTAGTGAGGTTCAAGACGGATACACAAGGGTCACCTCAAATGGGCCACCTCGATGAGCCCTTTAGCTTCACTTGCTCTTAGTTGACTTAAAAATCACTCATTTGGAAGGCTGCACAGCTGGGAAGGACTAGCGTTGCTGTGGGGAACACCTCTGCCACATGGATTATAATAACAGCTGCCCAGGTTACTTTGCAGAAACTTGAAGCCACCATTACTAAAACACATAGCTGTTTACTGGAACCTATAGACATCTGATGGGTGACTACAATGGGACAAAAGGCTTGACATCTCTGTCTTCTATTCATGTCTGCCCCCTTTGCCCCCTCAACCTTTGAGTCAGACTCTACTCATCTCTGCATGTACACATGGTGGTCACTTGAGAAATGATTTGTCCAAGACTCTAACGCAGGGTGAACTTGACCTGTTGCCTCTTGGAACTGGTGTGTATTTCCTCTGCCCCATCCTGGGCTTTCTCAGCAGCTCAGCTATGGTTCCTTGGCTTCATCATGAGGCCAGGTCACCAGGCAAGATAGTGACCTAGGCATCTCAGCTGTTCCTGAGTGAAGTTGTCTGCCCTGTAGTCCACTAAGTATAAGGCTGGGAAGTTTGTGCATGAGAACATCTTCTGAAACCATTCCCAGGACCAATGGATAATTATCAAACTTTGGACTCCTCCAGAAAGTCAGTAAGACCTGCTGCACAATTTGTTCAATCCTTGGGCTCAAGCTGGGGCTTTTGTCCCAATAAAGCGTTGTCTGTCCCGTACATAAGATGTGATCGTCTCATTTCAATTGTTTCCATGTCATACGAGCCCGCCACCCAGCATCCATCCTCTCCATCATGTTATGAGGTAGCAGGAAGGCCCTCACCGATGGGACCCCTCAACCTTGAACTTTCAGCGTCCAGAACTAAAAGAAAGAAATTTCTTCACGAATCATTCAGCCTGTGGTGTGATATGACAGCAACACAAAACAGACTATACGAGGCGTAAAGGGGACAGTGACAGGTAGGCTGTCCTCCTCCTCCCTCCACCCCCAGCACACACTCTTCTGGCTGAGTCCTCCTTTGTGAGCCTGCATATTGTGAGGTCCACTGGGCACAGTTCCCTGCATGCTAATCCAAGGTACAGGTGACCACAGGAAGTGCTTAAGCTGAAAACAGCTTAACCGGGTTTCGGGCTGGATCAGCTGATAGTTCAGGAACCACAGGTTCAGGCACAGCAGGATCCAAGGTCAACACTGGCGCTTTCCTTCCTTCTCTCAATTCCACTCCTCAGGTGGCCTGATTCCAAGGCAGACTTGCCCCTCAAGGACATCAGAAGGCTGCCGCTCAGTTCCAGCTTCCTGGCTGTCATGCTGAAGAGAAGAGTCTGTCTGGGTGGGAGGAAGGAAACATCGCTTTGCAACAGCTCCAAGTGTCTCAGTGAAGCCGGGCCACAAGTAGGTAAAGGGTCCATCCATAAACCAATCGCTGTGGAAGGAGGGTGGGCTACGCTGATGCTCAATCAGGTCCTCCCTTGGATGGAGATGGCCCAGCCCATCTGAGTTCCATGGAGTTCTGAGCGAGGCTCCTGTGCAGGGGAGGCTGGGCAGTGGGTCCACAGGGTCTCCAGGGTCTGCCTCCAGAGCGCCAGGGCGGCCCCTGGGGCGGCCCCGGTCCAGGCTCAGAGACGAGATAGCAAAGGAGACGACGAGATAGCAGGTCACCGGGTGACCTGCTGGTGGAGACAGAGATGTGGGGGAAGGGGCTCCCGTCGTGTAGGTGTGACAACCAACTAGGAGGACACTGCATGGGGCCTCTAGCCTCTTATGGGGGCAGAGAATGAAATGTCCTCTGAGGTGCCTTCTGAGCCTCTTCCTTTTGTGACCCAGTGACTACAGCCTCATGCTGCACACCCTGCCTGGATGGTCCAGGGGTCAGACCCCAGCTCTGAGGCTGGGACATGTCTGCCACCTCTGGCTGTAAGCCCTTCTCTGTGAGTCTCAATGTTCTTTCTTATAATATGGGGATGGTGGCAGGCTTCAGAGCTCATAAGTGCCCACGGCATGGGTGTGATGTCCCCTGGAGGGGTGGCCCGGGAAAAATGGGCTTCCCATTACAGCATTAAGGCTGTGAGAGGAACCCTGGGGGTTTTGGTGGCTTCCTTGCCCTCAGGGTTACAGCTCCCGCTTCCTGGCCCATCTCCAGCTCACCAGGTCCCTAAGACCCACTGACTCAGCATGGCAAAGGTACACAAAGGGGATCCAACCCCACAACCCACAAGCTTCCCTATTCCTGACACCCTGGGTGTGGCTGGAGTAACCACTGAGGTGACTACTCACCCTGTAGATGCTGGCAGCCAGCAGTTCCTCCCTAGAGGCTACACAGGTGGTGTACAGGACAGCTCTTTTGTCCTCTTGGGCAGGTGGGGCCAGTGTTGCAGGGAAGTCATCCTCGGACAGGCCATATCCTCCCAGAAGTGAGAGCCACTCTGGCCCACAAGGAGGCTTATGTCCTCCTCTGCCTGGTTGGGGTGGGATCAGTGATTTCCAAGAAGGGTTTGGGCCCAGAGAACCAAGGCTGCAGATTGTTCTTATAACCAAGGAAAAAGATAATCCCTGCTCAGGGTAGCCCTGGCTTCCTCACTGCCTTTCATCAGCAGGCAGCTCACAGAGCCACTCTGAGCCTCCCCTCCCCTCCTGTCTCAGCCCTCTTGTCTGAGCCTCAGTGGGTTCCAAACCAGCCTAGTGGATGAGAGGCACTATTGGCCTGGCCTGGGCCTCATTCCAGTTCTGCAGCTCACCTGCTGGTGAGGCCCGGGGCAAGCTGTTGAACCTCCCTCTGCCTGTTTTCATCCTCTGTGACAGGGACATGTCAAAGTAACCCTTCCATACAGGGATGCGGTAGGACTGGACACCTGACACACTGCAGAGACTCAATCAATACGACCCAGTATTGTCAATTTGCTTGCTTGTCACCTCTCCTCCTTATCCTTTTCTTAGGCCTCAGTTTCCCCTGTGTAAAAGGGATGTGGAATGGCAGTGTGGAGCTAGGAAGAGAATGTGAACTGTGTTGCACAGACCTAACTGTTTTCTAATCCTGGGCTTATCACTTCACAGCTTAAGGACCTCAGGTAAGTCATAGAGCCTCTTTCAGCTCCATCTTCTATGCCCACAGATTGTGAATGATGTACCCTGAGGAGGATCAGCCCTGTGCCTGTGGACAGAGCCTAGGGCCAGCAACCACCCAGAGCTGCCCTCTGCCCTCCTCCTCTGTCACCCAGCGAAGCCACTCCTCAGCTCCTCCAACATTCCTTCTCCATGCTGTGTGACAGATCACAAACCCTGTGACTGAAGCAGCCCAGGTTGATCAGCCCAGCTCCCATGGCCAGGAGCCAGCCAGCTCGTCCCTGTGCTCAGTGCCTGAGGTCATTGTATCCCCAGTGGTGCTGGAGGACATGACCTCAGATCTTGTCAGCTTCTCTCCCGTAACCATAGGACCGAGCTCCCCATTCCTTGCTGGCTGTCAGCAGGGACCACTCAGCTACTAGGGGGCTCCTGAGGTCCCTGCCTTGGGTCCTCTCCATATCCTCTGCCAGCCTCTCTCCTGCTGTGACTTTTGTCCCTCAGGAAGGGTCCAGCCCTTCTGGGGGGCCCCTGTGATTATGTCAGGCCCAAGCTCTCAGGGTCCCTCTCAAGTGTCACCACCCAGGAGGCCCCTGGTCTCCCCTAGCTTTTGTTCAGTTCCCGGTTTCCTTTCACTCAGTACCTACTTCATCATGGTGGAGAAATGCAGACGGGGCAGTTAACCCAGGGCAGGTGGCTAGAACCAGTATCCTGGGTCCTAATCCTGCATCTGCTCGTAGGAACCAGCTGTGTGACCATGGTTGTGCCACTCTACTTGTCTGTGCTTAACTGTCTCACCTACCAGATGTGGATCACCACATCCAGCAATTGTCCTGTGATTCCCACGTTTCTCAGGACCAGCAATTGTCCTGTGATTTTCTGTGTCCCATCACAGGCAGGAAGCCTGCCTGGTAGAGTACAGAGACGGTGACCAGAGACTGTTAGAGCAGAGGCCAGAGAGGCGGCAGGGAAGGGGACTCAGGGTGTCCCTCTCAAAAGGACTCATCACCACCCAGCATGGGAGTGCCCAGGGGAGGGACTGCAGACAGTGTCCCACGTCATAGCTCTGAGCAGGGCCTGCCCTCTGAGTCACCCACTAACGTGGGCTGAGGAGTCTTATCACAAGCCAAGTGTGGCCAGGGATGGTCTTTGAGGTCCCCAAAGCCATGTAAGCTATGACCACATCTGATGTGTAGTCTGGGCTGCACTGGGTCAGGTGGAAGAGTGGAGAGCCCCAAGGACGTCCCAGTCATGCACCCACTGTCCACTCTGGGCCAGCTTTGGCCTGGCAGGAGGGAAGCCTGGCCCACTCTGCATGGAGTCTGTGCTGCTCAGTGTGACTTTCTACTGGCTCTTGCAGCGTGTGGGGAGGGAACTAGAAGGAGCAAATGCTGCATCTGCGTCAATCTGCGAGCACCACCATGGCTGGAGGGAGAGCTTGGGAAGGGGGCTGGCCAAAGTACCTGTACATACTGGAGGAGGACCGAGGCTTTCACTTGCCTGTGTCTTCCGTGTGTTCTGAAAGTAGGAGAGGGCTGCACCTTCCCTAGAGGACCGCCCAGGGGATGTCAGGCCCTTGGAGTGCTCTTGCACAGGAGGCCAGGGAAAGGCCAGGGTGTCCTGGCTGACTCAGTGACAGCAGTAAGAGGAAGGTGCAGCAGGGGGCGCCTCCGCCCTGGCCATCTGCACAGGGATCCCTAGAAGCCTCAGGAGCCCTAGGGCTGCCCTTTTCTGGAAGAACAAAGGCAGGGAACTATAGCAGTGCTGGAGGAAAAGGAAAGCTACAAATCACTCTATGTCTTTTTCCTTTGAGCCTCAGTTTCCCCTCCCTACAGGGGGACTGCACACCCTTTACAAAGCAGTTGTAAGGTCAGATCGGGTGGCTATCGGGGGCAGCATGGTCTTGAGGCGACAGCAAGGACTTGATGGGCAAGCAGACCAGATGTGGGTCCAGCCCGCACGAACTGTGACCTTCTCCCAGGACCGTTTCTGAAGTGTGTGATGCCCACCTGTCAGGACAGGCCTGAATAGGAGACCAAATGGGAGCAGAGCTCCTGGACAGCCCCAGGGCCCAAGAGGCAGCAGTGGTCATTTGTAAACTGCAGAGAGCTGTGTAAACTCTGGTCTGCAACAGCAGCCACCCCTGGAGCCCGAGACTCAGTTTCCCCATGTGTAAACAAAGAGTTTAGAGGAAAGGAGCTTTGGGGCCTTCCTGGGTCTCCACCACCCGAGCTCCCTCTCCCTCCACACGCACTCCCTTCTCTAATCTGGGTGTCCATAAACTTGTGTGCAGAAAAAAAGTCTTCATTTTCACCAGCTCCTACCGAAGTCCAGCATGCCATCTGTGGTGAAATTGGCCCTACCACACGGATCACCTGGGGAAGCAGAGTGGTCACCTGTCACCATACTGAGCCCTGGTTGCAGATTCTGGGTCAGAGTGGCTCTTCAGAGAACACATGAAGAACAGTGAGAACCGAACCTGCTTCTGGACTGTCTGTGCACCTCTAGCCTCCCTATGAGGTAGGAAGTGCAATTAGGTCCTCCTCATGGGGTGGGGGACACAGAGCTGCCAGGCAACTCTCAGAGTCACAGACCTGGGAGAGCCAAGCCTGGAATCCCAGCAGAAGGAACAGACTACCCACCTGGGAAACCCATCCTCCAGTCTAAAACTGAGGCACCAAGGGCTGGTTGATCTCTGTTTGGCACCAAGAGCAGAGGTGGGGAGGCAGGAGGTGGTCTGTGGCTGATGTGGCTGGTGCCCTGCAGAGGCTCCGGGTGGAGGGTGGAGGCAGACTGTGGAGGGGTATAGGGTGAAGTCTGGACTCCTTCATTTCTATGGGGGACAGGTGCTGGGACATGGCAGGGACTGGGGAGCTTCCTGGTGGCTCTCCCTCCCCACAGGGGACGCCCCCGCATGATTGTCACCCAGAGTTCCTCCAACTGCCCGGTGGGTCCAGGCCAGGCAGGGTGGGTGGGGTCCTGTGGCGCTGGGGCGGGGCTGGCGGTGGAGCGGGCCGCCCCTTCCAGCAAGGGCGGGCGGGTCGTCGCCTTTAAATGTGGCCGGGCCCGCCCGCGAACCATAGGCCAGGGAGCAGCCCCTGTCGTCCACGCGCGCCATGCCCCTGCGCTCCCGGCGCGCGCCCGCCTGAGCTGCCCGGCTCCTCCGCAGGCGCCTGTCCCGTCGCCTCGGTGTCCCCGCAGGTCCCCGTGCCGCTGCCCGGACGCCATGCAGATGCGCGCGCTGCTCCTGGCCGCGCTGGCCACGCTGGTGCTAGCCCGGGATCCCCCTGCCGCGCCGTGTCCCGCGCGCTGCGACGTGTCGCGTTGCCCGAGCCCGCGCTGCCCCGGCGGCTACGTGCCTGACCTCTGCAACTGCTGCCTGGTGTGTGCCGCCAGCGAGGGCGAGCCCTGTGGCCGTCCCCTGGACTCGCCGTGCGGGGACAGCCTGGAGTGTGTGCGCGGCGTGTGCCGCTGCCGCTGGACGCACGCCGTGTGCGGCACCGACGGGCACACCTATGCCGACGTGTGCGCCCTGCAGGCCGCCAGCCGCCGCGCGCTGCAGCTCTCAGGGACGCCCGTGCGCCAGCTGCAGAAGGGCGCCTGCCCCTCGGGTAAGCTGGGCCTGGGAGGGCTGGAAGTCTTGCCCTCGGGAAACTGAGGCCCAGGGGAGGGTGGAGCTCCAGGACCCCACTCTCTGTACCCACTTGAATGGCCCCTTAGAAACCAACCAACCAGCCCTCTGGCCTTCCAGGTGGAGAAACTGAGGCCCAGGACGGTAAATACTGACCACAAGGACGCTGGATGAGTCTAAAGTGAAACCCGGTGCTCTGACCAACTGGAGGACCTGGTCCTCCAGGCTGGAGCCTGGTGGGTTCCAGCTCTGGCCTCATTCAGACGTAAGGTTTCTCCTGGTCCTCACCTGGCTGTCCGGGTGTTGGCTGAGGGCAGCCCATCTGGTCTGCAGCTCTGCCCTAGTGGGCAGTACCATTTTCTTTCCTTCTGCCGTTGGCAAGGCTGTCTCCACAGAGTGATTTGGGGCTATGAGCCTGTGGGGCTGTGTGCAGAGGCTGTTGGGAAGAGAATTCTCAGTCCCAGGACAGCCTCCCTGACCTACAGGTGGCTCTGGGTTGCTTCTTGCCACTCCGGGGTCCCTGTAGTTGGAGCGAAATGGTAGAAAACAGTGCTGTCCCTTTCCTTGTTTAAGGCGTTGCTTGGGAAGGCCGGCTCTGCTCTCGGTTAGACAGTTCTCCTGGAAGCCCAGCTCGGGGTGATGAGCCTGGCCCCTGTGCACCCACTGCTTGCAACTGCGCGACAGGCTGTGAGGGGCCCTGGGAGCACCACGGAAGAGCCCTGGCCACCTGGGGTGCCCGGGAAGCCTGCAGAGTCTTGAAGGAGGGGCCAAGTTTTCCCTGTGCACTGGGGAGAGCGTTCTGGAAAGTGGGAATGGTGTGAACAAACCATGGTTGATCTTGCTGTGTGTGGTGAGTGTGGTAGGAAATGCATATAATCTCAGAGCAGTTGGAAAGATTTAGTAGTGGAGTGGAGTGAGGGTGACACTCAGGCTGGGTTGTTTGGCAGGGGCAGGACATTGACTGGTCACAAACGTTGCTTTGGTGGGCTCCGAGTTCAACCTGTCAAGCAGAGCTGCCCAAACTGTGTCCAGCATTCTGAAAACTAGGGTCCAAAAGGGTTGTCAAGTGAACACTGTTCACAGGCCTGAGCCCATCAGGAGTGGAGACAGAACCTGTGACAAGGAAAATGAGCCAGTGTCAAAGCCAGGGCTTCCAAGAGAACTGTAGCAGGAGCCATTCTTTCCTAGAAGAACATGGGCTCCTCCTGGCACACTGGGTAATGGGCACCCAGTCTGGGAAGCAGAGCATGGGGTTTTGTAGGATTATATGGGTGCGCCATTGCAGGGTTTGGGGGAGGATGTATCAGTCTGTTTAGTGGTGTTACTGAGCCTGGGTAAGTTATGAAGGATGGAGGCTACAAGTCCTAGGTCAAGGCACAGCAGGCTCAGTGTGGTGAGGGGCCCTCCCTGGTTGGAGAGAAAGCTGTGTGCCCACATGGCAGAAGGGAGAGAACAAGCTGGTGGCGGACTGGGGCCAAGGCATGCGTGAAGCCTCTCACAAGCACCTTAGTCCCGTTCACGAGGGGAGGGCCGCTCATGGCTTCACACAGAGCTCAGGTTGGTTGGTTTTGGTGGGACTCCCAGCCCCCATGCAGGAGACTCCATTAGCATAAGGCCCTAGGGTCCTCCCAGGGTGGACAGGGGCTAGAGGTGCCTCTTGTTCTTGAGTGATGGAGCCCACATTGGTGACAAACCTGTATACCTGGCTACCCTGGGCTGTCAATTAAGCAGACATCATCAGTACTTTTGGGAACCACAGACCCTGAGAAACACACAGGGAGGGGAGAGGAGGAGACAAGCCAAAGGACCTCACACAGTTACAGGCAGCTGGCAAAGGCAGCATGTGGCTGTGAGCATGGGGACCTTGGGCAGGGCTGCAGCCATTTCTGCTGTCCCACCATCTTCTTATCTTGGTCAGATTTATCCTACCGCCCTCAGTTTCCCTGTCTGTAAATGGGCTGATGTCAGCCCCTATGGAGAGACCTGATGTGAGGACCAAGTAGCCACATTAGGGGCACATGCCCAGCTCCGGTGTTCTTTCCTGTAGTGTGACCACTGCTGTTGTTGCAGCAGGGTCTGTGTCACCTGGCATGGCGCCTTGCTGCTGAGCCAGCCGACATGATGAATGGGGGTGGGGGAGGTCCCTGGCAAAGATGGGGAGTGCAGAGGGGCCTGGTGGAACAGAAGTAGAGGATGGGCCCCAAGAGCCCTTGCTGCCATGAGAGCTCAAGGTGCCAGGGAGGTGGGAGAGAGAGGCAGGTCAGCCTCTGACCTTGAGTCTGACACCAGCCCATGGTCTGCCTTTGGCTGGGCTGTTCCAGATGCTGCCCCATGCTGGGGGAACCTTCACGGCCACTGTGTGCGGCCCTGCCACCATCTCCTAGTGTCCAGGGTCCTCATACACTCAGGTCACAGCAGGGTCACATGTACGAAGGTCTCTCCATGCCAAGTAAGGCCAGAAAGGATGGCCTGACTGTCCGAGGTCACACAGCCAAGAAGTGGCCAGATTTGGTCTGAGTCTGGGAGGCTTTGAAAGCTATAATATGGGGCCCCAGGCTTCCTTCTGCAGGGCAGCAGGGCCCCTGAGGTCTGGAGTCAGGTTCAGGCTCAGCTTGGCAGAGTTTCTTGCAATGTCCACCCCTCTGCCCTCCTGAAGGCACAGACAGAAGGGCTGGGAAATGTCCACACATATCTGTGCAAGGCTGTGCCCTTGCCAGGCACTTCTGAGATGAGGTCCTGCTTGGTGAGGACAGCCCTCCTACCTGAGCCAGCTATGTCCACTCCCTGGACAGAGGGTCCTTCTGTATCCCCCCGTGCCCTTCTGTTGACCTGTACAGGTAGGAGGGCTTCCTTGACTCCTTCTCACCCCCAGCTGAGCTGGTCCAGTCCCCTGCCTTTAAATGCTGCCCAGAGCTGGTGACTCAGGGCCTGGAGGAATGCATCAGCCTCAGTGGCCTGGCTCATCCCCAACTCCTGTCTTCCCAGCTCAACCTAGCATCTCTCTGGGATGTCAAAGTCAGAGCTTTAGTCACCTCTGAGTCTCTCTTTCCCCTTGTCCCCCACCTCATCATCCACCATGAGTGTGGCCATCACTGAGCTCCCTCACAAAGCCCAGGTGCTTGGGCTCCATACAGTGCACTAATGAACCCCGAGCAAGGTGGCAGCTGAGACAGGGCGACTCCAGAGGCTTTGTGGTCTCAGCACTGAAGGCTGGCAGTGGAGGCCAAGTCAGCCTCTGCCATCTTCCTCCTTCTTCCATTGCTTCTCTGCCCAGTGGCTAGATGATCTTGATGGATCTCTCCTGCTTGTCCCAACCAGACCCCCTCCAGTAGCTTCTCAACACTTGTGGTGACTCTCACGTCTGTGCACCCACCATGTGGCCCCCACCGGCTCCTCCACTGTCATCTCAGGCCACCTTCTCATCCTCTGTGCTCCCACCTCAGGGCCTTTGCACATGCTGTGCCCACCGCCCATTTCCCTTCCCTCACCTTCACATGGTCGGTTCCTCTTCCTGCCTTGGCCTAGGTCCGCTGTTCTGAGCCGCCTTCCCTGCCACTATGCCCTGGCCACTCCTCACTAGCCTTGTGACATGGCCTGCCTTAGCTATTTGTCTGCTTTCTCTTTATGCCCAGACTCTGGGCCTCACGGGATAGAGACTCAGTGCACCTGTGTGCACCTGGCTGCACACAGTAAGTGATGGATAAATGGATGACCCCTGTGATTCATGGGTCTCCTTAGCCCTCCCTGCTCCCCCTGGGAGGCTCTGGGGACCTCCTGCGCATGGAGGCTGGGTGTTCTCACAGTGGGGGAGGCCTGTCGGTGGGATGGTGCTTAGCAGTCTGGATTGGGAGTCACCTCCCTTCTCCCTTGCCAGACCCCACGCAGCATCCCCTCTACACAGCAGACACGCAGGCTGTGGTGTGCCTGAGTTCCACACGTGCAGCCCCAGAGCGGGCTCAGGTCGTGTGTCCCCAGACTCATTTATGGGAGAGGGCTGGCTGGCTTCTGCTTTCCAATCCTTCAGCAGCTTCCTGGGGCTGCACATGTGTTGGAAGTCAGCATTCACGACTAGTCAGGCAAGATGACGTAATCCCTTGGTCCCCCTCTACCTCCCACCTGGGACAGCAGAGCAGGGCTGCAGTTCCGGGTGTGGCAGAAGCTCCGCACTGCCTCTGTGCAGAGCTGCACAGGCAGCTGAGAGCCCCAAGAGTCTCTGCCACGGTTCTGAGACCAGGAGTCCATCCAAGGAGGAGTGTGAGGTCCAGGCATTTGTGCCACTGCCCTTCCCCGCCAGGGCTTGGCCTGAGAAACGCACCTCATCCCTGCCGCTCTGTATGCTGGCCTGGAGGTCAGAGACAGTGGGGTCCTGCAGCTGTCCCTCCCCTCCCCCCACCTTGTCTTTCCACCCAGGCTTTCCCTTTTCATGCCCTCTATGGGGTACCCAGCATGGCTTCCACTGACCAAGCACAGACCTCCAGTGTGCCTTGCAGGTTGGCTTCACCAGTCATCTGCTGCCTGCTTACTGTCATCACAGCAAGAAGGTCCCCTGTGCAACCCCTCACCCCATGCAGAACCCAGACAGGAGAAACCAGATGGAAAGCGGAGAGCAGGGAGGACTTTCTGGAGAGGGCAGCACCAAAAGAGCCTGGCAGAGAGACATATGCAGAAGAGAAAGGCAGCAGGGAAGAGGGAGTACCTGGGCTGATGTGGGGCTGCAGTGCCCATCCATCTATGGTGCTGACCACCACCTTAGGCAAATGTGCCTTCTAGCAGGGCACACAAGGACCTGGTGTCCAGGCCCTACTCACTGAGCAGCCTCTCCTCCTGCCACTCTCCCGAGCCCAGTGCCATTCCCGAGACACACGCTTCTAGTGCCACTTGCTTTTGCACACCAGTAATGTCCTTCCCCTCATCTCTCAAGGCCAACGAGGGACCGACACTGACTTCTCAGGCCCCATGATGACTATGTCCGTTTTTTGGCTCAGCGGCACCTTGTCGCCTCCAAAGTATCTCTCTGGCCTGTCCCTGAGTCCTGGTCCACAGCAGTGAGCAGGGAGTAGAGTGGCTGGGTAGATGAATGTGTGCTCTACAGGGACAGAAGTGTTGCCCAGCCTAGCAGCCTCCAGCCCTGCCCACCGCCAGGCCAGGCTGTGAAAGCCCAGGACCCACCTCTCCCAGGCTGCTTACTTCCCAGGACAGCTCCATGTTTTCCCTCCTCTCGAAAATCTGCCTGTCCCCTAGCGACCTGCGTCCCCCCAGCAAAGAACATCTGCGTGGGATCCAGCTGTGGCTCCCAGCAGGGACCGATACTGCTGTCTGCAACTCCAGGCTCACATCCTGCCCAGGGAGCTCCAGGTCGGGGAGGTGGCTGCCCAGGCGTAGGACGGAGGCGCTGCCTCCCCTCATGGCACAGCTGGCAGGCAGCCAGGCCGGGCACAGGGCACCAGGCTGGGCTTCTGGAGTCTGAGCTCTCACTGGATTCTTGCAGCAGTTCTTCAAGCCAGGAACTGTCAGTCTGGTTTATAGGCAAGGAAACAAGTCTCAGAGAGGTCAGGGGACTCAACCAAGGTACACAGCCAGGCTCTTTCAACCCCTGATTCCTGATATATCCCTGCTCTGTACTGGTCCAGGTGTCCAGCCTCCAGGAGAACCTGGCTTTGGCCTGTCCTGGCTCCTTGGGTGTGAAATTTCAGACCCAGGCAGACTTAGCCCACTCCGTGGAGGAGGTCTGCCACCAACCTGCTGTGCCAGGTAGGACACTGGATAGCCACAGGGCCACCCTTGCCCAGGCAGCCTGGCCTTCTCCTGCTGGAAGCCCTCTGGCTATGATCAGGTTAGGTCAGCTAACCCATGGACTCAAGTTCCTCCCAGACAGGGGCTAATGGGGCCAGTGGACTCCCTAGCAGGGGCTGGCAGGGACAGCCAGTCTGCAAACACGGCTTCTGGCTTTTCCTGGTCCTCAGTCCCCTCCACCCTCACAAGTGCACTTACTCAGGAAACATTACTTGCCAGTATTTAGATCTGTCTGCACTGTCGTTCCTTAGCCCTCACATGGTGCAAAGCCCCGGAGTTCATCATCTCATTAACCGTCTCGGGACCCAGTGAGCAGGGTTACCACTGCTGACCTCATTTCACAGAGGAGGAAACTGAGGCACAAAGGCCTTAGGAGATGCATGGGGTCTTACTACAGGAAGTGGCAGAGTGAGGATTCACCCCTGAGCAGCTGGACACTGGGAACAGAACTGGGTTTCAGTCCTGACTGTGCCCACCACGTGCTGGGGGGCTGAGATACTCAGTTATGCATGTTGTGCCCTGCACCTCTGGGGAAAATGGGTCACACTGACATTTGTTAACAATGGTCCTGGAATTGCGTAGTGCACAACGTCTGAAGCAGTAGAAGGTGGCCCTATGGGGCCTTGGTTTCCTCATCTGGTCCATGAGCCACCACACATCTTCATTCAAGTCCACCACTGTCCCTCAGTGCTCCCAGCAGCCCTGCCAGGCAGGAATGGTGGTGGTGGCCCTAGGCCTGGCTTTTCTCGTGGGGGCTCTTTTCCCAGTCTCCCTGCATCTTAACCATGCCCCTTCCTCTCCTGGGAGTCTCAGGCCAGCATATACCTGGCCTTCTTTGCTCTGTGTCAAGCGCCTCCCAACCCAAACTTCCTGGGCCTTTGGATTTCAGTTCAGTTTATTTTTGAAAAAGAAAAAAAAAAAAAAAAACAACAAAAAACCAACAGCTGAGTCTGTTGAGACTGTCTGTGGACTTCAGAGCTTGGCTCCAGGACAGTGTGGGGGTGGGGTTGTCAAAAAACCCCAAATAAACAGTCTGCTTCCCAGCCCTGTGGGAAGAGGCCTTGGGGGCCAGGCTCCCTCCCTGATTCATGGTGACTCATCTGAGTGTGGGGCCAGCTTAAAGGGCCAGGCCCCGCAAGCCTGCAGGTCCTCAACTCCTAAGTCCCCAGTGAATCACTTTGTGTCTGAGCCTCAGTGTCATAAAAATGGGCTGCAGCTGTTGCTCCTTTGAGGATGCTGGGAGCATGGTTAATAGGATGAACGGCTTTCTTGCTTTGTGGTGTGGTTGATGGGCCCACTGTGTGCTAGGGCAGGATGGAGCAGACCCTTTCTCCTCCCTCCATCACTCCAAGGTTGCCTCACCCCGAGCTTGTCACGGCTGAGTTGTGGGGTGAACCAGACATCTCTGTCCCGGGGAGCTCTTATGCTGGGGATTGTGTTGCCCTTTGCATGGGGCTGGCGGGAAATGGGCCGAGGCTTCTGTGTTCTACACCTCCCATCCCTGGCCCCTCCACGTCACCCCTGCTCTTCTTCCTGTCTTATTTTACTCTTTGCAATATATCTGAAGATGACTCGTCTGTGGGAGCAAATTGGTGCTCTGTCCTGCCCCTGCAGCCTTGTCCTCATATCTAGAGATTGTCACCTCCAGAGTGGAGTATGACCTATTCTAAGAACTCCTTTAGCCACCGTGCAGCCCAGCCCCAGGCTGAGGGCAGAGCAGCGCAGAGCCTCCATGAGCTCAGGGGTGTTTACCAGGAGGAGAGCCAGTTCCCTCCCTCCCTGTCCTCATAGTCACACTGGGCCCAGCCCCAAGTCTGCCACAGCACAACCTTCCGTGGCCACCTCCATGCCTAGCTTGGGGTCAAGTCACCAGGTGGCTCTGCATGTGCTCTTCCAGGCCGGGGCGCTTCTGGACTCCCCGCTTCATCCCTGGGAGCCTCTGTCCTGCCCCTGGTCCCACTGTGCTGTCCTTGGCTGGCTGCTCACTGTCCCTCATTGGCAGTGGACCATTGTGTCCCCAGTACCTTGCAGGGTACTACAGAAGGTGCTGGGCAGGCACACAAGGAAAAGGGCAAGGGCTGGGAGTGGAGGACTCATCACCAGGAGAGACTGCAGGACGCCTGGCCTGAGCATCTCTGTAGGAGAAAGGGGACATCGTGCAGGGTGGTAGGGAAGGAGTACAGAAGGGGTGATGGTGGCAGAGGTTACCTTATGTGACAAGTGACACTGCATCTGGGCCTGGGTGTCTCTGGGTGCCTCTTTCTGGCACAACATGCTGGGGGCCTGGGACCCCTGTTCACCCACGACAGTGATGGATGCCTTCCCCCCACACACTGGATGGAGGAGGTCTTGGGCTTGGGAACCCTTCTAGGATCCCCCGGGTCATGAGGACTACAGAAGCCAGGCATCTTGGAGACAGCAGAGCCTTCTCTGCTTGGGGGGCTTGATGGTGACCCCAAGTGCCCAGGGTCTATGGGGTGGGGTAGGTGGGCCTGGTATAGCCCCTCAGGGGGCAGTCACCTGTGTCACAAAGTTTCTGGGGGGGTCAGCAGCCTCCTCCATGGAAGTAAACTTGGGCACCTGGGTGGTTAACGTAGCCTCAGAGTTGAGGAAATTAACCTGGCTATGTGTGGGGATGACATTTGCCCCACAATTGTCTGTGGAACACACACTGCATCCTGTGCCCTTCTTCCAAGGTTGCTGCCCACATGTCACCTCTGTCCCCTGGACAATCTAGAAAACCAGGTTTCACTAGATCCTGTTGGTCTGCCACTGCAGAGAGCCTCAAAGAATCCTCATCTGCAAAGCTGGGCTCTCTGCTCACACGGCCAGGTGGAGGGCAGGGTCGCCCCCACCCTGGGCAGGGAGGGTCACAGTTTGCAAGTTTTAGTCACACAGTTCCCAGAGGCTTCTAGGGGATCACCTTCAGGTGGGAAGTCAAGGCCCAGGAGGGTAAGTGATTTGCCTGAAGCCACAAAGCTGGAAGGCAGCCATGCCCAGCCAAACTCCAGTTGTGTGCAGCTCCCAGCCCAGTGCTCATCCCAGAGCCCAATATCCACTCACAAGCAATGCTGAGCAGTGTGAGTGCCAGATGCAGAGATCTGGAGATCCCAGAACAGGCCCCTGCCACCCACACGCCTCGGGCCTTGGTCCTGGCAGGCATCAACCCCATTGCTGATGGCAGCAGAAGTCTGAGCTGGCTAAGGTTCCAGGGAAGTTTGTAAACTGCCTGGCTATGCCAAGTCAGTTGCATGTGGAACCTGTCCAGTCAGGACAGCTGCTTGGGCAGCCAGGAGGGGCTTCACTGTGGCCAGGTGGGGATAGCTCAGAAGGGAGGGCCCAGAGATTCTGTTACACCCTTATCAGTTATTACACCAGCTCCAGGGCTTGGAAGGACCCTCCATAGCTAGGGAGGAAAGGGGACACGGTCCTTCGGCAAGGATATTGTTATCATATGACAGCAGTCAAGGGCCCAGAGGCACTGACCCCACATTAGGCGTCAGCATTGATGCTCTGTGGCCCAGTGGTCCTTACCTCTCTGAACTGCTGGGCCAAGCTCACAAGGCCCAGTGTGTTGTGAAGAAGCTTAGCTCACAGAAGCCCTCTTTAACCATTCCTGGGAGGGAGGGGAAACACCTCATCCCACATGTCTGGGTGTCACCGTACTGCTGAGGGGTGTCCCAGGGGCTCAGCACATGTTGAAGCTGGCTGTGATCCTAGGTGGGGGTTTGGGGTAGAGCTTCCTCCTCCTTGAGCCCAGGAGGGGCTGCTGGGAGCCAGCAGGTCTTGCTGACGCACCTGGTTCTTCCTGCTAGCGCAGGTCTCCACCAGCTGACCAGCCCGCGGTACAAGTTCAACTTCATTGCCGACGTGGTGGAGAAGATCGCACCAGCCGTGGTCCACATCGAGCTCTTCCTGAGGTGTGTGGGGCCTGCCTTGCCCTCAAGGCTTCCCAGTGTCCCCCCAATCCATGTCCACTCCATCTGCTGGGGCCCAAACTAGACTGTGATTCTGGAAGCCAGGGGGAGGGTGGTTGGGGTGCTAGGAAAACGGGGGGCTCTGAAGGCCTTGCTGAAGCGAAACCTGGGGCAGACATTGAGGGGGTCAGCAGATGGGCAGGGATAGCCTCGCTCCAACCAAGGTGCCTAAGCGACATGGCCCGTGCAGCTACAGCAGGAACAAGGGAGGGAGTGCAGTGTGGATGAACGCATGGACCAGCGTGGGAGTGAAGGGATGACTGGATGGAGGAACCCCTCCATAGGAAGGCAGGACATCCAAATCTGGAGAGGAAGCCACTGTGGTGTGTGGTCTGTCTCCCTGCAGGATCTCTCCTTGCAGACATGGGCGGAGCCTCCTTCCTTCCTCCCAAGGGAGCTCCCCACCTCCCCAGATCCCTTCACCGCAGGGATGTCTGAGCTAGGCTAGGAGGCCCTGCCGGGGAGGGGGGTCTCAGCATCCAGTTCTGAGCCCTCTTCCCAAATTGACTGAGACCCCTCCCCCACAAAGCAAAGATGTTAACAGCATGACTTGTCTCAAGTTCATTCCTGCTACCACCTTTCTCACCCCACAGCCCTGCGGGGAGCCTGCAGGTGAGGCCCAGGAGTCAGATAGGTGCCCACTCTATTCTGGAAAGGGTCAGAGGAGACTGGCTGCCAATGGCTTATGTGTCCATCCCACTATGAGCAGTTTCTAGCATGGGTATTCTTGTCGCTGGGTGTCACTCTCCCTCCCCATCTGTGGCCAGTCTAGGGGACAGAGTGTGTCCCATTCACAGTGCTTCAAGGGAGCAGGTAAATAAGCAAGGCTCCTCCCGCACCCACCATAACTCCTGTGTGTCGCTCTTAGCCTGAATTTCTTAAACAGCCCTGGGATGCCCACCTCCTAGAGGAGGGAGCCAGGTGCCCAGAGGACGGAGCTGTGTGGGAACCACGGCCCTGGAGGCCCTTATGCCTGCTGCCCCCTTCCCCAGCATGACTGGCAGCTAATAGGCCCCGGCACCTCAGCCCCCCGCCCCTTCCCTTGCTCAGGGCACCTTCCCCCCATGAGCTTCAGGAGGTGGCTCTGTGGTTTCCTCTGTCTAGAGGTAGACGCAGAGGCCTGAAAACTCACCTTGCCCATGGTGGTGGCTGGTGGCTGAGCTGGGATTTGACCAGGGGCTCCCTGTCCCCAGGGTGGAGCCCATCTCTCTGCCACACACTCACCCCTCACTGCCCTTTCATAGGGTCCTGGACCTTGAGTGTCATTGAGAAAATTACAGCTGGGTGTGCTAAGTGGCATGTCACTGGCCATCTGGTGGCTGGGAAGCCACAACGTCTCCTGGAGGGCTTGGGACAGTAGGCCCAGAGCCGGCTAATCACAGACTGCAGTGTGGCTCAGGTGGCAGCAAGATGTCTCAGCCTTGGAAGCAACGATCTGAGTGGGTGGGCGAGGCTGGTGTGGGCCCGATGAGCACAGGAGCCACCAGCTGTGGTAGGCTGGGCCCCGCAGGCTCTCTCACAGCCCTCACTGCTGGGCACAGTGGGCATGGCAGGGCTTTCAAGGAAACAGCTTAGGGTGGAAGCAGGCACAGATAGGAGTAGACAGATGCCACAGTCAGTGTGCAGTGTGGCTGAGTGGCTAGACACTCAGGTCACCTAGCTCTGTCCTGAGCCCACCTGCCTGACCCAGGCAAATAGTTTTGGGTGCCTGGCCTCGGCTTCCCCTCCTCTTAAACAGAGGCCTGAGAGTTATGTGCTGTCTTAGTGCTACCAGGAACAGGGACTGCAGGCTGGGAGCTTAACAACAGAAGTGCAGTTCCAGAAGCTGAAGTCAGGTCATGGAGTCCCTTCTGGGTGGCGTTCTAAGACTTCTGAGAGTCTTGGGGTTCCTTGGTTTGTCTGTCTTCACACAGCCTAGCCCCATTTGTGCCTCTGTGTCTGCCTTTCCCTCTGTGAGGACTCTAGTCCCTGGATGTAGGGCCAGCCCATGCCACGTGCCTTCTTCTCAACCTCACTGCATCTGCAGCCGAGACCACCGTCAGGGACAAGAGTCAGGTCAGGAGCTATCTTGACCCACACACAAGTCAGGAGCAATAAATGAATCTGTCCCTAGCTTGAGGGAAAACTTGGTGGTGTTAGCTATTGTCCCTGGTCTTGATAGGCCAAGGGGACACTTCTGTGTTTTTCAGATGGTCATGTCACTAAGAACCTCCACCTTCATGTTTTCTTCTCTTACATGGTTACTGGTCCCTCGTCTCTGTTTAGCGGCCTCAGGGTCATTGCATCTGCTCTGGGCCAGGTCCTAGGCTGGAGTCCCTAAGACATCTCACCCTGGGGAAGGTCCCAAGCTATACCCCTTCCCCTACCTTGAAGGCAGGGTTGTGGCTCCTACACGGAGAACCTATTTCCCAGACGGGAAGGCTGAGGCTCAGAGGACATCAAAGGCCTGGCCCAGGGCAGGCATGTCACAGTGGAGCTAGACTTGAGATTAGAAGCTGGTCGGTCCTTCTGGCTCCAGTCCCATTGTCAGACAGCTGGTGACCGGTGTAGGTCGACAGGGTCTGACGCTTCACAGGCCACGTGTCTAACCAGAGCAAGTCTCGGCAGAGATGACCATTGCCTCTTTATGGCCAGGAAGTGGGTCCAGCTTTGGTGATGGCCAAGGCCTGTAAGTAGCAGAGGCCCCAACCCTGTGCCGTGTCACCCCCACCTGGCTCTGCTCCCGTTGTCTCCACTGTGTCCGACTCTCCGTCCTGAGATCCGTCCTGATTGTCCCTATGCTGCCTGCTGCAGACACCCTCTGTTTGGCCGCAACGTGCCCCTGTCCAGTGGGTCAGGCTTCATCATGTCGGAGGCCGGCTTGATTGTCACCAACGCCCACGTGGTGTCCAGCACCAACACCGTCTCTGGCCGGCAGCAGCTCAAAGTGCAGCTACAGAACGGCGACTCCTATGAAGCTACCATCAAAGACATTGACAAGAAGTCTGACATTGCCACCATTAAGATCCACCCCAAGGTGAGGCAGTACAGGCCCAGGAGGCCATGGCCTGGAAGGGTGGCTTCTTCCCAGATCTCACAGATGTGCCAGCCAAGCCTTCCCATGGGACAGCTCGGGGAACTGAGGCCCTGAGGTCACTGGAAATTTACTCACAGTCACAGGCCAAGTCAGACCTGAACCCCTGTCTTGCACAGAAGCCCCCAGGTTGGGGATTGAGCGAGACAGCCATGACTTGGGAGGAAGGGTGTAGCCCCCAGTAGGGACAGAATGAGGCCCCATGCCACTCCATACAGAGGTTCTTCCCTGTTCAACCCCACCACACTCCTGGGGAGGCATCTGTCCCCATGGTGTGACAGAGGCCAGGTGGAGAGCACTTGTACCCCATCCTGCTGGCTGACCACACAGGCCTGTACCAGGTCCACGATGACTATCCATTACCACCAGCACTACTAAAAGCCAGCGTTGGCCACTCCTCCCTTCACAGTCCAGCCCTGGGAAGAAGGGACTCTTATCACCTGGAATTTCAGAGGGGAATCTGAGTCTCTAGAGGTCACTGACCCAGGATCGCTGCTAACTATGGCAGGGCTCAGCCTGCTCGGCCAAGACCCAGGCCTCCCCCGTCCTGGTTCTCACTGAATCCAGGGTTATGGTTACAAGGCCCTGGGAGGGCCGAGGGGCTACCTGCGGCCTTCCTACATCAATTACAAGATCTCTGGGCCTCAGGCCAGGACCTGAACTCGCAGCTTCCTCTCGGAGAGGGTGAACCAGCATGGCTGAGCTTGAGTCTGGCCCTCCTGGATGAGGGTTCACAGTATCTGTGCTGAATGGTCTTTGCAGGGTCCCATGCCCAGGCAGAAGGGATGTGACAGTCCTAGGTAGCTACTCTGTGGGCCCTAACCCTCCCCACACCTGAGCCCTGCCCCAGTGACTGAGTCTGGGCCCCTCACCTTTTACAGATAGGGAAACCAAGGGCAGACTCAAGGACAGAAGTCAGCAAACTGTTGCAAACTGTCAGTCAATATTTGAGGCTTTGGTGGCCCTGTGATCTCCTCACAACACTGTTACGTTGAGTGCAGCCATGGGCCACACGATCACATATGGCTGTGCCCCAATGGAACTTGATTCACAAAATGGGCAGCAAGTCAGTTTTGGTCCAAGGGCCACTGTTTGCAACCCCTGCTCAAGGATTCTGTGGGGGAGGGAAGAGCCAAACTGGATGCCAGGTCTGTGTCTCCCCTTCTGGTCGCCATGGGACAATCATGGGTGTCCCAAGCATAGCAGAGTAGAAGGTCAGGTGGCCACCTGTACCCTAGAAACATCAGTAAGACACAGCACCTGCCCTCCAGCCACATCCCTGCATCATGAAGCCCCCTTAGCCCTGAGCCCCTCCTGGCATGGAAGGGAGCTGTGAGCCCCGCCTTCCCCTCTCTCTGCCCCCTCAGGCTCTTGGACCTCATTGTACACCTTGCAATTCTCACTCTGGCCAGTCAGCAAGGAGAAACACCAGCTCTCTGGGTCATCTTCTGGACGTGCGGCCTGGTTCCTCTCCTCCAGGACCCTGAGTCGTGACAGAAGCACCATATGTGACAGGGGCACAGAGTAGTGAGGCCCACCCAGCCCATCCAGGCCAGCTCCTACCTGCCAGCACTGGCCTGAGCCTGACCCGGAGGGCTGCCCTTTGCTCCTTCTGCAGGTCTTTTCCTTTCTTCTTTACATTATGAAAATTGCCTCTTCAGGGAAAATGTCCTGTTTGACACAGAGGCATTCCACAAAAAGGAAGCAGACCAGGCAGAGGGCCAGAGTCAAGTGAACAGCTATGCACAGATGTGTGGGAAGCTGCAGGATAGCACCAGGGGTCCCCTGGACTTCTCCCAGCTTCCCCATTGTGACATCTTACCTTACTGCTGCAAAACCAGAGCTAGGAGACTGGTATTTGGCAGAGCTAGGTGTGGGGGTGATTGGCAGAGCTCATTGGGCTTTTCCCAAAGTCACACGGATCTGTATCCTCTGTGTGCCTCAGTGTCCTCTAGCATGCCCCCGGGATCCCCTGCAGCACAAAGCATGCACTCTTCCAGCTCCCAGAATGCAGAGCAAGTCAGACAGGGCCCTCTTCTAGCCCTCAGGCCAGTCACAGCATCAGATAGTCAGATGAACAAACAGGAGGCTCTTCTGGCCCTATGTGAAACGAGAGGCATGTGCGAGTACCCACTGTGCAGGGGGATGGCGGGGCAGGGCTAAGCCATGTCACCTCTCCAAGCTCAGTTGCTCTATGTGTCTGTATTGGGAGATCAGATTGAGCTGTATCAAGCATTCCAAAACTGGGGTGCCCAGGCCCAGGCAGCTACAGCTCCTGCCATAGAGTGCATCCATTTGGGTGTGGTACACCAAGTGTGGTGCTGCCTGTAGCTTCTGCACACTATTACAGGGACCTGTGACCTTTAAATCCTGGGACTCAAGGACCCTAGAGGCCATGTCCAGCTGAGCCTCCACCTCATGGACTCCAGCCCTGAGTATCAGGCAGACACTGTTGTGGTCTTTGCCTATATCTGGAGCTTGCCTCAGCCTCAGGCACTGTACAGATATTTCTGGGACCACCTTTCTGAGGTCTCACTCAGTCACCTGGGCCTCACCCATGTCCACCTCTCTTCTCCTCCCCAGAAAAAGCTCCCAGTGTTGCTGCTGGGTCGCTCGGCAGACTTGCGGCCCGGCGAGTTTGTGGTGGCCATCGGCAGCCCCTTTGCCCTGCAGAACACGGTGACGACAGGCATCGTGAGTACTGCCCAGCGGGATGGCAAGGAGCTGGGCCTCCGGGACTCGGACATGGACTACATCCAGACAGACGCCATCATCAATGTGAGTCCTGGGCTGGGGAGGCTGTGCCCTAGACCTCGAGGTGGTGTCTGACTGGGCTTCCTCCCTGTCTCCAGAACCAGCCCCATCGCTCGTCACATGGGGTGTTCATCCTGTGACTGCTGCCCGTGTGCCTGGCCGCCCCAAGCACTCAGGCTGCTGTCTGATTCAGACAGTCCTTCAGAGGTGGGGTCCTGGCCCTGGGACATCTCTTCTGGCTTGGCTTGGCTTTAGTAGAATCGTGGTTATTTGGTTGTACCATTGCTGTTTACAAAGCTCTCAGCCCAGATGCCTCAGCACACGTGCTCCATGTCTGCTGAGGCTAGCCCTGCCGGGGTCATTAGAGCCTGTAGAGACCCAGAGGCAGCAGGACAACAGAGTACCTTCTGCAGATGGCTGGTGGATGATACCAGTTGGCAAGGAGTGATGACGCTGAGGCAAGTGGTTTGCACAGAGACTGCTAGGTTCAGACCCTGGTCCTCAGATGGCTGTCCACTGGCCTCCATGGTCTTAGCTCTCCTATCTGAAATGGAGACCAAGCAATTCTGGTTACCTTTCTCATCACTGACTAGAGTCAGAGAAGGGGAAGAGCTTTGAGAATCCCCTGGGAGCTCCTGACACAGCTGACACTTTCTTTCCTCCTCTTGCAGTACGGGAACTCCGGGGGACCCCTGGTGAACCTGGTGAGTGTCCCTGAGATGAATCTCTGGATTTCTTGGGCTCTTCTCACATGGGTGGGGGGCACAGCCTTGAGGCAAGGATGGGACCCACAGGATGGTCCTAGAACTTGCTTGCCCAGCAATCAGGATGGTGCCCAGGCAGAGACCTGGAGGAGGACCCAACCACAAGGCGTGTGCTGTTCTAGACCCCTCAAGGGCCATGGTGAATGTCAGCAATGAGGAGTCTCCCGAGAACTGCAGCCCAGGCTGGGGCTGTGAGCCCTGAGGTGGAGTTTGGCAGGAAAGGCGCAGGTCTGAGGTGTCACTGCCCTGGGCTTTCTTGTCCTTGGGTGTCCTTGTGAGATGAGGGGAATGGTTTCCTTCTCTTCCCTTCCCCAGTTCTATCCTGAGCCCCAAAGTCAGGCCCAGGGTGAGATTCTTCCAGAATGAAGCAGGGAGTTCAGTTCAGAACCCCTGGGCTCTGAAGACCCAGATGTATCCCCCACCCAGGGAGCTTGTCCAGGGGTGGAAGGTAGCCAGATGTGAACAAGCCCAGCCACCATGTGAGCCTCATGAGGTGCCTCATAAAGGCAGGGGCCTACTCAGAGGTGAACCAGGGAGGACTTCCTGGAGGGGGAACATCTAGCACAGGCACCAAGATGGAGGAGGATCAGATGCAGGAATCCCAGGGAAGAGGAACAGCATGTCGGGGCTCCAAGGCTGATGAACTGCAAAAGCCAGGGTAGAAGTCAGTGATGAGCCAAACGTGAGGGCTGAGCCAATGTCCCGATGGGGCTCAGGCCACCTGTGCAGGTCAAAAGCCACAGTGTTGCTATAAGAGAAGCTGCAGTGGGCGGAACTTAGACTAGAAATCAGGAAGTCTGTGCTGTGGTCCAGCAGTGGGGATGGGCAAACAGAGGGCTAAATGGGAACACAGAATCTCAGTGCCCTTGTCCTCTACTTGACCGTCCTCCCACCTCATGAGCTCAGGGGACTAGGGGACAAAGTTGCCTTATTCAAAGTTCTGCCCAGGCAATCTGGCCAGGCCCTGGCTTGGGTGTGTGCGAGAGAGACAGAGACGGAGACAGATGCCATGCTGTGGGTCAGGTGCAGGTCCAGGGGTGCAGGCAGGCTGTGGGCAGGGCTCCTTCCCAGGAGGGATCCCAGTGGCCGGGATGGTATCTGCCCAGGTGGCACTCGTGTAGGCAGGGCAGAGTGGAAGGCAAGCTCCAAACAGACACCGTTGGGGACACTGTGCAATAGTCCTGTCCCTGTGCAGTGTCCCCCACTTCCAGAAGGGAAGAGTGGACAGGATCCCAGCCCCCATGGGCCTCAGCACATCCCTCCCTCTCTTGATCTGCCAGACATGGCCTGGTGGTGTCCTGGGTCCAGTGGCCACTGCTTCTTAGAGCAGAGGGGCTGGAGTAGGGGGAGGCCCAATCTACTGATTCTGCAGGGATGCTCTCCAGGGACACAGCGGAACAGGGGAGTCTCCCGGGTTAGGAGGCGAACAGTGGAAAAGGAGGTCCCTGACCCCAACAACCACCTTTTCAAGGCAGTGGGGGCTGCTCTGGGGGCGTCTCGGACACTGACAAGCAGCCTCAGCCTCTGGGGAGGGTGAGCACCATGCTTTTCGAGCAGCACTTTTATAAGAGCTCCCAAGTGACCACTCATTCTGCTCACCCTGTCCAGGATGGAGAGGTCATTGGCATCAACACACTCAAGGTCACAGCTGGCATCTCCTTTGCCATCCCCTCGGACCGCATTACACTCTTCCTCTCAGAGTTCCAAGACAAGCACATCAAAGGTAAAGAGCTCGCCTGGAGGGGCCAGGGAAGGTAGGGGCCTTCCTGGGGCCAAGGCTTCCCGGCTCATTTGCAGGTGCTGGCTGAGCCAGGCTCACTTGTGGGCAGGACCCCTCACCCTCCCCAAAGCCATAAGACCCTCAGGCTAGCTTAACCTCAGCCTCCCTTAGGGTCTTCCTCCCTCACTCTCTCCCTCCCTCCCTCCACCTATTGTCATTCTTTTGGCCTGTGGGCCATGCAGACTTCCTGGAAGGTATCCTCAATTCCAGGGAAGCAAGAGTCCAAGACCCTGGCCCTTGGAAGTCCCCTCTTGCCAGCCTCCATCTTCTCTACCCAAACAGGGATGTTCAGTCCACCTTGCCCACTCCTAGGTTGCCATTAGCATCCCTCTGGGAGAGGTCGTGCCAGGGCACAAAGTGACTGTCCAAGTGAGTGCACACCAGTCACCTTTAGTTGGTAACCAAGGCCCTCTTCAGAGGAGGCCTGCAGTCCTGATCTTGAATGCTTTCCTGGTGGCCTCCCCGTCCCATTTTCATCTCAGTGAGCATCTCCCTCCCCAAGGTTTGTCTTCCATTCTTACTTCTTGGCCAATGCCTAGGTTTGACGCAACCTGCTACCCACATCTTCACGCTACCTCCCTGTCTCCATCCAGCCCCCTCACCAGCACTTCATTGAGAGCAAGGGGCTTCCTCGTGCTTGCCCCCACCTCCACAACCCTATCAGCCAAGCCCACGAACCCCAGTGCAGCCAAGACAGGTGTCATGAGAACTGGTTCCAAGAAGAATTGCTGCAGAGGACCCTGGTTCTGTTCCTAAGCGCACCTTATCTGAAGACAATCTGTAAGCAAGCAGAGCCTATCTTTCCGGAGAAGCTGAGGCTCCTTCTGTAGGACCTTGGAGACCATCTGACCTCTTGGGCTCTTTTCCTCTGGCTGCTAGGAAGCTCAGAACTAGACCCAGGTCTGCCTCTTTGTACTCTTGGACATCTTGGTCTTTTCTCTAGTGACTTTTCCAGGTTAATTATTCTCAGTTCCATGGGGTTCCCTGACATTTTGGCTCCTCACCCCAGAAATCAATGGAGCCACACCTGTGCAGATGAGGCTGTGGGGTGACTGGAAATGGCTTAGTAACCCCTCTTCTGCCTCTTTTTGTCCCCTCTCTCAGACAAGAACCCTCCAGGGCCTAGGTTTGCTCTTCTGTTGCACAGAGACTGTCCCAGTTAGTGCTGACCTCACTCCAGGTTCCCTGGGAAACTCTCACCATCCCCAGAGTAAGGTGTCACCCCAAGGGCAGGGCAGACCAACCCAAGAGCCTGATAAATCTTAACTGAGTAATGAGGCTACCATTTTCAAATCCTTAAGATTGTGCTTCTTTGTGCTTTTATTTTTTAAATAAAAACATTAAATGATCCAAATCCAGTTAATCTAATGTTCTTGAAAACCAACAGTCATTTTATCAAGTCAGGGAGACGCTGTTCTTACCTAGGAGTTGATGTGCTGAGGGCTCTGGGGGCTTTCAGGGTACAGACTGAGGTCATGCTGCCCTGGGGAGCCACCCCCTCGGCTGTGAACTGAGGGAGCTTCAGGGTGACAGGAAAGGTGGTGGGGGGGTGCATCCCTGCCTCTGGTCACAGGCAGCCTCTGGAGGACCACATGTGGGTGGAGTCTGAGTTCCTCCCAAGCGGGGGGCAGAGGAGGATGCAGTTCACCCATCCACATACAGAAGCAGGGACCACGGGTAGAAGGTGTAGGGAGGGACCGCGCCCTGGAGCCAGTGGCCCAGTCAGTGGTGTACTCTTGCACCTCTCTGTTCCTTTTCCAAGAAGGGGAGGGGACTTTGGGGCCCCTGGTACCTGAGGCCAGGCCGGCCTCTGTTTCCCACCTCTGTACCTAGAGGTCTGACCAAGCCTCAGTGTCTCACCCACAAGGCCACAAGAAAATATTTAAGTGCTTTCTCTGTGCTGTGCTCTTCCCTAGGCTGTGAGCCAAACCAGCAAAGATGTTGTTCCTCAGCTGTCCCCCTAGTGGGGAGGCAGACACAGATGTCTGAGGAATGAGACTGAGAAGGCTAGGAGAGGGGCTGCAGAGGACAGGGATCCTCAGGAGACCTCTCTAAGAAGGTGACATGTGGCAGAGGGGTGTAGGCTCAGGAGATTGGGGCAGGCCCCACTAGGCAGTAGGCAGGAAGTGCTGATGTTCTAGAGATGGTCAGGTGTGGGTTTGATCAGGATCAAGGAGGCCAACGTGGGGCCAGAGAGGAGAGCTCAGAGTGGGGGTGGAAGGAAGGCTATGTGGCTCCTGCGTCAAGGGTTGTGAGGCCACAGGAAGGTATTGAGAGTGGGATTTAAAGGAACCTGCTGGCTGATGGTGTGTGTGGAGGTTGACCGTGATCAAGAAGAGATACAGAGAGCACCAGCAACACAACTGCCTTCTCAGTGGCCTGGCTCAGGTGGTAACAGTGAACAGGGGAGACATGGCTGGATCCAGCACAGTTTGAAGGTTGAGCCAACAGGATTTGCAGAAAGGCGGGAGGAACATGGGAGCCAGGGAGGGGTCAGAGTGCTGACGATGTAGCACCTAGGAGCCAGGGGCCATTTCCTGACTGTGCTGAGGGCCCTGGGGAAGAAAATCAGAGGTGTCACAAACAGCGGGCTGGGTGTTCTTTTGCTCTGCTGTTATAGAAATTGCAGATAGACAAGGGGCAGCTCTCTCAGTGCCGATGGCTCTGAGAGAGGCTCATAAGCTTCCAAATCCAAAGACTTTTTGCTCTGGGCTTAGAGCACCGACTCCCAGTGGCTAGAGTTACAGCTCCTGAACTCTGGGTGTGGGACCCTTGGCTCCTTAACCTTGGTGGCTCTCTCCAGCTCTCTAGCCACTGCTAGTCTTGGCTCCTGCCTTCAGCTCTCCAGGCTCTGACCTTGTAACAGCAGCTCCTCCACTGTCCTTCTTGGCTTCTTGCAGATTCTGCCTTCAGTCACTCTTCAGCTACCGCCTGGTGTTAGAACTCAGAGCTTCAGAGGCTGGGTCTCTTAGTTCCCTGTGGCTGTGTGGAATTCTCAGCCGCCTCTGGGTGTTATAGCTGTGAGCTTTGCATATCAGCGCCCACAGCGTCTGGTGACTTTCTGAACTCCAGCCACCTCCTTGCTGCAGCTGCTGCCAGAACCCTGGGTTTTTGTCTGCTTTCCATGCAACCATGAAAAAGCTGCACTACCCACAATAAAGAACACAAGTAATCAAAAACAACCATCAGGGGAAAAGACCTTCATGAGGTCCTACTGGTGTGTCTGGGGGAAGAGTCTAACCTGGCAAAGCAGCAGCATAGCCTGCTTATATAGCTAGAAAAGGGGTGTGGCACCCTTGTGCTCAATTATAACTCCACCAATTGCAGCATGACTTCCCATTCCACCAATCACAGGCCTCACATAGGACCAATCAATCACAGACCTCAAGTAAGCACAGCCTTTTTTCTGTCAATCACTGGGGGACTGCTCTTTTTCCTCCTCCTTCACCTTGTTGAAGATGGTGGTTACCAGGTCCAGGAGCAGGAGAAGGGTGGGGTCATTTGGAGGTCATAGAAGCATCTCATGGCTGAAGTGGGACTTCCCAGAACTGGTGTGAGTTTTCTGGAGTGGCTGTGACTGGAGCACAGCTTCCTTAAACAGAAGTCTGGGCTCCAGCGGCATCTCTGCCACGCTTCTCACAGCTGCAGTGGAGATGCAAAACAGCCAACTGCCCAGCTAGAGAGGGGGCTGCTTGGCTGACAGTTCCTTGCCCAAGGCTATAAGGAAAAAAATCTGTCAGCTGTTCACTCAAGGAGCCAAACTGCCAGTTCCATTAGGAGCTGTTAAGCTCCTATTTAAAGAAAGCTGTTATTTAAAGAAAGTACATACACTAAAGGGTGCTTACAGTAAACACCTGTCATGGAAATAGCAGTCTCAGCAGTGCTGAGTAGTGCTTAACTCCTGCCAGATACCCTTAGGGAGACTAGACCTGACCATCTTGGATTAACCCTCATGCTCTTGAAATCCTGGAGCTTTGCCCTTGCTGTTGTTTTGAGGGTTTTATGGAGGTAGAATTCACATAGCATACACTTAACCATTTGAAGGGCACCATCCAGTGGTATTTACTGAAACTGCCATGCTAGTCCCAAAGCCTGCTCAGCCACAGGTCACCTGTGCCACTTGTGTTGCCCCTACCCCCTTACCATCTTGCCACTGTTTTATTGCCATCCTTGATGCTCCTCTCCATGTACTCCAAGGGGACACATGCTAGAAATAAAGAAATTCAAGGCCTCCCCCCACCCACCCCATCCCCTGGCCTCTTTCAAGCTAGGCATGCTAAAATGCCTCATTCAGATGATTTTCCCATAGAGACAGGGACAGAAAGGATTGAGGTTTTACCATTTCACTGGCTTTATTCTACCAAGCCACCCCACTCTGTACCCCTGTTCCTCCCACTGGCATCTCTCGAGAGCTGGCCTCTGTGGCTCGGCCTTCGGATCTGCCACGTGGGTGGACACTGGAGGTCCTCCTACCCAGGGACATCCCTGGCTTCAGAGGTGGCCAAAGGCTACACCTCATCCAGAAAGGCACCCTTCACTGCAAGGGGCAGGCCCTGCTCCCCACACACATGGGAAGCTGAAGCCTCATGCTTTTTAAATGTTGGTCCAGGCCTGTGAGCCAGGCTGACTGGCAGGCCATGTCTGAGGTGGGGCAGCTAAGAGGGCCCATCATCCAATCTCAGGGATTTAGCACCTGCTAAATCCTAAATTCACACCTCCAGTCTGGCCTTTCCCCAGTTCCAGACTGGACATCTTGTGGGTGTCAGGGAGCCACCCCACCCCTAGGGGATGCCCGCTTCTGCACCCCCCCAGCCCCTCAATGAAGAGCAGTCCTCTCCTTTGGTGTGTCCACACCCTCATCCTGTCCACCTGAAAGTCCTTTGGCTCTACGTGCTGGACCTACTGCACCTGGCCCATTACCACTCCACCTCTATCACCTGTCCCTGCCACCAGAGTGCTAGCAAACCTGGGTTATTGTCTCTCTGCTGCTCCTGCTGCCCCTTTCCACAGCCCGGGTGAGGGTGGACTTCAGAATTAAAGCAGCCTATTAAATCATGTCTTGTGGTTCAAGTAGAACCCAAGCCTTCCGTAGTCAGCCACACCCCATCTCCCATGTAGCCTATTTGCCATCCCTTAATCTTTGGTGAAGTGTCTGTTGACATATTTTGTCCATTAAATTTTTTAAGTTGTTTGTGTCCTCATTAGTGAGGCCTCATGTGTTCTTTATGCATTCTGGATAGGAGCCCTGATAAGATAAGTGAATCCCAAGACCATCTGTCTTTTTGTTTTCTCTGCAGTATCTTTAAAGAGAAGCTTTGTAAATCTTGATAAAGTCTAGTTTTTTTGGTAATGGATCATGCATTTGATGCTGTATCTAAGGAATTTTTGCAAACCCAAGATCAGAGAGATATTTCTCCCAGAAGTTTTACTTTTTGAAGTTTCTGACTTAGAACTATGATGCGTTGTGAACTTTTTTAACAGTGCAAAGTACAGGTCAAAGTTTTAATATTGTGCATATTTGCATTGAATACTTAATTGTTCTAGCACCATTGCCTACAAAGTCTGCTGGTATTTTGATTGGGATTGCATTGACTCTATAGATGAATTTGGGGAGAACTGGTATTTGAGCAGTGTTACATCTTCTGACCCCTGACCACAGAATATCTCTCCTTTTTGTAAGCCTTCCTTTACTAATCTCAGCAATGTTTTATTATTGCTAGTATAAAGGTCAATTTCTGATGGTTTGTTACAAGAATATACAAATAAAATTGATTTTTGTATGGTGATCATGACATTTCCTGCAAACTTGATAACATGAGTTGTAGTCTTTTGTAGGCAAGCAGATCATGTCTCGTGGTTCAAGTCGAACCCAAGCCTTCTTGTAGAGGCTTTTTGTACAGTCAACTAGATTTTCTACACAGATGGTTGTGCAGTCTGTGAATAAAGACAGTTTTACCTCTGCATTTCCAAACCAAATGCCCTTCCTTTCCTCCCTCCCTTGCTCCCTCCCACCCCTCTTCCCACCCCTTTCCGTCACTCCCCTCTTCCTTCCTTCCTTCCTTCCTTTCTTCCTTCCTTCCTTCCTTCCTTCCTTCCTTCCTTCCTTCCTTCCTTCCTTCCTTCCTTCCTTCCTTCCTGCCTACCTGCCTGCCTAGAATATGGAGTAAAAGTGACAGGAGTGGACATCCTTGTCCACTTCCTGCTCTTGGAGAGACTCCATTCAGTTTTTCATCATTAAGAATGAAGTTAGGTAGAGGTTTTTCTGTTGTTTTTTTTTTAAATAAATGTTTTTTTTCAGGTTGGAAACACCCCCTTCTATTTCTGGCTTCTGTGAGGAAAAGGTGGAATTTCACCTGAAGCTTTCTGAGCCTCTATTGAGTACATTTTCCTTTTCAGCTTATTAATGTGGTACACATTGTATCAGCTGGTTTTTTTAACATTAAACCAACTGTGCATTCCTGGGATAAATCTCACTTAGTAGTGATGCACTATCCTTTCTGTGTATTGTCGGATTCGATTTGCTGAAAGTGTTTCAAGAATTTTTGTATCTGTCTTCATGAGGGATAGTGGTCTAGTTTACTTTTTTGATTTGGGTGTGGAGATGATGAGTTGGTGCATAGTCACTCATTTTCAGTATCCTGGAGGGATCTGTAGCTTCCAGGCTAGCGTTTCCTCCTTAAGCCACTGGTAGAATTTTTTAGGGGACCATCTGGGACTGAGGTTTTTTAACCACAAATTTAGCTTCTTTAATAAGTTTAGGGCTCTTTGGGTTGTTTATTTCTTCTTGAATGACTAAGTAGTTTGAAATTTTCAGGAAATCCGTTCATTTTATGTGATCTTAAATTCATTGCATCACTGGTAACTCTTTTTTATTTTATTGTTGTGATGGGGTACATTGTGGCGTTTACAAAAGTTCTTACAATGTATCAAACGTATCATGCCGGATTCGCCCCATTGGTTACTCTCAGTGGGCAGCAGGGACAGTAGGGTCAGTAGTGATGCTGCTTCTCGTTCTCATGCTTCTCTCTTTTTCTTATGATCACAATGGCTAAAGGTTTATTAATTTGATTAATCTCAGTGAATCAGCTTTTGTTTTATTTTCTCCTTTCTGTTTCTTTGATTTAACACTTATTGTCATTATTTCATCTCTCCTGCTTACTTTGGGTTCGTTTGGCCTTTTTTTCTAGATTTCAATATGGAAGTCAAAGCCATTGATTTGAGACCTTCCTTCTTTTCTTACATAGGCACTATGTACTATCAATTTTCCTCTAAGTACTGCCTCCATGCCCTACAAAATTTGATGTGTTACATTTGAAAACACTTTCTGATTTCCCTTTGAAGATGGACTGTTTAGAAGTGTTACTTAGTTTCCCAGAATTGGGGAACTTTCTATCTTTTGATTATTGATCACTAGTTGAATTCTGTTATGGTCAGGATTTTTATGAAATGAAAATACAAACTTGCTGAACCTTGTTTTATGGTTCGGAATCTGTTCATGTGATTTCTGGGTATAAGACACCTACAGAGTCACAGACTGGAGCAGCAGGGGGTGGATTAGTGCTCACCGGGTGTCATCGTGTTGTTACTATTTATAGGAAGGCAAAGAAAGATATGAGTTCAGTTCCAAGCAAGGACATGGTGGGGGGGTCAGCATCATAGAAAGTGAGAGGAGATCCCACTGGCCACTGGGGTTGTGTGGAGTTCATCTGGGAGTGCAGGTGTCAGAGCTGAGGGGTTGGGTAGAGGATGGGGTGGACACGAAACCACTTAGGAAGAACCAGACTAGGACTGGAACGTCTCCAGCTCTATGAGAGTGGTCAGGAGGAGAGAGGCAGCTCTAGACACCTAGCCAACTGGAACTATGCTACTCAACAAGATGGCCCCTGCTGCTTCCTGGTCCTGTGGGGCAGTTTCTGTCTGTCCCCTGTGTCTCCCTGGGGAGGGCAATGACTTTCACAGCCGCCTTAATCCAGTCCTGTTGGGTTTTGTTTTCAGACTGGAAGAAGCGCTTCATCGGCGTAAGGATGCGTTCCGTCACTCCAAGGTGAGGCTGCAGGTGCTGCTGTCCAGCTTGGTCCCTCACCATGCTGTCTTTCCACACCCTGTTCTGATGGGCCCAGACTGGACCCGCTGCTGAATGCTTTTCCCCACTCCACATGATAGATTCCTTCTCTCCTTTGGGATCCCATCTGTATGTGCCCTCCTCCAGGAAGCCCTTTAGATGCATTTCTTGGGGTTGCCACAAAAAATTATCACAAACTCAGTGGCTTAAAACAACCAAAATATTTCATCTCATGGTTCTAGAGGCCGGAAGTCTGCAATCAGGGTGTCAGCAGGGCTGTGCTACCTGGGAGGATCCTTCCTGCCTCTTCTAGCTCCTGGTGGCTCCAGGAGTTTCTTGGATGGTGTTCATGTCAGTTCCACTCCCTGCCTGACTCCTGGCCTCCTCCTCTCTGTGTCCAAATCTTCCTCCTGTTTCTCTTATGAAAATACCAGTCATTAGATTCAGGATCCACCCTAAGTCCAGGATGATTTCATCTTAAGACCCTTAACTCATTGCATCTGCAAAGACCTGATTTCCAAACAAGGTCACGTTCTGAGGAATTCGGTGGACATGAATTTGGGTGGGGGGAGCACTGTTGTACCTCCCCAGGCCACTTAAGGGAGAAGAGCTGCATCCCCTTTGCATAGCCCTGGCTCCCCACCCACCCACCCCAGCATTGTACTCGCCCCAGTGTGTTATAATCTCCTGCTTCTGGGACCACCCACCCCGCCTGCCTACTTGACCAGGAGTTCTTGGGAGCAAGGACCTGTGTCCTCCCCACCCCCTCAGCTCTGCCCAAATGGAAGTCTGTAATGAGGCAGCCGCCTCGAAACACCAAATGAGCATGATACATAAGGGGGTTGGACAAGGAGGAAAGAAGGAGGGAGGGAGGGAGAGCGAGAGGAGGAGATGGAGGGAGGGAAGGAAGGAGGGAGGGAGAGAGAAGAAGAGATGGAGGGAGGGAGGAAAGGAGGTAGAGAGAGGAAGGAGGACGTGAAAAGTCAAGTCTGAAGATCTGAAGCAGGAAGAAGTCACTGCATTGTGGAGTTCTGGGAAGAACTAAGGAATGTCCCACTGACTGTCTCCTAAACCCATGCAGCCTCTAAGATCTTTCTTGCTGCTTCGGTAGCAACTAACCTGGGCAGAACTTTGTTGTGTTATTTTCCCTTTCCTCCTCCCACCATCTGTCCAGTTTTCTCAGGCCATTCCATGACTGACCCATTATTGTCTGTCCATTCATCTCTCCTTCCAGCTGTCTGTTTAGCCTTCATTCTTTCCCTCCCTCCCTCCCTCTATCCATCCATCCATCCCTCCATCCATCCATCATCCATCTCTCTTCCCTGCTGCCTTCCGTCCGTCCTCGCACGCATCCTCCCATCTAGCCATCCACTCCCCCTCCCTCTCCACGCTCCCAGCCAGTCATTGCCACTCCTGAGCATCTCATACCTGTCCAGAGGGGGCCAGGTGCTCAGAGGCAGGAGAGGGCAGTGTGGGATCCCAGAGGAGGCTGCTTGTCTGGCCTGGGTGGTGGTGGGAAGAGGGCAGCCAGCTTGGAAGCTCAGAGAGGTCTTATGCAGAACTGTCTTTTCAGTTTGGTGGAGGAGCTGAAGGCCAGCAACCCAGACTTTCCAGCGGTCAGCAGTGGAATTTATGTGCAAGAGGTTGTTCCAAATTCACCTTCCGAGAGGTAAGCTCTGCCAGAGGAGGCAAGGAGGCCGGATGGGAAGCAGTCAGACATTCTAACGGGTGGGGATGGGGTGGGTGGGGTCTGGGTTGACTAGACCTCCTCCACTGGCCTTACATGACCTGAGCCTCCTAAAGTGATATGGAGGGGCAAGATGGATTGTGGCCTCTCTTCGAAGCCAAGAGAGGGCTGGAGAGGTGACCTGGCCTCAGAGCCTTGGCTATGCCTGTCATTGGCCCAGAGCGACCTTTCCTTCAGGAAGCAGAGGCTGAAGAGTCCCCGCCTGGGCCAAGGGCCAGAGCCTCACCCTCCCCAACTGGGGGTCTGACTTGGGTCTCTGTGAGCCTCAATTTCTGCATCCGTAGAGATGATTCTGCCTCTTTCTACCTCCACAGACCTTGTCAAGATCAAATGCTTTCTTTGAAATTGTCAGGTTCCCAAAGGTGCTAAGTATTGCAACACCATAGGCTGAGGCAGACAGTCCACCATGTGACCACACCCTGGGACAGTTGGCCATTCCCCAAGAACAGGTCCTTTCCCTCCTTGGTCTCCATCCATGCCAGGGTGGACTGGATCACATGAGGGGTTTTAAACTGTGATCCTGGGCGCTAGAGAAACCCTGTTGGTGTCCTGGCTGCTGTGAGGAGGAAGATGGGGCCTGTGTGACCTTCCGTGATAAACACAGTTCAAAACTCATTTTCCTATCTATGCCACTGGTGAAAGTGTGCTACTGGTGTGAGCGCTTTGTGGCCAGGGCACAGTTCTTTCCTGCAGAAATGATTTTGTTAGCTGTCTGCTGTTGACTCCAAGCGTGCCCCACAGAGCCTGGGCTTTGTAAACATGTGAGTAATGACTGGGTCTGTTCTGTTGGCAGAGGGGGCATCCAAGATGGTGACATCATCGTGAAGGTCAACGGGCGCCCCCTGGCGGACTCCAGTGAGCTGCAGGAGGCTGTCCTGAACGAGTCCCCACTCTTGCTGGAGGTGCGGAGAGGTAACGATGACCTCCTCTTCAGCATCGCACCTGAGGTGGTGGTGTGAAGTGGGGCCGCCTCCCCTCAGCGCCTAGCACCAGAGCCTGCAGACCGTGGGCTTGTGGCCTCCCCAGGATCAGGACGAAGGACCGCCATGGTCCTCAGCAGGGCCAGTAACCTCCTCCCAGTGTCCAGGGTAGAGCCCAAGGTTGGGCCTGGTCAGGGGTCTGAATCTCAACCTTGACCCCAAATCCCAGTGCTATGAGGAAAGCCCGATATCCCCTGGTCCAGGTGCTCCTGACCCTCCAAGTTCCCAGGAATCTAAAAGCTCCTGAGGTTCCTTGGACGTGTGCCCCTCCCTCAGCTTCCGGCCTCTGTACCTGTTATCCCTCTGTCTGAGGCCCACCCTGTCCCCACCCATCCCACCAAGCCTCCCCAGGCCCCTCCTTCCCCACTGACGCCTCTCAGACCCCGTCTCCAGGCTTCCCTCTGTGAAGCATGCCCACTTGCTTGTAGGACAGGGGCTGTCTGCCCGCCACCTGCAGTCCCTGCAGAGCAGGCTGGGCACAGTGGAGCCCCTGGAGGAGCCAGGGGCTAATGGCCCTGACCTGGAGCAGGCACCAGTGAGTGGCCCCCATTGTGGCGCCCAGCCCTGCACTGGCCATGAGGGTTTCTACCAGCCAAGCAGGAAGCAGCAGGGAGCTGAGCGTAATGGACACACTTGGCCTGCTGCCCAGACACCTTCGTCTTCCCAAGGTGACCACAGAGCAGCAGGAGAGAAAGCTGGGACCTGTCGGGGGTGTGAGGACTGAGCCGCTTCACCTCCCCTTGCAGCTCTGGGGCGCAGTAGCCACCCTGAGGGACTGCCACCCAGAAGCTGTGGCTCGCACGGACCTCTCCTCGCTGCGTGTGTTTCTAGGGATAGTCGTGAGCTTTGCTGTAAAGTCCACCCCAGTGTTGCTTGTACTGTATGTTTCTCTACTGTACGAAATTAAAGTTTACAAGCACGTGCTTCTCGGCTAGCGGGGCGCTTGGGGAAGCTCACCCCCCCACCCACTGGCCAGGGCTTTTCCAGGGGAGCCACACCTAACACATGGCTAGTCACGTGAGCTAAAAGCTGAGCGATGGCCTCTCAGGTGTATATGACAGCCAAGTATCACAGCATGGAGACACAGCAGCCCCAGGGCCATCTCCAGGGTGGCCTCATGTCAGGCTGCTAAGGGACAAATCCCAGCTACTCCACTTACTTCCTGATCTGAGATCCTGGGAAAGAGGCATCCTTCTCCCTGCCTTGGCCTCTCCCCCTCTCTGAGGAATAACTGGTCCTGCTCCTGCCTGGTTGTTGTAGGAGATGAGGTTATCATGCCAAGCCCTTGGAAAGGCACCCAACTTCCAGCAAGCCCCCAAATCTTTACCATGTGTGCCTAGTCACCTGGCAGACTTTCTTTCCATCTTTCCAGCAGCAGAGAAACTGGCTGAAATATTTAAAAAGCAGCTATGCACTGTGGCAAACACCTGTAATCCCAGCTACTTAGGAGGCAGAGACAGGAAGAATGCAGTTTGAGGCTGGCCCAAGCAAAGTTAGCAAGACCCTATCTGAAAAACAAACTAAAAATGAAAAGGACTGGGGTACGGCAGTAGTAAAATGCTTCCAGCATGAAGGGGGTCCTGAGTTCAAACCCCAGTACCAGAAAGAAGGATTAAGAAAACAGACTGTCCAGGGGCATTTCCAGCACAGCTGGATGCAGGGCATTGAGCTGTGAATTTGTCCAGAGGGCTTAGAGTGGCTACTGGAAGCATCAGGGCTGAAAAGGAAGGAACCCAGGGCTGTGGACCCATGCTTGTGCTCTGGACTACAGAGCCAAAAGAAATATGGCACCTTCTAGCCCAACCCGCACACGGGAGGATCTGGGCAGCTGTGAGCACAAGATACTTCTTCCTCCAGGATGGGGACTGTAGAGCTTCAAAGTCCCTCCAAGCTTGGTAAGCCTGGGGTCCCACAGGCCCAGATTTTAAACTGCCCTCCCTGGGGTTCCAGTTGGCTGGCTTCAGATGCCTAGGGCAGAAGTTGGACCTGTTATGCCCTTTCAGGACACATGAAAGTTTCCTGGAGACAGGTCCCCAGCATTGGTGGCCCTGAGTGGTGGCTGCCCATGTGCACTGTGGCCAGCTAGAGGGAAAAGTCTGAGGGGAGCAGCTGTACCACACCTGAAAAGGACCAGAAAAGAGTGACAAGCAACTTTGTAAGGAAGATGCCTGAATAATCAACTCGTCATTCCCAGCTTGGAATCAGCAGACTCAGGCGACCTCGGCACCCACCATGCTCCCCACACAGGCCCCAGCCAGCCCTGCTGGGAACAGGTGCCAGGGGCAGAGACCACTGACAAGTCACTTCCCAACCCGTGTCACTTCAGGCAACAGTGTCCCACTGGACACCTGCATCCACTGTGGCACTGCCACCCCTTTTCTAGTGCATCCCCTGCCAGTGTATTCCAAGGAAGTCGAAGTCCAAGCCAGAGCCTGGTGCAGCCTACCCTGTGGCTGTTCTTCTGCTCCCACCCCAACAGGCTCTGTCTCATCCTCACCCCTACACTAGACCAGTACGAATGTCCAGAGGCTGTCTGCCCTGCTCCATTCCTGGAGCCAGGGCTCCTGCTCCTGACATACTGAAGCCCCAAGAGGGGCCCCTTTTTCCTGCATCTCTGTCCTGGGTTACAGTGAGGAGCCTGCAGGAGCTGGGCAGGTCCAGGGGAAGGGACCCCTATGTTGGCTGGGCTGAGGAAGGAGGGAGATGGCTGTAGAGCCTCAAGGACTGAACCTTGTCTGAGAGGCTAGCACCTAAGTGAACAGGGAGGGTTTGGATCTGGGCTTGGGGTTGCTAGGTAAGCCATAGCCCCCACTTCTGGAGACCCCCGGATCTAAGGGGTCATGGGTCCCCAGAACCACGTCCTGCCTGTTTGTGCTGATACTGCGCGGAGCAGAAGCCCTGCTCCATTCCTCAATGTCTGTCACCACCTTCAGGGGAGCAGCCTTGACACCTCGGCTCAGTCCTTCCCCTCCCTTCTGCCTCTATCTCTGTGCAGCTGACAACAGTGAACTTGAAGACATCACTAGCCCTCTGCCAGCCCACTCCACCAGGCTGAGCACTCCGGGGCCTGTCTGGACCCACCACTGGCACAAGTACCAGGGCCCCTGTAAGCCTCCTGGAGCCTCTCCTTCAGCCTGAGACTCGTGCAGGGCTGTGGATAGGAGGCTGTGTTCACGTGACCCTGGTCACCCTACCTGTCTGAGCCTGTTTCCCTCCCCATCTTTCAAATTGAGCTAATTAAATACTATTTACCCTACAGTTTGGGCTCATCTGAAAGATGAACAAGGAGGCAGCCCTAAATGAAATGGCACACCAGGGGTTCCTGACTTAAGAGTCTGGCCTCAAAACTACTGTCCCAATGTCACCCCTTCTCCCCTGCACCTACCATCCCATCGCTCCTCCCCTTTCTGGCCTCAGGTTGCCTGTGTATGAAATGGGGAAGTAGGGGGTCTTTGAGCTCAGTGGGCCTGGCTGTTGTCTCAGCTTCGACACTTTCAGGCCTTCAGACCTGAGCTGCCGCATCCAGGAAGGCTGTAGCTGTTTCTCCCCAGGAGGATGCTGGTTCTCAGACAGCTCTCACTGATGCCAGGGGCTGCCCGTCCACGGACCCCAGAGGCCCTGCCTTGGTGGAAGTAGACCTGTGGCATTCAGGCTGAGTTCCCCAGCCCCCATCCTGATCATCCCTGCTGGGCGGGCTGACCTCCCAGCTGCTCCTCCAGCTGTAGTCAGTGAAAAACAACTTTTTCAGAGCCTGCCAGCTGCCGCCAGAGAATTATGCAAGTCTTTGAGCTCCCACCCACCCCTTCTCGACGTTTCCCGTGAGGCTGTAAATAGAGGTGCTCACGAGGTTACCCTGATCCAGCCTGAGGCCCCGGTACACACCTGGAATCCAGCAAGCTTAGGGCCCTGTGTCCAATGTTCCTCTTGCCTCTGGGGAAACTGAGGCCCAGATAGGGGTTAGGACTTGCTCTAGGTCACAAGGGAACCAGTGGCTGGCCTCCAGGTGACCAGGGTTGTGCTCTGCCTGCCCCTTAAGCAGCTGTGGTCACAGCTGCTGCAGGACAAACATCCGCTCCCAGCAAGGATGTGTGGCGTCAGCCAGTACCTACAGTTCCTTCCCCAGCAGCTGACCTGTGGGACTCCATCCTCCTCCCTCCTCCCCAGTCCTCTCTGCCACATGGTAACCAAAGATGAAAATTCTGGAATGAGTCACCGCCTAGGGGAGTATGGGATTCCTGTCTGTTCCCTAGCATTGAGCAGTGCATGGGGAGAACAGGTCCAGGGCAGCTGCCTGCACAGGTGCCAATCTTTTGTCCCGCCCCAGTCACTCCTCCCCTCCCCTACAGCCCCAGGGCTTCCCTGGCCTTGGTCCAAGCTTCTCAGGCCTTCTGGGATCTGGCTGTTGCTGTCTGACTAGCCTCAGCCTTTGTACAGGGGCTCCTCTGAGTGGACCTCCCTCCTAGGCCCTGTACACCTTCTCCTCACTGACCATCCCTTCCAGATGTGCCGACAAGTGTCCCCCAGGGGTGTCCACATTGTAACCCTAGAGCCTCAGGATGTTATCAGAGATGAAAAAAGAGACTTTATGCATGTCATCCAGTTAAGCATCCTAAAGCAGGGCTTATGATCGTCTTGGACAATGCAGCAGGACCGAGGCCATCACAGGTGACCTCTAAGGTCACACAGGAAAGGTCAGGCAGACAGGAGATGTGATGATGGAAGCCAGCAGTGGGAGCTGTGAGGATGGACTATAAAGACAGGGAAAGGAGTCTCTTCCTGAGCCTGCAGAAGGAACCAGCCCAGGAAGACTCCTTTTAGGCCTCTGGCCTTCAGGAAGGTAAGAGAAGGAGTGTGTGTTGTTTTCACCCACCAAGTGCGTGGTTGTCACTTGGAACCAAGGAAGCGCCTATGCTTTAAAGCAACTTCAGTCTCTCCAGGAAGCCATGCCACAGGGTGAGGACCCTGGGTCATCACTGGCTCTGGTCACCCAGCTTCCTTGGATCCTGACCTTTTCTTTCCCTGAGCCTTGGCCCCATGAGCTCACACACTTCATTTAATCACAGCTGTGTCCCCAGAGCGGCCCCCAAAGCCTGACCAGGGCAGGTGCCAGGGAATCTATTTACTGCAGGCATGACCCAGAAGCTCATTTTAACTGGAGTTCTGGGGGTCATGCTTACCACATGGCTCTAAGCCAGACCTCATGATTCACTATCAAAGAATGCCAGGGGGTCCTGGGAGATGCAGGAGAGGTGACAGTGCTTCCTCATCATTACTGGCCTCTCTGAGCTCTGGAGTTCTGTCTGAAAAATCAAGAACCAGCTTCCGCTCTGCAGATGTCCCCTGGACAGAGCAAGCACATGAAGCCCCTGCCCCCACCCAGCCATCAGCGAGCCCTCGCCTGGGTCCCCACTAGGCTCCGGGCCATCCAAGTCAGGGGAGCCTCCAGGAGACCTGGAGGCCCTGGCCTCACCTCACAGCCTCCACCTCAGCCCTGCTCCCTCTCTCCACTTCAGAAGAAGCCCTGCTTCCAGACTCTGGGGCCACCCTCCCTGGTCCCTACAGGAGCTGGACCCCCTAGCTCTCTTCTCATCAACTGAAAGGTACCTCTTCTCAGCCTGCCCTCATCCTCCTCTGATGTCCTGTCCTCATCCCACACGGTCACAAGCTGCTCCCACCTCCCTGTGCCCTTAGAGCTGAATTCTACCTGTACAGGTCCCAAAGAGTGATCAGAGGGGGCGGCTACTCCAAGTGTGGGGGAAGGGGACAAATGTAAGTATATGCACAGAGCACGCGTGCACACGCTCACAGCTCCTATGGATACCCGTGCACGCTGAGATGCATGTATTTCAGGCACAGTACACACTCATGACACACAGCTCTCAGACACGTGTTCAAAGCCCCTGGACACCCTGAGGACTGGCAGGCTTGAAGTCTTTGTTTTTCAAAGTTATTCTCATTGTCAATGTCACACAAGAGTTCACTGTGTCATCACAAAGCAAACTCCACACTGCATCCCCCAGTCAAGAGACAGCACAGACACCCTAGAACCTCTCTCCAGGCCTCTTTCATCCCCAGCACCCCCACACTGGAGGTGAAGGACTCCTTCCTTTCCTGTGTGGCTTTGCTATATAAGCATACACTGCTGATCATGAATTGAATGTCTGTGTTTTTAACTATCATAAACACAGGCACACAGTCCATACTCACCACATCTGTTTCTTTGTTCCAACGTCACACTTGTGAGATCCATCCATGTCAGTGTGTGTAGTACAGTTTACTTTCACCATTGTGTGGTAACTGTGAATGCACGGAAGTTCCTCTGCCTGCTCTCCTGGGGCCGGGCATTTGGGCTTGGGCTGTAGCTAGGGTCCACAGTTCATCAGGATGTGAACATCCTCTGGTCATTTGTGCAAACCTTTCTGGAAAGTGGATTTCTAGGGGTGGAGTTGCTGGGTCATAGTTTGGGAAGGAATGCAAAGTTTTAAATCATGGTACACATACACAGCAGAGCACTAGCCACAAAGAAGAATGTAATCGTGTCATTTGCAGGAAAATGGATGGAACTGGAGAATATCATGTTAAACAAAATAAACCAGGTGCAGAAAGACAGATATCACATGCTCTCTCTCATATGCAGAATCTAGACCTAGAAACAAAGACACAAGAGACGGGAACATACAAAGGACTATTTGGGAGGCAGGTACCAGTGGGAGGGGAAAAGGACATGAGGGTGATGGGAGGTAAATGTGATCAAAGTGCCTTGTACAGTTCTGTACATGTATGAGAACGTCATAATGAAATCCATTATTTTGTAAAATAAAACAATTTAAAAATGCAAGCTTTGAAAGCGTGCACTCATGAGCTCTCACTCCCCGGCATTGCGGGTTCCATCAGCGTGTGAGGTGTGGTGCTTGGGTGGGAGGCGTCTGTGGGTGCAAAACGGCAACGTGTGGATTTCAACTGTAGTTGCATGAGTAACAATGAGGGTGGCACCTTTTAAAGTGTGTCCCGGTCGTCTGCACATCCTTCTGGTGCATCCTCGCCCCTGGTGCTTTTTGGGGACCTTTTTCTTATTGCTTTTATTTCTGTATGAAATCTCCCCTCTCCCAATGGGCCTGGCAGGCATTGTGCTAATTGAAAGAAGTCGGTCACAGGACAAATGCAGCATGCTTCTCTTAGAGGACGCCAAGGTAGTCAAAGGTACGGAGGTAGAGGAGGGGATGGTGGATACATGCGTGGAGGAGGGGAAGGGGAGCTGCTGCTCAATGGAGTCCAGCGCTGTTGCACGACGTGATGCCTCTGGTCAAAAATATGGTACCGTGTGCCTTAGGGTTTGCTCAGAGGGTCAGTCTTTTTCTGTTCTCTGGAAGAGTTACAAGATCGGCATTATTTCTTAAACAGTGACAGAATCTGTTTTTAGAGTTTTCTTTGTAGTGAGTTTTAAATTACAGATTGAATTTCTTCCAAGTTACGGAAGAAGATTTACCAAGCCAATGGCCCCCCAAAACAGGCAGGAGTAGCAATACTTATCTCTGATAAAGTAGACTTCAAACCTACATTGATCAAAGGAGATAAAGAAGGACATTCCATACTAATAAAAGGGGAAAGACCAAAAAGAAATAATAATTATCAACCTGTATGCACCCAATGTCAACGCACCCAATTTCATCAAACATACCCTGAAAGACCTAAAAGCATATATTAACTCCAACACAGTGGTCGTGGGAGACTTTAACACCCCACTATCATCAATAGATAGGTCATCCAAACAAAAAATCAATAAAGAAATCCAAGATCTAAAATATGCAATAGATCAAGTGGACCTAGTAGATGTCTACAGAACATTTCATTCAACCTCTACACAATATACATTCTTCTCAGCAGCCCATGGAACCTTCTCCAAAATAGATCATATCCTAGGGCACAAAGCAAGCCTCACCAAATATAAGAAAACAGAAATTATACCGTGCATACTATCTGATCACAATGCAGTAAAAGTAGAACTCAACAACAAAAGTTAAGGCAAAAAACATGCAAACAGCTGGAAACTAAATAACTCATTACTTAATGAACAATGGATCATCGATGAAATAAAAGAGGAAATTAAAAAGTTCCTGGAAGTCAATGAAAATGAAAATACAACCTACCGGAACCTATGGGACACAGCAAAGGCAGTCCTGAGAGGAAAGTTTATAGCCATGAGTGCATATATTAAAAAGACTGAAAGATCCCAAATCAATGACCTAATGATACATCTCAAACTCCTAGAAAAACAAGAACAAGCAAATCCCAAAACAAATAGAAGGAGAGAAATAATAAAAATAAGAACTGAAATCAACAAAATAGAAACCAAAAAAACCATACAAAGAATTAATGAAACAAAAAGTTGGTTCTTTGAAAAAATAAACAAGATCAATAGACCCCTGGCAAACCTGACTAAAATGAGGAGAGAAAAAACCCAAATTAGTAGAATCAGGAATGCAAAAGGGGAGATAACAACAAACACCATGGAAGTCCAGGAAATCATCAGAGACTACTTCGAGAACCTATATTCAAATAAATTTGAAAATCTTAAAGAAATGGACAGATTTCTAGATACATATGATCATCCAAAACTGAACCAAGAGGAAATTAATCACCTGAATAGATCTATAACACAAAATGAAATTGAAGCAGCAATCAAGAGTCTCCCCAAAAAGAAAAGTCCAGGACCTGATGGATTCTCTGCTGAATTCTATCAGACCTTTAAAGAAGAACTGATACCAACCCTCCTTAAACTGTTCCACGAAATAGAAAGGGAAGGAAAACTGCCTAACACATTTTATGAAGCCAGTATTACACTTATCCCAACACCAGGCAAAGACACCTCCAAAAAGGAGAACTACAGACCAATCTCCTTAATAAACATTGATGCAAAAATCTTCAACAAAATAATGGCAAACCAAATTCAACAATACATCAAAAAGATTATTCACCATGACCAAGAAGGCTTCATCCCAGGGATGCAGGGGTGGTTCAACATACGAAAATCAATAAACGTAATAAACCACATTAACAGAAGCAAAGACAAAAACCACTTGATCATCTCAATAGATGCAGAAAAAGCCTTTGATAAGATCCAACAACATTTCATGATAAAAGCTCCAAGAAAACTAGGAATAGAAGGAAAGTTCCTCAACATTATAAAAGCTATATATGACAAACCTACAGCCAGCATTATACTTAATGGAGAAAAACTGAAACCATTCCCTCTAAAATCAGGAACCAGACAAGGATGCCCACTATCTCCACTCCTATTCAACATAGTACTGGAATTCCTAGCCAGAGCAATTAGGAAAGAAGAAGGAATAAAAGGAATGCAAATAGGTAAAGAAACTGTCAAAATATCCCTATTTGCAGACGACATGATCCTATACCTTAAAGACCCAAAAAACTCTACTCAGAAGCTCCTAGACATCATCAATAGCTATAGCAAGGTAGCAGGATATAAAATCAACATAGAAAAATCATTAGCATTTCTATACACTAACAATGAGCAAACTGAAAAAGAATGTATGAAAACAATTCCATTTACAATAGCCTCAAACAAAATCAAATACCTAGGTGCAAACCTAACAAAAGATGTGAAAGACCTCTACAAGGAAAACTATACACTTCTGAAGAAAGAGATTGAGGAAGACTATAGAAAGTGGAGAGATCTCCCATGCCCATGGATTGGTAGAATCAACATAGTAAAAATGTCGATACTCCCAAAAGTAATCTACATGGTTAATGCAAGTCCCATCAAAATTCCAATGACATTCATTACAGAGATTGAAAAATCTACCTTGAAAATTATATGGAAACACAAGAGGCCACGAATAGCCAAGGCAATACTCAGTCAAAAGAACAATGCTGGAGGTATCACAATACCTGACTTCAAACTACATTACAAAGCAATAACAATAAAAACAGCATGGTACTGGCACAAAAACAGACATGAAGACCAGTGGAACAGAATAAAGGACCCAGATATAAAGCCACACAACTATAACCAACTTGTCTTTGACAAAGGAGCTAAAAATATACGATGGAGAAATAGCAGCCTCTTCAACAAAAACTGCTGGGAAAACTGGTTAGCAGTCTGCAAAAAACTGAAACTAGATCCATGTATATCACCCTATACCAATATTAACTCAAAATGGATCAAGGATCTTAATATCAGACCCCAAACTCTAAAGTTGATACAGGAAAAAGTAGGAAATACTCTGGAGTTAGTAGGTATAGGTAAGAACTTTCTCAATGAAACCCCAGTAGCACAGCAACTAAGAGATAGCATAGATAAATGGGACCTCATAAAACTAAAAAGCTTCTGTTCATCAAAAGAAATGGTCTCTAAACTGAAGAGAACACCCACAGAGTGGGAGAAAATATTTGCCAGCTATACATCAGACAAAGGACTGATAACCAGAATATATAGAGAACTTAAAAAACTAAATTCTCCCAAAACTAATGAACCAATAAAGAAATGGGCAAGTGAACTAAACAGAACTTTCTCAAAAGAAGAAATTCAAATGGCCAAAAAACACATGAAAAAATGCTCACCATCTCTAGTAATAAAGGAAATGCAAATTAAAACCACACTAAGATTCCACCTCACCCCTGTTAGAATAGCCATCATCAGCAACACCACCAACAACAGGTGTTGGTGAGGATTTGGGGAAAAAGGAACCCTCTTACACTGGTGGTGGGAATGTAAACTAGTACAACCACTCTGGAAAAAAATTTGGAGGCTACTTAAAAAGCTAGACATTGATCTACCATTTGATCCAGCAATACCACTCTTGGGGATAGACCCAAAAGACTGTGACACAGGTTACTCCAGAGGCATCTGCACACCCATGTTTATTGCAGCACTATTCACAATAGCCAAGTTATGGAAACAGCCAAGATGCCCCAGCACTGACGAATGGATTAAGAAAATGTGGTATCTATACACAATGGAATTTTATGCAGCCATGAAGAAGAATGAAATGTTATCACTTGCTGGTAAATGGATGGAATTGGAGAACATCATTCTGAGTGAGGTTATCCTGGCCCAAAAGACCAAAAATCGTATGTTCTCCCTCATGCAGACATTAGATCAAGGGCAAACACAACAAGGGGATTGGACTTTGAGCACATGATAAACTGAGAGCACACAAGGGAGTGGTGAGGATAGGTAAGACACCCAAAAAACAAGATTGAATTTGTTGTCCTCAGTGCAGAGAAACTAATGCAGAAACTTTAAGGCGACAGAGGCCAATAGGAGAAGGGGATCAGGAACTACAGAAAAGGTCAGTTCGAGAAAAATTAATTTAGAAAGTAACACTTATGTACAGAAAGCAATGAGAGGAATCTCACACTATAGCTATCCTTATCTCAACCAGCAAAAACCCTTGTTCCTTCCTATTATTGCTTATACTCTCTCTACAACAAAATTAGAAATAAGGGCAAAATAGTTTCTGTCGGGTATTGAGGGGGTGAGGGGGAGAGGGAGGGGCGGAGTGGGTGGTAAGGGAGGGGGTGGGGGCAGGGGGGAGAAATGACCCAAGCTTTGTATGCACATATGAACAATAAAAGAAAAAAAAAAAGGAGAGTTCTAAAGACCTAACTTCCTCTCACATGGCCTCATCTCCTTCAGGTTCCACTACCTACTAATAGTGCCATAGTCTGTGAACAGTTAAGATACAAACCATAGCAGACTTGAATTCAAATCCCAAACCTCTTATTTACTAACTAGTAGGGCAAATTACTTACTCTCTCTGACCTCAATTTTCTTATCCATGAAATGGAATAATTACTTATCGTTCTCACAGGGTGAATATGCAGAGTGACAGAGGATGCGGGAAGCTATTTTGCAAGGTGCCGGCATGCAGAGCGTGTGAAGAATGACAGGGCCTATCAGGAGTTTCATAGTGAGATGGTCCCAAAGGCCCTTCCCAGCCTTACAGCAATGGCTTTCTGATTTGGTAATGAAACGATAACAGTCTCGAGCATGCTTGCTTGGCAAATAGGATCTCCATGCTCTCTCTCTCTCTCTCTCTCTCTCTCCCTCTCCTTCTCCCTCTCCCTCCCTCTCCCTCCTAGCTCTTTCCATTCACACTCTCCTGGCAGCACAGTCTGCCCCAATGGCAGGTGGCCTTTGTATGGGATGAGCCTCTGTGTGCTTCTGCACACAATTCATTTTAATGCTGTTTGGTAGGAGGCCTCGATGTATCCAGGTCATCCAGGGGCTGGGCCGTGATCTGGCTGCAGCCTCTGGAAGTCAAGGCTCTGCCAGAAGTCCATGTCATCCACACACACAGCCATTTTCTATTTTGGTGTCGCATAGAGGGCCTGTTCATGGATGGAATCCAAGTTGGTCACTATCTTGACAACGTGTTTGCTTTCAGTGCTGAATTGAGCCTAAAAATAGGTCTGCAAAAGACGGAGGCTGGTGTCCTGCTCAGTCAGTGGGAGGTTTGGGAGCTCAGGAGAGGGTCCTGGCTGAGGACCTAAGGGCCTGCCTGCTGACCTCCTTAGAGCCACTGAACGTGGTTTCCCTTCTCTCCAGGACCAAATGCCACCTCCTCTGGGACATCGTTCTTGCCCCTTTGACTTTCCCATTCTTCCCCTGGGATGAGTTGACATGTCTACCTGTACCAACAGACCATGAGCTCCTGTGGACAAGGTCAGGTCATCTGATGCACGCTCAGCACAAATCTTTGAATTTGAACCTATCCAAGTTCCCACCTTGTCTCTGCCATCCCCAGCTCTGTGACCATTAGCAAATTGCTCTCCGTCTCTGGGCTGTGTCTCTCCCTGGGAAGCAGAATAGCAATCCCTCCTTGTGAGAGTTGTAGTGAGGCTCAGAATAGCCAGGTACCCTCTCCTTTCTGCTGTTGGACTCCAGCACCCCTGTGAGCTGCTCTCCACCCGGTGCAACCATGAGGTGATCTTATGCTGGGAATAAAAACAGTGCACACCCCAGGAGCAGGGGTTCTGGGGATGAAATGGGGTAACTCAGGTAAAATAAAACTATACCTACCTGGCACTTAGTAAGTGCTCTCCTGAAATATTATCAGCCATCATCACCGTCATCACATCAGTCAGAATCCTCATCCTCGTCACCATCGTTACCCTCATTACCACCATCATCACCATAACCATCACCCCATAACACCACCACCACCACCACCATCACCACCATCAGCACCACTGTCAATTTCACCACCATCGCCATCATCAGTGACACCACCATCACCACCACCATCATCAATATCACCACCACCACCATTGTCAAGATCACCACCATCGCCATCATCTTTGACACCACCATCACCATCGTCAATATCACCACCATCACCATCACCACCACTGTCAATGGTACCACCATCACCATCATCATTGATACCATCTCCACCACCATCATCAATGTCATCACCACCATCATCACTGACACCACTATCACCACCACCATGAACATCAGCATCATCAGTGATTTCTCAAGAGGAACCAACCATTTGCATAACTATATGAGAGAGAATGACTTAACTGAAGATTGCCTGGACACAGGGAAAGAAGACACAGCTCAGCTGTGTTGGTCAACTTTTCATCATTATGACAAAGTACTTGAGCAAATCAACTTAATGGAAAGGTTTATTTTGGCTCACTGTTTCAGAGGGTTCTGTCCAGGGTCCCTGGTTTTTGTTGTATCGTGGCAAAGGTGAGGCAGAACATCATGGCAGAGAGCACATGGAAGAGCAGAGCTGCTCACTCAGGCAACCAGGAAGCAGAGAGTACAAAAAAGGGGGCCAGGGATAAAATACACCCTTCAGAAGCACTTCTCCCCACCATGGCCTACTTCCTCTAACCAGGCCCACCTCCTAATAGCCCGTTCCACTATAAACTCATCGATGGACAAATCCATTGATGAAGTTAGCATGCTTATAATTCAATCAACTCTCAATAGTGTCACTCTCTGGGGACCAAGCTTTCAACACACGAGCCTTTTCAGGGGGACACTTCATATCCAACCCACAACACCAGCCTCTCAGCAAAAGACCTAAATTCCTCATAGCCTCCATAGTAAGGTGTGCTCCCTGGTGCCCTACCCTCACTGAAGGACCATCTGCCCCTCTGACTCAGCCCCACCTGCCCTGCTCCTCTCTTCCCCTCCCACGGCTTCAAGTTACAGCAAATCCCTTGTCCTGTCATGCCATTGTTTTCTCTCTCCCTGTGGCACAGGGTCCAGCAGCCACTGGCCATAAAGGCCTTTCCTGACTCCAACATGTCACATTGTCACCCAAAGAAACCCAGAATGGCCCATGGCTTCCCTAGTGCTTGTTCCATAGTGCTGTGTTGCATAAGGGCTGGCCCATGCCGAGTTCTGGGCACTCAGTGCTTTCTCCAGAGTTTCCAGAAGGAGCTGAACCTCAGAGACATCGCACACTTATCCTTGGCTCAGTCCATAAGTGGCAGCTCCAGGAAAAGGTCGGTGCTAGGCTCAGTGCTTGCCACAGCAGGGCCCATGTGCCAGCTATGATGTCACCTGGACTATTAGTTCAGTGGAACTAGTGTGGCCCTGGGGGGTGATCGCCCTCTGAGTCCTCTGTAAGCTGGGCATCATAATAGCTTTGGAAAGATGTGTACCAGGCAAGCCAAGGAAGGTGTCCAGCAAGGTCGTCAGAGGAAAGTGTCCCCAGCAGGGTTTTCGGTAAAGGTCCCAGGATAGACAGTGCTGAGGGGCAGGCACAGAACTGGCTTAAGACAAACCCCATCCAACAGTCATGCCACCCATGCAGAGGGGTGTCCAAGCCAGCCCAAGCCTCTCTTTTAGGTGGACAGTTTCTGTGCCCCAGAGGGGCTCACCCCTGAGTTAAGACACTTGTCTTTCCCCAGCTACTTTGCTGATTCTCTTCAAAGCAGGAACAACAGAGCCCAGCGAGACTATCACCAATGAGGACCCTGAGGGCGGCACCCAGCAGACACGGGTTGTGTGTCTCTTCACAACTCCGTGATTGAAACCGGCCACCAGAGGTGGTGTCATCATGTCCTACACCCCTCCACCTTCTACTGGCACCAGTCACCTCCATCAACACCAAGATCAACTCTCTTGTGTTGATCCTCCTGACACTCTGAGGAGGCAGATCAGGACTTTCAGACTCCAAGGCTGAGAACAATCACCATGTTTCCTTTTCTAAGCCTCAGTTTCCCCACCTGCAAGATGAAGGACATGGGCTGAATGTTCTGAGTTAGTAAAATAAGTGTTCTGAAGTGGGCATCAGCCTTCCACATTGGGGAGTTAAGGTCTCAAATTACTTTCCAGTGTGGGGACATCTTGCCCACCACAGGTCACCATGGGTGAATGGGCTGCTTGCAAACGAGCTCACCTAGGCGGGTCGGGGAGTTTGGTTCTGTCTGTCCCTCAGAGGTTTACACACTCACTTCCTTCCACCCAGCAATTCTACTTCTAGAAATCCAGAGGACCTGTGCACACGAAGAATCCCATGGCAAACCATCTGTGCCCTTTATGGGGTCCCGGCTTGGCTTAGCTCAGGCTCTGCAGTATAGAGGGCGACTTTAGGGAAAGTGATTGTCCCCTACGTCTCCTGCTTAGGGGAATCACCTGCTTCACACACTCTCTCTATAGCCACCGTGCCCTGGCAGGGAGGCTCTTCGGTGGGTTCCATGGTGGCGTCAGCTGTGAACACCAGACGCTTGGTCCCACCATGCTCTCCAAGGTCCCCCCACGCACCCCACTCCCTCAGACTCTTCCAGAAGAGTGGGTGCTTCTGAACAAGCCCCTCATCTGCTTGGGGGCTGCTGCTCCGCTCTACCCGCCTGGGGTGGGAATATCCCACTCCCCACCAGCTTTCTCCAAAATGTCCCCACACCACCTCTCTCGTGTTTGCCACAGTGGTGTTCAAGGTTGCACATGCCAACCCCCAGTCACCCTTTATTCCCACCTTCAGAGAGGCTCTGGCAGCTACTTTAGGCATGGGGATGAGTACTTTTCACTTTGGGACACAAATTCCGGGCAGCGGGAGTCCCATCTAACCGCTGTTTCCATAGCAACGCCTGTGTTGACCACTCACATGTGGTAGGCATTTTGCTGAGCTCTGATGTCTGTGATGTCATCGAATCCTCAAGTGACCCTGTAACTATATTTGTGCTCCACTTTTGCAGATGGGAAAACAGGCTCAGAGAGGGGAAGAGACCAGCCCAGGACACACAGCAGGAAGATGGCAGAGCTGAAGCTTCAACCTGGGTCTATTGGATTCCAAAGTCAGAGCTGTGAGCACCAGGCACACTACCTGGACCCCGCCCTGAGCTCTTGCCTGTGTTGCAGTGACAGGGTCCCGCTCGAGTCAGGGGCTCTGAGCCTCTGCCAGCCTTGGACAGGCTTTGTCTCACAGCTTGGCAGATACACACGGTGATAAATATTTGTTGAATGAGTGAATGTTTTGTGGCCTCCCCAGAACTGGGTCAAAGCAGCAGAGACCCTCCTCATGCTGCTTTCTTCATCAAACCTCCCCAAGCACCGCTCTGGGCCTGCCGAGAAGAGGCAGGTGGCTTTCCCTGTCTACCTACTCCCAGGGATCTCAGTACATACTTCTTAGCAAATGATGCTCTGTGCAAGACCTGAGGTTTAGCTCAGTGGTCCTCAGGCTGCCAGAGGACACAGAAGCAGAGCCCAGCACTGCTCCATCGCACTCTCTGGGCTCACTCACCTGTATTTGGTCCCCATCATCCAGATGAGGGCCACAGAACCAGCCTTGGGTGTTGCAGGCAGGTGCTGGGAGGCAATGCCTGGGAGCAACCCTCTGCCAGAAAGGGACAGCAGCGTATGGATGATGCCATCTTCCTTGTGACTCCTGTGGCCACACAAAGTATGCTCCACTGTCTCCTGGAGAGTCCCTGTGAGTCAGCCCAGGTGTCATGGCCATGACCTGTTCCCTGAAACACCTTCTTTACTAGCTCACTCCCCTATACTCCTACCAGGGCTTCATGGGAACATCTTCCTCGTCAGCTGTGGAGAGCCCAAATTAAGGCTACCACACAGCCAGGAAGTGACAGAAAAAGGAAGTGGCTTGGTGTCCACTGTACCAGGGAGTAGGAGCTCAATGACCTAGGACAGAGCAGTTCAAGTTCTTCAGTGGAGGAAGAAGCCCTGTGGGCCCAGGAAAGCAGAGGAGGCTCCCTGGGGAAGTGGCACCAGGGCCAGGTCTTAAAGACCAGCAGAGTGTGACATGTGCCCTGAGCCTCCCGGGGCTTCTCCGTTGCAGACTCAGCAGACGTGGGGACATGACTCCGAGAAATTGCAGTTGAATTTCTCGACAATGTCTGCTCCATCATTTATTTAAAACGCATTTTAAAATAAAGGACCCCAGCTGGAGAAATAATCCCCTCGGCCATCCAGGCCATGGAAAATGGATGTTTCCCAGGCGTTCCATCTCAACAGATGGAAAACTTAGAGGGGCCCAGACCCCAGCCAATCTCCCCATCAGAGCTTAGACAGAAGGGCTGCCAGACTCCAGGAAGGAGACGCGTGACAGCCTCCCGGCGACACTCCTGGGCCCCATCCAGGCCCCTCCAAAAAGACTTTGCAGCTGAACTCATCTGCCTGGCCCCTCTTGGACCTGCTCTCCTTTCTTTCTGCATTTTTTTTCCTTAAAAAAAAGTCTATTGCTCTTTCCAAATGTTAAAAGTAACATATGTTCGTTTCAGAGTAATCAGATAAGTACAAAGAAGAAAACGACAATTGCTCGTAATGCCTGTCGCACACAGTGACAGCTCAGATGCTGCTTGAGTGTGCAGCCTTCCGCTCTTTCCTGCTATTCACAAAATAACTTGCTGGGATTTTGACTATGTCCATCCAGGGACATAGTCCATCTCTCCACTGACTTAGTTCCTCTTTGACGTCTGGTCTTTTTTCTGTCTGTACCACATGGCACTGGGAATATTCTCTAAGTGAATGTCTTAAAGACTTAAAGATTGTTCAGACTTCCTCTGAGCATTGATGTCAACTATGGCCTAGCTGTCCAATATATGGGGACACACCAGTGTGCCCAGCCATCCCCCATTATTCAGTCTCCTTGTTTCCATGTTGATTGTTGATGCCAACGGTAACCTGTTACTTGCCTTTTGTTCACTGAAACCTCAAAGCAGTTCAGCAAAAGCTCAGAAAAGGGTTCACATTCACTCATCATGAGCACCTCGTACCCACCCAGTTTCACAGCTTAGACCCACTGCGTGCCAGTAGGGTACGGGGCAGTTGAATTCCAGGAGTATCCTAAAAGTGTAGGGTCGGGGAGCAGCCCTATCTGTCACTGTACCTCCAGTCTGAGGGCTTGGTGCTGACATCTCCCTTGGGGTAGGTAGGTCTATTTTTTTTCAGAGTGGTTTCTTTGGGGGCTCTTGAGACTCTGTCCCACTCTTGACACTCTCAGAATGACTCTTGGTGGACACCTGAAACCTTACAACAGCTCCTTCATCCTACTCCCCTGTGATTCTGTCCTAAATGAAATTTGCTGGCTGTAATGTACACCCAGAAAGAGCTGTGATCACGTGTTCTGCTGGATGAATTGCAACAACGTGAACACGTCACATAACCAGTGTCAGATCAGAGAAGGAACAGTTGCAGGCCCGGTCCCAAGGAGCCCAAGGAGCCTCCAGTCAGGACTCTTGAGCAGCAGAGATGCTGCCCCTGGCAAATTCTTGCAAAGTCCAGAGACTTCTGCGGTTGTCATGAGTGAGTGATGCTACCTGCAGCCAGGGACAGTGCTTGGCATCCTGCTGTGCACAGGGCAGCCCACAAGAGGCTTGGATAGTTGGGAGTTCAGTCATTTGGCTCTGCACTGCACTGGACCCTGGAGCCCATGACCACACAGCTGCTGAGACAGTCAGGCTGCACCTGTGACACCCCAAGACACTCCCCACCCTTTGCAAGGGCCTGCAAGGAGACCTCCTTAAATTAGGGCTCTCGGCCCCACCCTGGTCCTGGCCTACAAAGCTTCCCGACTTCTCAGTGGAGGCCTGGTGGGGCATGATCTGGGAAAGGCGGACCTGTCTGACAGGAGAGGCCTCCTGCACAGGGCTCTGGAATTCGCAACCTGAGCTGCAGGCCACCACCCTGTGCAGAACTGGCTTTTTTGTGAGACAGCTTTGTAACGGAATGCCTAAGGCCAGCTGGGGTGTTAGTGTCCCCCCTTAGCCAGAAGGCAGCAGATGGCCACCAGACCCAGGGTGGGGCTGGGGTGGGATAGACATGGATTTCTAGGGACTCTGGAAGCCGGGATCATGGGATCTTGGGAATTAAAATGCAGACCTGGAACCCCCAACACAGCCTCACACATGTCCACATGGGAGACACCTGCCGGCCGGGGGCAGAGAGGCCACAGTGCTAATCTCTGCCATTGTGGAATGGTCTCCTTGCTGTCTTGACTTTCTAAACTCTCTGTGAAAATTAGAGATAAGGGCAAAATAGTTTCTGCTGGGTATCGATGGGGTGGGGGGGAGAGGAAGGGGGCGGAGTGGGTGGTAAGGGAGGGGGTGGGGGCAGAGGGGACAAATGACCCAAGCCTTGTATGCACATATGAATAATAAAACAATAAAACAATAAATAAATAAATAAACTCTCTGTGATGTGGCACCAGCTTCTCACTACTCTATTCTAAGAACTTTATGTGCTGTGACATCTGATCCTGACCAGGTGTCTGTGGAAGATCCTATGTTGGCTCCTCACTTTGTGAAGGAGGAAACTGAGGCACACAGATGTGAAACATAACTCACTTACTTCTGACCCTTGCTGATGTCAGATCAAGATTGGATTTGGCCAGCCGGTTTCCACATCTGGTCTCTGACCACTCTGTTCTGCTACCTTGGTTGAGAATATGTTACTTTTAAAGCAGAAAAGAAAGAAATTGTATGTAACTAAACAAATCAAATCTCAAATAAGAAACTTACCCTGCTTTAAGAGCACAGCTCTGCAGAGAGACTCTTAGAACCATGATCCCAGTCTAGAATGCAGAAGCCAGAGGTGTCCTTGCTCCTGTTTCCTGAATCAAGTGCACTGCCTGGTTCTCCCGTCCCCACCCTGGCCTGGCCTTACTGAGAGCTGCAGGACTCATGCCGGGCTGACCTGGGTGAGGCTGTGAGGTGTCCGGGGCCAAGCAACTCCACGGTGCTGCAAGTGTGGGGTCACCTGAGAGCGAGTGCCTTCTTGGAGGCTTGTCTTCCCCTGGAGCTCCTGGACCACAGCAGGCAGGTGACTTGGGTCACTGCTTGATCATTTTATCACGAGAAAGGCTCCTCTAGGTTCGGAGGTCATTGGTGGGATTTCAGGAGGACTCAGAGCCATCCATGGTCACAAAGGCTTGTAGCTGAGGGGGCCGTGCCAAGAGATGGAGGGCAAGGCCTGGTGTTCTCACTCCTCTACCTACAGGTGTGAGACCCTGAATAGGTCAGCTCATCTCTTGGACGTGTTTTTTTCTCACCTATGTGGGTTCAGTGGTCACCACCTCACAGGTTCAGATAGCTCTCTGAGGCACAGGACAGGTGGCCCACGCACGCCTGTCCTCAGCAAGACTGGGCAATGTCCTTCCTCCTTCCTTGTCCATGATGGGAGCTTCAGGAGCACGGTTCCAGGATGAGACCCATGTGAATGGCAAAGGCAGCCACACATTTGCCCCACGTCCCATAAACTTCGCCTAGACCGGCCTGCTGACCGTGGCTGAAGTCCCGCAGGCTGGCAGCCCTGGGTGGGTGAGGTAGTGTCTGGTGCTGCATGGCGAGGCCACAGAGCGGGGCCAGGCCGTGTGCAGGGCAACCTGCAGAGAGAGCCAGCTCTCCCAGGCAGGAGACCGGGCTGGGGGAGACCAGGCCATCCTGCCAGGCCCGTCCCCCTCGGGACTACAGCTGTGACCTGTGTGGCAGGAGAGGAAGTGCTGATCTCCTGCTGAGGGTACCGAGAGGGAAGAAAGTAGAAAGTCTTCATCAGTATGCCTGGGGTCCTGCCAGCTGGGCAGTCCATGGAAGGATGCGGTTACAGGGACAGAGGGTGCCACTTGGTTTCAGCAAAATGCTTGCAACTGAGACACCCGGGAGAGTAGCATGCAGTGCCAAAGATGGACAGACAGACACAAACAGGCTCAGACTTAGCCCCAGGCAAAGGGCAGCCCAAACTGGCTTGGGGCCTCATGGGAGCAGAAGAGAGGCCCTCAGCATGTCTGCAGAGGGCCTGAGCAGCAGCAACAGTGACACAGAGTCTCCTGTGAGGTGTCTCACGAGCACTGGGCCTGCGCTTAGGCCCCATGTGTTGGATGAAGGCTCGGGTGCCCGGGCAGATGAGGCACATGGGGAATGTCATGACCAGGGCACACCTGCAGCTGAGCCACCACCCCAAGTCACCCAGACTACGGACAAGGAGACCCCACAGCCTTCGGAGGCAATGGAGCCTAGGCAGGTAAGACCCAGGGACTGTGGACACCATTACCCATGGGCACCAGGAGGCAGCAGGTCCGGAAGGCTGCGGATACACCTGATTTAAAGATGGGGCTGCTAACAGAAGCAAAGCCGGGATTCATCTCCATGGCCTGGGATCTCCCTGCAGCCTTGGAAAAGGCCATTTGGGAGGAGGGGTGGGGCCACTGGTCAGCACCTGTGGTGTGCATGTGCTGCTTGGGAAGCTCACTAGGGAGTCCAATCCAGACGTCAACTGGCACTGTGTCCCCTACACAGTCCCAGAGCCACTGATGTCCAGAGGAAGGAGCCAGAACTCCATGTCCCTTTCACCAGGACATCGGGACCTGTCCTGGTGACTCAACCTTGCAAAACCACCTCCTACCCAGAAGCTTGGACACAGAGGCAGCCTGTGGAGGCTGTGGTGGGCACAAGACTGTAAGGAAGAAGTGGGTGCTCACACACAGGCCATCACGGGCTGCGTTCCCCAAAACATCGCTCAAAAACTATTCATGCACCAGGCCAGACCTGGTCACCATGAGGACATTGGGCTGCTGAAACTCTTTTCCTCTGCCAACTGCGAGCGCCCAGGGCTATGGAGAGGTGGTCCTTTGCCTCTGCAGCAGCTGGGCTGGCACTGGGGGATGCTGCAGGTAGAGGACCCTGAGAGAGAGGTTCTGGCAAACTGTGTGAGCTCTGGATCTAGCCATGCCTGAATCAAGAACCATACACCTTACCTATCCTCACCCCTCCCTTGTGTGCTCTCGCTTTTATCATGTACTCAAAGTCCAATCCCCTTGTTGTGTTTGCCCTTGATCTAATGTCCACATATGAGGGAAAACATACGATTTTTGGTCTTTTGGGCCAGGCTAACCTCACTCAGAATGATGTTCTCCAATTCCATCCATTTACCAGCGAATGATAACATTTCGTTCTTCTTCATGGCTGCATAAAATTGCATTGTGTATAGATACCACATTTTCTTAATCCATTCGTCAGTGGTGGGGCATCTTGGCTGTTTCCATAACTTGGCTATTGTGAATAGTGCCGCAATAAACATGGATGTGCAGGTGCCTCTGGAGTGACCTCTGTCACAGTCTTTTGGGTATATCCCCAAGAGTGGTATTGCTGGATCAAATGGTAGATCGATGTCTAGCTTTTTAAGTAGCCTCCAAATTTTTTTCCAGAGTGGTTGTACTAGTCTACATTCCCACCAGCAGTGTAAGAGGGTTCCTTTTTCCCCGAATCCTCGCCAACACCTGTTGGTGGTGGTGTTGCTGATGATGGCTATTCTAACAGGGGTGAGGTGGAATCTTAGCGTGGTTTTAATTTGCATTTCCTTTATGGCTAGAGATGGTAAAAAATTAGCTAGCATTTGTTGCCCTTAACGCAGAGAAACTAAAGCAGATACCTTAAAGCAACTGAGGCCAATAGGAAAAGGGGACCAGGAACTAGAGAAAAGGTTAGATCAAAAAGAATTAACCTAAAAGTTAACACACACGCACAGGAAATCAACGTGAGTCAATGCTCTGTATAGCTATCCTTATCTCAACCAGCAAAAACCCTTGTTCCTGCCTATTATTGCTTATACTCTCTCTACAACAAAATTAGAGATAAGGGCAAAATAGTTTCTGCTGGGTATTGAGGGGGTGGGGGGGAAAGGGAGGGGGCGGAGTGTGTGGTAAGGGAGGGGGTGGGGGCAGAGGGGAGAAATGACCCAAGCCTTGTATGCACATATAAATAATAAAAGAAAAATAAAATTAAAAAAACCATACACCTTCAGACTTGTCCATCACTGACTCAATCAATTATCCTTTTGGCTTACGTTCCTTTGTGCTATATTCGATATTTTGTGATCAAGAGAGTGAAGACAAACCCGCTAGTTGGTCTGGGGGTTCTCATCTGAAAGGCCCCTCTGTTGACCTGCATCTCAGGGGCACAGAGAGGCAGACATTATGGGAACAATCACTGGTAAAGGAGCCAGCATATTCTTAGTCCCCTGCAGCCTGGCCACCTCCTTTGCCTTTGCCTGGCCAGCCCAGGGCCAACGCCAGCCCGGGATGCCCTCATAGGCCCTGGGTACTTTTGACTTGGTGGCTTTGATGGGTCCCTTCCTCCAGGTGAAAATGACTGTGTGGTGCCAAGGTGAACACAGAACAGACTGGATTCACTGTTTTATGTTCGTTATTGGTGTAGTCACCTTTTCTTCTGATTTTACAGAAATGTAAGTGAATATTTCCATAGGCCTCTGCAAGTTCAGCAGGTCCTTGGGCTGCACCTGGGGGAGAGGTTGCCCTGGGCCAGCCGGTGCCCACAGGACTCGTGCTACTGCAGACAGGGTGTTCGCGTCCGTCCACAATCCCTCCAAGTGGAATGGTGTCAAGCGGCCGGGCCTTTGGGAGGTGGCGAGGTCACGAGGGTGGAGCCTCATGAGTGGGATTAGCACCTGTGTCAGTCTGGTTTTCATTACTCTAATGAAATACCCAGGGCTGCATACTTATTTTAAAAAGGTTTATTTGGCTCACAGTTCTGGAGGCTCAAGGGGCCCCATCTGGTGAAGCTCTTTTGTGTTGACAGAGTCCTGAGGTCCTGCAGGGTGTCTAGGAGGGTGTATGTCTCTTCCCTGTGTCTCCATTTTCTTATAACGTCACCAGGATTCAGTCATGGGCTCCACCCCAATGGCCTCAGCAAATCCTAATCACTTCCTAAGGCCCTGCCTCCAGATGCCATAGTCAGAATGAGTTTCCACCCTCTCCGTCTCCCTCGAGGGGATTAAACTCCAACACATAAACCTTTGGGGATAGCAGCGTCCCTGTGAAGAGGACCCCGAAGCTGTCCTGTCCCCCCCCCCCACCGCACGTGGACACATGGAGAAGTCTGCAAGCTGGGGAGAGATCACGCAGCAGCTCTGCCCTGTAGATCCCTGATCTCTGCCTCCAGACGGAGAAATAAACATTTGCTGGTTACAAACAGCCCAAGAGACTAAGGTATATACCTCATGTGCACGGCCAAATGGCCCTAGGTCATAGAGGACCCTAGGGAGGGGTGGAAGGGCTGCTGGAACCCATACAGGTGGAGACCTGAGCTTTGCAGTTGGACAATGATGATGTGAGCATCCCAAGCAGCCCTCTGACCCCCAGATCTGGCCAGTTACTCTGTGACCTGCCAACTGTCTTCCTCCATTTAGCCCCATCCCAACCACCAGCACACATGGGGACACGGGTTTCTCAACCCTGTGTAAACGCACAGCCTCAGTGACCAGGCCCCAGGCTAAGGACTGGCTCTTCCTCCCAGAAGCCCAGGTCTCCAGTCCTGCCCAAGGGCCTGCAAGGAGAGACTTCCAGAGCTGTCCTTACCCAGGTCTGGAAGGCCTAGGCTACCTGGTCTACGTTGCTGGACAGCGTCCAGGGCCCCACTGGTTCTGGAGCCAGAAATCCACTGGTTCAGGACCCAGGACTGGTTCTGGGGCCAGAAATCCCAGGCTGGCTTCCTGCTGCTTCCTAGTTTAAAGGCGTGGGCTCCTCGGCCTGACTCTGGCCAGCACACTAGATTTGGCTGTGAGGTCCCAAGGGGCCAATGAGATGCTGCGTGACAGGGAGGGGCTGCAGCCGGGGAGGTGACAAGTCCAAATGAGAACCAGAGGTTGCTGGCTGCCTGCCCCCTGCATCCCAGAATGTCACAGTGTGGGACTGGGGCCCAGGGAGCTGCAGTCTGCAGAGGGCTCTGACTTCTTGGGTGCAAACCTGAGACCTGCCCCCAGTGGAGACTCAAGGTGTGTACAAATGTGAGTGTCTGGACCCGAGTTTTGCAGACAGCCAGACAGATGACAGTAAGAATAATAGCAAATATGAGTTACAGCGTGTACTGCTAAGAAACCATGCCTCATCTTAGTTTCCACATTAGATCGCTCCTCCCCATTTTACAGATGAGGAAACAGAGGCCCCAGGTGACAAAGCCTGACCCTGTACAGGAAGCACTGAGATTCAGTCACGGGACTCCATGCTTCAAACCCAAAGACACAAGGGGAGGAGTCTGTGCCTCCTCAGACTTGCGGCATCAGGGCCTCTGAGGCCTTGTTGTCAGTCCCCACCCACCATGGCAGCTTCTTTTCTCCCTCGCTGCTTGTCTCATCTCAGAGGAAGGCACAGGAGAGCGTGACGCATTTGGCAAAGGCAGCTTCAAGATTGGACTGGGCCAAGGTCACAACCCCTCTTCTGCCTGGACTTTCCCTTGTCCTCCCTCCAAAGTCAAGAGGGACATCTGCCTAGGGCAGAACTCCTAAGAGCTGCTGCAGGTCCCTTTCAGTGCAGACCCTGCTTGAAGGTGCAGTGCTGGTGTTTGCACCCCAGCTGACACAGCGTTTACATTCCTCTTCCTGGAAGCTGAGATTTTTTAAACCCCATCTTATAGATGAGAAACAGAGGCCCAGGTTACAAGGCAGTGCCCCAAACTCCCTCCAGGGGACACCTGCTAATCAGCCAGGCATGCACTTGGAGGGCCTTCCCTGGGCAAGTGCTGGGTGTCAGCAAGCCAGGGGTCCAGCCTGGTCTCCTAACCCACAGTAAGGTTTCTGATGCAGCAGCTGCAGCCTCCTGGGGAGCAAAGCTTCTCCTCTTTGCTCTCTCCTGAGGTCCCGGAACCTCCAGGGGTGGGTGCTGCAGGGGCTCCTCCCAGGTCCTCCTACCTCCCTGCTAAGACTCACTGCCCTGCTGCTGCCACCCTGAGGATCAGGAATTCCACAGTCAGGGCCATGGTGGGAGCCCGCCATCTCCCCACAGTGGCCAGTGCCTGCTCTGTCCTCTTGGTTGTCACTCATTGTCTCCTGAACACCCCACACATGTGCCCAGTACTGTTTAAGGAACACTCTTTCATGCACATTGTGCTGTGCTGGTGAGTGTTTAGCAAGCAGCTCTGGGTTGGGGCTCCAAGATCCCAGAGTTAGAAAGAGATGTGCCCAGTAACCAGGTTCTTGCTCGCTGGGTCAGGCACTGACTCTGGCACTCCATTGGCCAAAGGCATAGAGATCAGACAGGGGTGATGCTGGGAGGTCCAGTCTCCAGCTAGGAGACTCCAGCTGATCCAGAAAAAGCAGGGGCTCTGGTGCACAAAACAGCTTAGAGCACCACCAGTTGGGGTCCTAATGTGCGCCAGGCACTGTGTTCAGTGTCCACAGCCACTGCCTTGGCCAAGTCTCACAGCAAACTTGTGTGACATTCATGATAGTAATAGACTGTGTTTTCACCCTATTCATCAGGACATGCTGTCAGCTCTGCACTAAGTGGGTTTGTCCCAGGACTTTGTGGTTCAGCCATGTGACCAAGCATGGAACCATTTGAAGGACACAGGAGTGAGGGACAAATGGCACCTTTCAAGAATGCATTTAATTTTTATGCAGTTTTCTAACAGGGAAACAGAAAAGGGAATGGTCACGTACAAAGAATAAGGACTGAGAGGCTCCTGGCAACTACAAGGTGATGGAGGCCCCTGCCCACCTGCTTCTGCAGGAAAAGGATTTCCAAACTAGAATTCTATTCCCAGCCAAACTGCCCATCAAGTGTGAAGGTGACAGACATTGTCAGTGTTTGAGATCACAGCAATTTTACTTCCCCAGACCCTGAGTAGAAAGTCTGCAATATCTGAGCTCCATCAGAACGGGGTCAGCCCAGATGCAGAGTGCCACAGGTGTTGGGAGGCCTGGAGTGGAGGTTCAGGTAGGAGGTAGAAAATTTGGAGCTGAATCTCACACACACACACACACACACACACACACACACAAATTCAGTCACTATCTTTAAGGAGAAAAGGGTAAGGAAGGAGAAGTAAGCACACTTATCACAAGGCTCTGTGCAGGTTACATTTGCATACTCTGACATATCTAAGGCAAATCAGGCTGTCCCTGTGTCGAGGGGTTGAGTGACAGGGAGCAGGTTTGTGGGGTGGGGCAGGGGATGGGAGAGGGCAAATGGTTCCTCCCCCAGAAGGAGACATTGGCTAAGCTGCAAAGTTGAGGAGTGGCAAAACAAGAATGCTATTTAGCAAAATAGATGGGAATACCAAAAGAATTAGGTTTTTTTGAAGGGGGAAGGGCTGTCTTTGAGGAAGAATATTAAAGTTGTGGGGGGGGGAGGGCAGGGGAGAACTGGTTTTAACAGCACATCTGGGGATTATTAACCCTGTAGATTAGATGCACATACAATTATGATTTAAAAGCAAGTGTAAAGAAAAGGGTTCTTTGAGCCATAGAAAAGAGAGAGCTAAGTGCCACCAGGGAGTCTTGTCCTAAGACAGACTAGAAACCCTTCTTTCCGTGGGGTGTAGGACCACAGTTCAGACATCTTGGCGTGGCCTCTCCTGCTAATCCCCCAAGATCCCTTGAGGGTGTGACCATGTTTTCCTGACCTTAAAGACTGTCGCCGGTGTTGGCTGACTGACTTGGCTGCCCTGTGTACTACTGGGGACCCGGTCCTGCTTCCCTCCAGATGTGAAGCTGGAGCTGATGTTTTCCTGTTTGAAGGCTACGGACAGGAGTGAGGGCCAAGACTCGTTTGCACTCCCAGAACAAGATGACATATGGTCCCTCTGCCCTCAGCGTGGGAACAAACAACCCTGCGCGTTGTGGGGGCGGGGTGGAGCCGTGTCCCAGGCCCATGGGTCCTTTGGCGTCAGGCTGATTTCCTCCACATTACTGGCAGATTCTCCTGTGCAGCCAGCGGCTGGGAGGGCTTTGTTTTCTCCCTGAGCCCCAAGCAGACACAGGGTTCAGCTTGCTACACCCTAAATCTGCCCTGACTCTGGCTTGCTCACTGCTGTGAACAGCAGCCCTGCTCCTGGTAGTGAGAGGGGCCCAGCTAAGCCTGTGCTGGGGTTTTATGGCCCAACAGCCTTGCTTCTCAGAGGCGATCCACGGTCTGGCATCTTTGTGTCACCCAAGACTTGTAAGCTGCACTCACAGACCCCGTGAGTGACCCTGCATTGGAACCGATGTCCAGGGAGGTTAAAGGTCCTGGCTTGCTGCCTTTTGCAGTGTAATTCTCACCCCAAAGTGTGAGAGCGGCAAGGTTCCATGACAGTCCATACACCAGCCAGGGAGCCCAGGGGCCACTCCAGCCCAGGCCGGGCTCAGTTTACAGTAACATGCAAGAACCGTGCAATGGCCACATCTGTTTCCTCAGCTGTAAAGCTGCCTTACAGGAAGGGCTCCTGCATTTCACACAGTGTGAGCCCCTTCTCTGTGTGGCGACTGTCCTGCCTTGGGGGGCTCCAGGCCCTGTGGGGATACAGTGGATGGGCAGGCAAGGACAGCAGAAAGTGTGGGTTTTGAGCTTACCCCATGCAGGAGTCAGGAGTGTGGTGTGGAGCAGGTTACCTGCCCTTTCTGCACTTCTCACGTGAGGGAGATGTCCCTGGTGGTATATGGAAAAGCCCCTGTGACGTGCTCGTGGTGGAGCCTGGCACGGGCCGTGCACTTGAGAGGTTTGTCAAATAGATTTGCACTCAAGCAAATGAAATTCCGGCCAAGTTCAGTTCAAAGCAAGAAGGAGCAAGGGGTGCAGGGAGTTGGGGGGTGGTCTTCCTAGAGGGGGAGCCCCTTAGGCTGAGACCACCTGGGAAAGGGGAAAGGAAATCGAAGGCTCCTGAGGACGGGGTGCACTGGGAGCAGCTGCTGGTCCCAGCACTGGAACAGGCCCCCATGGCAGGTCGGAGGAGATGGGGAAGGTGGGGAAGGCAGCCCCAGAGCCAGTCTGCAGTGGACGAGGTAGCAAGTCCTCCAAGTCTGAAGCACCAGCCGCACCTTCAGTGAGCTGCTTCCCGTGAGTCACTCATAGAAGCTCCTCTGTGTTCTAGAAACAGCAGAAGGAAGGATGTTGGTGAGAAGTGAAGGTGGGCTGGGGTTTGGGCTCCAAGAGCTGTGCTGTGAGGCCACCTGAAATGCCCACCTGAGGGATCTCCTGCCCACCTGAGGGATCTCCAGGGTCAGGGGTGCAGGGTAAGAAGGAACAGGCAGAGCTGCAGTTGGTGGCCCCTGCATGAGAAGCCACAGAGGGGCCATTGGCCCTGGAGCTGGAGGACAGATGAGAATGAGCAGTGGCAGTGGTTGGCAGAGCAGGTCCCCAGGGCAGGGGCAGCAGGACAGCAGCACTGATCCCACATGAAGCACTGGCTTTCTGAGTGCCAGGCCTCTGCCACAACTCCCAGATGCCCAGTGCTGGGGTTTCCATCTCAGAGAAAAGAACAGTGGCACTGCACAGGGATCTCAGCCTAGGGACTGTCACTCCATCCTTTCAACCACTCAGGCTCAACAGCCTGTGGGAGTCATTGCTCCACTTCTTCCCTGGGGAAGACTTGCAAGCCACTGGCAAGTTTTGAAGGCTCCACCTGCTGAAAATCTTGAACTTTCTTACCAACCTGCTGTTCTGAGCCACCGCCAACCAACTCCTGGGTGCCATGGGGCCTCGGCAGGGCTCAGCCTGCCCGCCCACCTCTGCCCTGCATCCCACCTCCCGCTGGCCCTGCTCCATACATTCTCTCACTCACTAGTTTAGAGCTCCCACTGGATATGAGCTCTGTAAGAGCAGGGCTCTGTGAGTCGCTCTACCGTGCATCTTCTTAGGACTCGACCCAGAGGTGGGCGGGTGCCTAGTTGGGCCAGAATAAGTGACTGCAGGTGATTAAGGAACATGAGCTGACTTCTGTCTGGTGGCCACATGGAAAATGCTATAGGGAGGGTAGATGCCCATGGGGTGCTCTGATAAGAGAATCATGGAGGGCACAGACATCAGGCTCAGGAGGGCTTCCTGGAGGAGGTGAGCCCCTCCCACCCCTGTGGCTGTCACATACAGAGATGTACAGTGACGTGACTGAGGGGCTTGGGACTTGAAGAGGAAGGGGTCTTTGATTCATTGCTATACCCAAGAACTAGCCCGTCTCCCATCCACTTAAGACTCGGTGGCTCTAATGACCCAGAGGAGAGCCACATGGTCCAGCTACATCTTCAGAGTTCCTTTGTAGGATGAGGATGACCAGGAGGGGCTGCAGATAACCAGCTCAGCTGAGAAGACACAAAGTGGCTGCTGGCTCCTGAGCTAGAGAACCTGAATGGGCAGTGCTCTGCTGAGTAGGTCCCTAGGGCAGAAGAGAGAAGACAGGGAAGTAGCAGCTCCCTCACCAGAGGGATGGAAGCTGAGAGTAAGGGTCAGTCTGGGAATAGCCCCAGCAGGAGGAGATGGCAGGAGGACAGAGAGCGAGCACTGTTGGAAGTAGAGGGAACAGCCTGTGCAAAGGCTCTGAGTGAGACCCAGCTGCCTCTCTGTCCTTAGAGGCCAACAGGATTCTGGGAGGACATTGTCTGACCCTTCACGCAGTGAATTCCAGCCAGGGAGGCCAGGGCTGTCGGCTGAAGTGTCCCAGGGCAGCTGCTGGAGCGTCTCACAGATCAACAGCAGCCTGGCAAATGTGCAGCTGGGAAGAGGGTGACTGGACCAGCCATGTCTGCTGTGTTGTTTTGGTTTGGTTTTGGTTTGTGAGTATTAAAGAAACAGCTGTGAGACCAAGAGAGAAAGGAGAATTCAGAGGAACTTCTGATAGCACAGTCTTACTTGCAAACTCTGGGCGGATCCCCTAAACCATCACTTCCTACAAGGTTGGCCCCAGGTCCCCACATACAGACTGTGCTGCGCTGCCCCTCCCACGGCCCAGGCGCAGAACCCCAACCTCAGTGCGGACAGCGGCCTCTGCAGGCTCAGACAGGCCTGAAAGAAAGGCTCTTCCTTCCTTCATCTCTCAAGATGAGACTGTGCCTTCCAGGGAGAGGGGTCACAGACCCCGCTGTGCCATCGTGGGACGTCTGCCACCCTGAGGTTCTCTGCCAGGAGTGTGTCCCATCTCACAGGCTCTTGGGTCCCCAGCCTGTACTCCTTGGTCTTGCTATAGTCTCTAATGATTCTTTTTTTTTTTTTTTGTGGGACTGGAGTTCGAACTCAGGACTTTGTGCTTGCAAGCCAGATCCTCCACCACTTGAGCCACACATGCATTGCTATACAGCAGTGGCAGCTCCTATCTTCTGTGCACCTAATATGAACTTGGACTTATCCCACAGGAGCCCCGGCACATAGGGGCTGCTGTCCCTGTTTTACAGATGAAGACACGGGGGCACACAGTTCACATCCCTTGCCCGGGCTCTGCAGGGTTTCCCCGAGCTCCCTGGGTCGGGCTTAGAAATGGGTGAGATAGAAGAAGGCACTGGACTGGGAACCCCAGGACAGGATTCCAGGCCGGGCTCCAACATGAGTGCACTGAACCCAGGGTTGCTGACTTCCTGGGGTACAGCCAGGTGAGCTCAGGGTGAGTAAGGATCCCCAGCTCCCAGGGCAGGCTGTGAGGGTCTCCACATGTCCCTCACTAAGGTGAGGCAGAGCAAAAAGGGGCTTCAGGGAAGAGGCAGAGGAAGGTCACAGAGAGGCTCCACATGAGGCTGGGGGAGGTGGAGGGGAAGCCCAGGGAAGTCACAGAACGGGCTGGGAAGGGCCCTGAACACCAGGGCAGTCCACATAGCTTCCACACGTCCCCAGAGTAAGGCAGCACAGTGAGGGTTCAGCACCAGCACTTGTCACGGGCACTCCCCCTGGCTGCAGGCTGCCCATGTGTCACTGGACACTGGCTCCGAGGGGCCCCTGTGGAGGAAGCAGCGCTGGAGACTCAACAGGACCTTGTTCCTGGGGGCCCAGATGACCCTAATGTTTGCTCAGGATCCCAAGAATGTGCCTGCCTGCAGGATGGCACAAGCCACAGGGGGAACGGAGAGAGACAGGCTGTGGTCCCAAGGCTTGAACCCAGGACTCCTGGTGCCTGTCCTGCTCCCTTCGTGCCCACTCTGCCACCAGATACACAGAAGGCAACCTGTTCCTGTAGACTGGCCCTGGGACAGAGTCTGAGGAAATGGAGGACAAAGCCTCTTTCAGGGCTCTGGGAGAGCATGCAGCCTCCAGGAAGCATGAATGCAAACCACATCCTCAGTGGCCTGTCCCCACATGCACGCGACTAGTGGGTGAGCCAGCAGCCTCTGCCCGGCTTTGTAAGTTGGGATAATGAGTTTGAAAAGACATCACACATGCAAGAAACGACCTGCCCTGAGAGTGGATCCAAGGAAAGAAGCCACCTTCACCACACAGCTCTCCTGGTAAGAATCAGAAAGTAGCCTCGCATCCAGCACAGGAAGCAGTCAGTGAGCAGCTACAGGTTACTCTGTGGATGTGACACAGTCATTTAACGAGATGGAGATGTGCATCTCAGAGCGCCGTGAGGACTCGAAGTCAGGAATTAATGGAAGAAACAAGAGGACAAATGATAGGACTTAGGGGAAGTCACTCAGGGAAAGACCTGGAATGAAACAGAAGCAGGGCAGCATCGGTGTTTGGGGTGAGTGACCATGAGTGACCTTCACCTTGATTTTAGCTGGCTGGAGGAGGGAGGGTGGGATATGATGTTTTAATTTTGTTTAAAAACTTCACTGAGAAACATGGTTGCAGCTGAAGGCTCGTCTTAGAGCTGTGAGTTCAAACTCCATCACTTAGTAGATGTGGAAGCCAAGGCATGGGGAAGGCTGCCCAAGGCTGCAGGACAGAAGAAGGAAAAGCTCAGGTCTCCTAGCATGGTGGGGGGGCAGTGGTGCAACCCTGCCCCTAAGGGCTGGCCCAAGGGACCAGAAGAGGGACTTCTCAGGGTTGTGTGGCAGGGTGGACTTGGGGCTCAAAGAAATGCGATCTCTGTGAATGGGAACCCTGCGTTCCCTCAAGGGTGACTCATTCTTTAGCCCCTTCACTAGGGTCTCAGGAGTTGGGTTGTCCATCTTGACACCCTTAAATGGACAGAATGGCAATGGATTGAGTCCCTCTTTGTGGGGATTGGGGCTTGGAGCCAAATGTCCTTGGGTTTGAATACAAAATCAGGCAGGGGACTTGAACAAGCATTCCATAGAAGAAACTATCCAATGGCTGATCAACAGGAAAAAATACTTCAGTAAGCAGCCATCAGGGAAACACAAACCACCAGAAAGGACAAGGGAGAAGGATGGACTCCCCCACCCTGCCCAAGCGCTGGTCAGTTTTGGATGGTGGGGTCTCCTTGAATGATAAAGTCTTTGGGTCAGGGTCAGGTCAACAAACACCAAGCCCCTGCCAACAATGGTACCAAGTACTCACCAACAGGGAGAATCTCTGCTCGGAGGAACCCCAGATGGGACACAGTCAAGCCTCCATCAGCGGGAGGATGGGTGAACACACGGCCCTACGTGTACACAACAGAAGACAGTACAGCAAGAGAATGAAGGCTCTACAGCCACAGACTACCCCACAAACAGCATGGAGGGAAGCCAGAAAAAAAGGACCACACACTGCACCATGTGGTCCATTTACACAACAACAGAACAGGCAACACCTTGCTGTGAGAGTGAGGTCAGCTTGGATCAGCAGGAGCAGCACAGAGGGACCAAGTGACCTGGGTTCTGATCCATGGTGTGCTGTTTTGGAGACAACTGAGCTGGGCAGCTTTCTGCAAGGGTGTCACACCTGAGCGCAAGGAGGGATCTGGGAGGGAGTCCTTGGGGCCCTACACTATGATACCAGGGATACTTGGAGGGCTGAGTGGAGGTGATGGAGCGCTGGATGGAGGTGAGCAGGGGCTGGATGGAGAGAGGGCTGGGTGGAGGAGGGAGGGCTGGGTGGAGGGGTGAGGGTTGGGTGGAGAGGCAAGGGTTGGGTGGAGGTCCAAGGGTGGGGGGCTTCAGGGAAGAAGGGGATCTGCAGGGAGGGTGAGGGCTAGGTGGAGGGGTGAGGCCTGGGGGGGAGGGAGGTGGCCTGGGGGAGCAAGGCTGAGGGAGGTGGGGACCTAGGGTGCTGCCTGCAGTATCTTCTTGTGTTGTTCTGGGCTCAGCCTGGGTTTTGGGGAGAGGGGGCACAAAGAGGTCATGGCGTCTCCATCTGATGTACAAAATGTTAGTGCTGGATGGTCACCCAGCCCCTGGGAGCAGCTCCTCAAAGTGACTGTGGATGCATTTCAGGGCAGAGAGGCCCTCACTGGGGGACTGCAGAATGGTTGCTTAAGCCCTTGGAGATAGGACAGCAGGCTATGCTACCCTGTGAAGTGAATGAGGTGGTGACACTGGGCATTGTGTAGAGGACCTGAGGTCACAGATTGTTTACAGCTGGTCTCCACCAGTCACCCAGTGCACTGGGAGCCTCCGACTGGACCACAGCTGACCCTGCAGAGCTGCTTCCTTGTGAGAGGCAGGCTGGTGGAAGAGAGAGTGAGGTAACAGGGTGCAGGTTGTCTGTGCCAGGCAAACAGCCAGACCTGGTTCTCAGTGCCAGCCTCTCATCTCGGCATCACCTAAATGTCCACATCGTGCAGCGTCCCTACACCATGTGGACACCACACCTTCTGTGTGCCCTGAGATTTTGTCCTGCGGGCAATGGCATATGGACAGAGGTTGGAACCTGGCCCCTTAGGTACAATCAGTGTGCTCCACTATTAGAGGCTCCACCCATTCTCTGCCTCAGTTTCTTAATCTGAAATGGGTGGAATTCTCTGGTTGCTGCCTGGGCTCACAAAAATCCTACAAGGATGTTGTGTGTCAGTCTGCTAGAGTGACCGTCACAAGGTGCCACAGGCTGGGGGCTTACACAACAGAAATTTATCACGTCACAGTCCTGGAGGTCCAAGATCCAGGTGTGGGAAGGACTGATTCCTCTGAGGCCTCTCTCCTTGGTGTGGAGATGGTCACCTTCTGTGTTTTCACATGATCGTCCCCTATGTGTGCCTGTGTCCTGACCTCTTCTTTTAAGGACACTAGTCAGGTTGGCTTAGAGTTCACCCTCGTGACCTCATTTGACCATAATGACCCCAGAAAGGCCCAGCCGCCTGTTGAGCACCAAGGGGTTAGGACTCTGAATTTTGGGAGACAAGACTCAGCCCTCAGGCCTCATGTGGTCCTTGCTCTGGAAATGACTGGAAAAGCCAATGCTCCAATAGCACTGTGTGCACAAGGAGGACCAAGGGTTCTTGGGGACTTTCTTGTCCTCCTCCCTCCTTCAGGAGACATGTCCCTGCTCTGGATCAACTTTGTCCATGCCGACCCCACTTCTGGAGGGACAAGGGACCTGTCCCAAAAGGTCAGTTTTCTATCTCTGCTGAACTCCACCAGAGGCCGGCACTGCATGCCCAGTGATGGAGCAGCACTTCACCCCACAACTCAGACTCTACTCCCCAAATCTTTACCCATCCTGGGGCTTTAAGCCCGAGTCTGTACAGAATAGACACGCATACCTCAGAACTCGTCAGTGACTGAAACTCGCAGGCATGTGTCTCTGGAAACATCATTTGTTCATTTAATAGGTCTAGATGGGAAGACCAGCTTTTTGCTTTTTTTTTTTTTTTAATCTCTGATGGTTTTCAAAGAATTTGAACTCTTAACACTATTGCAGGATGAAATTTTTCACTGATGAACTCCATCTAGCTCTCTTCCCTCTCCAGCTTCTAAATCCACCTGGATCAGTCCTCTATCAGTTCATCTACATCTTCCTTCATTCCTTGTTCATCCATTCACTATTCCTCCACCCACCCACCCAGCCATCCACCTGTGTCCATGCCGTCCATCCACCCATGTCCACCCCATCCATCCCGTCCACCAACCCAGCCAGCGCTCCACATCCTCAGTGCTCTCCTCATGTGTGTGGCCCTTTTGCTGGGAGCTGGGAGACAGATGACTCAGCCCAGGCCCCTGACCTCAATGAACTTCCCGACCAGTGGGGAGATTGACCACAACCCCTTGTGCTGTCCAGAGGATGGGGCTACATGGATACTGGTGGTGGAGGAGGCAGGCCATTAATTCCTTTTGGCAAACAGGTCATAGCTGAGCAGGGAAAGTGACAGGCCATCATGACTCTACCATGTGGGCAGTGAGTCCTCTTGTCAACACAACATCCACACCCATACAGGGCTGCCGGGCAGGTGGGGACAGGCACAAAGGGCATGGAGAGGCCTCAGTGCCGCTGGAGTCAGGAAGGTGAGTGGCGGCAATGCTGACCTCAGATTCACAGAGCCTCTCAGCTGGAGCCACGTGGAGCTAATCCTGTGACTCCCTGGATCATGGAAGAGGCTTGTGATGGAGGGACACGCTGGAGCCAGGTCCCTGGGCTTCTCCATCAGTGGCTGGGATAGGACAGCCCCACTTCTGCCCCAGTGCCACTGTCAGATTCAGGAGATTTGCCCAGTGATCCTGGGGCTGCGTGTCAGAACAGTCCCAGGATGCAGGAAGCAGAACGCATTCCAGGGCCCAGCCCAGGGTCCAGCTTAGTGGGCCATGTCCTTCCCTGTGCCCCCAGCTGTGTTAGGGACCTTCACACATATTGTCTCAGTCGGTCCTTATGACCCTGGGAGGCAGGTAGCATAACTTCATAAAGAAGGAAACAAATGTACAAAGGTTGAGAAATGTGCCCAAGTCCATGGCAAGTGACCAAGCTGGGATAGGACCTTGGGTCTACTGCCCACACTTGCCCTCCATATGCAGCAACACACCTCCCAGTAGCTGTGTCCCGTGGGCATAGGAACCTGTGCCTACATGTTTATTTTGTTTTTATATGCCTTGCCCCGGGGCAAAGATAAAAACTTTAAAGAGATGTCAAGAATTTTTGCAAACTGAATTAATGTCCATAGAACGAACACCCAGAGGGATACCGTGAGCAGCCCTGGTCTTGGGTTTTGTTTTTGTACCCCAAGCGTTCAGCCCTGGTAAGATGATCTGCATGTTCCCATTGCAAAGCAAACATTCCACGTAATGTGGCGTCCTCGCTTGACAGCACTTGAATCGGACTCGGGAACCCAATAAACGGTGGGGCAAACTTAACCCTGACTCAGTGCCATCAGCTGAGTCACTAAGGAAGGGGCAACACCTTCAGTCTCATGAGTGAGCGGGCAGAGGGCAAATGGGGTGATGTCCTCACTCCCCTTCACACCTCCCACGACACTGGGAATGTCTCCCTCTGAGCATCAGAGAGCAAACTGAGTCACTTTCCGGCAGCTGCCGGGGAGGCTGGGGGAATGGAAAGTAGCTGAGGTTGGTCCTTGTGCTTGCCTGGGAACAGGGTGGCAGTGCATTCCTGGAAGCCGTGGGAATCTGGATTCTCACAGGGCCACACTGATGTCTTGGGTTTAAGGTCGAAGATTCTGCGTCCGATCGAATGCCCCAGTGTAAGTTTTACTGACAGAGTGGCTGCAGAGTAGAATCAAAAGCAAAACAGAGACTGACTGGGGTCGCCAGTAGCACAGAGCAGCATAAATTGCCAACAGACTGAGGTTGTCCTCTGCAGGCACCCCAAGGGCCAGACAGTCCCCAGCTGTGGCCACAGCCGTGGCTGGGGCTCCCAGTGTGGGTTCAGTTGAACTCAGCTCACCTGTCTCAAGCAGCCGGGACACTGGTGGGCTCCCACATCTGATGATTGCTGTAGAGGATGTGGGTCCATCCAAGGAGACTTGGTATCACACAAGTCAGGCAGAGTGACTCTGGTACTCAAAGGCGGCAACACGGGACAGGAGTGCAGGATCCACAGGAGCTGGTCCCTAACGGCTCATCTGTGCAAGTCCATGTTGCACCGCAGAGGTGCCCTTCACTCCCGCCTGTCCTGGACATTTCCACCTTATCTCAGGGTGTTGCATTCTCCATACATTCTGCCTGAGAGTTTCGAGGAAGATCTGGGTCAGCAGAGGCCTTCCATGTCCTGCCTCCTGCAGCTGAGCTGCTTCCTCTGCTCTCTGACTCCTGGGGCCATGCCTCTCCTGCCACATAGGCTGCTCCAGCATCCAAGTCAGTCCTTAGGAGGCATCCAGCAGCCCCTTGGGCTTGGCCCTCTCACTGAGCCAGTGACCAAGACAAAGACCATGGCCCAAAAGCAGCTGAGTCCTAGTGCTGGGTGGGGCCACGTTTCTGAAGCCCATGGGCTGCCTCAGCTGGGGAAGAAACCTGGACAGAACAGGGGCTCTGTTACCAGAGGACAGAGCTGGGGGCAAGACACAATGCCCACAAAGCCTACCACATGAGAGGAGGGAACCAGGACCACCTGACCTGCAGTGGACCTGGACTGGGGCATTTTCCTGAGGGAGCCACATTTCATGTGAAAGTGGACAATGACAAAATGCCAACATGAGGGCTGGAGGTGTGGCTTGAGTGGTGGAACACCTGCCTGGCAAGCATGAGGCTCTGAGTTCAACTACCAGCACCAGCGAAGAACAAAACAGGTCACACAAGCCAGGTCCAGGAGAAACCCCCTGTGATTAGGACTGGGTCCCTTCCTGCGCCTGCTGTCCTTGCATGGTGCTGGGTGTGGTTAAACAGCTTGTGGGATAGAACCACCTTAAATATTTTTTTTGCAGGGGGACTAAAAAGCAAAAGGGGAGAAGCAATTAGAGCTTGCACAAAGCTATCAGAAGGGCACCAAAAGTGACAAGCCCAAATGGCTGCTCTGTGTCAACTGCACATCCCACAATGGAAAACTACCCACTCCTCTGCTGCCACCAAGATCTTAGCATCAGTATCCACAAAGACGTCACACAAGGTATGAGAGGCAAGCTCAGGTGGCGGTGGTTATGCTGGTTTCTGTCTTCTTTATTGGCTTTCTAAATGTTTTCCATCCACTTCCCAGCTAGCCCCACACAGCCATAGCTGCAGGAAGCTTGCCCCTCCTGTCCACTAGGTCCAGAAGCTTCTCTCACGCTGCAGGCATGAGAGACTTACAGCCACTGACACCGCCACCAGCACGCACTCGCACCCGCCACCAGGTGAGAGGGTCTCTTGCCGGGGATTCTGTCCCAATCCTGTCTTTCCAGTAATGTGATCCACCAAAGGCATTTCCTGAACGTCAGAAGCCAGGCGCCAGGCAACGGGCTGCCCTTGCCGGGGGAAGATTGCTTCTGCAGGGCGGGGAAATACTGTCACACAGGAAAGTGAAGGGACTGGTAAGGGGTTGGGGAAGATGAGAGTGAAGCTGTCATTATTGCTGATGGCACAGAAGGACAGCCAAAGAGAATCAATGGAAGACTAATAGTTAAATAAGATTTTAATGAGGTGACCAATAACAAAACATAGGAAATCCAGGCAGCTTCTTATCAAAACAATTCAAATAAACTGTCTTAGAGGGAGACTACTTACTACAAAGATGTAGTCACGATTATAGAGATATAGACATCCTGGTGTCAATCTAGAAGTTAAAACCTCCCACAAATTCCAAAGAACGTTTTCTTGATTTGTGGGTGGAAGAATGCCCAGTCTTGACCAAATCATACCAAAGATCACAAATCAAAGACATTTTTTAAGAGATGAGAGAGGAGGCTTTATTTGTATCAACAGATACTAGCAGTTTGAGAATCAGAATAATGAAAGCAATAGAAGCTGACAAGAGAAAAGAGAATCTAACAGAAGACTGCAGAAACACACCAGGACATGTGATTCTGGCATTCAGTAAGGTGGCAGGTGTTATTATTCAATGGGTTCCCTACCTCACACCATACCTCAAAGTAAATTCCCAGTGCACTAACACTGAAATGTACTCAAAGAAAAACAGATGAAATTAGAAATAATCTTTGTAGGGGAGAAGAATTTCCAAGGATGACTTCAAAGGCACAAGTGATTCTCGTTTTTGTTTTTAGACGCATTTCTGATTTAAAAGTTTAAGTGTTGCTATTTTAAATCAAAAAGAAAAAAAATTAATTAGGAAGCAAATGACAAATGAGGAAAAATAACTTGTAATGGATATGTCACAGATTTACTACTCTTAAGATGTAAAAATATGTCATCTATAAAAACACTCGAAAACCCAAATGTTCCATGAGCCAAAGAACATGAACAGGCATTACCGCAGCAGGACAAATATGGAGACAGAATGTAAGGCAGGGTGGGCTCAGCCTCACTAGCCAAGGAACAGCAGGGGACACAGGGCACAGGCAGGAGGAACAGCAAGGGCCCTGCTGTAAGTCACTTCTGCCCTTGAAGACACAGATGCTCCTGCCTTCCTTGGAGGCAGCTGGCGACAGGAGACTCACCGAGAGCCATGGTATGCCAGGCTCTGGCTTTTGTGCTCTTGCACACAACACAAGGTGGGCACTCTTATGCCTGCTATTTCCTAAGCAAGGACGTCACATATCCAGGACTGTTGTGGCTGGGATCTGCCAGGACTTGGCCCCAGACTGTGCTTTCACTGCTGCTTGGCTGTCTCAGTTCCCTGTCTCCCACCATGGCAGCTTGGTATCCAAAGCCTACAAATGCAGAGCCTGTCTCAGCAAGACCATCCTGGAAGCTGGCCACATGCAAAGACGCAGGTGCCATGTGGCCACCACAGAGAAGCTTAGAGTGTCAATCTCCAGGCCTATGTCTCTCTGGAGGTTGTTAATCTGTGTGCCTGTGTCATTTGCTAGGGGAAATGGCCACGATCTGCCTTTAGATGCCCATGAAGAGTCTTATCCCATTTCTGACAGGAAAGACACACACACACCCGAGAAGAAAGCACCCACCATGCTGCATGGTGCATGCTGACGTGCCCACCGGTGAGATGAACCCATACACAAGGGCCAGGCAGTGGAGCACCCCACCCTTATGGAGGGGCACAGAGGACCACATGGCAGCACTGGTCACTGTCACTGCTCCGGCTTCACTGCTGGATGGAGGGAACCTGGCATGATCAAAGGATCACAGTGAACTCAATCCTGTGCCCTTGGGTCTAAAGTAAGTAAAATATAAGCAGTTAGCTCTGAGTGTGGGCTGGAAGTGAGACTAATTTTCTTCTATGAACTTTCTGTGTGGCCAAAAGAGGACCAAATGACTATGCACTACTTTTAGAAGCAGAGGGATTGGGAGAAAGCCGGGACTAAATTTAAGTATTTCATTTCACTTATTCAAGGTTTTGTTGCATTTTGGAGGCAGGGTCTTTCTGTGTATCCCAGACTGGTCTTGAACTTGTGATCCTCCTGCCTTAAGCCTCCCAAGTGCTGAGATTATAGTTGTGCACCATCATACCAGGTTCCAACTACTCAAGTTTTACTTCTGCTTTCAAATGTTTTGTTTTTAGGTTCTCAAAGTAGTCTCTGATGATTTCCTGGACTTCCATGGTGTTTGTTGTTATCTCCCCTTTTGCATTCCTGATTCTACTAATTTGGGTAAATGGATGGAATTGGAGAACATCATTCTGAGTGAGGTTAGCCTGGTCCAAAAGACCAAAAATCGTATGTTCTCCCTCATATGCGGACATTAGATCAAGGGCAAACACAACAAGGGGATTGGACTTTGAGCACATGATAAAAGCTTTAGCACACAAGGGAGGGGTGAGGATAGGTAAGACACCTAAAAAACTAGCTAGCATTTGTTGCCCTTAACGCAGAGAAACTAAAGCAGATACCTTAAAGCAACTGAGGCCAATAGGAAAAGGGGACCAGGAACTAGAGAAAAGGTGAGATCAAAAAGAATTAACCTAGAAGGTAATACCCACGCACAGGAAATCAATGTGAGTCAATGCCCTGTATAGCTGTCCTTATCTCAACCAGCAAAACCCCTTGTTCCTTCCTATTATTGCTTATACTCTCTCTACAACAAAATTAGAGATAAGGGCAAAATAGTTTCTGCTGGGTATGGAGGGGGTGGGGGGAGAGGGAGGGGGCGGAGTGGGTGGTAAGGGAGGGGGTGGGGGCAGTGGGGAGAAATGACCCAAGCCTTGTATGCACATATGAGTAATAAAAGGGAAAAAAAGTTTTGTTTTTAAAGTAACTCCAACCTACAACGTAGCGAAGACCGCAGATAATATCGCCTCTACCTGCTCCACTCCTGCTCACTGAGCCCACCCTCAGGTCTGGGGCAGAAGAGACAGGTGGTCTGGAGAGCAGGGCCTGTGGGTAGGTGACACTTCCCTGTAATACACCCTCTGCAGGTCACAGATGATCAGCACACACATTGATCAAATTCTGCCTATTCAGTGTGTCAGCCCCTGCTCTGGGGACGAGGACACTTTCAACAAATGGCAGGAAAATGCCACCACCACAAAGTTTCCCTGAATTCACGAGTCCAGCTGTCTGACACTGACAAGTCACATGTGTTCCTTCTCCTGGATGCAGCATCCCCTCCGACCTTGGGCAACTTCTAAGACTTGTTGGTGAAAGAACAGGTGGTTTCCAACCAAAGACTGGATGGTAAACTGAGGTCCCATATGATCAAAAAGACAACACAATGAAAGCCTGCTCATTATTGGACAAGGCAGGCTGAGGCCTGCTCTGGAGGGGTGAGGTGAGGTGGGACGGACTTGAGACACCAACCCCGGCTGGACGGAAGGACAAGGAGGACTCAGGACCCCTAATCGTTGGGAAGAGTCATGGCTCTCCAGAGGGGCCCGTCTGTAAACACACAGCCCCATGACCCATGAGGGGCATCTAATAGAAATCCAAGTGGGCCAGCTGGCAGCACTTACAGGCCCATCCTCTCCCTTGGGCTGGGAGCCTCCAGGGTGGCTGAGCTGGGACTCTAGGCCTCAGAGACCTGGCCGGGCTTGTGGGGAGTGAGCCCCATGGGCCTTAGCAGGCACCAAGGGTTTATGATGTGAGTCTGCACTCAGGACCAACCCACCCGAATGGCTAAGGGCCTGGAATCCTTCGTCCCTATCCTGTCTGACAGCAGGAAGAGGTGGACTCAGTGGACCATGTGCCCTCCACAAAAGCAAAGGGCTCATTTAAACAGTGGCTGGCTTTGGGGGACATGTCACACGTGGAAGGGTTTGCTGAGGAAGGCTCTATGGAGACCAGTGACACAGGGCATTTTAACTGTTAGGAACAGACAGAATGAACACATCCCATACAGAGTAATCTGCAGGAGGCTGAAGGTCAGTGGCTAAGCTGTCCAGACAGCCAGCTCCCCATGCATTTCTATTTCCTTGAAGGAAACTTCTAGCTCCACAAAAGAAACAGCGTTTTTCTTTCCTTAAAAGTTTTAGACTATGTCATTCAGCTGGTCCATGGTGCAAGCTAATAAGGATACACTGAGATGGATTATGTGACAGAGTACATTGACGAAGGGTCAGACCCGTACCACTGACACCGCAGCGCTTTGTAAAAACCCCAGTTGAAAAGACAGAAAGAGCTTAGTCTCAGCAGTCTGCGTGACATTCAGTCTGTCAGGAGAATGGTAAAGCTGCTCATCAGCCACAGCCATGTGTCTACCGGGAAGATGCGATCACTCATGTTCCCTTCACACAGTGAATCAGCGCCACCCCATACTGACCCTGCATGTCGGTGTGACCCATCAGCGTGACCACGGTGTGACATGACCACCTGCCAGCAGCGGTGCAGCGTGCATGTTCGGGAGCCGGTGGCATCTCAGTCTCCTGGAGCCAGAGCCATGTCCAGGCCTTGCTGGTTTCAGTACTTGGTTAGACTTGGCCGTGGCTGCTGCACCTACAGCTTGGCCTTCAGACTGCCGTCCACAGGTTTGTTCACTGCGAACTCTGGCCACCACGATGCCCGCTCCAGCACCCTGCTCTCCTGCAGCATGGCATTCCACAGGTTCTTATAGAGCTGCAGAAAACAGACCCAGACAAAAATGAAGAGGAGATGGCTGCATGTGCAAATGTGACCCCTCAGATTTTGTTAAAGACAGAAAAAATTCTCTATTATTACTTTTTAGAAAATGTTGATGATTTAAGTTCACTTTATTTCAATCTCTGCTTAGTAAATAATTAGGAAAATACAATTAAGGGCCATAAAATCATTTATGATGGAAACTTCCCCTTCCCTGTCTCACTGTAGGCGTGGGTGCTCTGCAGCTGCACAGGCATAGCCACCCTGCATTCCCAAAGCCACACTGCTGTTCTGACACTGTCCCCAATCCCCCGTGCTGCAGCTGCACAGGCCAAACATGGCCATGCACAGAATGGGGTGGTCCCCTGGGCTCCCTGGGGCACCCTATCTAAGCCCACATGGTCCCTTTTCCCTGCCTCAGGTCAGGAGTGCTCAGGTCTTCCTGCAGGGCTGGAGTACGCTCCAGCTGCCTTCAGCCTGAGTTGCCTCGTGGGGCAATAGGAGAGCAGGTGTCATCTGGAAGAAGGGGTCGATCAGACTGGCTGGGACCTGGTCCTGTTCCACTCAAGACCTAGGGGCAGCCTCAGGTTGAGCTGCAGTGGGGAGGATGGTTCTGAGGAACCCGTGGCTCTGAAGAAACTGTGTTGTGGAGACACAGGGAAGTGGGCCACTCTGTGCTGGCTGCAGTTGACCTGTGTCACTTTACAAAGCCAGGTGCCTGCACCTGCCAGATGAACTCTCCCATTGCTCCCAAAGAGACAGGCCTGGGCTGTGTCTTCCAGGGGCATAAATTCAGGTTGCATTTCACTGTCACGAGCATTGTGCCCCACTAATGTTCTCCCAGATGATCTAAGTGGGGTTTGTTCATGGCAAGTGCTTTTTATTTGGTAGCACCTGTTCAAACACTGGTTTCCTGAAGCTGGGGAAACACAGGGGTCTAAACTGCCCTGCCAGGTGATGCCTCGGTGGCTCAGGTTTACTGCGGCACCTGAAGCCAGAGGGGCCCCTCTCCATCCCGGATCAGCTCTGCCTTCAGCTCCCCGCCCCGCCACCCTAGAGAAAAGTGTAGTGCCCAGACACTCAAGCCTACTGTGGTTCCTTCTGCCTGGGACAGGCCTGTATGCTCAGGGGTCCTCTCACAACACCACCTGGATCCTCCAAAGCAGGCCCACTTACAAACGCTCCACTGGCCTGCCCACCTGGTGAGGCCCCCAAAGGCAGGGCAAACCCCTCTCTCCAGTGTGAGCACTGGGGCCCAATGTCCTCTCCTCGACTTTTCTCCAAACCCCTGGACCAGATCACGGCCATATCCTGGTTCTGCTGATTCCTGGCTGGGCAGCCCTGGGCAACCCACTGGCTTCTCTGGACCTCAGTTTCTCATCAGCGAAGTAGGCATGACAACATGTACTGTGGGGTACGGGTGCAGCAATGACCCACAGCTGAAAACCACAGTCCCTGCGGGTATTTCAGGTCTGCCTGGAGGTCCTGCCCTCATCCTGCCCCCCTGGACCCCTGGCCTGCATCTGCCCACGGTACACTGCAGGTGTGGCAGGGCTGCCCTGAGCTGGGGTGTCTGCTCTGACTGCACAAACCCGTTATGGGCTTATAAAATACTGATGTTGGCACTCCCCGAGGTCCACGGACTCCTATCCACTCTGTCTCCATTTTGTCAGAGCCCCAGGTCCTCAGCAGAAGGACAGCGTCCTGGGGGTGGGGGGTTGGGTGGAGCTAAATCCGTTCCACGACTCACAATCATCAGACCTCAGGCATGTGACGTAATGCCACGTTAAAACAGAGAAAAGAGCAGCAATGGCCCTGTGGGCAGTAACAGGCTGGGTGACACAGCTGGACCTGTTTGGTCCCTCTGCAGGGTTTCACCATGTAGTGGAGAGAGTCACATCCAGAGACACCTCAGGCTCAGTGATTAGGGCTGCCAAGTCACATGGCAGCAGGGTGAGACCTGTACTAGGGGTAGCCAGAGAAGGCCTCTGTGAGGAGGCAGCAGCACTCAGTGTAGGCTGAGGGAACAAAGGGTGCTCCCAGCACTGGGACAGCAGGTGCAAAGGCCCTGGGGTGGGAATGAGCCCAGCACTCTAGAACACAGGAGGAGAGTGAGGCTGGAGTGCAGGAGGCAGCACAGTGGAGAAGAACAGGCTCAGCACAGAGGGCAGGGGTGCAGGGGACCCAGCTCTACCTCAGGTGAGGGGAGTGCTGGTGGAGGGCTCTGTCAGGGGAGAGACCTGACCCAACCTGATTCTAAAGAGCCCATTCTGGAACTCAGGAGCAAGAAGAGATCAGGGGGCCATGCAGGGGTTGCACAGGTGGATGGGGGGTAGGGGAGCAGTCCCTCAGTGAAGATGGTCAGAGGGGACAGATGGCTGGGGGGTTGAGATCAGGGTTGGGAGGCAGAGGACTTAGAGACCAAGTAGACAGACATGCCTGACCAGGAGGACCAGGGTAGGGTGGCTGCCACGTCAGCTGGCTGGCACTGACACTGTGGCTGCAGGAGCCAGCCCTGTGAGATGGGGTCAGGAATAGAGGCTGCATGCCTGGCCTTCATAGGCAGTGCCCACCTGCCCACCCGGGTCCACCACGGGGAAGGATGCGGCCCGGAACCAAGAGCCAGCAAGACGGACAGGCGGTAAAATCACCAGGACTCCTCCTGCCCTCAAAGTGTGGCCATTCCCCAGGGAGCATCCGAGCCTCCTGATCCCCAGCACCATTCAGGTTCTGCAGAGACCCCCGCCGGCTGCCCCCTTACCTCGCCATCAGCTCTGCCGATTGGGGAGTTCAGAACAGAGTCGGGAGGGGCGATCACGTCTACCAGGGCCACGGCGTCATCTTTCAGCTGTTAGGAAACAAAGTCCTTACACTTGGCAAGGTCCTAAAGTCTCCATGGTGACCACTGAGTCATACAGCCAGGGCCGCTGGTTGCTAAGGCTTGCTGGAACTGCAAACCCAAGCAAGCAGGAAGGACTAATGCCCCAACTCTCCATGGGGAGGGGTCACAGACTGCTGGGAGAGTGTTTGCACGCTTCCATCTGCAGAGGATGCTGGCAGAAGCAATGGGCACAGCTCATTACACAGTGCTATTCCCAGAGGCTTGTCCCTGGCCCATCCAGCAACCACTGGGACAAGAAAGGATGCCCGAGCCACCAGGGGAGAGAGAGAGCACTGTGAACTCTGCAGGAGCCACTGGCATGTCAGTCCTTGCAGGGGCAGCAGTTTCATGGCTCCCCCATCCATCCCACAGGTGCTCATGGACACGGCAGAGACACCAAAAGACACGGCAGTGACTCCAAAGAGACGCCAAGAATTTTCTTGTTTTCTTCTGATGGTACTGGGGTTTGAACTCAAGGCCTTGCCCTGGTTAGGTGAACCACTCCCCAGCCCTTTTTTGCTTTAGTTATTTTTCAGATAAGGTCTCCTATTTTCTGCCCAGGGCTGGTCGGCCTCTGACTGCAATCTTCCTACCTGCACCTCTTGGTGGCTGGAATTACAGATGTGCATCGTCATGCTTGGTTTGTTGATTGTTTGCTCTGACTGGCCTCAAACCTCCATCCTCCCAATTTCCACCTCCCAAGTAGCTGAGATTACAAGTGTGAGCCATGGTGCCCAGCCCAAGAATTTTCTTGAAATGCAAAAATATTTTTTCTTCAAACAACTAGTAACTTCAAATAACTGCTGTTGAGCACACTGGCATGGGAAACAGCCTCAGAATTGGACAAGTGTTGGGGTGACTGCATGATGTAGATGGAGAGCCTTGTAATTGAGGCTGTGCATCGGCACCAGAACACTGAACAGAGAGCAGACAGAGGCTTGTGACAATGAACCACTCACCTGCGCACATAGGTGCAGGATGGCGTCCTCCATCGTTTTCCCTGCTTGCTCACCAGAGAAGTATCCACCTGCAAGCACAGCCTTCATTACGCTCGGGCCAGGCCCCTCAGTGCAATTCCACAGCAGCGCCTCCCCAGGGACCTTCTGAGTTAGCCCTGTAGGTGCCTATTGTCGGCGGAGTTGTCAGAATGTCACTGTGTCAACCTTAGCCTACTGTGACCCCCTGAGAAGGAATGCAACAGCTCGGGGCTGGTTCTGGAGTCCTGTCCCAATCGGTTCTCTGGGCATGCGTGGGCAGGTCACAGCCAGGACTGGGAGCACAGAGGCAGGCAAAGCCTGACAGTCTGGAGGAAGCAGGAGGATGGACTGCTGGGGCTCATACCAGCTGGAGCTTGGAGGCTGGGCCAAGTTTCCCTTCAAGGAAGTGAGTGGGGAAGGGCATCTGGGTGAACAAAGTGGTGTGCACAGGTGGAGGTGTGCAGTGGATGAGGTGCCTGTCCCCACTGTAGGTGTGAGTGTGGGGCTGGGTCTGAGAGGGGCCACAGAGCTGAGCACATGGGGTAGGTGCCTCTGAAGCCACCATGGGACAGGGTGGGAGACGTCACCTCCAGACCCTGCAGCTTTCTCAACAGGTCCAGGGACAGCAGTTTTGTGTGTTCGAGGTTAGTGGCTGAATCTACTTTTACGATAACTTTTATTTTTTGTGGGACTAGGGTGTGAACTCAGGAAGTTGCACTTGCAGATCAGGTGCTCCACTGCTTGAACTACACCTCCAGTCCATTTTGCTTTGGTTATTTTGGAGATGGGGTCTCTCAAGCTATTTGCCTCGGCTGGCCTCAAACCACAATCCTCCTGATCCCACCCTCCCAAGTAGCTAGAATTATAGGTGTGAGGCACCAGTACTTGGACTTGTAGTGATTTTTTATGAAGTAGAGGGTGCTAGTCACAGAATTTCTCAGACAGCAAGTGGGATTCTGCCCTGTCCTGCTCTGTTCATGCCCTCCTTCTTCCCAGAGCCCTTGGTCCTCCCTCTGTGGATCTGGAGGCACAAAAGCTGGTTCTTGGTGGGTGGGTGGGGCCTCTGGCTTCCTAAGCCTGAGGTGCACATGATGGGACAGTGAATGTGGCAGGAAGGTATCATAGGCAATTAGGAAACCAGCTGAGAAGCCTCTTTAGGAGGGCAGCAACTAACAGGAGGCCAAGAACACTGGCTCACCAGTTCCCCAACTTCCCAGGAGTCAGCCCAGCTGCCCCTCCTCTGGGAAGCCTCCAGGTTCCTGATTAGGAATTTCTGGGGGTACTCCCCTGACAATCAGGTTTGTGTCTGTCTGTGCCTTGGGCTTTGAGGGCTGGGCTCAGCTTTCTGAATCTAGCCCACTGCCCGGCATAAGAGGGCCTTCTGGAAGCACCCTCTGATTAACCTGGAGAGGGGCGTGGCAGGTGTGCTGTGTACAAGGAAAGTGCATCTTACAGCTCCATCCGACCCTTCTCTGGCCCCACACTTGCCTCCTGTCTGTGTCTCACGTCCCACTGTGGAACCTAGGCTCCTCGATCAGGTTGTGCTCGTCCCCTTCAGCTGACAGGGCTTAATGAGCCCTCAGGGAAGGTGGCTAGCAGAGCCACCCAGGTAGAGTGGGCACCCATTCCCTGCAGAAGGGGCGCCCGGGGCCGCAGGCCTCACCTCGGTAGAGCACAGCCACATGCTGGTTCAAGGACCACAGAGCGTAGAGTGCGCTGAGCCGCTCGAGCACAGCTCTCAGTGAGGGTGGCACACCAGGGCCATGCGTGAACTCGTGGAACCTCTGTGCCACGATGAGCTCCATGAAGGCCAGAGCCAAGGACCGGCAGTAGTACACCTTCAAAACAGAGCCCAGAGCCCAGTGACCACAGGAGGAACCACCAGGAAATGCAGACCAAGGAGTGCATTCAGTAGGCATCCACAGTGCGCTGAGGCAAAGCAGTGTGAGGGCACAGCACAGCACGAGAAATTTCCATGGAAACAACAGAAAAGGGGCCCGGGTCACTGTCACTTAGCTCCCACACGGAACTCGGGTGATCCGGCAGGCTCAGGAAGGCTGCTGTCACTACAGTGCAGGTGATACCAGCAGTTGTCCAGGGCACCTGCAGCTGGAGGACAGAGGGCTCCAAGAGCTGCTTGTGTCAATGGGGTGGACATGGTGATTCTGCTATACACAGGACAAGGCTGCACCCTCTCCACAGTTCCCAGAAAGCAGCTTTTGCCTCCTGCCTACAGACTGTATCCCCGACAAAAGAGCCCACAGGCCTCATGGGATCCATCCCTTCCCCAGCCAAAGCCTACTTACATCCCAAGAGTGCTCGTAAAAGCAGGACTCACTTGGCTCTCCTGGGCCCAGCCTATTCTGTTTTTTTTTTTTTTTTTTTTTCGGTAATACTGGGGTTTGAACTCTGCCTCACGCTTGTTAGGCAGGTGATCTACACTGAGCCACTCCATCAGTCCTTTTTTGTGATAGGCTTTTTCAAGATAGGGTCTCGTGAACTGTTTCCCCAGGCTGGCTTCAAACCATGATCCTCCTGATCTTCTGCCTCCTAAGTAGCTGGGATTATAGGCATGAGCCACCTGCATCCAGTAGCCTGTTCTATTTTTAACCAAGACCCAAAATGTTTGCAGATAATTACTGCTTCTTTCCCCGTCTCTAATTTATCATCTGATCAGACTTTTTAAATTGTGGAGGTGATGTGTGCACTGCTTGCACTGTGAGCATGAATATTGCTACTTCTGTGATTAAACAAAACTCCAGCAACAAGATGATGGGGATGTTGAGGAAGGCAGGAAAGGCTGCCAAGCCCCTATGTATGGCTTGGTCCCCACATCTGCCAGAACTCAGCACAGCTAGGTCCATGGCCACATACAAGGAGGGAGGCAGCACTGTACCCAGAGTGGGTGACTGCAGGGAGACAAAGCCTCCACTTCAAGGTCTGGTAACCTTTGGAGAGCCATTGTGGGGGTCTGGAGTTCAAGGCCAGCCTTCTCCCAGGGCCCCACAGAGATTAGAGCCTCAGGAGATGATAAATGGGGAGAAGACACTTTCTCCCCTGTGCCTCATTGGCTGGTCCTGCACTGAGGGCCCCACCGGGCCTCACACATCACAGGGCCATACACACTAGAGGGCAGGCTGTTCTGCAGGTGCAGACGGGCCCCATTCTGCTCCCGGCTGTTTGAGCACTGGGAGGGCCTTGGGCATGGCTCTGCCCTACCTTGCTCTGGCTCATGCTGAGTTGTGCCCTTGCTTTGGCAAGTGTGAGCTGGTGGCAGGACCTGGGGAGGTGGGACCACACTACTGACCCCAGGTAGGGCAAGTGACCAGATTCCTCGGGGTTCTACTGAGTGAAGCAGGCATGGCCCCCTGGTGCCCCTGCTTCCTGTAGCTGGTGATGCTGGTTGCAGTGAATGTTTGACAAGGTGTGGAACTCCAGCTTCCTGGGCCTTTCCTGCCCTCCCCCACTCAGTAAACAAAATACAGGGGGTTGAGGTGGAGAGAACTCGAACCAGGCAGGCTGGCTCCTACATCCACAGAGCACAGGGATACCATAAGCCCCACCAACAGCCAAATGTGTCACACACATAAGCCCCTCTCCCCCATAGTGTCCTCGCAGACCACAGGCCCACAGGCATGGGCACCTCCAGGACAGCCAGGTTAGGTGCAAACCACATTTGGCTGGCTCTCTGTCCCTCCCTCCTTCCATGCACAAGTGGACTTTCTAGCACTCAAGTGACTGCTGCATCACATCCTTCCTGAAAGTGACACTTTCATTTACACTACGTCACAGGCTCAACAGGTTGGTTGTGAGCTTGGGACAGCAGCCCTGCCTATAAGACCCCTGCTATCAAACTCATTCTGAGTCGCCTGGCTCTGAAGTGTAGACACAGTCAACTTCCAGATCAGCTGGGCTTCTGGGAACTGTGCATGAGTGGACAGCGAGCAAATGTCCCCATGCCTGTGTCCTCATCTGCAGCAGGGCTCCCTCCCGAGACTGCTGAGGGTCAGGGTAGATCTCTTGAGAGACATGCCTGCCCAGCCCTGGGAGCTCTGAGACATGGGCTCTATTGTGCTCTGCTGTATCTCGGCCCAGGATTCAACATGCAGGACACTTCTTAGTGTCTTCTGGGAAATGTCCAGATAAGATCCTTGGGACACGGGCTCTGGGGACAGAGTCCTGCATAGCGTCTATTGCTGCAATCAGCAGGTCTCACTGCAATACTGACCAAGGTGGGTGGGCACAGGCAGCGTTCTAAATGGTGCTGACGCCCCCATGGGAGAGCTTACCTAGTCAGTTACAGCTAGTACCCTCAGACCAAAAGGGTCCTGGCACCCAGAGACTGGTCTTCACACCCTACTGCTCCCCAGCCTTCTCCTGGGAGTCTCAGTGTCCACACACCATTGTGCCATCTCACTGAAGGCTGCAACACATACTTTTGGGACTTGTAGGAAGGACCACTGTCGCCTGGCAGCAGTGAGCTGGGGTACAGGAGAGAGGGCACACTTGGAGTGGGCTGGCCACTAAGGCCAGGCTTCCCTCTCATGAACCCTAACACACCTCCAGCCCCAGGAAAGCAAGGCAGAAACCACTGTCTGGTGCCCAGAATTTCTGAGGACCTCTGCACTTCCATAGGCAAAGGCCAAACTCTGATCTGGTCACGTGCAGACATAGTGACAAGTGAGGAAGTGGGGAAGAACCAGCTCGGGCTTAGCAGACACAGGTTCTGTAGCATTGGCAAAGCGGGGCCAGGAGACCTGTGGCATTTCTGTCCCTTAACTCCCATGAAAAGAGCTCCATGTGTGGCTTGAGGAAGGAAAAATGTCCCTGTGTTCCTTTTCTAAGGGAGATCCTGAGGAATCCCTAACAGGTTGGTCCTGGGGGTGGGAACATCAAGACAAGGCAGGGGTGTGGACACCATGGCCACCTTTACACATACTGGACACGTAGGGTGTCACCCAGCCCAAACACTAAAGACACTCTTTTGTTTTTAAATAACCACCTTTGTGCATGTAGCCTGCAGTAGGCAAGCAGCAAACAACAGTTATCACTGCCAGGAGCAAGCTCTTATTCTCTAGGTAAGAGCAAGCACACTTTTTATCTAACAAGGATGGTCAGTCCCCAAAAAAACTCTGTATGGCATAGCCACCACCAGCCCACTACCTGGGGCACCTAACTTCAGCCTGCACGTCCCTGGCACCAGCTCATGCCCCAGGCCAGGATGGCCTAACTGGGGGCACACTTTCCTCCTGTGCTGGTCCCCATCTACTGCCTGCTGAGGGCTTTCCCAGCCAGCATCTGCCTGACTGCTCACACACTCTTTTGCTCTCCAGAAGGCAGACAGTTGAATGGGTGGTTTTCTTCTCTCTTGTAGTCTCTGAATCTTCTGTTAAGAAGGCTTGTCCCCTGCTGGGGCTAATGGGACTAAGTAAACATCTCTGCTGCTTTCTTCTCTGGCCACATGGCTGCTTCCCTCACCAATAGGCAGAGACTGACTCCCCAGCAGGTCCCCAGCATCAGACTCCAGGCTGGAGAGTTCCAGCAGTCAGAAAAGACCTCGTGCTTGCTCTCCAATGCCTGTGATCCAGAGCAGGTTGGAAAAGAAGCCCCTCCTGATCCTCCTTTTCTCCAAGGCCTCATGGCTGCCTCCTGTCTACAGCTCCTGCCTCTCCATATGACTACACCCTGGCTTGTGCCTAAGAGCTCCCCAGCAAATGGACACAGTCTCAGTAGGAACCCAGGCCCCTCCTGCTCTCTGCCACTGGACATATGTGTCACTTTTACCAAGGTCTTCAGGGAAGACCCAAAGGTAAATCACTTCTCCAAGCACCATACCACACGTGGGGCACAGGAGTCAAATAAGCAGGCACTTAGCACTTATGGGCTGGATAGGCTGCCAAGGGGCAGCATGACAGGTCCACATGGTACTTCTGGGTAGTTCTAAGAACTGGATGTTGCTGGAAAAGGGCTCTGTGTGCCTCCACCACCTTGGGGCTTTTATTGGCAAACTCAGGAAGATGGCACCACTTCCACTTTAGAATCACAATGTGACCAGCAGAGGAAGGAATGGCTGAAGCTAATGTTCACTCATCATTCCAAACGAGCAAACCTGCAACACCAGGCCCAAGGGGCAGAAAGCAGCCTGTATCTGAGGCATCACTTTAAGCTTCCTATTTTTGACCCATAGGGCCCAGAGCTGAAGTTCAGACGCTGGGCAGCCTGATGAATTCATTTCTTTTAAGCTGTACATTTGGCTTTGGTTTATTTAAGCTCAGAAGGAGCCTCTGACTTCAGCAGGCTGTCCCTCTTTTGTCTCCTCACCCTGGGACTGGTGAGTCTGACAAGTTCCCAGCCCTGGCAACAGCAGAGTATGGGGCCTGGAGCCTTCTCAGGGCTCAGGTAGATGTGACCTGGGTTCCCAGGGGCAGCTCCATCCTGAGTCACCAAGGGTGAGGGACAGTAGCAGGTCTGCCAGATCCTGGCCTTCCCAGAGGACACCATCACCTAGGATCCAAGTGCAGGACTGCATCCACAATGCAACCTGGCATAAAAGGTGCTCTGCAGCAGGGTGTTTTGTAGCCAAGGGTTCCAGGGACACAAGAGGCAGCTCTGTTCCAGAGTGAGAGCTGAGCACTTTCTCAGCCAGCCTATACAAGCTACCATTGGCCTGGCCCCACCAAGGACTGTGAAAACAATGATGACTGAGGAAAGTCAAGTGCAGAGTGGTGGGGTGAGCAGTGAGCTGGCCTGAGTCACACCTGTCAGGCTGTGACCCACACTGGTGTTGCAGCCCACAGTGGGTCAAAGGTCTCATAGCTGATGGCCCCAACCCCAACAACTACAGCTCTGGTTCATTCAGTGCCATGAACATGATCCCCAACCTCTTCTACAACCTGGCCAGGCAAGCACCAGCATCTCAAGTGACAGAGGAGCAAACCAAGGTGCCAAGAGGTTGAGCAATCAGCCTACAGTCACAGGAGCTCAAGGCTGGGTGTCCAACCACCAGGACATCGGACTTCCCAGGGACACCACCAGAGGGACTGAGCAAATAAAACAAAAGGCAGGGGTTAACAAACACGCACCTGGCTGTTGTTTCTTGCTTCGAAGTCACTGCTTCCTGATCTTTTCTCTTGATTGAGTTTTTGATGACTCTCTTGGAGCAGGTAGCAGACCAGCCACTGGTACGCTACCAGGGGTCCTTCAGAATGAGAAACAGAGAACAGTCACAAGACAGAATCTAACATTTACACTGTACTTAAACTGGGACAGATGGCACCACAGACTGTGTACGTGTCCTGGGAGATCTGCATGAGGGGGTATAAGCCAGGCCAGTTTAAAGATAGGGAAACCCACCACTGACGAATGGATTAAGAAAATGTGGTATCTATACATAATGGAATTTTATGTAGCCATGAAGAACGAAATGTTATCATTCGCTGGTAAATGGATGGAATTGGAGAACATCATTCTGAGTGAGGTTAGCCTGGCCCAAAAGACCAAATATCGTATGTTCTCCCTTATATGTGGACATTAGATCAAGGGCAAACACAACAATGGGACTGGACTTTGAGCACATGATAAAAGCGAGAGCACACAAGGGAGGGGGCAGAGTGGGTGGTAAGGGGGGGTCAGGGGGGAGAAATGACCCAAGCCTTGTATGCACATATGAATAATAAAAAATAAATAAAAAAATGAAGATAGGGACACCAAGTCACCAAGAGTAACTGCCCAAGGCCCCTTGACAGGTGATGGTTGGGAAGGGGCAGGCACTGGTAGGCATTTCCAGCTTGGCTTGGAGACTGTCAAGTCCCACACTGTCCCAGTAACAGTGAGGCCATGGGTCACAGAGCTTTCTGGGACAGGCAACTTATCTAGGATGAGCACGTGTTCCTGCCAATGGGCTTTACCAAGGGCCTGAGGCCCCACTGCCCTGCACTCCTTGACCCCACGTGACCCTCTGCCCACAGGAGCCCAGTGACCTTGCTGTCCCCCACACACCTGTCTGAGCAGTGAGCATAGCAATTACTTTATGTGAACGAGAACAAGCCAAGTGAAGAGGAAGACACCCACCTGGCGTCTAAGGGCATTCCTAAGTCCCTGGGTGCCCAGGGCCATCTGTCAGACACCTCTGCACACGCACCTCTCACAAATCAGAGCAGCTGCAGAGCATGTCCCTGTCCCTCCCATCCCCAATGTCACTCTTCCCGAAAGGATCAGGGCCTGGCCTCCAGGAGACTCCAACCTCCCACCAGCCTGGCACAATCCTGGAACAGGGAGGTCTCCCTAGTCCCACAGAGCTGCAAGGTCAGAGGTCACTTAGATCTTTTCCCCAAAGATCCAGATGATGCAAGGGCCGTAAGTCAGCCCCAGATGTGGGGTTTGGAGACCACAAGCCAGAACCTCTGTGTGAGGGGTGGTGTCCACGCTGGAGACCAAAGCGCTTCCCCTAGATGCTTCCCCGGCAGTTTTCCCTCCAGAGTTGGCAAAAGGGGAGGACAGCAGGCAGAGCCGGGCCCATACTCAGGGAGTGGGGAGACACTGGCCAATGTTCTGGTCTTCACAGTGGGTGATGGTTCTGGAGGAGAGCTCTGGTATGCTGACGCCATCACAACTAGGTGTTTTTCTAGTGTTTTTTTGTAGCAACATCGGGGAAGCTCAGACATTGACTTGCAGGTCTGCTGGTGTCCCACTTGCCATCAGTACTTTCAAAAGCCAGGAGGAACATGGAAAGATTGGTCATTGTCAGCAGGGTGACCCAATGGCTTATAGATGGCCACCGAGTGGTGGTGGCAGTTGTGGTGGTGAAGAAGGCAGGCCAGGCTTCACTCCAGCTGGGTCACTGCAATTTCTCCACTGTGGACCTCATGTACACAGCATGGAGACTCACAGGAAGTGCCCAGGGTTGTGTGCTCTTATCCAGGAAATCCTGTGTCCTGTGCTTCTGCCCTCCACGAGGGAGGCTAGTAGCTACTTCACTTGGAGGATCTAGGGGCCTCCAGAACCTTGGGGGACCCTTCCACTCTGGTCTGAACACAAAGTCCCATGAGTACCCTCACCCCCCTCCTCCAAGGCTCCACTGAACGGTGCTCGGTGGGGTACCAGGCACATCAGGCCATTCCTATGCAACTTTAAAGCCACAGCCTGCTGTGTGTGTTAATCTTCTCTGTGGGTGCCAAGCAGTCAGCACCAACATGTACTGACTGATACAAAACCTTTAGGGGGCAGTTCCATCACTGTCCTAGGCTGAAGGAGGAAGCTGAGGCAGGAGGGGTAAGGGACATGCTGAGTCCCACAGCTGTGGGTGGGACCAGGTCAAACCCAGGCAGCCTGGTGAGAGGTGCTGTCCTGCACCCATGGAAGGCGTCACTTTTCCATTCTCTGGGTCTCACGAGAACCCTGGTTTCCACCTGGCCCGTGGCACCTGGGCATCAGGACCCACCTCTGGTGTTTCTCTCATGAAGCCACCCATGAGAGCAAGCTCTGTGGCCTTCAGAGATGGGTGTTCAGCAAGGAATGCTGAATAGGGTGAGGTTGACACTGAGTGAGGTGCGCACTGCAGCTCAAAGCTGTTCTTTTGACATGGGATTTGACAAGAGACAGGGGACCTTATGAGATAGGGTCCTCCCTCCACAACAGTGTGGAGGTGGGCAGAGGTTCTAACCCTCTTCATCCTGTCAACTCAGCTTATCAGGAAGCCTGGCAGTTGGAATGAAGATCCTGACCTTTGCAGCCCACCAGGCTCAATCCCAATCCTGGGCTCCCCTGAGCCTGGGTGGCTGAGCATTTCCTGAGCATCCTAAGGTGAGTGCCAAGAGGCCCAGTCAGGCTGGGGGCTCCATGGAAACATGGTTCACAGCAGCTCCTGCCTCACACCCCAGGAGTCCTGTCCACTCAGCCTCCCCAACGCCAGTCCTGCCCCTCTCCTTCCCCACCTGACCCAGTCATGTTCTGTCTCCTGGATCTGTGTCCACAGAGCAGCCAGAGGCACCTTTGTTCTTCCAGAGGAGTTTTCCAAAATATGAATGAGCCAAACAATTCTGTTCAGCCCCTCTGGCTGTGATAAACCAGCAACTCCAGGGCAGGGGATAACTCACCTCCTGCCAGAGCTCGGGCCTGTGTGCCATGCCTGTGATGCTGCTTCCTTTCCTGAAACACCACCCCTTGGCCTTCACCGATACGGAACTGAAAGATCAATGCCTTGGAGAAGCCATCCCTGGCCAGCCAAGGTCCTGTCAAAGAGCCATCAGCCATGCCCCACAGTGTGGCCTGGGCCACATTGCTGCAGGAGGGCTGCTCCCTGCAACTCAGCCTGAGATGTGTCCATGTGCTCTGTCTCCCATCCAGACTGTAGCATACAAGGAGGAACCTAGTCCAAGTCATCTCTGTATCCCCAAACCTGGAACCTCAGAGTGGGTGCTTATGAAATGTGTATAGAATTAAGCAGTAAACAGGAGCACAAAGCTCTCTGCAGAAAGAGAACATGGACTGAGGTTAGCACACCTTGCCATTAAACAGGCTTTGCTTTCAATGCTATTGCCCATGGGCGGTCACTTGTTCCTCTCACTCTAATGACAGCACAGCTAACTTCACAAGTGCTGGAGAAGGGTCTACTGGGCAAGTCCTATGCTGGCTCCAGAAGGATGGTCACACCAAAGGGGGACAAGTCAGGAGACAAGGGTGTGCTCTGAGGTAGCCTGTGCACAGGAGCCCCAGGAGGAAGGAAGCAAGGAAGTGAGGGGCATGGGGAGGCAGCCGGGTCAGCAGGAGAAAGAGGGTGGGGGATGGGGGTGGCAACACAGGAAACAACCAGAATCAAAGCAGGTGCATGGGAAGCCCAGAGATGTCCCACAGAAAGGACTGCAGCAGGATAGCCACGAGCCTCCCATCATAGTAGCCCATACCCGGGGGTGCATGGCCAAGGTTGCAGCAAGGCAGAGACCAGACCACAGAGGCCTCTCCACACTTGTACCCCAGGGGAGGTTGTGGAGTGAGGAGGCACCCTTCATGCCATGCTAGAGCCCGCACCTTGCTCAGTGTGGAGCTCAGAGGGGCTCCAATACCGAGCCGATGAACAGATGGATGAGCAAACAGACGGCAAAGCACCATTCAGGGGTCTCCCACTGCTCTGTTATCTCAGTCACTGCCTCAGTCCCTGGGATAACGTAGAGCCAGGAAAGCCCCATGCCCCCTAACCTAGGGGAGAGTGGACATACCGGAGGAGTCCAACCAGTCAGCCATGCTGGATCCTGTGAACTTCTGGCCCAGGATGGTGGGATAGGCTTCTAGAAAGTCCACCGTCTTCAGAGGGCTTTTGAAGCGAGCTCCGTCTAGGGCACACACACCAGTGACTTTGAAAAAAGACAGGGGCCCCAAACCCAGAGCAAGTCCCACCAGCCCAGTTTGGCTCTGACTAGTCTCCTGCCCACCTTGCCCAGCAGCTGGGGAGCAGCTCAGTCTCTTTCTCAGACATAAGGTGCATCCTAACCCAAGCACAAACTCAACAGAGGCCGTGGAACCCTGTGTCCATAGAGAGCAACCTCCCGCAGGAGGGCCAGCTGCCCACCTTGGAGCCGATGCTCCAGAAGGCCCAGCAGGTAGTTGCTTGTTTGCTGCAGCAGGACATTGTTGTCCCCTTCATACGTGCAGTTCGGATCGTTGTCATTCCTGAGGTCCCCCAATCGGTTCACTGCAAAGAAGCCACATCTGCATCCCTCCAGACGCTCATCCGTGAGACCTGCCCCCCCATCACCCATAATACACAGCCCGCACGCCCAGCCTGAGGGGAGGGCAAGTCACCCCAGCTCTGCTCCTCCCAGGCCCTCCTACTGCTGCACCCTCCGCGCTCCCACCCATTCCCATCGTTAACCTAAGAACAGACAGCAGCCCCCAGGAAGGCCCACAGCTCAGGGCTCTCTGTCATCCCTGCTGGCATCATCTGAAGGGTCCCTTAGCAGAGCCTCCCCCAGGGTGTGGGCTGAGATGAGAGGTGACCCTGGGATGTGGGGGCTGGGCTGCCCTTCTTAACAGAAACTTCCTAGTATCTAAAGACAGTTCTCATTATCCTTGTGTCTCTCCTGTGTTCACACATTCTATAAGGCATGCTCTCCCAGTCTCACACCTCTGTCACCCCTGAGATGGAAAGTGCTCTCCCCGTGTGAGGCAAGATGGAAGAGACAGTGGGGCACCCCCTTCTCTTGTTCACAAGCTCACTGTGTGAAGGGAGCCGAAGGACGTGACAAGTTCTGTCACTGCCATGCTGCCAGTAGGCTTGTGGTCACCTAGTACTCTGACCATCTATCTTTCCCTGACTTGCCACAAAATCATGTCCCCCACCCTTGACCCTTCCATGTCACAGTTAAGCCACTGGTCAGAGAGAGCTGGGAGGGACCACAGGAGAAAAACGGGCAGTTGCCGTTGTGAAGCTAGACACAGTCTTTACTTTGTCCCTGCTGACTTCAGTCTCATGGGTCCCAGCCCAGAGTCTGTGTAAGTCACGAATGCTGATTCAGTCATTTTTGTTGTCTGCAGTAGGGCAGTATTAGATTTCCTTATTCTACTTTAAACTGTAACAAAGCTGAACTATTTATAGTGCTTCTGTGAGTTACAACAAATAAAAACTACTAAGAACATTACACAGAGGACAAAACATACAACCAAAGAACTTATGTGCAGCCATGGTTACCCACACGTCACTGCAAAACAGAGGCAGTGTGTGGGTTCCTGAGGGACCAGGCTGCCCAAGCAGGGACAGACCCATGCTCGAACAGCCAGGACGACCAACTCAACAGGTGTCATGGAAATGGTCACAGCTACACAAGGGCAGGAAGTGCCTCTGCAGGTCAATACGGATTTTGCGAATCTGCTGTTTGGATCAAGTGTGTGGTCTCTGAGCAGCCTGTTCTTTCTGATCAGTTCTTTAAGATTCTCACACATGAAGTTTGCAGGTAAGCTGTCAATTATGATGGTGGCAATGGCAGTTCTGTCAAGGACAATAGTAGGGTAAAGTTAGAGGGCACAGCAGCAAGCGGATCCTCTAACTCTTCATATGAATCACTTCATCCTTGCCAGGACCTGCGCCATGGGGGTATCTATGATTGCCATTTTCTAACAAGGAAACTGAGGCACAGAGAGGGCAATTGCCCACTTACCATGCTAGTGAGGCAGAGCAAGGCTTTGGCCTCAGCAGCTGCCTGTCTACTCTCAGCCATGGGTACCAACTGCCTATACAACAGCCCAAAAAACTTTTTTTTTCTAAGTTTAAGAATTTTCTATCACAATAAAACTTGGCACTAAGTTTCCTACCAAGTCATTAACCAAAACATCTCAAGTGACATAGCTGACACCTGCTTTCTGCCACACCTTTCTCTAGTCCTCATCATTACCCCAGTTTTGACCCAGAAACATGAGGCTCCAGAAAGAGGCAGGATGTGTCTAGGGTGGGGGTGGCAAACTCGCTCTATAGCGGACCAGATGGAAAACACTCCTGGCTGCGTGAGCCATGTTGTCTCTGTCTCCACTAATCAGTGCTGCCCCTGCAGCATAGAAACAGCCATAGAAAGCCGTAAGTGAATGGGCATGCGCTGTTCCAATAAAACTTTATTTACGAAAACAGCAGCAGGCAAGACTGGGCCCACAGGCTGTACTTTGCTGACCCTAACTTAGCATCCAATGGTAATGCTAAGGACAGAAAATCATCATATGGTTTTCCAAAACCTACTGGCCAGATAGCCATGTCCACCACACGCCTCCCGGCATTCCTGGATTCCTTGCTGGGCTGTCCATGAGGCCAAGGGCTTGCCGGCTGATGCCAGTGCATGGATCTCGCGTCCGAGCTCTGCCTTTGAGTGAGGACAATCAAAGAGAAGAGGTGAAGAGAGTCCATACTGAAAGTCAGGCCCCAATTTCAGCATGAGCATCAAAAGACTGTGTCTCCTCTGGGCTAATCCAAGACATCTCATAATTACAGAAGAAGGAGACCCAATTTTAATTAAAAGAGGGAGGGAATTCATCCGAGAATGGAAAGGCTTGCTCCACTCAGTTGCTCAGCAATGAAAACGAATGGACCACACCACAGCTCAGTACAGCAAATGAACCACAGGGCATAATGGGATTGCAGAGCACACTGCAGAAGTACATCCACATGTCAGCTCACACAAAGCTCAGACATGGACACAAAGTAAGCGACATACTGATGAGGGCTGAGATCCTTTGCAGTGAGAGCTGTGAAGTGAGGGAGGAGGATGGACACTTGCTGGAGCCAGTGCTGCCCTCCAAAGAGAAGGGAGGCTGTGACCAGTGAGTTCACAGAGGGCAGGGATGGTCAGTGACAGTCTGGTGGCATAGGTGTTCATCAGGTCATCCTCCCTGTGCCCATAGGCTTCTACTTGATATCCAACACAATTAAAGGGTATGCAACCTGTAATAAAACTTTGAGTAGGGGCTACTGTCAGGTCCTCTGGTGCCTGGAAGAATAAATGCAATGCTTTGTGCCACTGTTAGCAAAGTCAATGTCAGCTGGGCCTCACACTAGGGGAACCCATTCAACCCCACACTCCACCTCTGGTTGGCTCCACAGTGAGTGCTGCTGGCCGGTTACACAGCCCGCCTCTCACCACTGGGCGCCTATGCTGAGCAGATCTCTGCATGTCCTTCTGACAGGCTTCTTAGGATGCTGTGCATAACCCAATCGCAGCACTGCTAATCTCTTTCCAAACATGTTTCTTTGGCTCACATTTTATTCCCCTCAGGAGGCAGTATGAAAGGGCAAGGGAGACAAATTCACAAACCGTCTACAAAGAAATTAGCAACAGACTTCTCTTTACACAGCAGCTGACCTCAGTGGATCTGCATGCTCATCCAGGCATGAATCCCAGGCTGTTGACCCAGATCCAGTGGGTTGGATCCAGACCTTTGTCCAGTTGTTTACAAAAGGTCCAGAAGCGTGAAATCCTCTGAGGGGCTGGTAATGCGGATTGTGCAAAATCATCGTGTTCTCAACAGAACAACAGCTGAACTCACAGACGGGAATTCAGGTGGTGTCAGCACATCCCAGAGAAACAGGGATATGGATTCAGCCCAAATGGCTCAACTTGAGTCACTGCACAAGTCAAGCCCTAAGTGGGTGGGGCAGCCTAAGAATGCAGGGAAGGTTCTGTCCCCGCAAACCCATGACTGCCTTTGAAATAATGCTGAATTTGGGGTGCTTGACCTCAGCAAAATCTAACCACAGTGCTACCAAGGACAGTGCAGACACCTCTGCATCAGGGCACTGTAGTCTCCCTGGGCAAGCCTTGGTGCATGCCTCCATGCCACCCTGCCAGCTCCAGAAGACCCTCACCTGTGCAGTGCCGCCATCTCCCCTCCGCAGGTCTTGCTGTAACCTTGACAGGTCAATGAAGAGTGATTTGGACAAGTGGTCCAAGGCATAGGCAGCTGCCAGATAAGGAAGTAAGCGCCATTGCTAAAGGAAATAAGACACATCACAGATCTGCAGGGGCCAGTCCACCTGTCCACCTCTCCCAGCTGCCCATCCCAGTGACTGTGGGAAACCAGCCAGCTGGGGCCAACTCTGAGCCTGGCACATGGACTTGGTTCAGCTGGTACTTCCTGAGCCCATTAAAGTGAAGCAAGTGAGGAAACAGGCTCGCACAGGCTACAAGTTCCTCAGAGGGCAGGGAGTACAACTCTTTCACCTGTGTACATCCAGTGCCAACATGGGTCAGGGCACATCCCTGCTGGACAGATAGATGGGCAAATGTATAAGAGAGAGAGGGGGGTGAAGCCTGAAAGGAACCCAGCAAACCGGCACCATCACTGTCCCACATGTGCTGAGTGCCAGGCGCCCTGCCAATTGCTTTTGTGTGTAAATTGTCCAAGCCCTACCTGCCTCCCCGGAAGTGGTGCCACCATAAGTCCCAGATGACAGATGAGAACACTGGGGCACAGAGGGAAGGCACCTTGCTGAGGGCATATGGCCAACTGGAGTGGCCCTAGGGTGGGGCTCCCTTAACTGCTGGGCTGCCCCAGTCTGGAGCAGCCTGAAGAACTGTGGCCATGGAGACCACAGGATAGGTATAGGAGGGGTGCGTGGGCCGCCCAGGCTCACGCCAAGACACATTTCTCCTCACTTACTCCTTCTCAGACCAGGTTCACGGCCACGGCAAAAGGAAAGTTTAAAAACAAAATGGCAATGTGTCCCTATTCCCTCAAACTTTCATGAAATCATGCCTGTTTGTGCAGAGTTCAAGCCCTGGGCCAGACTTGATAACTAAGCTGTGGTTGGAGGCTCCACTCTCATCCTGAGACCCCTGTAAGGTGGGAGTCCTCCTGCCACAGAGAGCGCATGCCCAGGACAAGCTGGAGAGCATGACAGGAGGCCCCACTCTGTGCATGACTCCATGCTTTTCGGGGTGCTGCCTGGCCGCTCACCTCTAATGACGTGAGGCTGAGCATCCTTTCTGCTGTTCTAACGCCACCACAGTGAGCAGGGCTGCAAGCTCACCTGCTGCTTCCAAAATTATCTCAATGGTACCATTTCTTAAGGAGAGAGGAATGAGGAATGAGTTGAAGATTGTGGCCTGGACGTGTGACACCATACACAACTGCCACTGGCCTCACCTGACTCAATCCTCCCGTGCTCCTCATTTATGCCACTTTGTGCATACATTTTAATTTTATCTCATCTTATTTTGAGACAGGGTCTTGCTAGGTGACCCAGGCTGTCCTCAAACTGGTTATCCTCCTGCCTCAGCCTCCCAAGTACTGGGATTATAGGTAGACACCACCACACCTGGCTTATATACTCCTTTCTAATTAAAAACCATCCCCAGAAGCCTTGCTACCTGACAGGCACACTCCTGCCCTCTGTCCTGATTGCTGTCTAGTAGCTCTCAGCCATTTGAAAGAAGGATATTCGCAAGTGGCCTAGAGAGAAAAAGGTGAGCTGGGAGAGCCCGCACCTGCAGTTGATACTCAAGGACAGGAATCTCCTCCTCCTCTGTTGGCCCAAACTGACATCGAGTGGCCGAGAAGCGTAATGCTATGGACACGGCCAGCTTCAGGTTGACCACCGACATGCCGATGATGGCGATGCGTCCCCAGGACAGAGTGCCCAGGGATGCACCGAAGCGCTGCCTGACGTCCTAGGAAGAAAAGCAGGCGTCACACATGGGCCAGAGCCATGCAGCTGTCCCTCTGCTACTCTCAGTGAACAGGGACATGGTGAGTGCTGCATGCCACAGAACGCTGCTTGTCACCCTCCTGAGGACAGCTCAGCAGGAGACCCTGAGACCCTCCCCTTTGAATGCTCAGGGTGACAACACCCTGAGGGACATTGCTAACAGGGGCAATTAGGTAGAGTCAGCCATCATCTGCTGCCAGGCTTGGGTCACCTTGCCCACACCAGTGCTGCTGCTGTGGGAAGTTCCCTCCCTGGCAAGGATACCAGAACCCAATCCAAGAGATGTGTGCCCAGGGCTGGCGTCCCCCTCACAGGTGCTTCAGGACAGGTCTGCAGGGACAGATGCCTGGAAAGCTCTGAACACAAATGCCCATAGAATTGTCTGTACCTTAAAGGGGGTGACATAGGTGCCCTCAGGGGTGACATCCCCAGTCCGGTTCAGGAGGTTCTGGCGAGGAATTCTAACCTTGTGGAACATGGCGAATCTGTGTGGAGGGTAAAAGGGCTTCAGTTCCATGGGGTTTCACTGGGCTTCCCTCCTCTCCCCAAGGGCAGAATAAAGGTGACTGATGTGACCCCAAAGACAAAGAACGCATGTGCTGGGGCCCACAGGACGATCACTGAAGCCTGGTCACACACCCCAATGGGACAAAGGGGGTGTCCCTGCAGGGCACTGGGAGGAGAGGCCCTGGTGGGGCTGAGTTTTTGCCACGCACACACTGAACACCCATGCGATCACCACCCAGGCACAGCAAAGGACCCAAGCTGGCTCCAAAGACTGGCACTTGATTCCAAACTTTGACCTCAAACCAGACCCAGAGTACAATGAGATAATCAGCAAATGGGAGTTTTAAACACTACATCAAACAAAGGAACCTGCACCACAGTCTCACTGCTCCAAAGGCAGTGTCTTCTGAGTGGCAGAAAACAGGACTCTGCAGACCTCAGTGTGGACGTTACACAGAAATAATGGAAAGTATTTTTATGGTTGCCAGGTCAGGAAAACCTACTTTGCAATAGTTTAGGGAACAAGATTAAACACAGTTATGGAGCTTATATACACTATGCAAAAAACCCTTGAAAATATCTACATGTATTTGATAGCTGAGATGGTATGAGATGTAGGAGAGAGCATCTTTTACCAAACCACAGGGGCCTCATTGGTAACCAACAGCTGTCCACGCTGGAGACAGGGACACCTGCTGGACAGGGAAGGTGCACCCCTGCCACACCACTCCCTTTAATTCTGGCTTGGGAATGGCCCCACCCCACCAGAACCACCTTCATCAGATAGCAGAGACCCTTTGGAAAGGTCATGCCCCATGTGAGACTGTGGGTCTGCACCCCTTAAAAGAATGGGTTGACCCTCCCACTCCAACCTCAGCCTTCTTACCAATATCACTCTCACAGCCAGAGGCTCCTGCTCACAAGACCTAAACTCAGCCTGGCTTTCTGCTGACTGTGGGCCTCCCTGTATCTTCCCTTCCTCCCCACCAGTTGGACTGCCATCTTTCCCATAGCCCTTCACTACTCTCTACCCCACCCTGGGACCCTCTCCAGGACACCACAAGGGTGGAGTCCTGCTCAACTGTCCACATTCCCCAGGAGCCAGCCTGGGTCTTATCACCTTTTCATAACAGGGTTGCAGCACCTGGCATTGCCAGGTGCTAAGAGACATAAATGAATGCAGTGCATGGGACGTGATCCTCTGGGGCACTGGTCCTGTCCACCAAGGCCCAACTCCTGGGAAACCACACAGACCCCTACTAGTACCCCAAGGAAAAGTAGGGCTCAGGTAGGCAGAGTCTGGGGCAGGAGGCCTCCTCCCGAGTTCCCCAGGATGGCCTGGGGGTCAGTAAGCGAGGAACTTCAGGCCAGGCATCCAGGACAGAGCCATTGCCTACCATGTGTACAAGGCACAGGGCCACAGGCCCGCTGCTCCACAGTCCCCAACAGGGCACACGGGGAGCCCAGCGGGCTAGCAGAGGCTGCTCCTGCTCAGGCAGGTGGCCACTCCACCATGCCCAGTGTGCAGGGCCCATAATGCCTCACTTTTTAAGCAAACCTGGCCTCGCTGCCAAGTCCTGAGGTGCCCCAACTTGTTACTTGAAAGCCAAGGAATGCTTTTCAATGTGGCTTTGTAAACAGAAAGCTTTTTAAGGAGTGGAAACTCTTCACCCTCCCTTGGCTTGCATACTGAACAAGTCTGAATGTGTTTTTGCCTGGGAAGTGTCCACTTGGGTTTCACTGAAAGCAAGATCTCACTGGTTCTCTGACCCCTCTGCACCCCAAAGCTGCCCCAGAAACACTCAGATGGGGCCAACAGGTGGGCCAACCTGCCTACCAAGGTTAAGGTCTCCAGATGGAAGGGGATGTGTGTATGGCACAGGGTGCGTGTGTGTATGTGAGACATAATGTGTGTGTGTGTGGCAGGAGTGGGAGGCACAGAGCATGTGTGTGGCACAGAAGGGTACATGTGCATGTGTGTGCCCGTGTGCATACATGGCATGGGGCATGTCTATGGTACACCTTCTACCTGGGCCTCCTGCTACAAGTTCCAGCAACTTCCTGACCCTAGGGGCTTCTCTCTGCCACCACCAGCCCAGCTCCCCTGGAGGAGACCCTCAAGCCTGGAGCTCTCCTCAGCCACTTCAATAGGAATCCCTGAGGCCAAAGGCCCAGCCTCATCATGAAAAAGCACCTGCAGCCTCCTCAAGTAATGGCAGAAACGTCACTTGAAAAGACTCCTGTTATTTTGCTTTTAAACTCATCTAAAACTGATCCACGGAGCTTGCATAGCCTGTGATTTCTAGGAGCCTTGCCCCTATGGATTCTCGTGAAGTAACAGAAGTTAATCTAAAAACTGCTGCTGCTTTGTCTCACAATAAATGCTCTTGACATTGGCTTACAAAGCAATGCTAACTCATAATACTGCCACTTGAAAAGGGTGAATGCAGGAATGACCCAAGCAGAGACACCACTAAACTTGGGAGTCCTGGCGCCCTCTCCTGGAGAGCCTGAAGATAGGCAGGCAGTTCAGGAAGGAGAATGGAGGGCCATGCCCAGTCAGTCACTCAGCTTCTTCCAAGATCCCTGTCACCTCCTGCTGCTGAGCATACAGGGAAGCTTCACGACAGGCACCGTGGGCTAGCGTCTCTACTGGGCGCAAGAGCTTCTCAGGTTGCTATCACAGCTGTGTCCATACCCATGGTGAGTCTCCCAGCAAAGCATTCCTGAGCTTCTGAGCCTCATCACGGTGCATCTGCAGTGAGGGCTGACTTAACCGTTCGGGTTGTTAAAGATTCTGACTCATAAAACCGAATGTGCAGTGAACAGAGATCCTGATGTTGCCCTGACACGACGACTCAGCGCCAGCACGAGTGTGAGGACACCTGCCAGGCCACACACACAAAGCCCTCACCGAGGGAACAACACACCCATGATCTCCAAGCCCACACTTTCTTCACAAGCTGATGCTACCACCAGGTGGCTCCCACCACAGGGCCACAGGGCCCAAGCTGAGACTTGAGCCCAACCCCAGCCCAACTCCATCTTTTGGAGGGACAGATCCCATTTCTCCAGGATAGGACCCTGTAAACCACCTGGTCCAGTTTCTCTCTGGAGGTGGCCTGCCTCCTTGAGGCAGTCATTGGAGGCAACTGTCTGTGCTCTGAAAGGCTTACTGTAAAGCAGCCAATGGACAGACACTACTGAGACACAACGCACGATGGAGGCTTAGAGACGCTCTGCTTTGGCTCCTTCCCTAGTCACAGAGGATCTTGTGGGCACAGAGGGGCCTAAGCCCCACAGGCTTTCCAGGAGACAGTATCCAGTCTGTGGGTATAGAGGAGGGAGGCACCAATACACAGCAACAGCCAGGAAGACCAGCTGGCTGTACCAGGGGACCACACCCCCCCAACACACACATGGATATCTCCCTGGATGGGTGCCAAGGACAGTTGGGCAGACAGTGACCTAATACAACTTACCTTTCTTGGTTGCTCAGCAATAATATCCCTTAGTGACCTTCCTGGTACTTTTCCACTAGCCCCCTATATCTAGCCCAAGCCTGTGTTTGGCAATGGGCTCTAGCTCTCTTGCTGGGGTCCCCCTCCACAGGGCTCCTGCCTAAACAATAAACTCTGTGCTGGTGTTTGAGCCATCTCTCTGCCTCTTCCATACTTCTTATTTTCTAACAGTTTATGTAAACTTTTCTAGATGACCTCCTGATTAGAGGAGAATCACTCCTTGGGTGATTCTAATGCAGCTGGTACCCTGTATGTGTCTGTGACTGGGCTATTTGAGTTTTACTAAAACTGTTCTTCCCCCCCTACAACTGATAAAAATCTAAGGTTTTACTTCAAGAATAGCTAAACTAATATGTATATATAACCTCTACAGAGCTGTGATGCTGTTGCTGGTTCCTTATACTAAATATTTATGTTTTTCAAGTATACCAAGCCTTCTAAAATACAAAATTTAGATAAACATGGTAACAAAAATTAATGGTACTGATATACTGTTCTGTTAACTGCTAAACTGTCCATCAAAATTTTAACCATGACTCTTTAAGTTTTTCTCACTACAGTTCTGATCCTTCTGGGGCATTTACAATCAAGTCCATAAAAAAATGACTCTACTGAGTACTTATTTATCACCCAGGTTAGCTTTTTTAGACATCTGCTTTTGTTAGATTTTGTTTTGTCCTTGTCTTTTTAAAAGCCAGTGCCTAAGAGCCACTCCTTCCAAGCCTCTTTGTTGCTTAAATTTGGCCAAAAGGGTCTAGTTGGCATGACTCCCACCTGATCTGCTCGTTATTCCCTCCTGACATGGGACCAAGACCAACCAAACAAAACCCAGGAAAGAATGACCAATCAAAAAGGATCTTCAGTCTATGGCCATACCACCCTAAACGTGCCCAATCTCGTCTGGTCTTGGAAGCTAAGCAGGGTCGGGCCTGGTTAGTACCTGGATGGGACACAGATTTTCAGAAGAGACTGCTCAGAGACCAGCAGTATGGAGACAAGAGGGGAATGCCATCAAAGTTCAAATGGAGTCACTGGTGCCAGACCTCTCAAAAATAACCAAAGCCGAGAGTATTAAAGAAATAGTTCTTATGCATGTGTGGCTATTTGAAATTAAAGCCCTTCCAGACACAAACTCATATTTTTAGACAGGATCTTTTACTTAAATAGAGACAAAATGACTATTTTTACTGGCTCTACACTTGTCCTTTGATACTTAAAGATGGTGGTTTTAACTTTTTTAAAACAATGCATTTTCTTGGACATATATACTGGTAATATATTGTTGCCATGGTGATTCTACTCAGTTAAAAAAAAAAAAAGACACTGTCAAGATAAAATATATATATATATATAAAACGTCCACCCATTAAAACCCCATTGGAGGGCTAGTGAAGTGGCTCACATGGTAAAGTGCCTGCCTAGCAAGCATGAGGTCCTGTGCTGCATGAGTTCAAACCCTTGTGCTGCCAAAAAAAAAAAAAAAAAAAGAAAACCCCATTGGAGATGCCCTTTTGTTGTTATTTTGTCCACTCTTACTGCAATTAAAGTAGCAGATTGCTCCTTGGATCCACCACAGACAAGTCAAACCAGCTTCTCTCAAATGGGAGTGCATCCCTGATCAGCTTCACCGTACAGGATCACCCTCTGAGACCTGAGCACCCTCCCCTGACAGGACTCCACTTTCCAAGAAACAACAGGGGACCAAGAACGGTGGGACAACAGCTCTGCTCTAGTCACACCTTGGAAGCTGACTAGTCTACGCATGACAGAAGCTTGAGGAGTCGACTCTCCAACGGGACAAACAGACTGTTTTCACACCAGCTGTCTCACTGCATTATCACCCCTTGTCTGTATCTGCTGCTGTAGCTCTCACCCTAGTCTTCGCCATAGGCTTGGCAGAAACCACCCCGCTGATTGGACTCATGGTGAAAGGTTTTTATTAGCTCTCTTCTCTTTTGGGCAGGATGCATAATTACTGTTTGTTGCTGATATGGTCTCCCTTCATGGTCCCAGAGCCCTCTTCCTGTGACCTATGTATGCATACTACTCAGGCAGGAAGTGTTGTCACTAGGACTTTGCTTTTCCATACTTACTATTCCTGTGCAGGCTCTGTCATCGGGTCATGCACTCACAGCCATACCATCTATTCAGTGTGTTCCCATGGTAATCAGGGTATCTGCTTCAACCCCACTTACTGCCCCCGGGAACAATGGTTAGAGACCAGAAGCGTCCGCCACCCTGGGAACCTTGTCAGCCACACCCAGACGTTTAGTCCTGATAAACCAGTGTCAATGCTCTTTGGTCCATATGCAGCCATAGACAAGGGTAGAGAGAGAGGTATAGGCTATAGCAGTGGGGGCCTAGCTTGGGAAAGAGCCTATATGTCAAATGATAAGTATATGTGCTGGGGAGACAACTCTTGGCCATGGGATGATGTGGGTTCTTATTATTGGCCTTACTGGAGTTGTGTTTCATGGGCCACATGGCAGAGGGCTAAGCGGGCAGCCCTTCTTCACAAGAGAAAAGCTGTCCTTGACTGCACCCAAGGCACCTGTAACCCTGTAAATTTCACTGTACTTAAGCCATCTGATTGGACACAGGGTGCCTTACAAACTGGCAATTAAAAAAGATAACAAATGGCTTCCTAAATGAATTAACCAATACTATGGCCCTGACACCTGGGCAGAAGATGGAACCTGGGGCTGTCGCACCCCTATATATTTGCTCAACTGCATCATCAGGCTGCAGGCTGTTGTTGAAATTATAACTAATAAAACTGCAAGAGCTCTCAATTTGTTGGCAAAACAAAACACAAAAATGTGCAATGCCAGCTATCAGAACCACTGGGGTTTAGACTATTTACTGGCTGCTGAGGGAGGAGTTTGTGGAAAATTTAACCTGCACAACTGCTGCTTACAGATAGCTGATGGAGGAAAGGTCACAGAAGGGATTACAGACAGAATGAGAAAGCTCACCCATGTCCCCGTCCAGACTTAGAGAAGATGGGATCCCAGTGACCTGTTTGGAGTATGATTCTCTGCCTTATGTGGATTCAAAACGCTGATAGGGGCAATGGGCCTAATTCTAGGAACATGCTTAATATTGCCCTGTCTGGCTCCCCCGGTGCTACAGGCTATCAGGACTATTATGGAGGCCATTATAGAAAGGAAAAGGGCTGTGCATGTATGATGCTATGGAAATACAAACCCCTAGATCAAGGTGATGCTCTTTGACCCTGAGTGGGTCTGAGCATCAAAGGGGGGAATGATGTAGCAGGAAGTGGGGGGTGGCAGAAAAGAAACAGACAAGCTGGTGTTCTGACAATGAGATCGGGGAGGGGATGGCAAAGCAGACAGGAAAAACTTAGAAGAATTGAAACATGAAGGTCACATGGCACTGGGGAAATGAAATAGCCAATGGAGTTACATGCAGCCATATACGGGTTGAGCTTTGCTTTTTGCTTCTGTAACCTGCTTGCAAGGGTCTATAAGGTGAGACCCCTTTGTTCTCCGGGCTCAGCCTTTGGACATGAGTCTGCTGGGTCTGTGCTGGCACAGTAAGTGTTGCTTCCTGCTAATCTGCCTCAGAGACTTGAATCTTAGCTCATAATTTCCCACAACACCGTGAGATAACTGGACAGGACAGGGACGCAATTGTAGCCTTGTATCCTAGAGTTCCACGTGGATGGTGCTGAGGCTGAGGGCTGGGGGAACCTCTCAGAGGAGAAACAGGCTCCTTGCCCATCCCAGTTCCCACTCCTCCCCCCAGGTGGCAGGCAGTGGCCTGGGCCTGACCTGAGATCAGCACCACCTGCAGGGGAGTTGGTCTACAGAGTGCTCACAGGGAGGTGTACCTCCTAAAGTTAGGGGTTGAGGCCATACAGGACACAGCCGCTGCTCACACAGAGGCAAGATGGGGTGCCCTCCATGTCTGAGCCTCCCCCTAAAAGCCTAAAGGGTTAGCCCAGCACTGATGGCCTGGTGAGTGACAGACAGGAAGCCCAGCCTAGGATTCATGGAGAGTTTCAGTTCTGGTCTCAAAAGCCCTGGAGAGGCAGCATGTGACTGTCCAGTCAGTCCAGAGCAACACTCACCCATTGTCCAGTCCGTTCTGCCCAAGCTTCTTCCCTATGTCACCGACCATCACCCCTGGCATAGGAAGCAGGGTCTTTGGATCCCGAATCTGTCCAAAGCCACAGACCACAACAAACAGTCACAGTTAGCACCACCAGATCATCAAAGTGAACATCTCCAAAATGTACCACACTGAGCCAAGGGTTCAATCTGAGTAGCTGAGGGCCACACTGTGTCCTCCAGGACAGGTCTACGTCCTAACCTAGGATCTGGGGACAGGTCCTTCCATGGAAGTAGGGGTTTTGCAGATAAAATGCAGTAGGGACCTCAACATGAGGTCAGCCTGGATTCCCAGGAGGCCCTAACTCCAATGATGAGGGTCCTTACAAGATACACACACCCAGGGGGCCACGTGGAGATGAAGCTGGGACTGGACAGATACAGCCACAAGCCAAGAAGCCTCCAGGAACTGTAAAGGGCAAGAAGGAGCCTCCCCAGAGCTTCTGGAGGGGCGCTGCCTGCCCAGGCCTTCACTTCTGATTGCCAGCCTCCAGAGCAGAGATGGTAACTTTCTGTGTGTTAAGCCCCGGACAGGGGTGCACAGCAGCCACAGGGAAGGGTCCAGGAGCTGAGCAGGGTCCAGGGTTTCTTGTTCATGTCTTAGACACATGACCTTCTGCAGATTCTAGCAAAATCACAAAATGGCTGCACATACATGCTGTGGGAGAGACAGTCATATGGTTTTGATAAATCTCTACTTCCCCAGATGAGTGTCCAATAAAGACACTGAGCTCAAGGAATACGGGCCTAGCTGGCTGCCAGTTCCTCACCATGTGGGCTTCACAGAGGGGACAGGTTTCATTCTAAGGCACCTTTAAAGAAGGGACTCCCAGCCAGCTGAGGACGGGGCAATGCTGGAGACATTTTGCTATCCTAGCTAAGGGGTACTGCTAGCAGCTAGTGGTGCCACCAAGGCTGCTGCTCTATGTCCTGGGGAGCACAGGATGCCCCTGACCCGAGCAAGTGTCAGCCCCCAAATGTCAGGGGAGCCAAGGCAGAGATCCAGTGAAGGTTGGGTTATAGCTCAGTGGCAGAGGGTGTGGTTAGCATGAGGGAGGCTCTGGGTTTAATCACCAGTAAAGAAAGGAAGGGAGGAAGACTGAATCTAAACTACTTGGAATTTAGCTATTTGTATGAATCACTACCTTTTTTTTATTTTGGGGAACAATCATGTAACTTAACTGAACTTTAACATGAAGACAATGAAAAATTATAAAAGGGATAAAACTCAAGCATAAGATATCTTTTCCTTTTGAAATAAATACCATAAAAAAAAGTTACAAAGGAGTAGGGATGAAGAAGAGGTATTATGAGTTGGATCTTAAATGTCCCCAAAGGTCATGTATTGAAGTCTTGGGCTCAAGTCTACAGTGTTACTGAGAGGCGGAAGAACCTCCAGAAGGTGGGCCCAGGGGGCAGATGTTCAGTCACAGGGGTCATGACCTTGAAGGAGCTATTGGGACCTCAACCCCTTCTCTCACTGTAGTCTCATCAGCCACGTGTTCCCACTCCAATGGACTCTGCTGCCACAGGCCGATAGCAATGGGGCCAAGCAACCATGTGTTGAAACCATGAGCCAGAATAAACCTTTCTTCCTTTTAAGTTGATTAACTCAAGTATTTTGTCACAGCAACAGAGACCTGACTAACACAGGAGGAGACACGCACTTTACAGAAATAGTTGGCACTTTTCAAGCAACCAAACAGAAAAATTCTGCTAATGCAGGTTTTCAGCTCATCAAGAAACAAAGGACAACGTGAGGATTCTAAACATCATTGTAGCTCTTGACTCAAGGAAAAAATTCTAAAGTCAAACAGAAGCAGTTAATGCCGTACTTATCTCAAAAATACTTAACTGGGCCAATTTGCAACTCACAAACTCACACCTGCAAAGACACTTCAGCAATCACCGGCCCTGTGGGATACAATAATGTACAAAATGTTGCTGCCCCTCCACCCTGTCTACCAAGGATCAGAATGAATCCCTCTCTCCTACAGTCTGTCAGCTCTGGGGAGCAGGACACGCAGTGCCTTGCCCACATGGTGGATAAGCAGTGCAGCTCTGTGGTCTAACAGTCAGACCCTTGGAAGGACGCTGAGCTCTAGTGTAGGTGACTTCCACACAAAGCCCCTGCAGGTGCAAGTCTGTGCCCATGGAAAGGTAACTGTCTACCCCAGCTGCCCAGGCGGGTCCTACCTGCACCAAGAATGCATGCAGCCCATGGCACTGGCCCCCTGGCATGTGCAGCTGGGCAAACACCACTGCATGAGTCGCTGTCTTGCCCATGTTGCCAACCCAAAATTTGGCAGCTTCAAAGTCCGGGGAGTGTATGATGAATTCCTACACAAGAAGAAAGAAGGCGTCACAGTCAGTTAGCAACAGAAACTCCTGTAGGATGGTTTCCCTCTTCAACAGCTTTCATTTCCTAAATTCAATGTCTTGAGGCAAGAGGCAACATGCATTGTACATTTCCTGTACTGCAAAAGTTGACCGTGTTTTTGAAACAGCATATTCCCAGGTGGTGTGATTTATAGAAGGAATGGAAAATGACTAGTATGTCAAACAATAAAATGTTTGCTGGCAAATGCCTCTAGTAGGTATTTATTGTTGCATAGTGTCCTGGAGAGGCCAACCTGGCCATGTTCTTTAAGCAGAAAGCCAGTCCTGTTTTACTTCCTGCCACATCCCCTCCCGACTTCTAATGGATAACCTGCTTTCCTTCCATTCTCCCTCTGGTCTATAAGCTCATGAGTGAGGGTTATCCTCAAGTGCCAGGGCACAACGTGGACTCGCAGAATATTGGGATGAGTGAATGAGGCACTGTGGCAGCCACCTGGTCAGCACTGTCTGGAGAGGTGTGGGCAAATCCCCACCCTGAGAAACACAGCAGGGCGTGGACTCAGGAGACCTCAGGCCAGCAAGAGGAAAGTGGTCGGAGTCAGAGCAGCTGGGCCCACCCTGGGGCAACCACCAGGAGGGATGGGAGCAGAGCACGAGGACATTCAAAGTGGGCCCACTTGATGGGGGTTCATGGACTAGAGCAAAATGAGCGCTTGCCCTGGGCTGCGGGGCGACAGCTGACCATGATCATGATCATGATCATGATCATGATGTCCATGCTCAGCTGGCCACTGGCAGGGGCTTTCCTGGGTAAGTTCCAGCCCTGCCCTCTGCAGGGTGGGAAGCTGCAAACCCACAGGCCCGGGAGAACCCCTTCCCTAGCCCAGCACCATGAGATTTAGAGACCACAAGAGCACTGGACGACTATCTTGGAGACACTGAAGTTTCACTGAAGAAAGCGGGGCTGTGGTTGTGCCTTTTGTCCTCTAAGGGACCAGCAGCTCCAGGCCTGCAAGAGGTTGGCCCATCCTAGCCTCAGCCAGGCAGCCCTGTGCTCTGCCTGTGGGCCATGTGGGCTCCCTGGGTCTTCAAGCTGCCCTGCTGCCCACTCAGATCTTCATGCAGCTGCCTCCTGCTGCCCACTCAGATATCCACCTGTGGCCCCACAGCTGCCCCTCATACCCTGTCGCCCTCACAGCCCTCAGCAGCCCCCTTCCCCCAATGGTACCTGGGGCCCCTTTAGCATACAGCTTATGTGACAGCAGACAGGGCTGCTGGGCTTCTCTAAACACATAGTGGTGCTCATCAAATCTTTACCATCCAGGTGATCACTCACCACAAGCCCAATGCAGACTTCTGAGATCATACTGCTACCTCCACATAAGGCTAGAGGCTGAGGGAGGCCAGCAGGAGTAGAACTGCTCCTCAGATCTAGGCTTGGCCCTGGCCCTACTGCCTGCTGTGGAGGGACCAACCTCTGCCTGCCAATCAGAACAGGCTTCCCCAACAAGCACTGCAGAGACACAGGCACCAGAGCACAGCAGGAGAGAAGGACCATGGAGCTAGAGAGTCCTGGGCGCTCATGAAGACATTCTGAGACCCAAGGAGCAAGCAAGAGGAGGCAGTGGTACATGCCTGTAATGCCAGCACTCAGGAGGATCAGAGTTCCCAGCCAGCCTACACTACATAGAAAGGCCCTGTCTTAAAAATAAAAACAAAAGCTGAGCGCCAGAGGCTCATGCCTGTAATCCTAGCTACTCAGGAGGCAGAGATCAGAAGGAATGGTTCAAAACCAGCCCAGATAAATAGTTTGCAAGACTGTATCTCGAAACCACCCTTCACAAAAAAGGGCTAGCAGAGTGGCTAAAGTGGTAGAGCACCTACCTAGCAAGCGTGAGGCCCTCAGTTCAAACCCTGGTATCGCCAAAAAAGTAAAATAAATAGAAAATAAAATAAAAAATAAAAGTAAAAAAGAAGTAAGCAAGAACCCATGAAGAAGGCCTGTGCATGGCAGCTTCCTCTAATTTGTGGAGGCCCCTTGGCTCGATGCCCACGGCCCCTGACAGCCTACATCACCACGCACCACAGTAGTCAGACTCCTTGTTCCGACTCTTTTGGGGCTGCGCACAGTGTGTCTGTCTTTGTGTTCCCACCGCATGCAGCCTGGGCCAGAGTCCACACACAAGCATGTTGCTGAATGAGCAAAAGAGCAAACACACAAGTGAACGATGAGCAAACACCAGCACGGAGCTCCCTCTCTTCATGGAGAACTCTCATGCTGCCACCACCAGCACAGAGGTCAGGAGGCTCACAGCATGCCAGGTAAGTTAGGAAAGGGCAAGGGAGGGCATGGTCCTCAGAAGAATGAAGACGAAGGCGATGATGGGGGCAGAGCCCGGGGAGTGGAGGGAGGAGGCCTGACTCCTCTCACAGCACTGACCACCCAAGATGTTGTGAGCCCAGCTGTCTAGGGTCCATCTCCCTCCTGCACCATAGGCTCCTGAGGGACAAGGTTATGGTCGTAGCCACGGTGCCTTTCTGTAGATGGCAGCACCCGCATAGAGTAGGGCTCAGTGGATGCACTGACAGATGTCAGATGGAGGTCAGGAAGATAGCAAGGAGCCAAGTTGTGGTGGGCAGAGCAGAGAAAGCAGGCTGCTCTCTGACAAAAGAGCCTGAGCAGCTGGGTGCTGATGGCCCACACCTGTAACTCTAACTACTCAGGAGACAGAGATTGGGAGGATTCTGGCTCCAGGCCAGCCCAGGCATATAGTTCAAGAGATCTCATCTCAATCAATAAAAGGCTGGATGGAGTGCCACACACCTATCATCCCAGATATTCATTCAGAAATGTAAATAAGAGGGCTGCAGTCCAGGCCATCCTGGGCATAAAGTGAGAGCCCATCTCAAAAATAGCCAAACCAAAAAGGGATGGAGGTGTGCATCAAGTGGTAGAGTGCCCGCCTGGTAAGTCCAAGACCCTGAGTTCAAACTCAGTATTGCCAAAAAAAATAAAATAACAAGAGCCTGGGAACAGGCAAGGTAGGGATGAGGAGCTGAGGTCACAGACAACACTGCCTCACACGCACACCCTATGACGCAGGAGTAATCTGAACTGCTTCTACATCCAACACATATCACCATGGCAACAAAGCCAGAAATTCTATAAAACATCAGCTTCCTCACTAAATTCCATGTTCACATGAACTAACCATGATCAACTATCAGGAAGGCTGCAGAAGGCATGGAGCAGACTGCCACAGAGCAGGCTTCCTGGCTAAGTATTACTGCCTCTTTGACCCAGGAAGACGTCACCTACCTCAGTGGCAGGGTCATAGTGAGCCGTCGTCCGAATGGCCTTCGTGTTACTCCCATGACTCACTTCAGTCAGAGCAAAGCAGCCAAAAATCTAAATGTTGATGCAAAAGGGACATTATAGTAAAAGGAGTTCCTTTGCACGTTCCTGCCAGGGTCCCCCCACTGTCTGTCCTTGTAGAACTAAGTCACAGGTCCATGCCCTCACCTCCATTCTCCTGCCTAGCTAGCCGCTGACTTGACCAAGTCACCCTGTCAGGCTGGATGTCACCTCCCGTGAGGCAGTAGGTGAACTGGGCCAAAGCAGCCAGAACTGCTGCAGTAAGAGAGGCAATGCAGGCTTCGGCTCAGACAGAAATGCTACATTCATGCAGGCCAGGGCCCAGCGCACCCGAGTAAGCCAAAAATGCCCCTAGATAAGCGGGGGCCTTCCCTGCAGTCCCCTTTCCACCTTCCCCAACAACCTGGCTCACAGGACCCCAATCTTACCTCCATAGTGTAGATCTTCTCAATATACTTGAAGTGTCTTTGAGAACCCGAGCTATAAATTGCTGTTCCAAAAACCTGAAATGTAACATCAGCACAGAAACAGATGGGCCTCAGAGAGAGGGCTGGCATTAAGGGACTCACGGTTGACAATGTACTTCCACCCGCCCTGTGTGCTTCCTTGCCTTCCCCTCTTCTTATGGGGTTTTAAGTTTTGCCACATCTTATTCATGAACCTATGTGTGGCCAGGCACAGGGGTACAGGCCTCTTATCCCAGGTACTAAGTGGAGATGAGGAGGACTGTAGTTTGAGGCCAGTCTAGGAAAGAAGTTTGTGAGACCACATCTCAATCAAATAAGCCAGGGTGTGGTGGCACATACTTGTCATCCCAGCTACCCGGGAGGCAAAAATAAAAGGATCACAGTTGAAGCTGGCCCAGGCAAAAAGGTGAGACCGAATTATAAAAATAACTAAAGGTGGGCTAGGAGTGTGGCTCAGGTAGCAGAGCACCTGTCTAGCAAGAGTGAGCCCTGAGTTCAAACCCTAGTACCACCAAAAAAAATCTGTGTGTGCACATCTGCAGCTGCAGCTGGAAAACACTGGACTTGTTTAAACATGAGCTGCGTATTTGTTTTAGGAACGAGACCCTGCAGTTCACATGTCTGACCACGTGGATCCCTGCAGCACGCTCACCAACACATTGAGGACACACTTGGCAGCCAGGGACCAGTCGAACATGCCCAGGCACTGGATCACTGAGAGGACGCTCATGGGGCTCTGGAGCAGGTTTTCCATGTTAAAGAAGTCATATTCGAACACCCGCTTGCACCGGAGGAAGGTCAGCTCACGGTACTTCTCCAAGGACAGATTGGCACTGGGGGACCGGGCGAAGAGGGGATCGTTCTCCAAAGCCGAGAAGATCATTTTCTGAAACCATAGCAATGAGGATAACTGACTTGATAATACAGCTTTCCTTCAAGGCCACTGCTGCCTGGGACACAGTCAGAGCCAGAAGCAGCAGGGAGAAGAATGTCATTTTCAACCCAGAGGAAGAGCTAGAGGCTCAAGAAGCTGTGCAGGCTATGCTTACCCTGTCCTCTTGGGCAACCCCCTGGGTGATGAAGGAGAAGAAGGGCCCACGCTGCCCAGGGTTACCCCATCTTACAAAGTGGAGAGGCCAGGGAGGCCACATGGCTTCGGTGCTGCAAATCCATGTCTGCCAGTGAACGCACACCCTGCAGGCTGCCCACATCCCTAGGGCCGAGGCCACCAAGCCTCACCTTAAAGCGGAGCACGTCCTCGCCCTCCCAGAAAAGCAGCAGCTCCCTGCAGCTGAAGGATGCTCTCTCCCGGTACACGCTGAGGGGCCCCTTGGGGAGGTCTGACCACAGGACATCGTCGCTTCCTTCTGGGCTGGGTGCCATCATTTCATGTCAACCTTCAGGGAGGACACAATGAAGCAAGATGCTGCACACCACCCATGAACAACAAAGAGCTTGTGACATGTGATAACAAGAACAAAGCAAGCTGAGCAAGCTGGTTCCACGGGACCCCAGGAGACAGTGGGCAGAGGAGCGGCAGCAGGCCAGGCCACGCGGGCTCTCCTTGTTGAGCTCCTGAACAAAGTGGGAGGGAGGGAGCCAAAAGCCACCCTGGGGCTTGGGAAGCTGGGAAGGCCAAGGTGCAGGTGGTGGTGGCTGGGGAAGAGTCAGAGTGTGCTGGGGGCTTGGGCAGCTGCTGGGCAGCTGCTACACAGCTGTGCCTCCAAGGCACCAGACAGTCCAGGTCCCTCAAGGATCCCCAAGCCCAGTACAGCTACCTGCCCCTCTGAAACCAGCCAAAGCTGGCCAGTACCTTCTGCTACACATGATCATCCATAATGTCCCTGCCCACCTGGACGCAGGCCATTGGCCACAGAACCTTTGACTATAGGTTTTTGTCCTGGTCTGTATTCAACATGCAGGCCTCCCACTAACAGAGCAGGGGCTCTTAACCAAAGATCTGTTCTGAAATTTTCTGAATAGCCTGGTTCCAGGGCCTTGGCTATTCAAGCCATAGGAGGGAAATGGCTTTGTGAACCCAGACCTACAGAAACATGCAAGAGCCAAGTCCAGGTGCAGAGGGCCTGAGAACTTTGGAATTCTTGGAGGTGCCTGTTGAAACAGTCTATGGTTGGATCCTATATGACAATCATATAGGCGATGCTTCTGCACATGAGGGAAAGACGGGACAGCACAGCTGAGCACCTGCTGAGGTGCTAGGAATCCTGCCCTCTGCAGAGCAGCCCTACGTAACCTTCCCAGCAACGGGAGCCATGCACCTGGTCCCTCCCTAGGAATCCTGCCCTCTGCAGAGCAGTCCTACGTAACCTTCCCAGCAACGGGAGCCATGCACCTGGTCCCTCCCTGCCCAGATCCCAAGACACTGAGGTTTCTTTCTTTCCACACAACCTCAGCTGGGACATGGGCAGAGATGGGATCGAAACCCAGCAGTGTTGACCCAAAGCAGATCTGGGAGAATCAGCTAGGACACAGGCAAGGACGCCCAAACTAACCAGTGGCAGGTGGCAGGGAACAGGCTAAGAGATGAAAGCAAAGCCAATAGAAGAGAAAGGAAGACAACAGCAGAGAAAAGCTAGGAAGATGAAAGCTGGGTCCTCAAAAAGACTGATGATTCTGGCAAAGTTCTAGCCAGACTGACCTTGGAGAACAAGACAACTCAGACTCCTGGTTGGGAGTCCAAGAGGAGATGTAACGACTAGGTACAAAGGAAGAAGAAGCATTAAGAGGGAAGTAATGAACTGCAGGATCGATGAACAGGTCAAACTCCCAGAAGACACATCCACCAAAATTGACTGATGAAAAGTAGACTTATAATGACTAACGAAATTAAGTTAGCAAGCGATAAACTCCCACAGAGAAGAAACAGAGGGTTTCACCTGTGGGTTCTGCCAAACTTTTAACAAAGAATACCAACTAGCCACAAACTCTTTCAAAAACAGGAGAGTAGAGAACACTTCTACTTCACAGCCCAGCTTGACCTTGACATCAAACCACCCAAAGACACTGCAGGACAGTCACAGACTAGTATCCTTCATGGTTCAGATGCAAAGGCCCTCGACAAATTTTGCAAACTGAGTCAAGCCCCATATAAAAAGAATTATAAATCATGAACAAATGGGATTTGCCCTGGGAAGGCAAGTTGGTTCAACATTTGAAAACGAATTAATGTAATACATCGTATCAATAAAAAAGGCACAAAAATTATATGGTCATGTCAACAGATGCAAGAAAAAAACTTGACAAAACATAACACGTCTTCAACAATTAAAACTGGACAAACCTGGAATGGAGGAGAAGCTCATTTCACCATGAGGATTAGCTCAGCGTTTCAGGAAACGAATGTGTTTACTCTGCTTTGAAACTACACAACGCACATGTGGATCAAACATCACAGGGAAACCCATAAACAAGTATATTTTTTTACATGGCAACTTAAAACTTTTTTTTTTAAAAAGAAAGTGAACTTCACCTTCCTGATAAAGGGCATCTACAAAAAAAAAAAAAAAGCATGCAATGATCACATTTAAATGTGACCATATGTCCCCCAAGATCAGGACCAAGACAAGGATGTCCACTCTGTTGCTTCAATCAACTTTGTACTAGAGATTCTGGCCAATGCAATCATGCAAGAAAATGAAATAAAAGGCGTCTGGATTGGAAACTTATTTCTACTTGCACATGATGTGACCTTATATATAAAAAACCCTAAGGAATCACTAAAAGATTATTAGAACTAATAAATTATTATAGTCAGTTTTCAGGTGTTAAAGAAAAATGATGGGAGGCCATTGCTGTGGACAGAGCTCCTGCCCTAGGCCCCAACAGACCAGACCACACCAGAATGGTGCTAAATGCCACATCATCACACTGAGACTTGAAGGAAGGCACCCTGCTGTTATTTGGATCTGGACTGTCCCCCAAAGGCCAATGGTTGGTCCCCAGTGCTGTGATGGAACCTTTTAAGAGGTAGGGACTAATAGGAGATCTTTGGGTTAAAAGGGGCATGCCCTCCAAGGGGAGCCTGAAACTACAGTCTCTTCCTCTTCCTTTCTGTCCCAATGTGCCACTTCACCACAGGCCCAAAGCAATCGGGCCAACCAAACTGTGGTTGGACTGGAAGGTCTAAAATTCTGATTCAAAAATAAACCTTTTTTGTTTATAAGTTGATTATCTCAGGTATTTGTTATAGTAACAGAAGCTAACATAATCCCCAGACAAGTTCTTGAAAACAAGCAATTCCAGTCTGCCAGAATGCAGTCAGCATAATGAGGAAGCCCTCTCTGCTTTTGCCCTGACCAAAAAAAAAGTAACCTTACTTAAAGAAAAAAAAGTAATTCTTACACTTGTGGTCTGTTGCTTTGTGACAAGCATGCAAGGTAATTCCAATGAGAAAGAACAGTCTTTCTGACCAGTGGTGTTCAAGTTCACAACCATACCCAAAAATTAACTCACAGTGGCTCAGAGGCTGAAACAAAAGAATTAAAACTGCGAAACGCTTAGAGGAAAAAGCAGGAGTTAAGTCTTTGTAATCTTAGGCCAGCAAAGCCTTCTTGGATGTGGTATCAAAGGCATACGAAACAAGAGAAAAAGGAGATAAATTACATTTCATCAAAAGTAAAACTTTTGTGGGATTTGCTCTAAATCCCAGGATAATAAACAGTCCCTATGATCCCATACCACCAAGGTCACCAACATTACTGCATTGAGGTTACAGCTGCCATAAACAAGAATTGCAAAGACTGACTGCCTTGGTTCAAATCCCAACCTTACAGTCCCTAGTTAGGTGACCTCAACAAGTTGCTTCACCGCCCTGTGTTCAGGAGTCACATGCAGCCATGCCTGCATCTAGGACAGGGCTGGAACCGCATCAGGCACGTGGAACCACTCCTGGCATGCAAGGGGTGGCTTCAATTCCATTTATTCTGCCACCAGCTGCCACCTGTCCTTTCCTCCTGTAAGAGGCCACAGTTTTGCGCTGGGTCCTGCACTAGGTCCCAATAGCCCAGAGTCCAAGAGTGGAGTCACTCATGCTAAAGGTCACTAAAACTCTCAGGCAGCACATAGGTTTTTTTTTTTTCCTGGAAGTAGGCGATTCCTGTCTACCTGCGTGTCATCACAAGAAAGTCCCCTCTGCTTTCATCCTTACAAAAAGGTGACCTGACGTTACCTTTTCTCTGTCCTTGCCTCGCTGTCCCCACCATAAGGACCACTGCCCTGCTCTGCCGGTGGGAGCTGACCCTCCGTTTCGCAGAACGGAGGCTGCGGGGATTGGAGTCGCGAACACGAGACAATTAGACCTACGGCTGAATTTGTGCCGACTTTTGTCTTGTGACACCTCTCTGCAGTGGGAAAGATGGTTTTAAAATGTCTGTCTGCTCACTCTCTCCTTAGCTGCCGGTGACCTCAGGGGACAGAGTCCAAACTTCTGTGGAGGCCCTCACGGCCGGCCTCCCCCGGCCCCGCACGGACCCCCGGCCGCGGCCCCCCGCCCTTGCACGTCCGCACTCGCCCAGCGCACCTGCCCGGGGCTAAGCGGGTTCCACCTTCAGGCCCGTGGCACCGAGTCCCCGCACCGTCCAGCGCACACTCAGCGGACGCCAGCGCAGGGTGAGAATTGCAGCGCGGGCCCCGCCCCTGTTGGGGGCGAGGCCTGAGCAGGCCACAGACGTCATCACTCCGCGCGCGCCCCGTCCCTCCCTCGGCATCGAGGCGTGGCCTTCCGTTGTCTGCTTGACGTCATCATGCCGCGCCTTCCCGTCACCTGGAAACAGGACGCGTTCACCCTGGGCCTAGGCAGACAGGTCAAGAGCGCCTTTCTCCCGCCCCAGGCCTCTCTTGGCACGCTGTTGTTCTCAGATGCGTTTTACGCCAGAATTTCTCCTGTGTCCCGGAGGCGACCTTATTGCAAAGGAATTCAGGAGATAGTTATTTAATTTGCAGATTCCCGGGGTCCCTCTCAGTCCACCTCCGGCTGAGCGTTGTCAAGAGAGAAAGTTCGCCCAAGTGCTCGCTGAAGTTTGAGAACCATGGTCCTGCACAGGTCCTCAGCGGAACCGTGGACGTGAGCCCTAGTGGCTTGTAGCAGTAACCAACTCAGCAATACATCTTTACTTGCTCTTAGTTCTGTCTCACACGTCTTCCCTCCTGCGTCTGGGAACCAGTCCACATTTAATTTTCTGCACCCAAATCCTGTTTCAGGTCTGTTTGGGACAAAGAGGATTCCAAGCTAAGACTTACACGTCTATAAAATTTACAGACAGAACCAACTGGGCTTGGTGACTTGCCATGTAAAGTCCAAAGGTTTCCATTTAAAGGAACTGGAAGATGGGTAGCACAATATGGGAAAGAAAAAGATGGTAAGTTCTGTTTGACACGTGTCAGGTTTAAGGCCTTGGTAACACGCCTGCATGGTGGTGTCAGGTGCTGTTTAGAAAGTCTCTCTATTCCCTTTGTATTCTGAAAAACTTTCTTAAACTCTGTAATACTATCCTTCTCAGTTACCACTCCTACTCCTACTCAAAACAGACATAACCACGGCTGCACTGGGACCTTCCTGGTGAAAAGCAGAAGGGAACAAAGGGCAGTCCAGGGACCTGCACATGCACAACTAAGCAGTCAGACAACCATTTGGTGTTTTCGCAAGGGTCTCTGAACTCACGGGTGCACCCAGGATCACCTGCAGGAGACATGCTGCCGCTTCTCAAATGTTTGGAGATACTGTTGAGAATAATATAATACCCATTCACTGCTAAATTCACACCTCCCAGTTCGCAATTTCTGCCCAAACCACAACTACTAATAAGCTGGGTTCACGTTTTATCGGCCTTAGGAAAACATAGCTCTCCTTAGAAATTATCAACCTAAATGAGCAGCAGAGATTGTATCTCTAAAACAAGTATTTTATTTGGGAGTGATAGGGAACAGGCATGCCGTGGTAGACCACAGTAAAACGAGAAAGGTTTCACATGCTGTTTGTGAACACCTACCCTTAGCTTAGAGGCAGGATATTGCCTATCCAGTGCTGATGGCAATTGCCAGACAGGCTTCCTCGGAGAATTTTTGTGGCAGGTTGTGGTTTTGACAGTCTTTTGTGATAGTTCTTATTATCAGGCAAATGTGCATGATGGCTGGGGAGTGGGTCAAGTGGTAGAGCACCTGCACAGCAAGCACAAGGCCCTAAAGCCCAGTACAGCAGCAACAACAACAACAAAAAAAACAGGGGCAAATATGTTCATGAGAGCCCCTCCAAGTAGTCTTCCAATTCTATTTTGTCTGGGCTTAACTACGTACCTCCATTTGATTCTGACAACTTCCACAAAAATCATTCATGTAAACTGCAGGAGTGAGGGAGAGAGGAGACATTTTTAAGCAGACATTTGGGGGGCAATAAGAGGGAAAGCCTCAGAGCCTGAAATATGCCTATGGCAGGGGAGTTGGAGGGTGGCAAGGGAGCCTGGTGACTTTTTACAGTTCTCTTTAGGATTAGGTGTCATCACAAAGCATTAAAGGAGAAAACACCCTGAGCACGTGTCCCAAACTCTGGACTACCCTCAGGCTTCCCTCCCTGCTCTGAGTCCTTCCATCCTTCTCACGTTTATCTGTGGCTGTCCGCAAACCCTGCTCTCAGGACTGACTCCTAACACATTTTGGCCCCACTATTTCACTCTATTTCATTTTCTGGTGACTGGGTTGTTCCAGCTTGGTGTAGCAGCACTTACCTGTAATCCTAGCATTTGGGAGGTAGAGGGAGGAGAATTGTGAGTTTGAGGTCACCTGGATTACATGAGCAAAACCCTATCTCAAAATAAATAGAAAAAAAGATTGTTCTTCACAGCTCTGACCTGGCTTTACTTTAGGACGCTGCTCTAGCCCTTCTCCCCAAACCACAGTTCAGTTCTGGGCCCTAGGACACTGCCCACACTGTGTCTAAAAGACAACATCATGGACAGCGCTATGTGGAATCAGGTGGACATTGAGCACAGTGGTGAGGTAGGAAGAAAGGGACTGTGCTCTCCTTTGTTGGTGTTGCTGGGAACTGAGTGGCTGGAGATGTGGTTGAGGTCAGCACACAGGGAGAGGAATGAGTTTGGTTTTGTACATGTTCTGTTAGCTACTTCCTGGTAGCTCCTGCCAGGAGCTGCAAGTGAGGAAACTCTTTTTGAGTGGCCCAGCTGACAGTGACTCAGCAGCAGTGCACTGGGGCCTGCCAACAGATCCTGCCCACTGCTGTTTGGTGGTTCATTTTGACTTCTATCCCACCACCACCCTGTCTGCCATGCCCATTCTCTGCTCCCTTTTACTCATCTGATCTGTTGGTCACCCCTGGTACTGCAGTTATTTGAACACATGTTAAAACTAAAGTTTGCGCCCACACTCTGGTCACTTCTCTCCCTCTATTCCCCTTCCTGCTTTCTCTCCCCTACCCACTGCCTCCATGGCTGGCTCAGGATGCAGAGTGGTGGGGATGTGGGATGTAGTCACCAACCATGTCACTGAGTGGTAGCAGGGGTGAGGATTCAGCACCAAGCAAGGTACCACGACAGCTCTGTCATGACCACCACCGCCTAAGGCCAACCTCCCAGCCCTTGTAAAAATCACACACACACACAGAGTGATTACACCTAGTAGACCACCTAGAATGGTGCTGGGAAAGAGCTATGAGATAATAAATATGGTTTTGCATAAAATGCCCATGCAAAAGGCTGAATGCTCCTGTTATGAGCTAATGGAAAGGTTTTTTTCATTGTAAACCCAGCATATTCAATCCAAACGGTTTGTCAACCTAAAAGGGTTAGAGAGAGAAATTTGCAGTCTGTATTTACTGGGGACTGGGTGGAGACTGCAGCAGGACTACACACATGCAGGTCAGCGGGGGTTGGGCCAGAGGGAGATTTTAAAGAAAAAGAGAAGTCCACATAAGCTGTTTATAATACAATCAGTTCTGAGGGCTTGTTGGTGAAGACAGACTAGCATCTTTCTACAAGCTGCATATGTGGAATGCTGCAGTCTTGAGCAGTTTCCTTGCCATAAACCCTATTACAGGCAAACATGGAGTACCTGCAGGAATACCTCACCAGAAGGCCTGTTAGAGGTATGCCTGCCTGAGACTCCCCCTTCATGGCCTCCAATTCCATCTCTTAGGTTTTGACATGGTGACTCCTGTTGGCACTGATGACTTTCACAGGTTTGCATGCTGGAGGAGTCTTGGCATCAGGTGAATATGTGGCTGCTGCTGACATGGGCTGAAGCCCATATTCTGATGGGCAGGATGGGACTGCTGCCTAGAACTCTCAGAGTTCTCGCACTTGGAAGTTGAGGATCTGAGACTCCAGAGCTGTGCACCCCACACAGTGGCCACCATGGGCCTCCTGTGGCTACTGAAACTTCAAAATGTATCAGTTAGAGCTCCTGCATAGCAAGTGAAAAGCCCTGAGTTCAAACCCCAATACTTCAAGAAAAAAAAAAAAAAGAAAAAACCATTTTAAATATGAATCAGTAAAAAATAACTGAAATTCTCTAAAGTTTAAACCAGCTCCGTCATTACACCAACTACAGTACAAGCCTCTGTAGCCTTACTGGACCATGCAGATAGATGCAGAACACCTCCAGCCTCACAAAGTCCTTTGGGCAGTGCTACCTAGAGACTCCAAAACACGACTGCAGACCAGAAAGTACCTCCCCAAGTATACTTCCATGGCATACCGTGTGCTGGTTAGAGAGGACACTGCACACGTAGTGTCCTCTGCGTCTGAAACCTGTCCCTGTAAAGAAAACTTGCATCTATAAAGTGAATGTACACCACTGCAGGACCTAGATGAGGAAGAGGCAGCTCCAGGCAATTTTTATCACCTGAGACTTTATCTGCCCAGTGGAGCCTGTGGTCACCGTGCCATTCTTCCTTTACCCATATTTTGCCTTGCCATCATCCCCCAAAGCTTTGAGCCCCTGTTCTTTTCATAGTTCCAATCATCTGACCCTTCCCTGAGTCCCCTATTTTATGGACTCCTATATGTATATAAATAATTGAATGTAGGTTTTCCCTTGTTAATTTACCGACTGTCAGTTTAGTTCATAGACTCAATGATGAAACCCTCAGAGGAGACAGGCAAAGGCTTCTCTCCCTTATAGCCCTGATCTAGTCCCAGGCAGTAGGCCAGAACCTTGACCTAAGCCTGGATCTCGCTGGTTTCCTCCCTGTGCCAGCAGTGTTAGGCTGGAAACTGCTTCTCCTGGGAAAGTCAGTTGTGGACAGCTCTACCTTCTACAGTTCTCCTGCCACACTCCTTACTCTTGGTGACCTTCTCCCTCCATGATTGTACAGACATCTTCCAGATGCAAAAAGTATGGTAGTCGGGGCTCCCAAGTTAATAACATGTCTTCACTAAGGGACAGAGGTGACAACCAACAAAAAATGTGGGTAATTTTTTTTTAAGGCACAGCAGTAACATACAAAATGGTCTGGGGGCTATTTGGCTGGTGATGGAGAACCCCTGCCTGAGGAGGGGACATTCCAGCTGACTCCCAAGATGTGGGGATGTGCATTCTGGGGATAAGGGACACCCAGAAGACAGGCCCAAAGGTGGGAGTGAGATGGGACAAAAGACAAAAAGACCATCATGGTAGGGGCCGAGCAGGTACAGGTAGAGGGCTGGAAACTGAGGTTGGAAAGAGAGGCAGGAGCCAGACTGTGTGGGGTGTTGGAGGTGGTTTTACTGGTGGGGAAGATGTTCCTCGGTTCTTCGGGTGTAAAGCCTAAGGTCAGGACGCCGTCCCAGATGCAGTAAGAGAACCACAAATAGGCAGATAGCACTGCTGAAGTGCCTCAAGGTGTGAGGTGGGCAGTTTGGATCAGGGCCAACTGCCTTGAAGTTGTTGGGGCTTGGGGTTTTTATTATCTAATAGGGGAGGGTTACTAGGTGAGCTGAAACTGGGGCCTCCCCACCTTGTGATCCTCTCAAGTGGTTTGGCAAGCACGAGGTGGCTGCCCGAGTATGAGGTGTCATACACCTATGAATCTGAGGTGAGGCCAGGTATCTGTGCATTTGATCCTCTTTGCCCTTTCCGGTCCAACACCACCAATGGAAGATTATAAGTGGTTATTACACCACTTGATATGGGGGTATGCTCGATAATAACGAGGATGCAGGGTCATTATCTTAATCACAGGTCCAGAGTGTTGGGGCCACCTAGTGTTTTATGATTTTGCCCCCAAAGGAGGAAGAGAATCTTGCCTGGGGGGACATTTCCTCATTTCAACTGATGTTTGCCTAGCTGCCTACACCAAGAGAAGCCAGCAGACAGATTATGTGGACTCTTAATTCAGTGGGATGGTTTCCAGCAAGGAGCTGATACTTTCTGATACAAGGATACCAGGTCATATCCAATGAGTTTCCACCTCTCCCCCAAACATTGGCTTCTGAATTTATGACCTCTCCCTTCAAGTCCTAGGCCTGCAGGTTTCTTCCATCTCTTTCTGCTGTGCCCATGTGATGTGCAACAGAGAAGCAGGGGTTAGCTAGTTCCTAGACACGCAAAGCCTCACAGCCAGAAAAGAGGCCAGAGGAACGAGAGTGGGAGCCTTGAAAACAAGGGGCTTTTAAGGATTTGAGCCCACATTTAAATGAAGTGGCACTTTTGCTGCATGTGGAGACGCCTCAGCGGATACCTGCCTTCCTGCCACTTTGAGCAAGCACACCACACACCAAGTTAAGAGCAACTTAAATGAGTGAGGACTAAAATGGGGCCTAACGCCAGTGCCCCAGACCAGTGAGGACTGTCCTACAATGCACTAAAACTCCCTAACCAGAACTTTGTTCTTGACTTTGGTAACACCAGCAAACATGCACAGATATGTGCTGACCTTCGCAGTCAGGAGAATCACAGAAGGCTTGTCTTAAGCACACTGCTGTAACTTTGAATTCCGGTATGGGGGGGTTATTTCTCTTTAACTCAGTTGTCACTGAGTTCTCCTTTCAGGACACCTTTGTTTTGAAATAGGAGGAAACTTAGTCACTAACTTCTCTTTGTGACCTTGCTTTTCATATTAGTCTGCCTCCCTGTCAGCTGGAGGCTTTTCCAGAGCAGAGCTTGACTTAACTCTGGATCCTTAGTGCTTGGCCCAGGTCCCCACACACATTAGCAGCTTAGTAAGATTTGTAACTGTCTATCTTTTGGCTGCGCTAATCAGGCTCAATATGCTGGAAGTGTTGGATTTGAACTGTGTTCCCACAAAAGATACATGAAAGTCCTAATCTTCTCTAGGATCCAAGATCTGATTTGGAAATAGAGCCTTTAGATGTACTCAAAGGTCAAGGACCTAAGGCCCAAACTCCTGGAATTCCACATGTTAGATCAGGCCACTTGCTCCTTTATGCAAAATACAGTGAAGAGCACAGACACACTGTGGGAAGAGGCAAAGTAAGCATTTCAGCCCATTTTTGGCCATCTTTAGGGCAGACATGAGCTTTGACTTTAACTAGAGAAAGATTTAGGACAGGAGACAAAAGGTACACATAGCCAAATATTTCCAGGGCAGATTGGTTGGGTAAGGCCTGGTTGACCATTATCTCAGTCCTATATTCTTTGAAGATTCCAGAGAAGTTACTATTGCTATCACCACTTGGGAGTGATCCAGTTCCCAGGACATAATTAATCCTGCTCCAGCCTCTTCATTATGGATAATTGTCCACATTTGGGGGGCTCTGCTGTTCCTTAGGGGTAGTTTCGGTTTCTTGTCATAAAGATGTTATCAACCCCTGAGCCTTCAGAACTGTGAGAGAACAGCTGTGTCTGTTTCATGTGTGGTGATTTGTTTTGGAAGCCCTAGGACACACAGATTACATAAAAACCAACCTCAAAGGCTGATGGAAGAGTACGTATGTCTGCAGTGTTGCCTTACTTAATTCCACAGACGTTTGGTCCTGTGATGAACCACGGGACTCGAGTTAGTTTCCACTTCTCTTTGATTCTGACAGATTCTTTAGAGAACAGCAGATCCCAGCCAAGGGACTCATGTACAAAAAGAATGCGTATTTGAAGCTTTAAAATTTCACTAGAGATTCTGCAGGCCAGTACTGTTAACACTGAACTACACCCGTAGATTGTGAGCTGCTGGGCAGGAATTTTCAGAGGACACACTGGGGCTTGTGAGAAAGAAGCGGTCACCCTTTTAAGTGACTGCTAACATCCTTTCAAGTGGTTTTTTTTTTTTTTAAGTTTCAAATAATGCCCTTCAGAGACCACAAGGAACCGGCTTAAACCAGCCCAAAGCACGGAGTCTTACTTCTAGGTGACCTAGAGGGGACTCTGCGCGTTTTAATGCTAAATTCTCCACCGGGTGGGGCGTTCACGCTGCCAGCTTGGAGCACGCCATGTGCGGACAAGTAAGACCGCGAACTCAGCCTGTTGAGGAACGTGACCTTCAACACGCGAAATGACGTCTTTTCAGCATGGATATGCATAAGTCTCCCAGTAAAATCTCCGTGCGCCCGTGTTTTGGGCGACACTGCCTCGGTAGCGGCAGATAATAAACCTCTTCACTCTCTGTCCTCAGGTAGTGCTTATTGATTGGCTTTGCAATCACGGAGAGAACCCACCGTGCTCGGCCACAAGATGACCTTCCTCCGTGGGGAACGAGGTCACTGTGCCGTTTTACGAAACACTCTTTCCACGAAGGAAAGCAGACACGAGCCGCAAGTGAAGGAAAAAGGCGCTTTCCTAAAAGAAGGGACAGGGAGCACTCACAGTCAAGAGCCCTGACCGATCGGTAATCAATACCGAAATCGCGATGGGCTCCAGTCGGATTCGCCGACTGAGTTCCCTGAATGTGCCGCCTCCAGAATCCTCTCCCAAACTCAGCTCTAGTCGTGTCATCTTCAGGCACCCACGCACCCTGGGCGGACGCCGGGAGAGAAAAGCAGAACAGCCCTAAGCCCCACGACTGGATCCTGGCCAGAGAATCCCGGGAGGAGGGGAGAAGGAAGGAAGCGACCTACGCCACTTCCTGTCCACGTCCCCGCCCCTGACGTCATCATGTCGCGTCCGGGGTCTACGTCATCGCCCCGCGCCGCTGCCGCGACTCTAATCATGGCAGAAGTGGGCCGGGTGCAGGTGTGCGATCCCGGCGGGCTGCTTCCGGGTGGCTTCTGGGCGGCCGTGGCCGTGTGGCTGGAGAGGCCGCAGGTAGCCAACAAGCGGCTATGCGGCTCCCGGATAGAGGCCCGCCGGAGCGCCGCCCTGCCAAGCGCGGGCCCCGAGCGGAAGGAGCGGGACGCGGCGGGACCCGGTCCGCAGGAGGGACCAGAACCCGGTCAGGGTTCTCCTGAGAGAGATTCTAATTCCAGGCCGGGATTAGGACCTGAGCACGAGGAGGGTGCCGCGGCGGGACGTGGACTCCAGGAGGGGTCCCCCGAGGGTGACCCTGACTCCAGGGCAGGATTAGGACCTGCGCAGGGCACTGCTGGTCGTGGACGCGAGGAGGCCCAGGGCTGGCGCCCCCAGGTTAGGGAGCAGAAGGAAGCAGCCGCAGCGCCTCCGCTCGCCGCGGACCCCACACAGCCCCCACAGACTGCAGGCAGTCAAGGCGAAGACCCCGCAGCAAATCTGGATTTGATCTGGGACCATTTCTCCAAAAGCCTTGCCAGCGGCAACTCGGAAATGCTGGCCTTCCTCACTGGCTCTCGGGAGGGATCGCAACCAGAAGCACCGCATGAACTCGACCTGATTCTCAGGATTGTCATCCCGAAAGCGAGTCCTCATAGCCGACTCACAGCCCCGAGGAGAGAAATAGTCGTGCAAGGTAAGAGCATATTTGATCGCGGAAGGATATGATTAGGCTTAAAAGCATTCGTTGAACATCAGGTCAGTGAAAGACACTAAAGGTACCTACGATTCCGGTTCCTCTGCGGTATAACTACAGAGGTTGTAGGGTTTCCAGTGTTTTTTGAACAGCTTGTAGAATATGTGTCTGCAGTACAGAAGATGGGATCACTGGTTGGGTGGTTGGGGTCTGGAAGGCTTCAGGGAAAGGTGAGGGCTGAGCTGGATGTTGAATGACAAGCAGAAGTTTAGCGGGTGAAGAGAAATGAAAGGCATGCAGGTATCGATGGGCGTGAGAGAGCATGTGACTGCTAGTCTTCAGTGTTGGTCACATTTTAGACTGGGGGTTGAACTCGGCTTCCTACTTGCTAGGCAGACAAAATTTCAGGCATTTGTTGTGACTGTCTGTGACCTTGAGACTTCAACCACTCCCTGCCTCAAACTTTATTCAGCAGTGTATGAGTTTCCTGTTGCTGCTGTAACAAATTACTGCAAACTTAATGGCCAAAACCAGATGAGTTGATTCCCTCTCATAGTTCAGTAGGTCAGAAATCAGGGTTGACTGTTGTTTTTCCTCTTCTGGGGCTTTCTGCCGGCTGGCTCGCTCCCAGGAGGGTGTGGGAGAGAATCCACTCAAGCTCCTTTAGGTTGGGAGAGTCCAGTTCATGGTTGCAGAACTGTGTCCTTGTTTCCTGGCTGGCTTCACTTCCTCCAGGCCTCTCTCTGACTCTTTTGTATAGTTCCCCACATGTCTGATACTACAGAGGTGTAGAGTCCTTCTCATGTGTCTGGGATTAGATTGAGCCATCTGGATAACCCAGAGCCCTTTCCCACTTAAGGCCTGTAACCCGAGTCATGTCTGCAAAGTCCCTTTTGCCACGTGACACAACATATTTCTGAGTACTGAGCACTAAGACATGGATGTCTTTGGGGGCCCATTCTGCCTACTGTGGGCAGCATTTGTTGAAGGTGCGTAATGCCTTGGACACCCCCCAGTACTGGCTGCTTCTGCCCTTCCTTCCTAAGACTTCCATGGGTTCTCCTCCAGCAACCTCACTGACCTACCAGTCCACTCCAGTCTAGGAGTTTTTCCAGCTATTAGCAGTGTCATAACCTTAATCATTTTTTAATTTCCTGTCCACTAGACTGAGAGGATCATCAAAGTAGTACCCGGGAGGCCTTGTAATGCTGACTGAACTGAGGAGGGACAGAACTCTCCTTCCTCCTTCAGTGGAGAGCGCTGTGTTAGGTTTGCTGTAAACACTAAGGTCCTGCCCAGGAAGGCTCATCAGAGGATTAATGTCCTCCATGGAGCACATATGGCCTGGCTTTGAATTCTGCTTTGCCAGTTAATAGCTGTAGGGCCCTAGGCAGGTTATATGGCCTTTCTGTGTCTCAGTTTCTTTATTGCAAATGGGATAATATAATCTTTCTGAGTTGCTGGAGTGGTTAAATGAAATTACACATCATAAAATGCTTAGAATAGTTTCTGGTAGGTGCTTCGTAAGGTGGGGATGCTGTTCTGGGTTTTTGTATATTTCTTGGTCTTGCTATGGGTAGGCTCACAAAGGACTTAGAGGAGTGTGATGAAGAAATCTTAACTCTTGCAGCAAGCTCAAGTGACCCGGTGGAGAAGAGGTTGACCTCGGTGGTTGAATGGGTCAGAGGTCATCTGGGCCATGTGAATTTGGTACTGATGATTGAACTCTGCAGTACTTCAGTGTCTTCACCTACATCAGAGGTTCTCAGCCTGGGCAAGTTTGCTCCCTGGAAGTTTGTCACTTTCGGAGACATTTTTGGTCACTACTCCTGGCTGGGGGATGGGGATGCTACTGCCATTGAGTGGGTGGAGACTGAGAAGCTGCTAGACATCCTGCAGAGAGTAGCCCCAACCATAAGAGCTGTCCAGCCAGGTGATAGTGGTGCCGAGGTGAGAAGGCCTGATCTAGAAGCTGGTGAAGACAGTAGTAGGTTGTAAAGCCACTGTGGGTTAAATGAGGTGGTTCTGTGAGAGTGATGGCTTGGTTTTTGTCTTTTCTCTGACTCTGTCTCAGTAAAAGCTGTACTTCAATTAATTTCAAGGCCCCGTGTGATGTATGCCCTGTTAGATTTGATGTCCCCTCTGTCAGTGATCACCCTGTCCCCACCCAGCCTGAACACACTCCTGCCCCAGGGCCTTTTCAGTTGTAGCTTTTCTGTCTGAGATGCCCTGTCAGGTACCCCATGGCTCACGTGTCACATTATTGGGGAGGACTTCCCTGACTGCTCTGTATTGTGTAGTAACATGCCTATTGCTTCTTCCTAGCCCCTCACTCCACTCTTTCTGTCTGTATCTTGTAATCAATCCATCCTCTTCAGCTTCACCTTCCTTTTTGGCAGATCCCATTCTTTTGCCTGCTGTGGAAGGTGGTTTTAGTTTGCATCCTTAGTTTGTGAAGTGAGGAATGTGTTTGTCTTTAACTCTGACTTTGTTCTTTTTTATATAAACGTAAACACAATCGATTTAAAAAACGGAACTTCATACAACCAAACCTTGTTTCCACACAAATTGATAAGATGTTGTGAGTCTAGTTTGGGAATGTTGCTCTGCTTATATTTTAACAAGGAGGTAAGTGCAAAGGCCTTGCAGGTAGTGAGGTGAGGATTCCACACAAGATGGGGCCCTGGAAGGATATTCACTGTCCTGAACCTGCCTCTGCTGGTCGGGTAGCATTCTGTGCCATCCTCATCAGAAGATCAAGGTCGTCTGTGACAGACACTCAGCTAGAACAGAGGCCCTGTTCTCTGATCCACGTCAACTTCCTTCCCCTAGCTCCCCAGCACTTGGCTGCTGAGAATGGCTGCTGTGACCTTCTCACTTTCGGGGTACTGGGCTGTAGAGGCTCCAGCTTTGGGAGATGGACAGCTTCATGCTTTACCCACTACTGTTGTCAGCTTCTGATGAGCCCCTGAGTTAAGCAGTTGTGATTTGTCATCCTTGCCTTTTTTCCAGATGTCCCAAGTGGAACTGCAACGTTTTTGCCCTTGGAAGAAGATGTTGAGGGGAGCGTAGAGGTTCAGATGAGCAATGTATATCAAGTCCAACTCCAGCATAGTGAAGGAAAGTGGTAAGGATCGCATGAACGACAGCTTCTGTCACTTCTGCAGGCAGTCGAAAGGTTCTGGAGTGCTGAAGGCTGAGATCCTGCCTCCTGTGTCTAGGGCCCTGCACCCTGGCTGATGTCCCTGGTCTCTACATCCCACATGGCTTTGATGGTCTGCAGCACTCAGTTTTAGCACTGTATCAGTCTGCTTTCTGTCACTGTGACAAAACACTGAAATCATCTTAAAGGAGGGAACATTTCTTTTGGCTCATGGGTCAGAGGTTTCAATCAATGCTCACTTGGCTTTGTTGCTTTGGGCATCTAGTGAGGCCCTGTGTCATGCTGGAAGTGCACGGTGGTCAAAGCTGCTCACCTCATGGCAGCCAGGAAGCAAAAGACACAGAGCAAGAAGGGGCTGGAACAAATTATGCTCTTCAATGTAACGCCCCAGTAACTCGCTTCCTTCAACCAGGCCCTACCTCCTAGATGTCAGAAGCCCATTAAGTTACGAATTCATCAGTGGATTCATCAGTTGACAAGGTCAAAGCCCTGATGACCCAGTCACCTCCCACATGCCCACCTCTGAACATTGCTGCAATGGGGAACATGAGGTTTGGGGGCCTTTTCACATCCAAACCATAGTGTGCACTGAGTTCAAGTAACTCCAGCCCCGTCTTTGCCATGTTTGCACATCTTGGTCATCTTAGGTGGGTGGTACTTACTGTGCAGTGGATGTTCAGGCGGGCTGATCATACAGTATGTGTTAATAAGCCCTTGAGCTCAGAGTGCTGATTGAGCCTGTGCACAAAGAGGGATATTTAGTTGATTTCCACTTGGTGTTTTCTAAAGGAAGGAATCAGAGGAAGGGAGAATATATGCATTATTCTTTGGCTATACTTCCAGAAGCCGTGGTGGGCTGGTTCCTTCTACAGCAGTCCTGGAGGTCTTGTCCATGTACCTGGGGTGGGTCTGCACTAGCCACCCAGTGAGCAGAGGACATAGTGTGGGTTTTTGTGTTTTGTATTTTTGGTACTTGGTCTTGAACTCAGGGCCTTCACCTTGAGCCACTCCACTAGCCCTTTTTTGTGAAGGGTTTTTTGAGATAGGGTTTCACAGAACTATTTGCCTGGGCTGACTTTGAACCGTGATCCTCCTGATCTCTGCCTCCTGAGTAGCTAGGATTATAGGCGTGAGCCACTGTTTCCTGGCAGAGTATAGGTTTTGAAGTCAGACAGACCTGGGCTTCCCCACCAACAGTGCAGTCTTGGGTTTGTCAATCCATGGTCCTCAGTCTTCTTATGGTGAAATAGGTTTAGTGACTACAGAACCTCTGTGGCTGGGCTGGGTCTCCAGGGACCCAGAGGACCTGATGGGAGTACCTAGAACCTGGGGCCTGCAATCCTGGGGAACATCTGGAGAGGCTTGCCTGGCTTATCAAGGGTTCCTGTCCTGAGCTCTCTGCTCAGCATGCTCACATGGGAAAGTGGGAGAACCTGCTCACCTGGGGTGTCACCAGGGTGCCACCAGGGTGTTTGCTGTGCCAGGGCAGGCTGTCAGCGAGCTGGGAAGCAGCATCTATCTCATCTCTCTCAGCATGGTCCTTGGTGGAGTGTGCTACATGGAGTCATGCTCACTGTTCTTTGGCAAGCCACCGGGGACTTGGCTGCTGCCCGCACCACCACCCCCCCGCTGCCTTTTGGAGTTGATGTTTGCTGGCATCGCCTCACCAGGCAGCTGCCACCTGCATCACCCCTAGGGCCAGATGTTACTGCTGTCTCAGTTGAGCACAGATGAGCTGTGCATCCCATGGCCCCTCAGCAGGACTTATGTTCTTAACAGTGAGCACACAGTGCTGGGGAGGGGGACAGAAGTACATGCTCCAGTGTCAGGAAGTGCTGAGAAAAAAAAACCAAAACAGTACTGTAGCTCTGTCCCATGACTACATTAGAAGAGGATACCAAAGGAGAAGCCTGAATGAGTAAGGGAAGAAGTGTGTGGACCTCTGAGGACATGAAAGGACACTGAAGCCCAAGAAGGAGCAGGGCAACCCTTGGGGTCAGAATACTCTGTAGCCCATGGGAGGCTAAAGTTAGTGTCAGCCCAGCAGGAGAGCCCAGTGGCCAGCTAAGGGCAAAGGTGAGCACCAGTGTTGCCGTTTATACGCTGGACCTGGGTGAGCACAGCCAGAAAAGCTGAGGGGGCTATCAAGTTGTGCTCAATAGCCACTTTATTGATGATCATTTCTGCTTTTTATAAGCTGTTTTTTCACAGGGAGCATTTGGTCAGAAAAAGCATGCCAAGCATTACATGTCAAGGTTACATTAGTACAAGGAAGCACAGTTAAAATTAACTCTTTGTTATATCTCTTTTAAAATGGGAACAGAGAGGCAGGAGAAGCACACGGTCAGCATAACCTTCTTATTTACATCTGAAGGACACGAAGCCATCTGGGGAACCTTGAGCACTGTTGTTTTTCTGGACATCTAGTCCTGAGGCCTTTGCCTCAGTTCCTTGGAGCTTTCTCACAAGGCCAGATACCAAATCACACAGGCAAGGTCTGGTCCTGAGACCTTTGTCTCAGTTCCTTGGAGCTTGCTCACAAGGTCAGATGCCAGATCACACAAGCATGGTCCCACTGCTGAGTCCGACACACCAGGAGTACTTTCCAGCCTCTCTCAGTTCTGACCTGCCCTGGGGTGCATCACTCAGTGGAGGTTCTATGGGACTGAATTATGTCTCTGATGCAGTGTGGTGGCATACAGTCTGAAAGTCCTTGCTCTCACGAGATGTACTGACCACTCGCCCTTGTCAGTAGACAGCCCATCGGCAGGCTTTCTCATCCAGTGGTTGTTCTGCATGTTCTTGGGACCCTTGGTGATGTCGCCTCTGTAGCATTTTCTCCTCTGCCCAGCAAGCTTAGTGTTCTCTCCCTGCAGGCCTTGCTCAGTGTGGTGGCATTGGCCTAAGCCCATGTATGTCCCCTCCAGCCCCTGAGGACCGTGAACTTTCATTCCTTTTTCACACAGATGGAGAGGTCTCCACGTATTCGGGCCATTTAGGGCCAGGGGTAGCAGTGATCAGAATAGACCAAAGCTGCGCCCTCCTTTCTTTCTGCTGGCAAACGCCCAGGAATGCGCTTGTCCTCTGTCGACAACACATATGGGCAGCACATGGAGAAATGTGTGAAAACAGAAAGTTTAGGAAAACCCTAGTGTGCTCACTTGGACACACAGAGGAGGAAGCAGGGTTTACAGGTTCAGCCCTCACTGGGTTGATCAGGCATTTCGTGCATATTTACAGCTTGAGGAGAAGGGGCTTCTTTCTGCTGCTTCAATGTGTTTGTTTTCTAGATAATGACACTTCCATAACTCCCAAATTGTTTTAGATTTTTGGTAAAATATTTGTAATTAGAGCTGTCTTAGTTCTCTCTTTGCTTGATAAACATAATTTATGAAAGACAATTGAAACCAGCCCTTCTTATTCATGTTTCTCTTATTTTCAAAGGTTCATTTCTGTTTTAATTTTCTGTCCAGAGAGGTGGCATTCGGAGGGAGTTATATATCCCAAACTCACCTGGCTTGCAGAAGAGTTGCTGGCCAAGTTGGCCAGGTGGTCTGTGGAGAACAAGAAGAGCGAGTTTAAAAATACTCTTTCTCTCATTTCCGTCATGAGGTACAGCAGGACATACCAGGAACTTAAAGAGAAGTACAAAGAAATGGTTAAGGTGATTGTGGTGGGATCCCTGGGGATATCTGCAATCCCCTCATTTGATTAGGTGACATGGCCAAACTGCCAGGTAAAATCAATTTGCACTCAGTGCACACAACAGAAACCCAGGCACATGTGCTGTGGAGAAGAATTGGTGGGTTTTTACTATTTTCCAAGATCTCAAAAGGGAAATTTTAAATCTAAAAGTCATTGGGAACATTGAGTTATTATGTTACCATAATCTTTAATATAAATTTAAAGGTACTTAAAAATCATATAAAAAGCTAAAGTACACAAGAATATATTTCTAAAAAAAATAAATTTCTCAATAATATTGCCCTTGATCAGTTACTATTATATGTGACAAAGCACCTCAGAAGCCACAGGCTTGAAGCCACAACTGCTCATTACGCCAATGCATTGAGAGTTATGGGCGTGGCTGCCAGTGCCTGGACTCCCTTCTCTTGCAAACCCGGCCAGGTGGTCCTCTGCCTTTCTGTGAACTACTCAGTACCTTTAAGAAGGCGTATCTGTGTTTCCAGCTTAAGGTGGTTCACCCAAGTTATATCACCCACTGTGCAGGACACAGAAGTCTCAGCATGTACCCTGGCCACTGGTTTCCTCTTCTGCCGAATGCCACACTCCTGCTGTTAGCACCAAAGATGGGCTGTTGCCCAGCTCATCCTCTGCAGCTTGAGGGCACCTTAACATCCATCCTGCATGTTAGTCAGGGCCTTGGTCTCCTGATGAACGCCTCTCTGTGTCTGTGTTCATCGTCTATCCAGATGAGCAGTGAGGACAGCCTGGTTAAACAAGCTCTCCTGTGGTGTCCAGTTGCTCATCTAAACATCTCACCTACATTTTCTTTCTTGTGGTTTGGGTCCCATGGTACAGGTCATGTCCTGTTACACACAAGTAGTATGTAACTGTGTGTCTTTATGCCAGCTTCTTACTGTAAGAAATCATTTGTGATCTGTGTCTTTAAATGAGTTTGAGTTTTTATCTTATTGCATGATCAGTTCAGTTTAATTTATATGTGCTCTTGAACATTTTTTAGGTGTGGCCTGAAGTAACTGATCCTGAAAAGTTTGTATATGAAGATGTAGCTATCGCTACGTACCTGCTGGTGAGAACATGTTCGCACTTACGTGCATTGTGTGAAAGCTGCCACTGGCAACTCCCATTGGTAACAGGACATTTACCATGTCCTGTTTGCCCAGGCTGGTTACACATGGCTCCGCACATGGTGGTTTTGCTTTGTGTGGTTCTTTTGCATGAGTCCAGAACACGTTTGCACTGTGAAACTGAGTGCAAGGATGCAGGCTGGACCAGGGTAGCCATAACGACTGACAGTCACCGTGGAGGTGTCAACTGCACATTCCTCTCCTCAGCTGGATCTTTCCTTAACCAGCTGGCTGGCCAGCATTCCCTGTAACTTAGTAGTCTCGATTTTCTTGTCTGTCAGATGTTTAGACTAGGAAACTTCCAATTTCCCTTCAACTTACAATTTGCTTAGGTGGTGTAGAAGAAGCATATTTTTTTTTATTATCAACATAGAAAACTCAAAGCATGTATATGAAGAAGGCATGAAGAGATTGCTGTCAATCGAAAGCTCATGTCCAGAGGTGACCACTTGAACGTGGACTCTTGTGGTGCTGGAGATGAAACGCAGGGCCTTGTACATGTTGGGTGCGTTACTACTACCGAGCCCCAGCCCCAGCCCCAGCCCCAGCCCCAAATGTGGTCTCCTGATGAGCAAGGAAAGGTCTGATGTCCCACGCAGTATCAGGCCACAGCAGCAGCTGTTCCAGGCCATCCTGGTGCCAGAGACCTGGTCTGCTCTGCTCACCTCTACATCACCTGTCTGGAGGCCCATCTGCCTCATCTGAAGTGGAATTTGTAATTCTGGGTGGGATTTGTGTCTGGATTTTTTTTCTTGTGATGAAGGGATAGAACCTAGGAACTTGCACATGCTAGGCAAGTGCTCTACCACTGAGCTACAGAGCTATAGTCCCCCAGTCTGCACTCCCCACCCCCCTTTTCTTTTGGAGATAGGGTCTTTACAATTTGTCTAGGCTGGCCTTGAACTTTTGGTCCTCCTGCCTCGGCCTCTTACTATGTGGGATTATAGGTGTCCACCACACAAAGCTGGCATTATTCTTGTATATAATGAGTTACTAACTGGTTTTACTTTGCTTTTTGTCTTTCCCTAGATCCTATGGGAAGAGGAAAGAGCCGAGAGGGGAGTAACAGCCAAGCAGTCCTTTGTGGACTTGGGCTGTGGGAATGGTCTCCTGGTCCACATCCTGTGCAGTGAAGGGGTGAGTATAGCTTCAGGGCCTTTCCTAGAGTGTGTCAGGTTGGGACAGGGTCATGATACCCTCTCTTGGCATTCCAGTCTGGTCTCCTAGTCAGCCAGGCTGTCAGAATGGCGCCCACAACTGTGGGAGCTGGGGGCAGGGCATGCCTCTCTCAGTGTTAGAAGAGGACAACTGTGAAATGGGAGATCATGTGAACAGGCCATCTGTGGAACTTGGGAGCTGGAGCATTAGACCATTGGGAAGTGTCTGTGGCCCTTCTCCTCCTCCTTGGTGGGGGAAATGGATGTTACCCTGGAGAGCATGGCCAGGGTACAGGGAAAGCAGAATGTCAAAAAGCCTGACTTTGACTGAGAGCCAAGGATTGGCTTGTGTTGTTTGAGGCACTGGCTCTGGCAGTGATCCTGGGCCAAGGCCCACTGTGGTTCCTTGACTCCTCAAAGACCCCTGGTAGGTGTGCAGGCTTTTACCTGCTTCACAGGGGTGTCATCTCTGAAGAGAGTTGAGAGCTGTACTGTGCTGCCCATGAATGCCCAGCATCTCCTGGCCCTTCCCACTGTGCTGGGCTTGCCAGGCTTCACTTTGTTCCTGCTAACTAACCTTTGATTCTCAACCCAATGGTTTCAGCACCCAGGCAGAGGGATTGATGTCCGAAGAAGGAAAATTTGGGACATGTATGGACCCCAGACTCAGCTGGAGGTACTGGCTTTGTCTGTGTGCTTATTCTCAGTCCAGCTTATCGTCCCCAGGTGGAAACTGTTCGAGTGAGTGTCTCTTTGTGTAGGTCCACCAGACTTGCTCATGAAGATTCATGTTTATTGAGTGCTCTGAGATTAGGAAAGAAAAAGATGGGAAGCTTTAGACTTTGCATAGCCTCTGGCTGCAGGGAGAGGACGCTGACCTCTGGCCAGTGGTGCTGCCTATTGCATGCAGTTTGCGTCTCCATCTCGTGTGAGAGGCCCCTGTGCCGCCTGGGGTGTAGGGAAGCTTTCTCATATCTTCTCCAGGGCCAGCTGCAGGTGCTTGTCTAGACATTCAGTGGTAATGAGAGAGTGCAGCCTGCCAGGACCCTGCAGGACGGCCATGTGGGCAGTCCATTAAGTGAGGTGCCTTTGGAAAACAGGTAGATAGGTGGTTGGAGCCCAAAGTCCAGGCCAGGCTGCCAGTGAGGGCTCTGTCCTGGGTGTGTTTTTCTTATTACCCATCTGCATGTTCAGTGCTGGAGTAGCTTCTTCTAGAGTTAAGTTTGTCGATAGAAGCCAACTATGTTTCTGGCCTGAGGACACAGTCACATGGGAGCTGTTTTGTTGGGTAGCACACCCTGTGTGTGTATTTTCTAGTAAATGATTTTATTCCTCTAAGGTGGAAGGATTTCCATGAATAGGTACAATCTAGAATTCAAAGGTCAAGCTTGGCATATAACTTCTTTGAAAAACCTTTGATTAAGCAAGAGAGTATAAGACCTCAAGGGACAGTCAGTTCCTTGCACAGAGGGGCCCAAGGACATCTTGTGTCAGGTGGCCCGTGGCTGTGGCATGTGGCTGCAGATTTGCTGTCTGGCATGAGGTCTGCCTGCATGTGTCCCATGTTCATGGACCATATCGTCTTGTCTTTGTTCCTATCTTCAGGAAGGTGCAATCACCCCAGGTGATAAGACCCTTTTCCCTGACGCTGACTGGCTGATTGGTAACCATTCTGATGAGCTCACACCCTGGATACCTGTCATCACAGCCAGGTGAGCAGGAGAGAGCTGCAGTGTTTTGTCGCTGAGCGTGCTGTCTGCACGGTGGCTCTAGAGCACTTGAAATGTGGCTGGTTCAAATTGTTGAGGTGATGGTGTGTTGGATATATCAAGTTAAATTTACAATCAATCCCACACATCTTACTTTTTAAGATACGGCTACTAGAAAATGCAAAGCTGCATATGTGACTCACCTTCTGTTTCTCTTGGCCAGCACTGATCAAGACGGTAATTATTTGTAGTGTTAAATCCAATGTTGAAAGGTGGCTGTTTCGGGAGTTTTTTCTGATACCAGGAGGGTTTATCTTCAAAGGGAAACTGTCAGGAGTCAGAGCCTGTGTAGCAACAGTCCTCCTTTCAGAGTGGAGCTCCAGCAATCAGGTGGCCATGCACCCCTGGGGGCCAGTGTGGAGCTGCTGGGGGCTGCTCCTTAGCTCTCCATTGCCCGGCTCCCTCAGCATGATCCTCCAGATCAAGTCTGAGCTTGTCTTTGCTGTTTCGTCGCCTCTGAAATCTCGAGCACTTCAGAGTCATGATTGATAGAATAGCTGGGGGAGAATTATTATTTCTTGTTAATCAGATTCATATTTTATTGAAAGGACACACTGCTGTGTTGTTTTTAGAAATTACCTGGGGAAGTCTAGGATTCATTTTTTACATGAGAAACTTATTGGCCAGGAGCAAACTTCCTGTGTTTTGCCGGGCCCACTGTTGGCACAGGGCTGTCTACTGACCTACCCTGCTCTTTCTCAGTGTCTGGTGGTGGGCTGTTCCAGGTCTTCCTACAACTGCAGGTTCTTCGTTCTACCATGCTGCTTTTTCGACTTCACTGGGAAATACTGCCGGAGGCAGAGCAGGAAGACACAGTACCGGGAATACCTGGACTTCATCCAGGAGGTGGGGCTCTCCTGTGGCTTCCACGTGCAGGAAGACTGCCTCAGAATTCCTTCCACCAAGCGGGTATGTGGCTGTCACTGTCCTGGGCCAGGCACAGAACCACGACATGCATGATGCATGCTTTAGCTGCCCAGAATACTCAGAAGGTGCTTGCCCTTCACATCTGAGTGCCATTCTGTGTCCTCTACGTGGGCAAGTCTGTGAGGCTTGGATAAACTTTTGGAAATTGCTACAGTTTGGATCTTCCAGATAGGTCAGTGAGTCCCACAGTTTCGATTTTTGTACCTACCATTCTGTTACTTGTCATCTAAAACCATAGGCTCTTCCTTAGCCTCTGAGCCTTAGCATTCTTACAGCTGTATGACTTGGGGGTCACATGCCAGTGTGGTTTGAGCATGTTTTGTAAGTGCTAAGCAGCCATACTTAGTGAATACGTGGGAGCTATTCAGAGCAGCCAGGTGCTGCTCTACTTCCGACACGGAGGCTAAGGTCACAGCAGAACAAGTAGCAGGACCAGGGTTGCAAAGGGCTCTGATACAGTTAGATTAGCAGTCTTTTCTCATCTGCAACCTGGCTTTGTAGTTAATGCCCAGAAAAGAAGTGCAGACCTGAGGTGCTGTGCAATAGTACTATTGAAACAGGCCCCATCCTCCCAGGGGGCTGTGCAGAGTGGCCTGCATGTGCATGTGCTGAGGAGGAAATTACACTTAGATACGTGTGGCCCCTACAGGGACCATGTGCTCTGCCAGGTAACACAACGCCCCATTCTCTCAGCTCTGGAGAGTTCTTCAGCAGTAGTGTTGTATCTGCCTGTGAGTGAAGGTGGGGTCTTGGGAGGGTGGACAGTAGTGCAGTGTACAGTAGGATGAGTACATGTGCACTCTGAATTTGATCCAGTACGTGTGCACTCTCAATTTGATCTTTGGTGAGATTTTCCATGGACTTTTACTATTGGTTTTTATTTATTTATGAATGCATGCATGTAGCACTGAGGTTTGAACTCAGGGCCTGTGCTTGCCAGGTGGTTGCTCTACCACTTGACCAACAGCCCCAGTAGGTTTTCATTTTTATATCATTCATGTTGTTTGTAGGTTGTGGGTTTTGTTCTGTGTAGGGTTTTTTTTTATATGTGTGTTAATATGGTCAGGGGCTTGCACTTTCTGGGCAGGCCACCATTTGAGCCATGCCTCCAACTGAGGTTTTAGTTTTAAAGTAAGGATTTTAGGTCTAGGGATGCAGCTCAGTGGTAGAGCACTTGCCTAGCATGCATGAGGCCCAGCTCCGAAGAATATTTTTAGAAAGGAAATTTTTCATGAGAGAACACTGACGTATATACGCCTGCTGAAATACGGTTTTACTCTCTTCAAGCACAGGTCTGTCTCATTGGAAAATCCAGAACATACCCTCCCACTGGAGAAGTCTGGATGGATGAGCAGAGGGCCCGGTACATTCATGGCAGGAGGGGCCATCCTGTGAGCCCGCCTGGCAAGGAGCACTCCTGTTCTGCACCTGAGGTTGCTGCTGGCAGTGCTGGTCACCAAGACAGTCCCGCAAGCTTGGGTTCAGGGACTGAATGTGTGCCTGAGGCCTTGCCTGCCGAGCAGGGAGCAGGGACCCAAGCTGCAGCAGTCTGGCTTCCTGGTTTCCAGCCTAGAGAAAAAGCTGAGCCCGTGAGGAATTGTGCCACCCTCCCTCGAGACTTTGTTGACCAAGTGGTTTTGCAAGTGGCAGATTTGTTGTTAGCTGGAAAGAAGTTAAACACAGCAAGTTCTCAGGAAGGGAGTTTGAAGACCTGGAATGGAGGAGGTAGGCCACCCACCACCACTACCACACTTCTAACACCCAGCCCAGGACTAGTGCACTCACTGTGGTACCAACATAGACTACAGGTCAGCTAAATTACTGTCAGCTAAACATCCCTGAGAACAGACATTGCTAGTGCATATATATGCTATTTGTAAGTTCATTCTTTACAATTTTCCTCTTAGGCCCTGCCTAACATAAAGGACATGTGGTGACCTATGGCCTTTAACCTTAGAGAGGTCAGGTTCAGAGGCCAAGGCTGTTCATTTTTATCTGTAGAAATTACACAGCCAGAAAACTGGCCACTGAATTCCAGAAAAATGCACTGTCCTCTTGAATACAATTTGATACTTTAATTGTCCTTGAAATCCCCCATATCACCTGTTGCGGTAGAAGAGAACAGTTGCGTCTGATTGTTTCATTGACTGGGATTAGTGGCATCCCAGAGAGGTGGAGCTAGAGTATGTGTTGCTTCTACTGTTGTAAAGTTGATTTAAGTATTGAAAATGTCCCTGGCTGCAGAGGGCACTCAGCCCCTTCCTGACAGTCGCCGCGAGGGGGCAGTGTGGAGCCACCTGCCTGGTGTGGATCCACTGCCTCCATCTGGAGTTTGGGGCAGTTGCAGGAGAGCAGGAGCCCCTATCCCTGTGCCTTTTCCTGACTCAAGGTTGGGTGGCCCCTGCCTGGCAGGCCCTTTGGAGGCACAGCTCAGAGCAGAGGCAGTGACACCTTCTTTCCTGAGCCACGTCGTCCTCGTCTGTGAGTGTGGGCCAGGTTCCCTCCTTCCTTTCACCTCTCACCTCTCAAGTGGGGCCTCTGGGCAGGCCCCGCTGCTAAGTGCTATCGTGTATGCAAGCCACAGGGGGACGTGGACTGGGGGTCTCAGAGGGCTGGCAGAGCCTCACAGGGGGCCTGGGACACTGGGGTGGGTCTGGATGTTCCTGAGTGTGCTAATGCTTGACTTGTGTGCCTGGGATGGAAAGCTGCTCGGTGAGCAATTCTGGGCCTCCCCAGACTGAGGGACAGAGACAGCTTGGAGGGTGGCTCTTGGCTCTGGGGAGTCAAGCACCAGCCTTCACTTGGTGTTAGAAGGTCTGGACTTGTGGAGGCGCTTGGGTACTCTGGGTGAGAAGCAGCTCTGTGGGATGTGGGATGGGGTGTGCCCTGGGCCTCTCAGCCCACAGGTGACCTTTGACCCCAGGACACAGTGGTTCATTACAGGGTAGTCATTGTAACTGATGTCCTTACCATTTCCCCCCAGCCTTCCCTCAGGCATGGGACTCAGGTGTGAGCCTGTTCCAGGTCCCTCCTCATGTGAGCCTGGACTCCTCCCTCTGTGAACCATAGCTGAGGGACTGTGGAAAGGGAAGAGGGCTCAGCCTTTGAGCAAGATATACTGACCCCCAGGCCAAGTGTGTGCCTTGCAGCCTCCTGGAGTTCCTGGTGTGTGCTGAAACTTGGACAGGAACCGTATCATCTTTTCTTTAAACTTCCTGACTGCCTCCAGACCAGATTTGAGGCAGCAGAGAGGTAGCCTTGAAGGTTGACTAGGCTCTGATAGGGCTGTAGCAATAATGGGGCAGGGACTGCTGTGCCAGGGTCAGGGCTGGGCAGCCCTGTGCTGTGAGTATGACAGATGAGGTCGTGGAGGCCCAGCATCCTCAACCCACCTGCAACTTGCCAGAGGCGCAGGTGAGGTGTAAAATGCAGTGCCCAGCAGCTCAGAGGCTCTTGGCAAATGCACCCAGGGAAACTGACTCTCATCTCAGGTCTAATTGGGTATTTGGAAATGAACTGACTTCACTGCACTGGGTTTTCTGGTTTGAGCATTTTGACATGTGTGCAGGTTCTAAAAACAGAGGTCGTGAATAGGAAAGAGGCTCTTAGTGCAGTCTACTACGGTGCATGTCACTCCTCACACTGCAGCCTCTGTGTCCTCCGGGGTCTGCTAACGGCTCTGGCTGGAGCAGCTGCTAGGAAGCTCAGGCTATGGGACAACCCACACAGGGAGTGGCGCCCTGTGGCCTACATGTCAGCACACTCTACTGCAATTTGGTGGAAATGCCGCCTCCCCCTGGCTCCTGTTGCTGGGAAGTATGAATTCTGTTTGGTTGAATGTTTGGTCCTCTTGCTGAAGCACCTGAGGGTTGTGGAGTTACAGACTGAAGTTGACTTCAGGACACAGTGGTTCATTACAGGGTCATAATATGTTGTTCTGGGAACTCCTACTTTTCAACAGGGAGCTATTCCTTGGCTGAAGTGGCCAGTGAGCTAGACAGGGAGACCCTGAGAAGGCTGAAGCGGGAGTGTGGAGGCCTGCAGACACTACTCAGGAACAGCCACCAAGTGTTTAAAGGTAAGGGTCTGTCCTATGAACACAGGTCACCATGCTGCCCCGTCTAGGCTCTGGAGTGGTCCCTCATGCACATTCTGCACTGTTCTTTCCTTCACTTCCCTCGGTTCAGTTAAATAGCTGTGGTATCTGAAGGTAGCTCACACTGCCCGAAAGATGTCACATATTCCACTGTGCTCACCCAGGTGACTGTTACCCTCATACCTTGGGGCCATCGCCGCCCTTCCCTCTTAGACTTACTGCAGCCCAGCTCGCTCTTGTCCAGGATGTGCCTGCTGTCCATGTCACGTGCTCCTCACAGAGTCAGTAGCTGGTCAGAAAACCTGCTGGCTATATCATGTGTCACCCCAAGAATGTTCCTGGGCAGGGGTCCTGCTTGGAGGACTCCACAATCTAGACAGTTTTCAAGTGTGACCAAGACGGCCAGAACTACAAAGCCCTGAGTTCTTGCCAGCTGGAGTGCGCTTCAGCTTCAGGGAATGTTCATTTTAAAGTCCCCGCTGGCATGGGCTCACCCCACATGCTTCTTTCTTCTCTTCTTGGCGGCACAGGAATTTGAACTCAGAGCTGCATGCTTGCTAGTCTGGCACTCTTACTGCGTGAGCCCCTCCGCCAGCCCCTGTGCGCTTCTGTAAACACAGTAGGCATTTCCTTGCTTCACCACCGCACCTTAAGCATAGGTTTCTGGAAGAGTCAGGAGTGTGGGGAGACCAGACTTGGTCCAGCAGGTGACCAGGAAGGCTGGATGCTGAGCTGGGAACTGAAGGAGTCAGGGAGGCGAGAAATTCAGGGGAGAGCATGTCAGGCAGAGGGACTGTGTGTGGAGATGGATAGGTAGCAGCTGCCAGGCAGGGCCAGTGCTGACCTCACTCCAGCTGTCTGCACCCCAGGACCTGGAGCAGTTTGGGGGCAGCCTCTGTGCTGCAGCCAGGAGAGGCTGTTAGGCAGTGACTTGAGGAGTTTGTTGGTGGGAAGGAGACCTTTGCAGGGACATGTGGCTAATGGAGGCACAGCTGTTAGTTCCTCAGGCCATGGACCCTAGCCCTGGAGATTAGAGGTCTGCCTGCTCCTCTTTGCTGTCCTCAAGAATATGGGTGGCATTGCCTTGTGTCACAAGGCAAGGTGCGTGTGTGAGCACAGGTGTGCCCAAGAGCATGGCATGCACTGACCGTGTGTGGAGAGCGCTGCCATGCAGGCTTATACACACTGCCGTGGGACGGCCTAGTAGCCCTTGGCAGCTGAACTTGGTTCCATCATGGGCTGGCCTTCACTTGGGTGGCTGCTGCTGGTGGTGGGGGGCATTCTAGAAAGCGAGCTGGGACCTGTGAGGGGCAAGGCAGGTGGCAGCCTGCCAGGAGGAGGTGCTGGAACCTAAAGTCACTGACCCAGCTGAACTGGGCAGCCCCGCTTGGAGCCTGCTCTTCCTTCCACAAGGCGCTAATCAATGACATACTGACCACAGCCTGAGCTGCGGGAGCTCTCGGCTTTCTGTTTCCCAGCACATTTTTCTGTTTGATTCCGTGGAGGAGTATCTTCTGTTTCCATCATAAATATGCATGTATGAATTGTTTTTCTGTGCAGTTCACATCAGGGAGGCAAAATTATTTTTGGACTCACTTCTGAGTAGGAGGCTTCAAGACTGAGTGCCACGAAAACATTGTCTGATAGCCATTCAAAAAATATGCACGGAGCTGGGTTTTATCTCGCTGTGAGGTTTTGTTTTGTTTTGTAAGCCAATGTGGCTTGACTTGGGCAGTGTGAGAGCATGACAAAATGGAGGTGTTCTCAGATGTCTTCAGGACAGCTAGGCTGACCACCCTTGTGTCCCCAGCATTGTGCCCAGGGCTGCAGTGAAGTGACCGGATGCCAGAGCCACAAGGGCAGGGACCCGACTCTCATCCTTGGTCTTTCCTGGTGTCAGCATGGTGGTGCACACAGGGTCTCACCTCCTCCTGAACCCATGCGTAGTGGCCTTCTTCTCTGGGCTATGTGAGCACGGCTCAGAAGGTTGGGTAACTTGCCTGAGGTCTCAGCTGAGGCCACATGTGACCCCATTACTGGTGTCTCTGAGGATATAGCACCGTTCTGGACCTCCTTCTTCTCATGGTTCGTTAGCCTTGGCTAAGGGGCTGCTGTTGTCTGGCCAGGCCAGAAGCGGTGCTGTGTCAGTCTGAGGGCACCCACAGTAGTGGGGTTGTTCAGGGCAGGAGTGATCTGAGGTAGGATGTATTTGTTCCTGTGCTTTCGTTTTAAAACTAGGAACATACTTCCTCAGGAGAGCCTGTTGGTGGTCTGACTTGGAGCTGGCTGGCATGTGCCCCGGAGGGCCGCCCCTCTGGCGCCTGGCACCAACCTGCCCAGGATGGGAACTGATGGGAAGCTGGCTGGCATTCTGAGGTGTATATTGGGAGCACTGGCAGTGCTGGGCAGCCTGGACGCCTGGCTTCTGCCCCCCTCCAGGGCTCCTCTGTCATGAATGCCCACTGTGGGCCTTAGAAATTCTGGCTGAGCCAATTCCCCTGACTCTGCAGGTAACAGCCAAAAAGCAGGCTGTATTGTTCTTAGTTCACAAAGCCACCCACGGAGGGTCTGCAGCAAGCCAGAGACAGTCTGCCTTGAGGGGATGGTTCAGGAGTTCCTTGCTGCCCCATGGCTGGGGGTCTGTGGATGCTGCTGTCCCTGAGTCTTCTCCCAAATGCACTTCAGGGGGTCTGGACCCAAGATGGCTGGGTCATGTCCTGTGCCACAGTGTCAGGGAGGTGCTTATATGGGGACATCACAAGAATGTCCTGAGGATGCCCCAACCTGAGCATTCAGGTCAGGAAAATAAGCCTCAGCCTGTGTCAGGTCACGTGGCTCTGAGGGGCTTCCAGCCATCCCTGAAGACACATTCCCCCTTGGGTCTCTGGGTGCATCTAGGCACCTCTCTCACTCACTTTGGGTTCTAGGGGCAATATTTAGTGTCCATCAGCTGGAGGCCTACAGACTTGCTACCATCCCGGCCATTGGGAAGCAGACTCGAGGCTGTATTTGCACTTGAAGTTGTCCCTGAAAGTCACAAGCCAGCCTGACTTACTGAGTCTCCTTTATTTCTCCCGAGCCGTGCTGTCTGGAGGGGGTTTTATGGCTGCCAGTGAAAACCAGGAAGGGTTTGGTTGCTTTGGCTGTGCTTCACATGTAGTTTCCTGGACTAAAACAGCCAAACAGAAGCCCGGGGCACTCTGCCCTGTCACCTGACAAGTAGACCCAAATGGCCCACAGGTATCCTCCTGGCTCCCCACTTCAGCCTGCTTTGAAGTCAGCTCCTGTTGTCCACGTCTTCCATCACCACACTGCCACTGATATTGCAGGCCCTGGCACTTCCAGGCCACAGTGTGTACATCACTGTGCTCTGAAGGTCTGTCTGTAGCTCTCACTTCTGGTTTTCGGGGCTGTGTGTCCCTCCTCACTGCCTGCAGGCATCTGGAGATACTCTGTGAACACAATATGCAGCAGGTAGCAGAGACCTGCACACAGACCCAGCCCCACACTGTGGAGAGGACCCTCCCCCTCACTCCTCACACATTTCTGTTCATGGCGCTAAAACCCCTTGAAGACCATCACTGATGTTTTGTAACATAGCAGCCCCAGGTCTGTCTCCCCCACACTCCTGGTATGGGGTGGGTCATAGTTGTGTAGGCCACATGCAGCTAGTCTTGTCCTCTGCCCCTCTCTCTGGCCAGCTCTGGAACACTCCGATGCTGTCCACACTGGTCACATGGCTGCCTCCTCCCTCCAGGACACATGCAAGGCGCTGCCTCCCACCTTGCCTACTGCTGACCTCTCACTCACCGAGGCCTTTCTGACCTCTTGGTAACCCACCACACACCCAGGTCCCTCCCACCAGGGCACAGGCTCCCATCACCAGTAGGGACTCTTAGCATGAGGTCTCCACTGTGCCCCTGACCCTGCATCCTGTATCAGGGCCTTCCATGTGGTGGGTGCTTAGCAAATCCAGTTCATTAATGAATTTTTGGGTTAATATCTTAGTTGTGTCTTCTCTGTTCCAAACCTCAGTTCTGAATGGACGAGTTCACATTCGAGACTGGAGGCAAGAGCTACAGAAGGAGAAGCGACCTGCAGCCAAGCGGAGCCTGTCTTCAGAGGCTTTCAAGACCCGCCTCTGTTGGTTTTTCACTCACCATCCTGATGGCTGTGTGCTGCCTTCCTCCTGCTGTCCATTTGCTCATGGGCCTGGGGAGCTGCAGCCATCCCAGACCTCCCAGAAGCAGAGACAGAGCACGTGAGCCAATGGGAGGCCAGGCCAGGAGGGCTGTGCTCCCTGGGCCAGCCATTGTGCTGGCTCCCCTTCTTCCTCCCGATGGCCTGGTGATAACCATTCTCACATTCAAAGCAGAAGAGCTACCTTCCCTCCAGACGCCTTGGAGGAGGTTGGGTTTGTTTTAAACCCTGCCTCTTCTGAGTTTACTGCCTGTTTGTATCAGATAGCACATGTTCTCAGCACATCTCCTATGGGGACCAGCTGGAGAGCCCACTTAGACCACACTGACCTGGAGCTGCCATGTCAGCCCCTGCAGACCACAGACTTCCCTGAGGAGGCAGTGCGCCAGCCTTTCGCTGTCCTGGAAACACTGCTAGGGTGATCACCAGGTTCGTCTTGGCAAAGGTGTGAGGCTTTCTGGTAAAGAGAGTGCCCACAGCACCTCACCTGAGGCACTCTAGTAGCACTGAGATTAGAAATCTGTACAAGGTTCAGAATGTCACTGCACCTCCTCCCTGCCATTCTCCACAGGGTCCTTCCCAGAAGCGTTGAGCCAGCTCTTTTGCTCCTTTCCAGGAAAAATTCCCTGTGTTACCACTTACAACTATTTCCAGTTTCACACAAAAGGTCACTGTTACTACACACTGTTCTTCCCCTTGGGTTTCCACCCAGTGTAACCTGGGACCTCTCCCCCTGGGCACAATTCCCTCTGATCCTGAATAGCTACGTCACGTTACTAGTGAGGGTGCACTTGGTGCCATTTGTGCTCTGGTGGATGAGTGCTTGCTTCCCACCCCAAGTTGTGGTGCCTGGTGCTGGGCTTCCCCTCGTCAGTGGGTAAGGGAAGCCCATTTGAGAATGGGTCCATTTCAGTAAAAGACAGATATGACACGAGACGCTACGGTGTGGATAGTTCGTGAAGAGTTCAAAACCAGGGAAAAGGCCCTCAAATGGTGCTAGTTTGGATATCACTGCTCTGTGGCTCCTGCCAGAGTTAAGAGCAGGTGTACCTGCATCTCCATGCTCTCTCATGCCCTGTCTGTCTCTGTCTCTGTCCTGCACACTGTAGCCTCTGCTCCCACCCGCCCTGGGCTGCTCATCTGTCAGAGTGGCAGGAATACTCGCTGCAGGAAGCAGCTAGGATGCAGGAAAGAGCCTGGGGTCACCCCCACAGGTCTCTGATGTATTTGTTGGAGCTCACGGAGCAGAAGGGAACACCTTAGGGCTATGAATGAGTCGGAGAAAGCTGCTCCCACAAGGCTTGCACAGAGGTCTCTGAGGGAAGATGAATTGGCCAGTGTTAGTTACAGAGCTCTGTGGTTGATTGAATCACTAATTCATCCATCCTGTGGAGGCTGGGCAGGGCACAGGGCACCTGGCTCCCCCAGGACAGAGCACAGAAAAGGAAGCTAGTAAGTGCCGGCTCCCTGGTGAGTGGAGGCTAGTGATCTTTAATCAGAAGATCTGGGCGGGGGGACTCCCCCATCTCTTGCTCAGCTGATCTGACCTGTATGTGTGTATGGTGGTGGGAGGGGGGGTCTGCCCCTCAGGACTTTCTGCCCTTGCTTTCTGGAGCACAAGAGAGTGGGAGACACCAGGGCTAGGAGGAGGATGGCACCCTCCCTCCATGTGATCCTGACTCCTTGGTGTGAGCATTGAGCAAGCACTTAGCACCTTCAGCCAGCCACAGTCCGAGCTAGACATTGGAGTGCAGTCTGTGCAGCAGGGTGTCCTGGGAGGATCTCGATCGACATCTGCCCTGTGGACAGGAAGGAGTGCTTCCTAACAGCAATGGTGGCCATGAAACACTTGTCTTTGCCTCTCCTCCTGGGAGTTTCTTGGGTGGGGACTATGTGGTGGTTAGGTGAAGAGGGGCCTTGTTACTTCCTTACCCCCAGACTTGCTGGTGTGTCATGCCATGGCTCGGCCTCCCCCCCCCCCCGGTGGGGGGGTCAGCAGTGTATGGCTGACAAATGAGAAGGAATCACTGCAGGCCACGGCCCCAGACAGTGCTGCCCGAGTTTCAGCTCTGAGTTCAGTGTGTGGTTGGCTCCTTCCTCAGGAACCCAGGCCACATCTCCCACTGTGAAGCCCTCTCATCCCTGGGACTCAGACTACAGGAAAGTACTGACTAGCTGGGCTGCGCCAGTCGGGAGGCATGCAGGCCAGGAGTGGGGTGGGGAGAGTGACCTCAAGCTTCGCTTGTGCTTATAGCTGGCAGGAGGCTGCCATGCATGCACCAGCGGCCAGGGCATGTGCAGAAGGGGAGGCGAATGTGCATCTGCTGCTCTTTGTGCTCCCTCCCCAGTCCTGGAGGGCTGAACTCAGCCCTGCTCCTGCTCAGAACTAGTGCAGGTTGCTCTCACTGTGCAAGACCTGAGCCCTGCCCACCTCACCAGGCTTGGTTCTTTCTGGGCCTCTGCCCACACCTCATCCCACAGCCCAGGAGCTGCTGGGTTCCAGCTGGTTGGTCTTTGTTTTGGTAGCCCCGATAGCAAGCCTGGAGGGTGTCCCTGCCCCCCCAACAAGGGTTCTGCATTGCCTGTGTGGGCAGGACTTTTCCACACCTGTTGGCCCCAGACTGGAGCCTGTCCAGGGCTGGGGCCGAGGCTGGTCTGGGCATGAGGGGCGTTTTGCAGACATCTGTCAGTGGACACACAGAGAGGTGAAGTGCAGGAAGTCTGATGCACAGCGCTGCTGTCACTGTTGCTGTTTGGTCTTGGGCAGGCCCCTGGCACTCCAGGCCTCACCCTTCTCAGTGTAAGTGGGACAACCATGAGGGATATCCCACGAGAGAGAGGAATCATCTCAAGCACCCTGGAGAGGAAGCAGGTGGCTCTGCCCACCCCCTCTCAGCCCTTGCCAAGATCTCGTGGGAAGGAGGTCACTCTGCACTACAGTGGGAAAGGCTAGACAAATCCTCAGGGAGGTCCAAACTGCAGTCCCACCCCCCTCAATCTAGTCAGGACATGGGTTCAAAGGCAGCCAGGGAAGGTGCAGAGTGGCCTAGAGTATGGCCCAGGTGTGAATGTGCACATCAAGTGCTCAGAGGCATGTGTGTTCATAAATGCACACACACGTTCACATGCGTGTACGTTTACATGTGCCCAGGGTTTGTGCACTTGTGCGGGTCTAGGCTTTTATCAGCTGTCTCTCCTGTAACCGCACTGACTCAAGGCCTGACTACTCAGGTCCAAGTTTAGAGCAGGGTTTGGCCACTGACAGCTCAGGGAGGGCTCACTGTGCTGTATGAGGACCACACTATCCAGGCACAGCCATACAGGGTGTTCCTCTGCTATTTGGTATTTGTTCTATCCTTTTCCTTCCGCTTTCCTCCTCTGTCCCTGCTGTCCTTCCTGTGGGGAGCTTTCTGGGCAATCTGGAGCAATGTTGTTCATGTGAGGCCCTTGGAGTCTGGGGTCTCACCTCCCTCTCTGCCTCATTGGCTGTGTGATCTCAGGCAAGCCCCTCTCCCTTCCTGAGCTCAAGGTCTTCTATCCCCTATAAGGCTGCATGGATGGCTCTGAAGGCTGCTCTTGGCACTGACTCTGTCCAGGTCTATAAGTACATGAGACTGCCATCTTTTCCCCAGGGAAGTGGCCCTTTAAGTACTCCCTGCTTCCAGGGAGCAGACGCTAAGGTGGATGGCAAGGGACCCCTCAGGGCCATTGTTCTCTTCTGTGTGGTGAGTGAAAATGAACCAAGCGGCTTAGGGCAACACTGTGTCACAGTGGCTGAGGGGCAGGGACTGAGCATGGGCTCACTGGGTCCTCTGCTCAGGCCCCTCTGAACTGCAGCCAGTCTGTGGCCCAGGGCTGTGGTTTCAGCAGAGGCTCGATCTGTGAGGGGACTCTGTGACATCACTTGACTGTGGGCAGCATCTGGACTCTGGCTGGCTGAGGGCACTCGGCTGCCAGCCACACAGACCTCTCCATAAGCCAGCTTAGAGCGCCACAGCAAGACCACTTCCCATCCATATCACATCCTCACCTTTGCTGGAGTCTACTAGTAGGAAGCAGGTCCCAGCCCTGCCCACACTTGGGAGATTAGTCAAAGGTGTGAGTGGTGTTGGCACCATAGAGTCTGCCCACCATTTTCCAGCTAGCTGGAGTCCATTGTGTGCTCACACTTGAAGACACCAGGTGGAAGTACCCCTGAGCGCACAGGATGAGGTAATGCAGCAGAATGGAAGAAAGAGGTCCCTCTGCCCATGCTTCTTCCGCTATGCGAGCCAGGAGACCTGGCCTTGTAGGGGCTGCCCTCCCTGGGTCCCTTCCTCAGATGCCAAGCAAGGTGGTTGGCTTGGCTGGACCCTGACTGGGCCTCTGCCACACAGTCCCTCTCTGAGCTACTGAAGGGTAGCTCAAATGCTCAACCTGCCCCTTCAAAGGCAACTCAGCATTTAAAGGGCAGCCTCCATCCCACTGTACCCCAAACCTTGGCCACAGCTGACTGCACCCCTCCAGAACAACTGCTCCTGGGAATCAAGCACACCCAAGAACTCCCTGCCTTGGGATTCTGACGCAGGAGGTGGGAGTTGGCCAGCAGTGCCATGAACCTCTGTGGGAGACAGACAACACTGTCCCAGAGTGGTCTCTGTTGTGGTCTCCCAGCTTCTCAAAGTGGGCACCTTAGGCTGAGCTCCATCCAGGCCACCGACCTCTGAGGCTGGGCAGTCAGAGCCACGTAAGTCCCGGGGCCCTGTTCCTGTCCCTTAACACGAAGGCTGCTGTTCTGCTGGCACCAGGTGGCTCTGGGCTTCCCACTGAGGCAGAATCCAAGTCCACATTCACCTGGAACTTTGGAAATAGTCGTACAGATATGATAGGATGTGTTATACAGAGTTAACACATCAAGTGACCACGACCCCAGGAGTGGACACAGACACAAAGGCAGTGGCCATGGGGATAGAAGCAGAGACTGGAAGGATTCAGCCACAAGCCAGGGCTGCCTGGAGTCCCCAGGGAGGAGAAAGGGAGGCAGGAGGAACCCCTGGATCTTCAGGGGTATGCCCCTCAAAGGTTGCTTCTCTGTGCTCAGTTCAGGTATCAGAAACCTTCAAAGTGCTGTGCAGGCAGGGCACGAAGGGCGGTGCCATCAGCTGTGACTGATCCAGAAGTGCTTCCTGCTGGGGCAGAAAGGCCAGCCAGCAGTGTTTCCAGCCCCGAGGACTGTGGCCTGTGTGATGCTGCTGGTCCTTCCGGCATATCTGCAGCCTTGACTTCTTGATCTGCTGGACTCAGGAAGGATGGCGCTCCCTCCCCCACCTCAGGTCTCCTTTGTGTCCCTGGAAAGGCCGCAGGTGATAGGTGGGGCCAGGGGCCCAAGGTCAGCTTCTGCCCCTGGCTCAGAGGGAAGCAGGAGGCATATCCATTCTTACAGAACCAGACTTAATCTTGGCAGCCCACAGAGTAGGCATCCTCACTGTCACCTTACCTGACGAGAAGTCAGAGATACGGGTTGAGTCCCTTGCCCAAGACCACACAGTAACCTACAGTGCCAGAGCCCTGTCCATCTGGCCCAGGAACATGCTCCCAACAAGGACAGAGAAGCTGAGAAAGGGCTCTCCTGGCTCTGAGGTTCGTTTTACAAGGACGACAGGCAGTTGTAGCATCAGACTGCCCTACACCTGCAGCAGAGAGGTGTCCCCACGTTCCCACTGATCCCCCGATGGCAGCGCCAGGCACTTGCAGAAATGGCTTCAACAGGATTCGAGTAGAGGGAGGTTTCTCCTAACCCCTGTTACCCAGGCTGCAAGGCCGCCTACCATTCCCCACTTTTCCGGCAGCCTGGACAGCAAAGTGAGAGCCATGGCTGCCGCCCACACCAGCAGGAGGCAAAAGCTGTGCTCAGAGTGAGCCGGCGCCCGTTTGACCTGATTTGCCTTTGGTTCTGGGCTTTGCTTGATCCCAGGTCGCTGAGTTAGCCAGCAGATCCCCTCCCCTTCCTTGGCCGGGCCAGGGGAGCTGCAGCTCTGCCCTAGGGTAGCTGGCCAAGTGCTGCGTGTGCACTTCCTGTGCCGAGCAAGGAGGAGGCAGCCGACAGCTTGGCCTCTCCATCCTGGAGCTCCAGCAGAGGCTGCAGGGGCTGAGCTGTTTATTGGCTCAGGCTTCCCGGGCTCCAAATGGAAAATGCAGCGTGGGTCAGCTCGGCCCTCTCTCCAGGCCCACCGAGAGTCCAGCTGCAGCGGGGACCACGGGAGCATCTGCAGAGCCTCCTGGTCAGCCTGGATGGAATGTCCATTAGCTTGGTCTGAGACGGACCTTCCACATCAGAGCTCATCTGGTCACAGAGTTGGCCTGTTGTGGCCTAATGAGACTAGCAGGCATGTGACCACACCTGGCCTGGCCCTTGGGGCCAGCAGACCCCCTCCCTGTGCCCCAGCACTGAGACCTCAGGGAGCTGGAGTGGAACTGCACCTTACTGGAGAATGAGACCAGCTCCAACAGCAGTGGTGACCTCTCCTTTTGCTCAGCTCAGGCCTAGGTGGGCACAGCAGTGTCCTCAACCATGGGGGCTCCTGGCCAGGCCAGGCTGGACAGCGCCTTTGCTGAAACAGTGAGTGGGGGTGAGCCTTTTTCAGGGCTGCTTGGTTGTGGAGAAACTCAAGGTCACCTGGCAGCCATGTTTTCTGCCGCGGAACATTGTGGAGAGAACGAGAGGAGGGTGCCAGAGGCAGCCCACAGGCTAGAGAGTTCCTGAGCCCTACAGGGCCCTGCCAGGGATCCTAGATCATCATTTCCTCTCTCCCCTCACCCCTCACTGTCTCCTTCCCTATTTCCTCTTCTTTTCTTGCACACAAAGACTTGAAACAGATTGCTGGGATCCTGGATCCAGCCTCTGGTCTACCCCCAGCCCCATCTCAGCTTAGAGACAGAGCCCTGGCCTGAGGCTCCCTGGAGGGCGCTAGGATCCACCGGGTGACCCCTAGCCTCTCAACTGGGTGTAGCTGTAGCTCTAGAAACAGAGGAAGACCTGGCAGGCAGGGACCTCTGCACCTGGCAGCCTTGCTTCAAGGAACTGGAGGCTTAGACTGGAGCCAGGCTGCCTGCTGAGAAAGGCTCCTAGCTAGGGAGGTGGGTCTCATCTCGGCAGAAAAGAGGATGCTTGAACTCTGAACTTTTGGAAGCGCTGTCATCGTTTGGGGAGGAGAAGTTCATTTTTGCAGTCTCCTGTGAGGTCTTTCAGGCATTATCCCCTCATTCAGTTGTCATGGCAACCCTCTGAAGCAAGCACCACTGTCCCCATTGTACAGAGGCCTGGAAGCTTCTCCAGACAGCAGCAAAGCCCCGTGTGTTTACCACCAGGGCCAGGAAGCAGAGCAGGACGGGAGAAGGCAGGGGTGGGATCCATCTCAAAAAAAGCCTCCAGACATGGCAGGATTTCAGTCTCCAACCCCTGGGTTTCTGGGAAGACGGGAGTCCCTCTGTGACCTGCCACACTGGGGGTCTCTGGCCTCATTAGAATGTGGTGAAGAGACAGCATTCATAGCAAGAGTGAGGGTCAGCGCACCAGTGGGAGGGAGCAGAGGCCAGAGATGGCATCCACAAAAGAGCTGGTCTGGGGGGACAGAGGTGTCCCCGGGGAGTGGAGGACTCAGAGGAGCTCTGAACATCCGTTCTCAGAACTGATGGAGCCAGGTTTACCACGCGACGTGGATTTGCCAGGTTCACAGGCCCTCCATGGCCTTCGAATGTCCTGCCTTAGTGGCCTTTCCAGACCCCTCCAGGCCCCGAGTGGGCCTGTTCTAGAATAAAGGCGTTTACATGTTACAGTTGTCTTTCATAGCTCTCGGTGACTGACTTACTTCCTCACACGCAGAACACACGTGCCTTTGTACTCGCTGCCCTTGCTTCTTATCAAGCCTCATCACCGTGTGCTTCCTCTCCACGATGGCTCATGCAGTCGTTCACTTAACATCTGCCCGCCCCTCCATTCTCTCTTCTGTCCATCCGTCCACCTGTCCTGTGCCTACTTCATGTGCCCAGGGTCACGAGGGATATCTAAATTCACACATTTGCTCACAGGGCTGCACGTATCACACGTGTGTGTGTGTGTTGACTTACAAAAGGTTTTGTTCCGGTGTCCAGCCCTCTGTGGTCTGGGTGGCCTGGACAGTCTCTGTGAGTTTGCTGTGGGAGGGAGAATAGATGTGGCATGGGGGAGCAACAACAATCTGGAACCCGTGAGGATGACTAAAACCCATGCCAGCCACCTTCTCACTGCCCCTGGCCTCAGTGGCGAGGGCGTCCTGCAGAAGCAGGGCCCCTCACCAGGGGCCCAGAGCTGGGGAAGCAGGAGGAGGATGCAGGGAACGAGGACCCACAGCTGCAGCTGCCTGCAGTAGGGAGGTCCTTTGGGACGTCTGGGAGACATCGGGGTAACGCCTATGGCCTCTAAGGGTACCCTGATACCTGACATCAGCCTGCTGGGGAGGCAGGTGGGAAGCCCACCTCTGATATGAGTTGGTTCCCCGGCATCTGAGCAGATGTGACCAGAGCATAAGGTACTGGAGGTGACTTCGTGCTCACAGGAATTCTGGAGCCAAAAGAAACAGGTGACATTTGTAGTGTCACCCACAAAATCCCGCCAGCCTCTTTCCACAGAAAATGAGCTGGTTTCAAGATGCATCTGGAAACTCAGTGCACCGAGAATGGGCAGGACGAGCTGGATCCAGCAGGGCTGAGCGAGGGTCTCGTGGGGGTTCTCACTGGAGACACCCCCTTACTGTTGCATAGTGGTATCATCGAAGCTCATGGGCGACAGGCAGAGGCCAAGGAATGGAACAGTCCAGAACAGATGTCCACATCTAGGCACTGACGAGGAGAGGACTGTTGTTGCCCCAGGGAAGAGTACACTTGCAGCCAAGTTCATTTGCGGGTGTCCTTAGGGGGAGTGCACCACCCCTGCTTTACACCTACTCCAACTCTAGACGTTCTGTGTCCAGATAGTCCTTCATAGGCGGAACATCTAAACATACCCTTAGCTCTGTATATGAACCTAAAAATGAAAAAAAAGCCAATGACAGTATAAAACGGGGCCAGGTGCCGTGGCTCACGCCTGTAATCCTAGCTACTCAGCAGGCAGAGGTCAGGAGGATTGCAGTTTGAAGCCAGCCCAGGCAAATGTTCGCAAGACACTATCTTGAAAAAAACCATAAAAAAAAAAGGCTGGTGGAGTGGCTCAAGGTGGAGGCCCTGAGTTCAACCCCCAGTACCACAAAAAAAAAAAAAAACAGTATAAAACAGGAAGGGGAAAGGGGAGGACTGTTTGGGGTTGGGGTTGGGAACTAGCGGGAGGTGGAAGAGGGTGAAAAGAGGGTGAAGGGAGAGTGAACACGATAAAAGTACTTCAGGTGCAGGTATGAGACTAGAATAATGAAAGCTGTTAAAACAACAGAGTATGAAAAGAACAGAACGTGACACCTTTTAAAACAAATGGGGACCGGGACAAGGACGAGCGCTAGAGGGGTGACTTTGATCACAGAACAGTCTTTGTACGTATGGAACCACCACGGTGAGACTCTCTGTACCCGTTAAAACACACGTAAAGGAAAAAGGAGCCCATGGGCACCCGCTGGACAGGTGACAGAGGCCAGGGCCATCAGAGGCCAGCTGCGGGTGGTCGTTGAAGTCTCACGTATCTCCCGTTCTCAGGCCCAAGGACTCATCCAGAAACTCGTTCTAGAAGTCGCTTATGTCCAATACAAGCAAGGCATGTGGACGGCAGACACGCTCCTGTTTCTCTTTCCTCCCTGTGGCCAGGGTGGGAAAGAGGAGAAAATGGACGGCTTGTCATGGACTGAGGGGTGTGGCAGGCGTGTCCCCACCCTGGCCTCAGCCTGCTGTGTGCGGCTGGGGAGACCCTGCCCTCTCTGGGCCTGAGAGTCTGTGCCTGACAGGCTCTAGGGCCCTTCCAGATCTGGTGTTCCCTGTCCCCTGGCACTGATGACCGACAGGGGTGGGACCCCCTTCAAGGAGCCTGCGAGCAGCCCACCAGGCCGAGGCCAAATGTAGCCTGCAGGCTCTGCGGTAAGACACACCTGCCTTGACACCTGCCCTTGCGTGGCGCCCGAACCACCCTGGCCAGACTCTCCTGCCCTTGCCTGCAGGATGGCCCTCCCAGCTTCCAAGGGCAGGAGGTGGGCTGCTGGGTGACTGGGCGAGGATCCCCAGCCTCTGCCCAGAGTTCTCAGCACCCCGGGCAGCCCCAGGAGCCCCCACGCCTGCCTGCTGGAAGCCAGGCCCTCTGGCAGGGAGGAGTGGGCAATGTGGTCCAAATGGTTCTCACAGCAGGCCACGTCAGCAGGGTGTGGCTGGGAGGTGGAGGCACAAACGCCTGGCAGGATGGGAGGCAGGGGTGCTTGCGGAGAGCTTTCCCCCTCCAGCAGGAGCGGAAAGTGACTTCTAAGAACTGGGTGCTTCTGGAGCCTCTGCGGGGAAGTGCCTTTGCGTGCACTCTTGCAAAGCCGTTGTTCTGCCACCAGGCTGCAGCAGGGCTGCTTCTCACCCACAAGGAAGACAGCAGAGGGCCAGGGAGTGGAGAGAGTGGGCTGTGGACCCCAGCCCTGGCAATTACTGTCTCCTGAGAAAGAGCCTGTGTCCAGGTGGTGGGAAGGTCAGGGGGGTGACCCTGGCACAGAGATGCCCCCAACACAGGAGTCCCCCTCACTGACACCCGACTCCTCCAGTGGTACCAGCTCAGAAAGATTCTCTGGGCCCCCAGCGGCCCCCAGCCCAGCCCGATGGGCAGGGCAGCAGGGAGGCTGGACTGCAGAGACTCAGCGTTGGGTTCTTTCCAGCCATGATAACGTCAATGTAAGGTGGCATGAGGCCAAGCAGGAGCCACCACTCCCTCAAGTCCCCTTGTGGTCCCAGGGTCACAACCTGGATCATCCCAGAGATGACCTTGGGACAGCAGTGGTGCCCTCGGCTGCACCACTCCAAAGTCCATGCTCCCTAGGGCCGGGCTGAGCTCAGGAGGCCTCAGCGGGCACTTGCTGGTTGGGTTCATGCTATTCTAGGAAGACCGAGCTGACCTTCGCTGGACGCCTCCCTGGGACTTCCTGTCTGGTCTGTGCCAGGGACTGTGTGACCGTGTGAGGGGTGATTGAGGGGTTGCTTGTGGGGGTTAGGACACAGCCACTTCTCTGAAGGGCCCGGTGCCTGGCGCACCTGCCCCGAGAGGACCCACTCACACTGACCAGGTGGCCTTGGATCCACCAATGGGCGCCCTGCACATCAACGAAGAGTCTATGGAAGGTGCCAGCAAGAGCTCAGGCCGACGTGGCTGCTCTGCTGGCCCAGCTTTGTGATGACCCTGGGCTGGGCCCCTTTTGTGGGGCCTCGGTTCCCCCATTTGTGGAACGAAGGAACGAGGACTATCCTTTGAGCTTCTGTTAGGGAAGGGGCCTGGCTCCTGTGGGGTTGCACAACGGACAGAGGGAGGAACTTGGGACGGAGTGGGTCGGGTGAGGCTCCAGGACGCAGGATGGTGGGAGGACAGAGCCGCAGGTAAGGCCAGTGAGGGGAAAGTGGAACTACCAAGGGAGACTTCAGGAAATTTTCTGAAAGTGGAATAGACAGCTGGTGTATTGGGTGGAGCGCTGGCAGCCAGATTGTGACTTTGAAGGTGGATAACCCCCCGCCACACACATACACAGTATTGGGGTTTGAACTCAGGGCCTCGCGCTTGCTGGGCAGGTGCTCTACCATTTGAGTCACACCCCGCCCTTTTTTGCTTTTAGTTCTTTTCTGATAGGCCTTGGACCACCAGCCTCTTACCTATGCCTCCTGTGTAGTTGGGATGACGAGCATTGTGCCACCATGTTAGTTGCAACAAGGTCTCACTAACTTTGTGCCTAGGCCGGCCTTGAGGTTCCTGATCGCCACCTCCCGATCGGCTGGGATTACAGGCATGAACCACTGCATCCAGCCTCCTCTTAGTGTTTTTTGGACTGTGGTTGACTGTGGGTAACTGGGAGGTGGAAAGTGAAGCTACAGCTGAAGGAGAATCCCTGGATTTTACTTTCAATCCTATCTGCCTGGTTCCTTTGCTCCTTGGTTCCAATCCTAGGCAGGATAAGAGATGGTATGACTAGTTAAGACTTTGCCTGCAGTGGTGTAATCCACACCACAACCCTGTGGGCTGGGCCTATTATTACTCTCATTTTGCAGATGGGGAAACTGAGGCAGAGGGAGTGGTGAATGAGTGAGCGAATGAATGAAAGGAGCTCCGGCAGCAAAGCTGGGCTCTTTGCAATGAGCCCCCGCCCTTACTTGGAGAGGTGGGCGCTGCCTGGGTCCTGGGCAAGCCCTGGGTGAGCTTGGACCCCCTGGGGCTGGAGAGCTGCCGGCCATATCGCAGTGACTGGCTGCCCGTCAGCAGCTCCTAGTGTGACATCGTGGCCCAGGACTTGGGTTGGCACTGGAATGGAGGGCGCCACTCCCACCCTGTGTTCCTGTCACAAGGCTGACACAGAAAGGACCCGATGGAGTCTTGTTGGGAAAATGGATGGCTTTTAAATATTCCAACGTGCTTGTTTTCACTTTAGTGTGGAAGAGGGAGTCACAGCCTGGGATCGGACACTGAGCCTGCTCAGCTGTGTCCCTGCGAGGTGACAGCCCAGCAGGGGCCAGGGGAGTCCAGCAGAGGGGCCTGTGTCCCCATCAGCCTGTGCTGTACAGCCCACCTCCTCCTGAGCTGAGACAGTGTGGGGCAGGGAGCTGGAGAGACCTCATCCCAAATGCCAGCCGCCTTGTCCCTGGAGAAGCCCTTCTTCCTGTGGCCTGGGTCCTGTCTTGTGCCTCCAGCAGGGAGGTAGCCAGGGCTGACTTTCCACTGGGAGCGGAAAGCTCTGGAAGGGATGGGTGACCACGTGACAGGACACCCGTGTTCCTGCCAACCTGGGCTGCTCCTGCTTAACTGTTCTCCTCCTGGTCAGGACAGTGGGTCATGGTGACAGCCTCTCACTGCCAGGCCGTGTGGCTGCTCCAGTCAACAAACACCAACTTGTCACGGGCAGGCCTGGGTCAGACCCAGCTACCACCCCCAGAGAGCGTTCAGGACAGGGAGGGAGCCCACAAGGAAAGAAATGGCCATTGCACGGCAGTCAGCACTGTGGCTGCAATAACGACTGGCAGTGGAGCCCTTCCAATAGGCAGGAGCTTGTATGGATGGCTTTTTATACGTGCAACCAACATGGAAGTATGTGTTATTGTCCTTTTGATGTCTTCATGGGCAAGGAAGGTAAACAGAGAGGTTAAGGAACTTACCCAAGGTCGCACAACTACAGAGCAGCAGTACTTCCACATCGCTGGCTGAGCCCACTTTGTCCTTCTGCATTTCCATGTGGTTTCTGCAGTGGACACAGGGGACCAGGGAGGCTGTGGAGGCCCAGAGGAAGCACAAAACTGAGCTCTTCCTAAGAGCTGTGAGCATACTGCAGGGAATTCAGGGATGAAAAGGAGGAGGCAAGGAGGGCACTCCAGATAGCTGGCCTTGGCCACCCCCTCAGTCAGTGTGTAAAGCAAGCATTTTGACAAATGTGGCCAGAACCATTGAGTATCTCTGTGGACAATGAAATGTTAGAGCCTTATTTCATATCAGGCTTAAAAGCAAATTCTGAGTGGATGGGAGACATAAATGAGAACATGAAAGCCCAAATACTCATGAAGACAAACAAGAGAGAGTTCTGACGATCCTGGGTCAGATTTTCCCACCAGGACCCACAAAACATGGACACCAAGGAAGCACCTTCACACACCATGGGAAGAAGCCGCCCAAAGCCAAGTGCAAAAACCCCAGAGTGCAGAAGTTTGTCACACAGCCAGAGGACAAGGGTCAGCGGTCAGAACACACATGCACTCTAGAGATGGGGAAAAAAACAGCAGCAGCATCCTGCCCAGGTCACTGGTCCTCCCCCCAGGTCACTGATCCTCCCCCAGGTTACTGGTCCTCCCCAAGATCACCCCCCAGGTCACTGGTCCTCCCCCAGGTCATTTGTCTTCCCCCCCAGGTCACTGGTCCTCCCCCCAGGTCACTCATCCTCCCCTAGGTCACTGGTCCTCCTCCAGATCACTTATCCCCCCCCCAGGTCACTGGTCCTCCCCCAGGTCATTTGTCTTCCCCCCCAGGTCACTGGTCCTCCCCCCAGGTCACTTGTCCTCCCCCCAGGTCACTGGTTTCCCCCAGTGTTAGGTTGAGATCCTCAGGTGGTGAGGGTCCTTCTTCCATGCTCAGATGGAATCAGAGGCAGAGAAGTTTTATTTGCACAGAAGAGAAAGGAATGGCCACATGGGGACATGCAGCAGGACTGGAAACTGGAAGTCCCCTGAGTCGGGTTGGACGGCAGGTTTTATAGTTTTTGTTGCCAGTGGGAGGAGTTTGGCGTGAACAGGTGTCTCTTGGGAAGGAGACGGGGCGTTTCTCCCCCTGGCTATCACCATCTTTGGGGAATATGTGGATCTCTCTCTTCTGCCCTTCAAGTCCCCTCAATGAGCTCCTTCAGTGTCATTAGGAAAACAGGATGACGACATCTATTCAGTGACTGCTTCCTGCTGACGGGGCGATGAAGGGGCCTGAGGTGTCAGGGCGGACCACAAGAGGCATTATCAAGGGGACCGTGATAATAGGAGCCTTCATCTCCATCAGCAGTTGTGGTTTGATGGATTCTAGGCGAGAGGAAACAAACTTGACAATAAGCAAGAGAATAATGGCAACTATAGGCCTCAGAAGGGGAGGAACCATGTCCTGGAGGGGAGCCAGGATTTTATTTGGTCCTGTTCCTATGTGGATATCTGAGTTTCGAGGGACTGTTCTCAGGGCCACTTGGCCTGTTGGAGAATGTAGTCTGCACATTCCTCTACAATGCCTGAAGTGTTTATATACGTGCAACAGGAGGTATTGGTGATGGCACACACCCCTCCTTGTTTAGCCAAGAGAAAATCTAGGGCCAGGTGGTGGTCCATGACCATACAGGCAAGGGACGACAAAGACCTTTGCATGTCCTTAATGGCAAGGCCAACCTGGTCTGAGGTCCTCTACCACTTTGGTCAGGGTCTTTGCAGTCACCCCATAGCTGATTCCAGCAAGGGCTGCAACTAATGCTGTTATTCCTGAAATTATTAGAGTAACCCCTCTTTTATCCCTATGGGAAGCAGTTCCTGTTCATTGGGAAAATTCAGTCTGGTGTATTATATTATTCCAAAAAGAGAGGTGTTCAGGATTTGGTATAAGTTGGGCAATTGCCCAATTTCTTCGAGTATGGTTTGGGTGTAGACATGGCAGTCCCCATTCCTGGTTGTTACTTCATGACTTTCCCACAAAGAGATATCCTTCCTCAAGGCATAAGATCCCTTGGGTGCTGTTTGCCTGGGCCTGAGAGGCATCTCCTGGAAAGAAGTAGACAGAGACGTTAAGGCTGCTGATGAAAGATGGGGACACTGGGGCTTGACAAGGTAGACTTATACAGATTTCTTTTAACTCTCTTGTATATTTTGTTAAGATACATTGGTGATGGCCAGTAGCAAGTATGCAGTAAGAGTTTTTACCAGCGAGGTTTGAGGATTTGGGCAGTTTGGAGACAAGGCTCCCATTGCAAGCACCAGCCCTAAACACATTGGGACCCATAAAAGTGGGGCACTTAGAGTTATTCATACAGCACCACCTGGTTGTCAGATGATAGTCTCCTTTAAGAGTGGTGAAGCCAAATATGTCCTTTCTTTGGGATGTGGGTGCTAGGCCCTCTATTGATAAGTGACAAACTGGTGGATAGCTGTCCAGGACAGAAATGTTAAACATACAGATTTTTGTCTGAGAGATGAACCCAAACCAAGAGTAAGACATAGTAGGCTGGTGCTTCCGTAGAACCCCTGAAGGGGAACCGCGGGTTGGAGAAGTTATCTGGCCTGAATATCAAAGAGGGAAGGGACCCTGAGTGACATTCAATAGGACCCAGGCTGGCAGGTGAGCGGCTGTTGGTCTCATAGCAAACCCAGGAGTCTTAGTGGAGATTTTGGAAGGGTCGATGATTGAGAGAGATTTAAGAACCCATTTGGTCTTCCGGGCAGGGCTGTAGCTCTTCCCGGAAGACCAAGCCCTATAGCAATCTGGTTAGCAAACAAAAGGAACACGCTGATGCTGTCTTCTGGGCTCTAGTCCAACCAGAGGGAGCTGTGGCAGCTAGTCCTGTTCCCAGAGTAATTACAAGCAGAATGAATAGACTGATTAGGGGCTTTGGATAAAGAAGGCTCGTGAAGGTGACTTAGCTGTATCCGCAGGCATTTTCTTTTTAAACAGCAGTTTTAATCCATCGAAAGGTTCACATGAGAAGGAGGCAGGCTCCAGATCTGGGTCTGGAGGTGGAGATGTGACGTCCGCAGAGGAATTCCAGCCCTTGACTCTTGAGTGATGGATCCAGGAATCCAGACCGGCCACTCGCAGTGTCGGAGTGGACAAAATAACTGGAACTGGCCCCTCCCAGAGCGGGGTGTTTAAATCCTGGGTTGGATTTGGAGACTATGAGGACTAGGTCACCAGGGCAAAAGACAGGCAGTCCCTTTATATCCTCCCTGGGGGTGGCTTGTTTGATCTCTGAGAGCGTTTGTTGAAATTTAGCAAGTTGAGTGACCTGGGAAATTAACTGAGCTGTCTGTTGGTCAAGAAGGAGGTCGTTGGTTAGGAAGGGCCTGCCATATAGAGATTCGAAAGGGGTCAGTCCCTGCTTGCCTGGAGTGTTTCTGAGCCTGATGAGAGCAATAGGGAAGAGCTTGGTCCAAGGGGAGTGGGTTTCTTGGGCCAATTTAGCCAAGTGTCTTTTTAAAAGTTCATTTGTTTTTTTTCTACCTTTCCAGATGACTGGGGACGCCAGGCACAGTGGAGGTGGTATTCTATGCCTAGGGCTCTAGAGTCCCTGAGTTACTTCTGCCTTAAATGCAGGCCCATTATCACTTTGAAGGCTTTGGGGGAGACAGAACTGAGGGGTTATTTCTGTGATTAGAACTCTGACCACCTCCCTAGCACCATCTGTTCTGCAAGGAAAGGCCTCCACCCACCCAGTGAATAGGTCCACCAACACTGACAGTAGTTTTGACTTTGGTCCCCCTGGTATATGGACCCTCCTCCTCTGTTGGCCCAGTCTGAGATAGACCTGTAGGGCCACATTCATCTAGGTGATAATTGTCCCCAGCTGCAGCTGCCTGATCTCGCTGTTTTTCCAGGGAAGTGAAAGTCTGAGATAACAATACCATTACATCCTTCCAGCTCAGCTCAAAATTTTGGCTGACTTCCCAGAATGCCTGAATATATTGATCTGGGTTTTCAGTATAACTTCCTAAATCCTTTTTTATTTCCTTAAGCTCGCTTAATCTAAAAGGAACGTTAAGTCCTATCCCCTCCAGGAATTAACTGGAGGGGGTAGAGTCTGGTGGGCCAATGTTGGGGGCGCGAGGTGGCTGGGTAAGGGGGTATTGGCAGAAAGGGATTGGTGATAGAGGGGCCAGTGGTTGCGGCCCCACTTGGCAGGAAGGGGTTAGAGGCCTTGGTTTCTGGTGGCAGTGAGAGTCCTGACCAGCTCACCAGTGAGTCTAGATGTCCTGGGTAAGGAAGTAGAGGGGGAGCTCAGGGTGGGATATATTCCCTGTGGTTCCCCTGGAGATTTAATTTCTGTTGCAGGGGAGACCCCCTTTGACATTATTGGGGGCCCTTGGGCATCTGATGGTTTTTTGGGTTCTGGTTCTTCAAGGGAGCCTGGGGGCTTTTTGCAAGGGGTCTCCATGGTCTGGGTATCAACCTGCATTGGCTCAGCCACTCTGGGTGATCTCTTCAGAAAAAGAAAAGTTGGACATACGGGAGTTCAGTCCACTTCCCCTTCTTTCTACAGAACGTGTCTAAGTGAAGAATGGTATTATAATTAAGTCCTCTTCTGGCCACTTTTCCTGGTCTCCCAGAGGATTCAGGGGCCAGGCCCAGGCACAGCAAAACTTGAGTTGCTTCTGTTGAAGACTCTTTGGATCAAGGACTTTTCAATATTTTAGTAAGCAGGTAAGGGGAGATCCTTCTGGGATCCTGGAAGCCTGATTTCCCATCTAAAAGGGAAACAAGGAAAATTGATCACCCTAAGAGTTTTCTCCTTTTGCCTAGGCGTCCCCAGGTGAGGAGATCCTCTATGTGGGAGGGTGTCCCTCTCTCCCATGCTTTCCCACCACTGCCACCTGTGACTAAGATCATGGGGAAGACATTTGGGTATATCCGGGCTGCAGCCACCCCGCCATTGTGACCCTGATCAATTCCTTGCCTGTTTGCCTTGTGACCCAGGTACCTGGTTCTCCTCCATCAGCTGAAGGCTTATAATTCAGAAATAGCTCCATCAGCGAAGGGCCCTAAAGCAACAAGGAGGGCTTGCATGGCCACAGTGAGGACCCTTGTGGAGGCATGGATGGGGACTTTAATGAGACAGACTTTTGTCCCCGTCTTCCCCATGAGACCAACATTCCATGAAACGAGAGGAAGGAGCTGGGTGTTCTCTGCCAGTGGTAATAGACAGAAACAGAGAAGACGAGGTCACTATCTCCTGGGGTACTTCTCAGGAAAGCTCTTTCCTCCCCTGAGAGCAGATTATGGGGACATGTTCAACCATGTCCCTTTGCCTAACAAAACCGCAAAGCCCAAGTCAGAGAGTTGCTGCCTGTCTTAACAGCTGTAGAGGTCTAGGCCATGGTGGGGGGACTCTCCTGTAGGATGGACTCCACTGGAGTGCTGGACAATCACAGCCACTTCCTAGGTAGTCCCCTCCAGTCTGGCACAACCTATACTGACCGCAGGTAAAGAAGAAAGGTCCCTTTGTTATCCCTAAGATGTTAGGCTGGGATTCTCGGTGGTGAGGGTCCTTCTGTGCGCAGATGGAAATCAGAGGCAGAGAAGTTTTATTTGCACAGAAGAGAAAGGAACGGCTGCATGGGGACACACAGCAGGACTGGAAACCGGAAGTCCCCCGAGTTGGGTTGGACGTCGGTCTTTATAGCTTTTTATTTGCCAGTGGGAGGAATGTTTCAGTGCAAAGAGTTGGGAGATGACCAGATGTCCCTGGGGAAGGAGATGGGGTATTTCTTTCCTTGACTGATTGGTATCTTTGGGGAACATGTGGACATCCCGCGGTCTGTCCTTCATCCGGGTCACTGGTTCTCCCTGCAGGTCACTGGTTCTCCCCCAGGTCACTCATCCTCTAAGTGCTGCTTCACCCCTTACATCCTCAGACAGCATTTCTTCCACATGGTTCCTCGGTTTCCTGGCTGCAGTCCCTCTGCCAGGCTCAGGTGTGGGGGCTGAGTGGGGTGCAGAGGCCTTGGTCACCTTGGTTCAGCGCAGCTCACAGACCGGGGTCTGTCTCTGATGTCTGTTCCATGTATGCCAAGTGCAAAGTCAGAGTATTTGGAAACTTTTATGTTTGACCTTGCAGAGTCAATCGAGCAGTCACCCTGAGACACTCTTGTTACAGCGTGTGCACACCTGCACACGTGGCAAATCCCACACCAGCCATCAGGGCTTTGGGTTAGTTCTCCCCACAGGCTGCTGACAAATGCTGACACAGGTGAGCCTGCCGGGAGAGAGGAGGCAGTGGAAGAGGGGGCTCCTCCAGAGACGTGTTCATGAAGGCGACATGGGCTGCACATTGTCCTCGGAACTCTGTCCCCATATCCCTAGAACGGAGGTTGAAACCCCCCCAGCTCCTCACTGGGTCAGCTCTAGGAATCCAGCTCAAAAGGCCCTCCTGGGGCCTACAGAGGTTTCTGGGCCATGGGAGAGGCAAAGGGCTGTAGAGAACAGGGCAGAAGGAAGACACATTTCAAAGGAGCCTCAGGAATGTGTTGAGCAGGAAATGTTTCCAGAGAAGTTCAATGGGATCCCAAACATCCAACTTTAAAAGGAGTGGAGTGTTATGTTTATGTAGGATGGAGCTGGGAGCTGATCAGGCTCTTACCCCCCACAGAGCTGCTGGCTACAGACCAAGGGCAGCCGCCTGCCCGGGGCTCCACTACCATGAGCAGTGGGTGGCGGGGAGGGGGTGGGGAACCGCGCAGAATCAGCCAGGCTGAGCCTCACTGGAGGCCATTTGGGAAGGATGGGTCTCCTGGCTCCTCCCAGCCCTGGGTCTGCAGGAGACCAGGGTCTCCCAGCAGCTGTGTCTGCAGGCCAGTGCAGTTGGGCATGGCTCGACTCTGGAGCCCGACCCTGGAGGGGTGCTTCCACTTGGCACCCCACCAGGAGAGGAAAAGCTGCTGCCAGAGTCATGGTGTAATGTGCTTCATTTCAGGGCCAGATCTGTAGGGAAATGTAGGCCCCAAAGTGACCACGCGGAGAGGAGTGAAGTGGCCAAGAGATTCTTTATTGCCGGGTGGGAGATGGGGAGAGCCGAGAGAGAGAGAGAGAGAGAGAGAGAGAGAGAGAGAGAGAGAGAGAAGGGCAGGGATTTAAATACCCCTCAGTGAGACTCGGCATGATCTGATTGGTTAGGATCTTATGGTTCATGCTGATTGGCGGTTGGGGCAGAAGGAGGATTCAAGCTAGACCTGAGGCAGGACCGTGACCCTGGGAGTCAGGACCGTGACCCTGGAAAACAGAAGTTTAAAGGTGCAGTAAGAACCGAAACCTACCGGTGCCATTATTGCCAACAAGATCTCCATCTCCAAAGGCATTTGTTTCATTCACTTATTTATTTTGAACTCAGGGTCCCACACGGATTAGAAAAGCACTCTATCTACTGCTTGACCACGTACCCCAGCCCTTTTGGTCTTAGTTTGTTTTTTAGGCAGAGTCTGCTGCTTTTGCCAAGCTGTCCTCAAACCAAAATCCTCCCATCTCTGCCTCTCAAGTAGCTGGGATCACAGCCATGCACCACCACACTCAGCCTTCAAAGGCATTTCAAATGGCCTCCAAACACTGTCACGCACCACCAGTGTGAGCACAGGCTTGACCAGGAGCGTGAGCACCTGCAACCTTGCGGGATGAGCCGAGTCTGTCACCATCACCGCTGAGTGGAGGGGTGGGCGATCACTACATCCCTGGCCATACCTGGATGAATGCAAGTTCTAGGGCTCATGGGGTGGGGCTCAGTGCAGAGGGCACCCGTGGAGGAGGTCCCCCTTGAAGGACACACAGCGGACAGAAAAATACCAAGGGCCACGTAGCATATGGAAATGAGTCAGGCATGTGCAGTGGGCCAGGTGGAATGTGGAAGCCAAGCTCGGGAGCTGTTCTCACACATGAGAATTTCAAACCACGATTCAGGAAGAGACGGCCGATCCGCAAGGACCACAGACAGGGACACGGACAATCAAGAGTAGCCAAGCCTAGCTGCCTGCCATTTTCTTTTCTTTCAGTGGTGTTTCTTCTACTCTCCCATCTTGGTAAATTCTTTACCAAAGAAATCTACAACAGGATGAACCTCAGAGATGGTCAAGCAGAAAGGCAGTCAATGAACTGTGAGAACTGCGCTCTGTGCGTGCCTTCTTCTTTCTGTATCTTTACGTCCTGTTTCCAGTTAGGTGGCTGAATAAGCGGAGGCACAGAGAGAGCCCGAGGCTGACCACTCAGCTTGTGATGGGGCAGCTTGCACACGTGTGTAGGCCACGGGCACAGGATGGTGTTTGGTGGATCCTACTTGCCTCGGGAGACCAACTCCCGGCAGAGCACCCTGCAGAGAAGGACCTCCTCATCTCCCCGGGGTGAGGTGCCTTCAGGCACCAGCTCTGCCACCGGCCTCCTGCATGGCTACTGTGACACTCCTCGCTGCACCTCCAGGACCCCGACCACGGGCCGATGGCGTGGTAGGCGTGAATGGTGCACTCAAACGTGTGGCTGCCGGGCGTCGTGCCTCGCACGTCCTGTGTATGGTGAAGCTCTTGTCGTTAAAAAGAAATCCTAAGGTGTAAGGGTGGGGACCCCCTGCGTTTTCTCAGGCTGGCACCCCAGGGTTTCTCCAAAGTCTAGGTCTGAAAAATTGTCTTTTTTGAAGTTTATATATGTATTTGGGGGCAGTCAACTTGTCCTTTTGGGTGTGCAGTTAATGGGTCACATTTGTATAACCAACACCACGAGCAGGCCCAGAACAGCCGAGTCACCCCAAAGAAACACCCTGTGCTCCCCAAATCCTGACCCCACAGCCGCTGACCCGCTGGCCGTCGCTATGCTCTGCGTGTGTGAGATTGTCACAGAAGTGCACAGACACCTGGAGCCCTTGACAATGCCTCCCAAGCTCCTGTCATAAAAGCGCCCCAAGAAGAAGGGGGTGTGAGAGCTGGGGATGGCCTCCTCAACTCAGCATGGTGACAGCACCGAGGTGGCCACTGGTCCACTGTGTTCCCTGTTACTATGAGTGGCGTCAGAGTGTAGACGTGGCCTGGCGTGCTGGGCCCCTCCCTCTGAGGAGGGCATTTTAGTTGTTTCTGGCTTCTGTTTTCTGCCAAATTTGACAAGTTCCCAGCCAGTCTTTCTTTCCAATTTTTTTCTGGCCTGCTCTCTTCCTCCTCCTCCCCTCTGGGTCTTCACCGATGTCACTACATTTGTCATTTCCCTTGAGTCTGTAAGCATCTTCGTTTTCTACCTCTTTTGTGAATTGTATCTTGGTGGAATTACAGTTCTCACACTTGGAGTCACAATTTGAATCATTGAAAGTGTCCAAGTCAGTGCATGAGTGCATCCACTGCACTGAGAAGAGAAGACATTGCCACCCTTGAATTATAGACCTGACCAGCACCCAAAGGAATACCCTGAACCGGTTCATAGGCACTCCCCATCCTTCTTCCCTCCTCCCAGTGACCTTTAACCTAGTCCTGATAGGACTAGCCCATTCTGGACTTTTCACACAAAGGGGTAGTGTAATATGTGACCTTTGATGAGTGGCTGCTGTCACTTAGCATCCAGTTTCAAGGTGCATCCTTATTGTAGCCTGTAACAGTATTTTTTATGGCTGAGTAATATTCCACTGTGTGGATAGATCACCTTTTCAGTCCATTCATTAGTTGGTGGACGTTTGGGTTGTGTTACTTTCTGGTTGTTATGGACAGTACTGTCGTGAACAGTTGTGTGCGAGCACATGTTTTCGATCCTCTCAGATGGACTTGTATACCTAGGAGTGGAGTTTCGGGCTCATATGGTAACTCTGACTCTTGAGGGGAGAGTTTGCCATCTTAAATTCCCACCAGTGACTTCTGAGGATTCTGAAGTCTCCACATCCCTGCCCACACTCGTTCTCTGCAACTGACAGAGGCAGCCTGGCGTCATTGGGGTTTTGGTTGCATTTCCCTGATGTGCGTTTTCTTCTTGCTTACGTACATTTTCTTTGGAAAATGTCTATTTAGATCATGTCCTTAGTTTTAAATTGGATTGCCTTCTTACTGTGTTTGTATTTTGGACGAGAGACCCTGATCACATATGCTCTGTCGGTGTTGGCTCTCAGTCCGTGTGCTCTCACTTCACTTTTTGACATTGTCCTCTGCAGCAAAAGCTCTGTCATTGAGGTTTATCACAATTTTCTTATGCTACTTATGCTTTTGGTTTCATATCTGACAAACCATCGCCTAATCTAAGGTTACAAAGATTTATATCTGTTTCCTTCTAAGAATTTTATGGTTTCAACTCCTACATTTAAGTTAGTTCTTGTACATGGTGTGAGGTAGGGATCCAGATTCCATCTTGTCTGCATGTGGACACCTGTTGTTCCAGCACCATTGGTTCAAAAGACTATTCTTTTCCCCACTGAATGGTGCTGGGCCCCTGTTAAACATCAGTTGGCATATGGGTTTGTTTCTGGACCCCTAGTTCCACATCCGTCTACACATTTATGACCGTGCCACCTTGTCTTGGTGACTATGGCTTTGTAGGAAGCTTCGATCTACCTCATGATATTCATCGTCCATCTTTCTTTTTCTCCTCCTCCTCCTCCTTCTCCTCCTCCTCCTCCTCCTCCTTCTCCTTCTTCAATATTGGGCTATTTGGGCTCCATGTGATTCCACGTGGATTTTAGGCTCAGCTTACTCATTTTTGCAGAGTAGGCACTTGTCATTTGGACAGGGATTGCATCAAATCTACAGATTGATTTGCAGATACCCTAACAATGTGCCCCCCCAATCTGCAAGTGCAGGCTATCTTCACATGTACTCAGGTCTTTAACTTCTCAACAACTTTCAGGAGCTCTCAGTGTATTCTTGATTAAGTTTATTCTTAAGTGTTCTACACTTTTTAATGCTCTCGAGGGGACTTGGTTTCTTACTTCTGCTTTGGATTGTCCTGGGTGTTGAGTATATTTTGCCACTGTGCTCAATTTACTTATCAGCTCTACTAGGCTTTCTGTGGGTTCTTCAAAGTTTTCTACATACAAGATCATGCCATAGTTTTACTTCTTCCTTTGTGTCTGCATGTCTTTTATTTCTGTTTCTTGCCTGAGAGCTCTGGCTAAAATGCTCAGTCCAGTGCTGAACAGGAGCAGTGAGAATGGACACCCTTGTCTTCTTCCTGATCTTAGTGGGAGGCACCAGTCTTTCTCTGCTGAGTGTGATGTTAGCTGTGCATGTGACACAGAGCCCTTTGTCAGCTGGGGTGGTTCTCTTCTGTTCCTAGTTTGTTGAGTGTTTTTTTTAAACCATGAAAACTTTGGATTTTGTGTTCAATTTTAACCTCTATTTTCCCCATTGTTTGTAGTGGATGGCTTCCATGGCTTGATCTTCAACCTCACTCACTTATTCCTCTGTTGTTTCCACTCTGACTTTGAGCCTCTAATTTTGATGGCTGTATTTTGAGCTATTTTTCACCTGATGTTTTCTGTCTTTTAGTTCTTGGCTATTTCATTTTCATGGTGCTTGCCATTTCTTTTGAATCCTTTGTAGAGTATTGCTTTGACATTTCCTTCAGGTAACTTCAGCTGCTGTCTTTTCCCCAAGTAGGCTGAGTTTTTCCTGGGTCATTATAGGTCGACTCATTTGGGATCATATCCTGGATGCTTAGAATATGGTACAAGACTCTTAGTCCTGTGGAGAGGCTGATGTTTTTGTTTTAGCACGCCATTGATCCACTTGGGTGGGCTCGCAAGTTTCAACCCATCTCCTGTGGATGCTGGTTTCACTGCCAGTTCCATTTCAAAGTCTTTCTCCTGGCATTAGATTTGTCTCACCAGTGGGCAGTCTGCAGCCTGAGCACTTGTCCGTCCTTGCTTGACTTCTCAGCCAGTTTGACATGCTGGTGAGGACCAGGTCCCACACATTAAGCTCAGGTGAGTGCAGGAGTTCAGAAGGAGCATCATAGGGTCAGGTTCTCTGGTCTTCTCCCTTTCTGACCTTCCTGGTATTTTCTGGATCTTGGTGCATGGTCTTCGCAGTCTTTGGCCAGAAGGCCAAGGCTGTGGCTACTGTGTTGCTGGACATTTCCTGAGGCTCTGCCTGAGTCTGGGCCAGGTGGTGTGTGGACAGGAGGGAAAGCACCAGGGTTTCTCCACGCCTCTTTGGCTTGTGGCTGTGTTGCTCTAATCCCTGCCTCTGTCTCCATGTGTCAGCCCTGTGTGTCTGTGTCCAAATGTCCTCTACCTGTAAGGACACCAGCCCTCTTGGAGTAGAGCCCACCCTAATGTCCTTCTAACGTCATTTCATCTGCAAATACCCTATTTCCAAACAGGGCCACATTCACAGGTAACTGGGGTGAGGACTTGAACCTGTCTTGTGGGGGACACAGTTTGACCCACAACAGCACGACACGATTCTTCTAACCACAGAAAGAACCTTTGCTGTGAGGATGCTTCTGAGTCCCCCATTCTGTCTTTCAGAACCTGGTGCCTTCAGTCCAGGCTGGCCCACCAGAGGGGCCCGAGAAGATTGGGACATCTCATAGATGCTCAGAGCAGCAGGGACCTTCTGGATTTTGGCTAAGCCAGGGTGAGGAGTCATGTAGGAGGTGTCATCTGCATTTTACCCCTGAAGTTACTACTTCAATCTCCTTGGTCAATGAGAAGGAAGGGGGTTAGCAATTATCCTGCCTTTCTAACAACGCACATTTTTCTTCTTCAGGGAAAGTGAGATGGAAATGAGAGCTTACTGCTGGCAGAAGGTGCCTCTGATGAGGTAATTGGGCCTCCTCCCTCTGGCTACTCCCTGTTCTTGGTCACCTGCATCCCTGCATCCCTAAGAAGTGATGCTCAGGGTGTCCACCTGCACCAAGCTTCCCACCACCTCACACAGAACTCGTCTCTCTGTGGTGTTGGGGTGCATGGGCTCATGGCTTGCTTTCTGCCATAGGCTCTCTGGTCAACAACTACAGTAATGGTCCCCTGAACAGCTGGTCTCTGTGTAGGCCCTGCTGGGAGCTGGGTAAGGCCAATGACAGTACTCACTGGACACAGGAGGTGATGGGAAGTTGTTACTTTTAGAACTGGACAGTGGAAGAGACTGTGTTGTGTCTCTGTCCCCTTCCACCAGCCAGATGTGGACACCCAGGGTGACCCAGAAGCCCCACGGTCTGAGTAGCTGAGTGTAGCAGAGATGCGTCCTTATGAGCGGGAACACACGCATTGGAGTCTGAGGAGGTTCAGTGGGGAGCAAGTGCTGATGGTGTTAAAATATTGTAGCATGGGGTTCATTTGCTACAGCAGCTAACATTATTCCAACTAAGTTTATTACTTTTCATCACTGTGACAAATACCTCACAGAAACAATTTAAGAGAGGAAGGATTTATTTTGCTCACATCTGTGGGATGGTGCCACACACATTCAGGATAGATCTTCCTCCTTAGTCAATCCTTTCTGGAAACACCCTCACAGACACACCTAGAGTGGTGCTTAACTGGCCTCTTAGATGTCTCTCAATCCAATCAAGCTGACAAGCAAAACCCCCCAAAAAATTTCTTGGCAGTACTGGGGTTTGAACTCAGGGCCTCATGCTTGCTAGGCAGGCACTCCACCACTTGAGCCCCTCCACCAGTTCTCAAGTTGGCAATCAAGACCAAGTTGACATCCCAAACACATCTCTAAACCATGACATTCCACCTCTGGTCCCCAAAATGCTCATGTCTGTCTCAAGATGTAAACTGCATTTAGTCTCTCTCCAGGAGTTCCCAATGTCTTAGCAGTTCCAACATTGTTTGAGAATCTAACTCCAGAGTCTCTACCAAGACTCAAGGCAACCTCTCAGCTGTGAGCTCCCGTAAAACCGAAAGAGAGTTACGTACTTCCAAGATACATGGCACAGAGCAAGCACTTCCAGTCCAACAGGGAGGAACGGGGCCACAGAAAGGAGAAATGGGACCAGAGTAAGAAAAACCCCCAGCAGAGCAAAGATTAAATCCTGTAGCTGTGTGTCCAGCATCTGCGGTATGTGGTGCTGTGATGTGAACTCCACCTGGCCAGGGCAGCCACACCACATGCCTTTGCTCTTTGAAGTCCACTTGGCCTCTCTTAGCTGGCTCCTTCCTCGCCTGTGGCTTTCCTTGGTAGACATTCCATGTTTCTGGATGTTTCCAACACCCTGGGGTTTCCACTGCAGCTTAAACTTCACTTTCGTGGCTTTGCACCTGGCCCTCCCAGAACTCCTCACAAGGACTCTGACCTTGTTACACCTTGCTTGACTCCCAGGGTTTCCTTTGAAACCTGGGTGGAAGCTTCCGTGACCCCACTGCTCCTGCATTTTGCGTCCCTGCACAATTAGCACCGTGTGGATGACGCCAAGGCCTGCTGCCAGCCTGAGCTGTAACCAGGCCCCCTTGGACTGCAGCCGCAGCGGCCCGTGAGTGCCTAGGTGGCTGACTGTGGTGAGATGAACCCTGGGGAAGCAATGTCACAGGCAGCCCTTGTGAGCAGGTGGCTCACTCTCGCCACGGAAAGTCTTTCAAGTGAGTCTGCTTCGTACCCTAGAGCCTGCTAAGGGTAGGGTTTGGCCAGTTTCTGAGATGCTCTCAAGGCATCTTTCCTATTTCCAGTGCAAAGACTTGGCTTCTTGTTAATGGCACCAGTCTTTTCAGAAACCATGCCCTCCTTTGCTCCAACTCTACCCTGCCTTAACTGCAACTTTTTCAAGCCTTCTTGCTCCCAGTTCTCATCATAAACCTGGTTAAAGCAGCCAGCAATAACCACGAGACAGCCTGAATTGTAGACTGCCTCGAAGTTTCCTCTGCCAAATTAGTTAGTCCGTCACTTTTAAACTCAGCCGCTCATGAAGTCTCAGGACTCCGACAAAATGTAGAAAAGTCCTTTTCCACAATGTAACGTGAACAGCTCTGAGTTCAATTCCCACAGAGTCCTTGTTCCCACCTGAAACCTCATGAGCACAGCTGTCTCTGTCCTCATTTCTACTGGCATTCTGGTCTTCTGAGCTCCCACCAGAACTGCCCAGTAACCTCTGCTCACAGCATTCTAGGCTTCGCTGGCCTGCATCTCCACACTTTTCCAAATTCCTCCCCCAAACCAGTTCCAAAGGCTTAGATTTAGCCACTGCAAGGACCCCACTCCTCGTACCAGTTTTCTGTATCAGTTACTTTTCATCTCTATGATGAAATAGCTGACATAAATAGCTTAAGACAGTGTTATGGTTTGACTATGAAATGTCCCCATAAGCTCACGTGGTGAAAGCTTCGTTCTCAGCTGGTGATGCTGCTTTAGAAGGTTCTAGAAACTTTAGGAGGTGGGGTCTGGCTGAAAGAAGTATGTCATTGGGAGCAGACCTTTGAAGGTGACACCAGGTCTCTGGTCCCCCCTTCTCCACTTCCTGTGCACCACAAAGTGAAGAACCTCCTCTACCATGGGCTCCTGCCACCATGTTGTTCTGCCTGAGTGCATGAGACCAGTGACTGTGACTGAGTCCGCTGAAACCATGAGCCAAATAAAACCTTAAACCTTCCTCCCTCAGATTGTTTCAGTCGGGTATTTGGTCGCAGAGATGAAAAGGTAACCAACAAGGAGGAAGGATTTATTTTGCTCAAAGTTTCGGATGTGAGTACTAGCTCACACCATGGTGGCTAGAAAGCAGAGAGAGGGAGAGAGGAAGGAGAGAGAGAAAGAGAGAGAGAGAGAGAGAGAGAGAGAGAAATATGCCTGTGCTCTTGAACTTTCTCCTTCTCTTCTATCTGGACCCTGGTCTGTGGAATGGCAACACTCGGATTCAGGAAAGGTCTTTCTTCCTCCCTTAGTCAGTCCTCTCTGGAAACACTGTCACCGACACACCCAGAAGTGTGCATTACTGATCTCCTAGGCTCTTTTCAATCCAATCAAATTGACAATCGAGATTTTTGTTTGTTTACTTTGGGACAGTCTTGCTATGTAGTTTAAGCTGGCCTTGAACTCGCTATGTAGCCCAGCTTGGCCTCAAACACAATTCTCCTTCCTTAGCCTCCCAACTGCTGGGTAGGCAGCCATCTGCCTGGGACATTGCGACAGAAGGTAAGCAGTGCTAGAGCACTGTTAAATTCTGTTCACGCAGTGTCACTGATTTGTTGTAAGCATCATTTTGAAAGTTTATTTCTCTTCTAAATGTGCTGAGATGTTGGGGCTGGGGAGACTTAACTTCCTAACAGACAGCTGCAAGATCCTTCTCCAGGGCCCCGTCCTCTGAGTGAAGGACTGCCAACCAAGCCATTGTACTGCTCTCATGCCAACACCCAAAGCCCCACTCCAGTTCCAGAAGGCAGCACCCCAGCAGTGAGGAAATAAAGCCTGCACCCCCAAGCCCAGCACACGCAGAAAGTGTGCCAGGGAGACAAGCAGGAGTGCAACTATCAGAGCTGATAAAGATGGGATTGAGGCTAGCCAGGGCCAAGGTAGCAACACGCAGAGGCAGGAAAGGAGTGACTTTAGAACCTGCAGAAAACTGTCCCCTGTGGCCTGGGGCTCGTCCCAGCTCTGTAGCACATCTGTGTCTATTTACACTTCAGACTCCCCACTGCTCTGTCGGAGGGGAAGCACTGGAGCAGGACTGCCCTGTCTCCCCCTGGGTCCCTAGTCCTGGCCATGGTCCCCAGTACATGTGGGATAGAGGTGCTTGTGACAGAGGCTAAGGGCCAACCCTGGTGCAGCAAGCAGACCGAGCAGACCGGCAGAGCCAGGCAGCCTGCTCCCGTCCTTCCCTTCTTCTGGCACTCACTGCCTGCTGGATCACGGGATGGGGAATTCCCTGAGCCTCCCTTTTCTCATCTGTGAAATGGGATTAGTGGTATTCTTACCCCAGATCTGTTGTAGGGCCAAAAGAGGATGTCAGTTGTGTGGCCCTAAGCTTTGGGTGTGAGCCTCCCCTCCAGTCCAGATGCTGCCAGGAGCACATAGGTGCTGGGGACACGGGAGGAAGCAGCTGCCACTTCTGGCCAGGCCTAGGGAGGAATTTGAGGGGGTGAAGCTGCAGGGCGCCTCCCAGCTGGGAAGGCCAGTGATGGAGGTTGAAGGGGTCTGAAGGGGGTGGGAGGATGGCCCAGCAAAGGCACAGGTAAGAAGGCACATGTAGGGGACCAAGGCAGCAGGGGCGCTCCCAGTGCTGGGGACGTGGGGCCTTTACTCAGCTCTGCAACTCCCACCTGGGCACCTTGAAAAGCCTCCAGGAACACAGACGACTCCCTCACCGGCACACTTTCCTGCGGTGATTTGATTGGCCGGGCAGGGGCAATCGGCAGGAAGACAAGGAGTGTGGAGCCCAGGAGAGCACCCAGCCTGCTGATTTTTGGAGGCTAGCCATGTTCAAACCACAGGAGGACTCACAACCGAGGCCTGACAGTGACTTTAAGGAGACTGGGGCAGTCAGCGGCAAGGACAAGGGGACTCCTGGGTTGGGAGTCAGGCTGCCTGTGTCCGGCCCCTCCTTCAGTCTGCCTGTCCACTGCAGACTTCTGTCCCCTCCCCATGCCTGGCCTTGGTAGGGAGCGGGGCCTTGCAGGACATTACAGCGTCCCCTCCTGATAGGAGAAGACATTGGGAAGCTGAGGGCCTCTACAGGTGGAATGAGGTCGGCTTATGGGACAGACAAGTTCTCAGCTGACAGGTGCCCTGAACTCAGGCTCACTGTGGCGCAGACCCAGGCACAGCTGCCCAGGGCCACAGCCAGGCGTGGGTATGCAGGTGTTCACACCCTTGACCATGTGTCCAGATATCAGGAAGAATGTTCTGGGGACCCCAGAAGAGGCCTGTTTTGGCTCAAATTCAGCTTCTGCTGCCTTTGACCTGGTGGCTACAAGACACACCTTCCCTGGGGGCTTTGTGGGCTGGGGATGGGGTCAGGATACCATGCTCACAGCTCTGAGGTGCTGGTGGGCAGCACTGCCCGGGGGTGGGCTGAACTTGGCAGGTGCAGAAAGAGACTGTGTTGGGTGTCTGGGGAGAGTGGAACTGGAGTGTACGTATGGGAAGTCTTTGGAGGTCTGAGCAGCCAGGTGGGCAGCAGCCAGAGGGCCTGGAAGTCAGGCTGAGGGATGGAGTCTCATCTGATGGAGAGTCGCTGAAGCTCTGGCCCATCAGGGGTTTGCATTTGTGAGAAATGGAAGCTGACTCTGGTCCACTTAGCTGAAGAGAGACATCTTAAAGCACCTGAGCCATTCACGGGGGAAGGAGGCACAGAGGAACCAGTCCTGATAAGGGGAGAAGACAGGAGACTAGGTGGACTCTGTGCGTTGTGACTCAAGGTTACAGTCCAGGGAGAGGGACTTGGATGACCTCGTGTGAGTCTCCCATGTCCCCTTGCTGGGCAGGAGGGAGAGGCTAAGACTGGAATCCCACCTAGTCTGGTCGAGGAGGAAGGCCAAACACCTAGGGAGAGTCCATGGGTCCAGGGAAATTGGGCTGGGTGTGGGGCGGCCCCCATCCTTGCCCCAGAGATGCAGCTGGCTTCCTCCAGGCCTCAGTGAGCCTGTGGCTGAGCGGTGCCCAGAGGCCAGCTCACGGGTGACTTAGCCTGTCTTCCTTTCCAGTGGTGGCCAAATGAACTAAGCATAACGTTAATGACAACAGGAGCTGTGTCAGGTGGATTTGAAGAGCAGGTGGGCCTCAAGCAGTAGAGCATCTGCTTTGCAAGTGGGAAGCCCTGAGTTCAAACTCCAGTCCCACCAAAAAACCCAAAACACAAAAACAAAACCAAAGAGCAGCTGGGCTCAGATCACAGCAGGCCACTCACTCATGATGTAGAATCTAGGAAGTTGTGACCTCACTGAAGCTCCTTTCCCTCCAAGGAACAAGACCACTGCCAGTGGCCATCGTAGGCATCACGAAGGCTGACATGCTGAGCTTGGCATAGGTAGAGTCTCATAGATTTCAGTCCACAGCAAGCCAGAGGAGTTAAAGAGTGAGGCAGAGCCTTGAGTAACAAGAGCTGGAGATGGGGACAGCTGCGTGAATGAGGCTCTGACCTGTCACCAGCTCCCAGGCTCTGCTGCAATGCCACTCAGTGTCTGCAGCCTGAAACGGGCTCATCCGCCATCACCCAGCACCAGGCTGCACCATCAGACTGTCCTTTTCCCTGACAGGGCCCGTAAGGTCAGAAACCAGGCGTGCCACCAGCATCCACCAAGAAACTGGGACCTCAGAAATGCCTACTCTGGCTACTAAAGACCCCAGGCTCTGACAGCCGCCTGGCACTAAGCCCCTCTTCAAGAGTTGTTGGCAGAGGGGCCTGAGCCCAGCCTGATATGGAACCCCATGGGGTCTTCAGCCTCATTTCTGTTTGCACAAAGCAGCAGGTTTGTGGCCATGTGTGAGCCAAGCATTGGACTTCTCTGTCCTGCTTTCACAAGACAAGAAGGGAGTTGAGAAGTTTTGTGGGTTAATGAGACCAGGCTGTTAGCACACCTTGGCCTTGGGGGCCTCTGCTGAGGAGAACTGAGCCAGAACTCACAGCTGTCACCTCTGCCCTCTCTCAAGGGTGCCTGTGTCATCTCCTTTGGGTTCCCTGGGTTTCCTAACATTCTTACTGCAAGGCGAAGTTCCCTGCTCTCTATAAAACCCATCTGCTTATGACACATGGGCCAAAAGATTTAAAAAAACACCCCAAGAGTGTCAGAGTCACTTGTCAGCAAGAAAGAAGCTTACACACACACACACACACACACACACACACACACACACACACACACACACACCACTTCACACTTGCACCCCAAGCACAGGGAGCTGGAAGCAGCCTCACTGCCTGTTGTGTCTCCTGCTTTCACTGAACTTGACATTGGGTCCTGGGCACCCTGCTTGGCCCCCTCCTCCCCAACCTGCAGGTCTCTGCCCTATGCTGTAGTCTGCTCCAACAGCATTCTGTTCTCAGGCCCCCTTTGTGCATCTCACCCCATCACCTGGAAGTCCTGTCTTACGGAGGAGGAAAATGAGGCACAGAGAAGTTTAGAAAGTTGGCCACAGCACCAGGAGCCTGGGCCTGTGCGTGGCATGTGTTTCTCTGGAGAACCCTGACCAGCATGCGTGGGGAGCTTGGTCAGGGTTGGTGGCGTGGAACTGGCTAGGGAGGGAAGATTGACTTTTCTGGAATTGACAGAGCCGCAGCTCAGGCTCCTCTGTCTTCCATCAGGAAGACAGAGCTGTCCCTGTTCTCTCGGCACAGGAGATCAGGTGAAATTCCTGTGCCCACGACCTGCTTTTCCTCCCTGGAGGAGCCCTTCCCGTCAGTGGTTACCCTGAGCCTGGCTGTGACTGTAGCTCCCTGGCCGCGGACCTGTAACCCCTGGGGGTCTCTCTCTTGTCCACCTCTCACCTCCTGCTCTCCACGTTTCCCTGTGACGATGATGAAGGCTGTGGTAGGGTTGGGGTGGGGGCTGGGCTCAGCCTCCCTCCTGTCCCCTCCTGTCCCCTCCTCTGCTCATTTCTCTGCCAGCAGCCGACTTCCCAGGAGACCCTGGGGGAAGTCTCAGCCTTTTGTTCTGAGTGTCTGAGAGGTTGGTGATGAAGCGGGTCTCAAACATCGTGGATATCTCACCCAGACCTTTCATCACTGTGACAAATGAGGAATGACTTAAAGGAGGAAGGATTTATTTTGGCTCGTGGTTTTGGAGCTTTCAGTCTGTCATTCGGGAAGGGTGGGGACATGGGTACCCCAGGTAAGAGAGAGGGATCCTCAATTCAGCACCTCAGTTGCCCACCCAATCCAAGGCCCTTGGATTCAACTACAAAAAGGCTTTTGAAGATCGGTGATGGAGATTGACAGAGAAAAGAACCAGCCAAGATGTGTTAGCGAAGCAGAGAGAAACAGGGAGAAGTAAAGGGAAAAGGGCAAACGGACTGTGACGTGCAGAGTAGAGCCGCGGGGCTCCGTGGTGGTCCTCTTCCCACCTAAACTAAGCTAGGCCACCTGGTAACCTCAACCTTCTTTGGATGCTTCAGCATCCAAGCGTGGAGACAGAGCCTAGGGTGGCTTTGCAGTCAAAGGGTCCTGGGACATGGGTGCCTGCTCGAGCATTCTTTCTTGCAATAGATTTACCAAACCAAGTACCTTCTGTTCTCACCTAGGGAAGCTGTGACTCACCTGACACCTAGAGGAAGGGAGTGTGCTGGAAGGAACCATGCATGTGCTTTCTACCTGCACTTGGATGTGATGGCTAGACCTTCAGCAGTACACTTGCACCAGGAGGTGAGCTTGAAGATGTGAGCCACTCTTACAGAAGGATGGAACTGGGGCCCCTGACAACCGTGGAGCCATCTGCCCTCTGGACTTTCATATAACAGAGAAAACCTCTGTTTTGTTTAGCCACTCTTTTGGTTCTCTCTCTCTCTCTCTCTCTCTTCTCTCTTTCTCTCTCCCTCTCTCTCTCTCTCTCACCATGTGAGGGCTGGTGGACAGCTAGAGGCAGCTGTCAGAGGAGTCCGGGGAAAAGTGTGGCCAGTACTCTAGCCAGCAGGAACAGTATGTGCAAAGACCTGAGGCTAAGAGGAAAAACTTTCTAGACATGAGTCCCCCATCACTGGAGGTGTCCAAGTGCAGGCTGATGACCAGGGAGATGGCCAGACCTGCTGCCGGGTGAAGGTCCTCCTGTGGCTCTGGTTGTGTGGTTGGGAGGATGGCAATGGAGCATGGGGAGCTTGGGGTGAGCTGGGTAGGCGTGACCCAAGTAATGGACAGCTGGGGAGGAGCAGGGGGCATCTGGGAAAGACAGAGGCACAAGGCTGAGAGCAAGGCGCAGCATTTGACGTCACCCCTTGGAAGGATGCCCGAGGGGTCTTGAGAAGACATGATGCTGGGGTCATGTGTCTCCAGGCGTGGCGGCCTATAGGAAATATGGCCTGGCCTGTGGGTGATGGGACCTGTCCAACCTCCAAATGAGCCAGTGAGGGGCTCGGCTTGCCCTCTCCCGCCAGCTGTCCTGCCTACAGAGACCCCCAGTGACCCACGGACTCTTAGTGGCTGCCTCTGGGTTTCCTGCCCATCACACCTGAGCATTGAGGTCAGGAGCCACCCTGTGTCTGCTTTTGTGTCCCCAGACCCAGCAAGGGCCAGTGCAGAGCCGGTGCCCAGCACGTGTTTGTTGAATGAATGCAACCAGATACCTATCCAAATATTCAAGGGGCCTCCATGGCTCTTGTCACTCACAGAGACCCTGATATCCCACATTTAAAAGCGGGATGAGACCCTTCCCCTCCGGGGTGTTGTAAGTAATACATGAGGGAACACACATGAGGTCAGTAACCCTGAGGCCTCAGTGTCCCTGTTTGTACAATGAGCAATGGGCTCCAGCATATCTAAGCACACATGAGCTGTGGTTTATCAAGATGGCAGGGCGGAGTGCACCTCAATTCTGGGCTGCAGGGTGGGGGGTGAGCTGGGCTGAGGCTCCAGTGCAGCTGCCTCTTGCACTGGCTTCCAGCTCCCAAGGTGGGAGAGGTAGCTCAGGGCTGTCCAGGCAGCCAGGTCAGTGTGATCTGCTGCCTGGAAGTGATGGTCGGGGGCTGGGGCCAGGCTCTGCCAGTTGCACCCATGCCTTGGATCCTGGTTCCCCACGCGCGAATGCTGGCAGGCAGCTAGGCCAGCTAGGCGCTGACAGCAGCTCACCCCTGGGCCTGGTGCAGCTGTGTGGAAACCAGGGCAGCCATCGGACGCCCAAGGGTGGGGTCTGGCCAGGAGCAGGCTGAGAGCACCTGCGCAGCGGTGCAAATTGTGACTAAGTGCCTAAAAACTTGGGCAGGTTCTCTGAGCATCACTGTGAGGGTAAGCGAGTGAATATGTGCTGAGTGCTACAGGCAGTACCTGGCTGAGAGTGAGGGTTGCACTGTGAGCCATAGATTGTGGTAGGCAGAATTCCCACGTGGGAATTCAAAGTTCTGCCCCTGGTGTGTGTGTGTGTCCAGAATAATCCACTCCCTGGACTGGGCAGGCTCTGTGCATTTCAAAATCAAAAGGGCTGGGGGCAGGGCTCAAGTGGTAGAGTGCTTGCTTAGCATGCAGGAGACCCTGGGTTCAACCCCCCAGTACCACAAACAAACAAAATAAAGGAAAGAGAAGCATGGAAGCATACAGGAAATTAAAAATAAGAAAAATCAGAGCAGGCCTATACCAGGAGAGGTTAGTGCGGAACCTTCAGCAAACACAGATTCACACACAGATCACCAACCCATGCTCCCTGCACCCACCCCACCGGCTGGCACACAGACACCAGTTCATATTGGTGCACGTGTGCCTAACTGCCTCGCTCTGGCGTGTTCTCTCTTCACTGTCACTGCAGAACGAGCCCCAACAGGTTTCCTGTGCCCGTAAGTTCAGTCCTAAACCAGGGTCCCACAGCTCCAGGTGATTCTGTGGGGGGGGGACCGACTGTTTCCAGGTTGTGTGAGTACAGGTGCTGGCCTCCCTGTGCCATGTCACATCACTGGGTTTATACATGGTATCCTTAGGGTTCAATGTCCACAACGTGACCAGGCGAGGTGGATACTCAAGAAACCCGTGTGGAATGGATTTAAAGCTTTCACGTCAAAGGAGAAGCTGCTTTGCAGTGCCTGAGCCCAGACTGCCCCTTCCTCCAGCAGTGCCAAGCTGTATCCCCTCTCCCAGCCTACCAGGAATTAATTTTACCATCCCGGTAGGGAAGCTCACCCGTCCCTTTCCACCTGTGTCTTCTTTGTGGCTGGCTGTATGTCACCTTGCCTGTTTGTTTTCTGGTGGGTATTGTATTCTTCTCATCTTATGGAAATCCCATCGTGCTTCTGTTGATGGGCTGCTGGTGAGCTTGGAGAAGAGAGCGGTGGGCCGGGGCAGGGTGACCAGAGCTCCATGGGAGGGGCCTGGGGCTCCTCTACATGGTGGGAGGCCTGGCCAGGTGGGCTCGGTAACTGGGCAGAAGGAGGGTGCTGGGAAGAAATTTTTAGTCTGAAGAGTTGAGAGAGAGAGAGAGAGAGAGAGAGAAAGCGAGAGAGAGAGAGAGAGAGAGAGAGAGCCCTTTTGGTGAGGAGGAAGAATTGCTCTCCAAGGCAGTGTGATCAGAAGGAAGCCAAGCTGGAAGGAGCAAGCATTTGCTGACCTCAGTTTCCTTGTCTGTGAAATGGGAATTGTGACCCTCCCTTCCCACCAAGTCCTGGGTGGGGACCATGTAGTCGCCTTCCCAGGACAGGTGGCTCGGCTCTGCTACCTCCGCCTGGCAAAAGAACAGGAGCCTTGTAACCCCGTCCCTGTGGAAGTCGAGCTCCAGCTCCGAGCGGGCTGCAGTGCCTGCAACTGCCTCGACCTCCGGCTTCACAGGCTGTTCTGGTCCCTCTTGCAGCGTGCAGATTCCATCCTCCCCTGGCCGCCCTGGGTGGCCATAGATCCACACAGCGTCCTTCTGATGAGGACTTGCCCTGGAGCTCTGTCGCTTGCACCCTGCCAACCCTGGCCTCTCGTGCCCAGGGTTTGCCACCCCTGTGAGGCACTGCTTCAAACCCATGCCCAGGCCCGGGGCATAGGTCCAGTGAGGGTCTGTTAAGCTCCTGGCTTCTCTTGATAGCTCCCTGCCCAGTCCCCAGGACTGATTTCCAGGTTTAAGCAGAATTGGGCAGTGATGAGCCAGCAAGCACAGCAGCCCTTCTGCCTCCAGCCTTCCCAAGGCCAGTGGTCACTTGCTCTGTCTCAGCCTTGGTTGTGTCCTGAGGAACAGGTTCACGTTTCCCATGGTTCCATGTTCTGCAGGGCAGGAGCCAGACTCTGAGCAGGAATGGGGGAGGCCTGGCCTTACTTTGGGAGACCACGGTGATGGCTCCCCTTCCCTCTCCTACTGCCCCCAGCTCTCAGTCCTGCCTCATCTCTGACTCACAGCCCTTCTGGGAAGCCTGGTCAGTGCCCCGATGCAGAATCCGCCTGTCATCTGTGCTGGGCCTGGTCTCCCTGGCTGGCACCAGGCCATGGGTTGGGGCTAAGTATGCCTGGGGTGAGTGTGGCATTGTGCACATTTCTACTGAGCTGGAGGAAGGCTGAGCAGATTGGTGCCATGGCCCATTTCAGATAAGGACACTGAGGTCCAGTGAGGCGGAGGCTCCAGAGCCCTGCCTGAACCTGGATCTCCAAACCTCACACTGTACCAGGTCCTGAGTCCTTGCAAGGCACACACAGCCCCAGGGGGCCATAGCAGCTCCTGGGGACCAGCAGAGAGCCAGGCTTTGGAGATGGCTGGTCATATAGGTCAGCTTTGGAGGAGGAAGGAGAGGCTTCTGGAACTCAGGGAGACCTGGCAGTGGGGCCCAGCCTCAGCGCCTATCTAGAGACTGGTGCTCCTCATTTGCTGCGGGGTGCAGGGGCTCAGGGCAGGACTGGGGCCCAGAAGTCACCTGCTCATGCTTGAGGGGCAGGATGTGACCTAGAGCCAGCCCCTTGCTTCCTGGGATGGGATGGAGGGTAAGGTGTGGAGCCAGCCTCGAGGAGCCCTGGCAACAGCCAGGTGAAGAGGTGATACAAACCTTGCATGTGTTGTGTTGGCCTCCACGAGCAGCCAGGAGCACAGTGTCACTGACTGAACTTGGTGGTCACTGTGATGGTTGGCTTCACGTGTCACCGTGGTCAGGTGCTGCTTGTTCACTGGAACACTATCAGGAGACACCTAGGCAGGTCTCTGTGGGTGATTAAAGTCTGTTACCAGTTGACTTTAAATAAAGAAGGTTTCTTGGCACCACCTTGGTGGACCTGACCCAGTCAGTGGAAAGGCCGTAAGAGTGGACGAAATCTCCCTGAGGACAATCCCCACAGACTGCACACTGCCCTATGGTCACCACCTTCTTGCCCTAAGTCCCTTTGACGACCTCCCTCCCATTTGCTTCTACGGTTCCCTTTGGCTTTCATGGCTGGCATAATCCAGAAATGAGAATCACGCTTTTAAGATATCTTTTGTTCTAAGAATACTTGTTGAGCATCAACTCTGTGCTGTCTTTAGAAGGGTCCAGAGAGTCATCCCTTGCACTCCAGGGGGATGCCCAGGATCAAACAAGCTAGGCAGTCACCGTGCTCAAAGACAGACAAGGAACCGGTGTGTTGTTTTGGGGGTGGGCTTGTCTCTGAGTGTATCCAGGGTCTCCCCCAGGGCACAGGTATTGGACAGGCAGCAGCTGTGCAGGTGGGCCCCAGTAACCCCTCTCCCTTTCTCCAAGCCAGCACCCACAGCTCCGTTTGTGACGGTGGCCCCATTGTAGTGGAGGCTCCTGAGATGGTGCAAAGTCCAACCAGTTCCATCTGCACAGGGGGCGGACATGCAGCCTCCCTGCTCACCCCCAGCATGAGTGGCTGTCCTGAACACTGGCTTTGCAGCGTCTGTGGGTAGCAATCAGCTGACAAGACTGGGCTTTGGAGACTGACATAGTTTGGGGCTGTGTCTTTCCTGCAGGCCTGCTGATGGCAGGGCTGTGTGGGGCTGAGGCAGCAACAGCAGCTCCAGGTGCAGTCTGTGTACCTCCACCCTATGCCCCAGGGTCCCCAGACTTGACTGCAGAGGCACAACTGGCAGGAGCCTCAGGGCCTGGACAGTGGTATGCTGGTCAATGCCTGCCCTGGGGTGTCCAGTATCTTTGGTGTGAAATCTCCCCCAGCCTGTAGCAAGTACCAACTGAGGTCACTAACTGCACTGGAGGTGACAGGAGCAATGGCATACCCACTGGGCTGCTGGTGTGAGCACACTCCTCCTAGGAGGAGGCAGCTCCTCAGGCAAGCTGGAAAGGGTGGAGAGAGCCCGGTAAGCCCCGGAGGTGGCAGCAGCCCAGCTTGCTGGCACGGACATCCCTCGGAGTCACTATTGAGAGTGATGAATGAGGGATGTTAACACATTTAATCAAACTGCACTCTGGCCTATGAGTCAGCCTGCTGGATGCAAAGCAGCCTGCTCTCCCCCTGCACTGCTTCCTGGAGTCATCTGAGTGCTTCCCTGGCCTCCCTCATCCCCCGCCCTCTCTGGGGCTGTCCTCATCTCCTCTGGTCACACGGTCTGCCCTGGGCCTGGCCTGTACCACACCCTTTCCTTCCTGGACTCAGGCATTCTTGCAATAACTCGTGGAAGTAGGCAGCTGTGTCTCTCAGCTCTACCACTGAACACCTGCTGGGCCTTGAAGGAAATTTTTATTTATCCAGTGCTTCAGTTTCCCCATCTTTAAAATATAGGTAATAATATCTACCTCTTAGGCTTGGGAGAAGATTAAGTAGGGCATTGAGTGATAGGGCTTAACATGGTGCCTGGGACATTAAATGTATACATTCCCTTAATCACCACCATCGCCAATACCACCATCAGTTATCACCATAATCGCCATCACCACCACCATCACCACCATCCATTATCACCATCTTCTTCACCACTGCCACCACAATCACTGCCATTACCACCACCACTACCACCATTATTACTGTCACTACCGCCATCACCACCACCACCACCTCACTATCACCAACCTCACCACCATCACCACCACCATCATTGCTGCCACACTGTCACCCCACAATCCTCACCACCACCATTACTGTTACCCCATCGTCATCACGATGTTATCTATTATTACCTTACCCACATGTTCAGAGCACCAGCTCACAACACAGACTTTCAGGCCATCTCTCCCACTGGCTCTGCCCTTCTCACATGCCAGGAGCCGATGTAGGACTGTCACATGCTCTAGTGCCCAGACTTCGTGGTTATGGGTCACACATGGGCTCTGGCTGGCTTAGATGGGCAGGGACCTTTCTCAGGGGTACCAGCTTGCAGGTGGCTTATAGAACCCGTGGGAAAGCTGGAAAGCATAGGAACCAAAAAGGTCCGAGTGGCAGCACAGCTGAAGTCATGACTTGGGACTGTGCTGGCACCCATGTGCCCTGTATCCACCTTAGATAACCCAGGGCTTAGGTCAACCTTTCCCTGTCACAGCCACCCCAAGCACTTGCCTTACGCTAAAAACTGGTCGATGACAACCACACTAGGTCTCGGTCTCCCCCAGACTTGGCCCTGCTATCTTCCTTTCCCCTTTCCTGCTCCCCTCCTGCTCAGCTGGCTTGCCTGAGCCCCACCTTTACTGGTCCTTCCAGCATCCCTCCCTTGGTGCTCCCTCTTACTTCTCTGGCAGTAATAATTAAGTAGATCCCCAATCTTCACACTGCTTTGGGGGTCAGCTTTTGCCTCCTGGCTCCATGGGCAGGTGTGGCCCAGGCTGGGCTCACCCACATTGGGCTGACAGCCAAGTCCCCAGTGTCCACACCCTCTTTTTGTGGAGTGCTCCCTGCAGTCCACAACCATCTGGATCTATGAGTGAACCCTCTCCCTGTTTAACTCACTCTCAGGGCACCGACACAGAGTAAGCCCCTGCTGTGTACTTAAGTATAGCTGCATCTACTCTGTTTAATCTCTTCCCACCCCCAGGGATCCTAAGAAGATAGTTCTGGTCACCTTGCAGATGAAGAAACTGAGGCTCAGAGAGACAGTGACTTGTCCAAGGTCGTGCCGTGTCCAAGCGTCTGGCCAGGGTCAGGATGGCTCTGCCAGTTCTGGCATGGTCTCCACAGCAGCCCTGAGTCACCCGTTACACAGCAGGGTGTAATTGCTCTGACTCACTGTCTGCTATAATCAGGGTAATTATTCACCTCCTCTCCCAGTGCCCTCCTGGGCCAGAGTCCATGCCCACCCTTCTCTCACCCCATGCTGCTCCCTGAATCTGTAAGCAAGGGGCTTCAGAGCCCCGTTGATGGCCAGAGTAGCTGGAGCAGACAGGGAATTTGCACTCCCTCTCGGAGACTTGCTGGCTACAAGTCAGCAAATGAACTTCCCAGAGCCTGGCTATCACATGGAGGAGTGGACAGAGTCCATATCTGCCCAGTGACCCCTTGACTTTCAGCTGGTGCCAAGGGGCGAGATCCAGCAAGGAGTAGCTCAGACTCCTCTCAGCTCTGTAGCCTCAGGTCAGACCTGAAGTCTCTTGGAACAGGTGTCTCCAGTGCTCTGTGGATAGGGGCACGCAGGTGACCTGCCCTATAAACTCTAAGGGGGCTTTACAATGTCCCCTTGCCGCTTTATCTGGTGGCTGTTTGTATGGTCAGAAGGGTCAGGTAGGTGTAACTCAGAGAAACTGAGCAGGTGGAGCCCACTTCCTTCCTGGAAGACTGAGAAGATGGACAAGGCGACATAGCAGGAGATGTCTGCTGCTACCATCACCATTAGAGTGACTGCTAAGGGGTTCAGAGCACAGGTTCTCCTTACCTGGGACACCTTCCCACACATGCGGCCCTGCCTGTGCCGGGGTGGCTTGTTCCCAGGCCGGGGTGGTGGACAGGCTCCTTTGGGCCCACGAGAACACATGCCCAGTGTGGGTGCAGGGGGCCTTGTTTGGCCTGATCTGTGCATTCCTGGAGAACGTACCCTGGCCTTACCCACCAGTGGGCTTGGACCATGTCATCTGTGTCCTGAATGTGTCCACAGTGAGCGAGTAAACAGATGGATGGTGTGTTTGATTTCCATGGCTGAATCCAGGTTGAGGGCATTCTCACCCCTCCACCTTCGTGCCATGAGGTCTTTTTTTGTGAGACTTGGTGGAAATAAAACATATCTTCCCCTGAAGGGCTCAGCCCCAGGCCAGGGGAAAAGGCCAAGGCAGTCTTGCCAGGACACTGGCAAAAGAAGGGGCTGCCATCCCACCTCTGCTTCCTGCTCTTTCTGGCAACAGAGCAGGGTCTGTTTTCTGACACGGTGAGCCTGTCAATTGTGCCCAGGTTCTGCTGTGTGTTCCGAGTCCACAGACACCATGGACGAGGCAGCTCTAGGCTCTGCTGGGGACAGATGGCACTTCCTCTTTGCAGGGCCCCTTAGAACTAGGGATGAGGCAAAATGTTGCCTCCAGAACTTTCAGCATTTGTTCTCTGCAGGATTCCCACCCTGCAGCCTGAGGCACAGACCCCCTCCCCTGCAGGAAGGGGACAGTCTCTCCTTGCATGCATTTGCACCCACATGGCTCCCACTGTAGAGGCTCAATGGGCACGACCACTTGAATGGGAACCTGTTGGGAGCCATGAGCCGCAATCTGACAAGGTCGTTGTGGCTTAGCAGGATCCTGACAAGGTCAGGGACTGCAAGTGCACCACGTCTCTCACTGGGGTTTTGAGGAAACGTGGAGTGGCTCCCTTTGTCTGGAGAAAAGAAATATTAACCTGAAGGTATTTGTTTATGATAGGTCAGGAACAGGGCACAAGCCCTTCGCAACCAGGCCCGAGTTTTATATATGTGAAACCAAGGGAGGCTGGATGAAAACAGGGAGGTTTGGGTGTCGTCATTGAAACTAGGAGGGTCCGAGTGTCACTTGTGTAACCTAGGAGATTGGAGCAAGAACATCGTTTTTCAGGTAGAGGACATTGTTCCCAGGAATAGAAGTTCTTCTTGCATTGTATAACTTCCTACTTTGTACTGCTTAAAAAGCCTGATGCAAAAATAAAAATTTGCCAGTGCAGTGAGGTCACCAGCCTTCTGGTCATGTGTCTTGTCATTCCCTTCCTTCCTGAGTCCTTTCGCGTGTCTCGTGTCTTCAGTCCTTCCTTAGGTCCATTCGGGTCAGGGACCCTCGATATCCCAGCAGGAAACCACAAGGTCCAGAGTGGGCCTCTGAGTTCTCTTGCTAAGGTGCATAAAAGAATTTTTTCTGGAAAGTGCAATCCATGTCTCCAAGTGACCTGAGAGTCCTCCAAAGACAGAAAAGGAGAAAGCAGCAACCAACACAGGTCATGTATGGCCACAGTCCCTTGGCTGCTTTGCTCACTGGCCCCCGAGCACCTGTGGACAGGTCTTTGTCCCTTTGCAGAGTCTGGAACCCAGCTGACCATGAGGCTCTCTCTTTTGTGCTTAGCACCTGGTCACCCTGTTGCCCTTGCAGGGTTCCAAAGCTGGAAGGATGACCATTCTCTGCCGACCACCACAGGACAGACCTCCTGAGTCAGGCTGTCACCAGGATTGTTCCAGAGGCTCTGCTAGGTGTGCTGCACCCCTCTTACATGAGGAAACTGAGGCCAGGATCAGAATGCTTGGCAAGCATGGGGTGGGGATGTTGATCCAGGTCTCCCTGGCTCACCTTCAGCCCCTTCCCTTGAACCCCACCACGGGCCTGGATCCTGCTTTGATGTGGCTGCCTGGCTCTCTCTGAACCCACACCTTTCTCCCTAAATGAAGATTGACACTGAGAAATGTCACACTTGCTGTGCCCTGAGCTGGGCCTGGTGGCTTATGTGCGTGGCCTCACTTAGTCCCTGCCAAGAAGGACAGGTAACAAAATAAAGCATCAAAAGATGGTGACCTGCTCAAGGCCGGCCTGTTTAGGGAGCGGTTGAAGTGAGGTCTCTGAGGTGACTCCTGGCCATGCAGTTGGAACTGACGGCCTTCCTGTGCGCCCTACCCTACTCTTTGCCAGATGCCCGTCTGCATCCTCTGGTGCAGATCGAAGCCCAAGGTTACACGTAGCCCTGAGTGATCCTGGGGAAATCAGCTCTTGTTTGGTATACTCTGGGGCAGTTCTCCTCCCAGGAAGAGTTAGAGCCCATCTACGATTGCATTGCCATCCATGCTGGGTGGCAGCACTGGAACAGGTCATGACACTCGTGACATCTTTTACTCCTGTCTACACTGTAGAGAGGATTCCATGTTTCCATTTTACAGAGGAGAAAGCTGGGGCCCAGAAAGGCAAAGGCCACACTCCTCAGCAGAGAAGGAGTTGGAGTCTGCTGGAATCTTTTCCCCTTCCAGTGTCAACAGACACAATAGCTCTGGCCTAACTGGGGAGGTCTTCCCATCTATGTCCTCCTCAGTGGGGTGGATCACACCAGGCTCAGAGTAGCCTAGGGCCTTTCTGCTTCCTGCACTGGGGCCATGTCTGGGGACAGCATTCCCAATTGCAGGGGCCTAAGAGAGGAAGCCAGGTGGAGAGGCTCAGCTCTTGCAGGGTGTATGCTGCTGGGTGCATGGAGCTGGGTGCATGGAGCTGGGTGCATGGAGCTGGGTTCATGGAGCTGAGTGCTTGGAGCTGGGTATATGGAGCTGGGTGCTTGGAGTTGGGTGCATGGAGCTGGGTACTTGGAGCTGGGTGTATGGATTTGGGGGCTTGGAGCTGGGTGCGTGGAGCTGGGTGTGCCGAGTTGGTGGGCAGTCAGGGCTGCCTGGCTGCCTGGCTGTGGCTAAAGAACCACAGCCTCCATAGCCTCTCTGGGTCTCCCTACCCATCCCATCCAGAGGGTTCTCACCCAGAGATTACTCCTTCCCAGCATGCTTCTGGGCAGCAGGGTCCAGGCTGTTTGAACAAGACCCACAGACCTGGGGCTGCCAGAATAGGATGCAAATTGCTCCAGCTGGCCTCTGTGCTGATGTCCCACAGCCTCTGGGAACTGACCCAGCTCCTTGGCCTGACAGCCAAGGTGTTCTAGACCCTGCCCTGACCACAGTCCACAGCCCAGAGCTCTGTTTCCAACTACCCCTTGTCCTTCTAGTTTAATGTCCCCCTCCTTGTCCCTCTGGGTCTAACTCTTGTCCTTTGGCACTTCCAGACACTGAGGAGACCAGAGTGGATCAGATGCCACCCCCAGACCTCCCTGAACCCCTCTGTCCCAGCCTTGATCCTCCCAGTGTCATGTCCAGTTTCTGGTCTGTGAACTCTTGGAAGGCAGGAGCAGATCCGACGTGCTAGGTGTTCGCAGGTGGGCTCTCTGGTGCTGTGTGACCTTGGGGCTTCCTTAGGGAATTAATGGGACCTCGATGCTGGTGAGCCTGTGACTATCGAGGAGCAAAGATGACTGCAGTATTGACATCTCAATAGTCCTCTGCCATTTTAAACAATCCACTCCCTGTCTCTCTCTCTTTCCCCTGCTCCTGGGAGGACGCTTTCTAACAGGATCTTACCAAGATGCTCCAAGAGAGAAAAGCAAGCCAGTTGCACGCAGAGGCTCTGGGGGGGGACGGTGCCACGTTGCTCAGTTTTCACGGGGACTTCAATTCTTTTCATGATTTTCAAAAGGGCTCATGCTTTCACAGAAAGTATAGAAGTTACAGGAAAGTATAAAGACAGAAAAGCAGCCTGTCACTCAGAATTCTGTCACACACAGGTGTCTTCCCATCCTTTCCACAGGGTTGTCAGAATTGAGCTCTTGGTGCGTTTTCCATTGGAGAGTCCACACAAACACCTGCTGTTGATGTCCAGGTGAGGCTGTGTTGTAGGGGAATGTAAGCATGCACTTATTCTCTCCCTGGGGGGACCCTTCCTATCAGTCGTCCTGCTTTCACTTTTCTGCCTAAGGATGGTCAGTCATTTTACTGACATGTTAGGGTCCCTCTGGGATGCTGGCCGACCTTGGAGACAGACCTTTGGACTGTGGGGTGCTGTGATATGTCTGCATAACTCTGTTTGCCACTCTCTCAAAAGCCCCCAGTATGGCTGGTCTCAGAACTCACAAGCCTGGCTGCCCCCTTCCCTGGCTGTAGCTGGTAGTAGAAGCTGGCGGTCTCATCAATGTCATGCCATTTAAGTGTTTTCCCCATCACCCTCATTCCTGATGAAAGCTTGAAATCCTCTGTACCGCAGCATGCAGGTCTAGTCCATTTTTCTTCCAAATAGAAAAAAATCATTAGCATGTTAACTATTTTCACTACTTTTTAAAAGGACTCTACAAAATGAAGGTGTGCACCTAACCCTGAGCTGCTCTGTCTCAGGAGAAGAGTGAGTGTTGGTTCCCCAAGGCCCTTCCCTCACTCAGCAGTATTTAAAGGCTCCCATTGTCTAAGCAATTCCTCGTGGCCCCTCCAAGCCCACAGAGTCTGGCCTCTGCTGCTTATGATGGGCCTTTTGTAGCTTTAACCATGCGTACCCCCTCTCCCCAGTGTGGTGACATCTCCTTATGGGCCACATGGGCACGTGACATGTGTCCCCATACAGCTTTGTCTCTGTTTCTTCCATGACCTGGAAGGACCTCTTCACTTTCCTTCCTGTCCACCCTCCTCTCTAAAGTGCCGTCCCCTCCATTCTGTCAGCCAGGGTGGGCCACACTGCTCTGATCAAGTCCTAAGTTGCCCATTTCGGCACACTCAGAAGTGCTGGGCTCGCGCGAGGAGCCAACGGCTCTGAACTGTTGCTGTCTCAGAGCCAGGGGCAGAAAGACTCATCCCAGAGGACAAGGGTGAGAAGCAGATCAGCTTAAAGTCAGGGAGTGCAGAGTAAAATAAGTTTAAGATGAAATAAAATCAAACAAGCTCACTTAAGACTCATTCTTGCACTCTTTGCTCAACACACGACTCTGGATATGAACTGGCTCAGAATGACAGTTTCCACTTGATACCATGGGTACAGTTCACTTGTCTTTAAAAATGAAGCCATTATTTCTTGGAGGAGGCCAGGGTGGTGGTATTGGTCAGGTCTTATTTTGTCCACATCTTTCGGCTCACAAAGGACAAGAACCAAACCTTGCTTAATCCCCACGGTCTGTGCTGTGTCCCTTCTCTTGTACATGGAGGTGCCAGTAAAGCCCCATGGGTGGATGGAGGGCCAGCCTTTCCATAGTCTCAGTTGGCAGAGCTTTACCTCACTCATGTCTCCATAAAGGGCTCTCTGTTCCCCTGTGATTCTCTCAGAATCTTTGAGAGTGGCAGGAGTTGCTGTGAGGAATAAGACTCTACTGTGAGGCCACCCAAGGCATCCACTGCTCCCCAGAGCTGCAGCTGGCCACTGCTCTGGAGTCCCCACTGCATGGCCACCTTTCCTAGCCAAGTGATTTCCAGTGACCTCTTCTGATAGAGCTGTCCACTCTTCCCAGGAATGTCAGGACCTTGGCATTGTGGCTCTGGCTTTAGGCAAGGTCGACTGATAAAGACTGCCCCTGGATTTGAAAGCAGTTTGGCTGGTGAGAGTTAGCTGGGTTGAGAGGAGGGAATCACTGATTTGATGGCTGGAGGACACCTTAGGGCTGTTCTGATGGCCTGCAGGATGACAAGGGCATTGGGATTGGAGCCAGAAGGACCAAATTTGAGCCCCAGTATCCCTGGTCATTGGTTATGTAGCTTTGGTTACAGACATTGGTGGAGCCTCTGTTTCCCTGACTGTAAGATGGACTCCCAAGAAAGGCCAATATTCAAGGGGTCATTGCATGCCAGGACCACTTTAGGTGCCTTTGCCAGTTTAATCTTAGGAGCAGCCACTAGGGGTAGACGCCATTCTTCAACCCCATTTTACAGATGATTGAAATGAGGACGCACGTGTGTGCGTGTGTGTGAGTGAGTGTGTGGCCATTCAGCGGACCAGCTCCTCCAGCCCATCGTCCATCAATCCCTCTGGCCACCTGCCTTCTCATCAGTCCTTCAGGCACTGACACAAAGAGACCATTGAGGGTAAGCACCCCCTCCAGCCCCTCTGTCCCTAAGGAAGGGGTAGATGGGAGGAGCTTGCAGGCCAGGGCAGCATGGGTGGGGGAGGGGCTGTCATAAGGGAGGACGCTCCAGAAAGCTTCCTACAACCAGCTGCTTCCAGGTGCGGTCACCTCGCCCTTGTCCTGCCAACTGGCCACTGGACTTGGATGATTCCCACGGGTGACTAAATTCAGAAGCAGTGGAGGTGGGGAAAGACAGACCACTCCCACCTCCAGAACACCACCAGTCAGTGCCAGACCTGGTGATGTTTCCACATTGCCGCCAGGGGAGCAGGTCCTTCCAGGCTGCCCTCTTCCTTCCTCGCTCGTTTCCCCGTCCTCTTGCTCTTCCCCTTCTTATTCCACTTCCCGCTGCTCTTCTTGGTTCAGTCAACGTTGATCCAATTCCTGGGCCTGCCCTGGGGGGGAGGGGAGGGCGATACCCTGTGGCAAGCCTGCTTTCTCTCTCTGCTGCACCCCGAACTCTCTCTGTCCTGCCCCTCAGCTCCCAACACCTCAGCCTCCCCTTCGCCCTACAAACAACCCGGCCATTGCAGTTTGGTGCCAGCACTGGAGGCAGACGGTGATGGGCAATGCATGGGAGTACTCAACCTGCTGGATGGAATGTCAACGCATGAGTCACCGCGGGATGCTGGGGTGGAGAAGTTGTGACCATGGTCGTGGCCGACCTCATCGGGAGCAGAGGAGCGCGTAGCCCCCTCCCAGTGTGACTTGAGAAGGGAAGAAAAGATAAGATGCGGGTAAAGAAACTGCCACCCCTGCAACCTACGCCCTCCCGCCTCTCTTCAGCCTACAGGCAGTGCCTCAAGGCGAAACAGTCTGCAGGCGAGGGACAGCCAGCGCGATCAGCACCGCGGACAGCGGCACGACCTGCGCGATCGCCAGCCGGCCCGGCCACTGCTGCCCCGTAGCGCTGCGCTCGGGTCCTGGCGCCCGGGAGCCGGCACTTGCCGCGGCTTTCCGCGCGCTGCTCTGCACCCTGCCCGGCTCAGGGTCTCCGCAAAGCCGAGGACACGCCTCCTCTGCCACTGTGCTTTTCCCCTCGAGCCATAAAGACTGTCCCCAGCCACTTCCGCCTGCGGGGAGCCCGGCGAGCCGCTAGCGCCATGGGCGCGGGTGAGGTGCTGCTGCTGGCCGGGCTGCTGGTGCTGCTGGTGTCCGTGTCGCTGCTGTCCAACGCGCTAGTGCTGTTCTACTGCGCCTACAGCGCCTTCCTAGTGCACCTGTCGCTGGGCCACCTGCGACATGGCCGCGTTGGACATCTCCTTCACGCTGCTTGGCGTGCTGCTTGGGCGGCCGCCGTCGGGGACCGGCGTGTGCCAGGCCGTCGGCTTCCTGGACACTTTCCTGGCGTCCGACCCTGCTCTGGGCATGGCGGCGCTGAGCGCGGACCAATTACTGGCGGTGGACTTCCCTCTGCGGTACGCCCGGGCGCCTGCGACCTTGCGACTCCGGCTGCTACTAGCCTACACATGGGGACACTCCCTGGCCTTCGCGCTCACCGCGCTCGCCGGCTCCTGGATGGGCTACAGCAGCACCTTCGCACCCTGCTCGCTGCGACCCTAACCCGAGCGCCTGTGCTTCGTCGCCTTCTCCACCGCGCTCCACGCCGCCGCCCTGCTCAGTCACTAAAGGTGATGTGGGTGGCGCAGCCACTGCTGGCGCATTGACATCATCACAATGCAGGCGCTTGTGCTGCTGGTGGACCTGCACCCCAGGTAGCCAGCCACGCCACCACCCAAGCCCGGGACTGCGTGGCCTCCCGGCTTGCCAGAGCCTGTTGGCCCTGTCACCCACACAGTTGCTTTGCCTCCCGCCCCCCATTGACCCTGCCCACAAGTGTCCACATTGGGTCCTTCCTAGGCATCCCGGAGTGCGGATGCCTCTCAGTGTCCAAAGCATTTGCCTCTGGGAATCTGTGCTCACAGCACCCACAGAGTTTTGGCAGGGAGTTGTGTGGTCACCAGAGGCTTCCCAGGGGCCTCGCTGCCAGGCATATCAGCTGTTCTCCTCCTGGGACATGTAGGGTGAGTCTGGACATTCTGCTTTTCTGCCCGATGCTGACCCTGTGCCCCTGCTTTGCCTGGGGTTTCAAGCCTTGGAAGAGTCTGCTCTCCTCCTGGCTTGCCTTTGACCTCTCTAGCTGGTGTCACTGCTCCAGCTACCTCCTGTGGCATGTTGCTCCCACCCTGTCCACATGGGCACAGATAGCCCTTCCCCAGCATCTGTCCTGCCCCAGTTAGTTGCTTCCCCTGCAGGGGGATGGCTTCTCAGACTGGAGGCCTAACTCTGATTGCTGTGCATAGAGGGGGAGGAGAGCAAGGGGTGAGGGGGTGGGAGGCATAGAGAAAGAAAGGGGAAGATCTGCCCTTCCTTCCTGCCTCCATGTTTCCTTTATTTTCCTCATCTGGTCCTCTGCCTTCCTCCTGCTCCCAGCCTGGATGTCACACCCTCACTCCTGCCCTCTGGGCTAGACTGGGGTTTGTCCAGTCCCCTCCTGCAGCTCTGACCGCTGTCTCCTGCTCCTGCAGTGTGTGGCAGCACTGGCTCAGTGAACAGAAGAGGCGCTGCTGGCGAGCCACCAGGAAGATTGGCCCCATCATCGGGTCCTTCATTGTCTGCTTTGCCCCCCATGTGGTGAACAGGTGGATCCTGTTTTGGAAGCCAATGGAAGCTGGGCTCAGCCTTAGTGGGCAGGTCTTGGGGGTCTCCCAGCCAGGGACTGGGGGAAAGCCAACACTCCTCCACACCTGAGGCGCCAGGGTGTCACCTTAGTTCCTGTCACAGACCCCCTGGGACACAAATTTCACTAGCCCAACATCCCATCTCATAAATGAGGAAACAGCCTCCATCTCCCTGAATGGGAGCCAGCCAGCACAGGGTCTGTTTGGACCATCACTGTCCCTTTTAGCCCAGGAAGCACGAAGTCAGTGAGATGATTTGGACCCAGCCAGGCCTAGGTTTGCAACTCCTGGTGTGGGTGTGGGGGACTCTGGGTGGAGGGCAAGGGAGTGTCCAGGGGGCCCTCTTTGTTCCTTCCCTGACCCTTTCCCTGGAGACTGTGGCCCTTGTACCTGTCGGACCAGATCTGCTTGGATTGTAGGGGCCTGGGGAAGATCCCGTACAAAGGATCTAGAGCCATTGTCCCATGTCATGATGATGGCTGGCTGGATCTGTGTTTCTGCGTGGAGGGTTTTGGGGATTCTCATTCATGAACGGTCCCTATAGTGGCCAGGCTTCCTGGTGGTCTCTACTCCTCCATGTCTGGGCAACAGCAGAAGGACACCCTGGCATAAGTGGCTTGTGGGAAATACTTTTGGCCTTTAGCTACAAGGGGCTGGGGCAGCATAGCCAAGAGGAGTGGGCTGGGCGCAGGGTACAGTGCCAAGTTCCTGGCTTGTTCATTCATGGGTCCCCTGGGGTTGCTGGCTGGTGCCCTGGGAAGTCAGCCTATCTGTTTGGAATGGCTCTGTGTTCTTAGGACACAGGAGTCTAGGTGTGGCTGGGAGGGGGGCCACTTATCCCTGTGGGCTGGTAGGCCTCTGGAGCATTGGGCTCTCCTTTCCCTCTCAGGCTCCCTTGAAGAGTCTTGGAATCAGTACTCAGGGTGTGAGTGACGCTGCTCTTGGCCACTGATTCCACCAGGCTCAGGGACATGGCACCCGGCTTCTGAAGGCTCACCGGCACACTCGGTCCTCACATGGAACCTGGCCGAGGCCTCTGGTTCTAAGGAAAGTGCATGGCACAAGTGTGCCTGGGAGCTGTGATATCCCTCTGTGAACCGGCAGAGGCAAAACGTATTTGCATATGTGCACACGCATGTGTGTCTGCCTGCCTGTGCATACATACGTGTGCACATATGTGCTGGTGTGTACACGTGTGTACAAGTATGTGCATGTGAGTAGGGCATGAGTATTGGAGTTTCAAGGGCTCTGCCATGTGGACCCTGCTTGAGCATTTAGTTTGAAATGATAAGTGAATACACTGAGCCTGGTGTAGCCAGCTGCGACGCTGTTAGTTTATGGGTCTTACCCTTACTTTCATGCATATGTGCAAAGGTCCGAGTGTTTCTGTGTGAGCGTGCATGTCTACCTGAGTGCACGCACATGTAAGAGGGAAGGCTGCATTGGCTGCGTGGGTTCCATGGTACTCACTTTGAAGGAGTCTGCTTACCTTCTCTGTGTTCTCTGCAAGGTGCCTTCCCAGGCTCCTGATAAGAAGTGAGGATACAATGTAGCCTTTCCTTGTTAGGCGCATTTATGAGGTTAGTCATGTCTCCCTCACTCTAAGCATTTGCTGAGCACCTGCTGTGTGGGGGGCCCTGTGCCTGGTGCTGCTGGTACAGAGGGAAATGGTCCCATTTGGATGGCAGAAGGTGCAGGTCAGCAAGAGCTGGCAGGTGTTTCCGGTGAGGAAGGGGCAGCGTGGGATTGAGAGTGGGGGCAGCATAGCTGGATGAGCGGCATGTGCCCCTCACACTATGGTAATGAACTGAGTGACAGCCCCATGCTCAAGTGCCTGGACAGGCGTCAGTGAGGTAGACGGCTTTGCCCGAGAGAGGTGATACGTCCAGGAGCAGGTCCTACCAGTGGTCCTTAGGCGACTGTGCACTTATTCTACAGTTGCTAAAAATACGCCAGAGATCTTTTCCTGGGAATTGATTTCAGAACCGGGGTGCACTCACCCCTACATGTCCCAGGAGGAGAACGGCTGATATGCCTGGCAATGAGGCCCCTGAGAAGCCTCTGGTGACCACACAACTCCCTGCCAAAACTCCGTGGGTGCCGTGAGCACAGATTCCCAGAGGCAAATGCTTTGGACACTGAGAGGCATCGGCACTCTGGGATGCCTAGGAAGGACCCAATGTGGACACTTGTGGGCAGGGGGGCGGCAAAGCAACTGTGTCTGGCAAGTCAGGAGGCCGCGCAGTCCCGGGCTTGGGTGGTAGCGTGGCTGGCTACCTGGGGTGGAGGTCCACCAGCAGCATGAGCGCCTGCATGGTGACGATGTCAATGTGCCAGCACTGGCCCCGCGCCACATCCTGGCTGCTGGGCACGACTGTCTGCTGAGAAGTCAGCTGTGCCCGGCCTCTGTCCGCAACAGCCCTTGGATGTGGAGGGGGACTTCTGCCTGAGGGGCACACTAAGGACTGACCAGGACTTGCTGGCCTCACCCTCCCAAGGAACCCAGGGGGTGGGGCACTGGTCCACTCAGACACACCACTTGGGACCCCAGGAAACAACAGTTGGCTGTGGACAGAGGGTGCCATGCATGGAGGAGGGAGGAAGAGAATGGACGTGTCAACCTGGGGTGCAAGGTGGAATAAGAGGCTGTGGATGACTCTGGCTGTGGTTGTGGCTGTGTGGCCCTAGGACAGTGGTTTTCCCTCTCTGAGCCTCAGTTTCCTCACACTTTCCTGGGCTTGGTGTGATGCTTGAGGGTAATCAAGGCAGCACAGCATGGGTAGCCCATGCCCCATGAGTGTCCTGCAAGGGATGCTGTCACCGTGGGGAGGGAGCCCATGCTTACCAAGGGCCCACGGCACAGCTAGATTGATGGCGCTGCTCCAGCCTGGTTAGTAACATGGCCCCTTTTGCTGTCAGCAAGTACCACAGTGAGCCAGACCTCATGTCTGGTAATCTGTGGTCAGGGGCAGGCTAGAGGTGAGGGTCCCCTGAGAAATGCCCATCCCTGAGAAGCCTGAGACCCACCCTCCACTCCATTTCTGTCCACTGTCACACCTGGGCTGCTCAGGTAGATTGCAGTCCAGCTCCTTCTTGGCTTCCTCGGAGGGACCGGATCTTGGTGGGAGGCACAAGGAGTCTCTTGTGCTCAGAGCTAACTCTGAGGGGGACACCATATAAGCCAATGACCCTTTCCCTTTTAAGTCCATGGCCGGCCTCTGGTCATAAGACGGTCAAGTGATCAGCAGCGGTAGCCAGTTTGCCAGGTGTCCAGGGAAGGTGGCCCAGGAAGGGGAGGGACCCACTCCCCAACTGCTGCCCCTCTGCTCAGCCCCAGGTGCCAGGAGAAGGGCACAGCAGTGAGCCTTCTCCTCAGTCTCGACATCACAGGTCCTGGTGAGGACACCACTGTCAGTGTCTTTAAATGTTTCCACAGGACAACGTCCAGCAACTTTGTGCACATCTGTCATATTTCATACTTCAGAAAAAGAATGGCGCTCAGCCCCCTACGGGGCCCTCAGAGGAGGGGTGCATGGCGTGAGTAAGTGAGGGAAATGGTGAATGAATGGATGTCATTTCCTGTTCAAATGCCCCATCACTGTCGCTTTCTTTCCCCTCTGGGCCCCAGGCCCACACCCTGCAGAATTCAGGTGGGCTGCATGCCTCAGGCAACACCACATGGCTGCATGGCCTCACTGTGGCATCTTGTAGGCAGGAGAGCTAGCAGCATGTGCCGCCCCACCTGAGGCCAGTGACCAGAACAGCATGGTCCTGGGGGTCTTTCCTCCTGGCTGGCAGTCCGCAGAGCCCCTGTGGTCACAGCAGTGGCCACCAGCACATCCATAATTGTTGGATCCAGGGACAATCAGCCTGATGTGCACTTTTCCAACAAACCAGGTGGCTGAGTCTCGAAGCCTCCTTCTAAAAGGGAACACTAAGCAGTGTTTGTAAATCATAAAAAACAACTCAACTATACAACTATTGGGAATAATAACTTTAGGGACCATGGTCAGGAAGCTGGTAAAAAATTAAAACAGGTGGGGGCATGGCTCGGTGGTAGAGCACTTGCCTGGCCTGCCTGAGGTTTCTGTGCTAAGCTTCTATTCCTAGCATGGCAATAAATTAAAAATAAATAAAAATAAGTAAACAACAAGCCAACCAAACCAGACCAGTGCAGCCCTCCTGTCCTTCCAGCCCAGGACTGTGGGCTCCTGGTGTGAGTTGTGGTAGAAGGGCTTTGTTCCCTGGCTCAGTGGAGGCATGTGGACCCTGAGTCCCCTGTATTCCCAGCTGGCCTGAGCTTGCACAGGGGAGCGGTGCCACAGGGGAGCCTCTCGGTCTCCAGAGCGCATTACCACATCCTCGCCATGTTAACCACCAGTTACAACCTTAATCCCTTCATGGACACACATGTATCCTGTCCTGTTGCAAAGTCCCACAGTTGGAAAGAGGCGCACTGCTGACGAGATGGTGGCTGTGTCCTCTCGCATTCTGCCTCCCTCGAGGTCCACAGAGTTTTTTGGAAGACTGCTCTCAGGCTCACACCCTCCTTTGCCTTAAGCTTAAGTCTCCTTTGAATTTGAAAACTGCTTTTCACGTGCCCTTGCACATGTTGATAACAGGAACCTGTCCTGAGAGCTTTGTGACCCAATTATCGTTTCACTCAGAGGGTCTCTCATTTCCCCCAAAAAGAGAGGGATGTCACCTTTGTACTAGCCTGCAGCCAACTGTTTAATCCTGAGGAAGGCAGAGCTTTCTCCCATCTCTGCTCTGCAGGCTGTCCCCGCTGGGCACCCAAGACACCAGAGCAAGCCCTGAGCTGCAGGAGGGGATGCAGAGGGGCAGGCTGGCGCCCAGTTCTTTTGAACCTTAGCCGGTTCTCCTTGTGTGGCAGAAGGCAGAGAGCCACGGGGACTACGATGTGCTCACTTATTTGGGGACCAGGTTTACTGCTGAGTCCATCGGTCAGGGTAGCAGCCTGAAGAGGAGAGCGGGGGACAGAAGGAGGCTCCTGGGAGCCCAAGGCACAGTGTTCTCAGGTGGCTTGTTTTCTTGTCCTTTGAGATTCTCAACCACTCTTCCTGAGCCTCCAGCCTGATGGGACAGGGCAGCAGTCCTGGCCAGGGGACTGTGAGTGGGCACACCTTTCCTTGTCCCTTGGGGCATCTGGCTGCAGCCCTCCTTGGGCATCCTCAGGTCTTCTTGTGCCACTCATGGCCACAGCCCCTGGAGCCTCGCCAGCCCCTCACAAGGCAGCCCATCTCTGTCCCACCCTCCACCAGCACAGGGAGCTCCTGGGAAGTCAGCTAACGTAGGCTATGCTCTGCCGAGAGCCCAAGGGGTCCCCGTCCACTTGGCCCTGAGAGTACCCAGACTCGCCAGAAGAGGTCACTGGATTAGGGTCACTTGACTAGGAAAGTGACTCAGCTGGGACAGCGGAGGCAGGACCTTACATGACTTCTTTCTATGACCCAGGCTCTGAGTGCCATGGTTTCGGACTCTGGCTGCCTCTGCTGGTTCACTGGGCCCCATCTTGTCAGCCCCTCTCCCCTCTCCACAACACCGCCATCAGGTGCCTGGCTGGACTAGGTCAGGGACCTGGTGGGATGGGGAGGGCGCAGACACCTCTCCATCCTTGGGAAGGGAAGGGCTTGTGATCTGTCTCTGGTGAACCACTTAGTCTGTGTGTGGGGATCAGGGGGTGTCGAGGGCCATCCTGGCTGAAGAGCGTTGAATCACAGCTGGTTTCATCCAATCTAAAATATCACCCATTCTAAGCAGTGTTGTTAATCTGTGTGCCACAGAGGACATGCCCACCCCAGAAGAAGGCTGCACTTGGAGAGTCCCAGGTCCCCACCCTGGCGTGCATAGAGACTCAGCAAAGAGGTCTGAACCAGGAGCCTGAAACAAGGAGGTCAAAGGCAAGGACACAGGAGGTTGGTGAGGGAGGTCAGTTGCCTCTGGAAGGAGCAGGCTGAACCCAGGTGGACACAAGACAGTGCTGAACTGCTGGGAGGTATTGAAATAGTGGCAGTAGCCCCTGCTGTGCCAGGGATGACTGTGCTCCAAGGGGCACTGTCACTACCAACCCAGTCTCTGAGCTAAGTAACTCATCCACACTCTCGGGATCGAATGGCATTTGACCCCAGGGTCCATGCACTGACCTCTGCACTTGGACCTCCAGCTGACTGGAACAATCCATGGTCCCTAAAGGTTATCTGGGTCAAATGCCCCATCCGGGAACAGAGTAGGCTGTGGACAGCATCTGGCCAGTGTTGTCTCCAGAGCTTGGAGTATGTGCATCCGGATGGGCACCCAGCAATGGGGCAGTGAGAAGTGTCTGGCAGACAGATGAGAACGCATCTGTACTGTAGCATCAGGTCCTATCCGGCTGCATGGGATGGTCGGTCCTTCCCTTGGTGGGAGCGCAAGCCTCCAAGCAGAGGCTGAGCCCAGGGCTCCAGGCTGTCTTTCTTCACCTTGCACTGGTTTGGGATCTCCGGCTCCCAGGCCCTGGAATCTCCTGCCTGTGGCTCCCTGCAGGGTGAGCCTAGCCATAACAGAGGGGCACAGAAGTGGAGAGGAGTCTCTCACTCCCCAGGTACAGGCGTGCAGGCTAGCGCTTTGCTGCTCAGTCACCAGTGGGTTCACCTCCTCACCCACAACCTTCCCCTTGATCCGTGGTCCAGGAAAGAGGAGGCAGAAGGGCCTCAGGCCACCACTTGGGCCACACAGGTCCTCCTTCAATGAACTGCTCAATCCTTCAGCCCTTCCTGAGCACCCAGGGGCCAGCCAGCTCCCTGTAGGGAAGGTTTCCCCAGGATGTTAGAGACTAGTGCTCATTCAGGTCGGGGAGGAGCCGCCCCTCCTGGTTTTTCCCACATGGAAATGTTTCCTTTGCAAACAAGGGAATGTCACAAGGACAGGGTAGAGCGGCGGGACACTCCTTCACTTCCCAGGCCTCCCTCACTGCTAGCGCGGGCCAGCTCTGGGACAAGGACCCTCACTTCCACCTCAGACCCAGCCTGAGGCTCCCAGGATTCGCAGGGAATTCGGAGATCAGCTCCTCAGACCCTGGAGCAGGAGGAGGGGAGGTCACCCTCTGGAGAGGGCGGAACTCCCCGCCCCAGGGGGCCGGCTGTGGCGTTTATCTGCCTCTCCTCCTGCAGCGGGATCCTTTCTCCAGTTTCTGGCGCTGCCCACTGTAACCCGACTCCTGAGCGTCCACGCTCGGGGCGCCCGCCCTGAGCCCGGAGCCGCACAGCGCAGCGCAGCGCAGCCCTGGCCGCGCGGCCCGAGTGCCACATCACTGCGCCCTCCCGCCGCCCGCGCGCCCACCATGCGGCTGTCTCTGTCGCCGCTCCTGGCCGCGCTCGCCGTGCTGGCCGCCACCGCGCGCCCCGGCTGCGAGCCCGGCTCGGACCCCGCGGGTAAGGCCCCGATGCGCCCTCCAGGGTAGAACGTGCGCCCCGATCCACCCGAGAACTTCCTCCAGGTCGTTCACGCAACCACCGAGAATGTCCCCAAGGTGGGCGCCTAGAGATCTTGAACCAGCAGAGGGACCTCTGCCCTCGAGGGGGCACCCGGCTTTCTACGCACATGGAGGCTGGGACCCCAGGGAGAGCGCAGTGGGCGGGGGTCAGCGGAGTGACACCGTGCCAGCGAGGGACAGGAGACAGGTCCTCTGTGGTCAGGCACCACGGCTCCTGCAGGTGCCGGTACTTAGCAGGCAAGAGGCCATCTGAGGTCCTGGGTCCTTCCAGGAATGGGGAGGTGCAAACTCTTGACTCCTCCCTCCCAACTCGCGGCTGTGATGCAGTTGCAACGTCTCCGGAAGTGGGCCTCTGTGTGTGTGTGGGGGGGGGATAGTCCTGTGGGAGTGGATGGGCGATCCTAGAGTGATCTGCAGCCCGAAGTAGGGAACATCCAGGGGACACCCTGGAGAGGCCTGTGCCTGGGCACGATTCACCTGGGAAGGTCTTCATAGATGGGGCCTGGAGTGTTGGGTTCTCTCTAGAAGCCTGGCCTGATTCCCTGCTATTTGAAGGTACCGGAAGCATTTAGCCCAAGTCCTCAGGTGATGGATTATCAGCAGCAGACATCTGTGCTTCTGGAGGGCTGGGGTCCCAGGAGTTTCAGGGTGAGGTGTCAGATTTGAACCTCTCAAGTGCTGTGTTTGGGCACTGAGAACTTGTCTGCATGGGTCAAGTGAATGTGTGGGAACCAAATGCCCCTTTCCAGCATGCAGACTTGGATCTTCTTTCTTGCTCTCAGGTTGCACTTTCCCTTCCACCCTGGCCTTCTCTGCCTGTCCTCCCGTTCTGCAGAATCTGGGCCAGTCCAGTGCTCCCAGTGTTCCCAGTGCACCTGGGAACCTGCTAACCGTGCAGGTGTGTCTGTGTAATTCTGCTGGAACTGCATGCTGTCACTGAGGACCTTTCTTGGGCCCCTGAAAGCCCAGAAAACTTATAGAATTAGAGGCTGTGGGGGCCATAGTCTCCTCCTCCAGGAAGCCCTCCCTGCTTTGTGCTGTGCCAGGGAGAGTTGAGGCCCCATCTCTGGACTTGGGCAGCAGTCATGCATCCCTTCCTTACTCTGCAGATGGGCAGCAAGCTCTGTCCCTGGTTGAGAGTGTCCCTGGGGTCTAGTCTCTCTTCCTTATGGAGGTTATGGAAGTCTAGTACCATTTGCAGATTGTGGCAGAATGTGGGCAGTTCTGGGCAGGTTTTTTTTTTTCTTTTATTATTCCTATGTGCATACAAGGCTTGGGTCATTTCTCCCCCCTGCCCCCACCCCCTCCCTTACACCCACTCCGTCCCCTCCCTCTCCCCTCACCCTATTTTGCCCTTATTTCTAATTTTGTTGAAGAGAGAGTATAAACAATAATAGGAAGGAACAAGGGTTTTTGGTGGTTGAGATAAGGATAGCTATACAGGGAGTTGACTCACATTGATTTCCTGTGCGTAGGTGTTACCTTCTAGGTTAATTCTTTTTGATCTCACCTTTTCTCTAGTTCCTGGTCCCCTTTTCCTATTGGCCTCAGTTGCTTTTAAGGTATCTGCTTTAGTTTCTCTGCATTGAGAGCAACAAATGCTAGCTAATTTTTTAGGTGTCTTACCTATCCTCACCCCTCCCTTGTGTGCTAAAGCTTTTATCATGTGCTCATAGTCCAATCTGGGCAGGTTTTTTTTTGGGGGGTGCAGTACTGGGGTTTGAACACAGTCATGCTTGCTGGGCAGGTGAGCCACTCCACCAGCCCTTTGTGCCACAATTATTTTTACGAGTAGGACCTTGTGTTTACGCCCAGGCTGTCTAGAGGAAGATCCTCCTCGTTACGCTTTTCAAGTAGTTGTAGCTGGATGACAGGCGCTCACGCCCTTGCTTATATTGTCTGTGACGGGGGCTCGTGAACTTTTTGCCCAGGCTGGCCTCAAACTACAATCTTCCTGATCTTTGCCTCCCAGGTAGCTAGGATTACACGAGTCACTGTGCCCAGCCAGGCTGAGAAGTTTGAGTTCAAGCTCCTCATCCAAGAGCAGCCACAACCTTGTCTCCCATGTCCAAGGGGCTCAGAGCAAACCTGGTCTCTCCCTTCTGCCCAGTCCTTTCCTGGTGGAAGACTTGAGTCTTTGCAGGAGCCTGGATCTGAGGTGACGTTCATGCTCATAGGGAGTGGGTCCTGGGTTCAAACCCTGACTCCTTTACTTTTCTGTGAGACCTGGCAGCAGATGACCTGACCTGTCTGACCTCAGTCTGGGTTCTCCTGTATTGGAGCAGGCCCTGGCCAGCAGGAATCACCTATGGTGATTTGACAGAGAGGGAAGGAAGGACTCAGGGCAATTTCCATCCCTGGGTTGGAGAAATTCTGCCATCTTGTGGTTAAACTACGTCAAGTCTTGTGGAGTGCTAAGAAGTTAAACCTGTGCAGGCCACCTAGCCATCCATGCGGTTTTACGTTTTCTGGTAGCCACATGAAAGAGGTAATAAGAAACAGGCGGAATTAATTTTAATAACAAAATCTTAATCTGGTACATCCAAAATATTTCAGTACTGTCATTAATAGAAAAATAATTAATTCAATATTTTACCTTTTTGAAATACTGTGTGTGCAACTTGGCCTGCATTTTACACTTACAGCATGAGCTTCAAGCTCTGGATGTCACGTGTGTCTCATGGTGGAGGGAGGTGGGTGCATCGTGTCCCTGGCTTTGGCGTCTGTGGTTGCAGGGCAGGTAGGTGCTGAGATGGACAGAAAGTGGCCTGGGTTGTTGGTCCATGCCTTCTTTGTGGATGAAAACGAGAGGTGCAGAGAGTTGGCTGGATGAGGCCCGATTTCATCACACAGCTGGCCAGTTGCATAATCACTTTGGGCCCCTCCTCCATGCCACCCCACTCCACTGGGGCCAGAGCAGCAGTCACTGAGCTGTGTTCTCCACAAAAGGGACATTCGCTCTGCAGTGGGTGGTGATAGCATAAGTCTGAGGACACTCAGACCACAAAGTTTCCAGTCCCCTCAGTGTGCTGAGTACTCAGAAGCTCTATGCACATGTCAGGGGAGCAGGGGCCTCAGACACTTGCATGGCCCTTGGGTGGCCTCAAGCTCACGATGAGGAGCCTGGGGCACAGGGTGGGACGTAGCCCCTGAGTCTTAGTTTCCTTATCTGTGAGCCAGGAAGACCTGGAGTCACCTAAAGGCAGAAGGGGTTCTCTTGTCTGGTGACTGCAAGGCTCTCCAGGCACTGGTGTGGCACTTGGTGGCTTTGAACAGCAGGTTTTTGAGCAGGTTGTTGTCACTTGCTGGTGCTCATCACATGTGCCCTGTGGGGTGTTGGGGTGCATGGGTGGGCACTGTTTGTACGAGGACAGGGCTCTGTCCTGTTTCCATGTGCTTTAGGAGGAATGGGCTCTGGCCACTGCCTTTCCCCATAGGGTGGCCACTGGAAAGCCACTGGAAGTGTTTGCCCATGGTGTTAGGTTGGCATAAAAAAGGGAAGAGCAAAAACTGGTGTTACCAACCATGGATCCTTGCTGGGCACTAAATGTGTGTCATCCCCTAGCACCTTCACTGTAACCCTAAAGGTGGTTACAATGAGCTCCATAGAAACTGGGGAAAGAAATGGTAAAACAGAGACTTGTCCAGGATCCCTGCTGAGAGGGCTGGGTGAACCCAGAGCTGCCCAAGTCCCAGGTTGGGACACTGACCTGCCTTCTGCTGCCCTTGAGGCTCATGGTCAGCGTCTCCCCTGAGTGACTCAGAGGAGGAGGCAGCGTGAGTCCCAGGATGGCAGGCATCGCCCCGTGGGCTGGGCACACACCTGGCTCCACGCTGTGAAGTAGCTGCACAGCCCTCCTGTCAGGAGTCAGGAGGGTGGAAACCCGAGCCAGCCTGCAAGTGCGTGGCCGAGGTGTGGTGCCATGTACATCTCTGTCCCTGAGAGTTTGGGGAGCTGTACACATCCTACACTGAGAATGCAAAGCACCAGAGCTTCTGGTCAACGGAACCGCCTGGCTAGCGGTGTCCCTCTGCTCTCCCCTCCTCCATTAGGGTCTGTCATGGTGGTTTACTCACCTGTGCTCAGCCAAGTTTTCTTAAGCCCAGGTCTTTTTTGTTTGTCTGTTTGCAGTACTGGGGTTTGAACTCAGGGCCTGTACCTTGAGCTACTCCACCAGTCCCTTTTGTGATGGGTTTTTTCGAGATAGGGTCTCGTGAACTATTTGCCTGGGCTGGCTTTAACCATGATCCTCCTGATCTCTGCCTCCTGAGTAGCTAGATTACAGGCGTGAGCCACTGGCACCAGCAATACCCCCACACTCTCACAGGAGCTCTCTGGTGGCACTGGGAGGGGCTTTGAACAGCTGTGGCCAGAGCCCCGTCCCTGGCAGAGCCCCGTGGCTGATGTTAGACACTCAGGACTGTGGAAACTGACAGACAACCCGCCATGGGGAAGTAGCTGTAGGGTCGCCCTTGTTCACCCTGGAAAGTGGGTTTGCCCAGGCACGGGGAGTCAGACTCAGACTGTGGAGCTAGGGCAGTGCCATTGAGCCCACCTGGGTGTCCTTCCTTGGCAAGGCATGTGACCTCCCAGACTTGGGTGCCCCACCTGAGAAATGGGGGTTTCTGCTGCCTTGACTTCAGAGGGTTGCGTGAGATGAAGCTGCTGGGGGAGGAACAGGTCTGGGTCCTCAAGGAGCACCTGGTAAAGGCAGTGGACAACAGAGCTGCGTGACCCCACTGTGGTATCTGTGACCCCAATACTGTGTCCATGACCCTGATGTGTCATCTCTCTTCTGTCTGAGACCCTAATGTGGTGTCATCTCTCTTTCCAGGTGAATGCCAGAGGCTGGCAGCCGCAGACAGTGGTATGGTGCCCATATCCCTCTCACTTTTATTTTATGGGAAGGCTGTGGTCCCTCCACACTGTAGCATTGTAGAGAGCTGAGCCCCTGGTTTCCAAAGAGGGTAACAAATAACAGGTCCCTTTCATCACCTGGGAGCAACCTGACAAAACCTGCAGGGACAGACCTGCCCCTTTGGCCTCCAGCTTGCCCATCCTGCCTGTCCACTGAGCTCTCAGAGACGGGCTCCCGGTCCCTACCCCACTGCTCAGGTCAGGAAGGCTGGGCAGCGTTGAGCCGTCCCCTTGTCATGGTACGTTTCTTTTCTTTCTGGGAGAGGGGATCCTGGGGATGGTGCATGCCTGGACTCCTGGCGTGGCCAGGTACCACTGGGCCTGGGGGCTTGGGCAAGTCCCACCCTCTGGGTGTCATTTTCCTTCTTGAAGAAGTGAGAAAGTAGTGAGCTCACTGGAGGGTTTTGAAACTTCCATATCAAAGTGCCCAGGAAAGTGCTGAGGACAACGCCGGTTCTCAGACAGACGAACCTTCTGCCAGACTTGAGTATCTGGAATATTCTACATGGAGAGACTAGACTGGAAAAAAAAAAAATCAGGAAAAATTTTCTCAGCACGGAAGTCAGTGCCGTAGGTAAAATGTTCCAGGTGGAGAACTGGGAACCTGGACAGCCCTGTGCTTTCTAAGCTTTGACAGAGAAGTGGTAGAATCTGTGCTTTGTGCCACACAACGCTGCATCTGGAGTGTCTGATGGCAAGGGGAAGAGCAGGTGACATGGGGACAGGAGTGTGTAGCCAGCAGCCACAGGGGCTCCGTTCTGCACCATGGGTGTGGAGGGCCCTGTCTGGCAGGTGAAGGCCTGAGAAGGTGCAACCGAATGAGCCTATCTACACCAGGCTGGAAAAATGGCCATAAGTGTCAAACATAAAAGTGTCCAGTGACAGAGGACCCTGCCTCCTTCAGCCTGAGCTTAAAGTGGCCTCAGAGATGCAGAACAGAGCCAGAACTCAGCATTCTTGTTAAGGCCCTGAGATCAAACTCATCAGTGAGAGTCCAGCCTTGTCCCCAGAGACCTGGGACACACCGAGAAGGGTGCACCTTTGGGGATTGCTCTGCTTTGGGGCTGTCTTCAGAGGGGTTTGCACCTGTTTCTGCCAATCTGTTGACCGCTTTCATGTACCTAGTGAGGACCACCCTTCGGCCGTGCTGGCTTTCCTTGCCCCATTTGGCTGATGTAGTTGCCAAGGTTCAGAGTGACTCGTGACTCTCCCTGCACACTTAGTGGGCATCTTAGCTCGGTCAGCCGCAGGAATCCCCTGGTTCTCCCACAGGCCTTGCTTCCTCACTGTAGCCCTGTCTAGCCTCTCCCTGCCAGACTAGGGGGCCACCATCCCTGTAGTCCCAGGTCCCAGGTGGGGTCCCCTTTGGCATGGATCATCGTGTAACCTGCTAACCCTTCTCCCCCAGCCACCTGCGTGGACCTGCAGCTCAGGACCTGTGCAGATGCCATGTACAACCGGACGGCTTTCCCCACGCCTCTGCAGCACCGGTCACGGGAGGCGGTGGAGTTCAGCTCCGAGTACATCCTGCTGGGCGTCCTGCACCACCTTCTGGAGGGCCAGTGCAACCCTGACCTGCGGCTGCTGGGCTGTGCCGTGCTAGTCCCCCGGTGCGAGGGTGGCCGCACACGCAGACCCTGCCGGCATGTCTGCGAGGGCCTGCGGGAGGCCTGCCTGCCGGCCTTTGATGCCATTGACATGGCCTGGCCCTACTTCCTGGACTGTGCCCGCTACTTCGCACGGAAGGAGGACGGCTGCTATGACCCCCTGGAGCAGCTTCGGGGTAAAGCAAGCCAGTGCTGCTCCCTGTGGACGTGCCTGTCCCCAGGAAGGAGATGGGCCCAGACATGGTGGCTCAGTAGGCTGGGTCCTCAGCCACAGCTTCCTCCAGAAAGCTGCAGTGCACTGGCTGTGCACTGGGGCTGGGGTGGGCAAGTATGTCCCCAGCAGGCCTGTCTGGCAATGCTGACCCTAAAAGATGGCGCAGGCAGTGGGGCTGGTGCAGCTTCCTCAAGGCGGCTCTCTGGGTTCCAGGAGGTGTGAGGGGCTGCAGAGACAGGCTTTGAGTTTACCTGTGGGGTAACTGGTGACAGGTGGTATGGGCACCCCTGGGTGATAGTGGGCCATTCGTCTTGGGAGGTGGTTGTATAGGGCGGTCCCAGAGGACCTCTTGGCCATGATGCTGCAGGGGCCACAAGGGCTACCTGGAACCCATCTGCACCTTTTCACCCCAACTTTGTTTTGTACCTTGGTGGGTAAAAAGGTGGAATTCACCAGAGACCAGCATGACCCCCAGCAGACCTGGCTGGGCAAGCTTTCTCTGTGATGCACGTGTGCCCTTCTGTGCTGTCCAAGACAGGAGCCACTGGCCACACGTGGAATGTGGCTTGTGAGACCAGGCCTGGGTGCTTTCATTTCATTTCATTGTAATGAGTTGAAGCTGGAATTTCAGCAGTCTAATGTGACCAGCGTGTGGCTGCTGGACACTGCCGGGCAGCAGCTGTGTCCGCCGAGGCCCCAGGGTCTCAGCTGAGAATCAGGGGCTTCAGGAGGGAAGATGATAGCTTAGGATCTTCAGCTGGAGTGAGCTGGCCGTCATTTATGAATGGACTGATTTTTCCCTTCCTTAAACACCTATTAAGCACATACTGTGTACGTGGCTCCATGCTGGGTCATGGAGGATGGTGGGGGAGGGGAAGGACACAGCTATGCACCTGGGGACGTGTCAGTGGCCCTTGGGGGGCACTCAGGGCTGATCCTGGTGCTCGGAGTCTTGAGATCCCTGAGGAGGGCTGGGTGGGCTTCTGAGTGGGTACCACGGGCAGAGGGAAGAAAGGCTTTGCTGGCAGATAGGAGCTGTGTGTGTGTGTGGAGGGCTCTCAGGTGTGGAGGTGACCAATGCGTGGGAAGGAAGCCAGCCGCCAAGCCCGCTGCCCTGGGAAAACCTCAGGAGTCAGCTGGAGAGAAATTATTTTGGGCGTCTCTGCCACCAAATTGTGGGTTCTACTGGCTTTCTTTCTCCTCAACAACCATTTTGAGCAGAAACAAAACCACAGGTTAAGAGGCACTCTGGGAAATGTGTTAACTCTTTGTGGCCCCTGGGCGGCCTGAGGGACCTGTCTTGTGCTTCTGTGGGCCATCAGCTGAGGAGAGTCCCCAAGGCCACCAACCCTAAGTCTTCTGCTCTAGGGAAGAGCAGGGAAAGGGGCTGGGGCAGGGGTCCTGCCTGGCTTCACCCCCACCCTCGCCCTCCCTTCTGCTTCCTGGTGGAGGCACTGACTGCACGGCGGTAACAGCAACAACATCTGTTAGTAATCCCAGCAGGGATTGGAGACTGCGAGGAGTCTCTCTGATTCATGCTGGTATTGATGCAGCTTGTGCCATGGTGCCAGTAAGCAGCGCAGAACGTGGGACTGTGTCAGTGCTACGGTGACACGGGGGTCTCAGCAGAAAACAGAGATGCAGAAGTGGTAGTGCCACTCTGGTTCCATGGTTTGAAGACTCTTAGATGTGTCTTCTCTTAGACTGTCCTGTTCTGCTTGTCAGAATTCCCCCAAGTCCCCGCTTCCTTTCACTCACAGTGTTGGAAACAGTGTCTTGGTGCCATATGGGGCACAGTTATCGGCTGTCAATGTTGTTATAAGTGTTAAAAAGGCAATTTTAATTAAAAAACATAAACACTGGTTGGCAGTGCCACCCAAAGAGGACACATAGGACTCCCCAGTTGGCTACAGTATAAGGATGAAGATGCTGGGAGAGACTGGGTGTCCCCGGCTGGTGGTAGGGTACGCTGGCAGAGCTAACTGAGCCACTGGTCAGTGGGCAGTGCCCAACCCCAGCTTTCCTGCTTCTCCCAGGAGACCTGGAGGTGGAGGAAGCGCTGCCCTCGGGTGTTCCGCCCACCTTCATCCGCTTCGCCCACCACTCCTACACACAGATGGTACGGGTGCTGAAGCGGACAGCAGCCCGCTGCCCCCAGGTGGCGAAGACCTATAGCATCGGGCGCAGCTTCGACGGCAAGGACCTGCTGGTCATTGAGTTCTCAAGTCGCCCTGGCCAGCATGAGCTGTGTGAGTGCCTGCATGAGAGGCCTGGGTGTGGTTCTACCCCCGGGAAAGGGCTTTGGGCCTGCCGCGCCTCGGGTGTGCCAGACACCAACCTAGAAGGGGTTGGGTGGAAGTAAAAATAATAAGTGTCTTCAGGGAGAGTGCGAGGTCTCCTGGGAGGCAGGGAGGACAGAAGAACGTGGGCAGGTCCCAGAGAGGACGTCTGCTTTTGGGGAGGGGCAGTGTGCCATGACTGTTGGAGCTCAGGCCCCAGGGCCCCGTGAGGAGCATGTCACCATGCTCTTTGTGTCCTACTCTGTTGCAGTCTTGCCCTTGAGCACTGGGCCCCAGGCAGGTCTGTGCAGTCCTGGGTCCTGGTCACTTTCCCTGTGTACTGCCTAGCTGCTTGGGAATGTGCCACCAACAGGGTGATGTGACTATAGAGGCTTTTCCATCTTGAGGCCCCAAGTCTACTTCCACACTCACCAGACTTGGAGGCCTGTTTTGAGTGGGCAGTGAGCAGTGTGGAAAGTGCTAGACTGTACTGTTTCTTTGGAACTGTTTTCCTGTGTGGTGAATTAAGAAGTCAAACCTTGCTACAGTATACTTGCTGCCTGCTCTGAGTTGCAGGAGAGAGACTGGTTGCATCCTGGAATCTAGAGTGTTCTAAAGGAGACTCAGCTCATGGCTGGGGGCCTCCATTTCCTGTGTGGTGAGGCCAGGATGACCACACAGGTCCCCACCCTCTGGGCACTGAGAGCATCCAGGGCACAGACTAGCAGGGATCACTGAGTCTGGGTTCTTCCTCAGCCTTGCCCCCAGCCCAGTTGTCCCTATGACCAATGGGGTTAACCCAGAAACTGCCCATTTGACCCTTGTGCTGCCCAGCCTAGCTCAGATTTCATCCTGTTGGTCTCACTGTGAGCCCAAAGACCCTGTCTCCCATACAGAGTCAGAGGTCATTGGACCCCACTCGGCCTCCAGCACCTACCCTGCTCCCACCACTGCAGAGGGTCAAGGGCAGTGACTGGCATGGAAGTCTCTCAGTCATTTATACCATGGAATGTGGAGGTTGAAGGTCGTGGGTATCACTCCCATAGCTGAAATTGTTGGGCCATGCACAGTTGGGGAGGGAGATGCCATTTTCCAGCTGAGCAATGTGAGACTCAGTGAGGAGAGGCGACCTTCCCACAGTCACACAGTAAATGAAGCTGCCAGGCTTAGCCCACTCTTCTTCCCACAATCCATCCATCCATCTACCCACCCATCCATCCACCCATCTATCCATCCATCCATCCATCCATCCACCCATCCATCCACCCACCCATCATCCATCCATCCATCCATCCATCCATCTACTCACTCATTCATCCATTCACCCATCCATCCATCCATCTACCCACTCATTCACCCACCCAGCCATCTATCCTTTAATTCATTCATTCATCCATGTATCCACTCACCAATCCATCCATTCATCTATTCACTCGCCCATTCATCTTTTCATCCATCCCTCTTTTCATATACCCCCATCGTCCAACTTTTCATCAATCCACCCATCCATCCATCCACCCATCTATCCATTCACTCCGACTTTCACCCTTCCTTCCTGCTTTTCTTCCTCCCCTCTCTTCCCTTTTTCCCTCCTTTCCTTCTATCCTGCCATCCACCCACTCATCTATCCCAGGGCCAGCTGCTTTCTCAACTAGGCACCACTGTGCTTGACTTTATGTGCAAACACGGCAAGTGGCTGTGTATCGGTGGCAGTCACACGAATCAATGGCACCATTTACCATTACTAGTATCCTTGATTTGTCACGCTAATAATCATGAGTCACCATAAGAAATGAGCTTGAGAAGTAGTGGCCAAAATGAGTATAAATCAGTCCAGGCATACCTGATCGCCCTGGCACGGGGGACCCTGGGCAATGACACGACACACCACGGCACTGTCTCTCCCCTCAGTGGAACCTGAGGTGAAGCTCATCGGTAACATTCATGGCAACGAGGTGGCAGGAAGGGAGATGCTTATCTACCTGGCCCAGTACCTGTGCTCTGAGTACCTGCTGGGCAACCTCCGCATCCAGCGCCTGCTCAACACTACCCGCGTCCACCTGCTGCCCTCCATGAACCCCGATGGCTACGAGGTGGCCGCTGCAGAGGTGGGCACTCCCACTGCCCGGGTCGCGGGTGGGCTGCTGCCTTTGAACTCCTCACCTGCCCATTTGCGAATCATTATCAGAGGTCTATTCAGACCCACCGTTCTAGGGGACAGGGGGTCAACAGACATCAGTCCTGGCCAGGTCCTGCTGGGGGCGGGGACCGGGAGGGGCAGGCACTGATGATGGATGGTTATGGAGGAAAGTTGTGGTGGAAAAGGGAGCTGGCAGTGTGAGCAGTGTGAGAGTGAGGGTGGGGAAGCTCTGGGATGAGGCTCAGAGATAAGGGAGGCAGGGAACAAATGGAATGGGCTCCGGGCAGGGAGCAGCACGTGAGGCCCTGAGCCCAGCAGGAAGGCCGTGTGGAGGAACGGTGCATGGGAGAGGTCAACGGTGACTCAGCTGGACGCGTGGGTGTCCAACCCTTCGCTCATCGCATGAAGCTAGAGTGAAAATGCAGCCGCAGCTCCCACTCTCAGCCCAGCCGAGGCCTTGGTTTGGAAGGAGTGGGACGGGTTGCTCGCCCCTAGTTTGGACTGGCCTGTGTTTTCAGGGTGCTGGCTACAACGGGTGGACGAGTGGGAGGCAGAACGCACAGAACTTGGACCTGAACCGCAACTTCCCGGACCTGACGTCCGAGTACTACCGGCTGACCGCCTCCCGCAGTTTGCGTGGTGATCACATCCCCATCCCGCCGCACTACTGGTGGGGTAAGGTAGGAGCCAGACTGCCTGCATCTGCCCCCTAGGGCTTGCGTCCAGCCCTGTGGTTGAGGAGGGGCCTGGGTGTTCCGGGACTCTCAGGAGTCATTGTCCTTTTCAAGGGGGTAGGAGCACCTTGGTCCTCTGAGCCTCGGCGTTCTGCCTGTGAGGTGCGACAATGCCTCTCTGTGGTGGGGATGAGATTCAAGGAATAATGTGTTGAAAGCCCCTCATCCCGAGCAGGGCCTGGCTATGGTTCTGTGACTGGTGGAAGATGCCCTTTCTGTGGCCCAGAGGATGCTCTGCTTTGGGACCTTCGATAGAGTCTATTTGCTGAGCACCTGACATACAACAGCACTGGGCCCAACACGGGCTCTTTCCTCTGAGGGGCTGGCTTTCCTGTAGGCAGAGGCACCTGCAGCTAATGTCACCTGCTCAGTGCAGGGACAGGGGTAGCCAGGAGCTGGAAAGGCCTAAGGATGACATCTGGCCATCCTGGGGCCCTGAGGAGGGTCCTGAAGGGGTGACATCCCCAGAAGTCCAGGAAGAAAGTTCCAGGTGGAAGGACCAGCATGAGCCTGGAGGTGTCTAAAGGGACCCTAAAGACTGGGCAGGAATTTCTAGGGTGGGAAGGGTCCAGAGGCCCTAGAGAGGGTTGGAACCCCATGGTGTGGCCAGAGTGGCCTGTAAAGCACAGTCCTGAGGGCGGCTTCTCTGTCCTGGCAGGTGGCCCCTGAGACAAAGGCCATCATGAAGTGGGTGCGGTCCATCCCCTTTGTGCTCTCGGCCAGCCTCCACGGGGGTGACCTGGTGGTGTCCTATCCCTTCGACTTCTCCAGACATCCCCTGGAGGAGAAGATGTTTTCTCCCACACCTGATGAGAAGGTGAGAGGGTGGTCACTGTGACCAGGAAGGGTGGGTTGTCCCGCAGTACTGTGCTGTCCAGTCCCGAGTACAGTGAACCCTCCAGAGTCTCTGAGTTTGTGGCTGACTCCTCCAGGAACCTCCTTGGTCCAGCAGGGAGAGGTCCAGGTGCCTTCCCTCAGTGTCCACACCTGGGAGCAACCGCCAGATGGGGACCAGGGCCTTTGGGTTTTCCTGCCCGCGCAGGGGCGGGCACAATTCCAAATGCTGCCTGGAGGGGGCGGTGCTGCAGCGTGCATGGCGCCTGCTGGGTTTCCCAGCCTCCTCCCCTTCCCTGGGCAGGAAGTGTTGGGCTTCCTGGGAGTGCATGGTGCAGGGGGCCAGGTGGGAAGCTGTTCCTGGCTCCCCAGCCCTGCTGTGCTCCCAGACTCACGCTGTCTTCTAGGAGGGCGTGGGCAGTGGTCCCTTCCACAGTGTGCATGAGAAAACAGGGGGAAGGAGGGATGTGCTCAGTGATGGACTGCAGCCCACAGCCAGCGCTGCCAGTGCCCTTGACCAGCAGGTCTGGACTCTCCTTGGTCACCCACCAGGCCTCCTAGTGGGTCACATGGGCGTAGGGGGGCCATGTCTGCCATCCTGAGCATTTTTCAAGAGGTATTTAGGGGAAAGGGCAGAGAGAGAGATAGAGAGGAATAGGACAGTGTCAAGCACCAGCACTGAGCACTGATGGTGCTCACACATGAGGTGCTCTCTCTGAGCCACTTGGCCAGGTGGCACAGCTGCCCCTCCACCCCTCCTCAGACACTCGGACATCAACCTGGTGACACCTAGCTCCTTCCCTCTCCTGGGGCCACTGTAGCAAAGTATAGAGGACAACAAAGCCATAAGTGAACAAGGATGGGATGCCAGGCCCACCACAGGGGGACCCGGGAGGCTGGGGGCATGCAGAGTGGATGTGTGAGAGCATGGCTTCCTGTGTGTTCATGTGTGTGTGTGCATGTCATGGGGAGCATGCATGCATGTGTGTGTGCCTGCATTGGGGATGAACCCCAGCCTGGTCTGGGTTGAAGGAGGCTTTCCAGAGGTGGCAGCTTCTCTGGTGGAGCCCAAGGGTGAGGTGGAGATTTCCAGCTGAGGAGCAGGGGTCACTGGAGGCACAGACAACAGTAGACAGTATGTGCAGAGACTCCTGGAATGAGGAGTCTGGGATGGCTCAGCGCTTGCCTACCTACCAGCCAGAGGCACCCGGAGAGCAAGGCCTGTGTCCACAGGGTTCGCTGCCTTGTATTCACCTGTTCTGTCATTCACTTGCTCACTCACTCACTCGCTCACTCATTCACGACTCACTCGCTCACTGTGTCTCAGAGAGAGGGACACCACCAGCAGGCAGAAGTCTCAGGCAGCCAGAGAGCCTCCATGTCAGCTCAGAGTGAAGATGCCCTTAGGGGCAGGGTCACCTCAATGTGTCCCACTAGAGTCAGAAGAAATGAGGCCTCTCCCATCAGGTCAATCATCAATCAATATGGAGCGGCCCTGCAGCCAGCGCGGTCTCTGTAGAAACCAGAATCCCGGGAGAGGTGGGAGTTGGGTGTAGCACGAGGATTGGGGATGGCCAGGTGTCCCAAGCTATGCCTTCCCTAAGCTTACACAGCCTCCCCGAGGAAAGCCAGCCTCTCGGAACCAAATTTGAGGCCCCCTGGGTCAGACAGTCCCTCTTACACCTCCACACCTGCTGTGCTGCCAAAATCCTGCTCCATCTGCCCACCAGGCGCTTGCTTCTTGCTTGCCCACACCGCTGGAGTCAGCAGGCTGCAACTGTCCCCCGACTCTCCTGCTCTCCAGCTCTCCGCAGGAGTCAGGCCAGTGGGGTTTCTGTGGCCCAAGGACCTGGGTTTCTGTAATGGGTCCATGCTGCCTTCTCAGGCAGCCGGCCACCACCCTTGATTCATCGGCAGTCCCTGTATCCGTGTCTGTGTCCTGCCTGCCAACCTGGCCTCCAGACTGGCAGCTCCTCTGGACGTCCTTGTGCCAAAGCCAGCCTACGTGGCTCATGTGCCCCAGGATCTTGGGGACAGGTACCAACAGCCACCTTCCATGCTTTAACTCAAAGTCTGACAGAGACTAGGACAGTGGCCCCAGGACAAAGATGGTGAGGAGGCCTAGGTGAGGCTATGTTGAGGGGAGCAAAGTGTCAGGTGCTAGGCCCATCCCCAGCCCCAGGTCTGTGTTGACAGGGATGGTGCGGGGCAGAGAAATGGACATGGACAGGCTGGTAGCAAGGTAACCATCAGCATCGGCGGGCTGCACGCACAGCACTTTGACCTGATGTATTCTCCATGTAGAAATCCGTGGTCTCCTCACCAAAGGGGCAGCAGTGTCCTCTGCTCACCAGTAGTCCCGGATGACCAGGCTGGGGCCCAGAGTTGCAGGAGCTACTGATCTGCCAGTCTCAGGGCTAAAGGACAAAGAGGGACTGAGTTGGGGTGCTTGGTTTGTGTCTCTAGGACCCAGACAGAACCACACAGCCTTCCCTCTGGACCCATCCTCTGCACCCCCAAATCTCAGGTCCTGGGCTCCAAGTCCCATGACCCTGGCCAGGGAGAGACCCTTGCTCTGTCACCGAGCCCAGTGTCCCTGTTTCTGCCAGAGGGGCCCCATCCCCAGTTCAGGCATGTCCTACCCAGTTGTGGGGCCCTGACAAGCCTGGTACTGGAAGCTCACCCATCTATCTGACTCACCTTTGGAGACTGTATCTGGGTCAGGACCTGTGCCCAGCTGGGGACTTTCAGATGACTGAAATCCGAGACAAGGGCCTGGACCCCGCTCAGGGGAGAGGGCCTTGTGGGGAAACTGTGGCCTGGGGAGGGATACCAGCACGCACCCAGCTGTGGGATCCTGGGTGTTGTCTGTGTCCTCTGCCAACTGTGGTGGAGCCACACATGGTTTGGACAAGCAGGTGGGCATCAGGGGCCTCCTGAAGGTGAAGTCCCAGGAGCTGAGTGCTGGTGGTCCTGGGGACAACGAAGCAATGGTTTTTTAGGGACTGAGTTTGCTGGGCAGGGAGATGACATATGACATCCTTGAAAACGCCGTCCACCCCTGCCTCCAGCCCCTCAGCCTCCTGCCTCTCTCTGTGAGACCGTAATGCTTCATAAACTGCAAAGCTGACCTCTGTGGGTCCTGCCGGTGTCATGGCATATCCCACACTCCCAGCCAGGCCTGCAGGGCTCAGTTATCACCCCGCCCTGGTACCCAGCACACCTGCCTCTGGACCTGCCTGTGGCCCACCTGCAGGTCTTTGCACACGCCACGCCCTGTGTCTGGACACCATTCCCACCTGTGCGATAGGCCTGTCCTTGCATTGGGGTCCCGGGAAATCTGGACAGCCTTCAGGGTTTGTCCTTTCCAGATGTTCAAGCTGCTGTCCAGAGCCTACGCCGACGTCCACCCCATGATGATGGACAGGTCGGAGAACAGATGTGGGGGCAACTTTCTGCAACGGGGCAGCATCATCAACGGAGCCGACTGGTACAGCTTCACGGGAGGTGCGGCCTCGCGCGGTGGGCAGGAGGGTGCAGATTCCTCTGTGACCTCTCCCGAGACCTCAGTTTGGGAGGTGGAGAGCCCGGCAGTGGGCAGCCTTCGTGGTTGGGCAGAGTCTGGCTTGAGTTTGTCTCTGTCTTTGTGGAAAGGTGGGGTGCAGAAGAGTTGGCCCTGTGACCTTCTGTTGCTCGCTTTATTAATGCGCACATGTCATGATTCCACTCGTGACCAACCCATTTTGCCTTTAAGGATCTGAGTAGGGTCTCCAGGTGAAATGCCTAGTTGAGTTGACATTTCAGAGAGACAAGGAATTCCTTGGTACTGTGCAAGTGTGTCCTGATGCGTGGGATATACTTACACTGTAAGAACTTGCAGGGATTGTCCTTATGCTAAGAGTGCTGATTCTCTGAAACTCAGCATTCACTGGCCTCTGTGTTTTCTTTTTGATGGTACTTGGGCTTGAACTCAGGGCCTTGCACTTGACAAGCAGGCACTCACCCGCCTGAGCCAGTCCTCTGTGTTTTCGTTGGCTATAGCCGCTCCTGGTGAAGGTGTCGTGGGGCACCTGAGGGGTGCCTGCTGGGCCAGTCCTCGGACATCATGCCGCCGTCCGTGCGGCGTGCGTCCGTCTGTGTGCTCCACCCTGGCACACACACATTATCCGTGTTGCTTTGCAGATGAGGACGAGAGAAAGACTTGCTTAGGTCCATCAGTAGTGACCGGGTCAGAACTTGCAGCCTAATCCCACCCTCCTGTGCAGGACAGCAGAGGGCGCTCTGAAGTCACTGTCAGGCCCAGGTGACCTTCCCACGAGTCCATGACAGGCACAGGCCATCTTTCCCAAGGCAGCCTCTCTTCCTTCCAGTACTCAAGTGCACAGGTTCCCCGACCCCAGGCTCAGTTCTCTAAGCCTTGGTCTTGGCTCTGTTACTGAAGTCTGCAATGGTCCCTCAGGGTGGGACTGAGCCAGGAGAAGTCACAGGGGTCCCCTTCTGCAGCTGGCAGGGCCATGGGGCAGGCCGGCATGGGGAGAACAGCCATGGATGGATGGCAGTGGTCTTGGGGCCTGTGAATGCTGACAGTCGCGATAGCGTGCTCACTGGCCCTCTCTGTCCTGACATGGGGCTGCCCCACCCCCAGGCATGTCTGACTTCAACTACCTGCACACCAACTGCTTCGAGATCACCGTGGAGCTGGGCTGCATGAAGTTTCCCCCGGAGGAGGCCCTTTACGGGCTCTGGCAGCACAACAAGGAGCCGCTGCTGAACTTCATGGAGATGGTGAGCCGGCAGGAGCCAGGATCTTGTGCCTGATGGGGCACAGGAGGGCACGGGGGGGGGGGGGGCGGCAAGCCTGGGGATCCCTGGGACATTTGAGCACAGTGGGGTCTCTGTGGCTATGAGAATGGAGTGGGCACTGTGGCAGAGAGGAGATAGCTCTGGGTGACACAGTGTCCACGTGTCAGAGGCTGCAGATGTCTGAAGGTAACACCGTCTTAGGGGTGAGGTCATCTGGACACGGGTGGGTGGACAGTGAGTGGAGACAGCTGAAAATGCATCCACAGTAACCCCTGCTGGGCCCAGAGAGCCAAGGTCTCCTGGAAACTTAACGTGGGGGAACTAGGAGCCCATGCCTGCTGCCTTGCCCAGTGTGGCTCAGACAAGTGCAGTGGGGTTCTGAGTAGGGCTTGGGAGGCCAAGGGGAGACAAACTGTACCCGCAGAAGCCCTGCTAATTTCTCCCATCTCTTTTAAGAATCACAGGCTGCTTATTGGTGTGGGGGTCCATGCAGGTCTCCAGCAGAAAGGTGGCAGGAGTGGCAGGTGCATAGCACTTGGTGGTTGGTGGCCACCCACGTGTGGCGATATCAGGGCTGCCTCTCTACAGACAGGAAGGGTGGTGCCAGTCTGGGCCTGAAGAGCCCCAGGGCTAAGAGACAGAGGAGGAGACAGAAGGTCAGGGAGTAGCATGGCTTGGCAACTGCTTGGCGCTCAGGCCTGGATCTATTTGTCCCTAGACCTGGCTCTTTCTAGAAAGATCAGGAGACTTCCTCCAGGTAAGGTCAGAGCACGGGCTCCCTGTGGCAGCCACAACAGCGGCAATAGAAATGTCACAATGCCCCAGACGATAGCTGAATACGGCTGTGCTGCTCGGCTCTCTCGTGTTGGTGAGTCCTGTACGCACAGGTGGTCAGTCTTGTCCTTTGAGAGGGGCAGTGGACCGAGCTCCATGCTCCCTGCATTTTATGGCTGTCTGGTGCAAATGAGTTTTAAGGGCATGCAGTGGAGCTGGGATTGCTCCATGGATATTGTACGTGAAGTCTTGGGATATGAAGATTTAATGGCCAGTGGAGCCGCGGACAGCCGGGCAGCACTTGGCCAGCTCCCGGGACGGATGACCCTCACCAAAGCTGGGTGCAGCCCTGAGATAAGCATCGGGTCTGTCGTGGCCAATTGAGGCTATTTTCTCAGTGATACTGAGCAGGCCTGGGGTGGGGATGTCTACACTGCTCAGGGCAGGGAGGAGAAGGGAGTAGCAGAGCCCCATATGGCAAGAGAGGACTCTGGTGGGGGAGCAAGCACAGCAAAGTGCAAGCCGACCTTGGATGAGAACTTCCCACGGCCAGCCCTGCTCTCAGGTGGGGTTAGGGGAGGCAGAAGACATGTCACAGTGAGGTTAGGGCAGGGCCATGGGGAGCACAGAGCTTTGGGACCTGGAGAAGGCCACATGGATGGCTGGACAGCTTCCTGGAGGAGGGGAGTGAGTTGTGTTTGGAAAGGACAGAGAAGCCAGCCCGGTGTGGGTGATGGCCTGAGTGATCTGAGCAGAGGGAGGGTGAAGACGGTGGATTGTGGAGGCCTTGGGGCCCAGCACACTTGCTGGAGATAAGAGTGGCTGCAGACCACAGTGGAGGCCTGCATGCTACGGGGAGGCTCAGGTGCTACCCTGGGGGTGAGAGGCGCCACAGAGGAGCCAGGTAGCTTGGTGGCCTCTCCTACCGTCCACTTGGGAAAGCCTATGTCTTCAGCTCCCGCCCCCTTCCCCACCTGGGGTCTGCAGGAGGCTGTAATCCTGAGCAAATGTGGACAAAACATCCAGGTGGTGGTCACCAGACCAAGGGGTCCTGGTGGTGGCCAGTCACACCTAGACCACCTCATCAAGAGGGCTGAGAAACCGAGATGTGCTCCCCCAGATTCCACGTGCTCTGCTTTCCCAAATCTTCTCTGACACTTTGGATTCAACTGAGACACGGAAGAGATGACATGGGGTCTGTGGGAGCCAGCTTGTCCTGAGCGTCCCCACTCAAAAGTGGGGGTGAACACTGGCATGAACCCAGCTGTGCAGCTGTCAGACACTCACCCTGGGTTTTCTCATCCGTCAAGATGGGGCTGAGACTCCAGGGATGAGTGAGTTTGTGCATTGCTGAAATTTAGGACAGCGTGTGAAGCACTGCAAGTCCCAGGGCACCGTTGGTGGCTTTTGCTTCACTTAGACCCATTTTACAGAGCAGGAAACTGAGGTACAAAGAAGGAGATGGTTGGCCAAAGTCATGAGCCCCTGAGGCAGTGTAGGCTGGGTGTGTATAGACCAGTTCACAGCAAAGACTGAGTGGGTCGCATCCAGACACGGCTGTTCTCTGCAGGAACACCTGTGGTGCAGGTGCCCCCCCCCACCCCGTACATAGTGCACAGGCAGGGAAGTGTGCTCAGGTGCCAGGCAGCTCGCCCAGAGCCAGGGAACCAGAGGTGTTAGCCAGGCTCTGAGTCCTGGGTTTGTTTTTCCCATAGATGCCCTGGCTGTCTCTGGAGGCCTCCGCTCAGAGGGATCAGTGACCACTCGCTGAGGCTGGGAAGGCGGGAGGGAGCTCAGATGTGACAGAGGTGGACAGTGAAGGTCGTCTGCTCCATGTCTGAAGCCAGAAGTTGGAGTCAGCCGGACCCTTGGAGAGAACTGTGGGGCCACTTGCAAACTGAGGCCCAGAATAGGGAGCGACTTATTCATAACCACACAGCATGGGGGGACAGATGGGGCTCAGTCGGCAGTTCCCTAGAGACCCAGGAGGCTGCGGGGAACTAGCAGGGGCAACCCTTCAATCTGTCCTGGGGAGCACACACCTCCTCCATGCCCTCTCCTTGGTCTCTCAGGTACACCGAGGCATCAAGGGGGTGGTGATGGACAAATTCGGCAAGCCTGTCAAAAACGCCCGCATCTTAGTTAAAGGCATCCGCCACGACATCAGCACAGGTGAGTGTCTCTCCCCTGCCGTCCCCCGTGAGCCCACTCACGTATATCCCCAAGTCCATGATGAGCTACTGGGGCCAGGCATGGGCTCTGCCCTTAGCCACTTCACAACTGGTTGAAGTTCACAGGGCACTGTGATGGGAGTTACCTGGCAGTCACAGTCCAGTGGAGAGTGGGACTTACTAACGATATGGGTTAGGGATGGGGCTGGAGATGGTCAGTGAGGCCTTCAGAGAAGTCGTACCTGAGCAGGGCTTTGAAGGATGAACAGGAGTTTGACAGAGAGAAGAAATGGGAGGTGGATGCAGAGGTAGATGCAGAGGTAAGTACAAATTTGGGGTACTCTGCTCTCACACCCATCACCCTGAGACTGGGTCTGCAGCCCCAGTGAGAGTCACTTTTATTCTCTTCAAAGCCCCGGATGGCGACTACTGGAGACTGCTGCCCCCAGGGTCTTATGTGGTCATTGCCCAAGCCCCAGGCTACTCCAAGGTCGTGAAGAGAGTCGTCATCCCCCTCCGGATGAAGAGGGCAGGCCGCGTGGACTTCATTCTTCAGCCTCTAGGGACAGGACCCAAGAAATTCCTTCCTGCATTTCGGAGAACTACTTCTGGGTCCCAGGACCCACTGGGAGGTCCCAGGCCTTGGGGGGAGACCACGGAGCTGGACCTTGAGCCCCCCGGGGCACGCAGGCAGCCCTCAGCTGGTGGGAGCAAGCCGTGGTGGTGGTCCTACTTCACGTCACTGAGTCCCCACAGGCCACGCTGGCTGCTCAAGTACTAGAGTGCCCCTGCCTCGACGTGGAGACTCCAGCCCACCTCCACATCCAGGCTCCTGGCTCTTGATTTTGTCTGCCACAGATATTGCACAAAACCTTTGCTGTTTATTAAAGTGACTTTACTCACCTGCCATGGCCAGAGGCTCTGTGCAGGGGCACCTGTGGGAGGGGAGGAAATCAGGCCCTTGTCTCTGAGGACACTTGGCCTGGTCCCTGCAGGGGACAGGACCAGAGGCATCTGTGCTGGGCCCATTGGACCCAGACAACTTCATAGATGAGAAAACTGAGGCTGGAGTGAGGAAGAAGGAGGGGTCTTGCTCTGGGTCTTGCTGTTTCAGGCTGAGTGTCCAGGAGTGTGGAGGAGAAAGACCGGGACTGGATGGGAGGAGTGGGGTAAGCAGTGACACAGAGTCAGGGTCAGGACCTCAAGGGCAGGAGAGCCAGTCAGAACCCAGTACCTTGCAGCTAGGCCTGAGGAGTCTCATAGACCTCCACGGGGCCCTGGCCCTGGGACGATGGCTCTTCCTCAGTCCTCCCTCAATCTTGTGATGTCACCAGCTCAGGTCAAGGGACATTCCTTGGTCCCATGCTCCCCACAGGTGTCCCGTTCTGGTTCAGCAGTCTTATCATCAGGTAGGCCTGGAGTCTACCTCCAGGCGTCTAGCCTCAGCACAGAATGGAGCAACATGTCAGTCAGGTAGGGCTGTGTAACAAAGTCCCACGGCTTGGGCACTTCAAGGGCAGAAACTTAACGTCTCGGTCCTGGAGGCTGGAAGTCCAAGACCCAGGCATGGGCAGGATTGGTTCCTCCTGTGGCCTCTCTCCTAGGCTTGTAGACAGCGGTCTTCTTGTCCTCACATCATCCCTGTGTTGTGTGTGTCTCTGTGTCTTAATCTCCTTTTCTTAAATTGGATTAAAGCTCACCCTGATGACCTCAATTTAATTTGATTACCTTTATAGACTCCTCAAATAAGGTCACACTGAAAGGTAGTAGGGTTTGGACTTGAGGCATAAACTTCGCAGCTGCTCACCTGCAGTGTCAGTCTGGATGCTAATGGACTGTTGCAACCTGTAGTTTGGAAGAGGTCAAAGGTCTAGATAGGAGCAGTGCAGAACACACAGGTGCATTCTGATTAAATCCCTGAACTTGAAGGAAAAGCAAAAACCATATAAGCATTTATATTGCCAGTAAGACCTCAGAGGCAGCTGACTTTATGGAGAAAAGATTAATTTAGTTCACAGTTCAGGGTCCAAGATGGAGGGGCTGCATTGGTTTGGCCTCTGATGTGGGCTGTTGGGAACGGTTGGGAACTGCCAGAAAGCAGAGAGAGAGAAGAGGAAGCGAGGCCACAGTCTGTTTTGAGAGCAGCCCCCAATAACTTAAGGCCCTCCTGCTAGGCCCTGCCTCCCAAAAGTTCCACTACCTCCCAACAGTGCCACCTTGGGGACTAAGTGTTCAATGCAGGGGCCTTTGGGAGACATCCAAACCATAGCAGCTACCTTAAAGGAAAAAGGAGCATATTGGCGATGGATGTGCCATTTGTCACCAAAAGCCAAAAGATGTCTACAAAGTGCTCAGAGGGACGGGATCTGGATCTGGTGCTCCTACACTCTAGAAGAGTAATTAATAATAATAAATAAATGGTAATGATGATAGCTGGTGCCCATAGGATGAAGACTGCCAAATATTGGGCTGAATTCCCCTGGAAAAAGATTCTCAGATTGGATTTTAAGAAAGTGGTATGCATTTTCAAGAAGCTTTCAGGGAAGTGACAGTGCATGAAAGCAGAGATGTGTCACCAAGTGCCAGGCACAGGCAGACAGGAAGAAGGAAGGTAGTGTTGGAGATCCACAGCATTAAGTGGGGAAGAAAGACATTTTGAATAATTAAAAGAACAATTTGTGAGCGAGATGAAACGATGAATCTGTGTTACGCACTAATCAACGAGGCCACGTTGCTTAAACTTACAAGAACTTAATAAAAGCTCGACTCCAGGAGGAATTACAAGTACCATTTTCAAAATCAAATTGATCGAGTAGATGTTCAATAAATAAGTTAGAGAGAAATCGAACCACATTATCTGAAAACTCAATTTACTTATAAAACATTTCACACTTCAAGTCAACAGTGCACTTTTGCAAAACGCTTTTGGCGTTTTTAGCAATGGGTCATGTGCACGGTTACAAGAAAACCTTAAGAAGACCTGGGGATTTTTACTAGTCACACGCTATTAAAATTAGGAGTAGTAACTTCTGCTCTTTTCTAATATAAAAGTCTGCACTGCGTGGTGGTCAGCAGCAGGCCCATCGCTCACTGCTCCACCATCCCAGGTGACCCCCTTCCCAATGGCTCACCACACCTGTATCCCGACAGAAGGCAAGCTCCCCAGGCTGCTCGATTGCCATTGGCCAGAATGCAGTCACATGACCACACCCAGTTCAAGGAATGCTGGGAGATGCAGTTTTGTCCAATAAAAACTGAGGGCTCTGTTAATACGAAGGGGAGAATGGAACTAGGGAGCCAGTTGGGCTTTATTATGTCGTTGGAGCTTAAAAGAAGGATGACTGAAATAGGAGAGTGGTGTGAGAGCATTGAGGAAGTCCCTCAGAGAAATAAGAATGTCTTGAACACTCCCCTTTCTGTGCAAGAAAGATCAAAGATAGGGAGGTTGACTATCTTAAAGAGTTTTTAAAAAGAGATCAAAATGACAGAGACAAAGGACAAAATACATAGAAAACAAGCTGAAACAGTAGAAAGTATTAATAAATCCCAGGCCTGTTTCCTTAAAAAGATCCATCCAGTAGATATGTCTCTTGTGAACCTGATTAAGAAACAAAGAACAAAGAAGAAGCAATGAAGAATGAGACTAAAGATGTGCCTAAGACATCAGGAGGGCTTTAAAGTATTTTACAGAAAACTTCATTTAACTAAAGAGAAGTCTTCTTACAAAAACATTAATTAAATATATAAAGTGTATTAAAATATAGATGGACAAAATTGGACCCAGGAGAAGTAGGTAATGCGAACAGATGGTGAGTTTTATTTTCTGTGACTTTCATCTCAATTAAGAAAAAGGATTTAGACAGAAGGCTCCTCCAAAGAGACTGGGAAGGGCCTCCTAGACAGGGAGGTACAGGGAGGCACAGCCAGGCGCTTGCATGGATGTGGCTGTTAGGGCTGGGGACTTCACACAGATCACAGAGTGGAGCTGGTGGATACCTGGGCTTTCTTTCTGTTCTCACTTGTGGGGTGATCTCCTTGCCTTACCTCACCAGGGGCTACTGGCCTGTGTGATCCCTGTTGACTGTTGAGTTCCCAGAGGAAGCAAGGGTGTCAGCATGGCTCACTCAGCATCCCAGGTCCTCACAGAGAGTAGGTCAGCCAACGATGCCCTTTGTGCAATGAATGAATGGCTGAGTGAATGAGAAACATTTGGGTAGCGTGGATGTCACATTGGCAGGTCAAACACATCTTGGGGTGTGGCTGAGGTGTAGTGTGGGCTTTGGGTGGGCAGGAAGGCTGGCCTGGGAACCAGGTGCCCTCACAGGATGTAGTAGCAGTTGGGAGACAACCTATTTTTCACAGGGGGAAGCTGGTGTGATTCGAAGTCAAGTGCACTCTGAGGGGGGCCAAGGAGGAGAGTGAACTTGCTGGGAGGGAGTGGCTCTGCCCTGTACAGACTAGGGGCGGGGAGGCTGTAGGGGACGGGGAAATGATGGGGGGCGGATCTGCAGAGCCTGGTAGGCTGGTGGGTGGAAAGTGGGGTCTCCCATCACCCTGCTCTGTTTGCTTGCAAAGTGGAGGAGACCTGTGCTGGCAGGAAGAGGAGGGAGGGGGACAGCCTGCATGGCCCCCAGAAATGGGTGGGCACTGGTCAAGGCCAATGAGTAGGTTGTCTGGGGGGCGTAAAGGATGTTACCATGATAAAGGGGGTCCGTTTGTTTATTCATGGTCTCTTTTTGTCACCCTTGGTGCTGACTTGGGCGTTCTTGAGATCCCTAGACTCTTGATTCTGGAAGGACCCTGAGGGTCACCTAGAGCCCCCCATCCACCACAGTCGAGTCCGATCTGGGGCGGCTGTTCCTTATCTGAGCTTGCTGCCTTCAATCCCTGCAGGGAAGCTGTGCTGTCAGGCTGCTTCATCAAACTGTCCGAGGCCACCACGCCAGCGTGCACCCCCATTTCCCTCTGGTGACCCTTCCACCATCCTCGGCAGGTCCCATGGCCTCATAACTTTCTCTCTGCTAACATCCGAGTCTCGCCAGGTGGACAATAGGCAGGGAGAGGACAGTAGCCTCGGGGACGAGGCCTCGGGTCCACCCAGGCAGGAGCCATAAACCACTCTCAAATGACTTTATGGGAGTCATTTTTTTTCCTTCCATTTTCGTATACAAATCTAATCTTTTGAGAGCCCACTCCCTTCTAACTCACATATTATGGGCTTTCATCAATAATAATATACGATCAATTACTCAAATGTAATTGATTAGTGGAGAGAGCCACATTTCCTCCTCTTGGTTTGTGTCTGATTGGACAGAAAGCGCAGCAATTGCTGCGAGATGGTGGCCTTGCCCTTGGCTGTGGACTATCTTTACCTTTTAGCCAAGATTAAATTTATGTACAATTTACTAATGTTAGCTTAAGAAAAATCCAAAAGGGCACTTTATGTCCCAGCCCTACAGATGACACCATCCCAGGGTGCGATAAGCTGCCCAAGAGGGGATTAGTGGCCGAAATTGCCTCCTGAGTTGTCTCTGAGCTTTGTTCATCTTTATTTGGTCACACAGATAATATTTTGTCATCAGAAACTTGAGTTCCATAAATCCAATATCGCCCAATTCAATAAAGAGCATCTCAGCCTGTTTTGGTCTCTCCTGTTCAAACAAAGCCACGCTGTTTTATCAAGATGGTGGCAATGTCCAGATGGTTCACGGTAAATCAGGGCCTGTGGCCTTCCAGTGCACAAGGGGCAGTAGACTACCCATTCCTGGCCTGGCCCTGACTACAGCTGACCTGCTTCACCATCTCCGTGGGAGGTCACTGAGCACAGTGTGCCTGGCTTACCACCAATAGCATCATGGGTCCCAAGCCTGGAGCCACCATGTCTTCTCTTGCCTCCTGGAGGGGGTGTTCCGGGAGAAGAGTGATGGCAGGCTCTGAGTGCTGGGAGTCAGAGGAGGTATGGAGGCTGGCTGGGTTTGCCACCAGGCCAGGACGCCTAAAGGAAACAGGATAGGACCTTTGAAAGCGTGGCCCAGGCTTCATGGGCCCGTGCAGACTTTACTCCTCCATAGACGTCATCATCACCCTAGTCAGAATTAATATCTTCTTTCTTGCTGGTCCTTCATTCCTGAGAATGAAGGAAGAGCGTAACAGAGGCAAGAAGAGGAAGCCACTGTGTCACCTCACAGTGCTGTGGGGTCTTGTCTTCAGGGCACCTGTGAGATGGGAGGTACCAGCAATCTGTGGTCCTCTCTTCTGTGCTCACATCACACCCAAGTGCCAAAAAGAACGGCCTCAGTGATGGAGAATTTTGTATTGTTGACTGAGCATTTTCACTTCCCTCCTGTCGGCATCTGCCATGTCACCCAATTCCTGGGTCACAGGTGAAGATTCCACTACTCCTGGCCCAGCAAGCATGGGTGCATTTTGTTGGCATCTGTCCCTGGGGTCCCAAATCCTGTGAGGTGACTCAGAGGCTCACAGTGTGCACAGTGGGACCAGAGTGGCCTGCGAACTCTGGGCTGGGCTCTTGTCATATTTTTCATAGCGAGCCTGCTTTTTATCCGAGAGCAGGACCCTGAGATCTGGCCTGGGTGCAGAGCAGTCAGGGTCTTGCCTGCTGGGCACTGCCAGTAAGAATGTGTGGGATGGTGGGGCCACAGCAGATACCTCCTTCCAGCCCACAAGGCCCCCAGTTCTGCCGTACACTCCCCATCTAACCTGTGGCTTCCCACCAAGTCTCTGGAGGGCCAGCTGGCTGGTCCTCACCCTGCTCAGTGTCACATGTCCCACTCTTGCCTGGATGAAGCGGCCCACTGCTGCTCTCGGACTACCCCCCTCCCAAGGCTCTCGCCTTCCCTTAGTCTCTCTCATGGCCTTTCCTTCCTCAGATGACATCTTACGTGTGGGGACCCAGGGACACCCTCCCCTTCAACTCTCCCCTTGCTCCCTGAAGGTCAATGTCCACTTCTACAGCTATGCCATGGTGACCTGGCAGCTCCCTAGGCCCTCGCGGAGGTGGGGGCTTCTGTCCGACTGCCCACATGGGGACTGAGCACATGGGTGCAAGCCCTGTGTCCCTTTGTCTGCTACCCACACGACCAGGAGTAGCCTGAAATCTTTTGCTGAGAAAGGGAGCGAAGCACCACACACTGTGTGCGCCTGCGCGCGTCCCACCTGTGCACACACTCATGCTGACTGAGCTCTGAGAACAGGTGCCTAAGGTACGTTCAGCTTTTGAAATATACCAGGATTTGGGAAAATGGTTGTCCTCGTGCCATTTCTGAAACATCCTCACTCCAGGAAGCTGGTTTCAGGAGTTCCCTGGGAACAGAGAAAGGGAACATTCTCTTATGTTCTCTGAGCATTTTTCCAAACACCCACCTCATCAGAGTCCCTGCTGAGCCCTGGCAGGAGACAGGGGAAGACCCAACAGGTCATGGCCGTTGAGAGACTTACTCAACAGAGGTGGGGTCGGGAGGGGGAGAGGGACAAGGTGATACATCTTAGAAGCATCATGGCGACCGTTCTGGGTTGGCTGGTGGTACCCCAGTACCAGAACGTAATATGGCCCAAGACTGGCCTGCACCTCACCATGATAACTCCTGGCCTGGCTGAGCATAGACCCCAGTGATCTTCACAGATGGGGCTTCTGTTCAGCTGACCATGTCCAAGGAGGGGTTGCCTGAGCTCTGGCCTTCTCTGCAGGACCCTGGGCCATGACCAGCTGGTGAGCAGGGGTGATGACTCCTGGTTCCCCAGACCTGCCTTGGGAAACCGTCCCCTGGCCCCACCCTCAATCCTCAGCCTGGGGCCTCTGCAGAGCCTCCTGGCATCCAGAAGCCAACACAGACCTGTGACATGAAAAGAAAGCCTCTTTAGAATTCTGTGATTCTGAAATTTCAGGATCCCAAGCCTCATGGTTCTGAAGTTGCTGGGGTCGCGGTCTCCCTTCCCCACTTCTACTCCCATCCCAGCTTGGTCAGAGGCCTCAAAAAGGACCCTCGATTGCTGCCTGTTGCTTGGACCTGCTTCTGTAGGTGTCACCTGGGTTCCTCTCTATTCTCCTTAGTACTTGGCCTCGGAGAAAAACCCCAACAAAGAACAGGGCAGGCAATGCTTCCCTTTTTATTGGGGAGGACCTTCTGCATGAGCAGTGGGCTCCTTGTCAACCGCCTTGACCTCTGAAGGAGTGGATTCCAGGAACCCCAGCACAGCTGGGGAGGGGCTCCCTCGAAGTGGCTGTGCAGACCGCATTGCTGACGGCCGAACCTTGCTGTGGTGACTTCAGACAGGCTGAAGTCTGAGCTCCAGGTGCTCATGGGTGGGACCTTATTTGAAAATAGGGTCTCTGTGGAGTCATTATGATGGGTCACCCAAGATTTAGGGTGGGCTCCAAACTAACCACGAGTTCTTCATAAGAAGGCATAGTCACCAAGGGAGGGTGTGACAACAGAGGTAGAGACTGGAGTGACATGGCTACAAGCCGAGGATATCAAGGGCCATCAACAATCAGCAGAAGTTGGAAAAAGCTGGAAGGACCCCCCTGCTCCTCAGCCCTGCACACACCCCACTTTCAGATGCTGGCCTCCTTAGCTGGGTGAGGTGCATTTCTGTCCCTTTAAGCACCTGGCCTGTAAGGCTTGCCTCGACAGCGTGGGAAACTACCACAGACCCTACACGGGACGGAGCCTCACGTGGCCCCTGCAGGGATGTGGGCAGAGGGAAAAAAATGTGTTTGGGAGCTGAGGGGGGAACATGAACCCCCAAGCCCTGTCATTGCTAAGAGAAGTGCGGGAAGAAAAGCCCTCCCGATGCTCTGCGCCCGGCAGGCCAAGTGCCTGCGGCTCAATGGGGCGGGCATAATTTGTTTGCTTTGCAATTCTCTCCCCTCAGTGGAGACAAATTGATTTATCCGTGGAAATGGGCTGTTGCTGGGAGGCGGCTGGCTTGTTAGAGGACAAGCCACGGTCCTGGCAGGCCCACAATGGTTCACCCAGGCTGCTGGGAGTCCACTCTGCAAGCCCTTTCGTGGGCAGGAAACTGGACACTGTTCAGCCCGCTGTGTTCTGCCTCTCCGCCACCCCCCAGCACAGAGCACCTCCCACGTAAGGGACCCGGCTATGCCGTGGCTGGGGACCTTTGTGGGCACTGACCTCCTGAGCAATCATACACTAAGGGAAGTAACAAAAGGAAGGACAAAGTGTCAGTGTATGAGACAGGACACTGTTTAGTAATAACTCAGTGTTACCAGAGGGGATGATGGTTTACAAGGAGGGTCAGAGGTACAGCAGCGGACATCTGGGAAACGCTGGCCCCTCTCCTCTCCTCTGCCCCGCTCCCCTCTGTGCCCCACCCTTGGTGGCAAGTACGGGTGAAGGAGCCACTCGGCACACAGACGGAGGGGCACTGAGGCTGCCACACTCACCTCTGGGGTCACCACACTGGCGTTGTCCACTTTGCTGCTCTCCACTTTTAGTATATTGTTCAGATTTCCTGTGATGAGCATTCATTATAGCTCAAATAGGAAGAAGATCACTGATTGACTTAATTTGGAAAATGTCAGCTTCTGTTTCTGAGTTGGGGGCTAAGCTGTGGGGCCCTGAGGGTCTTGTTCCTTCTGCTGGCTCAGGCATACTGTAAGGGAGTCCCAAGGATGGAGTCCCATGATGATCAAGGATGGACGCCCTCCATCCTTGATCATCATGGCTTGGCCCTGGGAGGGCCATCACCAACATCATGCGTTCTTCCCCAGGCAGAAGCAGCCATCATGCAGTAGGGTCATTGTGAAACTGAGGAGGAGCCAACCTACCACAGCCCGACGCCCTGGGCTCCACCACCTCTCATTCAACCCAACCTCACCGTGAGGTTTAGTTGCCTACTAGGAACTTATTCACGGGCCTTTCGAAATATCTGATCCTATATCCCTTCTTTGGACCTTACAGAAGCTTACAGGGAGCTTACAGCAAAGCAGGATATAACTAATAAATGAAGGAATTTAGGCAGAAAATAGATGGTGTCAGAGGCAAGGAAGACACAAAATGCAAGCAGAGCCTGGTGCAGGCACGTGACAGGGCCAGACTTCAGCTCAGAGGTAGAGGAGGATGGCTGGAGTCTATGTCTACAGGATCCAACCCTCAGCCATGCAGAGCAAGGCAGGTGTCCAGGAGGTGGAGATCCAGAGGACTGAGCGTCAAGGCCAGTCTGGGCAAAAAGATAGGGACCCCCCAATTCAACAAATAAGCTGGTGGTGCACCTCTGTTGTCCCAGCTACTCTGGAAGGTCCACCCCAAGAAACGCTTGAGATCCTTCCTTAAAAATAGCTAAAGCAGAAAAGGGCTGGAGTGTGGCTCAAGTGGTAGAGCATTTGCCTAGCAAGAGTAAGGCCCTGAATTTAAACCCTAGTACCACAACCAAATCAATCAATCAATAAATAAAAGTTGCCCTCATCTTGGGGCCCAGGAGGAACAGGTGGGAGAAAGTGGTGCTTAACTATTGCGTTCAGCAAATAGTTCTTGAGGACTGACTGTTCCCCGTGCATTGGACAGGGGCACTTAGTGCTGGGTTGTTCATCTCACGTCCACTGTCCTACATCTGACAGCAGCCCACAGGCCTCATTGGTAAGAAGTCTGAGTATCTCACATGGGTTCAGAGCCTGCAGTCCCCTAACCTGAGCACAGAAATGTGTCTGACTTGGCCGTCAGCATCAGGCCTGGCCTGCCCTGAGTCCTGGTGCACACCTGAGGGCAGAGATGTGGGAGGCACGGTATTGCTGACTGTGTAGCCAGGGTCACAGAGGGCAGGGACGCTTAGACGGTGGCTCCCCAAGCCGCAGTTAGGGGCTGGAGGTCTTGGGCTGAGTCCACGATGCAGAATTAATGTGCAAGACAAGCAGAGCCCGGAGGTGCTTCCTGTCCTCCAAGCCGGGGTCAGAGGTCTGTGCTTGAGGTGTGAGAAGAGGTTCAGGAAGGACAGTGTCACACATATCTGCAGCCCAGACAGGCTGACGCAGGGCTGGCTCCAGCCCCTCCCCGTGAGGCTCCCTGGCTGTGCGGGGGAGGGAAGCGGTCAGTGTGGACTTGGAAAGCCCAGACAGGGACTGCGGCCGCTCTTGGCTGCCTGAGCCCATCAGCATTGGCACAGCCCCCCTCCTGGCCTGGCCCCGGTGCCTCAGCCCCACAGCTCCAGCGCCTCAGCTGCCATGGTCTGGGGAGGGGGACGGGGCTGCTGGGGGATGGAGGGGTGGGGTCCACATTACTACATTCCAGACAGGTCCCCCTCCCCAGCCTGTGACCTGGAGCCCTCCACTTACCAGGGTACTTTGGAGAACCCTGACCACTTGAGAGCACTCTGGGGCTTTGACTGGTTTTCACCTCTGTCCACACGTGGTCAATGTTGAGCCCTGGCCAAGACAGGAGCAGGACGTCCATCCTAGTTTTATGGCCAGGAGCCTGAGCCAAGCCACTCAGTCCCAGGCTCTTGTTCCTCAGCCACAAAGGTGACAAGGAAGGACTAGGGGAAAGCCCAGCTTTGTCACCGACTCCAGCTGCAGCTCTCACCCTGATTTGTAGGAACTTACAGGCTTCCCATCTCAGCCTCAGCATCTCAGCAGCTGCTGGTGACAACATTCGCCACAGCTGCTGCAGCTGCTCAGATAGCTTTTGATCCGTCAGTCTCTCCATCTAAACAGAAGAGTTCCACAGAAGCCACTGCCCGGAAGCCACTGCCCAGGTCTGTGCCACGTGACAGGGGCCCAGCTTAAGCGAAGTGAGCAGAGTAAGGCAAGCGCTTGCAATCATATAGTCACACCAACGTGTTTACAAAGAAATGTTCAACCAAGCCTTGTGACCAATAAAGGTCCTGTGTGCCAAGGCTGTCTGAATCATGGTCACTTCTGACCATAAGTTGCAAGGGACATTTCTCTTGAAGTGACTTCTGCCTGCCTCCAGAAGTCAGTCTGTCCTTCTGTTGCTGTATTCATTCCAACAGGTGTGTTTACTGAGTGCTACCAGTGGCTCTGGGCAGCACGCTGGTGGCTGAGGACACGGTGACTTCTTAATTGGAGGACGGGCAAGACAGGGTACAATTGCTGTGACAGAGGTCAGAATAAGATTCAATCACTGCACAAAAGGAGGGGTGAACCCCTCCCAGTGGTGTGCTGGGAAAGCTTTCCAGAGGAGGAGGTGTAGAGTAGGTCTCTGAAGTGCTTAGGAATGGGGACGATAGGGAGCAAACTCTTGAAGTCAGGGTGGGAAATGTGTGACCTTCCCTGTTCTGCCTGGAGCTCAGGCCAGGAGAAAAGGGCAGAGGACAGGGAGGGGTCTTTGGGTGACTCTGCGCCCCTTGGTCTAGTAAGCTGGGTACTTTCTTAGAATTCCTGGGGCACCCTTTTGCACACCACCCAAGAACCCCCTGACCTAGCTCCTCTTAGCAGGACACGGGGAGCTGGTCACCAGGTGGGGTGGCACAGTTAGCAGGAATCACAACAGTGGCCTCCACCACTCTAGCACCTCCTATATACTCCCACAATGGAGGCACAGGTGGGAGAGGAGCTGATGGTTCTGCCCGGCCCACCCCAGCTGAGGACTGGACAGCTGGCTGGACTGTCACCAGCAAGGCTTGCGCAGGCTGTGGCTTGTGAGCTCTCTGACCAGCTCTCCGGGAGAGTGGAGACGAGAGAGGACGGGAGGACATTGAGAACTGGGAGCCTGGGCCCCAGAACGGACTGACACCTGAGCCGGTGGGCCCTGGGAGAAGTATGGGGTGCAGCCTGGCAAGGGCTGAGGCTGGGAGGAGGTGCTTCGCAGCCAGGGCATCTGCTTAACCACACGATCCCCCACCCAGCCACAGCCTGCCTTGTCACCCATCGGTTCGCATCAAAGCCATTGCCTGTCTGGTTGAGCAAATACCTGCTGCCCACTGACCAGAACGCCCCTCTGCCGCTGACCCCGCTCTACCACTGCCAAAATAGGAAGGAGATTCAGACCCAAGAGGGCGGCTCAGGGAAAGAGGCTTAAACAAAACCCAGCTTCTTCCAAAACATGGGTGGCAGGTGCATTTAATTCCTTCCAGGACGGCCTGGAAAGGGAGGCCCCCAACACAGAGGATGCGCCTCCCCCCCCCCCCGAGGCTTCTCTGTGGCCCCCAGGGTTGGGGACACCAGCTTTGGCCAGAGGATACATATAGGGAGCACAGAGGCCTCACCATTAACAACAGCAGGGCCTCTCCCTTGGGGGCCAGTCAGTGCCCAGGACCCCCATTCACCTTCAGGTGAACCTATCCCTGCTACTTAGAGGGAGAAACTGAGGCACAGGACAGTGAGCAGGTTGCAGTGCAGGGAAAGAGACGAGATCTGGGTTCTGAACCCAAGGGCCGCCCATGACCTGAGGGCCTCTGGGAGTCAGGGAGAGGAACGGACTGGGCCGTGGACGGAAGCAGGCTCTGCCTGTGCAGGCCCATTCAGAACCATCGGCCTGACTCGGTGTTGGCCAAGGAGCAGCTGCCCTCAGGGGACATGGGACAAGGCCTCACCCGCCTCTTCTCACTCCCACCCCAGCCTCAGTGCTCACAGGAAGGGGCATAGGCCCTCAGTCCTGGGGCAGGGAGACCCCAGTCCCCGCCCACCCTGCATGGCCTCGTGTCAGAGGTTGGAGGGAAGCCTGTTGTGGTTTCCAGGGTCCACAGCGTCCTCAGGCACCGTGAGGAGACATCTTTGTGGCTAAGAGTGCGTGCCCCAGCCATCCTGCCCGGGCTCAGATCTGGGCACTTCCAGTTGCTGGCCGCCTCTCTCTGCCTTGCCGTACCTCAGTTTTCTCATCTGTAAAGCAGGCATGTTAACAGTCCCGCCCATCCAAGAGGCCTGGCTCCCTTCTGCTCCCTTCATACCTGGCCCCGGAGCTTCCCCTCTCCCATCCTTAGTGTGGGGCGGCGTGCTGATGAGGTGTCCCCCGACCCTCTGGACGTTGTGGTCCAGGGCGGGTGGGTGGACACTAACTGTGTTAGCGTCTTCTGGCCCACAACAAAGCACCACAGACTGGTGTGTCCCACTGACCTGGGGACTAGAAGTCCAAGACCAAGGTGTCCACCGGGCTAGTCCCTTAAGGGGGCCGTGAGGTAGACTCTGTCCAGGCCTCTTCCCAGGTTCTTGCCATTTGCTGATGATCCTCGGGGTCCCTTGGCTTATAGACACATTACATGACATGACCTCAGCCTGGGTCATCGCCTGGCGTTCCCTGTGTCCATCTCTGTTCTGAACTTCCCCTTTCTATATGGACGCCCTATTGCTGTCACTTTAACCTGATAATCCATAAAGGTGCCACCTCTAGAGAGATGGCATTCTGAGGACTGGGGACTAGGAATTTGGGGGACACAATTCAGTCTGTCACAAAGGGAAGAAAAGGCAGGACACTTTTAGGTCTTTGCTGTGGATTAGGAAAACCCAGGGCATGGGAAGTTCTACCATCGAGCCACCTTGGAGACCAGGAACCTGGCCACATGACCCCCCCAGCTGCAAGAGCCTGAGTTGCCGTGGGTTTCAGTCTTCTTAGCGGGTTTCAGTCTTCTTAGCAGGTTTCCACTGTGCAGAAAGGAAGAGAGGATGAGGGGCAGGGTGACCCGAGGAGGACCAAGGTCTCCATCTGACTTCTGGGATGGGGTGGGAAAGGTGGAGAAGGTGCCAGGCAAGGAGCGGTCTTACCCACCCCCACACAGGAGGGCCTCCGGGAGAAGTGTATGGCCTCTGTGGCAGGTGGACAGCAGATCTAGGGCACAACCTGGGCTTCCTTTCAGTGATAAAAACTTCCGACTCTTCTCCCTGGGGAGTCCTTCATCACTGTCATTGTGGGGGTGAGGAGAGGCAGGGCTCAGATTGGCAGGAGGCAGAGCTTAGGACAGTGAGCTGACCACAAGGGGGCTGCAGGAACTGTGGTCCAGTGGAGAGCAAGGACAGCACTGGACCCACTACCCCATCTGCTCTCCAGCTCAGGGGACTGTCCCACGCGGCCGGCCTCTGGTGCGAAAGGACACTAAGGCTGTTCAAGAAGAGGACAGACATGTAACTGGGGGACCACATACACCTGGCCTCTGAGCCCAGTGCAGCCTGAGCCCCTGGCCACCTTTGTCTGCAGAGTGGGCCCCTCCAAGGCTGTCCAGGGGGCCCTGAGGCTAGCCCTCCAGCTTCAGCCCTGACCGCCTCACTGATCAGTTATCCGGTACAGAGAGCTGGGGCTCAACTGCCCAGAGCCCCGACTTCTGCACACATCACTGCACCCTACCGTGGGCTTTCGTGTGGGGCCACAGTAGAGGGTCAGACATAGCAGGTCCCCACCTCAGGAGACAGACAGACAGCAAGTGGAGCCAGCTCAGACGTCACCTCATGGGGGCTGAGCTGCCCCAGTGCGGTGGGTGACAGTAAGCACGGGGGACCGGCAGTGCTCCTGATGAGCTGTCTACTTAGGACTGTTTTCTTGACCTTGGACTGTGGCTTTGAGCTCCAAACAGATGTCCGTTTCCAGTGTGGCTCGTGTCCAGTCTCTGGTTTGCCACGTAGCCAGAGGGCTTTCCCAACACTCTTGGTCACCACTTTGCCCCCAAACCATGGGGGCTTCTCCTTTTCTGGATCACATTCCAAACTCCGCAGCTGGCGTGTGAGGCCTCTGCCTCCAGCCCCGCCGCCCATCGCTCCTTCTCCCGCCCTTCCATAACCTGTGTGGGGGGCTGAGGAGCGGCCCCAAGGACCTCCAGGTCCTGCTGTCTGGTGCCACCTACACGGAGGAGGGACATTTCAGGTGTGATGAGGGACCTTGGGGTGGGAGCCTATTCTAGGTTATCCAATGGAGACCCGAATACATATCGGTCCTCCATATCAGCGGTTGCTACAGCCACAGATTCAACCAAGGATCAAAAAGATGCAGAGCAATTCCCCAAAAAGCAACACCTGCATTGGAGCAGCCGCTTGTCGTTGGTCAGAGGGGGCCAGGTGGAGCCCACTTTTTGTGAATGGAGCCATGATGAGCACCTGTGAGCGTGCTGTCCCGTGGACCAGGTGTGCAGTTCTCTGGGAGCGGGGTGTGCAGTTCTCTAACTTCATAAATTGTTTGGCAGCTGGTGGGGACAAGTCCCCATCTTGGTGCTCTTCAGTGTGTCTGGGCCGATCCTGGCTCTCGGCTCTTCCGTGACATTTTCGACTCACCTTATTAAATTAGAGAGAGAGGGAGACGGGTGGGTCAAACTGTAGTGATCTGTAGATCAATTTGAGGAGAACAGACATCTTTAAATTCATAAAGCTCGGGCTGCATGGGTCTGGAGTATTTCTCGGCTTATTTGGGTCTTGTAAAACGTCTGCGGTCCTGCCTGATGCTTTCCCGCAGAGCCAGTTTTAAAATTTATTGTTACAGGTTTTATATTTGTTGTTGCTTTTGTAACAATTAGGTTTTCTGTTTGTGGCTGGTTTAATCTGGTTTTACAAATAGATTTAGAAGTACCACGAACCTCCCTTTGTCTTTGTAATTTAGCGAGCAGACTTGGCGTTTTCTACCGAAACAATCGCGTTGCACGAAGCCACTTGGGTTCCTCTCCCAGACGACCGTCTTTCCTTCGCTTTGCTGCCTCGCAGGGCGCGACGCCCCCTGGATGCATCACCTGGCCCTGACGGAGGTCGGGCCGGCAGATGCCTGGTGCTGGTTAAGGAAATGTTTCCTTGTCTTTCTTGGCTTTTTTTTTTTTGTACTGGATTTTAACGTTTATGCCGTCAGTTACTTTTGCTTTTTCTTTGAAATCGTGTCTTGCTTTTATGCCTGGGCTGCAATCTTCCTGTTTATGCTTCCCATGCAGCTGGGATGGCAGGTGTGTGCCATGGTGACCAGTTGATGGTCTCAACCAATCTCAACCAGTGTTGAGATGGGGTCTCTTTAACTGTTTTCCCCAGGCTGGCCTCCCACCATCCTCCCCATCTCCACCTCCCAAGTAGGTAGGATTACAGGCAGGGACCACATTGCCTGGCTATTTTTGTTGTTGTTGTTGACACAGGGTCTCACTATGCAGCCCAGGCCAGCCAGGAGGAGCCTCTTTCCATCTCCCAAGTGTTGGGATTACAGGCATGTACCACCATACCTGTTTTCCGAGTGTTGAGAGTAACTGTAACTCTTTAGGAATATTGACATATCTCTTCTTAACAGCACAGAGAGGGGCTGTGCTCCCCACTTTGCAGAAGACACAGAAAGTTTGAGTCGTTCCCAAGGCCACACAGCTAGGAGTAGCAGGGCCCAGGTTATTAATGATGGATGTACCTCAACTTACAATAAATCCATTGTAAATTGAGAATATAAATTGAAAATGCAGTAATCTACCTCATGAACTGAATGCCACAGCTTGGCACATCACACCAGAGAGAATCCGCTGGTCACCTCCATCTGTCAATGGGAGAGGCAGCCACTGCTGCTGTCTGACATCAACAGAGAGTATGGGGCCAGGTGAGGTGCTACAGCCTGTAATCCCGGCTATGCAGGAGGCTGATGAAGGAGGATTGTGGTCTGAGGTAAAAGTGAGACCTTATCTGAAGAATAAACTAAAGCAGAAGGACTCAAGTGATAGAGCAAGCTTGAAGCCCTGAGTTCAAACCCTAAAATGAGAGAGAGAGAGAGAGAGAGAGAGAGAGAGAGAGAATGCTAGCCTAGAAAAATCCACACTCAAAACTGGCAGTGTGGCTTCTTCTGAATGCCTGTGGCGTTTGCACCATCGTGGAATTAGGAAGTGTAAGCTGTTGAACCATGGAAGGTCTGGAAGTGACTCCACATCGAATTAAAGAGAAAAAGCAACAAAATCCAAACTCTGGGTCTTTGAAAACAGCAACCAAGGCTGCTTAAGAAAAAAAAAAAAAAAGACCTCGAAGCCTCCTGGAAGGAGGGGGTCTGGGCGATGCGACAGGAGCTGTGAACGTACAAGGGCCGGGTTCCTTATTGAAGGAAAATAAGACATCAGAATTTGGTCCATGCAGTAGGAAGTCTGGGGGCCAGACACCTTAAAGGCCGCGATTGACTGAAAGTCCCCCAGACTCTGGGAGGTTGGAGGATGGAACCACTGCCTCCTTGGAGCCCGCGGAGGTTAGCACAGCACTGATGAGGCCGCGGCCCGCTGCCAGATACACAAATCTAAGGGAGAGCCAACGCTGGTGGCTCACGCCTGTAATCCCAACTACTCAGGAGGCAAAGATCAGGAGGATCTGGCCGAAGCCAGCCAAGGCAAATCGTTCATGAGACCCTATGTTGAAAAAAACCCATCACAAAAAAGAGCTGGCGGAGTGGCTCAAGGTGCAGGCCCTGAGTTCAAGCCCCAGTACTGCAAAAAAAAAAAAGTCTTAGGGAGGATTGGCAAGTTCAGTCCAGCAGGTTATTTTTACAAACCCTTCACGGCAAAGCAAGAGCCCCAGAGGATGCAGAGATGTCCAGCAAAAACGCAGTCCCTGCCCCACAGGGTCAGAAATCTTCACGCCAAAACCAAAACTGTTAGTGGAAACAGATGGCCGCTCAGACAGCGGCCTGGGGACCCTCGGAGCCAGGATGCAAGTGGAAAGATTCCCGAGGGAGTCGGGTCGATTGGGTTACCTCGGAATTTCAATTGTCTGCAGGACAAAGACGCTCGGGTGCAGATAAAAGTCAAGATGACTTATCTGCAGCACGCGACAGACAGGAAGGTGGAGCTCAGAAGAAAGAAGGGACTGGGGCGAGTCGTGGAGGAAAAGGCAGAGGCCCCCAGAAGCCCGCCAAGGACACCGGGGAAAGACGGCAGGCTCAGCCACTCGGCCACCCGACCTGAGCTCTGGGGACTCAGGCTGAGGGACCCTGACCTGCACACCGGGGCTCATGACAGGCTTGGGGACATGGCAAAATACTGGGGACCCCCTACAGGCCCATCATGCAGAGCGATTGCCGACATGGCGCAGGGTGAAACCCAGCCGCACGGTGAAAATGACATTTCCTTTTGCACAACTTCCAGACAGCAGCACGAGGCGTGACACACAGACACCGTGCCAGGGGACCAGGAGGGCGCTCTGGGGGATCAGAGGCTTCGGGGACGGCTGGGCCAGAGGAACCTGTGTGGGTTCTCCAAATGGGGTGACTGGTGGGATTTTTCCTCTGTGCTTTTTCACAGGAGAAGAAGGGCAGCAGAGAGGAGGACAGACGGACAGAGGAGGGAGGGGAGATGAGGGGGCCGGGCTTCCCTCGCCCTCCCGGAGCCGAGGCTCACCAGGCTGCTGCCCCGGCTCTGTGCGGTTCTCCGGTATCGATCGGAGATTTCACTCTGGCCACAGGCTCCCCAGGGGTGTCTGCAGGAAGAGCTTGGATAGACCAGGGTAGCCAGGCAGGGGTACAGAGAGTGCAGTCAGGAGGGTGGGGATGGGCCAGGAACTCACCCAGAGCCTGCTGCCAAGCCCAATGGCACTTCAAACATGCTTGTGGCCCTGAGCACCCTTTCTCGCTCACACACTGATGGGGGAAGGATCAGGTCTGAGGCTCCCAGCTGTCTTCGTCTCCTAATCATCTTCAGAAAGCTGAGGAAAACCTCTAGGAAGGGATTATTTGCTTGGGGTCTTGAGGGATGAGTAGGAGTTTGCAAGGTGGAGGAAAGAAGGGCACCCCAGACCAAGGGTAGAGCATAAACAAAGTAAGGCACAAAAGGGCTTCACCAGATCAGGAGTTTGCAGACAAGCCTCCTTGGCTTAGCTCCATTCCGGTGCCTCCCACCCTCCCACCTGGGAGCCCAGCACCTGCAGCCTCCAGAGAGAACCAGCTCTCAATGCCTCCCCCCAGAGGCAGGGCCACCCTTCCAAACCCAGAGCAGCTGCATGTTGGGTCCGAAGTGGAGCGTAAGAAAGCCCTTGGCTTTGCAGAGGTGGACGGGCTGCCAGGGCCGGGAGGGAACACGGTTTCTCCTCCATTATTATTCTGGCCAAATCAATATCAAAACAGCCCAAGTCTAGACACATAAACGCCCGACTGCTCAAGCAGAGGCGGTTGGCAGGAAAACACTTAACTGGCAATCGAGGGGCTGATGAGTCTTAAAGGAGCTTGGAGGATTGACGGGAGGCAGAGACAGTTTAACTAAGCCCAGAGCCCAGCCTGGGCGCCATCAGGCTTACCTTCCCAGGGGCGTGGGCATGCCAAAAGCAAGGGAGGCCCTGGGTCCTGGGGTTCCTTTCCGCTTCAGTCCGTCCCAGAGTGCACGTACTGACGACATAACCCGTAACCACCCCGCAGCAGACGCCCCAGCGGGCCTGTCATTTGTGGTAACAATAGTGGCAATGCTTTGAGGGGCCACCCCTGTTCCAGGCGGGCATTACTTCATTTGTCTTCCCAGCCAGCTGTGGAGGGGGAGCAGAGCCGAGACTCAAGGTCACTGCTGGGTTTGCCCCCAAATTCCTGGTCTGGGACTCTGTGCTCCACCCACCCGGTTACACGGCCACCTCCAGTGCTGACCAGGCAGCCTGGTTCTGTGGGTCCCCGGGGTCCATGCAGGGCTCTCACAGTCCCCAGAGGTGGACAGCGTGGCCTCTCATGAGGATCCATCTCAAGTGTCCTAAACCGCCCACTTGCTGTTTAGAGGGATCGATGGTGGCTTCTTAATTGTTGGCAATGACTTCAGCCCGTCCAATTATGGCCGCACTTAACGAGGGCCCATAAATCACCTTCGGTGTAACCAGGCCAAGCAGGAGGAGGGCTCAGGTTTCCCTGGACCGTACTGTCCTCATTGCATGGGCCTCACTGCCAGCCGTGTGCAGGGACTCAGGACAATCAGCAGACCCCAGGGGGTCCCAGAGCCCCAAACAGCCAAGGCCGAGGTGGGCAGCTCTGGACAGCTGGCTGAGGCCTCCGGTCACTGGCAGCCCAATGTGGATACCTCAGGTGGGGCTTCGTTGCCTCTCGCTCCTCACTGCTTCCTTAGCCTGGGATCAGGATGAAGGTGGTGGCCCTGATGGCACATGAGCAGCCTTGTGTCCCCCCACACTGGGAAGCTTCATGGTGGCCTGAAGTGGCCCCCAGAATCCCAGAATCCAGACATCAGGCAGAGGCAAAGCAATGCCCACAGTAGTTGACAATGAGCTTAAACCTACAAGAGAAATAAGTCCCCAAATGCAGAAGCTATAGAACTAGTCCCATGAAGACTGCAGGGGTGCCACTGTGTCCTCAAAGAGTTAAAGGGTTGACAATTTGGCCACAGAGAAGGAACTCCCAATCTGATTCAAAAGAACCAAAGTGAAATCATAGAAGAGAAAAATGTAGAAACTGAACTTAGACAATTTAAGGGCTGAGTCAACACAGCTAGAGAGAGAATTAGTGGAGGTGGGAGAGGCAAGAAAAAGTCACCTGGGAACCAAATGAGAACCACAGAGGAAACGGGGCCTGATGGGCAGCACCCAGTGAAAAGGACAGAGGGCACGGGGAGGAGGGCATGGTGGAGATAATGCCAGAGTGCAAGGGAAAGGTGAGGGGGAAAATCCACCCGTGACATTTGTAACCTTAGGACAGAGAGGACAGAGACAGGAATAATGAAAAGTTCCCAGGAAGTTAGTGTTAACAAAAATCTATGCCTGTGCCTGTCCCTATGCCTGTCCCCGTACCTGTGCCTGTCCCCGTGCACTGCCTGTGCCTGTACCTGTAGCTCCTGGTGTATCTACACCAGCCCTGACCAGGCGATGTCCAGTGAAAGCTGCGCCACAGAGAGTCACTGAATTTGACAGCAGTTTCCACGGACTGTGAGTTAAACTTGTTCACACCCAATAACAAGTTAAAAACACATAAAGCCAACTTCGACAGGCCACAGGGATGACTGCAGAGACAACTGGGCAAGTCCTGCCATGCAGAGATATTTGAAGACGCTTGTGACCGTGGTGCTGTTCAGTGGTGAACAAGGCCCTGGGTTCCATCCCAGCAACACAAACAACAAACAAACAAACAAAGCCACCTTTTGTGGTGACTGATGGAATAAGGCAGCAATAAAAACACCATGATGATGTAGAGGATTTAAGCAAGCGTGATCTAAGAAATGTGATAGAAAGCTACACCCAACAGCTTCAGACCTCACACACTTTTAAATGAGCATGGAGTCCGTGTTAAAAAATAATACAGGGCCAAGCACAGGAGCTCACATCTGTAATCCCAGCCACTAAGGAGACAGGGAGGATCAAGGGTTGAGGCCATCCCAGGCAAAAAGTTAGTGGGTGAGACCCTGTCGTGATTCATAAGCCAGGTTGCTGGCGTGTCCCTGTTACCCCAGCTACGTGAGAAGCGTAGTAGGAAGGTCATTCTGAGGCTGACCCCAGACAAAAGCATGGGACCCTATCTGAAAAATAATCTAAAGCAAAAAGGGCTGGCAGAATGGCTCAAGTGGCAGAGCACCTGCCTACCAAACAAGAGGCCCTGAGTTCAAACCTCAGTACCACCAAAAAATAATCATAATCCTAGGCCATAAACAAAGCAAGCAAGCCAGTCTCTGGGCACCTTGCAGGTGTGCTAACATCTGGAAAACCTCAACGTGCCAGGCAAACAAGACACCGCGAAGAGCGGAGGACATTAGAGAAGAGCGGTTGCAGATTGGGCTGCGGGAACCGTACTTAGGAAATAGTTATAGGGTTGTCTTAGAAAGGAAGAAAGCCAGACATTGACCGTCTAAACCAACCCAAAGAAAACACAAGGGCTGTGGGAGGCCACATGCAGGGCCCCGGCCTCTGTCCCCAGCAGCCCCTTCTCCCAAAAAAGCGATGTGAGACTGTGAGCACCGTAGAGCACAAAATTTAAAATGTAGACAAGCTCTACACATCTCCAGAAAAGTGCAAAACGCCAGCCCTGTCTTAAGAAGAAGGGAAGTTGAAGTGGTTTTATCTTAGAGAAATGGAACTAAATTTAAAATCTTCCCAGATGTTAGGTATACGTTGAAAGGACAAGTCAGTCCAGGATGTCAAAGGTGCTGTGACAGAATATTATCCCAACTCATTTTAATGTAAAAACTGGAGCTGGGTGTGATGACTCACACCTGTAATCCTAGCTACTCAGGAGGCAGAGATCAGGAAGATAGAGGTTCAAAGCCAGACAGGTAAATAGTTTTGAAGACCCTATCTCAAACAAAACAAAACAAAAAACTGTCACAAAAAAGAAAGGGCTGGAAGAGTGGCTAGAGTAGTAAGAGGGCTTACTGAGCGTGGTGGCAGATGCTTGCAGTCCCGGCTGTCCTCGGGCAGAGGGCAGAGAGCACACTGGATGTTGACAAATGCCTCTGTGCTGGTGCTGGCTCTGATTTTTTGTGCTTGGAGGGCCCCGTCCCTCCTGTCCCCAACTGCTCCACCCCACACACTTCACAGCCTCCTCCCAGAACCAGCCACGGCCCACCTGGGGCCACATGCCTAGGTGGACCCTGAACTAGGTGACCGGCGACCCTATAAAAAGGAGGTGTTTTGCCTCTGCCCAAGCCAGACCTACCACCCACTGTGGGACACAGGACACCCTTGCAGCCACAGTGACCCTCACAAAGTGCTTGTCCCCTCCAGCCCCGGCCTGGCTCTCACCCTCTAGGAGTTCTGGGGCAAAGAGGATTGGTGCATGTGACCTGGGGCCTCTCTGTCCTCCAGTCACGCAGCCTCCCACCTCCTGGCCTTAAGCGTGCTGTGCCCTCTGCCCAATCACCCTTCCAGGTGCACCCTGTTAGCTGTGTGGTAAGGTTTGACCTGGTTTTCTCTCCCGTCTGCCAGCCTCCCATGGGCAGCATGTCCTCTGCCTTCCTCCTGGGGCCGTTCATAGTCCCCAGCCTGCCCAGCTCACTCTGTTGGATGTGTGAATGGACAAAAAAAATGGCGAATTTTGAGAAGCAGACCTGAGACCCCGGTTGTGTGCAAGTGGTTTGCCGATCCAGGGCACTCTCTTGGGAGAAACCAGCAGGTGGCGTCACCATGCTGCGTTCCACAGACCTGGGCTGCAGACGCCTGGCTGAGGGGTGGTCCAGAGAAGGAGGGCTGCCAGCATCACCATCCACACTCCAGCAGCTGGGGGCGGGTGTACAAAGGGAAGTGGAGAGGAATGGGTGCCCCCAGGTAAAGGGTGTGCAACTCAGAGGGTCCCCAAAGCAGCTGGGCATCACCAGCACCTGTTGAAATGCAAATTCTCTGCTGACCCCAGAGCAGGAGAGCAGACCTCTGGGTTGGGGCAGTTGTGTAAGTTTACAAGCCCCAGGGATGCCGAGGTCCCTTGGAGTCTGAGCACCTCCCTGTCTCAGCACTGCACAGGATGCCTGTCACCACTCAGCCCTGTCGCTCCATGGATGCAGACCAGCCTGGGGCTCCTCACCAGGACCCACGGTTCTACTGGCTCCCATCCCAGCAGGGACTGACTGCTGTCACCATAGCAACAAGTGATAAGCTGGGGGCTTCAGACTGCAGAACTTGATCTCAAGATATAGACAAGGTAAAGTCAGGGCTCACCCCCTTCAGAGGCTCCAGGCGGTCCTCCTGCCTCTCCCAGTTCCTGCGGGCTCCAGGCACCCCACCAGTCTCTGCCTTGGACCCATATGACTTCTTTCCTGCCTGTCAGTGTCTCTTCATATCAGGACACCAGTCACTGGATTTTGGGTTCACCTGGATATTCTAGGATGACCTCATCTCTAGATCCTTATCCTAACATCATCTACAAAGATTCTATTTACCAAAAATAAGATCATGCTCTGAGGTTTAAATGGACAGGAGCTAGGGTCACTACTGAACCTGCTACCCCATCTCTCTTCTTACAAGGGCACTGACCTCATAAACGTGTCTGTCAGTCCCTCCCTCTGTACCATGAACCTCTGTGACTGGTCTCTGCATCCTTGACCCTGTCACAGAGTCTGTGACCCCCACAGGTGTTAGCTAAAGCCACAGCAGGAAGCTTCGGGGAGAGGCGCTGGGTGAGCCCCCCTCTGACAGGTCCAGCCACAGCCCAGGGGACGTTATCCCAGGTCTCTGAGCCTCAGTGGCTTATTTCAAGATTGGCAGCTTCAACCTGTCTTCTTGAGGTCTTTTTTGAGTATGAATACAATGTCTGTCACCAGGCATGGGGAGCACCCCATAGGTGACAAAACCATTCCTGCTCGTGAGGTCCCAGCAGGGAAGTGGGGAGTCTTAGAAGCTGGGAGGCCAGAGCAGACACAGACCTTCGATGCCACACAGCCCTGGCTGACTGGCTGAAGGGCCACCCAGGAGGTTTGGTCCCCTCCCTCACAGGAAGGGAGATGTTTCTGTACAGGGAGGAGCGGGGACAGACAGTGAGCTGGTTTAAAAGAACCCTCTGCCCACTTGTTCCAGGAACGACCTGTCAGCCATCGACCGTGAAGCTGTAGAAGCCACGGCTGGCTCCCACCTGCGTGCTCATCCGTCCCCCACTCACATCTTCTGGTTACTGGCATCCCTTACGCGTCAGAAAGAAAGGCGTCACCTAGATTTAGAAGCTTTTCTGGGAAGAGAGAGCACATGGTGACAATGAGGGAATGATGAAGGGATGTGTCACAGACTCTCCATCTCCTCGCCACACCACAGACCCTCAGAGACCTCAGCTCTGCGGCCTGCATGGGGGCAGCTCACTTGTGCTGTCGTCTTTGCTGGGCTCTTCTGGGATGGAGGAGGGAACCCCAGGTGAGGAGCCCCAAGAGTGAGGCAGTGAACCCAGCCTGCACGGGGCCAGCTCAGGGCCCCCTCATGGTGACAAAGCAACGTGGGTGTGACTTTGCCTGTTTTGTAGCTGAGTAAGCCCAGCTCAGAGAAGTGGGGACATGCTGAAATCATACCACGAGTGAGAAGAGAGGCTGGGTGTCACCCCAGTGCCCACTCAAGTCTGTTTGTTGCCCCCTCTTCTCTCTGCAAACCTGAAGGACATTTCTCCTACTGACCACCCCAGGGCCAGGGCCAAGGCCTTAGCTGTATTCAGATTTTGGGTCCTCATTTGCCTCTGGAGGTGACTGGTGACAGCAAGGCAGTAGAAAAGCTGCCAGGTCTCGGCAGGCAGAGAGCAGTGCCCAGAGTCCCCTGTGGAGCTCAGCCCAACAAATGAGTGAGATCCCATACCCAGGTGGTGTCCTTCTCAGGGTGGGGGATCAGCCCGGCCCTGCTGTCTCTCCGTGCCCTCAAAAGCCTCAGTGCCAGGAGACTGACCTCCCACGGTGCTCACCTCAGTGGATCCATCAAACGCCCCCTACCCATTCCATTCCATCTCCTCGCCATCACCGCCAGCGAGCTCTGAACTTATCAGCTGAACCCCACATCTTCCTGTACCACACCCTTTGATTCCATTGGTACCCAGAAGACCCGGCCCAGGGAGAACGAGGGGCTTCAGGGCCCTTTGCAAAGGGGGCTGATGGCAGGAGGCTCTGGGAGCTGTCCCCGGTGCTGACCTCCACCTTCTTGGCAGCTAGGACCCTCCCTCTTCAGCACTGTCCTCAGCGGCCCATGGGCCTTTCCAGGCCTCTGCCAGACAGCCTCACTAACAACCTCCACAGCACTAACAACCACTGCTTCTCCAGCCACAGGGTGTGGAGGGAGAAAATAAAGAGCCCAGTGGGTTTGGCCCCGACTTCAAGGAGCTCGGGGGAGAGAGCAGGGGTGTGTGTGTGTGTGTGTGTGTGCCATGGGGTGGAGGGCTGAGAGCTTAAGTGTGGAGCCCACCACACAGGTCTCTTACCTCCACCTTCCTTCATCCAGAGTTTCCCAAGCAGTGGAAACAGGCCGCTTCCACCCACAGAGCTTCTGGACAGCTAGGCAGACTCTACTGGATGTCACTTTTTAAAAATCTGAATTTGGTGTTCACCCTGAGGCCAATACTGTTTACTGCACCAGCTGGGCAGCAGGTCTTGAGCAGTGTCCCTCAGCCTCAGTTTCCCCATCTGTGGAGCAGGAATAAATAGCGCTCACCCAGGTGACTTTTGGGGAGTGTAGGAAGGCCAGACATGATGATTTATAAGGAGGCATTCAGAAAGCAGTGAGTCCTACATATGCCTTAAGATTAGCTTTGAGTCAGAAATAAAATCTCACTCTCCCAAGAATTTCCACAAAACACCCCAAAACTTGAGTGGTCTCCTAATGGTTCTTCACCCCCTCATCTGGGCTCTCAGATCTGGTCCCAGCCATGACCCCCCAGCTGACCACATCCTTCATGGCCTTAGACTCTCCATCTATGACCCTGGAATGACAGCATCTCCCTCATGGGGCAGGGGGTGGGGGAGAATTACCCAGGGTTCCCTGCCAGGCTGGGGCTAGCCTCCTGGTCCATTGCCACTGTCTCTGTCCTCACCCTCCCCGGCCCCACCAACCACTCGGCACTGTATGACTAGAAACTCTACAACCAGGTCAGATGCTGCCCCTGCCACTGAACACCCATCCACTCCCATCACACTCAGCAAGACACAGAGCCTTCACCATGCTTGTCTCCAAGGCCCTGGCTTCCCTGATGGCCTTTCCCCTGGCTTCCCTCTGCTCAGGACGCAGGACTCATGGGTTGCTGGTTTCCACACCTCTACTTCTGGGAACTTGTACTTCATGTAAGGTCAGTCCTAAACTTTTTTCTTTAGGTCCTGCCATGCTCCTGTCCTTGTCATCTCTCAATCCACCATCTCTGGGCAGAATCCTCCCCTACAAAGTGGCACCCACCCTCTCCCCTCTGGAGCCCCCTTGACATTATTCCTGGGAGCTGCGTGTTTGCGCATTGCCTTGGAGACTGAGACACTGGCCAAGCAGGGAAATGCGTCACTCTGTGATCCAGTGCCCCAGGAAGATCTTGAAATACCATTTCCGTGAAAAGAAACTGGGGTCCCTCCAGGAAATAGCTGGTTCCAGATCTGGGGCAGCCCGAGCTTAGACCCGCTCATCAGATCTGTAGACAAGGAAGGTGCCAACATGATGGAGGTCACGTCAGAAAAACACAGGCACCACTCACACCTCTCAGGATGGCTGCCATCAAAAGCAGAAAATGGCACATGCTGGTGAGGATGTGACCGGAAGGAACACTGTGCTGGTGGGAGTGTCAAGTGGTGTAGCCCCTCAGAGAATGAAGACTAGAGCCACCATAGGACCCAGAAACCCCACCCAAAATGACAGTAAGGGGCTGGGATAGGAATTCATCCACCCGTGTACAGATTGCAGCATTATTTCCCATGGCTACAAAGTGGGAGCAGCCAAGCGCCCACCCACAGATGGATAGGCGGGCATCATATGATCTACACACAATGACATAGTACTCAACCCTGAAGAGGAAGGAAACGGACAGACCTGGAAGACGTTATGCTCAGTGGAAGGAGACGATAATCAGTATCACCAATTGTCTGACTCTGTTTATCTCAAACACCTGGAATAGGCAAATCCAGAGAGACTGAAAGTAGGAGGGTGGCTGCCAGGGGATGGGGGAGGGGACTAGGGAATTGGTCCTAACTGGGGACAGAGTTTCAATTTTGTAAGATGCAAAATTTCACATTGAAATGTCTCCTGTGTGAGTCACACCTGTGACAAATACCTGAGAAAAATACCATAAGAGAAGAAAGATTCATTTTGATTCAGTTACGGAGGTTTCAGTCCACAGTCGGCTGGCTCCATTGCTTTTAGGCTGTAGCGAGGCAGAAACACCACGGCAGAAGGGCAGGTGGGGGAAAGCTGCTCACCTCATGGTGGGCGGGCAGGAAGCAGAGAGGGTGACAGGAAGGGACCAGGACCAAGGTCAGCCCTTCAAGGACCCAGTGACTTGCATCCTCCAACCAGGCCCCACCTACCACGGTTCCACCACTTGCCAACAGTCTACTCAGATTTTGAGTCCGCCAGTGGATGGAAGCGTTGATTAGCTCAGAGCCTCATGATCTGTTTGTCATTGGAAACCCCGACAGACAGCCCAGAAATGTGCTTTACTAATCTCCTAGGTGTCTCTCTGTCCAATCCAGTTGTCAATCAACATTAACCATCACACCCCCTAAGAGCCCAGATGTCAGAGACGTGTTATCTGGAGCGGCACTGTTGGGAGGAAGTGGACTCTTTGGGAGGCGGGGCCTAGCAGGAGGCCCTCAGGTCACTGGGGAGGGCCTCAAAGGGGCCTCTTCCTATGTCCTCGTACTTCCCAGTGTGAAGTGAGTGATGTTCTGCCATGTGCTCCTGCCATGATGCACTGCCTCGCCACAGGCCCCAACCGATGGGTCCAAACAGCTGTGGATTGGAACCTCCAAAGCCATGAGCCAAAGTAAACCTTTCTTCTTTATAAGTGGATCGTCTGCGGTGTTAGTTATGCTACAGGGAAGCGACTCTGTTCTGGAGTTGAATGGTGGAGATGGCTGTGTAACAACAAGTGATTAATGCTCCTGAATTGTACTCTTAAGAACAGCTTAAATGGTAGATGTTATGTGTGTACTTTATCTCATACACACACGCAAAATATTGGGGACAAAAAGACTCAGAAGCCCAGATGGAGCCCCCATAGTGTGAACATGAAACGTTTGAGCTACCCTAAGGGAAGTGCATGTAATGACTGCACACAGTCATGACACACAGGGCTCGTCATGATTAAAACATGGCTGTTGATAACGGGTCCTTTTCTTGTGCTTGGACAAATGGGGATTGTGCAGCCGTCGGGTGAGGACGTGTGTAGCTGTCTAAGAACGACCAACCTTGTTTTCAGAGAGACCGGTTTTCCGCCTGGCTCCAGGGGGACAGAGGCGTTCTGATTGCTTCATGTCCTTGTTCAATTATTATCAGTCCTTCGAATTTCAGTCCTGATTGCAGGGAGTGGCAGGGTCTCCTGTGGTTTTAATTCACACTCCTTTTCCCTGCGCAAATTGCTAGCCATTACACACCTTCTGTAGTTAGGCATGTGCTCAAATCTCCCGCCCGTTTTAAAACTCAATCATCTCATTATTGATTTGTCACAGTTCTTAGAACCACGCACACTCCATACCAGCTCTTCACCAAGTTTAACTTCTGCAGATATGTTCATCCCGGTCTGTGACTTGTCTTTTCAACTTCTTTTGCAAATTAAGGTTTTTAATGTCACAGGGTTCAATTTATTACTTTTTTCTTTTGTGTGCTTTTAAAATTTTGTGTCCTCCAGGGTCACTATGTTTTCTTTCCTTGTAGAAAAATTGACATTCTAGCTCTTTTGTGTAGTTCCTCGGTCTACCACAAGCCCCTGGCATACGAATCAGGACAGGACTGAGAAGGGGATCGAGGGTGGAGCTGAGGAAGAGCCAGAGTTCCAGGTGGGCCTGTGACAGTCATGAAAAATGATGTCGTGATTCTCTATGTGGATCTGACCAGGGACATGTCACTTTCTCCTCTGGCCTGTGTACCATCCTAGTCAGAAATGAGGTTGAAGAGGATGTCTCTGTTCTGCCACACAGGGGACAATAATAGGACATCACCCTTTGGCTGCACAGGTAAAGGCACAGAGAAGTTTAGACACCTGGCCAAGGTCACTATGCCAGTCAGGTTTCTGTCACTATAACAAATACTTGGGACAGAGCATCTGATAAAAGGGGAAGGTTTATTCAGAGGTCCATGGCCCCCTGTTGCTTTGGGCCTGTGCATCATGGCAGGAGTGCGTGGCAGAGGAAACTGCTCACCTCATGGCAGCTGGGCAGCAGAGAGAGAGAATGGGACAAGGTACCTTCAAGGATATTCCCCTACAGACCTACAGACCTCCCACTAGGCCACTTCTTTTTTTTATTGTTTTATTATTCCTATGTGCATACAAGGCTTGGGTCATTTCTCCCCCCTGCCCCCACCCCCTCCCTTACCACCCACTCCGCCCCCTCCCTTTCCTCCCCTACCCCCTCAATACCCAGCAGAAACTATTTTGCCCTTATCTCTAATTTTGTTGTAGAGAGAGTATAAGCAATAATAGGAAGGAACAAGGGTTTTTGCTGGTTGAGATAAGGATAGCTATACAGGGCATTGACTCACATTGATTTCCTGTGCGTGGGTGTTACCTTCTAGGTTAATTCTTTTTGATCTCACCTTTTCTCTAGTTCCTGGTCCCCTTTTCCTATTGGCCTCAGTTGCTTTAAGGTATCTGCTTTAGTTTCTCTGCGTTAAGGGCAACAAATGCTAGCTAATTTTTTAGGTGTCTTACTTATCCTCACTCCTCCCTTGTGTGCTCTCGCTTTTATCATGTGCTCAAAGTCCAATCCCCTTGTTGTGTTTGCCCTTGATCTAATGTCCACATATGAGGGAGAACATATGATTTTTGGTCTTTTGGGCCAGGCTAACCTCACTCAGAATGATGTTCTCCAATTCCATCCATTTACCAGCGAATGATAACATTTCGTTCTTCTTCATGGCTGCATAAAATTCCATTGTGTATAGATACCACATTTTCTTAATCCATTCGTCAGTGGTGGGGCATCTTGGCTGTTTCCATAACTTGGCTATTGTGAATAGTGCCGCAATAAACATGGGTGTGCAGGTGCCTCTGGAGTAACAGTCTTTTGGGTATATCTCCAAGAGTGGTATTGCTGGATCAAATGGTAGATCGATGTCTAGCTTTTTAAGTAGCCTCCAAATTTTTTTCCAGAGTGGTTGTACTAGTCTACATTCCCACCAACAGTGTAAGAGGGTTCCTTTTTCCCCGCATCCTCGCCAACACCTGTTGTTGGTGGTGTTGCTGATGATGACTATTCTAACAGGGGTGAGGTGGAATCTTAGTGTGGTTTTAATTTGCATTTCCTTTATTGCTAGAGATGGTGAGCATTTTTTCATGTGTTTTTTGGCCATTTGAATTTCTTCTTTTGAGAAAGTTCTGTTTAGTTCACTTGCCCAAGCTTTAGGCCTCTTAAAGCCAACACTTCCCAATTGCACCACAGATCAGGGACGAAGCCTTGAACACATGGGCCTTTGCGAGACATTCCAGATACAAATGATGGCCACTGGTTTCACTCTGGACTTTCCTTTGCTGCCCCTGGGCAGGCTCTGAAGCCTGCCTCTGTTTCCTAACCTTGCAGATTTTCCCCTGTGCCTGGATCAGACCTTTTCCTCAACCTGCAGGGCCATTACCAGTGAAGTGGCCTGCAGGTCCCCTTTGCTGTCCATCTGAACCAGGCGCTGTGGAGGAGGGGTGGGCACTGGTTGCCTTGGTTCTTGGTGTGCTTGCCAAGGCTCACTGGCTGGTCTAGCAGGGCACTTGGTCTCCACTGGAGCAGCAAATTGAGCCAGGTCCCCATGACCTCCAGGGATCTCTGCTGACCCCAGCACCTGGTAGTAACAAAGGACGTCTGTATCATCAGGCACTGTTGGGATCAAGGGCACAGTTAGGACCGGATGGCTAGAAGAGGTGTGGGTGGAAAAGTACAGGCAGGGGGTGGGCAGCAGGGAGGGGCAGGGCCTTGACACCACGAGGGGAGGGGGCAGCTATGAAGAGAGAGATGCAGGGAGAGGTGGTGAGACGTGAGGGAAGGAAAGAGAGAGGAGAGAGAGAGAAAGGGAAGGGGGGAGAAAGAAGGAGAGAGTGGAAGACAGAGGGAGTGACCTTTGGCAAAGGGACACTGCTCCAGGTAGGCTCAGGCTACTGGGGATGCTGTCCTTGTCCCTCCCCCTGCCTCCGATCTCCACTGGGCTCCCTCTGGTTAAAGCCAACTGGGAGGCACGGGTCCTAGACAGGTCCCAGTGCTGACCACACAAGCGCCCATCCCGGCACACGGCTGAGAGGGGTAGGAGAGGGTGAGAAGCAGCAGAAGGAGCCTCAGTCTAGGTCTGGAGAGACGCAGGCTGCCCTCGGCCACAGGTGTGAGTTCCTCTGGGGCTCTAGGCCTAGAAGTAAAAGAGCGGCCTGCCTGTGCGTGCGGGGAGCGGGGGATTCCTGCAAGTGGGCAGTACCTTGTCTGGAGATGCGGAGGTGAGAGCAGAAATAGATGAATGACCTGGGTTAGGAAGGCTGGGAACCAGGCATAGGCCTTCAACAGAGGCCTGGTGGGAGGGCAGAGAAGTGTCCAGAGAGCTGAGTGAAACAAGAGCTCCCTATGGTGGCACACAGGCCAAAGATGGCCCTCCGAGAGCCTCCTGGCCACCTCTGCAGAAAAGCAACCCGGTGGATCAAAGGAGCTGAAAAAGGGGGGACGGGGTTGCTAAGCAACACCATTGGCCTTCTAATGCCCCAAGTGGGTCTCATCGTGGGTTCTACGAGAGGCATGCGGCCAGGCTGCCTGGGGTGTAGACGACACTGCTCCCACCTCAGTGGGGAATGGGGGCTCGAGAGTTTGGGGGCCCAGACTTTTGAAAAACATTTCAAAACCTCTAAAGGGCTACAGAGACACGTGGCTTTGCTTAGGCCTGACCGGAGCCGGCTTTCTTGTGGGATTTGGCCCCGTCCGCTCTTGGAGCCCAAGGAGCCAGGAGGGAAAATGAAAAACAAAGTTTCTCCGAATCATCGCGGCCTCCTTCCCTTCCTCGCCGCCTCTCCTTCCCTTTTAAGTTGACTGAGCAAGCTTCACCCCTCCATCCCCCCAGCTTTTGTGCAAATGTGAGGTGGAGGCTTTCCCGGCTCAGGCACCACATTTGATTCCGATTTGCGCCTGGTGTGTGATGACAAGCAACCGAGGCCGATAATGGACGAGGATGGGCTTGGGAGGGTGAAGCCCGGTGCCGCCATCGGTCTTGCTGCTGCAGCTGTCACAGCGGATATCCGCAGAGCCCCAGCCAGGTGGAGGTGGGGACAGGCGGCCACAGAGGCACACCCTCGGCTCTGGGAACACATGGCCACACTGAGACACCCGTGTGAGTGGACGCAATGGACTGGCAGGATGGAGGTGAGTGGGGGCTGGAGCAGATCGGCGGTGGTGGTAGGTTGAGCAGTGGTGGGGTTGGAGCCTGGCAGTGGCTGATACATTATCAGCCTCCGCCGTGGGGGACAGGGTGACGCTGGTAGATGGCAGGCCCACTGTTCACTCTGAGCTTTTGCAGGTACCTGGCGGTGCCTCCCCTCTCTCCCTGCCGGTCCCGAGCCTACATTTCTCCAGGAGCACAGGTGGCAGTGACACAGCTGCTTCTGAGTCTCAGTCTTCAGGAGCCTCCTGCGTTTGCACTGTTCTCTGGCTCTTCTGCCTCCCCATGAGCGTGGGCTCCAGTCAGGACCACAGCCACTTGCAGAGCCCGGGGTCCCCAGCTGCATTAATTAAGGCCAGCCAAGGCAGGCAGACCCCAAGGCTGGCCCCCCACTGACCATACACAGGTGAGTCGTGAACATTGTTGTGAAGTACCACAGAGTCTGGGTGGTTTTGCTCTGCAGCAAAAGCTAGCTGTCCAGACACCTGCTGTGGACAGCACCTGGCGGCCTGCCTGTACAGCTTGCTTCCCAATCTCCTTCCCCATCAGACGGAGGACCTTGCTGATGCCCTCCAGAGCCCTTCCACCCCAAAGGCCTGACTCTAACCCACCTCCAACACAAGAAGACACAAAGCCACATGGAGAAGCAGCATCAGATGGCCCAAAGAGTGGCACCTTCCAAGGTCTGCCACAGCTCTGCTGCATGACAGCTATGTAAGCCACCAAGGGACAGTCTCCTGAGAGTAGAGTACACCTGTTTGCCTGGTCACTTTGCAGGCAACTGTGGCTGAGATGACGTGCTGGTCACACAGTCAGCACTTAAAGAGCAGGACTCCTCTCCGCAGTGCTGCCCAGGAGGGATACCATGTGGCATGTCAGTCAGGGTCAGGTCCCAGCCCCTTGGTGTGGGGACATCACCTGTACTTGCCTGGGCCTTTCTTCCCTCCAGGAGAGTGAGCTGTGGAGACTCTGCCAAGTGCAAATTTGATAACCAGACACCGTGCTGGGGCCTGTGGACAGCCCAGCCTGCCTTTGATCCTGGGCTGTCTGGGCCGGCCGCTCTCGAGCTGCCGAGGGTCTGTTTTCCATTTTGAGTTCAGCTAGGCCCTACTTTATGGAAGATTGGTTTTCAGGCCCCAGCAGACAGTGCTATGGGCAGGAAGGAAAGGCCTCCTTCTCTCTGTGGTGGCTCCCCAGCCCCTAGAAGCAGAGAGGGTCCTGGGAATCCCATGCAAGCTGGTGAATTTGCTATTGAATGGAGACAGTGGTGCTTTAAGTGAGAAGAGTTCCCAGGGTGGCTCGACAGGAACTCAGCATGACTGTGGTCCCTGGCTGCGTGGAGCCCAAACCCTGGGCCAGTGGGTCTCTATTACACAGACCAGTGAATGAAAATTCAGAGGGTGGGCATTTACTTGGTGAAGGAGGGAGACGGTCTTGGTCTTGGTGGTTGCTCAGGGAACCTTTGTTGAGTTAATACATGGATGGATGGATAAATGGATGAATGGATGGGGGGTGGCAAGTGGGTAGGTATATGAGTTGATGGTGGATGGCTGAGTGGATGGATAGATGGATGGATGGATTGATGGATGTGTGGGTAGATGGATGAGTGGGTGGATGGGAAGATGATGGGGAGGTAGATGTATAGGTTGATGTGTGGGTGAGTAGATGGCTGACTAGATGAATGGGTGGATGGATGGATGGATGGATGGATGGATAGGAAGATGGGCAGATGGATTGATGGTGGGTAGGGAGATATATGGACTGATGAGGGAGTAGATGGATGGATGATAGACAGGATAGATAGGATAAATGGAAAAATAGACAGATGGGTGAATGGGTGGGTGGGGTGGGGTGAATGGGTGGATGAATGAAATTTACCCTTACTTGGCTCTAAACAAGAGAGCCAAGATGTCCTCATTTACATAAGGTAAGGCCTGGCTTGTCCCTCTTTGGCTGAAACAAGGTAAGGATCTGAGAGACACACATCAAGACAGTGTGGAATCAAGTGTAATCTGGTCAGACCACCATGTGGACTTGGGCAAGTCCCCTGGATGTCAGCTCCATGGGTAAGAAGCCTGGTCCTTTGTGTACTCCTGCATGACCACTATAGACTGTATTGTGTGCCCCAGGTGGAAGCCCCCATTCCCACGCGATAGATTGGAGATGGGGCTTTTGGGAGGTGGTTGAGTTTAGTGAGGGCCTGAGGCTAAGGCCCTCATGGTAGAGTCAGAGCCCTTATGAGAAGAGAAAGAGACACTAGAGTGCTCCCTGTCCCCATGCCGGGACAGTGAGCCATCACCAGGAACCAAACTGACAGCCACCTTGACCTTGGGCTTCTGGCCTCCAGCACTGTGAGGCATGGGTGTCTGTTGGTTAAGCCTCATCCATGACATTTCCTCATGGTGGCCTGAGCCCACTGACACAATCACCAACAGCATCCTGCACACAGTAGTATGCAGAAAAAAAACATTCATTGGTGGACACAACTTGGAGCCTCCATTCCCCAGCTGCACAGAGGGAGCAGCAGCTACAATGAGGGACCAGGATGGCTGCGCATGACCCCTCTCACAGGCTGTTCCTATTACCATCATCCAGCCAAGGGCCTCAGCAACATGGGGCCAGTCACAAGAGTCCCACCTGGTGATGACCAGTAGTTATGGAACATGTCTTGCTTCCTTCACAGGACTCTGCTGCTTGGGGCAGGCAGGTGTCCTTTAGTGTAGTCCACTCCACACTATTGTGGGGACCCAGCTCCTGTGATCCTAAGTCTCTCCTCATGGTCCTGGAATAGCTGCCCTTGCCCCATCCATCTCCTCATCACCCCAAAGTGACCACACAGGAAACAAGGGTGACTGATACTGTGGTCACTACTGGTCAGGAGAGCAAACATTCCCAGAGGCTCCCCCATCTCAGTGCCCTGAACTTGGTTGCAAGCCTTTTCAAATGGGACTGAATTGCTATGACCTTATATCCAAGATGGGCCTGGTAGTGAGTATTTTCATTTTGGGGAAACAAACTGTCCCTATCTCACTAATGTATCTGTGATACAAAAGCAGTACACACAATGCATAAATAGGTGGATGTGACTGTGTTCCAATAAAACTTTATTTACAAATCAGGAGAAAGGCAGAATTTGGCCTGCAGGAAGTAGTTCACTGACCCCTGCCTTAAGCCAAGCAGTCCCTATCCCTTGGGGCTGGCCATATCACACTTCTGGGATATCCCGGCCCAGGTCACACGGCTGGCCAGTGCCCCGACCCTCTCGTGGAGGACTCCCCACAGAGCAGCAAGTGGCCTTTGGCTGGGCATGGCCTGAATGCAGCTTCGGGGGGGCTGCTGAGTCAAGCCTGGCATACACAGGGAGACTGCAGAGGGGATGTGGAGGGCGGGGCGAGGCGGACCAAGGGCACCATATCCCCCACTGGGGTGAAACTGTGCTCACCAGGGCACTTGCTAACAGCACCTGTCCCTACCTTTCTCTGGGGACTGAGCTCCAGGCCTCCCATGGGGTCCTGGGATCTGTGGTTCACACACTGCCAGCTCTGTCTGTCTGTCTCTCTCCCTCTCTCTCCCACCCCCTCCCTCCCTCCCTTTCTTCCTTCTTTTTCTGTGCTGTTGGGAATGGACCCAGGGCTTCACTCACAAGTCTGCAAGCCAAGCTGTGGTCCCACTTTACTCTCCAAAGAACCGTTCGGGACAGTTCATCTTCTTTTTCCTTTGCAGCTGGGGAAACGAGGTGCAGAGCTTTGAGGGGTCAGTTAGGTCTGAGAATCTGTACTTCCCTGTCCATCACCATGGTCCAGTATGTAGAGGGCAGCGGATCGGCCACCAGAGAAGCCACACCAGGCACAGTGTGGTCAGGTGTGTCCAGGCGTGGGTCGGCGTTCTGGCCCTTACCCCTGTTGGCTCTTTTCTGGGAAGCCATGCAGGAAACTATTGGAGAAAGAAAGCTGAATGGGATGGCAGGGTTGAGGGGGGTGGCTGCGAGTGGCAGGTCTTCCCTCTGCACCCATCTTCCTGGGACATTGAGGACCAAAGCAAATGACCCAAAGGGTGGGGAAGAGGAACACCAATGCCATGGATGTCAGACTCCCCCTCTGCGTGTCTCTCCTGTGATCACTGACCCGTCTGCGTGTGCCTCTCCATAACCGCACACGCACGCTAACGCAGGAATACACAGGAGGACTGAGAGGAGGGAAGGAGGAAATGAAAGAGAGAGAGAGAGAGAGAGAGAGAGAGAGAGAGAGAGAGAGACAGAAGGGAGGGAGAGAGTATGGAAGAGAACTAGTGGAGGATTGTGTGGGAGGCAGTTTCTTTACATTTCTGTATTTTCAAATTTCTGTATCTGTCTTCTGTCCCCTTCCTGGTAGTTCTGGGCTGCACTTCTCCACACGGCCACCATGGGGCGCATTTCCCACCAGCTGATCCTGAGCACCCCTCCCCGGCTCCTGCCAGGGGCTGTCCTGGTAGAGGATGTCCACTCATCTGTCCTTCCTCTGCTGTCTTCCGGGCCTTACACCCAACATGTTCCATAATTTCTCTTATTAAAAACCACTAGCAATGGAAAAGCTTTAAACGGAGACTGCGCACATCCTGTTCTAATAGTTATATCGATTACTTTATGGTCACATAAGGAAGAAGGTGTCCCTAGCAAGCCGCTGGGCATGGGGGGGTGTCCCAATATATGACTCCTTTGTTCCCCATCAGCCCAGGGTCCTGTTCCAGGTGGAGTGCCCAAAGGCTGGTTGGAGGCTGGTCCCCCTCTCTGAAACCACCACAGCTCGTGCTGTCTTCTGGAAGGGGGACAGTCTCGGCAGCAGCTTTACATTGATCCTCAGCTTGGCCCCAGAGTGAGTTTTCAGAGAACACTGGTGCTTTTCTGAAGGGGCCATCACCGTTGAACGCCAGGCTCAGCGAGCCTGTGGGTGCAGCTGGCGGGGTTCACTCAGAGTGTGAGCAACCAGAAGAAACTTAATTGCTAAAGACTTGTTTCTCCAAAGACACTTTCAAGGACCCACTGTATACTGGGTGCAGGGGACTGAGCAGGACCTGGTTCCCTAGAAGCCTGAGGTCACATGCAGGGGACAGCGCAGTCTAAGTGGCACCTCCACGGGCCAGCCTGGGGGTGGCACAGGCAAGGAGGGAGCATGGGAAGCCCTGGCCCATCTGAGGGGAGCAAAGGAGCCCCCTGACACATGGGTGAACCTTAAAGCATGCCAGGGAAAGAGCCACAGGCAGGCAGGAAAGGGAGAACTTGCACAAAGGCTTGGAGCCCAAAAAAGGTTGGCAGGAGCAAAGCGAGGGCCTTTGGGCTCCGAGGTGGGCAGGCTGAAGATGGGGGCTGGCTGTGAGATGCCCAGGAGCCCTTGGCTCCTGGGTTCCACTCCCTCCAGAGCAGCTGTGTAACCACAGAGCTCATTTTTAGCATCCCCCAGCCTCAGTTTCCTCATCTGTGGTGTGGAGATGACAATGGTTCCCTTCTAGGCTGGAGTCTGGAGGGTGTGTAAACTGAGTGCCGGCTGTGGTGTCAGATGTCCCAGCAGAGATGAGCCATCTCCCGCTCTCACCTGCAGGGTTCCACCCCTCAGCCCAGATCTGCCCACCTCTCCAGTAGCTTGCTTCACAAGCAAGTCCTCCCATGGCCCTGGAGTGTGGTCACACTCCTGCCTGTGACCTCCCCAAGTCACCAGCACAGGCTCCACAATGTGCAGGGTCCTGGGATGCTCACGGGGATACCTGCATACCTACACCATGACCTGCCCTCTGTGCTGACAGCCCCCACACTCCCTGGGCCCACTCCTGCACAGGTGAGGTGGAGTGGTGCAGACAGGTCCTCAAGCCGTGGGGTGGACACTTGAGGAGCTGCACAGACAGTTGGTTCCCTTTTTGGAATGGGTCACAGGAATCCACATGTGCTTGGTGACTGTTGGCCATCTCTGCAACCTTCAGTTCCAGCCCAGGTGTCAATGTCTGGGATTAGGGCCCAGTGACCCAGAAAGACAGACGCTGAAAGAGAGTAAGCCTAAAAGTCAGGTTCTCACACTTGTGATTAAGGTTCTCACACTTGTGACACACGGGAAGATTGTGATAGACACGGGGGTGGGTATTGTGAGTGGGGCTAAAGTGTGTGGTCCCCAGTGCCTTCCTCAGTCTCTCCTTCTGTCCTATGGCAGGGGCAGGGTGACTGTACCCCGAGGCACCAGGAAGCTTTGGAGACCAGAGTGAGACCTGCCCACCCGCTTGGAGCTTGTGTTTTAGCCAGGGGCAGAGGACTGGCGAGGGACTGCAGACAGGGCCTGTGGAGAGGCATAGACTGTGCAGAGGGGACACCTGAGGACACCAAGAGTCCAGAGGCTGGAGCCCAGCTGCAGGGCTGACACAGGCAGTGAGGGTACTTGTTGACTTCTAGTCACTGAGGCAGATGCCTGGGTGAGTGCCACAGGCAAGGACTCTGGGGTAGAATGGCACTGAGTGTCCCTGGGACACAGGGTCTGAGTACCAATGAGGTGAGTGAGAGGCTGAGTGAAAAGTCAGGGTCACAGGTAACCTGGGCACAGGGAAACTTCTCACTCTTTCTCTTAGTACAGTGGAGATGTGGCAGGACTGGATGGTGGCGTGTATGGGAGCTTGGCAGGTGAAAGGTTTTGAACCCCACCGGTGGGGCTGGAGCTCATGCTAGGGGAGCTGCAGGGGGCCTCCAGGGATAGGTGGCTCCAGGGAGGACTAAGGCAGGACAGAGACTTGGGATGGAGCAGCGGCTGGACCTTTATGGTGACAGGGAGCCTTAGACACCTGCTTTTGTTAAAGGAGAATGCTGGAAGGCTCTCAGCAGAAGCGGGCTGGGTGGGATTACATTTTTATGAACCACCCCTATGGTGCCTGGAGGATGGAATGCTCGTTTAGCCAGGGTTCCATGTGCATCCAAAAAGAACGGTACCATGGTTTGGTAAGTGTCCTCCGAAGACCCATGAGCTGAGGGCCCAGTCTCTGACACTTTGGGGAGCGGTAGAATCTTTAAGAGGTGCTGCCTAAGTGGGAGGTCTTTAGGTCAGGGACATGCCCTTGAAGGAAATTGTGGGGCTCCAGTCCTTTCTTCTTCCTGTTTCCTTCCCTGGCCATGAGGTGAGCAGCTGTGCTCCTCCACACACTCCCGCCACGATGTGCTGCCTCGCTACAGGCCCAAAAGCATCAGGACAGGTGTGGCCTTCAATACCCAAAGCTGTAGCCATCATTAACCTCCATTCTTTACAGGCTGGTGGGCTTGGCATTTGTTACAGTGTTGGACAACTGACTGACACAGCAGAGCTCTGTCTCTGTTGGGGACAGTGCAGTGCCCTTCAGCCACAGCTGCTCCTCTAATTGCTTGAGCTTATCACTCCCACGATTTCAGCTGTCACTGCAGGGCCTGGGTCACCAGGAGTCTGTTGCACTTGTCCATTTTCTCTCTTGACCCTGCTTCTGGCTTCACTTTGTGGCTTTTAGTTGAGTGTGAGGCACTGTGAATAACCGTCTGCGGAGGCTCCAGTGCGGCTCTGTCCTCCAGAGGGGGCTGGGGGCAGCTGACCCTGGTCCGCTGCAGTCCGTGGCAGTCCATGGCTCTGGTAGTCTTTGGTGACAGTGCTGGTTATCAGGGGCCCGCAAAAGATCCCCTCCGCTGCCACCTGTGTGTTTGCTCTTGGCACAAGTGACTCCATTTTGATTCTCACAACTCTCTCACTGTTTAGACTTGATGAACTGCAGAGGTGATGGTGCATCTGGGCAGAAGAGTCCAGGACATGGCTGGAGATGGCAGTGATGCCCAGGAGGAAGACAATGCCTGTGGGGCAGGAGGAGAGGAAGGCCTGGATGAAGCCCAAGAATCCACAGCAAGTGGGAAGCAGGGGCTGGTTTCAGGGAGGTGGTGTTGGAGACAGGAAGTGAGCAGAAGCAGGAAGGCACAGATGCAGCTGCCTGTGGCCCTGACCCAAGTGGCTGATGGGGACAAGCCATGAATGCTGGGCTAAGGTCCCACCCACCTTCGGAGCCATGGCTGGTTCCTGAAGCCAGCTGTGGGAGCTGGAGGAAGGTGGAGTAAGAGGTGGGTCAGGCCTCATCAGATTTCAAGGGCTGACTTCAAAGGGGCCAGGGGCTTGGTGAACCAGCCCAGGAATGCACAGGGCAGGGTACGGGCTGCTGAGAAGCCCCCTCCCACGAGAGCAGTCCAGGGCCAGGGGAGCCTAGCATCTGCAGCCTGTCAGTGCCACCCACCTTTCACCTGTGCCCTCGGACACAGGGAAGGTGAGCTGCCCTCAGCAGGCCCTGGTTTTCTTCTCCTTAGTCAAACTGAGAGGTGCAACACGCACTGAGCCTGCCGGGGAGGGCGGTGCAGGGCCCCTCGAGAGGCAGAAGCTGCCCATGCATAGGCCTGTTGCCAAGGTCCACGCCAGTGCGTGGGAGTGACAGGAAGTGAGGGGAGCGATGCCAGGAGGAGGCAGAGCCCACGTGATCTGGAGCCCTCTGTCTGTCCCACGCAACACACAGGCGCGTGCACACAGCCCTGTGAAGGAGACTCCTCTCCTTTCTTCAGAAGCTTTGACCCTGTCACAAGTTCCAGGCCACCGTCTCCTCCACCATCCTTCACTGCTCATAAAAACACTTTCTAAATGAAGTACGAGCAACTTTTTCTTCCCCCTAAACCATTTAATTTTTTAAAATCCAATTTTAAAAAATCAATGGCTGCCAGGCCCCAATGGCTCATGCCCTATAATCCTTGTTATTCAGGAGGCAGACATCAGGAGGATCGAGATCCAAGGCCAGTCCAGGCAAATAGTCCATAAAACCCTATTTCAAAAATATACAACACATAACAGGGCTGGCGGAGTGGCTCAAGTGGGGGAGAACCTGCCTAGCAAGTGTGAGGCTCTGAGTTCAAACCTCTGTACCACAAAAAAAAATTCAATGGCCAACTTAATCTGTCACAGCTCTGAGGTGGGCTGGGCAGGCAGAGGAGCAGTTACACGGCACCTTGTGGCAGAGCCTTGGACACGCACTCAGGCTTCCTCCAAACACTTCCCTCCAAGGGAGAAAGGAAAGGCCAGGCCACTGGGAGAGGTGGCCAAGAGGATGGTGGTAAGCAGCATCCCAAGGTCACTGTCTCCTTCTCATTCCCTCTTATGAGGGTACTCATCTCTGGATCTGCTTCTCCAGGGAGCTCAGGTCCAATGCCTCCTCCACCAGGAAGCCCTCAGGTCAGCTCCAGGTTGAGCCCCCCTCTGCATGCCTATCCAGTGGCCATTGCCTTCCAGGACACGCACAGTCCAGTTTCTCAGCGCACCAGCCATGGCCACAGCAGATGCAGTCTAAGCACTCACGTGTGCCTCTTTATTGATGGCACATACAGAGTGATGGCAGAGCTGGGGACACTCTACTTCCTGGGCTGTCCCAGGAAGTGGGGAGCAGTTGCTGGCCCTAGACCAGGCTCTGTGGAGTCCAACGAGGCCACCATCTCAGGAGGCACCAAGATGATGCCTCTTGCTGAGCCAGTGCAGGAGGTAGCCCCGAGGTCCTTGGCCTGCCTTCGCCCCACGCCGTCCTGGGCAGCCACCCACCTGCGTTCTGTCCCTATGGATGTCCCTGTCCTGAGAGTTCCATCTGGATGCATGGAGGACTGGCCTCGCTCCCCATCCATCCTGCTTTTTAGCTTAGACCTCTTGTCTCTCCCTGGGCACGTCAGATCCCCCGCTGTGGACCTCCACACTTTGTTCGCCTGTCCATAGTGGGGACATTGGGCTTTGCTTCTTGGCTGCCAGGAGAAATGCCCCAATGGCTGACAGCAAGCCCCTGGATGGATGTGTCCTTTCCTTTCTCTCTGCATAGGCTTGCTCCTAGGAGTGCAATTGCTACTCACCTGGGACTTTGTTTCCCAGAGAGGCCGCACCTGTCCTTTTATTTGTTGAAAAGCAAAAGGTTTGCAGCTAATTAACTGACAGTTTCCCGGACACTCAGCCTGCTCCTGGCTGACAGAAGATACTTGCCGGATGCTTCCTGTGTCTCCAGCTTCAGTGTCCCATGGCTGCTCTCCTGAGCTCTACGAGGCACATGCCCACCTAGAGGCCGGGGTGTCCCCTCTGTCCCCAGGCCTACACATGTCTACAATGGCTCCAGTACGTGACTTGAAGGGCCTTAGAGACCATCCTACCACTCCCAGAGGACCTGGGAGGAGAAATAATTTGTGCAGGGCCACATGGCTCGTTAGTGGCAGGAGCGGGACACAGGGAACATCCCTGGCTGGCCCTTTCCTGGACCACTTGCCAGACTGGTCTGTGCAACCTGCAAACCAACTCTCTCTCAGACTCTTCTTCCTGCTCCTGTCTCACCTGGGCTCTCAGGCACATCTGCACACGATGTCACATACATGTGCATCACACATGACAGCCGTGTCCCCTCCCATGGGAGATCCTGCAACAGACACTGAAACCACAGCGCAAACCTCTGCACATGCTGTTTTTAACAATGCATATACAATAAGGAAAGTTTAATGTATGACTCGGGCCATAAGAGATTAGGATTAATAGCAAAATAGAATAATCAAAGCAGTAGACTCTAATGAAAGTTATGTGAATTTGTTCTCTCTCTCTCTCTCTCTCATCTTGCTGTACTTTTGCCAGCACTTTACAGCTTCTCTTCGGCATATCTGAATCACCAGCTTCTCTACGCCTGCACTATGGGGCCATTATCAAGCAACATAAGGGTGACTTGAACACAAGACTGTGATTCCCTGACAGCCGATCTGACTACGGAGATGGCTATGATGTCCCTAGCAGGCAGGTAACATGTACAGTGTGGATACCCCAACAAAAGGAGGATTCCTGTCTTGTGGGGGACAGAGTGGGGCAGCATGAGATTTTATCATACAACCCAGAATGGTGCAGAATTTAAAACTTACACGCTGCTTACTTCTGGAATTTTCTGTTTGATATTTTCAGACCGTGGCAGTAACCGCCAATGCACAGGGCTGCCATACATGGGAACAGAAAAGCTGGTGCAGAGCCATGAGCAGAGCACTACCTTTCCTGAACACCTCTTGTACGTGTCAGGCCGTCTCTGGACAGAGATCAGGGAGTGCGTGAGCCCTGGCAGAATGGGAACGGTGACCCTGTTTCAGGAACAGAGGTCACTTGCCCCTCCGTGCATCTTTGAAATTCTCCACAATGTTTACTTATCCAAAAATAATGTTGAACGTCAGTCTAGGATCCTCCTCCCACCCCCTCAAGCCCCTGCAGGTTCTTCTTGTTGTCTTGAGGACAAAATTCAGCAACCCCCCAAGGTGTGTGAGGCCCCACAGGAGGTGGTCCTGCCAGCCTTGCCCTCAGCTGGTACCCTCCAACTGCTCCATCATGTCTGCCTTCAGGAAGGCCCAAGGTCAACCCAGTGCCTTTGCACAAATCTCACTCACCCCTGCACCTCCTCCACCTGCTGCTCTGCAGTCCCTGATCCTCCGTCCTCTGGGGCACCATTCACATTCCCTGCTCCCAGATCGGGCTTCTGGGATGTTCCTTTTCCCAAGATTCCCAGCTGCTTCCCCTTCCAGGCCAGGTTCAGAAATGCCCCTTGCAGCTGGCTGTCCCCCACTGAGTCTCTTGGGTCATCTGTCTATCATCTTACTATAAGGTGGACAAAGCCAGGACTGAGTGAGTCCTGCCCCTGGGGGTCCATGGTGCCTGGCATGGGACCCAGCAGAGAGTGGGGGGCTTAAATAGGACAGCGAGTGAATAGAGTCTTAGAAAGGAGGGGAGGAAGAGAGACAGCCAGGGATGGGGACTGCGCCTAGGAGGAGAATGAAGGCCACGCAGTCCAGCCCAGAGGAGTACACAGGGAGAGGCCCCAGCACAGCCTGAGATCAGGACCCGACCCAGGAAGAGCAGACAGCTCCGAGGCCAGAAAGGCCTCAGGCAGGGGCAGCAGCACAGACAAAAGCTGGGAGGCCTCATTGTGCCAGAACCGGCTCAGAGTGGCCAGCAGAACGTGGAACAGTGCAGTGACAGACAGACACCTTGTCCTGCCACAGATGGGCCTCTGAGAGAGTGTTTGCACCACAAGTGCTATAGCAAAAACTGCAGATCAATGCTGACGAGCAGGTGACCACAGAGAGGACACTGAAAATAGTACTGGCTTAGGGGCCAAGGAACCTATCCTAGAGCTGGGTGTGCTCCCTCCCGCAGTGGGGCTTCATGGCTTCCACCAGACTCTAAGGCCCAGAGAGGGTTCTGGCTGCTGGCTGCTGCCACCCAACCCTCCAAGCAGGCAGGAGCCCATCTCCTGCCCAGCTGGAGGCTACTCTTTCCTGCCCTCTGCTCCCCAATTCCCTTCTGGCTGGCACGCCCAGCTTCCTGCCTTGAGAACCTGCCAGATGCCCTCGGCTGGGGCTGAGCTCAGCTGAAGAAGAAGAAGAAGAAGAAGAAAGGAAGGAAGGAAGGAAGACAGAAAGACAGGAAGGAGGAAGGAAGGAAGAAGGGAAGGAGAAGGAAGGAAGGAAGGAAGGAAGGAGGGAGGGAAGGAAGGAAGGAAGGAGAAGGAAGGAAGGAAGGAGGGAGGGAAGGAAGGAAGGAAGGAGAAGGAAGGAAGGAAGGAAGGAGAAGGAAGGAAGGAAGGAAGGAGGGAGGAAGGAAGGAGGGAGGGAAGGAAGGAGGAAGGAGGAAGGAAGGAGGAAGGAAGGAGAAGGAAGGAAGGAGAAGGAAGGAAGGAGGGAGGGAAGGAAGGAAGGAAGGAGAAGGAAGGAAGGAAGGAAGGAGAAGGAAGGAAGGAAGGAAGGAGGGAGGAAGGAAGGAGGGAGGGAAGGAAGGAGGAAGGAGGAAGGAAGGAGGAAGGAAGGAGAAGGAAGGAAGGAGGAAGGAGAAGGAAGGAAGGAGGGAGGAAGGGAGGAAGGAAGGAGGGAGGGAAGGAAGGAGGAAGGAGGAAGGGAGGAGGAAGGAAGGAGAAGGAAGGAAGGAGGAAGGAGGGAGGAAGGAAGGAGAAGGAAGGAAGGAGGAAGGAGAAGGAAGGAAGGAGGGAGGAAGGGAGGAAGGAAGGAGGAAGGAGGAAGGGAGGAAGGAAGGAGGGAGGGAAGGAAGGAGGAAGGAGGAAGGAAGGAGGAAGGAAGGAGAAGGAAGGAAGGAGGAAGGAGAAGGAAGGAAGGAGGGAGGAAGGGAGGAAGGAAGGAGGAAGGAGGAAGGGAGGAAGGAAGGAGGGAGGGAAGGAAGGAGGAAGGAGGAAGGAAGGAGGAAGGAAGGAGAAGGAAGGAAGGAGGAAGGAGGGAGGAAGGAAGGAGAAGGAAGGAAGGAGAAGGAAGGAAGGAGGGAGGAAGGGAGGAAGGAAGGAGGGGGGGAGGGCAGGGCACAGGCTTGGGGGTGGGCATCCTGCACAGACATTGTGCAATTGTCCTTTGAAATTAGGATATCCAAGCAGATGTTTCTGCTTTCATCCTGTCCTGTTCTCTTTCCAATGCAGAGAAATTAAGTCGCACAGTCATTATTCACCTAATCACACTAATGGTGTAACATCCGGCCTGCCGAGCAGACGGGAGGGAGCCGCCGAGCGCCCTTCCCACCCAGGCCAGTTAAGTGGCGTCTGTTCCAACACAAGTTAAACACTGCAGTTGACTTTATTTTCTTTCTCCCGGTCCTCGTCCCGAGCTGGAGGGAGATAAAGTGAAACACATTTGCTTCCCGGAGGGAGGAGGGACACGGAGCTGCCTCTCTGGAAAGGCGGCCCATCAATCATAAACTGATTACAAATTCGTCACCTTGAATCAATTTCTGTTCACAAGTTCAAAAGGCACCGTGAGCTCGCGGCTATATGGACTGTTCTCCATGTGGAGAGGATTAACATTTGATCCGGCTCCTCCTGAGGGGGACTGGCTGAGCGTGGCCGTGGCCGTGGGGGAGGTGTTAACCCCACAAAGCTGCACTCTGCAGCCACTGTCCTACCCCGGGTGCCCCCCACCATGGAGCTGCCGAAGGGGCCCTGCAAGCCCAGGGTAGACCCAGGCGGGGGTGGGAGGAAGACAGAGAAGTACCTTGCCTGATGGAGTCAGTCACATTGAAGTCTACAGAGTTTTCCTTACAATGTCTTGAAAGAGACAGAGACAGACTAGAGAGAGTGGTGGGGGAGAGAGAGACAGAGAGAGATGAAGGGTGTCCCATCACCCAAACACAAAGTCCCTGGGGAGCACCTCACACTTCCTCCTCCAAGTCCAGAACCTCAAGACCGGGATGTCCTGAAGCCAGGGATGTCCTTGGAGCCATCCAGCCTGTGGACGCCTTCCTCTCAGTCAGGGAAAGGGGCAGGGTGGCGTGGCAGAGAGGGGAGCTCTGGCATGGCAGAGCCTCTTCATTTCAACTCAGACCAGCCATGAAAAACATCACTGTTCCTTCTGAAACAGAAAGGGGTGGTGGGGGGAGGAAGGAAGGAAGGAAGGAAGACAGACACTGGTGTGGTCCCCATTAGGGTGGACCCCCCTGGGGTGGAAGGACACACACCTCCTGCTCCTTCTGTACATGGGGGCCTGAGCCCTAGGCAGATGCTCCCTCCAGCCCAGGGGAGGGAAAGCAGAGGGACCAGTTGCAACTTCCCTTAGATGGGGGTGCAAATGTGACCCTCAGCTTCCCCCTGCAGGGGCAGCTGAGCAGCTCCTGAGTGCCCACAGATAACCATGCAAAATGCCCACAGCACATTGGCCATTGCCAAGGGCCAGGGGTCACTGTGGCCAGATCCAGAAGCAGCCCTGGACACTGCCTGGAGCCCAGACCTGGAGATGGGTAGGTGACCACAGCCACCAGCTTCCAAGGGACTCACTGTCCCCAGTGAGCCAGCTTGGCCCAGCAGCCAGTAGGGCAGGTGCTTGGACAAGGGCTACTGGGTCTGCAGTTGTGACGTTACAGGTGCCAGCCATGCTGGCAAGCTTGGCAGTCCATAGGCAGGTGGCAGCCCATGGTGCAGACCTGACATCCGGGTCAAGACCCAGTGGGCAAACAGATTCCTCCTGGAGGAAAGTGGGGACAGCCCAGGCAGGGGTGGGGCAGAGGGAGTAAGTGTCCTGGAGGCAGGGATTAAGGATGAGTGTGGGCATATGGAGTCTGCTGGAGCAGGTCACCTTGCTGGGGAGGACTGACACCTTCCTCGGGGAGCAGTGAGTGTTCCTGACCCACCCCATGTGAGAAGCAGAGGGTTCTCGCAAGCCCCAGCTCTCTTCTCTCAGGAACACAGCCATGGCCACAAAAGACATACACACCTGCCCTCCATAGCTCTTCTCCAGGACCTCAGCTTGACCACCAGTGTCCATCTGGGTCAGAGCACTGCTTGGGAGAACTGAGGTCAAGGGCTGTGTGTCCTCAGAGGAGAGGGACTCCTAATAGCTGGCAGGCTTGAGGGCTTCCTGGAGGAGATATGTTCAGAGCTGGGCTCTAGGAAAGCCCAGGTCCTGTGCACAGAGAGGCTGTCCCTCTTCCTAGAACTGACACCACGGCCTCAGTTGCCCCATGGGTTTCTGGGGACCTGGCAGCCAAAGGAATCGAGTAAGCAATCCTCGAAGTTCTGTGTGCAGAGAGCAAGAAGCAGAGAGCTGGAAAGGGCAGGTGGTCAGTGGCCTCCTGAGGGACCGGGATGCTGAGAAGATGACTCCCAGTCCCATTTTCCCCCCGACCGCCCGCCAATGTGACACATTGGCAGTGACCTAGAGCCCGGCAGGCAGAGGCCAGGCCCTGATGGGGGGCAGAGGCACTGAACCGCCCACTCCAGCCTGGTCCAGCCCGGCCCAACCAGGGAGGTGCAGCTGAGAAGTCCAGGTTCTGTGCGCTGCTGCATCCCAGAACTGACTTTCCTTGGGTTGACTGCTTTTGTTTCCCCCACAACATTCAAGTTCAGGTTTTTACAAAATGACAATTAGAAAACATCCCAAACACTGTCCCCAAAGGCAGCCGTGTGGGCACAGGAACCTGGCTCCTTCTCTCATGTGCCAGGGACTGAGGCCTGGCTGCAATGCCTCAGCCTTATCTGCAGACTGGGAAGGATGTGCCCCCAACCCCACTCCCACCCCAAGGACATCTGTGAGACCCGTGGGCCGTGGGTTCAGGGTGAATTTGAACGTCCGTGCTCCTCCTGCTCTGAGTGGACAGCCGGCAGATGCAGAGGGCCTTGGGCCCAGGCAAGAGTGGGTCTGACATGGGAGGGGCCCGGAGTCCTTGATCCCTTCCTCTGTGTGGCTCCTGTGACGTGCTTCTCACCCTGCAACCTGTCCCTGTGAGTGATGCTGGTCACACCTGGCAGCCCTCCACTCAGAGGAAAGAATCCTGCTGGGCTGAGTCCTGCTCTCTGTTCGTTTACACAGCCAAGGTGAGATGTCCCAGGCTGCATGTCCTGTGACTGCTTGCTGTCCTGCTGCCACCACCGATGACCTCGTGCACCACAGGTCTCTTTCAATGCCCCCATTTGGGTGTCAGGCAGACAAGGATGGGCAGCTTCTGCACCTGAATGTGGTTTTCTCATGCATTTATTGCCTTGGCTGCTGGGAACCTCAGCTGTCCTCAATCAGGGATCCAGAGCCACATAGAACCACACAGGGACTTATCTCTCCCTGTCCTTTCTCTTGTTCTATTGCCTCCAACGTCCTTTGCTTGCTCGTTCTAGAGGGAGACCAAAGATGGATGCTGGTTGGCAGATGGACACAGAGCTAGAGACAGTCAGCCTTGACCGTGACCTGCTTACCACACAGCCGCCAGTCAATTTCTTTACAAAATATCCATGTTCATCCCTTTGTGCCCCCAAGAGGGAGGGGCCTGGGCCTGGGATCCAATAAGGGCCCATTGTGGGTCCAGGCAGTGGAGATGTGGTGTAGGCCACAGGCTCGGCGCCCTCCAAGGTCATAGGGGAGCTGGGGAAGTTGACGTCATACAGACCCTGTGTCAGTGCCAGCAGCCCATAGAGTCAGAGAGGTGGGGTGAGGCTACTGGCCTGTCAGCCTGCATGGGGCAGTGGAGGGGCAGGGGCCGGCCTTGGAAGCTAGGCTGAGGGGCTTGGGCCACAGCAGCTTTGGTGATGGGCATGGATCTGGCCACTGAGGGGTCTCGTGCCTTGGTTTCCCCATGGGTTCAATAAGGGAGTGACCACCTGGACAGCCTTGCAGGTCTCTCTTGGCCTCCACCATCTCCACCTGCAGATCCTTCCAGCAGCCTCCCCAGGAAGGAGACCAGGACCTTCCTCCTGTGGGATCTTCCCTGGACACTGAGGCAGATTACCTCAGGCTCTGTCCAGCCATAAAGTGAGGTACAAACAGGATGGACCAGGACGTAGCATGAGCTCGCACCCGCAGACACAGGGCTGGCCACTCAGGGCCCATCCAGGTGCCCAGGGAGAGGGAACGGGGTTGATTAGTGATGTCTGCAGGGGCAGGGAGGGGCAGCACTCTCACCAGCAGAAGTTTCCTCAACTGGCTAAGAGGTTGCCCAGGGTCACCTGCAGCCAGGGCTGGAGAAATCCCACAGAAACACGTCTAAATGACCTTCTCCAATGGCGAGCCCACCACTCTACAAGGAACCCCCCATTCTTGGACCCTGGACACCTGTGCTCATTGAAATATCCTCACTGGACTGAAAGATGCCACTGTGACTTGCCCTCCAGTGGCCATGAGGCCGTCCTCAGCCCTGAGTCCTGCTGTGAGGCCCTCCCCACCTCTGTCCTGTTCCTCCAGCACCTCTCTGTGTGGCTCCCATACTGCACGGCGTGGAACTGGGCTGCAGCCTCCCTCAGCATGAAGCTTCTGCCGCACAGCAATTCACAGGATGGACTGATTTTGCTGCTCGGCTTGGGGGTGAACTGACCCTTGTTCCTGTCCACCTGCCACTGAGGACACATGCCCTGGGGTGGCCACTTAACCCCTGGCCTGTGACACTGCGGCTTAGAGTGGGAGGCCACCCACCTTGCACACAGCATGAGGAACAGACTAAGGAGAGAGGGTCCCAGCAGGCCAGGCCGCACCAGAGGTGTGGCTTTGCCTGTCTGCCCTGGCCCTCGTCCCAAAGTGGGAAAGTAAGGGTCCTGATATGGGTGTAGGGCTGCTGCAGGGTTTGGGGAGGGGGTACCCCACTGCTATGCCCTGCCAGACAACAGAGAAAGCCTGGAAAGTTGAGCAATGTCACCAGTGAGTGGCACGTGAGCTATGTCCCCGTTCTAGTTCTGGGACCAGGGAACGGGACATGGTGGAAAATGGGATCTGTGTGGCTCTGGGTTATGATGAGGTCACCCTGGACAAAGCTGGGATCTCAGCCAACCATGCGTCGTTTCAAGGCAGAGGGAATCCTAGATGCAGACACACAGGGAGGAGGCCATGAGCTGAAAGGCCAAGCTTGGCCTGTGTGCCAAGCAGCACCAACAACTCCCAGAAGCTGGAAGAGGCAATGGAGGACCTCCCTGGAGTCTCAGAAGGAGGTCAGCCCTGCTGACACCTTGATTTTGGATTTCTGGCCTCCAGAATTGTATGGAACCAATTTCTACTGTTTTAAGCAGCCCAGTGTGTGGCAGACCCAGGAAACTCACACAAACTGGTTGCACATTCAAGTTCCACACTAAGCAGCTGTGTGACCTTGGATAACTAGCTTAACCCCTCTGAGCTGCAGTCTCCCAGTTGGGAAAAAGGAGCGGCAGCGCTGTGGTGGGGAAGAAGATGCCGAACCGGCAGTGCAGTGGATGAGGCTCTCTGGACCAGCAGAAAACCTCTCTCCTCAGCACTGGGTCGGGATGAGCTCTGTCCTGGGGTGGGGGCGGGAGCTTGGGGGCGGGCCGGGAAATGGGGCATTAGGAGGTTTCCTGTCATTCCCTTTGATGTGCACAACTGCATCCGAGGGCACGTGAAACACTTTGAGCCAGGTCGAGGCAGGAGAACTCTGAGAAAGCCTGGCCCCAGCAATTAGCCGCAGATCAGGTTTCTGGGACGGGTCCCATGAGCCCCGCCAGCAGAGCAGAAGGCCAGAGAAGGCACAGGTCCTCAGCCTGCGTGTCCCCTGGTTCTCATGCCCACCCCTGGCCGTGAGACTCTATCCTCAATTACTGCTGACAGGTCTGGAAGGCTTTCCCTGCCGCGGCTCGACTGTGTCCTTCAAAGCCAGCACTGAGCAATTAGGCCTAACAGGGTCTGCAGGAGGAAGTGAGGTGGCTGTCCAGAGGCCCAGCTCCTGGCTGCTGTGACTTTGTTTGGGTCTGGACAGCTGCGTCTCCTTCCAGGGAGGACGGGAAAGCAATGTGGCCAGGTGGCCAGGAGGAGATGGAGCTGGGAGGAGCCGGCTTGAGGACCCTCAGAGCTGGAAGCCATGGCCACTACAGGTGGAAAGCAAGCAGGCCAAGGCCTCCTGGAGCCTGGCATCTCCAAGGCTCTGGCACTGGGACAGGGAGGAGGTATAGGAAGTGACAGCAGGTTGTCATTGCCTAGCAGTAGCCGGGAGGCAGAGGAGCCCAGTGGAAGGCAACCTGGCTTCTTGCCAGGTTCAGTGGGAAGCTAGGTGACCATCTGGGCCTCGGTCTCCTCAGCTGTTGGGTGGGACAATAAGGACGTCCCTGGCTGTGTGTCTCAAGGGCTAGATGAGACCACAGTATAAAGGTCCCACAGACGTGTGGCCTCCAGAGAAGGAACTGCTGTGGCTCACATTCAGAGTTCTGGGTGCCGGTCAGTGGCAGGAGTACAGGGTCCATTCTTGTCCCCGGAGGAGTCTAGAGTCCAGCTGGGAACCCTGGGAGGGCCTGCGAGGGAATCTGAAGCAAATGGACCTTGAGGGTGGGCAGATGGAGCTCTCTCTGCACCCCAGCCCCACGTGGACCCAAGACTCTGTCCTCGCCTTTGTCCACCAACACCCCAGTTCTTGCCAAAGTGTTGGTTCCAGCCCCATGACAGAGCACCGCACCTGACCGTGCAGGGAGTGTCCACGTTGGGACCTCCAGTGTCTCCGTCTCTGCTCTGGAGGCTGGCATCTGAGAACAGGGTCCTGGCATGGCCAATTCTGGACTGCAGCTGTCACCTGCTCACCACATCCTTACGTGGCAGAGGTGACTCTTACCTAGGGATCCACCCTCACAACCCAAGGAACTCACAGGGTCCCCCTCCAAGTACCAGCACCTGGGGTTCCTGTTTCAGCATATGAATTTGGGGGAACACAGCAAGGAGGCCAATCCAGACCTCAGAATCCAGCACTGCAAACGAAAACAGCCCCCAGCTGGGAAGGATGAGTGCCCCAGGTCCTACCCCTGGCCAGGGCTCTACCTCATGTACCTCTGCAGGAGAGAAAGACCTCCCACCTGCACGGACCCACATTCCGCTCCCTCCTCCCCTGGGCTCTGGAGCTGAACCAGTGCTGATAGCCAGAGGTGACTTAGTGAACTTGAGGACACCTGAGTCCTGCACAGGTCATGCCTGGTCTCTGGGGACAGCAGAAGCAGGTTTGATCATCACTCTTGCACCTTCTCTAGCCATTGCTGTCTCTGGGCACTTATAGTGCACGGTGTGATCTGGAATATTACATACCCAGGAAGTGGCAGAGACAGGGTTTGGTCCCAGGATGTCCATGGCATCAGCAGATAGGACTTGGCTTTCCAGCACAATGAGGACAGTCAGGTTGGAGGTTAGGCCCTCAGCCACTCAGAACAGGAAGAGGAGGAATGGAGGAGTCACCTGGCCTGTGTGCATGTTGACAGATGCTGTGTCTTCCCCAAGTTCCTGTCTACCCGGGGCCTCAAGATGTGACCTCACTTGGAAATAGGGTCTCTGCAGATACAATTAAGGCAATGCGGAGATAAGGCCATAGTGAATCAGAGCCCTAAGTCTAATGACTGGTGCCTTTATAAAGAGATGAGAAGAGACGTGGACACAGAAGAGAGGAAGCCACGGAAGGACAAGGCAAGGACTGGAGTGATACAGCCACAAGCCAAGATCACCTGGAGCCACGGGAGCAGGAGACACAGAGGATCTTCCCCTAGCGCATGGTCCTAAGGACACCTTGATCTCAGACTTCCAGTCCCTGGACTGTGAGAGATGACTGTCTGCTGTTGGAAGTCCCCATTTGGGGTCGCTTGTCATGACATGTGTAAGAGAGACTCAGGCTGACATGGGGCCTGGCCCCAGAGAAGGGTCCCCAAAGCACATGCCAAAAGAGACAAAGTCAAACTCCTGACGTTGTGTGCTTGCCTGCAAGCCCTGAGGCTGGCCTGGCACCAGGGCTCACTGGCAGCAGCCCCACACGCAGTCAGCAATAGACGCCTGGGGGACTCGCACTGACTTCCTGAGTGGTGGAATGAGAAGGAAGCATTCTGCAGAGCACCATCAAGGGCTGAGGAAACCCACACCCTTTACAAGAACGAGCCAACTGAGCTCATTTACTTTATCATTATCCCCATTGTACAGATGGGAAAACCAAGGCTCAGGAGTGAAGTCTTGTGCCCAAGCCACTCACCACTGAATGGGAGCAGCCAGCAGCTCTGATGTGGCCTCTCACTGCTTTCCTACATTTCCTGGCCACCCAGAAGTGATCAACCGAGTCCTCGCTGTGCTGTACAAATCATTCTGAACTAGAATGCGACACTGTTTGTTTCATCAGCAGGCACATGCTGAGTCCCTTGTGCACAGGGGTCCTGGGTACAGTGACAGGTCACACACCCTCTCCTCAGACCTGTCTCTCCCAAGGGTAAGAGGAAGCCCTTCCGACAAGCCAGGCAGACAGAGGTGCCGCGTGTCTTGCTCTGAACTCCTTCCAGGTTTGTGATCTCTGGCCACCTGTCTGTGCAGTAAAACCTCAATGCCACAGGCTCATGGGAAGAGGTGCTCAGAATTCCAGGTTAAGTGTCCAGGCTGGGCAGGGTGGCACTTGTGGTGACTTTCCAAGCCTTCCTGGTTCCATCTTGTCCTTCTACCTATGAGGTCAGCCACTGTACACCTCGTCTGCCTTCCCATGCTGCCCAGGGACTGGCATGTAGCTCAGACACAGCAGGAAGATTCTCTCTCCCAGAAATGAGGCTGCTGGAGGAGCTGGGGGACCCAGGGGACCCAGGGGAGCCGGTCTGGCCTTTCAGCTTCCTTTTATGTCCATCCATTGCCAAGGATTTTCCTGGAAACTTCATTTTGCCCAAGTTAACCTGAACTGGATTCTGTTGCTTTTAGCCAAAGAACCTGTGTGGTCCAGAAAGGTTCCTACAGGATGGGGATGGGAGGTATTTCCTGGAGGTTAGGCTGCACATAGGCTGGTGGCGGGCGGGGTGGGGGGGGAGTTGTAGGGTGGAGCCCGTACCCAGTATGGGGACAGGTGGAGTCAAGGTGTGGCCAGGAGATCCTGTATAATGTCCCTGGACACAGAGACAGGGCAGTGGGGAAGAAGGAAAGCCGTTCCTGCCTCACCTCTCTCCCCTGCCCCTGCTAAGCTCAATGTCAGGACGCACCACACTTGATGATAAAGCCCAGCCAACCAAAGACAAAAAGAGAAAATCGTGATGAAACCAGAACTTAGTGCCAGAGAAGAGTGAGGCAATGGCTGCACAGGGCCAGTGGAGAGAATGTAGTCCAGGAATTCCATACCCAGCCACGCTGGCCTCGGAATGAAAGACAATGCCTAGTGCAGCTCAACTATGCAGCTAAGCAAGAATTCAGAAATAATGGCTTGTATGAATGTTCTTGTTGGAAAGATGTCTTTCTGGAAGAGATCTATAAAAACAAGTGAAAAAAAAAAAACAATGAGGGTCTTGAAAACCTCAGAATTAGAGAAGTTGCATCTAAACAAAGGCTAAGCATGAGCAATTTGAGACTTACAAATTTGATAACCACACGTGTTAGATCACGGAAGAGCTCCTAGGTGTTGTCAACCTTGACAAGCCAAGCCAATAATACAATGAACAAAAATCTTGACATTTTAATTTGGACTACATCAAATGTATAAGGAAAGAGTGGGCCAATTTTTTCTTCGAGGACCGAGTGATGGCACATATTTTAGGCTATGGTCTCTGTCACAAGTAGTTAGTGCTTCCAGTGAAGTAGAAATAGCCAAAGATTTTCCATAAATGAGTCGGTATGGCTGTGTTGGGATAAAACTTTATTTATGAAAACAGGCAGCCAGTCTAAGAAGTCAACATTTTGTCAACCCCAGCTGTCCATCAATTGGGGGAAAAGATACATCTTAACTGATCCATGAACATGGTATACCCACCCACTTACGTAGATATTCTTTAATTTCACTCAGCAACATTTGGAGTTTTTAGTGTAGATCTTACATAACTTTAATTACATTAATTTTTCTGTTGGGCCAAATGGTATTTATAACTATTTTATTTCAGTTTCCAATTTAAAAAATCAACTTCCAAGCTATTGTTGATCTGGGGTGTTTTCTATGGAGTTTTAAAATACTGCCTTCATATCTGGAAATCTTGTATAATTCACTTATGTCTGCCATATTTTAAAGATTCCTTATGACTTCCTCTACAGTCCTGTGCCAAAGAACGACATTTTGATCAACAATGAACTGCAGATAGGACACAATGGCGGCTGTCAGCAGTCTCGGACACCTCATGTAGACCACATCTCTTGGTCGAATGGTTTTCTCTGTGCTTGGTTTAATCTGGTGTTGTCTTGTCATGGCCACTACTTGTACAAAATCCAGGACTAACTTTGCCTGTAAGATGCCACACCTAGAAACAAAAAGTTTCAAAGCACTTTTACATCCTCGTTTGGACGTCATGACATTTCTGTAATATGTATTGACCCAGTTTCATTTCTCTCAATTCTTAGAAGAGGAAAACAGATTTAAACATTGTAGGTGATTTGCCCAAACTACAGAGCTTGTAATGCCAGTTTGCACCTGGCACCCCTAGGCTGGTACTCTCTGCACTCTGCCTTGGAATACACTGTGCTCCCAACTACTGGGCCTCTCTTCTCTCTCCTCCTTGGGAAAAAAAGTACCCAGCAAGCAGGTTTCTCCCCTGGGCAGTGTGATGGCTCCAAAAGCCAGGAATGCTTAATGTTCCCCATCAGAGCTGGCAGTGTACGAACCCCAGCCCTTAGGGAAATAAGTCATTAGATGACTTCAAAACCCATTCGAGTTGGTCTCCAGGTCAAAACAAATTAGAGATGAAAACTGAGTGAATGTCTGTGATTGGGGCTGGGGAGGGGAGCCAGCAGCAGCTGTTCCAGTTAGATGAAGCAAGAGGGAACCGAAAACATTTTCCCCAAACCCAATACACAGACCCCTCAACCCGCGCCCTCACACACACACACACACACACACACACACGCACACACACAATGGTCTTTTTCTGCTCTGTGAGGTCACCCAGGGCCTCTTGGATTGAATATGGCGGAAATCCACAGGACTTTCTTTTACCATCTCTGGGTCCAACTGTGCCAAGATATTGGCCTGTTGCAATGGCTCCAGCTTTTATAAAAAATTCAGGAAAAAAAAGCATTTTAAAATATCCAAAGGTGTTCACATATCTCTCAGAGTGTTTGAGAACATTTGGGCCAGACGCCCTGGAGCCTGCACTGAACGTTCCTGTCGGGGAGACAGCCACTCATTTGTCTTTGTCACTGGGAGAGTCCCCAAAAGGAGCTTCAGCAAGGGCTTCAGCCTGGAGATTCTGACACAGGGACTGTCTACACATGTATGCTCCCAGGAAGTGATACTGATTTGAAGCAGAGCTTTATTTTAATCAGCATCTGTAACCTGACGGATTTTTTAATGGATGAGTGAAACCAGGAAGGAGCTGACGAATGCACAGTGAACTCCACTCATTCAAAGAGGTTTGAAAAGCAACCGCCTTAAAAATTCTAGGCCTCTTACCGAATTCCACAGGTTTGGGTGGTGTTCTGTGCCGCCTCCTCGGAACTCTAGGATGGAGACTGCCCTTTTCTCCTGGCTTATAGTAGGTGCACAAAAAATATTTGTGGACTGAACAGATGAGTGGCTATGATCTCTTGAAAATGCAGGCATAGCAGCAGAGCCTAGAGGGGACCAGAAATGAGGCCACACTGACCTCACCCCACACCTCTCCCCTGGGGAGCCAGCCCTGAGGGTCCTGGCCTCTGGGCTGCTGAGCTGACTGGGTCCCTGCTCCTCCACCTGTTCCCAAGTCCCTGCTGCCATATGTGAGGATCCTTGTAACCTGGGCCCAAGGCAAGGCTTGAGTAGGCAGCTGTTGACTACAGATGAGGTCACACATCTGAACGTTCTTTTTCACAATGTCTAGAAAAATGAATATTTAAAAAAAATCCTTTTATGACTCAAATCTATCACTACACAGAATACAATAAGGTGATAATCATAAACACACACATACTTCATGCATTTGCTGCAATGAATTTATTTGTTCAGAACAAATCCTATTTTGCATGTATAATCTAGTCTGCATGTATTTACACATTTATCTATTTATTGGTAGGACTGGGATTTGAACTCAGGGCTTCACGCTTGCAAGGCAAGAGCTCTACCACTTGAGCCACACCTCCAGTCCACTTTGCTCTGGTTATTTTGGAGATGGGGTCCTGCAAACTATTTGCCCAGGCTGGCTGGCCTCGAATCTCGATTCTCCCAATCTCAGCCTCCCAAGTAGCTAGGATTTTAGGCGTGAGCCACTGGCACTAGGCCTATTTGTATATATGCTAACATAGTTTTCCTCTGGTTTAAGTTTACTGATATCTATAGAGACATATGTTACATACGAGTTTATTTGTTTTTTATGTTTTTATGTTTTTACAGTGCTGGGGATTGAACTAGCACCTCATCAAGCCAGAAGAGCTCTCTGCTACTTATGAGGCTTATCCCCAACCCATTAATGTATTTATAAAGTATATCACATACTATCGTATTGCATATTCTATAGACTGTCATGTCTCTACACACTGAATATCAATGTGTAATATTACAGAGAGCTATACGGCACACGTTAATATGCAAATGATATAAAAAGACACTCCATGTGCTGTATGTCTTCATCCTTCCTGGCAAACTTGAATAATTCCTCCAGTTTGCACTGGTTTAACTTTACTGATTGGATAATCTCTACATGTAGCTTAAAAGCATTTAGCAGAGGACAGAGTTTTCCCGGATATCCGATGCATAGCTGCAAATTCAAAGCAGAGAGCCAATACCGGTGCACACCAGCGATGGATCGCCTGGCGAACCCTATCTGAATTAGCAGCCCATCACCAAAGGCACGCCAGTCGGCCAGCAGAGCCACGCCGCCCTCCGTGTGGTTAGCTCGGGTAAGGGAGACCAGACACTGCTCGGTGGCAATTGAAAACCAACATTTTTCTTAGTTGGGATGATTGGAATGACGGATGCATAAATCATAGCATACGAAGCCCCCACCACGTAGAATCCTTTAATTCTAAACATTTGTCAAATGTCTGATGACCCCTGTGTGTACGAGCAGCTCGCCAGGTATGCGTGAGCTGGACCAGAGTTTCACGAGCGCCTCGCACGGCCTGGGCCCTGGGGAGACACTCGCAAAGCCCGGCTTCAATCAGTAATGGGTGACACATGGCAATCACTTTCACTGCTTCTGATGCTTTGTAAGCCAGACAGGATGGCTTGGTTAACCGTCCGGGTGGTGGGTTTTGCATTTGTTTACTTACTTCTCACTTTCACGAGGTCACAAAACTGACCCATAACCCCTCCGGAGGAATCTCACTGTTAAGAATGTCATTTAAAACATGGATAATAAATAACTCGGTTGGGAGCTTAGTCGCGACAGTGAAAGCGGTTAGAGTGTGTCTTGAGAGAGAACAGGGCTGTCATTCAAAATTCTGTCTGTGTGTGAGGGGACTTTAATAATGGAAAATGCCTGACCAGGTTACACACTGTGCATCCTGTAGGATTATAGCACTGGAAAACATTGTGTCGAAGAGTCTGGAAGGAAATACAGCTGTGTATTTCATAGAAATGTTGACTAAGGCTCTTGTTTTGCCTTTTCTGATATACTGTAACATTTAGTGATTTCAAGCAGGGGAGAAAGGGGACTGGGGCACAGCTCAACAGTCTGTGTGAGGCCCCGGGTTTAACCCCTGTACTGAAAAAAACAACGCTTTAAGGTTTTAAAAAATAAATGAGTTTGGGATGGAGAGGTAAGAAGTGGACTGAGGATCTGTCTCCTCTTGGCAGTACTGGGGTTTGAACTCAGGGCCTGCTAGGCAGGCTTTCTGTTAATTGAGTCACTCCACCAGCTCTGTCTCCCCTTGGAGGACATGTGACCTTGATCAGCTCCTGACTTCTCTTGGACAGACACAGGACCCCTGTGTCTGGACTACTTGCGTTGCCAGGGCTGTCCCCTGGGGATGACTGCCAGCCAGCCTTGGCAGAGGGCGGGTGTAAGAGTTGCGGCGTCCCACCTCACACCCACCTGGAACAATTTCTTTATTTGCCTGAAGCTGGAGCCTGAGCTGAGCCGAGCCAGCCAGCACCTGGGTACTGCGTCCTGCCTGCTGCGCCCTCTGTTCCCGCGGGGGCCTCGCAGGTTGTGTGTTTTCCTGTGGCTCCAACCATCCAATGCCTGCCCTCCTTCTGTAGATGGTGGTTTCCAAAGTGGCTAAGCAGAGGCACCCCAGAACAGACTGCACCCAAGAACCAGCTGCGCTCTGACGGGAAGATTCAGGTTCGAGGTGTTGGGGGGGGGTCCCTGTGCTGAGAGGAGCCTGAGCAGTGGAGCAGTCGGGGAAGGGGATAGTTGGTGGGACTGGAAGGCTCCGTGTAGGCAGCCAAGCTTGGAGGCCCCAAATACTACTTCCATCTCTGAGTCGGTCTTCCAGTGTGGAGGACCCCAACAGACCCCACCAGGGCTGTATCCCTGCCCCTCTGTGACTGGACCTCAGTGTCCACTCAGTGTCCTCTCATTTTACAGGAGAGGCTGATGCCAGCAGGGGAGGGCTGGAGAGACTGGGCTCAAGTCCCAGGGCATGAAGAACGGGTGGGGGGTCCTTTTCACCTGCCTCACAGTGCCCTGAGAGGTGGAGCAGGTCTACAGGGCCCCCACTGATGAACCCTGGGCGACCACATTCTGGGTGATGGAGGGCAGACATGGAGGAGGGGCTCCCAGCAGCTGAGGCAGATCTGATCTGATGCTCTGATGTGAAACGCCACCAGACAAGTCACACACAAGTCATATACCAATAGGGGCCCTTGATGCCTCAGTTTCCTTCTTTGAGGGGGCCTCCCCATGACTATCATCTACCTGCAAGGGGGCAGGGAAGAGCAGGTCTCCCCTCAGTTACCCTCTGCGGGCTGGAGCCCATGGGACCAGCAAGCCACCCCCCTGTAGATTTGGCTGCAAAACACCTGGCGGGGGAGGGGGCAGAGAGAGGGAGGTTCTGAGATCAAATTCAAATTGAGCTGTGGACTTTCCTTAGGGAGTTGTTCCAGATTATTCCTAAGAGAGGAAGAGAAAGGGAAGGAGGAGGAGGAGTGGGGGCAGGAGGAAGAAGAGGGGGAGGAGATGGAAAAGAGGAAGGTGGGGGAGGCGGGAAGACAGGGGCGGATGGTGGGGCTCCGGTGCAGTTTGCTCTGCTGATGGAGGGTGCACTGTGAGGGGAAGGGGTGATCAGGAGAGATTCCCCTTGTTTCTGCCTAAGTGCAGGGGTCTGGGATCAACTTTCCCATGGAGAAAGGGATGCTGGCTTGAAGGTGCAATGAGGCTCAGTCCGCCCGGTGGGGCACTGAGCAGGTGACCTGGGCTCATGGAGGGTCTGGGGGATGGGGTGGGAACTCTTATCAGGGGAACAGGGTGAGCAGAAAGAGCTGTCCACAGGCGAGGCCACCGTGCTCCCATGGGTGTTTAGAGTCACAGAAGGAAGAGACAGCAGGGGACTGACAGGCATTGGCCAGGAAGGAAGGGTGTGCATTCCCAGAGCACCAGACTCCCCTCACTCCCCAGATGGGATCTTCGGGGACACATGTCCGTTCCTCAAACTCAAACCTTCCTGCAAGGAGTCTTGAGGATTCACAACCACGATCACGTACAGAAGGCTGCTGTCTGTAGGTTGCTTCCAAAACCCAGCAAGGCTAAGCCATGTGCCCAAGGTCACCAGTAGGTCAAGCTGGGGTTCAATCCTAAGGTCCCACTCATCACCCTGAAGAGCATGTGGGAGAGAGCCCAGCCCCAGCCCGCTGCCGTGCTGTGACAGCAGGAGCCACTGTGCAGCCTCTGAAGACAGCTGAGGTGACTGGCGACACCTTGCAGATGGCGGGGAGTAATGTGTCAATGCAACAATCCATCTCACCTCCGAGAGTGGGAAAGCAAAGCGTTCTGGAAGGGTAAGCAGAGACCAATGAGTGAGCTCACAAAGCTAGGGTCAGAGTCACTGCCCCTGGCTCCCAGCCCTGTCCCTGCTCCCTCCTGGCACATCCTGCCTGTGTGCCCTCCACCACCTACTGTGGAGTCCCAGGGGAGACCAACAGGGTCCACCTAAAGGGTTGGGCCTAGCAGGGACAGAGTGCTCAGGGCTTCCAGCTCCCTTGTGGTGAGGGGAGACCCCTGACCCGAGCAACACCTGGCACCAGGTGGGAAAGAGGGACAGTTTATCAGTCCCATAAGCTCAGAGCCCAGGAGCTAGGCCCAGCTGGCCATGAGGACCCTGGGAACTTCAGCCAGGAGCAGAAGGACCCGCAAGCCTGTGGGAGGCAGGCTGTGTCACAGCTGGGTGGGGTCCACGCAAGGAGGACTGGCTTGTTTGAATAATTCTGGCAACAAGGAATGAAAATGACTTCTTAGGGTGAGCAGGATGGGGCTGATCCATGTGTCAGCCAGCTTTCCATTACTGTAATACATACCTGAGATAATCAACTTAGGAGATAAAGCATTTATTTGGGGTCATATCTTAGAGAATTGGCCCATGTCTGGTGGCCCTGTTGCTTCTAGGCCTCTGGTGGGGGCTGCACCTCAGAGACAGAGCACACGGAGGAGCAAAACTGCGCACCTCATGGCTAAGAAGGGACAAAACACAAAAGAAAGAGACAGGGGTCCCACAATCTGCTCTGAGGGCACGCCCCTATGATCTCAACCCTCCCCGTAGTCCCCTTCTCTGAAAGACTCCACCACCTCCCAACAGTGCCCCGTTGGCCACCAGCACTTAACACCTGGGCTGTTGAGGAGACATTTAAGATCCAAACTTTAGTACTCCATGACAACAAGTTGTTGCTGGGGGAAGGCCCCGTCCAGGGCATATTGGTAGGGGACTTTCAGTCAGGCCACTCAAGGCCCTTCTGGTTACTCTAGAAGTCAGGGGAAGCACATGAAAACCAACCTGCACTTGGAGCCCCGAGGATGGGGTGAGAGAGGCTGTGTGAGGTGGGTGTCCCTGGGGCAGGGCAGCGTGTGCAAGGCTGAGTAGGGAGGGGCAGGCAGAAGCTGTCCTGTCAGCAAGCTGGCACCAATGTGCAGAGTGGCAGCCGGCCCTGACACCTGCATGTGTCCATGAAGCCCCTGGCCAGCAAGCTGGGCCCACCCCGGGTGCCATGGCAGTCAGTCCGAGGGCTAAACAAGATCAGGCCCCACTGCAGGAGGCCGAGGCCCTAATGAGAGCCAGGTGGGGCCACACCTCTCCTGTCGGGCGGCCCCTCCTGGCTTTGATCAGCCAAAGGAGCCTAAGTGTTCCCAGGACCCCTGCCCTCCCCCAGCAGCTGCTCAGGCCTGGCCACCACTTCCCCTTCAAAGCCACCTCTCATCACTCCTGCTACAGGGCAGACAGAGAGAGAGACCAGAGGCCAGGCAGGGCTGGTTTCCCTGCAATCCATCCCCAGCATGACTGCTAAAAATCCCATGTACCCCAAATGTGCGCGTGCACCCCAACACACACCTGAAGGAAGCCCTCCAACACCTGCTTTCCACAGCCCTCAGCATGGGCCCCCGACTGCCCTAACTGTAGGCCTCCTCTAGGGAAGCCATGGAAGACCAGGTAGCCCCCCAAAAAGCCCAACACCAATGACTGTGTATGGGAAGAAGTGATCTTCTCTCCTCTCCCGGCTCCATTTTGTTGTAGTTACTTCTGTTGATTTAAAAAATGGAAGTCAACTTTTTCTGCCCAGCCTTTTGGGGGACACTGTTCAGTCATTCCTCCTGCTTTCCAGTCGGGGTCAGAGGCGGCTCCTGCTCTGAGTAGCTGCAGAGCTGGGCCTGGGTTCCTCCCCACCCCAACCTCTCCGTTCCAGAGATGGAGCTCGGGGATGGAGCCTGTTTGGGCCACCTCCCTGGACACGTGTGACTTGACTCTCACTGCTGTCTGGACTGATGTGTATATGGACAAGGTATTTATGAGTGAGTTTTAAGCAGGGTCTCAGAAAGTCCACTGCTGGCCGAGTGACCACCTGGAGCCAGCCCTTGCTCCCAAGGTGCTGCCTGTGTTAGCCACCCATGCCAGTGAGCCAGAGCTGCTTCCTGACTGAGGCTTCAGCATGGGGGGGTGCAGGACCATGAAGAGCAGAGACTCCTGGGTCACCCCCACCCCTGCAGCCTCTTCCAGTATCTGCCTCCTGCCCAGACCCCAGTTACATATGGGTAGGCTGGAGGAAGGGATGCGATGCACCCCAAGTTTGTTCCCTTTCCTGTGTGTAACAAGGACACCTGGGTGGCCCCCACATCAGCTGTCCTTGGTGTTTGCAGAGGCCAGAATTTCCCAGGGAGGCTGTGGGAAGTCAGGCTCCTGTGGCCAATACGGAGGCCAAAAACCTGAAAGCTGAGAAGGACTATCCCATGTTCCAGAATCCTCTCCCTGCTTCCTGCAGAGACCTGTGGGGGTCCCTGTCCTCCCCCAGGGGCAGAGGTGGGCACAGATGGGCAGACAGCATTTAAACCCATCTCTACCCCACAGCTGTGACATGGGCCATGGGAGAGGAGGTTTCACCTCCCTGGAACCCAGTTTCCCCATCTGTAAAGTAGGGTGACAGTGGCTCCCACCATCCAGGAGCACTGGGGGATCCCACGAGTCAACACGGGGAAGCCCCAGAGCTGAACTGCCAAATAAGAGATCCCAGAAGATCAGAGGCACCGGGAGCTTACCTGCACTGTCTTCCTCACCTTCACTGATTGTGGGGAAAAGACTTCCTCTCTTTAGGATCAGACGAGCGAATCTGTCATTCAACACCGATTTACCAAGGTCCACTGGAGGGCACTGACCTGCGTCAGCGAGCAACAGACATACAGCCTGCCCTCATGCCCTTGGAGGACACTCACACTGGTGTCAGGTGGGGAGGAAGACAGTCACGAACTCCTAGCCAGCAAGTGAGTCCCTCAACTAAAAGAGGTGGACATACAGCAGGGCAAGGGGGGTGAAGGCACAGGGCCGGATGGGGCTAAGTATGGCCCCAAACACAGCTGTCAGGGACCTCATGGAGAGGGCAGTGAGAAGTGGCCACAGAGAATGTTCTGGAAAGGCAGTTTAGGCAGAGGGGCACCTGTACAGAACCTAAGGAGCTGCACCAGGCAAGTGGGGGAGGGCTGGAGATGCGGTCTGGGCACTGGAGGCCCAGCTCTACTGCCAAGGTCATTGGCCTTGACCCTGAGTGGAAGGAGAGGCCTGGGCAGGATCTGAAGCTGAGGAGGAATGTGATCCAGCTCATTCCTATCCTTTAGGAGGACTGTGAGGCCACACCACAGGGGAAGAGGGTGGGCACAAGGCTTGCTGGGCTGGGGGCAGGTGGATGGGGAGGGCTGGTCAGGAGTGAGAAGGAGTCAGAGTCCGATGTGATTGGAAGGTGGAGTCCATGGCACCTTGAGGATGCCATCAAGGTTTGGGGTAGACCCAGCAGGGCCAGCTGGGGGCCCACCCTGTGAGATGTAAAGACTGTCAGGTCTCGCTCAGTTCGGCCCTGGGAAGACTGAGCTGTTGGTGGCGCGGTGTTGGTAAGACGACGTCCTTGTGGAGATGTGGGTGCGTGAGCTGGAGGTGGGGCGGAGCTTCACGATGTGGCATAAGTCCACACGCGTGGTGACAGGCACAGTTCTGCTCCTTTCACACAGGAAGGCGCTGAGCACGAGCTGGCTCCGAGGTGAGGCGGCAGCCACGGCGGGTGTGGGAGCCAGCAGGGCAGGAGCACCTTGGCAGATGGCTTAAGAGGGGACCAGAAGGGCCCTGTCCCACATCTTCTCACCTGGTGCCCCTAACCTGGGGGCCAGTCCCTCAACCTGAGGACAAGCAGAGCTGTGCTCCTTCCCCAAAGGCCTTCTCAAAGGGTCTCAGAGGTTTTGCATCCAAGATGGAGAAACTGGTTTACTTTTCTTGCCTTCCCTGATTGATGGAACTTGGGGACGCACTTGGGGCTCCTTAAGCGAGAGGAGATGCCAGGGTCAGGTTGGAGAACCGGGTCATAACAGAGCCAGGCCAGGGACCCTGACCTTGCTTGACCTTTGTTCTGACTTCCTGTTTCATTAAAATCACCTTCTCTGGTTTTTGTGACCCACCTACAGTACCAGATTCATTTGTGTCTGTCGAATACTTTGGTTTTGACCCTTCAATGGCAGAGTCAAAAGTCTGCCGTGTCCTAAGCCTATTGTGTGGCCAGCTCCTGGAGAGAGCCTCGGGCTGCACTGGACCTGTCCACCTGGAGCTGAGACAGATCAGAGGGACCCCGGGGACACTGGGAGACCGTTAACAGGCTAAACTCCATGAAATACTGCTCAGTGCTTTACAGATTGTTAGCTCTGTGTTGAGCTTCGTCAAGGCTTCATTGTAAACACCCTTTAATGCTCTGTGAACGGTTCAAACTGTCAAAAGCAGGCCACTTGACAGTCCTCACCCTAAGCCTGGCAGCCTTGAGCAGAGAGCTGACAGTCAAGCAGCCCCTGTACTGGCAGCTGCCCTATGGCAGCCTGGATGACACTCAGACACTCTGAGGACACTCTGCAGCTTCAGAGGACCACTACAACCACGACTGACGACAAGATCCAGCATGACCGCTCCGGACAGGCTGCACCCGCCTTGGGAAGCGAGCACTCTAGATGACCCTGCAGCTGTATTCACCCAGGCCAGAGAGAGAGTACTGTCCCTGGTGGCCTCATAATTGGTGTAAACATGATTCTTCATTCATTTGCATGAAGAACTGTGCTGTGATTGGTGCAAACACCTTTGCCACACCCCCCTCTCTGTCTATATAAGCAGGTGGTTCCACTCACTTTTGCATCCAGCCAGGACACACCCGCCTGTGCTGCCCCCTGGTGTTGCAACTTTGGGCCCACCATAACTCTTCTCTGCAGTGGTCTTTTCTTGCTTACTTTTGTTCTTTATCGTTAGTAGAGTGGGCTGAGCTGGTACCATGAAGAGGAGACAGAGGAAGCAGCAGTGGAGGGTTAGCAGTAGCAAAGGCAGGGCAGCGGCAGCAGCAGTAGCAGCAAGAGGGCAACCAAAGAATTCCAGACAGTGGCTGGGGGCACTCCAGCTGCCCTGAGCTCACACCTCTAGTTGACGCTGCCTTCTGGAAGCCCCAGGCTCCTCTCCCTACTCCTGGTTTCCACGAAGGAGAATTGCTTCTAACCTACTCCTGCCCTTCACTGCCCAGGAGGGCAGAAAGTCCCTATGATTGGCAAATTTCAGGGGAAAAAAAAGGACATGGTGACCCGCTTGACTTTCCTCTGGGGAACGGCTGCCAGCAGAGGCCAGGTGGGGAAGCCTGCCCTGACCCAAGGTGCTTGGAGCTGGGTGGGCCCATCCCCCAGCCTCTCACCTTCAGCCACGTTCTCCAGCCTGGCTTTGTCACTATCATCATGACTTTTTAAAATATTTTGAGGGCACTGGGTTCTTAATTCAGGTCCACTTGCTTGCTAGGCAAGGGTTCTGCCACTTGAGACATGTCCCCAGTCCTTTTGCTTTAGTTATTTTTTGGTAGGCCTTGCACTTTTTCCCAGGTCAGTCTGAACTTTGGTCCTCCCATTTATGTTTCCCGAATAGCTGAGATGACAAACATGTACCACCATACCTTATTTGTTGGTTGAGATGGGGCGTCACTAACTTTTCACCCAGGCTGGCTTCAAATTGTGTTTCTCCTAATCTCTACCTCCTAAGTAGCTGGGATTACAGACATGAGTCACTACACCTAGCCATCATGGTGGCTTTTTAATGGCCCATCAGTAGGCTTTTATTTTATTTTTACCATTGTGCCCCAGGTCACCTGCACAGCCCCTGACCCTCTAAGTCTCGGTGTGGAGTCCAGGTTCTGAGCAGAGAAGCCTGAGGTGAGGCTGTGTAACTGTTGAAGACAGGAGAGGTTGTTTTGTATCAGTGTCCCTGGGTGTGCATTCTACCAATAGAGGGCCCAGGACCCGCACCAGAAATCTTCAAGACATTATTAAAACTGAACCTTGCATCTCCTCCCCAAATCTTCCCCAGCTCTCCTGTCTCCATGAGGGGCCCCACCATCCCTAAGTCACCCAGCCAGGGACCCAAGAGTCATCCTTGATCCTTCCCTCCCTCCATCCCCACATCCACCCCATGACCTGGTGCTGTCAGTCCTACCCAGGGCAACAGATCAGCCTGCTGGGTTTTGCCTCTGACTGTGACCCTGGTTCAGGCTCCATGTGTTCTCACATGGACAATTGTGGTAGTTGCCTGGAAGGGCCCCAAATGCAGCCTCCCCACCAAATCCTGCTTATTCCTGCTCACCAGACCCAGAATTCCTCTACTTTCCTATGAGCAAGGACCTTTCGGGGGTGATCCCGAGAGGCACATTGAGGGGGTGGGGAAGGGAGACAAGAAGGAGAGGGAGCTGAGAATGGAATGAGGAGGAGGGGTTGCCTCCATGGATAGCTGGGGGGCCCCACGAGACAGTATGAGCACTGACCACAACTGTCTGGTCTGGGCCCCTGCTTGCCAAGGCCTCTCCATCACTAATGGGGGGCTGCTCCTTGGGGGATCCTGCACTCCTGCCTGCCTTACATTTGGGCTGGACTAGATCCCAAGGTCAGGGAGCTCCCAGGCTACAGGTGAAGACGTTTGGGTAGAAAACTGTCCATGTGTGAGAAGAAAAGGAAACTGAGGCCCGGGGTGGGTGAAGGGGCGTGGGAACACATGGACGACTGGATCACCAGCAGTAGAGAGTGCTGGGGTTTTCATACTGGACCTTCTCTCTGCAGAGGAGAGGCAGCAATTTCTGAAGCCAAGTAACAAAGGACCCCTCGCTTAGACAAGGCCACCTCGCTCAGAACCTCTGGTGGTGTGGGAAGGGAAGGTGGTTTCCACGCCTGCTCCAAGGACAATTTCCAAAAACTTTATTCATTTGCAGAGTGGTCATCTCTGACCAGGGCAGTGGGCTGCCTCTAAGAACTTAACCAACCAATCCATCCTGCAGGACAGGAGTGAACGACTTCCTCAACGAGAGGCCGCCCGGCTCTGGTGTGTCATTAGTGACAATCGGACAGTTATTAATTTATATTCTGCTCTTAAAGGAGGATCTATATGTGCAGAGACCACCGGGGAGTACCTTGCTGCTCATTTGCTTTCTAAATCTGTCTAAATTATTCAGGCCGACTAATGAATTTGTCTTGTCCAACGCGCCTGCAGTGTCTAGACAGTCCAGAGCGTCAGGAGCAGAGCGGGTCCTGCAGCCTGGCCCACCGGCCCAAAATAGCCGCACAGAATTACGCAGTTTCCTAAAGAGGCCATTTCCTGCCTGGACCCGGGGTGAGGAGCCGGATGTACGGACATTTGCATAGTTCTCACGCCAGCACTTCCTTTCCAGAGTGGAGGCCGGGTGGAGAGCTCCGGCTGAAGCCCTCTGAGGGCACTTCTAGAACCTTCTGAGAAAGAGTTGTCCATGGGGCTCCCCCTGGGGCTGCTGAAGCATCACCTTCAGAGAGCAGAAAGTGGAGGGATTGGGTCAAGCGGACTCTAGAAAAAACTGTAGCAGCTCCAGGCCGGGAGGTGCTCACTGGCCCACTGTGAGAGGGGCCTGCCTGTGCTTGGCTTCCCACACACCAGCCCTACAGGCTGTGATCTGCTGGATTCTGGACGCAGAGGGCAACAGAGTGTGGGTAGGACGCAGTGAACACGGAGACTCACTCAGTGAACACGGAGACTCACTCAGTGAATATGGAGACTCACTCAGTGAACACGGAGACTCACTCAGTGAACACAGAGACTCAGTGAACACAGAGACTCAGTGAACACGGAGACTCACTCAGTGAACACAGAGACTCACTCAGTGAATACGGAGACTCACTCAGTGAATATGGAGACTCAGTGAACACGGAGACTCACTCAGTGAATATGGAGACTCAGTGAACATGGAGACTCAGTGAACATGGAGACTCACTCACTGAACACAGAGACTCACTCAGTGAACACGGAGACTCACTCAGTGAACACGGAGACTCACTCAGTGAATATGGAGACTCAGTGAACACGGAGACTCACTCAGTGAATATGGAGACTCAGTGAACATGGAGACTCAGTGAACATGGAGACTCACTCACTGAACACAGAGACTCACTCAGTGAACACGGAGACTCAGCCCAATGCTCCTGATCAGACCATGGCCGGAGTCTCAGATGTCCAGAAATTTCCTAGAGCAGGTCAGGAACCAGGAACAACCACGCAAGGCTTTTCAGCCTCAGGACTCAATACCGGTGCTGTGGCCAGGATAAAACACAGATCCTGTTCAAAAGGCTCAGAAAGATGGGTGCTCTGGGCTGAATCACGTCTCCCCAAAATCCACTTGCTGAGATGCTATTCTTCAGCATGTGACTGTATTTGGAGACCAGGTCTTTACAGAGGTGATTTAATTAAGATGAGGTCACTAGGGTAGCCCTAATCCACCCTGACTGCAGTCCCTATAAGAAGAGTCACACACAGAGGGCACCCACAGGAGGACACAGCTGGGGAGAAGCCATCTACAAACAAAGGAGAGAGACCTCAGAGGGAACAGGTCCTGCCACACCTGCATATCAGCCTTCTGCCTCCAGACTGTGAGGTGACATTGCCTGCTCTTCAAGCCCCAGTCTGTGGCACTTTGTTACAGCAGCCCAAGCTGAGCTATGGGGCCAGGATGTGAAGTCCAGGCCGGGGCCCCATTTCACCCATTCCCACGCAGACTGAGGTTCGGTAAAGCGTCCTGCATCTGGACCGACACCTGCCCTTGGCCCAGATGAGCTGGGGGCTCCAGGCTGGCGAGACGGTGGAGCGTGTGCCTCCCTGGGCACAGCGCGCGATCGTGTGCTGGCAGTTAAGTGGCGCTCTCCGCTGCTAATGGCTGTAATGGTGCACTAGTGAGGTGTGAGCCCACAGTCAGCGGCCCCCAGCCCGGCCCCCTACGGGCCTGCAGACAGCAGACCACTTCTCATCCATCCCCACATGGAGAGCTGGAAACCCCATTCATTTATTCGTCCATTCATTCAAAGACACTGGTCGGGTTTTTGTGAGCCCCGCCTGGTGCACAGGACATTGCACAGATTGACTTAGCCTTTATGAAGGTCCCCGAGCGCATAACCTCACTCCACAGCAGGTCACTTGTCCAAGGTCTCCTGCAGCAGGAGTCAGGACTCAGACCCAGGCTACCTGGGTGGCTCTAGAGACCCAGGCCATGCTGCCCCAATGATGTGACCAGGTGAACTATGGGGCCCCTCCAGCAGCAGGGCCTGCGTCCCTTGGGGACAGAAGTTAAGAAGGTATGAAGTGAGATACAGCAATGCTCAGAGGTGATGGGGTGCTCGCCTCCCACCAGCCCATGGCTCACCTCCCTTCATTTGGCCCTGGGCCCAGAATGCCCCCCCCCCCCGTCTCAGTCCCACAGAAGAGCAGCTACAGAGAGCTAGGTCCAGAGGCTGCTCCACAGACCTGGTTCTGAGCTGGGCTTGCACTATGGTCCACCATCAGGGCCTTTGTCCTCACCTGCCTTGGTCCAGGGCTTATGGCTGCCCTCCTCAGAGACGTTCCCCGACCACCTGCTGCTGTCTCTCAGCACACAGGCCACATGTGACCAGCACGTACTCTCTTTTGCCCACTGCTCATCTTCCTCCCTTCAGCAGGAAGTTCTGCCAGGGCTCGGCTGCTCCCCGTACCCCCATGCTGACAGACTCTTTCACTCAATCACCATCTTGAGCAAAATTTCAAAACCTGTATTTGGCTGTTTTACCTCCTGGGATGGGATTTAGGAATTTGATTCAGCTTTTCTTTTCCAAGTTTTTGATTACTCCTCATCATAACCTACAGCCTTAAAAAGATAAAGCTTAGAGCTAAACAAATTAGTTTATAAAAGCACATTTTAAAGGACCCTAGGCATCAGATGAGGGAGAGGAAAGGAAGGAGGCACATAGAACGGAGGGCAGAGCACTAGCACTTACAGTGGGTGAGCGGGGGGAGCGCAGACAGGACCCTGAAAGAACAGCCCAAGAATGGGGAGCAAGAGGGCACCCCAGAGCCTGGGCCATGGTCCTCATATGTCCAGCTGCTTAAAGAGGCACCTACCAGCTGGGAGCCAGACTTGATGGGGGAGCCACAGGGAGGAGAGGCTTCCCTGTGGGGTCTGTGACATGCAGGATGGATGGGGCAGAAGGAGGGAAAAGTGGCAGAGGCTGCAGGGGACAGGGTGTAGGATTGGGCTGAGTCCCCTGACCTTGGCAGCAGGGAGACAGAGGTTATTAGTGCTGTGTTGTATGGAGACACACAGGCGCAGGCTGAGTTGCAGTAACAGTGGACATTGGTGGTGACCTCTACACGTAACCAACCCCAAATCTTCTGTGCCATCCTTGCCAGTGGGATCTGGCAGTTCCCAGTGTCTTATTCCAGGCTCTGTACAAACTTCAACTCTCATCATCGCTGCTCCTTCTCCCAGGGGACAGAGAACGAGCACCGTTCCTGGTCCTGGGCACTGCCTCGTGTGCACAAAGTGGGCACCGTGCCACAGAGCTCAGAGCGTGGTCACTTGTTAGGGCCATGTGACAGAGACAGGATTCAAATCCAGACCCGCTGCCCCGGAGGCTGAGCTCTGCTGCTCACATCAGCACGTCTCTCACATATGCAGAGTGAATAAACAAATGCACGGCGCTTGTGCTCCTGCGAGGGCTCAGAAAGCCTTCTTTAATTAATGACTCGTCCTATAGCTGTAAGTGTAGTGAGCGCTGCGTGCCGCCGTCTGTGGTGGGCTTTGGAGACAAATTTGGCGCCAGCAGCCTGATGTGGGCACGCTGTGCCTGGGCGCCCAGGGACCCAGGGTCCATCCATCAACCCTACCTCCCCCAGCCCGCAGCAGATCAATACCTCCCCCCACACCCAGGCCTGACGCTCATCCTGTGCTGTGTCCCTGGTGCTCCATGCTTGCTGGGATTCTCTCCAAAGACACTGGCTTTTCCTCAACCTGGATGGGGATCTCAGAAGGGCCAGCTCCGTGCGCAGGCTTGTCAGGGGACTGACCCCCACAGACCACTCCCAGCCCCGGGCCTGGCCCCAACACATGACTTGCCCCTCATTGAGACGCCCATGGCTGCTGGACCTCCTGCTCTGTCCCATCTCTGGGGAATGCCTGCTCCTGTTTCCGGGCTCTGTTTCCTCTTGCTGGGAGTTTCATGTGTCTCTGAAGGAGGTTTGCCTGTCCCCAAGGGCAAGCCTGTCACTGTCAGCACATATGCATGACCACTTTGCAGAGCTGTTTGTCAGTGTGCAGTTGCATCCCCTCTGGGACCCGGTGCCCAGGCCAGGCCAGCCTTCTCCTTCCTGCAGTGTAACTGTGGATGGGTTCCTTTGCCTCATACTTCTCTCAGAAATTATTTAACAAAAAACCGGTTTCAACTTACCTGTTGTAAAGTCATTGATCTTCAAACACAGGCTTCCTTTATTCAAAAATCTGAAATCTGAGCTGCTCGGACACCTGATAATTTTAACGTAATGCCAGCACTCACAAAGGCTCAGATTTCTGAGCATTTCGGATTTGGGGTTTTCAAATTAGGGGTGTTTGACTTGTATTAATATCTGTATTTACTGCTAAGTCAGAGCTCTTAAATCTACTGTTTTTTCTTATGTTCTCACCCAATTTGGGGGAGAAAGAAAAATGCAAAAAGAGTATGTTAACCTTAGGGGCTGAGTTCAAAGCAACAAAACCTACCAGGAAACCTTCAGGGTCATCGGATTCTGTGCAATCTGTGTTCTGTAGGCTGGGAGGTAGACATGGCTGGTTTGCTACCACACAGCCTTGCTCGCGTTATTTATTTAAGGCTACGCAAACTTGAACTTTGCTCAGGTCATTTGACATTGGTCATAGTTTACTTATCTATTGAGCAGAATTAATGATGTTCATTTATTTGAAAAACATATATTGAGCACCTTTTATATGCTGATACTAACTTTGACATTGTGTTTAGCCATGAACAAAACAGAGGACTTCCAGCCCCACAGAACTTCTGTTTCCTGGAGGAGGCAGAGACTACATGGAGACACAGGAACACCTCCATCATGTCAGATGGGGACAAGCCATGGAGAACAGGCAGGGAGGGAACAAGGTGGGGATTATTTGGGAAGCCCCAGTGAGCAGGTACACTGTAGGGCAGCCCTGAGAGAGCAGGGTACAGCTTCCTCGGTCAGC